>NC_064923.1:725265483-726636908 GCF_023897955.1 Schistocerca gregaria
TATTATATTACTATCCAGAAAAACTTAAATTTCTCATCATTATCTAATTTCATCACAGTGTAACATGTGTTGGGCTGTGACGATAACCACTTTGATGTGGCTTGCAGTTTGCGGAACTGGCGGCTGTTTAGGAGTGGACCTTTCACTATGGATATGGGCGGTGGGTAGGCGGGTGAATGGGCGGGACTTGTTGCGGGTGAAATCCTAGCGCTAAGGGCTCGTGTCGACGCTGCTGAGACGAATGTTACACCAGCCGGAGTCTGCTGGGACGGTGGGCGACCCGGCGCGAGTGTCGGCTGACCCTGCAGGCGCCAGACAATGGTCTGCGACTTTGAGTCCCAGCGCCACTCCACACGAGGGTCCTCCGCCCACAGGGATAAGCCGGCCTCAGCTCCCACTGCCCCTCTTCTGTGTCGCAGGCTGGTTTTCCCCCGCTGGCTAGCCCACTAAATGACATCTGCAGTACAACCAACGTAGCTGTAACACGGGTCAATATTGTGCTACGACACATTGTAACCTCCCCCTTTCTAATCGGTCTATCCTGCTTGCGACATAAAATACACTCTAGGAAATGGAAAAAAGAACACATTGACACCGGTGTGTCAGACCCACCATACTTGCTCCGGACACTGCAGAAGGGCTGTATAGGCAATGATCACACGCACGGCACAGCGGGCACACCAGGAACCGCGGTGTTGGCCGTCGAATGGCGCTAGC
This sequence comes from Schistocerca gregaria, assembly GCF_023897955.1. Taxonomy (NCBI): domain Eukaryota; kingdom Metazoa; phylum Arthropoda; class Insecta; order Orthoptera; family Acrididae; genus Schistocerca; species Schistocerca gregaria. Next base: position 725,266,201 of record NC_064923.1, read on the forward strand.
TGCGCAGCATTTGTGCACCGCCGCCGTCAGTGTCAGCCAGTTTGCTGTGGCATACGGAGCTCCATCGCAGTCTTTAACACTGGTAGCATGCCGCGACAGCGTGGACGTGAACCGTATGTGCAGTTGACGGACTTTGAACGAGGGCGTATAGTGTGCATGCGGGAGGCCGGGTAGACGTACCGCCGAATTGCTCAACACGTGGGGCGTGAGGTCTCCACAGTACATCGATGTTGTCGCCAGTGGTCGGCGGAAGGTGCACGTGCCCGTCGACCTGGGACCGGACCGCAGCGACGCACGGATGCACGCCAAGACCGTAGGATCCTACGCATTGCCGTAGGGGACCGCACCGCCACTTCTGAGCAAATTAGAGACACTGTTGCTCCTGGGGTATCGGCGAGGTCCATTCGCAACCGTCTCCATGAAGCTGGGCTACGGTCCCGCACACCGTTAGGCCGTCTTTCGCTCACGCCCCAACATCGTGCAGCCCGCCTCCAGTGGTGTCGCGACAGGCGTGAATGGAGGGACGAATGGAGACGTGACGTCTTCAGCGATGAGAGTCGCTTCTGCCTTGGTGCCAATGATGGTCGTATGCGTGTTTGGCGCCGTGCAGGTGAGCGCCACAATCAGGACTGCATACGACCGAGGCAAACAGGGCCAACACCCGGCATCATGGTGTGGGGAGCGATCTCCTACACTGGCCGTACACCTCTGGTGATCGTCGAGGGAACACTGAATAGTGCACGGTACATCCAAACCGTCATCGAACCCATCGTTCTACCATTCCTACACCGGCAAGGGAACTTGCTGTTCCAACAGGACAATGCACGTCCGCATGTATCCCGTGCCACCCAACGTGCTCTAGAAGGTGTACGTCAACTACCCTGGCCAGCAAGATCTCCGGATCTGTCCCCCATTGAGCATGTTTTGGACTGGATGAAGCGTCGTCTCACGCGGTCTGCACGTCCAGCACGAACGCTGGTCCAACTGAGGCGCCAGGTGGAAATGGCATGGCAAGCCGTTCCACAGGACTACATCCAGCATCTCTACGATCGTCTCCATGGGAGAACAGCAGCCTGCATTGCTGCGAAAGGTGGATATACACTGTACTTGTGCCGACATTGTGCATGCTCTGTCGCCTGTGTCTATGTGCCTGTGGTTCTGTCAGTGTGATTATGTGATGTATCTGACCGCAGGAATGTGTCAATAAAGTTTCCACTTCCTGGGACAATGAATTCACGGTGTTCTTATTTCAATTTCCAGGAGTGTATGACCGTGGATGGCGTGTATTAGATTAGATTAATACTTGCTCCATAGATCATGAATACGACACTTCGTAATAATGTGCAACGTGTCAGGTTAATAAAAGATGCCTGTACAAGATATTACATTACACAAAATATTGCACGACACTAATGTTTAATTTTTTCCCCCTCCCTTAATTTATATCTAAAAAATTCAGCCAATGAGTAGAAGGAGTTGTCATCTAGAAATTCTTTTAATTTATTTTTAAATGTTAGTTGGCTAACTGTCAGGCTTTTGATGCTGTTTGGTAGGTGACCAAAGACTTTTGTGGCAACATAATTTACCCCCTTCTGTGCCAAAGTCAGATTTAACCCTGCATAGTTAAGATCATCCTTTCTCCTGGTGTTATGGCTATGCACACTGCTATTACTTTTGAACTGGGCTGGATTATTAACAACAAATTTCATAAGTGAATATATATACTGTGAGGTTACTGTGAGGATTCCTAGATCCTTAAATAGATTTCTGCAGGATGACTGTGGGTGGGCACCAGCAATTATTCTGATTACACGCTTTTGAGCAATGAATACATTTCTACTCGTCGATGAATTACCCCAGAATATGATGCCATACGAAAGCAGTGAATGAAAGTAGGCATAGTAAGCTAATTTACTGAGGTCTTTAACAATAAAATTTGCAATAACCCTAATAGCATACGTAGCTGAACTCAGACGTTTCAGCAGACCATAAATGTGTTGCGTCCAGTTTAACCTCTCATCAATGGACACACCTAAACTTTTGAAAATTCTGCCTTAGCTACAGACTTCTGTTCAAAGTCTATATTTATTACTGGAGTTGTGCCATTTACTGTACGGAACTGTATATACTGTGTTTTATCAAAATTTAAGGAGAGTCCGTTTGCTGAGAACCACTTAATAATTTTGTGAAAAACATCATTTACAATTACATCACTTAGTTCTTGGTTTTTGGATGTTATTACTATACTTGTATCATCAGCAAAAAGAACTAACTTTGCATCTTCATCAATATGGAATGATAAGTCATTAATATATATCAAGAACAGAAAAAGGACCTAAGACCGAATGCCTAATGGATTTTTACTAATTGGATAAGGCTACCTTTCCCGAAGAAATAATACCGATATGTAGAAGGAAAGTGTACAACAGACCCTTCTGAAGGAAAAGTCTACTACAATTAAAAATAATTAAACCGAACAATGTTACAACTTGGAAAAATGGAAGTTATTTTGTGCATTCACTCACGAACAACACTGGACGGAAAAGGAGTACCACTGATCATGAATTCAATAGTTACACTAATGAACGAAAAGGAAATAATTAAGTTTCTCGATCCCACTAGGGCAATTTACATCCAAAATCCTGTACAAGATGATGGGAAAGAAAAACATGTATTGTTAAACACTGATGTGGCCACTGAAGGTTCTCACTTTTTTTTGGCGCTAATTTTAAGTGAGTATGTAGTGACAAAGAAAACTGAGAAATAACTCGTACGTTATGTTTCTCATTAAATTTTGAAATAAAAACACTCTAGAAATGATTTGAAAATTTGCTTTAAACTGCATGTTAGTACTGAACTTCGTTACGTGAGCAATGACTTTCAGTGACCTCAACGTAACGTCATCAAAGACATCTAGAAAAAAGCAAGCACTTTTTAGTTTGCAGTTCTTATTTTGCAAATTGGATTTCATATTTTTGTCTGAACAATTGAGCCTTTTTTACTGACTTGAACAGCAATAAATAATAGAATACATACCAAACCAAACAGCCATGTGCTCCAAGCTATATGTAAAATAAATAAAACTTCTGCACTCTTAATTTATGCATTTCTTTAGATTTGGATTTTTTCCAGTGATAGATTCTGTAACTTGAAAAATGAAATTGCTGGTTAACTGAAAGTAGACTGAGGCTAAAATTCTTAAAAGTGAAATTATTCATTAATAAACTGGCTGTAACTATTCAATTTGTTTCGAATGACACTCGGTTAACATAAAGGAAAAAAAAGGAATAAGGATCCTGCTTGGTAACAATGTCCGAGGACAATGGGGACACAATCGCCCTGAGTTTAACTGATTATTATGTAAATAAATTTGTGCTGCTGGGTTAGCCGTTAATACTTTCTGCCAATGAACAGTCTTTACTTCAGTGCTGTGGATACGACGAAACTCGGAGCTGACGATGAATCGGTGTCGCTGGAACTGCTGCTGTTTTTGAAGACGGTAGCATCTTGTGAGGCCACGGCTAATTAAAGGAACGGACAATCGTAATCAATACAGCCTCTTCCGCCAGTCCACTGTCCTTCCTCCTGCTACTACATATCTGGCCGGCGCGCGTACATGATGCTGCCGAAATGGTACTCTCTACTACTAGAGTGTTAACACCACACTTCCACACACTACAAGCACTGGAACACGCCCCTTTTTCTCCACAAGCTCTGTGCAACAACTCCCTACCCAAAGATTTTACAACGCACAACCACTGCTATAATTGTTGCTAATCGATGCGAATAACAATTCCTTTAGCTTATAAGATTCACAGTAAGACACAGATAAATACAATGAAATGTCAGCAGACTTCTACCTAAATCTACACATACAGTGAAGCAATGTCCTTACTTATTAAAAAGGAAGCAATTAAATTACAAATATTTACAAACAATTCAGCAAATAAAAAAAATATATATACCGGTAGCAGATGTCGTGCATATTGCATTTTCGGTGTTCCAACCTGATGAAGAAAACCAGTAACAAATACATTTTGTACAAACATCTGTCCCTGAGCGATTGAAGCAACCTGAACTGGTTTAACACTATCTTTCCAAGTACCACTCTTTAGTCGGAAGTAAGACTTTCTATTGATCTGTACTTCGGAGCTTTCTTAGCATCGCTTGGAACGACACTCGTGGCCCTGGCAAGAATCAATGTTACACTACCAGTCGCTCTGAACAAGGGTCACCAGCGGTACTTTGACTCACAAGACTAGGTTAAAATGGTCACAAGTGCAAAGTCAACAATTGAAAGCCTTGTAGATATCTAACAGTTGTACTCATCAAAACAAGTCTGGTTCAGAACATAAAAGTAGCAGGAAGCGAACCTCTTACCACGCAAAGCCGTTTTTGTGCAGGGTAGCTTGCCTGCACGCTAGCAGTTGGTTTCGTCACAGGGCGGTATTAATCAGAGTTCAGAGAAGAGGGGCACCACAGTGGTGAACAAGTAAATATCATTTATTAAAATAAGTTACAGTGGAACACTCAGCTTTGAGTGATTTATGATATATGGCCCGGAGTATGCACGGTGATTCACAAAGATATGCAAATATTTTAATATGTTATTCTACGAGTGAAACTAAAGAAAAAAGTTCATATGAACATAGGTCCGCAAATGTTTTGTTATGGAGTTATGGCTAATAAAAGATTTTGCCTGAAAGTTAGCAACTTCGCTAGTACGAAGCCACCGCAAAACTGTACGACGCTGAAGTACAGCACAATTTCCATTTATTTTGTTTTTATTGGTCTGGTGAATATAATAAAGCATGTCCCAGACGTATATCTGCAGTAGTTTTCCAGGTCATCCAGAGAAGCAAAGATTATTATACAGGTAAATTTGTTTACTTTCTATTAAGAATGTAGAAACGTTTGTCATTGTTGAGAACCGTTAGTGAGCTGTTTCAGTCGTTTTCTAACCTTGAAACGAGTTAGTTTCCTGTATTGTTCACTGGAAGAAGATAATATCAACAGTGTATTTAAATGAAAACAACATAGTAACTTTGTATTTCTTAGATCATTTATGAAATAGCGAAGCCTTTCATATTTACGCCGGAAGAATATGCCGATATGGTGTTTATTTACGGCAAACAAGATGGTAATGCTACTGCTGCAGTTAATGAATATCGCGTACTTTATCCAACTCGAAGGATTCCGGGTACACGAACCATTAGCGGAGTATTTCGAACGTTACGGGAGACTTTCTTTACCTAGCGTTCATAATCAATATGAGTGCTCAATACTTGAAGACGATGATGAGGATATTATGGATGCTGTTCAACGTACCAGTACACGATGTATCTCTCAACGATTAGGCATTTCACGATCTAAGGTATGGCGTACACTGAAGTACAATAATCTGTATCCTTACCATAAACAAAAAGTGCGTCATTTACATGTGGGAGATCCTGACCTTCGCTTGGAGTTGTGCAAAAGGTTAAATACTAAGCGGCAGTTACACAAATACGTTTTATTTACTGATGAGGCATAGTTTACTCGAGACTGTATAAACAGTTTTCATAACGAGCACATATGGTCTGAGGCAAGCTCACATGCAACAGTGCAATGCAATTTCCAGCAGAGGTTTAGCATAAACGTGTGGTGCGTTTTAATTAACACATACTTTATTGGACCATTCATTTTCCCAGGATGTGCTTACAATTCCTTCAAGAAGAAATCCCCCGCTTGCTCGAATATGTTCCACTTCCTACTCGATTGCAAATGTATTTTCAACATGACAGCTTGCCTCCACATTTCAACAACGCCACTACTACACAATTAAATTAACATTTTCCCCAGAAATGGATTGGTCGTGGTGCTACACGTCTGTGGGCACCCAGATAACCCGATTGAACACCAACGAACTTTTGTGTATGAGGATGGATGAAAGACATAGTTTATGAGGACAAAGTCCATACACGTGACGCATTACTTGCTCGCATTATGAATGCTATAGACGAAATTAAGAACAACCCTGTGAAACTGAAACGAGCAACAAAATCTGCTCATACACGTGCAACTAAATGTACTGTACTAGTTGGAGACGTTCTTGAACATTTATTGTGAATGTATTGTGAAACTGTATGTACACTGTACAACTTCCTTAATAGTGAGCTTTGTTTTCTTCCGGTTTAACTCGATTCACGTCTGCTATGGTATTAATGAAAGCAGATTATCTGACACATTCATACAGGTTCAGTTAACGTTATTACCATCATTTTTCCAAAATTAATTTATCTGCAAGTTCTGTTGAAAACTTTGTGCAGTTGTCTGGAATTTAACAAACAAATTGGGCCAAGTAGTTAATAAATTAAAAGTTTTACAAAATTACGTCTTTGCCTCTCTGGATGTTCTGGAAAACTACTGCAGATATACGTTTGGTACATGTTTTATTAGATTAACCAGGTCAATAACAACAAAATAAATGGAAATCGTGCTTTACTTTAACCTCTTACAGTTTTGTGATGGCTTCATATTAGCGAAGTTTCTAAATTCCGTCGACCGTTGTGGGCGAGCGGTTCTAGGCGCTTCAGTCCGGAAACTGCGCGACTGCTACGGTCGCAGGTTCGAATTCTTCCTCGGGCATGGATGTGTGTGATGTCCTTAGGTTAGTTAGGTTTAAGTATTTCTAAGTCTAGGGAACTGATGACCTCAGATGTTAAGTCCCATAGTGCTCAGAGCCATTTGAACCATTTTTCTAAATTTCATGCAAAATCTTTTACTAACCGTAATTCCGTATCTATACATTTGAGGACCCATGTTTATATGAACTTTTTTCTTTATTCTTATAGAATAAAACATTAAACATTTGCATATCTTAGAGAGTCACCTGTATAGGCCTACACATACATCTAACCTAACACAATGAAAGAGAACTGTAGCAGGCCGGGGTGAAGAGCTACTACTGTGCATGGTTGGGTTCTGTCAGAGAGTTGCGGCTAAGGTGTACGGTACCTCATAAAAACAGTATCAGGCAGATAAACAGTTTACTGATGTTCGTGTTACTACACTGGTAGTGCTGCATTGCCATGGACATGGAGTCTTTAGTGTGTGGCGTGAATGATCTGAAATGAGCTGCTGTGGGTAGCCGTCAGCTGAGAGGCCAGCTGAGACATCAGTTCCCAGGAATGCTGACGCTCTGGAATGCTGACGCACAGGAGCCGATTCAACAGTGCAAATTCATATCAGCTGAAGCGGAGCTGGTTGCTTAACTCTTACTGGTGATGACAGTTTCTGGGGGTAGAAGTTACCCAAGGGAGGGAGGCTCCCAGGTGCCTGCACCAGTGCAGGAGAGCGAACATCTCTCTCATCCAGCTACCACGTTCTGCCCTTCCACAGAAAGACTCTGGATGCTGATGCATTGAGCTTGGAGATGACAAACCAGTAGAAAGACGGTCTGACAGTGGCAGAGGCCTAAACTTCCGGTGGGTGCTTGCTGACCCATATCGCTCCAGCGCCTGGTGTAGTCCTCTTGCAGTAGTTGGTGCTGCTGGACTGCAGATACCTCGGCTAGAGTTGTTGAGTATTTGTACTGCTTTCAAGCTTATTTATTGTGGCAATGTGCTAATTCCAGCATAGTATAGAATAATAAATTAGTGGCTCAACAAAATATAAACAGCTGTCCTGTACAATTCTCATCTTTCTGCTGCATCGTCAGCATATCACTGATTGGCTGGCCTGCCTCATAGTGGGCAAATAGCAGTGTTGCTGCAACAACCATTCCGACATCTCGGTGTGAGCCACCTGATTGTGGATTCTTCAGTAGCTGTGACTGAGCTGCCATTTGCCAGGTTTTTGTCGAAAAATTAGTGATGGTGATACAGAACTATCTAATCTATAGAAGTTTGCCCTGGACAGCTATAACTAACAGTTTGTCGTTCAGGCTCTGAATACTGAATAACACTTTGACACTCAGTATTTACTCTCTGACGATGACTGGTTGATAGTGGCTGGCTTTTCGACGGCGGAAACTGCTGTGGAAATTGTGGCAACTGGCCGGCAACTGCTACTGGTGATGAACTGCGAAATGTGGCCATCCGCCCACATTTATCTGCGAGCGAAGGAAGGATGCAGAAAGGTACACTACTGGCCATTAAAACTGCTACACCAGTAAGAAATGCTGATGATAAACGGGTATTCATTGGACAAATATATTATACTAGAACTGACATACGATTACATTTTCACCCAATTTGTATGCATAGATCCTGAGAAATCAGTACCCAGAACAACCACCTCTGGCCGTAATAACGGCCTTCATACGCCTGGGCATTGAGTCAAACAGAGCTTGGATGGCGTGTACAGGTACAGCTGTCCGTGCAGCTTCAACACGATACCACAGTTCATCAAGAGTAGTGACTGGCTGATTGTGACCAGCCAGTTGCTCGGCCAACATTGACCAGAAGATTTCAAATGGTGAGAGATCTGGAGAATGTGCAGCCCAGGGCAGCAGTCGAACATTTTCTGTACCCAGAAAGGCCTGTACAGGACCTGCAACATGTGATCGTCCATTACCCTGTTGGAATGCAGGGTTTCGCAGGGATAGAATGAATTGTAGAGCCATGGGTAGTAACATATCTGAAATGTAACGTCCATTGTTCAAAGTGCCGTCAATGCGAACAAGAGGTGACACACACGTGTAACCAATGGCACCCCATACCATCAAGCCGGGTGATACGCCAGTATGGCGATGAATACACGCCTCCAATGTGCGTTCACCGCGTTGTCGCCAAACACGGATGCGACGATGATGATTCTGTAAACAGAACCTGGATTCATCTGAAGAAAATGACGTTTTACCACTTGTGCACCCAGTTCGTCGTTGAGTACACCATCGCAGGCGCTCCTGTCTATGATGCAGCGTCAAGGGTAACCGCAGCCACGGTCTCCGAGCTGATAGTCCATACTGCTGCAAACGTCGTCGAACTGTTCGTGCAGATGGTTATTGTCTCGCAAACGTCCCCATCTGTTCACGCAGGGATCGAGACGTGGCTGCACGATCCGTTACAGCCATGTGGGTAAGATGCCTGTCATCTCGACTGCTAGTGATACGAGGCCGTTGGGATCCCGCACGGCGTTCCGTATTACCCTCCCGATCCCCTATTCTGCTAGCAATCATTGGATCTCGACCAACGCGAGCAGCAATGTCGCGATACGATAATCCGCAATCGCGATAGGCTACTATCCGACCTTTATCAAAGTCGGAAACGTGACGGTACGACCTTCTCCTCCTTACACGAGGCATCACAACAACGTTTCACCAGGCAACGCCGGTCAACTGCTGTTTGTGTATGATAAATCGATTGGAAATTTTCCTCATGTCAGCACGTTGTGGGTGTCGTCACCAGCGCCTACCTTGTGTGAATGCTCTGGAAAGCTAATCATTTGCATATCGCAGCATCATTCAAAAATGGTTCAAATGGCTCTGAGCGCTATGGGACTCAACTGCTGTGGTCATCAGTCCCCTAGAACTTAGAACTACATAAACCTAACTAACCTAAGCACATCACACACATCCATGCCCCAGGCAGGATTCGAACCTGCGACCGTAGCAGTCGCACGGTTCCGGACTGCGCGCCTAGAACCGCGAGACCACCGCGGCCGGGGCAGCATCTTCTTCCTGTCGGTTAAATTTCGCATCTGTAGCACGTCATCTTCGTGGTGTAGCAATTTTAATGGCCAGTAGTGTAGTTCCTTGTGTCAGAGCTGAATGAACTACAGCACTTTGGCTCTGTTTCGAAGCCTCTGATAATAACGTCGCCTTTCAGCGCACGCCCGCCGGAAAGACACAAATGCCACACTAATTCGTTGTCTACATGTCGGTGCGTATACACCCGCACCCGAGTTACGCTACTTGCATGTAAGCTGCAGCAAGGCCCTCAAACGGAAACTTTTTGATCGCCTCACATGAATGAAATTTAGCTCACAAAACCACCCAATCTGGCAAAAACAACGCTCTTAATCAGGCTGCGCGTGAGACGAATTGTGTTCGGCCAACAGGTGTGGGTACGTAATTCCATGCTGCTTCAGTCCGGTGTTCGAGGTCATAAATCGTAGTAGGAATATATAAATAAATAAGATGTAAATGTCGATACTTCAGCTACGACTGCGGCGGGTCGGGGCTTAATTTCTCGTGTCTATTCGTCGTTGCCACTGTGCAGGCTCCAAATTAAAATTCACCTGCCTCAGAACGGCGTCTGCTCAATATCCCTTCACTCGGCAATGTTGATACTTACAAGATGATGTAAAAGCAACGTTGATAAAAAAAAAACACCTCCTAATATCTACAATTACTGAACCCATGCAACTCTAGTTATGAAAGAAATTTCTGTAGAAATAATGTCATCCAATTTTATCGGGCAGTAAGAAAATTGATCGCCTTCTCGAAAATAATGTCCAATATTTCCACACAATAAAGTTTATTTTGTCTTTACTAACCAAAGAAAAGGTACTGCTCAAACAACATTTATACAACTGGCTATTTCCTTCCAGTTCACGATTCATACACACATTTCACATGAAAAGCAGCCAGTAATCTGTCCCAACCGGATCCAAATTAAACAATCTTTTCACAGTCATTAATTTCACCACTCATTCGAGTTATTACATTCGGTCCTTCTTGTGGATTTCTAAAAAAGAAACTGCTCGCCATAAAATCCTCAGTAGTTGAATACTGAAAAATGCCACGCGAATTCTATGAAGGCCAGTATTTCAAGCGTGAATATCTGTCCAACAGATTTAGTCAAAATCTCTACTTTTTCGCCAAGCAGCCCTCAACAACAACTGCTATCAACTTAGCTCACCAATAACTCAAACACTAAGCAGTTCTTCATCTTACACATTATTTTTACTGGCACTAGTAACATGACCATCCGTGTTCAAATCTAGCGAGCAACTTCCTTCTTCCAGCCTCACTCCCAGTATAACTATCAGGTAACGAGCGGGAACCGTCTCAATTCTGATTTGCTGACCATACTGACTGTCAATCAGAATACTCACTCGTCATCATACTCGCGCCAAAACTGGTCTGCACCAAACCTTATACAGAGACGCACTTGCGTCAATCTGACATACAAATATTATATTAGTGTTTAATCAACGAAAATGAAAAGACAATAATTCAGGAAATATTCTTTAGATACAGTTTTTACTCCAGTTGACTTCCTGGCTGCTTTGTTACACTAGCAATCACAACTAGACGTACGTCATCAGCGAAGTGCGTAAATCACCTAGGATCATTTTCCCATGACAGGCTTGTGTAGCTCTTGCACGTTACGTAAGACGGTATATAAAGCAATATTGAAATTTGACGAACGTCCTACATACACACGCTCATTTACGCACAGGCTCACACAGTACACAATAAAATAAATATTGATTTTAACAGTTCTTTCTGAAGTTATTCTAGATTTCATACTACAAAAATTTTAAGTTATTTGAAACTCTTAAAATAAATTTCAATTAAATAATTCTATGCACTGATACATCAGGTGAGTATGTCAATTGACAATCAAAATCGAGTCATCAATGTTCCCAGATGAATTTCCTTCTTAAGCGTAGTTTTCTAACTTGAAATTTCTCTATCTCCGAAAACATGCCCGCTAGGAAGCTGAGATTTTCACACCACCTTTCTATTAATAACCAAGTGCAGTATACAAATTTTGAAAGCGATTACACAAAAACTAGCATCCTTTATTTAGATTCTTATAGGTGGTGAATGTACGCGTTCAGTAAGAAACATATAGCTTTTCCACGGCAGGCAGTGACAGATGCACGTGTGTCTCCCGGGTAGGCCGCTAGATGTCAGTTACATACAGCGAGCTATGTAAAACAAACGTGTGCTCGGAACAACTTGCGACGCTACACGAAGTGTGAAATTGCTCAAACGGGTATCATTTCTGTATCCAAGTAATTAGTACACTTTATGCCAGATCGCCCTTTGTTCTGTTCCGTCTTCATGGTGCTTCAATTTTAACTGTCAGCGATGCACAAGAGCGCCCATCCCTGGAGCCAAAGGGGAGGTATTACGCAGTTTTTAGCAGGCTCAACACTGCTACTTTTTTGTGGCTACTTGCAAGTCGCCTTTTGTCTCCCAAAGTATTAAAAATACTCCGTACCCCCAGGTCGAGGCTTCAAGCCCCTACAAACTGCCGTATGGGCGCCCTTGGCACTACATAGATTCCTTCCTCTGTCATCGCTGAAAGCTTTCGTCATTATTACAGACACACCTTCTTTGTTTGTGCCTATTTAATTGTAATAAACTAACAGATTTTTATCAACTATTTCTTAGCGATTTTTGATTTCCTTATCTGTCTGATTCGAGGAGTAGTATGATGTTTTTCGTAAAATCATGCTGTTTTTCGTAGTTCCTCTCGTGTCAACCTTACACAGAACATAGATGAGAATACTGCTCGGTGGAAAGCCCAGATAACACACGGCTCCGAGATACCGTCCAGCAATAGGGCTCGCTTTCCCGTCCCAGGGGGGTGGTGGGGGGGGGGGGGGAGGGGGAACACACAGCTCCGCCATTAATATCCAGCAAAGTCTTAGAAAGTCTGCTCGAAAGGATGCTCCCAACTTCTTCCACTTTAGCTCCCGCTGCTGCTGCTTCTGCAGTAATCGATGGCACCGGACTCAAGATTTAGGACGACCTCATGGTCATCGGTTTCTTCCCCCATTTCAGGGAAAAATTTTTCAGTGACTTCTGCAAATGGACGACCATATCTCTGAAACACACTTACTGTACGTTTGGTTACCAGCGGATTCAAATGTTCTGCGGCTGTTGATACTGTCTTGGATCAAAGGAAAGTTGTTTTTCTTTTTTTAATTTAACGAGCACCTCGTGCCCATGACTGAAATGATGTATCTACGCAAGGAGAAAATTATTTACGCTGAAGGAATGAGCTTCTTGTGTCAAAAATCACGGTACATTTCCGCGAAGTTACCTTCCAGAATCGATTCGCTTTATGCGACTGCAGACTGCAGTAGCCTATGTATTGGACTCAAAAAGGATATCTACAACAAATTTGTTTAGCTGTAGAAATACGGCGAACAGTTCTTACTTTAAACCAGTTAGATTATCCACTGCCACTCATACTGACACTGCTCCTGAAGAAAGACGACTAATTTTCCCTTTGCAGTACTAACTTTTTCTCTAACATCTTTTACGTCATTTCAGCTGTAATACTTCCTTTTATTTTGCTGTTTATAGTACTCTCCTTCACAACGCAATGAAGAAGCAGAATAATAGTTATTTCTGCATTCCAGAAGACTGGTCATAAACGTAACAGCAGTTATAAACGAATTCGTATTTTACTGGCGACTTACAACCGCAGCAAAGGGTTTTCATTGTCGCTTTTATTGCGTAGGCTGTTGGGCTAAAGACCACGCTTTACAATAATCCCTGACCCTAAGATCATTATAATTTATACAGTAGCTTAGCAAAATAATTTACTAATTTACGCATAATCAGACTGCATCGATAAACCCCTTGGGATTAATGAATGTTGTCGAAACGGGATTGATAGCGTTTAAATGAAATAAATGTATTATTGAGAATAATCCACACGTCTACGAATAGTAGCATTATACAATTACGGACTGAAATGAAATCGAAGATAAACAATAATTAATGCAATGCGACGGAGCAACGCAAATGCAACGGATGCGTACAAAATTTAATAGCTCACAATCACAAAATTGAAAAGGCAAACACTCAAAGTCGGAAAGCATTATTTTTCACTGTTAATCTAAACAAAAAATTTGTTTATTATCATAAATAATCGCTGTGTAAACAAGCAGACAAGTACAAAAATGGCTCAAATGGCTCTGAGCACTATGGGAGTTAACATCTATGGTCATCAGTCCCCTAGAACTTAGAACTACTTCAACCTAACTAACCTAAGGACATCTCACAACAGCCAGTCATCACGAGGCAGAGAAAATCACTGACCCCGCCGGGAATCGAAGTCGGGAACCTGGGCGCGGGAAGCGAGAACGCTACCGCACGACCACGAGCTGCGAACTTGATTTAACAAGCCAACACTGTTCCAATCATGCTTATGCCACAGGGCAACCTATACGACACTGGCTAGAAAACACATTTTTGCCCACATATCCACTCCTATTGGAGCTGGGCTAATGCTCATGAGGCCTACAGTTCCTGTGGCAAATTTTGTTAAAATGGATCTAGGGGGTTTGAAGGCTATATATACATATACAGGGTGTTACAAAAAGGTACGTCCAAACTTTCAGGAAACATTCCTCACACACAAATAAAGAAAAGATGTTATGTGGACATGTGTCCGAAATCGTGTAAGAGCTCATTTTAGTTTCGTCAGTATGTACTCTACTTCCTCGATTCACCGCCAGTTGGCCCAAGGTAATGTTGACTTCGGTGCTTGTGTTGACAGGGTTCCATATTTTACACTGTAACAACACAACCACTCAATGCTGAGGCTTCCCGCAAACTGGAGCTGTAGAGAAGAGGCTACAGAACAAGCCAGTACCTGCCACATACCAATGTTGCCAACTGTTGAAGAGTTACGAAGATTGACACATTACTTTTCAGTTAACCCTCGTATAATACATGTGCATGGCAGATTGATAAATATACTCTGTGTATCAACATGTGGCTTCCACAAATTAGATACACTCCTTTGGAACAGTAGAAAGTATGTTCTTCTTTTCCTCGTTTCTGAAAACCTTTTTGTTATGTCAGTAACAGTTCCAGAAATACATCTTTCACTCGCTTATTCACAAAACATTAACAGTGTTTAATACACTGAATGCAATAAATTATGGCTAAATCGAGAGTGGGGTATACAAATTCGACCCATTTATTTTACATTTCGTGTTTGCAGTCGTATGCGATGGGTAGAACATAGGTCTTTGTATTGCAAAGATGTCCAATTGCATGGGTAAAATTCACTCTATTTTACTTTCAATATTTACTTATAGTTAGGTTCACAAAGGCAATAACAGATACTAAATGTTTCTGTTGGATTTGAAATAATTTGCCTCACCGAGTACTAGACTTAAGGCTGAGCAGTTGCTTCTAGTTCAGTGTCTCCCAACCAGGGGCAGAAAGCAAAGAGTTTGATTGTGTTCCGGTCGCGAAAGTAAATTAGTTTCAGAAGACCATTAATATTATCACTGTTTCATAAGACTATAGTACTGGTTACATAACTTACTAATAACTATTTTTAGGTCTTTGTTACAAAATCTATCTACTACACACATACTTCACAATTTGCAACAATGCATCTACGACAGTAAAAACTGAGACGTACTTGTATTTGTTACATATGCTTAAACATCTCGTACGTAAGCTTTCACTAATTTGCAGGTAGCTCCTGCAATGGACCAGAAATTTCAATTATTTCCTTGGCAGTACAGCGTTAACTGTATAACGGCTACTACATTTCTGTATGGTCTTCACAATATTAATATTTCTATTATTATTAGTAGTAGTACCATTGTTATTGTTAATGGCTGTCTCGTCAGAAGCATGCATTGGCAGGCTGCAGAGATTCAGTTTATGTCAGTTCAAAAGTACACAGTTCAGAAATCAAGTGAGTTGCAAACAGCAAGTATGGTGCACAGACTTTAACTTGTTTAATTTTAAATGGTGGTACAGTGTGTGCCAGAATCAAGTGTCGCTAGGGAGAGCAGTGATCCACAGGAAGCACGTCTCGTAAGAAGTGTCAGCCCTCAGTATGAATTGATTTTGTGGGGAATTGCAGGAAGTGAAAATTGTTTCATCATTCTTTAAATAAATGATGTCAGAAATAAATAGCGCCATGATTCAGTAGTTTGTGGTTTAATAAAATACCTACGAAAACCAAATACCACTTGTGTTTCGTTATTTTAAAAATAAAAGTGTTTAAAGACTTTTATTCTTTCGAAAGTATAGCTAGGTGCTCACATTAACTATGGTGGGAGAGTAGGGGTACTGGCTGTTAACCAATTACAGTCGAGGGTAAGAGTGTCAGAAAGGTTGGGAACTGCTGTTTAAGATACTGATGTTTGTGGTTCAAGCGTGAGTGTCAGTCCTCCAAGGTTCTTCGTATCTTCGGCGTGTGTTCTCCATGTCCTCCGTGTGTATTCTGTCCTGGACCTTACCGTGCGAAGACTTGTCAGAGGCGCTGAAGCATGCAATTTACCCTGCTGTTTGCGTGGTCATTAATTGAGACCTCCGTCTTCAAATGTAGCAACTCACGTCGATTTTGCGATGAGCGACGGAAAATCAGAGCTTGTTGTATCGTCATAAACACTGCCGATATCGCATGAAATAAACTAAAATACCTATACGTATTGTATAAAACATCAGAATAGAGAACCCTTATACAGAATACAACAACTCAAACAAGAGCATAAACGTAACAGTGATGCAGCAGGCTGTTGCATCGAGTGCGAACATATCCTTATTGAGCATCTGTGTTCTCTGAGTTCGAAGTATAGTCCGGAAAATATGTATTATAAACAGAGGGGGGCGACATTAGACAAACATGAATTATATTCGCATTCTCGAGTATGGACAAGTCAGCAATACAATGGAATAGAAAAAAATGAAAATTTGTGCCGTACCGGGACTCGAACCCAGATTTGCTGTTTGTCGCGAAGGGTCGCTACTCACGACCAGATCTGCACTTCGTATGTTGTCGACCATGTGCCTACAACCTGAACTCGTACATCGATTACGTACATTCCCGAACAGGGGAAATCTGTTAAAAGGAAGTCGCTTGCCCGTGCATGTACGAAGAAATATTGCATTGTGCTTCTGAATAACACAGCCTCCGCAATATTGATCGCATACAACAGGCAAACGTCCGCTGTTAGCATTTTGTATGTCCTCTTCGGTTTTTAGCCGAGTCTAGCCTCACAGCTCCATTCTTAATACACACACACACCAAAAAATGTCTTCCATCACCTCGGTTCAAAGAACTCCTGAAGACACGCGTTGACTGTGGATACTGTATCACCGACACAGTCCCTTTGACTGTTCAGAGAAGTCACTAAACCCGCCCAAAGATGTAAGCAACCATGCATGAACAGCGCCTATTAGACGGAGGGGGTCCGACAGCTTATCAGTTCCAGTCATTCCACTAGGAAGGAGGTACACGGTTCGTGTTGTCTGTAGTTCAACCATGCGTAGGAGATCAATACCGCGGTTCAATCGCGTCCGCGTTGTTACTTTGTGCCAAGAAGTGCTCTCAAGAAGGGAAGTGTCCACGAGTCTCGAAGTGAACCAAAGCGATGTTGTTCGCACATGGAGGAGATAAGAGAGACAGGAACTGTCGATGACATGCCTCACTCAGTCTGTCCAAGGACTACTACTGCAGTGGATTACGGATACCTACGGATTATGGCTCGGAGGAACCCTGACAGCAACGCCACCATGTTGAATAATACTTTTCGTGCAGCCTCAGGTTGCGCAACTTCATTACCGACGTCCATGCGAGAACCATCTTTAAAACCACGACACCATGCAGCACGGTACAGATGGGCCCAACAACATGCCGAATGATGGACCGCTCAGGACTGGTGTCACGTTCTCTTCACCGATGAGTGTCGTACATGCCTGCAACCAGACAACTAGACAATCGTCGGAGACGTATTTGGACGCTATCCGGTAGGGCTTAACGCCTTACACACACTGTCCAGAGAGTGAACCAAGGTGGGTGTTCCCTGCTTTTTTGGGGTGGCATTATGTGGGGCCGACGTACGCCGTTGGAGGTCATGGAAGGCGTCGTAACGGCTGTGCGATACGTGAATGCCATCCTCCGACGATAATGCAACCATATTGCGTATTAGCGAGGCATTCGTGTTCATGGACAATAATTCGCTCCCTCCGTCGTGCACTTCTTGTGAATGACCTCCTTCAGGATAACGATATCGCTCGACTAGAGTGACCAGCACCTTCTGCAGACATGAACCCTATCGAATATGCCTGGGATTGATTGAAAAGAGCTGTTTATGGACGACGTGATCCGCCAACCACTCTGTGTGATCTCAGTCGAATCACCGTCGAAGGGTGAGACAATCTGGACCAACAGTGCCTTGATGAACTTGCGTATAGTATGGAATGGCAAATACAGGCATGCATTAACCCAAGAGGATGTGTTACTGGTGTGTACAGCAAACTGGACCACCAGCTCTGAATGTCTCGATGTACGGTAATACAACACGTAATGTGTGGTTTTCATGAGCAATAAAAAGGGCGGAAATGATGTTAATGTTCATCTCTATTCCAATTTTCTGCACAGATTCCGGAACTCTCGGAACCGATTTGCCGCAAAACGTATTTTGATGTGTTTACTATGGTAACCATCTGCAGTCCTTTTCATGGACCGGTGCTATTCTTGGAGTAAAAATTCCACTTCTAATGTTCCAACCGCCCGGTCAACATGTAATACGGAGAAGTCATTCTATCTCTCTTGGTAATGAAGGTGGCACGAGAAAACACCAGAAGCAAACGGACTTGTACCTCGCAAGACACAGACTGCAGGTAACAAAACTTTGTGTTGTTTCTGTAATCTGTGAAAGTTGGGCAGACCTGAATTCAGACTGCTCCGCCAAATGTGAAATACTTGATGAAATTTGTCGTGCAACTGATCGCATACTAAGAAAGGAAAAGGCCCTCGTAAATCAGTCATGGGCGTCCATTCTTACAAAACTCATGAGGATTAATGACTGGGGAAGGCTATCCTGTTCACTAAATTGATAATACTAGCAAAGATTAATATCAGCACACACGCATACACACACAAACCTCCCCCCCCCCCACACACACACACCAATAGAAAGCACATATTAATGTGATTTACATATACAAAACAACAAACGGAAATACAAGGAGTGAACATCTAGATCACTTAGCTGCATCTCAGTTCTATTTCTGACAACTCCAGCGAGTGACGAGTTTGTTATGCCGGGCTCAAAGTCAATGTTGTGTTACGTAATTAACAATGTTGTGTTTCAGTGAATGGTATACTGTGATCCATTTTTGAATATGGTTTTTAGGAGAGAAAATGAAATACCGAATAAAAAAGTACAGGGTGCCATTTAAAAAAGTCATACCGCTATTCATATCCTTGTAAAAAAACAAAGCCTCAACGAAGGCAATCATACTGACTGATGTCCCCCTGACGGATAAAGAAAGTTTGCTTGAGACATTTTGTAATTTGCATCTGGACAAACAGGTATTTGGGGTGGTTAAGATAAATGGAACATCTTGTACATCGGCCATTTTTCACAAATAATTTGCAGCACGCTAGCTTGTGTGACATCGAAGTAAGCCAGACCTAGATCGAAATTGTGTGACGGATTAATGATCTTTGATCTGATGCGCAGGTCAGTCTAAGTGTTGCTTTCAGGCGGGTTTCCACGTTCGTTCAGGCCATTCTCAGCATCAGAAAATACTATACAAAAAAAGTAAAAATACGTTGACATGCAGCCATTCATAGAGGAGATACAAAACATTCGTTAAAGAATATACAAAATAAGGAGTTGGGGTTGATTTGGGGGAGGAGACCAAACAGCGCGGTCATCGGTCTCATCGAATTAAGAAAGTATGGACAAAGAAGTCGGCCGTGGTCTTCCAAAGGAACCATCCCGACAGTTACCTGAAGCGATTTAGGGAAATCACTGAAACCTAGATCAGGATGGCGGGACGCGGGATTGAACCGTTGTCCCGCCGAATGCGAGTCAGTGTGCTAACCACTGCTCCACTTCGCTCGGAAAATATACAGGCTGAGTCACCTAACGTTACCGCTGGATATATTTCGTAAACCACATGAAATACTGACGAACCGATTCCATAGACCGAACGTGAGTAGAGGGGCTAGTGTAATGGTTTAATACAAACCATACAAAAATGCACCGATTTATGTTTTTGAACACAAACCTACGTTTTTTTAAAATGGAACCACGTTAGTTTTGTTAGCACATCTGAACATATAAACAAATACATAATCAGTGCCGTTTGTTGCATTGTAAAATGTTAATAACATCCGTAGATATTGTAACCTAAAGTTGACGTGCAGTTGCGTGTTGTAATAAACACGGACCACGGTCGGTGAGCAGCATCTGCAGGGACATGTTTACGATGACGACCGTGTTTACGAGTGTGGCTGTAGTGCACTGTTGTGGTTTGGTCTAGCTGTCGCGGTGTCCGCATGTAGCGCTTGCTGCTATTGTTATTCTGCATTCGTCTCCGCACGCAGACCAACTGTAGTACACCGTGTTACCAGACGTCTGTGACTATTGTAGTGTTGTAGGAACTGTGACCATGATGTATTCGAACTCTGAAAAGGCGGAGATGATACTCATCTATGGCGAATGGCGACGAAATGCAGCTGAAGCCTGCAGGGTGTATACAGAACGATACCCGGACAGAGAGCATCCAACGTGCCGCACATTGCAAAACATCTACCGCCAGCTGTATGCCACAGGTATGGTCGTAGCACGCAAACGGGTCCGTAACAGGCCCGTCACATGAGAAGCGGGTGCAGTTGGTGTGTTAGCTGCGGTGGCCATGAACCCACACATGAGTACACGGGACATTGCGAGAGCCGGTGGACTGAGTCAAAGTAGTGTCATGCGCATACTGCATCGTCACCGCTTTCACCCGTTTCATGTGTCGCTACATCAGCAATTACATGGTGATGACTTTAATCATCGAGTGCAATTCTGTCAATGGGCATTAACAGAGAATGCGTTGCAGTTCTGCCTGTTTACCGATGAAGCGGGTTTCACAAACCACGGGGCAGTGAATCTACGGAGCATGGACAATCCTCGCTGGCTCAGACAGGTAGAGCGACAGAGACCGTGGACTGTAAATGTATGGTGCTGAATCATTGGCGACCACCTCATTGTTCCTCACTTTATTGCAGGGGCCCAAACAGCTGCAACATACATCGCGTTTCTACAGAATGATCTGCCAACGTTGCTCGAAAATATCCCACTGGAAACGCGTCGACGTATGTGGTATAAGCATGATGGTGCACCTGCACATTCCGCAATTAACACTAGGCAGACCCTTGACAGGATGTTCGACGGGCGTTTCATAGGACGTGGAGGACGCCCGACCTCCTGATCTTACACCTCTGGACTTCTTTCTGTGGGGCACGTTAAAGGAGAATGTGTACCGTGATGTGCCTACAACCCCAGAGGATATGAAACAACGTATTGTGGCAGCCTGCGGCGACATTACACCAGATGTACTGCGGCGTGAACGACATTCATTACGCCAGAGATTGCAATTGTGTGCAGCAAGTTATGGCCGCCACATTGAACATCTATTGGCCTGACATGTCGGGACACACTCTATTCCACTCCGTAATTGAAAACGGAAACCACGTGTGTACGTGTACCTCACCCCTCATGGTAATGTACATGTGCGTCAGTGAAAAAGACCAATAAAAAGGTGTTAGCATGTGGACGTAATGTGCTGTTCCAGTCTCTTCTGTACCTAAGGTCCATCAACGTTCCATTTGGACCCCTACGAAATTCGGTGCTCTCCGATACACACGAGCGAACAGCGGAGGAGTGGTACTCAAGCGTCAACTTTAGGTTGCAATATCTCTGGATGTAGTTAACATTTTACAATGCAACAAATGGCACTGATTACGTATTTGTTTGTATGTTCAGATGGGCTAACAAAACTAATGGGGTTCCATTCAAAAAAACGTAAGTTTGTGTTAAAAAACATACTTCCGTGCACTTTTTTACGGTTTGCATTAACCAATTACACTAGCCCCTCTCCTCACATTCGGTGTGTGGAATCGATTCGTCAGTATTTGATGTGGCTTACGAAATATATCCAGCGGTAATGTTAGGTGACTCACGCTGTATATAATGACTGATTTTTATCTGCATGATCGGCAGCTAAGCATATTCTTCATGAAACTGGTTTCAGTAGCCTGTATCAAGAGAAAGTAGATAATGAGTTTACTTGACGTTAGAAATATTATACTTCCTTATTCAAAAGTTTTTTGTAAAGTTGCAACGGGCATGAAAAATGTACGAATGAATATGAAGTCATGTAATACTCAAATTTACTACGTGAAAGCAACTATGTCAACAGTGACAAAAGTTGTAAGTAACGATCTGGAGAAAGCATAAGTAATTGATTACAGAATTTGTCTCTGTGGAACGAGAACACAGTGAATGGCTGCACAGTTTTTAAAATGGCTGTTATTTAATTTAAGTTAAATTGTCTCAATCTCTATATGTTATATTGTAGCTTATAAGTCATTAATTAATTATCTACATATAAGATATTTTCGTTTGGAACTTTTTCGTTATATAATTTTACGTATTTAAAAAGTTGTAGAACATAACTGTCCGTTTCGCACTTTACACCTTGCAACGTCACTGCTATCGCCGCCTATGGGTAGAATTTTTTTCATGGAGCTGTTATCAACATCGACCCGTTGGTCTCCCTCTGACAGTTATGTATGTAACATATAACATCAGTTCATCTGCATCTGCACTACATCGAAGTATTCTATGTGCGCCTTTTTCTTGCAGCTTATGGATATCCTTGAGATGCGCCATGTCATTTTTGCATCTTTTGTTACTTGACTATATATCCTCTGTTTGACAAATATCTGCGCAGGTGACTGCTGTGTATAGCGTGGGTAAAAGAACGGACCCCCAAGATTACAGACCAACATATTTAACATCTGTTTGCGGCAGAATCCGTGACCATATTCTCAGCTGGAATATAGTAATTTCCTTGAGAGGGGAAAGCTGCTTCTGTCCTTAATTATCACAGTTTTAGAAAATATCACTATCGTGGAACTCAACTTGCCCGTTTCTCAAATGAGATCCTGCGAACCATGGACGAATGGCAAAAGGCGAATTCCATATTCTTGGTATGACGTGAGACACACGATCAGAGATCCTTCAACTCAATAAAGACAAGGCAATAATTACCAATTAAACACAAATTGTGTCTTGTGATTT
The DNA here is from genome assembly GCF_023897955.1 of Schistocerca gregaria. Classification (NCBI taxonomy): domain Eukaryota; kingdom Metazoa; phylum Arthropoda; class Insecta; order Orthoptera; family Acrididae; genus Schistocerca; species Schistocerca gregaria. The sequence continues at coordinate 725,289,214 of NC_064923.1, forward strand.
CCAAAAGACTTGTATTTAACAGTTCCACGACAACGGCAAACTGCTGTTACCTCAGAATACTGCACATAACTGGCCTAGAATCTGAAACATTATTAAACAGGGGCGCCAAAGCCCACACTAAACAATAAATAATTTAAAAACCCTCTTTCCATAGACCTTACGAACCATGCAAACAATAAATGATTTACTGAGAAAAACTCCCGCAGAAGCAGGAACCTTTTAAGACGTAACAGCAGAAACAACTCACAATTTCGCTTTCTGAATAAGATATTAAAAGCCCAGTACAATAAAAGACATCTGTCTGGTATTACAAAAGTTCAGTGAGAAGTAAAAGCACATCAGAGGTGCGCGGAAACTACAGCTCAGATCGAGTGTCAGTGAAAGCTGAAGGGAACGGTGAAGAAGGAAAGACGGACGCCTCGGCGTTACCAGCAACAAATAATAAAATACTCAAGTTAGCCGAAGAACTGGAGTCTACTGATAAACACAGCCACCGCGCTATGAGTTTCAGTTCAAACTGGCCGTCGCCAAGACGTCTTGTCCCAGTTGAACGGACAGCTAAACGGACGAAGCGAACCGCTGATTATACCACTGAAACAACAACATAAAACCACACAAGTGGGCAGTGTCCAGAGTAACAGAATCCTTAAAATATTAGAAGCGTTTCGAAACAGGACTACAAGTCATTCACATTCAGTATTAAGCACTTTAAATATCTGCAGTACTTCGTCATTGCCGCGCGGGATTAGCCGAGCGGTCTAGGCGCTGCAGTCATGGACTGTGCGGCTGGTCCCGGAGGAGGTTCGAGTCCTCCCTCGGGCATGGAGGTGTGTGTTTGTTCTTAGGATAGTTTAGGTTAAGTAGCGTGTAAGCTTACGGACTGATGACCCTAGCAGATAAGTCCCATAAGATTTCACATACATTTTTTTTCACTTCATCATTAACAATATGTGCAGACCGACTTATTACTGCCAGAACAGGAAGTGATAATATACTCCAATATGTTCGAAGCTGGTCATAGTTCTAAATCACGCACTCGTAACTTAACTCTCAAAATAACCGCAGAGCCGATTTACTATATATTTTCCATAAACACACACGCAATAATTACAATACGACAAGACTCTAGCACACAATAAATCGTTCATCATTAAGCCCTGCTTGCTTTCCGCTGAACACGTTACCTAAATACCAGTGGACAGCCAGAAAATCGAAACTGGTTATTTCGGAGTGCACAGAGACGCACTTAGATATACACTCCTTGCCAGTATCTCAAATGCGTTCAAAACAAGCAAACCTCATTCACACAGGTAACCACTGTTCAATAAGTTGCGCACCAGTGGTCAATACGAAACAGATGACATGGCGTCCAAACAATGGGAGAGCCGTTAACTGCAAATAGCACGAAATTCAATATACATATATACAACAGGATTGTAAGAACTTGAATAATTCCCCCCGTTTGATCTTGTAGTGTACCCGGTTGCAGACTGACAAATTTCAAACATCGTTTGGCACCACAGACGAAACCACCACCTTGTCAATAGACGCAGTACACACTCTCCGACCGCACGCACGTCTTCGTCCGCAGCCCCACTGCCCACGTGACAGAAAGAGGCAGTGCATGCGCAAAGACCGACCGCCGACAACCAGACTGCACACTGGAGCTCCAACCACCCGACCAAAACCAGCCCTCCCCACAGCGACGGGTGCTTAAATAGCCGAAAAGCGACCACAGTGGAAAACCGTAGCCACGCGGTACAGGATCGATCGCAAATATCTTAAATGAATACAGAGAAGCGACTGCAGCTAACGACGCCACGAATCAGTTAGATATCCGTAAAGCATTGGACACAAAGTGCCCAACTGCCAATTGTTTATGAAGGTCATATGAAATAGGTTCCCATACAGATGAGTGCCTCGAAGACTTCTTAAGAAACAGAACCCAGTACGTTATCTCCTCTGTTATGCCAGTCCCACCTGGTTTTATCCACCCCCCTCCACAAATGTTAGAAGTCCCTCCAGATCCTCGAGCGCCATGCACTCCACCTCGCCTTCTGTGTGCACCTCCTATCCCCCAAGTGGATCTTCTACAACCTGATTCCTTTCCCCCATCTGCTCTTTTTCCTCGAACATATCCATGTCGTCTACATCTCCCACCACCTTGATCTTCTTCATCCCCTGGTTGTTCCTCTTTTCCAATCCCCACCCTCTGCCGAGCCTTCACCATTGTGTCCCCTCTATCCACCTCCTCTATACCCTTCATCTCCTTTCCCAAGGAGGCTTCCATCGACTCCCCCTCCCACATGATGTCCTCTCTCCCTCAATTTATCCCTCCTCTCAACTCTGATCCTCATCTCCCCCTCCCTTCCTCTTTCCTTTTCCCAGGCTCCCTCTGCCCCCCTTCCATCCTGTTTCTGCTCTACCTATCCTCTCTCTGCCTCCCTTCTCTCCCCCAAGTCCTTTTGCTCTCTCCTCCACTGCCTTTTTCACTCTTTCTCGGGTCTGCCCAGCCCCCTCCCCCCCCTTTCTATGTCCGCTTCCCCCATTTGGCTCCCCCTTTTTTTTTTCTTTTCCTCTCCTCCCCCCTTTCCCGCCTCATTGGTCCGTGTCTCCCCCCCCCCCTCCCCCCCGCATCTGCCGCCGTGTGCCTCTGTAATGCTGTTTTAAGTGAGCGTTCAGTGTACTGCGTCCCCTGTCAGTGTTGCAAACAACCACCATACTGTCGCTAGTTGCGTTGTTTTTTTCTCGTGCGAACAGAAACCAGACTCTTGCCATGCTTTTTTTAATTGTGCCTATCTATTTGCTATGTGTTTTAATCAGCATCATTGACCGTTTTGTTTTTATATTTTCTTCGTATCGTTTTCTCCATGTTTCAGTTTTTAAGAGTCACCGTTTTATCGCCTGTTTTGTTTGTTTTTCATATCTCCTGATTCTGTTTTTTAACTTTCCTGTAGGCTGCAGAGCGCCGTATTGTGCTGCTGCCAGCCCATCCATCCCTCCTCGGGGGAGGGGGGGGGGAATCGAAAACCAATAAAGGAAAAAATAAGTACTTTGTCCTCGACGGCAAGTGTTCATCAGCGACAAGGGCATGGCCAGGAGTGCCCAAGGTAAATATGATAGGACTGCTCTTACTTTCTGCATACATAAATGATTGGACAGATGGAGTGAACAGCAATTTACGGCTCTTTGTTAATCTTGCTGTCGTATACAGGAAGGTGACGTTGAGAGACTGTAGGAGGATACAAGATGACTTAGACAAAATTTCTAGTTGGTTCGATGAATGGCAGATACATCTTAATATAGAAAAATGTGAGTTAATGAGGATGAGTATGAAAAACAAAGCCATAATTTTGCAAATACAGAATTAATAGTGTGATGCTGGACACATCGACATCGATTAAATATCTAGGCGTAACCTCGCAAAGCGGTATGACATGGAATGAGCATGTTAGGATTGTAGTAGGGAAGGAGAATGGTTGACTTCGGTTTATTCGGAGATTTTGAGGAAATTGTGGTTTATCTGCAAAGGAGACCGCACACAGGACACTAGTGAGACCCTTGTTGAATACTGTTCTAGTGTTTGGGATCCTCACCAGGTCTGATTAAAGGAAGACATCTAAGCAGTTCAGGGGTGGGCTGCTAGATTTATTACCGTACATTCGAGCAACGCGCAGGTACTACGGAGATACTTCGGGAAGTCAAATGGGAGGACTACGTTCCTCTTGAGGAAACTATACAGAAAATATAGTAAACCGGTATATCAGTCTGAGTGCAGACCGATTGTACTGCCGCCAACTTACATTCCGCATACAGAGGCTTACGGAATATGCGTGTAGATGTAGATGTAGATCTGATCATGAGTTATCCCAAAACGCATAAAATTAAAGCCATTAATTCACAGGGTGGTGACGTTTTACTAACTGGTGTTTTCAGCATCTCTGCAGCGCCGCTCCAATTATCCAGTGACTAGTTCACGTTCAAAGTTACTGAGGTCTACTGACTGACTCGTTCTGTTGTTACTGCTTCTCTGCTGACACCAGAATATTCCCCGCTTCCTTTTACACTCTCATGACATCTAGCGGTCAATTTTGCACTATGTAGGGGTAGCCCGATGCTTTCGATCAAATAATCTAGGCTTATCGACTTAACTGTATTGTGTATGCTGGCACTTCGGTGATACTCGCGTGTGGATGCATTTTTTTTCATTCTTCACCTAGAATTTGGCGTATGAGATAGTTGTGCCTGCACATTATTGTTATTGAGCCCATTACATGTTGTGCTTGCAGCACTGCTGTAATGATCACAACGTGCCGTAAACGTAATCGCTTTATGTGACGTCAAAGGGGGCGAATTACCTAATAGCAAATGATATGAAAGAAAGACATTATTTAGTATAAAGAAAAGCCTCATCCAGGAAAATAGCTTCTTTCAAAAACTCACTGTGCTGTAGACTCCAGCATAAAAAAGATTATTGATATTTATAGTGGATGGCGTTGCACTTAAAACGAACGTTAGTGTGTAATTGTGATGAGATTTTATATGTCTATACATTAATTGATAACAGTATGAGAGTCTAAATAAGCTAGGAAACTAGCTTATAGAAGAAGGTGGGTTAACTCTTCATGCACCAATTTTTTTCTAACTAGCTCTCTATTGCGTGTTGTTGCCATTAGTTTGGCTCTGGGACTTAACAGCTGAGGTCATCAGTCCCCTACAACTTAGAACTACTTAAACCGGTCGCGCGGTTCCAGACTGAAGAGCCTAGAACAGCACGGGCACACCGGCTGGCGTTGCCATTAGGAACAACTGTTAATTACGAATAATATTAAGAAAATTACTCATTGGCCTCTAGGCCTCTGTCGGTGTGGAGCTAAACTTATTTAGTGGTGTTATGTTGTCAGACAAGTCGGAAATCGATCATCTTCGTTGAAGGTCGATTAGACTAAAATTCCTGTTGAAGCAGCTGATAGAGGACGTTTTAGTCCACTTACATCACATCTCTATTTCAAATTCTAAAGGTGGCAGGGGTAAAATACCGGGAGCGAAACGCTATTTACAATTTGTACAGAAACCAAATGGTAGTTATAAAAGTCGAGGGGCGTGAAAGGGAAGCAGAAGTTGGGAAGGGAGTGAGACAGGGTTGTAGCCTGTCCCCGATGTTATTCAATCTGTATATTGAGCAAGTAGTAAAGGAAACAAAAGAAAAATTCGGATTAGGTATTAATGTCCGTGGAGAAGAAATAAAAACTTTGAGGTTCGCCGATGACATTGTAATTCTGTCAGAGATAGCAAATGACTTGGAAGAGCAGTTGAATGGAACGGACAGTGTTTTAAAAGGAGGATATAAGATGAACATGAACAAAAGCAAAACGAGGATAATGGAATGTAGTCGAATTAAGTCGCGTGATGCTGAGGGAATTAGATTAGGAAATGAGACACTTGAAGTAGTAAAGGAGTTTTGCTATTTGGGGAGCAAAATAACTGATGATGGTCGAAGTAGAGAGGATATAAAATGTAGACTGGCAATGGCAAGGAAAGCATTTCTGAAGAAGAGAAATTTATTAACATCGAGTGTAGATTTAAGTGTCAGGAAGTCGTTTCTGAAAGTATTTGTATGGAGTGTAGCCATGTATGGAAGTGAAACATGGACGATAAATAGTTTGGACAAGAGGAGAATAGAAGCCTTCTAAATGTGGTGCTACAGAAGAATGCTGAAGATTAGATGGGTAGATCACATAAATAATGAGGAGGTATTGAACAGAATAGGCGAGAAGAGGAGTTTGTGGCACAACTTGACAAGAAGAAGGGACCGGTTGGTAGGACATGTTCTGAGGTATCAAGGGATCACAAGTTTAGCATTGGAGGGCATCGTGGAGGGTAAAAATCGTAGAGGGAGACCAAGAGACGAATACACTAAGTATATTCAGAAGGATGTAGGTTGCAGTAAGTACAGGGAGATGAAGAGGCTTGTACACGATAGAGTAGCACGGAGAGCTGCATCAAACCAGTCTGAGGACTGAAGACAACAACAACATCTCATCTGAAGAACTGGCATTTATGAAATGTGTAATTGATGGCCTATGAAAGAACAATCTATATTTTCGGTTTTCTGGAACTGAAAAATGAATTTCGTTTTTTCTCCCACACAGTAACACTGTGATCTTAGTGCTGTGATCATAATTCTGTTCATCGTCGGCAAATTCAGTACAGTTCTATTCGTTACTTTGATATGATATACACAGTACTAAATCCAACTTTATTTATGAATATTCTTGAAGAAACTGGTGATTCTGAAATGGATGACACTGACAGATGACAAGAAGGATGAGTGAGAGCTGGCTGTACTTGATATTGGAAATTCCATTGTAGTAGCAGTTGAGACTGATGACCATGTTAAAGAAGAAAAAGATGTTGACGAAGGAGAAGGACAAGACGATACATCATTGTTGCTGCAGAACTAAAGAGTGCTCCAAAGCCCAATGAAGAGTTTACACTTCAATTCCGTTGGAAGAATTGTCGAAAAGATCTGTCCATGCCAAAATGGACAAGTATAGTTGATGTACCTTCTCAGATACGTCGTCCAAAAGAATGTTGACATACTTTTTTTTGGAAACGAAATGTTGGCCTTATTATCAAACAGGGTATGTCTAGTATCTTTAGGCGCGGAAGTCGAACACGCGCCAGAACAAACGGACGTGGTCAGCTCATAGAGGGCTCCGCCTCCGCGGCGGCTCTTCCACGCCAATAGCCGCTCCCTCTGGTTTCGTATATAGGGACCTGCTCTGCCCTAGTCCAGCCAGTCTGGTACTCGCTCTGGATTGCGTCCCTATCTCGGCGGTACCGCTTTCTGGTCGTTGCTCGTTGTTGACATTTGCCTGGCTCTAGTTCTGAGTGGATTTACTGCTGGTGTTTGGGGTTGTGGTTTCCACAAGCCTCCGTCGTTTATCTCTTCCTTGTTGTTTCGGTCATAGTCGGTCGTGGTCGGTTGTTGTCAGTTGTCGTTGGTCTGTCGCCGACTCGTCCTGTGTTTACCCGGTGGAGCGGGCTCCACCGCCGGCGGCTTCCCCGCCTGGCGGCTCCGATCCGCAGCCCAAGGCGTTCCCGCTGTTGGTTTTCGTTGCTACAGTATGTGTTTGAAAAATACTTGATTATCAGCATTCAGCATTCGAAGTTCGTCACTGAATGAAACGGAGCAATAAAAAAACCAAAGAGATGGGACTACAAAAAGGGTATACCGTCTGGGGTGAATGGTTTAGTACATAACTTCGAGCTATATACTGACGAGAACAGCCAAACTGAACAGCTTTCTGACACAAAAGGCAGTGAAAATATTGTGTTAAGACTCGCTAGTGCACTAACAGAGCACAGAAATTGTAAAAATATTGTTTGACAACTCGTTGTGTAGTGAAGCTTTGCAACTGGAACTAGCAGAAACACTAACCTATAGCATACGAGAAGCCACTGCTCGATACATCCATCTAAAAAGGATGTTTGTTTAATAGTGTCAAGGAAGTCAAGAGTTTTGAAAGGATTGGAAAAAAACGAAAGACAGTGTTTGATTTGAAATTACGTTATTCCGTTGTAAAGTAGCATGACAACAGCTTGCGACATTGTTCAGCATTATCGGGGCAGAAAACCGAAAGACTGAAGTATAAAGAGATGACAAGAAGTTGAAGAAATCAGTCAAGATAACTCATCACAGGTTGGCATTTTTTAACAAGGCCAGGAGTGTTATGGAATGGTCCACGGCATTCCATACCACAGTATATTTTTTGTATGCTTGGTCTGATGGCAGAGATGTCTTATAGAAGACATGAACCAGCATGTGGAATGCATCTGTATAGCACATTCCTCTAGCCTAGTTCAAGAAGGCCATACGTAGAGTTGTTTATATTTTTCTAGGGGAAAACTGTTGCAAAAAGCAATAGAGACCTAGAAGTAGTTCTGCTGAGAGCTCCTCTACAACAAAGGAAAGAAAGAACCATTTCCTGTAATGAGTAAAAAATAAGTGACTAGATGGCATAGGACATTTGTATTTCATGGACAAGAAAGGAAAGTTCAAGATTACATGCTGGTGAATTTGTTTCACAGAAGTTTTAAGTAGGCTGTTTAGGTTTTTTTATTGGTAACGCCACGTAGCGCTCTGTATGAAAATCACTGGCTGCGCTGTGTGCAGTCTGTGGCTGGTTTGCATTGTTGTTTGCTATTGTAGTGTTGAGCAACTGGATGTGAACAGCGCGTAGCGTTGCGCAGTTGGAGGTAAGCCGCCAGCAGTTGTGGGTTGGGGAGAGAGATGGCAGAATTTTAAGAGCAGACAATATGGACGTGTGTCCGCCAGAAAGAGTAAATTTGTAATACTGAATACCATGAACTGATATACATATTATGACTTTTGGACACTATTAAGGTAAATACGTAGTGTGTTCTCGGTCAAAATCTTTCATTTGCTAACTATGCCTATCAGTAGTTAGTGCCTTCAGTAGTTAGAATCTTTTATTTAGCTGGCAGTAGTCGCGCTCGCCATATTGCAGTAGTCCGAGTAACGAAAATTTTTGTGAGGTAAGTGATTTGTGAAAGGTATAGGTTAATGTTAGTCAGGGCCATTCGTTTGTAGGGATTATCGAAAGTCAGATTGCGTTGCGCTAAAAATATTGTGTGTCAGTTTAGTGTTGATCAGAATAGGTAAAGAGCGAAATGTCTGATTACGTTCAGTTCTGCTCAACTGTTTGAAAATCAAATAATGTAAGAGGTTTTCCAGCACAGTAATTCATTAATTTTTCTAAGGAGACGTTTCATAAAGCTAAGAACTGTTTCTGGAACAGTTTCATACCTCATATTATCATTTGGTTGCAAGTTCAAGAGCGCGACTGAAAATTTTATAAACATTGTAAATAAATGAAAAATATTTTGCATAAAACTTTTCATTGGTGTGCATATAGAAATAAATTTATGTATGAGACAAACCTCTTTATAAATATAAGTGAATAATGGGAAGACGTTGCCATATGGTAACAAACCTAAAATACTGAATAAATAACAACTAAATCAAAATTTTACAGTGTAATGTAGCTATTTTAAAATTAAAAGAGGTTTCCTAAAAGAAAAGTCGTGCAATATAAGGCTAATTTAAAAACTTCACTGATATCCAGAGTCGATTACACTTATATTTTCGGATCTCCGTGCTGCTGGAATATTTTTATCTCATTTATAAATCTTGTATTGATGTCATTGAATAAAAATATATCAGATGAGATTGGGCATAAGAGTGTTCAGCGAGTAGTAGCGATTAGTGGATTCTGCAACGCTTCAGCTGTCACTGTTTACTGGAGCAGAATAACGGTACAATTAATTAACACCTCGTTATTTCATTTCAGCTGGGTTTTAATTACATTTCTATTTTATGCTACGCCGAATTAATCAGTTCCCGATTGAATGTTAATTGGTTGCTGTGGAGGTGTACGAGGCGAGCTTTGCCAGGTGAGTAGCCGAGTCATAAGCCAATACACAATGTCACGTTCACCGTTTCTGATACATTGATTAGAAACACAAAAAAAAGATCAACATCTACTCCATTTACATTGTAATATGGATGAAATATGTCTGAGATTCCACTATCCACAGACGATAACGTATTTTGACAGCATCGTTTTGACGTCGAGTATTAAAAACGCTATATCTATTGACCATTGAGCAGTTTCCTTTTTATTTCTCCTTTTTCGTCGTGTAAGCTGTATTCGACGACGGGGAGAAGTGTGTTTTGAAAGGAGTCTGTGCCGTTAGCTCATTGTATTTTATATGTAACGAATCCAGATTTACAGGTTTCTGTGCACCGTTAATATTGAGCCAACACAGTACATTTAAGTAGCGAACGTAAACTAACCATATTACAAAAGAAGAAACCCATTTGCTGTTGTTATGCTACAAAATTTTCTTAATCACAAAACGACTTCTTCGTCTTCAGATTTCCAGACCGTTGTCAGGTCGACAATGGCAGTCAGTAGTACATGTGGATTTTACCTCGGGAAAGGATAAAGCCAATGACTGACAACAACATGGTTGGGGATAAAATACACTTTGTCATTTACAGGAGGCCGACCCCAGATTTTGCAGGCGTAAAGCTCAGAGCACTCTGTGATTACATTCCTCTCAAGATATTCCAACGGCGGCCGTTGCTGTGCTGGTCATAGAGTCTTCTCCTCCACTTCTGCTATCGCTGGTGAAGTCCCAGTACCCACACTAATATAAAATTACTGTATTGCAATCAATTTTTGTAAACTTATTTCATGTGAGAAGAATGTGCCTTCTGCAAGATTCTCACATCCAAGCAGCATCCCTAGAGATTATCTTTCCACTTAATATTACAGTGTGTATGTAAAACGTGTCCTACAACATAATAATGATAAAATGATATAGAAATGAATATAATTATTATATATTGTTAAAATGTTAGCAGTTTAACAGGTACATTGCTCACAATGTAACTTTCCATCAAATTGTAGCAAATTGATGTGCTATTAGAAAGGCATGGTAACATCGCAAAAAGATACAAATCTGAACTCAAGTAATTTTTTCGGGGAAATGCAAGAAATAGTAAAGAAGATTAAACAGGGAGGATAATGGAAAAGAGTAATAGAGCTGTAAGGTAAAAATGGAAATAGAGATAGCTGCTGTGACGTGTACGAAGGGGGCTTTACTAGGTGAGTAGCAGAATTAGATCCACAACAAAGTGCTACACGCAAAGTACCACTTGAAATTGATTCTTATGTGAAATATTCTGCATAATCTAATGCTGATCCACCAGGTTGTGGTTTCGTACGGCCATGGAGACTCAGCATCTTCAGAGCTCAAGAGCTTGTAAATGTCCTTCCAGATAATAATCTAGTAGGTTCAGGCACGACAACCTGGAATAATCCACTTCTTCCTCTCCATATGCCACCGAGTTTCTTATTTAGAAGGAAGAAAGGATTGAGAATGAAATGCAGACATCCACCGGGCGCGGAGTACTCACTGATGGAGCCATTTCTGCCAGCATATCAGGAAGAATATTTTTTAAGCTACGGCTGCAGATCGTTCATTAAACCTGCGTACAATATGAACAATTTTCTGAGAGCAAAAGAGACAGTGGCATTCGAATGCCTTGGGGCAGAAACGAGACGTTTCCGTGAGTTATCAGTCTCAGCTACTGAACAATACAGCACGTCATAACATTGTAGCAGGCACTGTGAATACAGTGCTGAGTTTAGTATGCCTCCTGTCCTGGGAGAAGGAGGCGGGACTGGCTTTCCCTACACACCTTCCCACGCCGCAGCAGCCGACATACCAAACACAAATGCAAGGGGCATTTCTGATTCTTCAGTTGCGCTAAATGAGAAGAAAGGGCTTAAATTAGAAAATGTTATAGGTGCTGGTGCGGACTAAGCACGCAGCAGCCGACATACCGAGCGGTGATCGCGTGCTTATTGCTCACGGCGTCCTCTGCGAAAAGGCCAAGCTGATACAAGTGTCATTGTCGACTACCTGAAGTACTAATGCATTCACAAGTGGCGATATCCTCATCGTCCATGGCCACCCTCAATCAGTATTGCCAACTTACTGCTTTTCGTACTAGACATGGTGATTCACAGACTTCGTCCACGCTGAACAATTAATATCATCGAGTAGTCCCAAAATTGGCGACAAATAACAATTTGCAATGTTTTATACAATTCATTTCGTATGTTAGAATTTTGACTGATATTTTGTTTTTTTTTATAGAACTGAACATAATTTGTTAGGATTAGGTTTCTACTTTGTCATGACTCATTATTTTACGACGAAGACTAGGATCGCCCGGCTGTGAGTTCTTAGCACTGATCTGTCTGCACCAGTGTTGTCGACCATATTGTTTAAACAGTACATTTATACGGGTTTTTCCCTGCTTTCTACGGTGTAAGGTTAGAACACTAAACCACACACAGTAAAAGCAGTCCTAGAATATGAATGTGAAATTAAAATGAAATTAATTTACATTGTGTCAACATTTATACGATTAAGTAGTTTGAAAAACACAAATGCATGGGGCATTTATGATGCTTTATTTGCGCTAAATGAGAAGAAAGGGCTTAAATTAGCCAATGTAATTGGTGCTGGTGCGGACTAAGCATCAGTAATGTGTGGCATCAATAATGTTCTCTTTAAAATTCTGAAACATGAATACGGGTAGCACATTTGCATTTTCTCGCTGTGTACGCCATTCCCTCCAGTCAAGTGTATCGCATGCATCTCGGGAAATTCTTCCCTAATGTATTTAATTTTTGATAAGAGAATTACACTTGGTTCAGCTAGTTCCTGAATAGACAACATTAATAGCACAAAATCTACCAGAGAATAAATTGTGGGGAGATTCCTTTAACAATACGGCTCTCAACCGAGCTGCTGTGAGTAGGATTTTGTAGCAATGTGTTGGACTTAAGCTGCATTTCTCAATCTCAGAATCAAAATACAACTGACATGTTGTCAGTGCATTTTATTGAGAAAAATAGAGTGTATTAAATGTAGTTCAAATCTGTGTTAGGAGAGGCGCAAACAGCTGTTTAAAGGTAGGAGACGAGGTCCTGGTAGAAGTAAAGCTGTGTGGACGGGGCGTGAGTCGTGCTTGGGTAGCTCAGTTGCTAGAGCAATTGCTCGCGAAAGGCAAAGGTCTCGAGTTCGAGTCTCGGTCTGCCAGGAAGTGTCAGCTGTTTAATAAGAAAGCAAATCCGACTAAGCTCCTTGCAACTCTCTTAATCGTTTTGACTTCTAATTGCCACAAAATATTCCAAACTGAGCGTTCAAGAAAGACACCAAGCTCTGAAATTACAAAACTAGCAGACGCTTTTGGTTTTCGTCGTATCAAATTGACAGAAAAGACGGCCAATTGAATAATCTCTCTCTAAAACCTGGGACAACAAATAAGGTGCAGGGAAATTTGGGTGGAAGTATTACAGTTTAGAGATGTTGAACATTTAAATCTATTTAAGGTCATGTGTAAACCGTCTGTGCCAGTGTTATCTCTCCCTCATAGTAATGCAGAAGTGGAAAGGTTGTTCAATGCTATGGATATAGCGAAAACCAATTTCCGTAATCGAAAGAGGACAGTTTTTTTAGATACAGTTTTCATGTAATGTACGGGTTAAAAAGAATGGAACATATGTTACTACAGGGTGTTTCAAAAATTACCGGTATATTTGAAACGGCAATAAAAACTAAACGAGCAGCGATAGAAATACACCGTTCGTTGCAATATGCTTGGGGCAACAGTACATTTTCAGGCGGACAAACTTTCGAAATTACAGTAGTTACAATTTTCAACAACAGATGGCGCTGCAAGTGATGTGAAAGATATAGAAGACAACGCAGTCTGTGGGTGCGCCATTCTGTACGTCGTCTTTCTGCTGTAAGCGTGTGCTGTTCACAACGTGCAAGTGTGCTGTGGACAACATGGTTTATTCCTTAGAACAGAGGATTTTTCTGGTGTTGGAATTCCACCGCCTAGAACCCAGTGTTGTTGCAACAAGACGAAGTTTTCAACGGAGGTTTAATGTAACCAAAGGACCGAAAAGCGATTCAATAAAGGATCTGTCTGAAAAATTTCAACGGACTGGGAACGTGACGGATGAACGTGGTGGAAAGGTAGGGCGACCGCGTACGGCAACCACAGAGGGCAACGCGCAGCTAGTGCAGCAGGTGATCCAACAGTGGCCTCGGGTTTCCGTTCGCCGTCTTGCAGCTGCGGTCCAAATGACGCCAACGTCCACGTATCGTCTCACGCGCCAGAGTTTACACCTCTGTCCATACAAAATTCAAACGTGGCAACCCCTCAGCGCCGCTACCAGTGCTGCACGAGAGACATTCGCTAACGATATAGTGCACAGGATTGATGACGGCGATATGCATGTGGGCAGCATTTGGTTTACTGACGAAGCTTATTTTTACCTGGACAGCTTCGTCAATAAACAGAACTGGCACATATGGGGAACCGAAAAGCCCCATGTTGCAGTCCCATCGTTCCTGAATCCTCAAAAAGTACTGGTCTGGGCCGCCATTTCTTCCAAAGGAATCACTGACCCATTTTTCAGATCCGAAACGATTACTGCATCACGCTATCCGGACATTCTTCGTGAATTTGTGGCGGTACAAACTGCCTTAGACGACACTGCGAACACCTCGTGGTTTATGCAAGATGGTGCCCGGCCACATCGCACGGCCGACGTCTTTAATTTCCTGAACGAATGTTTCGATGATCGTGTGATTGCTTTGGGCTATCCGAAACATACAGGAGGCGGCGTGGATTGGCCTCCCTATTCGCCAGACATGAACCCCTGTGACTTCTTTCTTTGGGGACACTTGAAAGACCAGGTGTACCGCCAGAATCCAGAAACAACTTAACAGCTGAAGCAGTACATCTCATCTGCATGTGAAGCCATTGCGCCAGACCCGTTGTCAAAGGTTTCGGGTAATTTCATTCAGAGACTACGCCATATTATTGCTACGCATGGTGGATATGTGGAAAATATCGAACTATAGAGTTTCCCAGACCGCAGCGCCATCTGTTGTTGACAATTGTAACTACTGTAATTTCGAAAGTTTGTCTGCCTGAAAATGTACTGTTGTCCCAAGCATATTGCAACAAACGGTGTATTTCTATCGCTGCTCGTTTAGTTTTTATTGGCGTTTCAAATATACCGCTCATTTTTTAAACATCCTGTATTATTAAGAACGCTCTGGTGAAAATAATTGGTTATAAGCCGCATATAGCTCGAAAAGTACTCTGCCTTCAAGTAGTGTGGCAGCATAAGAAGGTGATGAAACAGGAAGGTTTCCAGCCAACCAGCAGATGAGTATTAACTGATAAGCATTATTACTATAAAATACTCTGACGCGTGTTTTAGACCTTACTCGTCCGAAGTCAGCGTTCTTCTGATGACTTACATCGAATACTCCCTTTTAACCCATACGTCAAATGACTCACTCAGGAAATGACTCACTTAGGAAAAAACGTCTTTCAAACGGAGAGAGTCAGAAGACAGATTCAGTCGAAGTGAATACTTACTGACAAACAGAATCTGAACAATGTTAACACGAACGTAAAGTCAGCTATGGTATAAGGGCTCGGATGGCGTGTTGTCTAAAGAAGCCCATAAACTTTTGGTACTATGTTAAAGCAATCAACAGATCAGAGTCGTGTGTCCACATAATTATGAAGACATCGAAGGAGAACATGACGAAATGAAAGAAAGATACTGCACTGATTTCTGTCTTCACCAGAATGATGGCAAGGTTGAGAAATGACAGTGTTAATTAGTGGAGAAACATAGACATATCTCACTGATATTTATTGGTACGTTGTACTCTTGTATGACACATTTTTAGATACTCAGCGAATCATCTGTAGAAGTCGACTTAGGCCACTTGAACACTGATTTGTTTGCCCACGAGTGTCAGAAGGCTTCTGATGTCGTAATACTCGCTGGTGCCGTATTGTGTAACTTCTGGTAGGCCATCAATACACTTGCCACGAGGTGGTACATTTCGAGTGAATTCCTGTTGTTTTGTTGTGTTGTAACTAAGAAGTAAGTAACATTTGTATGTAGTAGCCTACGTTATCGGAGTTTGTGAACTTCTTTCGTTACTTGAACACCGCATAAACAATGCTTAAAAAATACTAATACGTCCTTTAATAGACGCAGTAGATGCAGGTACTTATGACCTCCTTGAGATTACAGTCCATAAGCTCCTTTGTTGTCACAAAGTAATGATGATTTATCTCTGGCCACTTGTGCCTTTCTGAACGAAGAAATGACATTTTCATAAACCAGGATGTCGATCACACATAGCTTGCTTGCTGACCTGATTCTCTGCTTTAAAGTGGAACAGAATCTAGTAATCCGGAAGCTGTAAACGTTCGCAGATGACAAATGGGTGCTGACTTGATGTAGTTGTTTGTTGATTGTTAGGCCGGCGTTGATACCGGTAACTACCTCAGAGCGACAGTGATACTTAGTAATCGATCAAATTAGCAGGCTGTATGTGAGGCTGTCCAACAGTGCCTGTATGTCAGATTTACAGAGTTAACATCTGCATTTGAGCTTTCTCATGGAGAGTACATATGTAAAATTTTCATTCTGCATCGGAGAATCGCATTGGATTGAAAATATGTACTTCGTCTGGAGTTCGTACTGTATTTATTAATGCTAGGTTAAAGGACTATACAGGATGTTTTAATGGTCACCACTATAACATTGGTACGTACCACAAAATGTGGTCACGGTGTTTGTCATCCTTTACCAAAGCACCCTCCAGTGTGGCACATTCTTCCCAGCTATGGATGAGTTGACGGAAATCTTCGTTGTAGACGTAAGCATTTTGGGTGTTGACCAAACGTTACGCTTTGGACACAACTTAATCGTCATTCTTGGCAAGGCCGCCACGCAAGGGTTTCTTCATTCGAGGAAAGAGAAAGAAATCACTTCATGCCGTGAGAGGAGAATATGGGATGGGTGGGGGGAATGAGTGAGACAAAATTTGACAGCCGAAGACGCACTATGTTTCACAGCCCTGAGCAGAGTGAGCTGGGACGTAGTTGTGGAGTAATAACGTACCATTGGACGGTTCCCCACGAAACTTAGTCTCGAAAGCCTCACATAACATTATCAGGAGGTTTCCGTAAAATGCTTTTTGTCACGATTTTCCCCTTACCGAGGGCTGTCTGCTAGCATCACACCATGGCAGTATCAGAACAGTCGGCATCACTTACCTGACGACGGCAGTGTCTTTCTAGAGTTTCCGCTTTTTTCCTGCGGTGGGGAAACCGTATCTAAACTGAACAGACTCGTTAATGTGAGCACTTGGGAAAAGCGTGAATAACCAACTCGTGCAGCGCGGACCGCTTCTAGACGCGCAGGAAAAGTGTAGTGTCCTGCGGTCGGCAGGAAAGAACTAACAGTCAAGTTTGAAGACACTTTATTATAACTAAAAAAGAAACGCGTACGGATCTCCGTGCCAGCACGTTCACAGGAGCTCAGTCCGTCAGTTCACCTGATGAAAGCTTATGGCATAGAGTAGGGTCGAAAGTGGGCACCATCGGAGCTACCGAAGCACGACTCACGCCCGGTCCTCACAGCTGTACTTGTGCCAGTATATCGTCTCCTACCTTCCAAACTTTACAGAAGCTCTCCTGCGAACCTTGCAGAACTAGTACTCCTGAAAGAGAGGATACTGCGGAGACATGGCTTAGCCACAGCCTTTGGGATGTTTCCAGAATGAGATTTTCACTCTGGAGCGGAGTGTGAGCTGATATGAAATTTACTGGCAGATTAAAACTGTGTGCCCGACCGAGACTCGAACTCGGGACCTTTGCCTTTCGGGGGCAAGTGTTCTACCATGGGAGAGCACGCGCACGTGAAAGGCAAAGGTCCCGAGTTCGAGTCTCGGTTGGCCACACAGTTTTAATCTGCCAGGAAGATTCACTGTTATCCAAGATCGAGGGATTTGTCCGAAGCCCCTGCCACGCCCCCCAGGCAGATGTTTGAATTTTGGTGGGAAATCGAAGTATGTGCTTCTACATGTCACCCTACAGGCCCCCGCTCCCCGCCCTCCCCCCACCCCGCTTTCCGACTTTTTGCATGATAGTGCTTTATCCTCTTGGAAAATGGGTAGGAATTTTGGAGGGAATTTTGCTCTAAGAGCTTACTGCTGCAGCTGAGGGGAGTTCGTATGGTGTTGCCCCCACCAGATACTGCTAATGGTGACATTCAATTTGAATATAATTTATTTATCTTTGCATAAATTTGCATTAATTAGTTTAAATTTGTTGAAATTTGTTTAAATTTAGTATCTACCTACAGCAGCAGTCTCTTAATGTGGTGTTCCCACCACAAGAGGCTGAGATGTCAGTGCTTTTTGACCTGTCGATGTGGAAGGAACATGTGTTCAATTAGTGAGACGTTGGTGCCACACAGGCGGAGTTTTAATAGCTGTTTTACATGCAATCATTCAGCAGAGGAATGCATGCACAGCTCACTGCATGAAGAATGGAAATGAGTCTCAATGCTTGAACATATGAAGAGGAAGAACACGGTCCTGCAAATAAATGTTTTTCATCGAGATGCATTAATGAATCATTAGACAATGCATGGAAACATCTCCCTCTGCCGGAACTCTCTATCATTTCTAAAACCTACATATTAGCTCCCATCCCACATGAAACAACTGCCTCTGATCCATCAGACCAAAGAACTGAGCTAGTTCACGAGTTTACCACTGGGGGGCTCCACGATAGATAAAGAAATCATGCAATTCAGCAGCCAATAGGAGCACAGCATCATGATGACATACACCTCATACAGACATGATAACTACTCGTAGATCACTGACATAATGCATGCGTAATGCTATACTGCGCGAGGTGGCGCAGTGACTAGCACACTGGACACTCATTTTGGAGGACGACGGACACTCATTTTGGAGAACGACGGTTCAATCCCGTGTTCGGCCATCCTGATTTTCGTGATTTCCCTAAATTGCTCCAGGAAAATGCCGGGATGGTTCCTTCGAAAGGGCATGGCTAACTTCCTTCCCCATCCTTTCCTAATACGATGAGACCGATGACATCACTGTCTGGTTTCCTCCCCCCAAAACAACCCAACCCATGTGTAATGCTATGCAAACATGCTCACAATGGTTAAACTCCCTTGAAATAATGCAGTGCACAAACAGTCAGTGCACATAAGTAACGGAACGTATTAGCATCTCGAACCCTGATTCTACTGGATGGAAAGCCTAAGCGCACCTCCTAACACATGGAATCCGTCCAGATATGGGAGAAGGTTAGGTTAGTGCACTACATTAATTTTAGCCTGCAAACTGACGCAAATATCGATCCTAATTACATAATTATTCGCAAAGATTATTCTTAATTACACAGCTATATGCATAGTGCTACACAAGCACAACATAAAATTGAAATACAGCGCAAAAACTGATAATACCATACAACTGGTGCTATCCTGCTGGGAAAAAATTTCGTGATACCACTTGAAACCAGTGACAGAAACACTAAATTTCTACACTACATCTAAAAGCTGGCGGAAAAACAAGCTGGGGAGTAAGGTGCTTTTGGTGGGAAATATATTCAATTCACTAGATGCTGATGTTGGACAGAGAGAGTTTAAGGAATGTATTACCTGCAAGCATTGTTTGATGCCAGAGCCTACTAGAAATCACCCTTCAGTGCAGCTAACGAATGCCAATACACGCTGTCACAGCTGGTGGAAAAAATGCGTCACAGTTCTAAACCACACTTCGGAATTGTCGTGAAAAACCAGCACTTATATTGAATGGGTCATAATGCAGCACATGTACTGGGGAAAATCGTCGTCCTATAGGACTGCAGGGGAGGCGGTAGCTGAACATGTGTTCTCCATGTACAATCACAAACTGCCGAAAATCGATGCCCTCTCACTTCCCTCCCTCCAATCACTTACACGGTGGATGGACACCTGGAGGGAGCCACTCCGTCAGCAGCCTGTATGTAGGTCGGTATACTTTGACTTATATTCGCGATGATACTCGCAAAGTAGTGGAGGGGGTGTTTAACAATGATACAGAAACTGATAAGCATCCTTCCGCATCACTGGTCGGTGATGGAATTATGATAAAATTGCTGAAAATGTTCGCACTATCAACTATGATGCTTATTATTAAAGTACATCGACAGTGTCTTTTCCATCCTAACAGTCGAGGTACAGTGTTGATTAACAGATAATGTGATTTACACTGTTAGATGTGTAGTTTCCTGGGGGAGTCAATGGACGAAATGTGTTAATGTCAGTTTAGAATCTGACAAAGGTGTCAATGTCGTGGCGAAAAAGAAATGTATGGCAGTGTACGCGCGAGCTACAGCAGAAAAATCAATGTTTCAAACAACGACACAGGGTCGCAGGGAGCGTCTCTTGCGACTTATTGTACAGTTTGTGGGGTACTGTCATCCTTCTACAATACAGCCGATGTAACTTTACACTGGTCTGTGCAATGGATAAATACCTGTATATTTAATGGGATCGCCGCATATATCGATTCCGATATATCGAAAGAGAGAGATGTGATAAAAATCGATCTGATGAAATTAACAGAGCTTTTCTAGTTTGTAATTTTTCTCTGCTTGATGGTACAGGATAACGATAATAGAGTGCTTGGGTGGTAGACGTGAATGGATCCTGAGGGATGCAGCAAGGAACACCGCCATAACTGTTTGTACTGTCATCGTGTTGCCGGAGGAGGCTTCATTTGACGCTGACCTTACAGCCTCCAGAATGTGGTGGGTATCGCTGTCTCCAACGTCTGGGTAAAATTGCTGAAATTGATCTCACTATCAACTGCGCTGTGTATTATAGTACATTGCTCCATATTAATGGCATCTTTCCAATACCAGCCGTCCACTTGGTACGCTGTTGACTACCACATCGTGACTGACACCACTCTGGTGAGATGCAGGTAATCTTGATGGAACACCGAATATCTGCTACTTGTCGCTGTGGAAAATGGGACAAAATGTAGAGAGGTCATCACCTTAATACAGTTGTTTGAAAGCGTTCCTCATTGCTACAGACTCTTCCTGTTTACATATGCTATGATAGCCCACATACGTTTTCATTTTTATTTTGTTTTTCACCATTAATTTAACAGTACCTCTTTTTATTTGTGCTACCTCACATGTTTTGTGACCAGCAGCTTCCAGGGATGGTCAACACCCGAGCAATAATCACGTACTGACTGCAAAATGACGGAACAATGCTTTTAGAAACGGATCACTGAGACATCCGCTATCCTTTAGACGTGAAGATGAGATTAACTGCATAGGTAATCACTATCAAATAGTTGTTAGAAGCGCTCTACAATGCCACAGACTTTCAGTTTCCGTATGTTGCGATGTCTTCCACATTTTTGTCAATAAGAAACATCGCGTCTGTGTTTTATTTCTACCAGCCTATGGGGTGGTATTTGTACAGTTTATGCCATGCGATGTTCAGTTTTTTGTGAGAAACAGAGGTTCGAAAGGTGATAATGTCGGTTTAGCAGCAGCTGACATGAGGCTCTAAGTCATGATACAAAAAACAAACAAACAAACCGTGTGGTGGTGTACTTTTCTTGGATATTCTACAATTGAAAAAAAAAACACTGTATTAAACTGCCTATGATGGAGCAATACAGGAACCTTCTTATGTGATTGATAGTCTGTTGCACATGGCCATCCTACACTACAGGGGATGAAACTTTACGCTGGTCTGTGGAAGCGACTTCGAACACTAAGCATCTGCTCCAATGTATCAATACCTGCATATTTAATAGGATCGCCACATGTGTGTGGGTGATGTACATGAATGCACCCTGAGAGACAAGGATCTCCTTCGGACTAGCTGTATGTAGTTTGTATATGTGTCACTGAATCTTTATCCTTTCTTCATACCATGTATTATGTGCAGTTTTTCTAATTTTCCGAACAAGAAACACAACCATAATTGCTCGTACTATCTCTCCTATTACCTCATGTTGCAGTGGAAAGCTTCGTTTGGTGCTGGTCTTACACACTGTATACGGCAAGCGGAAATATGTCACCATGGTCCTATTTGCACCATGTGGTCAACATGTGATCCTGTCGCATTAACTTTATTTTCCTACAGAATGCAGAATGTCAGACTTAAATTGGGGCCATCACATAGACTAACCTGCATGGATGGCAGGGACATAGGCTTAGGTGCAGTTACGAGATGCAAACGGACTGTCTAAAAACAGCACTGGAGATTCTGTCGTATGGGATCCTTAGCAGATAGATTCGTAAAAGTGACTCATTTCGAGATATGAGATTGCCACGAATATGATTCACCATCGCCTATAATCATTAAAAGATGTCTCTTCAGGATCCAGGATCCAACGCAAGTAAGTGGTTGAATGGATAGACTTGATTCAAAAGCTCTGACAGCATTTTCTAGCAGAAGGCTTAACACTATCAGTGGCTCATGTGTGTACCTTTAGACTCAAGACTGCTTTTTATGCATGGTGACGGTAAGGTGGTCGCGACGATCGTGCTTTTAATAGTACGGCTCTTACACGAAATGTATGTTGTGGGCTGTAGAATCCCTCTGAGGTTAGGTTCGGATGTTATTTCTCAATAGTGTTCCTCGAAAAGAACATCGTGTTCCCTCCACCGATTCCCATGTAACCTACCTGGTAAGTGTGATCCGACTACAGAAGAAAAAACAAAAACAAAAACTACTCGCCATGCAAAGTGACCCTCATGATCAATTTAGTTTCTAGATAACGAGAATGTTCTGCGTCGAGCGGTAGTTTTCGCATCAAAATAGACGAAGGTTTTTGCAGGGTGGTTGTGTCTCTACTGATCATTTGTGATCGGAGGCGGTACACGTCGATGGATGTCACAAATAAATGAGATGCGAGTGTAGTCGAATGGTAAAAGACTATACCGATTTGGTTCACAAAACTAAATAAAAATGGACTTTGTATGTTTTCATGGAAAGAGGACATTTATTATCTTCACGAATGTAGTTTTGTTCCTTTTTTTAATAGTCGCTTTATTATAGCAGTCGAATTGATATTAAATAGCACAGCGCAGAACGGCGGGCGAATTCTCAACGAGAAAAGTAACTCTCCCACGGTCCCAGTTTCGATTCCCGGTGGGGTCAGGTATTTTCACCTGCCTCGAGAAGACTGAGTGTTTATGTTGTTCTCATCATTTCATCATCGTTCATGAAAGTGGCGAGGATGGACTGAGCAAAGTTTGGAAAGTTGTACGAGAGCTGATAACTTTTCAGTTCAGTGCCCCACAAACCAAACATCATCATAATCACTCCCTCACTCCCTGCTGGAGCATCCTATGTGGAGTTAAATAAAAGTGTTTTCCATCCCAGAACGAAAGGCCTATTGGAGGTGTTGAGGATCTGTCTAGTCTGTGATAGCTCGTCGCCAAGGGTGCGCCCCCTAATCATTAGGGGTGGCTGTGCCACTATACTTTGGATGACCAAGATGCATTCAGGACAGCTGTTCTCTTATCGTCTTTTGTTTAGGTAACTATACCTGCTTTTGTGTTGGTGAAGAACCATCATCTCAAGGCAGACAGCGGCCTGCACATGTCGCAAGGCTGCTGGCGGAGTGGCTCCCTGCCTCTGTCTAGGTGGTTGGAGGGAGGGAGGAGAGAGGGCCTCGATTTTCGGCAGCTTGTGATTGTATATCGAAGAGAATGCATGTTCCACTACGACCTCCTCCGCAGTCTGTTAGGCCGACGATTTTCCCCAGTAAATGTGCTGCATTATGACCCATTCAATACGAGTGCTGTTTTTTTTACAACAATTTCCAAGTGTAGTTAGAGCTGTGACGCATATTTTTCCTTCAGCTGTGATAGCGTGTATTGGTTTCTGTTAGCTGGGTTGTAGGGTGATTTTTAGTAGGCATCTATAGCAAACTCTGACGTCAAACAATGATAGAGACTGTATGCTTGCATTTAATACACCTTACAACTCCTCTCTGACCAACATCAGAATCTAGTCAGTTGAACGTATTTCCCACCAAAAAGAATGAAGGTAGCACCTTATACCTCTGCCTTTTTTCCGCCAGCTTTTAGGGGTAGGGTAGAGTTTTAGTGTTTCTGTCGCGTGGGCTTGCTAAATTTTTTCCCAGCACCAATTGTATGGTATCATCAGTTTCTGCGGTGTATTGCGCTTTCTTTCCGTGCTTGTGTAGCACTACGCATATAGTCGTGTAATTAGGCTCAGTCTTTGTAATTAATTACGAAATTAGGATCGATATTTCCGCCAGTTTCCCGACCAAAATAAGTAAAGTACACTAACCTAACTTTCCTGTCCAAGATCTGGACAGTTTCCATGTGTTAGGGGGCGGGGGTTGGGCACTTGGCCTTTCCATCCAGTAGAATCAGGGGTTAAGTCGCTGATACGTTACGTTTTTGTGCGCTGTATTATTTTCGGGTGTTTAAGGGTTGTGAGCGTGTTTGCATAGTATTACACATGCGTTATTTCAGTGATCTAAGAGTAATTTGCACATCTGTACACGGTGTACATCATCATGATGCTGTGGTCCTACTGGCTGAACTGGATGATCACGTGAGCTATCGCTGTGAACACCCGAAGCAACTCCGTTCCTTGGTCTGATGGATCAGAGGCAGTTGTGTTTTGTGGGGTGGGAGCTTATATGTAGATTTTAGAAATGACAGACAGTTCCAGCAGAGGCAGATGGTTCCATACGTTGTGTTATGCATCTTTAATGCATCTCAATGGAAAGTATTTATTTGGAGGGCGGTATTCGTCCTCTTCATACGTTCAAGCATTAATGCTCTTTTCCATTCTTCATGCAGTGAGCTGTGGATGCCCTCCTCTGCTGAATGAGTACATGTAAATCAGCTGTTGAAACTCCCCGTGACTAGAACCAACATCTCGCTAATTGAACACATGCTCCTTCCACATCGGCAACTCAACAAGAACTGACATCTCAGCCTCTTGTGGTGGTAACACTACACTAAGCCACTACTGCTGTAGGTAGATAATAAATTTAAACGAATTTCAACAAATTTACACAAATTTATTCAAATTTAAACATTTTATATATTCGAATTGAATGACATCATGAGCAGTCTCTAGTGGGGGCCACACCATGCTAACTCACCTCAGCTTCAGGAGTAAACTCTTAGAACAAAATTCCATCCAGAATTCAAATTTTCCCGCCCATTTTCCAAGAGCATAACGCGCTATCATGCAAAAAGTCGGAAAATGAGGGCAGGGAACTGCCAGATGACGCAGCTGCTCTTTGTGAACAATACACAGTTTAAGAGTTCCACAATATTCGGGAGTGCTGCGGAACCACTGTAGCATAGCATGTGTCTCTTCACTGAATAGAACATTGCCCTGCTACATGTCATGAACTTTGATCCGAGTCAGAAACTGAAGAGCTAATTCAAAATGATGCTGCGAATCATAAGCTTTTAGTTGCTGATAGTCTGGCTTTTGTACGGGTACCTGCATAATATAGTCCGCGAAACTGTTCATAGTGTTGGCTAAACTAAACTAAACTCCTCCCGAACAGGCTATGATGGCCCAACGGTGCCGACCGGCCGCCGTGCCACCTCAGCCCATATGCATCGCTGGATGCGTATATGGACGTGCATGTGATCAGCACACCTCTCTCCCGACAGTATGTCAGTTTCCGAGACCAGAGCCGCTACCTGTCAATCAAGTAGCTCCTCAGTTTTGCCTCACAAGGGCTGAGTGCACCCCGCTTGCCAACAGCGCTTGGCAGACCGGATGGTCACCCATCCAAGTGCTAGCCTAGCCCGACAGCGCTTAACTTCGGTGATCTGACGGGAACCGGTGTTACCACTGCAGCAAGGCCGTTGGCCTCTTAGTGTTGGCTGTTTTGTAGAAATTTCTCGTGCTACAGCGTGACCACTAGTATTACCCGAGGCACGTGCTGCATGGTCAGTTACTTCAACAGCAGCCTCGACAAAATCTTCCACTGGGATAGCATGCCTTCGTCTTTCTGTGTCACCCCAAGGTCATCCATGTTTACTAATTGTATGATCTTCTTCTTTAAACAATTTAATTATGTAATTTGAAGGGGTAAGTGAAGAAGGGCAAGGAAAGCTGCATTGCTACTTAGTGTGGAGTCAATGATGATGATTGAAAAATGTGTGCCACACTGGGATTCGAGCCCAGGAGCTCCCTCTTAGTAGACAGTTGCGTTAACCACTGCGCCACTGAAACACAGTGTTTATCGTAAACGCGCGGACTATCTCGGCATGCACCCCCCAGCAACTCACATTCCCACCTAGCGCCACCTGTCAGTCATCTCCATCCATGTCCTCCATGCTCACCAATTTTTACATCCCCTCTGGAGGTCGAACGTAAATGTGGATCCGGACTGAAGATTGTGATCTCATTACCCGCCGAGACAAACCAATTATATGAATGTGTGGTGTCTGTTCTTTCAGATATGTGCAAAAGAGAAGACGCTCCGCATTCAGATAAACAATTTGATGTCAGAACTTCTAGTCGGCACACTCTCAATGCAGCCTCGTATTTGCTGTCGTTCACATTAAGCAGTCTCTCTTCTACACAGCGATACTGTTCACTCATGTTATGGCGTGTCAAATGACAGCGTGAATGTCATACCGCCACACGAACTGTGCACAGTGCCAGATTTGCACCTGGTGGCCAAAATTGGAACTAATTTCCTTCCAATGTAAATCGATTCTGCTTTAACGTATTATCGTATCTACCAAGTTCCACTGTCATTCGATAATTACAGCTCACAATGGACCACCGTGAGTAGCTGCACTTTAATTATAACCATCTGATACATTGAAAACGTAACACCCCACCGCATGCACCACCATAACAGTCACCCACACGCATCAGATGTACTTATTATACAACTCTCACACTTATAGAAGGAAAGGTTCCAGTATGAGCGAAAGACACGAAAAATCTTTCTAATTAGGGGGATGAACCTGCCCCTCGGGCTCTCTGTCATTTATACCACACGACCTTACTTGAAAGCAGCTAAAGGAATTTATAACAATATGTTTACGTAATGTGTATACATAAACATACAGTTATAAATGTCCCCGTTCGTAGTCGCTAATTATAACAATATGTTTACTTTTGTGCTGTAACATATAGCCATAATCAGCGGTGGAAATATAATTGCGAACGGCGACCGTGTGCGGCTGTTTCTTGTTGGATCGTCTGATCAGTCGGAAGTTGCATTGCAGAGAAGAATAAAAGCCTATTCAAAATATATTTATTTTTGGATAGCTCAACATGAATTTCCTAGGGGACCGTAGTTTATCATGCATTTACCAGTAGAATATGGCGCGGAGAAAATATTTCGCCGCATACAACTTCCGTCCGATTTCGAAGAAAGAATTCGTGACATGTGAACTCTATTTGGCAGAAACATAAAGAAAATTAAATAACTTCATGAAGGAGTGAGACATACATTCTATATTAAATAAATAGTCCATACACCAACTCCATTTAAATCTGAATTTATGGCAATTAATAGATGAACTTTCACTACAATGAAGAATTTTAACATGAATGCCGTTCTGACTGGCACTTCGCTTCTCGTAATGACAATAATTCCTATGTCGTTTTCACATACACGTCGCACAATAAATTTACTGCTATGCAGTATTGCACTTTTACATTACACTAAAGTAATATTATTTTCAGCTGCCTGCTGAGGTCACGGGGCGCTGTCAAACCGCAACAAATTATCCTATTATGGCCTATCACTCAACGCTCTAGTACGTAGGGTACTGGGAGCTCTCCTGGCCAACAACGTGTCGACAAATTAAGGCTATCGATGTCGATTAGACCTACTGGTTGCAATTCGTTTTATCGGCAGCGGCCACGACCCAGCGTGTCCGCTTCGCTCTTGCGGGCAGCCAGACGAGATACCGCAGCCCATTGCAGCCGCTCCCCCCCCCCCCCTTGCCACCCCTCCCCCTGCCGGCTCGTTGCGCCAATCAAGCCGGCGTCTGCTCCACAGAGGCAGCCGAGTGGAAACCGGAAGAGCGCCCGACGCTATTTGTCAACGGCGCCACTCTATGCCGCGCCACTGAGTCGATAATCGACGTCGATCGGCAGCCGGCCGATTGGTCGGTCATCAGAACGCCGAGAATCGATAGCGGCTATAGCACTGCAATCCGTCAGCATACTTCGTCAGTCGTTCTCCCGCCTGTCACAGAGACTGACGCACGCCGCACATCTTTGATCACGTCATCACAACTTAGTGCCCGATAGAGGCCATTCATTCCGTGTACCTACCAGCGAAACCGGCTATGTTTCGCAATCGTTAAATATGTATGAGTAAACGATATAGGTACTAACATCCTGCCTCGCCCTCTCTCCCTCTCCATCTCCTCTCTCTCTTTCTACTCCTTCTTTCCTGTCTCCGTCCATCGCCTCCTCCTTCTTTCTCACTCCATTTCCTAGATCTAAATCTACATACATACTCCGCAATCCACCATACGGTGCGTGGCGGAGGGTACCTCGTACCACAACTAGCATCTTCTCTCCCTGTTCCACTCCCAAACAGAACGAGGGAAAAATGACTGCCTATATGCCTCAGTACGAGCCCTAATCTCTCATATCTTATCTTTGTGGTCCTTCCGCGAAATGTAAGTCGGCGGCAGTAAAATTGTACTACAGCTAGCCTCAAATGCTGGTTCTCTAAATTTCCTCAGTAGCGATTCACGAAAAGAACGCCTCCTTTCTTCTAGAGGCTCCCACCCGAGTTCCTGAAGAATTTCCTTAACACTCGTGTGATGATCAAACCCACCAGTAACAAAACTAGCAGCCCGCCTCTGAACTGCTTCTATGTCCTCCCTCAATGCGACCTGATAAGGACCCCAAACGCTCGAGCAGTATAGATCGTTTTAGTGTTTTATAAGCGGTCTCCTTCACAGATGAACGACATTTTCCCAAAATTCTGCCAATGAACCGAAGACGACTATCCGCCTTCCCCACAACTGCCATTACATGCTTGTCGCACTTCATATCGCTCTGCAATGTTACGCCCAAATATTTAATCGACGTGACTGTGTCAAGCGCTACACTATTAATGGAGTATTGAAACATTACAGGATTCTTTTTCCTATTCATCTGCATTAATTTACATTTATCTATATTTAGAGTTTGCTGCCATTCTTTACAGCAATCACAAAAACTGTCCAAGTCATCTTCCTCTCTCTTTCCATCTTCTCCTACGCCCTCTCTGCGTCCTGTGCCCTTCCCCCTCCAACTCTTCTTCCCTCTCTCTCTCATTTTGATCCTCGTATATAGTTACTGCAAATGAAACTTTGATTGGGAACTAAAGTCGTTTTGAATGAGTATATTGTTTGCTATCATTCGTTACAGTGTATGAGAAATACCGCCCCAGCTGTTGGATCTGTTAGGCTGCTAACTCCAATTACAGTATTTCACATTGTTTAAACTCTACGAATGAGTAGGATCGGACGATTCAGATTAAATACTAGTATTGTAATCAAATGATAAACCATAAACAGAAATTTCCTGTCTTGTTCAAACCAACTGCAAGAAAGAAAACAAAACAGCGCGTTGTTGTATATACATGTTTTGTTCAACATTATATATTAAGAAAACGAATACACGTGGGACAAAAAATTTGTCTACTGGTTTCATTGCCTTGTTGTTGTTGTTCCTGTTAAAACCGACTGCACGAAAGAAAGAAACTTGCATATTTTTACAGCATAACGCAGCATTTTCTTTCTCGTAGCTAAAACATCTGTGAATTTTTGATGAAAATAATATATACCTTTTGGTTGCAAGGCATAAAAACGATTTGGTCTTTCCATCAATATTCAAAAGACAAATGTGCTAGCACAGCCACCTCCTGGCTCTTCTCTTTCCGATTTCAGCATATCCATTTCCGATACACCTTTGGAACAAGTGGACCACTTCCTTTATCTAGGAAGCATATTGTCATCTAATTGGTCATCTGAAATAGACTCGGACAACAGAATACGTGCTGCCCATGTAGCATTTGGTCGTCTCAGAAAAGGTGTCTTCCTGAATAAAGACCTAACGCTATAGACAAAACTGGTGGTGTATAAAGCTGTTCCCATCTCAACGCTGCTCTATGGTTGCGAAACCTAAACATTTTACCACCGCGATATGAAGAAAGAAGAAGGCTTCAACCAACAGAAGCTAAGGTACACATTAACATGAAACTGTATGACTTTATAATGAGTAGCACTGTTCTTGAGAAAGCGAAAATGAATAGTATAGAAGCTCTCATTATTGGGCACTAACTAAGATGGGTTGGACATGTCCAGCGGATGAGAGATAGACTTCCACGTCAAATGCTGTACAGTGAAGTGAGCAGAGGTTAAAGGCCGCGAGGTACCTCTCTTAAACGCTGTCAGGATCAGTATAAGAAAAATCTAAAAACCTTGAACATCGATCCGAATAACTGGTCCACCACAGCACACGATCACAGTCGCTGGCGCTCAGCTACCTCAAATGCTCTTCAGAACTTTGAGTGCGATCCTCAAAGACTGGAGAATGATAAACGCCAGACACGTAAACTCTTACCGGCTCCAGCCACGTCCTCCACCTTCCATCATTTGTTATTTCTGTGGTCACATGTTCCACGCTAGGATTGAACTAATAAGCCATCAAAGACATTTCCACGCCTGAACTGTGACAAAGGAAATCTCAGCAGAGAACTGAAAACTCGGATACGAGAATCAGCCGACGACGACGATGTCCTTCTGATTATTTATTAGAGTATCGTAGAAAAATTTAAAGTAAATCGGTCAAGAACTGTTGGAGATTTTTGCTGACAACGTACTGTATTATATATTTACATTAGTATACATTAACAAGAGCACAGCTTGTGCCTTTCAGGGTTTTTATTAAAGCAGCGAATAAGAAATTGAAGTAAATCAGTCAAGATTTTTCGAGATTAGTGGCAGCGTTTCCTCTTTATACATTTACTCTCTCTCTCTCTCTCTCTCTCTCTCTCTCTCTCTCTCTCTCTCTCTGCCCCTCATCCTGTAGTTGCCAGGATATTTATTTACCCTATTCTTCATTTACTTCATTTCCTCCTATACCACCTCGCTCCTCCTTCCTCCTCCTTTGTCCATGTACTCCACCATCTCACTGTGCATTTCCTCCAACACTCGCTCTCTGTCCTTCTCCTCGTTCCCCTCTAATTCCATTTCTTCCTTCCTCTCTCTCTGTCTTTGTCCACATCCTCCTCCCCTCTCTCTGTCCATTTCCTGCAAACCCATTTTACTCTCCTCTTTCCCTCTATCTCCTCATCTCCCTTTCTTTGTTCCCCTGCTCTCCCGCACCCTCTACCTGACCTATTCCTCCTCTTTCCTTTCTTTGTAGTATCCTCCTCTTCCCTCTCTCTGTCCATCTCCTGCTTTGCGCTTTAACTTTCTATTTCCTCGTATACTTTACATGTTCATATGTTACTCCCCTCACCCCTCTCACCTCTTCCTTCCCCACTATCTGTTCCCCTCTGCACCTTGACTCTCTCCGTCTCTCCATCTCGTCTTCCCCTTCTCTATCCACATCATCACTTCCACCCCAGTAGGAGGCTGGTGGTTTTAACCACCCAGTATTTCGTTCCATATTGTAGCTGATATTTATTCCAAGTTTGGTTGAACTTGATCCAGGAGAGTGAGATGAACTTTTCGCCCATGGATTTGTCCACATAGGCATATGTCAAATGTATTTCATACATATGTAACATATTTGACATGTATTTGTACACATAATTCTCCTGTATCTCTAGCGTGTTTCACCTTTCAGTTTCATATTGACTCATCTCGATGTTTATAACGTTATATCTGCTTCGCTATGTGTGTGACACACACAGTGGTTACGGTTACTACTAGTTACACCACAAATTGGGAAATGGGGCCAAATTTCTAGTAGTTTAGTGTCGAGTTGAGATTTTCACAAATGTTTTCTTCGTATCTTCAGAAACTAGCAGTACGACAATAAACAACCTTTCAAAATACGCCGCTAACGCCAATCAAAGTAATATTTGGCAATGCAATAATATAAAAAATATTTAAAGAACGTTAGTAAACAGGCTAATAAAGTAAACACAGAACTTTGTTAATAAGGTACGGTGAGGTAGTGAAGCTACGAACACCATCATTAAAAAAAAGTTAAACATGTCTCAGAAAACACACGACCAATGGCAATAAAAGGAATTTACAAACTTGGAGGAATTTAAAAAAAATTAGTCAAAAGTGTCGTAAAATATCATTAGAATATAACATACGACAGACCCGTGTAAGGCGGCCACAAATCACCCGCTCAGGAGGGATGCTCAGGCTAGACAGAATACTGACCAATTTAAATACGCTAGTAAACACAATTGCCACTCTCAGGTTGGTCACTGCGCCGACTTTTAGCAAGCGAAAACTTGTTATAATATGGCTTAACTTGCTGGCAGAATTAGAGCTAACGTCGTGCAAGGAAACATTACACCACACAGTCCTGAATGAGCGACCACATGATCAACCAACAAGAAGCATAAATTTACTCATAACCCACGACAGAATAGTACAACAATTACACCCCATCGGACAGTAACGAGAGGAGGAGGAAAGATCACTGTCTTCAATTACACCTGTGCTAGGGTCAGGAAACCCGGTCGCAGGAGGCCACAAGGCCGAATAGACGCTGGTTACACAAAATTATTACTTAATGATTAAACCTTCCAGGAACTTAACTTGCAATTATGCTCGAACAGGCAGTACACAACCTCCGATGGCAAGAATCCTTTCAGATTACGCTGATACTATAGCTCCCTACTTAGCACTCATATACAACCGCTCGCTCACCGATAGATCTGTACCTACAGATTGGAAAATTGCGCAGGTCGCACCAGTGTTCAAGAAGGGTAGTAGGAGTAATCCATTTAACTACAGACCTATATCATTGACGTCGGTTTGCAGTAGGGTTTTGGAGCATATACTGTATTCAAACATTATGAATCACCTCGAAGGGAACGATCTATTGACACGTAATCAGCATGGCTTCAGAAAACATCGCTCTTGTGCAACGCAGCTAGCTCTTTATTCGCACGAAGTAATGGCCGCTATCGACAGGGGATCTCAAGTTGATTCCGTATTTCTAGATTTCCGGAAAGCTTTTGACACCGTTCGTCATAAGCGACTTCTAATCAAGCTGCGGAGCTATGGGGTATCGTCTCAGTTGTGCGACTGGATTCGTGATTTCCTATCAGAAAGGTCGCAGTTCGTAGTAATAGACGGCAAATCATCGAGTAAAACTGAAGTGATATCAGATGTTCCCCAGGGAAGCGTCCTGGGACCTCTACTGTTCCTGATCTGTATAAATGACCTGGGTGACAATCTGAGCAGTTCTCTTAGACTGTTCGCAGATGATGCTGTAATTTACCGTCTAGTAAGGTCATCCGAAGACCAGTATCAGTTGCAAAGAGAAATCAGAGCTCGAACAGAAAGGTTTAGGTGTTCGTTTTTCCCGCTCGCTGTTCGGGAGTGGAATAGTAGAGAGAATGTATGATTGTGGTTCGATGAACCCTCTGCCAAGCACTTAAATGTGAATTGCAGAGTAGTCATGTAGATGTAGATCCGACAGCGCACGCGGCGCCAGCGTACTCAACACGCCACGGTCACGCAACAACACGCTGTCACCGGAGTTCACGTCTTCTCAGCAACATTGGCGGGTAGTGACCGCTCCTTCATGTTACGTGTCTCCTTTTAAACTCCAGTGTTGAAACGGAGGATTTAAAGGAACTTGTTAACGTCCCACCAAGGCGAAATTAACAGCAACTACTCGTGAGGCGAGTCTGTATACAACCAACAGGCGGGATACTCTTTCGTCAACTCGACCCGCTCGTTACACACAACCGACATACATCACGTGGCGACTCGGCACAACCGACCACGCCTGCTTCACGCTGGAGAGCCACACTGCCCTCCCGTGTCCACTACACTCCCTCTCCGCGCCACGCCCCTACTTCCGCGCCACCACCCGAGGTTACAATCGGTCAAAGATCTCACTTCCCGGAAGCAAAAACGCAGAGCAGAGGGAAAAGACAACCAAGCAGCCACTTAATGACAGACAACATATCAAACAAACATGTCAGGGGCAAAAACAGGAAAACCAGTGCAATCTAAACACAAGGTGTAGCACGAGTCGATACACGGCTCAGTGTGGTACAATGATATATTTTTATACTTATTTTCAGCGACATATGTGGATACAGTCTGCGCAATGTGTTTCCTATAGACGTAGTAGTAAAAGAGTAGTAAATTAAAGCGTCATGCATGTTTTTTCAAGCATTTCGTATTTGGCGACATTGTTGTACAATTACATATATTTGTATGTTCATTCAGCGGCATACGTGGATACTGCCTGCATAATGTGTTACGAATGACCGGTCTTTGTGGGCACGTGGTTCTAGGCGCTACAGCCTGGAACCGCGCGATCGCTACGGTCGCAGGTTCGAATCCCGCCTCGGGCATGGATGTGTGTGCTGTGCTTAGGTTAGTTAGGTGTAAGTAGTTCTAGGGGTCTGATGGCCTCAGATGTTAAGTCCCATTGTGCTCAGAGCCATTTGAACCATTTGTTGCGAATAGAGTTAGTGGCAAATATGTATGAAATTTAAACGTCTTTCATGAGGCAACAGTTTTCCACACATCTCTGTGATTATGACATTATACATTCTGAGGCACCTGTGTTCTAGGGGCAGCGTCTTTGATTAGCTATCAAAACATTCTCGATCCCGGGTTCGAAACCCGGCACTGTTTAAATTTTGGTTAATAATCAGCATTGGCTGCTGATGACTTTCGGCATAAGAAATCACCCTCATTCTTCCAACGGCCTCGTCAAAAAGGGCAGAGGAGTGGACATAGGTTCAGGGCACTACCCTTAAAGGAGCAATGATCGACGGCATGAGGATGCAAAAGGCATTGGAAACCACTGTATTAAAGTCATGTAACGTGTATCCCAGGACATGTGGCTTGTAATTGAAAAAGTGTCCTGATGAATTCTCCATTGGCAAAAGATTCCGTAATAGTTCGGATCTCCGGGAGGGGACTGCCAAGTGGAGGTGGACATGAGAAAAAGATTGAATAATCAACGAAAGGATAACGTTCTACGAGTCGAGGCGTGGAATTTCAGATGCTTGAACGTGGTATGGTAACCAGAAAATCTGAAAAGTGAAATGCAGAGGCTCAGTCTTGATGTACTATGGGTCAGTGCATGCGGTTCTAGGCGCTACAGTCCGGAACCGCGCGACCGCTACGGCCGCTGGTTCGAATCCTGCCTCGGGCATGGATTTGTGTGATGTCCTTAGGTTAGTTAGGTTTAAGTAGTTCTAAGTTCTAGGGGACTGATGACCACAGCAGTTAAGTCCCATAGTGCTTAGAGCCATATTACCCATCTATGGGTCAGTGAAGTGAAATGCAAAGAAGACAAGGATTTCTGGTCCGATGAGTACAGGGTAATATCAACACCAGCAGAACATGTCATAACGGGAATAGGATTCGTTATGAGTAGGAAGGTAGGGCAGAGAGAGTGTTACTGTAAGCAGTTCAGTGATAGCAGTATTCTAATTAAAATCAACAGCAAACCAATACCGATAATGACAGCACAGGTGTACATGTCAACGTCGTAAGCTGAAGATGAAGAGATATTGAAAGTATATCAGGATATTGAAAGGGTGATACAGTACGTAAAGGGATATGAAAATTTAATGCTCATGGGAGACTGGAATGCAGTTGTAGGGGAAGGAGTAGAAGAAAAGATTACAGGAGGATATGGGCTTTGGACAATGAATGGGAGAGAGGAAACACTAATTGAGTTCTGTAATAAATTTCAGGTAGTAGCAGCAAATACTTTGTCCAGGAATCACAAGATGAGGAAGTATACTTTGAAAAGGCTGGCTGATACGGGAAGATTTCAGTTAGATTACAACATGGTCAGACAGAGATTCCGAAATCAGACACTGGACTATAAACCATAACCAGGAGCAGATACAGACTCAGATCACAAATTAGTAGTGACAAAAAGTAAGCTGACGTTTGAGACATTAGTTAGGAAGAATCAATACGCAAAGAAGTAGGATATGGAAGTACTAAGAATGACGAGATACCCTTGAAATTCTCTAAGGCTACAGATACAGCAATAAGGAATAGCACGGTAGACAGTACAGTTGCAGAGAAAAGGAAATCTCTAAAAATGGCCATCACAGAAGTTCGAAAGAAAAATTTAGGTATAAAAAAGGTAATTGCAAACTGAGTAACAGAAGACATACCTTCTTTCGATCGATGAAAGGAGGAAGTACAAAAACGTTCCGGGAAACTCAGGACTACAGAAATACAAGTCGCTGAGGAATTAAATAAGTAGTTGTTGCAGGGAAGCTAAGACGAAATGGCTGCATGAAAAATGTGAAGAAATCGAAAGATAAATGATTGTCGGAAGGACAGACTCAGCATACAGGAAAGTCAAAACAACCGTAGGTGACATTAAAAGCAAGGGTGGTAAAATTTAGAGTGCGACCGGAATTCCACTCTTAATTGCAGAGGAGAGAGCGGATATATGGAAAGAATACATTGAAAGCCTCTTTGAGGGGGAAGATTTGTCTGATAGAAGAAGAAACGTTAGTCGATTTAGAAGAGATAGGGAATCCATTATTAGAATCAGAATTTAAATGAGCTCTTGAGGACGTAAAATGAAATAAGGTAGAAGGGATAGATAACATCCCATCAGAATTTCTAAAATCATGGGGGGAAGTGGCTACCAAAACTATAATTCAGAACATACCACTGAATTTCGGAAAAATATCATCCATACAATCCCGAAGACTGCAAGAGCGGAGAAGTGGGAGAATCATCGTAAAATCAACTTAACAGCGCATCCATCAAGTCGCTGACAAGAACAGTATAGAGAAGAATGGAAAGGAAAATTGAGAATTTGCTAGGTGACGATCAGTTTGGCTTCGGAAAAGGAAAAGGCACGAAGAGGCAATTCGGACGTTGCGGTTAATAATGGAATGAAGACTAAAGAAAAATCAAGGTAAGTTTATAAGATTTGTCGACCTGGAAAAAGCGTTCGACTATCTAAAATGGTGCAAGATGTTCGAAATTCTGAGAAAAACAGGGGTAAGTTGTAGGGAGAGACGGATACTAAACAATATGTACAAGAGCTAATAGGGAATAATAAGGGTGAACGATCAAGAACGAAGTGCTCGGGTTAAAAAGGGTGTAAGGCAGAGATGTAGTCTTTCTCTCCTACTGTTCAATCTGTAAATCGAAAAAGCAGTGATGGAAATGAAAGAAAGGTTCAAGAGTGGAATTAAAATTCAAGGGGGAAAGGATATCCACGATATGGTTCGCTGATGACATCGCTATCCTGAGTGGAAGTGAAGTATTAAATTGTTTGCTGAACTGAATGAGTAATGTAATGAGTGCAGAATATGGAATTATATTAAAGCGAAGAAAGACAAAAGTGATGAGAAGTAGCAGAAATGAGAACAGCGAGAAACTTAACATCCGGATTGATGGTCACGAAGTGGATGAAGTTAAGGAATTCTGCTACCTAGGCAGTAAAATAACCAGTGGCGGACGGAGCAAGGAAGACATCAAAAGCAGACTAGCAGTGGCAAAAAGGGCGTTCCTGGCCAAAAGAAGTCTACTAGTATCAAACATAGACCTTAATTTGAGGAAGATATTCCTGAGAATGTCCGTCTGGAGCACAGCGTTGTATGGTGGTGAAACATGGGCTCTGGGAAAACCGGAACAGAAGAGAATCGAAGCACTTGAGATGTGGTGCTACAGAAGAATGTTGAAAATGAGCTAGACTGATAAATTAAGGCATGAGGAGTTTATGCTCAGAATAGGAAAGGAAAGGAATATGTGGAAAACACTGATAAAGAGAAGGGACGGGATGATAGGACATCTGTTAAGACGTGAGCGAAAGATTTTCACGGTACTAGTGGGAGCTGTAGAGGGCAAAAACTGTAGAGGAAGGCAGAGATTTGAACACATCGAGCAAATAATTGAGGTCATAGGTTGTAGGTGCTACTCTCAGATGAAGATGTTGGCACACGAGAAGAATTCATGGCGGAGCTCGTCAAACCTGTCAGAAGACTGATGATCTCTCTCGCCTTCGCCCCCCCCCTCCCCCCCATGAATACCGTCTGCAAAATTTGCCGGGAATACAGTTAATATTAAAAAAGTAATGAAATAGAAGGTCATGCTTCATACTACAGTGTACAGTGTTACTGCACGAACAGCAAAAATGTAGTAAACGGTAAACATTTTTACTTTTCATGAATTTGTGGAGGGTTTCAGTGAGAAGAAGTTGTGTGAAGGTTTGAAATTAAGTGTAAAATTTTTTGAAAGTGTCCCAATGATCTCATTCTCAGCTACTGGATGAGTAAAGTACAGCTATTTATGTATCGTAGGCTACATTGCTTTTCATTCCCACCCGAATCTCTTTCATAGGGAGTTGGTGCTTGTCTCCACAGTGATACATTCTAGACGACATGTGATATGTGTGCCACGTTGGCTGAAATTGGAACTGTATTTTACGAGGAGATGCTGAGCATACGTACATACATTTTACAATACATACGAATATATATTTATTTTACATTCGACAGGTGGCACTTTCAATGAAGGTTACAATCAGTTAGCTATAATCTGAGGCTACTGGTAGCTGTAGATATGGAAGGTGAGATTTTGCAAGTAGATGGACGTGAGTTTCAAGTCACTACCATGGCTCAAAGACTATCTACTCCAAGGGTGGTCACGCCCGGGCTCAAGAACAAAAGCGCTCAGCCCCACTTCACATTTCCCTCACTGCCACGCGGTGTTGTCTGAGTACGCGGAGGGAGAAGGGGGAAAACAGCAAACGTGCTGCATAAAAAATTGTAATTTCACGTTTCTTAACACTGTACATCACAAAAACAAGTTTTCAGAATTAATTAATTATTTTTGGTGTGCCGAAGATATAATATGGTTTTTATATGGTACATACCGTCGGCATATGGACAGACTCAGACAGTTTCACAGAGTTTCGCACTCATGTTTCCATGTAATCATAACTTATTTAGTTTCACAATCGAAAAAAAGTCTTTCACAAAAATACATCGATCGAAATATTGTAGCCCTTTTGCAGCCTCATTACGGAGACTTGGAAAATCTACATGAGAAAAGCAATGTAGACATCCTGGACAGTTTCAACGCAAAAAGATTTGTAATTAAAACTAGAATTACCTTGCACGTCACTCAGTTACATCTGTACATGCACAGGGACGCTTTCAGCTGAAACAGCAAACGTTCTTAAAAACAGATTGATAATCTCCCCAAAACTTTATAAGACTTTCGTAGTGATTCCTGCACGACCACAATGAAATATTCGATCACTGCGCTTTCTTTACCGCCAGTGAGATTAGGGAAGAGGATTACCTTTGTCAGAACGTGTCCACTGTACAATGCGATTTTCTTTTTAAATGCATCCCCTTTAAATCAGGAAAAAGTTGCCTTACAATGCGTAACTGTGGGCAGTGTGCAGTCAAGTCCACTAAAACAAGTCCACTAAAATGTAAAGTTAACAATCCATTCCCGATGTTCTAATTTTCGTTCTCGCACTCCGTTTTCCTTCATAAATTCAACAATAGCGAGATTTTAAATAGAATAATCGTTCCAGGCATGTCCCTTGACTTAACCAACGTTCTTTTCAGTTGTGTATCAAATCTTCAGAATCTCCGCTTATTTCCACTGAAAAATGTTGCAACTGAAAATGGAATTATGGTTGCATTATCAGAAATTTTACTATTCGTGCCAACAATGTCTTCAAGTGCTTCATGCCCGCAACTTCAGCAGAAAGTGTTTCTTCGTGTGGAGGGCAATGAATCCTATCATTCGATCTTCGTAAATTTCTACTCTTTCATTGTCGTCTAAGAGTTCAAATTCTTTCTGCTTGGTACTGTAATTTCGTTTCGCAGCAAATAAGTAGTACCTGTCGCTTACACGAATTGAAAATTTTCATCCCTCTCTTCCGTCATTACCATTTTTTTAAAGGATTGCAGACTGCCTCTTTTTGTGCAAACAACCAGTGGACCTGTGAACGCCCTTCATGCCAAGAACAAATAGCTAAGGTTAAACAGCGCTGACACACCTATTTAGCTAACTTAGAGAGCAGTGGCAATGCAAAATGCTGCGCCAAAATGCTAAACAATTTTTTTTTTTCCGTTGCTGATCCCTGAGTTTGGTCGTTGCGGACGTCACATGACATCCGGTCAAGTTCTTCAAGTTCTTTTGTAGATACTTCCACTCAGTCACTTTTTTTTTTACAGAGGCTAACCAACTCTCTGACCGAACACGCTCAGCTACCGTGTCACTAGTTCCGGGTATTTCCGAGAAGGACCGAGTAATCCCGAGTGGCAAGCCGAGCCTTGGTTCACACACGTACCGCACACGCTGCACGTCCTGGGGCGGCCCTGACCAATTCCATGGTCTGGTACTCGACGGAACTCACCGCTTTTGTTGTATAGTGAAGCATATCTGCACGCTGAACTTCGAAGGCAGAGTCCTGCCGACCATGCAGGTGGCCAGGCAGTTCGGGTTTGAGTTCTTGCGGCCCATGTGGCAGTGGAACGATGCCGGACTCTGCTGCTCTTTTCCTCCCCGTGGTCTGTGCCTGCACCACTTAATTTATTCTCCGTATTCAGTGTGTTAGCTGCTTGAGGATTTCCGGTAAGAGCAATGCTCGCTAACACTGCATTGATGTAAAACTATACTATACCATTTTTCAGTTTTGTGTTATTATGTACGTCTTCTTGTATGAGAGTTTAGATATCTTTATTCGGATCAAGGCTTTGTCCAATATGCAAGGAGCAAGGTTAGTTTTTCATTAAGTCATCTATACAGCTTGTACACTCCTGGAAATTGAAATACGAACACCGTGAATTCATTGTCCCAGGAAGGGGACACTTTATTGACACATTCCTGGGGTCAGATACATCACATGATCACACTGACAGAACCACAGGCACATAGACACAGGCAACAGAGCATGCACAATGTCGGCACTAGTACAGTGTATATCCACCTTTCGCAGCAATGCAGGCTGCTATTCTCCCATGGAAACGATCGTAGAGATGCTGGATGTAGTCCTGTGGAACGGCTTGCCATGCCATTTCCACCTGGCGCCTCAGCTGGACCAGCGTTCGTGCTGGACGTGCAGACCGCGTGAGACGAAGCTTCATCCAGTCCCAAACATGCTCAATGGGGGACAGATCCGGAGATCTTGCTGGCCAGGGTAGTTGACTTACACCTTCTAGAGGACGTTGGGTGGCACGGGATACATGCGGAAGTGCATTGTCCTGTTGGAACAGTAAGTTCCCTTGCCGGTCTAGGAATGGTAGAACGATGGGTTCGATGACGGTTTGGATGTACCGTGCACTATTCAGTGTCCTCTCGACGATCACCAGAGGTGTACGGCCAGTGTAGCAGATCGCTCCCCACACCATGATGCCGGGTGTTGGCCCTTTGTGCCTCGGTCGTATGCAGTCCTGATTGTGGCGCTCACCTGCACGGCGCCAAACACGCATACGACCATCATTGGCACCAAGGCAGAAGCGACTCTCATCGCTGAAGACGACACGTCTCCATTCGTCCCTCCATTCACGCCTGTCGCGACACCACTGGAGGCGGGCTGCACGATGTTGGGGCGTGAGTGGAAGACGGCCTAACGGTGTGCGGGACCGTAGCCCAGCTTCATGGAGACGGTTGCGAATGGTCCTCGCCGATACCCCAGGAGCAACAGTGTCCCTAATTTGCTGGGAAGTGGCGGTGCGGTCCCGTACGACACTGCGTGGGATCCTACGGTCTTGGCGTGCATCCGTGCGTCGCTGCGGTCCGGTCCCAGGTCGACGGGGACGTGCACCTTCCGCCGACCACTGGCGACAACATCGATGTACTGTGGAGACCTCACGCCCCACGTGTTGAGCGATTCGGCGGTACGTCCACCCGGCCTCCCGCATGCCCACTATACGCCCTCGCTCAAAGTCCGTCAACTGCACATACGGTTCACGCCCACGCTGTCGCGGCATGCTACCAGTGTTAAAGACTGCGATGGAGCTCCGTATGCCACGGCAAACTGGCTGACACTGACGGCGGCGGTGCACAAATGCTGCGCAGCTAGCGCCATTCGACGGCCAACACCGCGGTTCCTGGTGTGTCCGCTGTGCCGTGCGTGTGATCATTGCTTGTATAGCCCTCTCGCAGTGTCCGGAGCAAGTATGGTGGATCTGACACACCGGTGTCAATGTGTTCTTTTTTCCATTTCCAGGAGTGTATTTCACGTTGCATTTCCACTCATTTAACACAGTCTTCAAAAGAACTAGGGGAATCCGTGTATCACGTCCGCTATGTTAAATCTGTTTTCGTACATGTACTGCTTGTAGTCTTATTGCGTAGCTTGAGATCTTCGCCATCAGTGTGGACAACAATTTATTACTGGCTGTGTTATACATTACGGTGTTAGTTTACCCATCAGACCACTCAGAAGGAAGTGACTGGCAGGCTGTTGTCCACCCTGTCCTCCAAATCATTTATGTATAAAAAGAACAGCAGCGGACGTATCACACTTCCCTGGGGAGCTCCTGACGGAACCCTTGTCTCTTGATAAACACTCGCCTTCGAGGCCAACATAGCGGGTTCTACAACTGTAGAAGTCTTCTAGTCACTCACATGTGCTCGCCTGCTATGGGGCACGGCGACAAATTCTTTTCGGAAATGTAGAAATCTGGGATGTGCCTGTTACCCTTCATCGATTATTCCCGTTATATAATGTTAGAAAAGTTCAAGTTGCCTTGCGCACTTGCGATGCTTTCTAAAACCACGCTGATTCTTGGATATAAGCTTCTAAGTCTCAAGAATGTTTAATATATTCGAACTGAAAATATGTTCTGCAGCAGGTATTCTGCAGCAAAGTGAAGCTGGGGATAGTGGTCTGCAGTTTTGTGGGTCCATTTTTTGTACCCTCTTTATACCCTGGAGTCACCTGCGCTTTTATCCAGTCACTTGTGACTTTGTTGGACGAGAGATTCACGATAAATGCAGGCGAGGGATGGGGCGATTGCGTTAGAGTAGTCTTTGTGAAACCGAGTTGGGAATCCATCCGGACCTCAATGTGTTCGTATGCTGACAGGTTATACCAAATGAAAATTTGATTATGTCCTTAGCACGCCAAAAATAATTTAATGATACTGTAAATTTGTTTTGTTTGTGACATACGTTGTTGCGAATCTTTTTTATATGAAGTCACACCACACACAAGACGTTCAGTGCTCCTTCCGTAACTAAATTGCCATTGCTGTGCATTCGCAGTTTCACTTTATTCCCTCACCTTACACTCTGACAGTATGTCATAATACCGTATAGGGGGAAGCGTGCAGCCAGGGGACAGCGCTTTGCACAAGAGTGAGAGCACTGCACATGTGCAGAATTCTTGGCCGTCCTTGACGTATTCATTGTTCATAAAGCTTACGTTGTTAATGTTCTTATTTTTATGTCTCAATGCTAGTTTCTCATAATGTGGCGCAGAATTGTTATAGCTTGACAATAATAACGTTCTTATTGGTCATTGGCAGCAGCTCTTGCTTATCCGTTATGTAGTTGTACAGGCACTACAAACCAAGAACAGAAATTTATATTTTCACTTTGTTGCCGTTGTCTTTATCTGCGGTCAAGGGTGTTGTGGTGAAAAGCAGTTTTTGCTGTTTTGTGATTACGTAGTTTTCGTTGACAAGTATTAGTAAATGGTTGGCCAGGTGTATGTAATAACTATTTGTCTGATTAGAATGTCCTGTATGTAAGTTCCCGACTTGATATGATTTACGATACTTCTGTATTAGTCTTAGGTTCCTGTAATTTTTTGAGAAACTTTTTCTCTACAGTGTGCCTTTGATTGTTAACTTAATCTAAATTCGGTTAAATGCTGTTTTTACTAATGAAAATCCGCTAGCTTTTATGTAACTAGCTTTTATGTAATATGCTTTGTCCTTTAACATACATGAACTTTCCACTGTCTATATCAATTTAAGAACTTTCTGTGCATAAGGTTACCCAAGAACTGCGTTGTCAATTTGGTAATTTTTCATTAAATCCATGGTTGTCGTGTTATAAAACTTTTCCAATTGTAAATATATGAAAGAGAGTGATCCGTTGCTGGAAATACAATATAACTGGATAGATAAAAAATCTACACACCAAGTGGCGGTAGGGGAATACACATGGCATTTTAGCTAGTTGCAAGCTTATTGAGCCAGTGGCTTCTTCTGGCAAAAGGGTTCAAGGGGAAGGAAGAGAGATGAAGGAAAAGTGGTGAGGTTTAGGAATAGGGGAGAATTACGGAAAATTTATTCGGGACCCAGGGTCAGAGGAGAGAGAGTAAGACTGATTGTTCGAGATTGTCTTTCCTTCTCATCCTACACGGTAAGTCTCCCCTGGCACGGGGTCTCGGGTAAATTTTCCGTATTTCTCCCCATTTTGTAACCTTCGCCAATCCATGTCCTTCATCCTTCTTCCTTCCCCTTCAACACTTCTCCCAGAAGCAGTTACTGGGTCTGAAAGCTTCTGCCAATTTCATAACTTTCATGTGTGTTTTACTGACATCGTTTGGTGAGTAGATTTTTTAATCTAGGCAATTACATTTTTCATTAGACAGTACGTTTGTGAAAAGGGTAGTTACTGAGCGAGCTGTTTTCGATATTTTACATTCCTTACGAAGTTCACGTCTTCTTATTGTTTCTGGTCGCCATTATCTTGTATTTGTTCGACGAATTTTTCTGGATGATTTCAGATTACATGCGTAAATATATTAATTTTGGTTACTCGGAGAGTATTATGTAAAATCCTACTACGATAAAGTTTGCTGGGCGCAAATAAAGCTTTAGTTCTATGACGCTCGCTGTTTTACGATTGAAAGAATACAATACACAAAATAACGACCTGAAGTTTATTTTAATAATAAAAGATAATTCTCAGTAACTTTATTTATGTCACTTAGGGCTTCATAAAGAAATTTATCGTGCGATATTTTTCATCCGCCAAAGCAGTATTATTAATGCAACGACTGCGCTGGAGAGTGACCAACCGCTAGCG
The DNA here is from genome assembly GCF_023897955.1 of Schistocerca gregaria. Taxonomy (NCBI): domain Eukaryota; kingdom Metazoa; phylum Arthropoda; class Insecta; order Orthoptera; family Acrididae; genus Schistocerca; species Schistocerca gregaria. Next base: position 725,333,975 of record NC_064923.1, read on the forward strand.
GCGTTGCCTCAGGCGTGTGACGTCACTCTTCAGCCTGAGGCTTCAGACGTCAATCTAACCCGCATGGTGGCCGAAAGCGCTGTTGCGAGGAATGTGACAGCCTTCTTTTTTTTTTTTTTTTTTTTTTTTTGTAGGGTTCTGAACTTTACTGAGGTTGTAACCGTCGTCCCGGTTCATGACGTATAACGAAAGAAGAATTACGGTAGCCTCCCTTATTGAGCTCCCCGAAGTGGTGGTAGCCTGCGCAGCGAGTTTTGTTTTTCCTAAATAATAGCGTGTTTCCAGAAGCGAACGCGATCGGAAACGGCTTTTTGGACGGCTGGAGCGGCCTGGTGTGGCTCATGTGTTCTTCCATTCTGCCTCGCATCGTTCTTAATGTCTGTGTCACAATTCGTAGTTGAAGGTTCAAATGGCTCTGAGCACTATGGGACTTAACATCTGTGGTCATCAATCCCCTAGAACTTAGAACTACGTAAACCTAACTAACCTAAAGACATCACACACATCCATATCCGAGGCAGGATTCGAACCTGCAACCGTAGCGGTCACGCGGTTCCAGACTGAAGCGCCTAGAACCGCACGGCCACATCGGCTGGCTTCGTAGTTTAAGGGATGTAACAATATGTTTCTGGGTTTTGGAGTTTAATGTTGTTATTTTAGAACGGAATAATTAAATGTGTTCCGCCATTCTCCCCCTTACCTGACAAAAAGTGTTTCATTATTAATGAGCCCAGGATATGTCTGAGGCCGGACGTTCGTCAGACGTAAGTGTGGAGACGGCCATAGCCCACTGGACTTCTCCATCACGATGCAACAGGGAGATGGGTAACTTAATTTTTAGCTCAGTTCCATGTACTTCTAAATACACGTCTTAGTTACATGACTTCTCTGCAGATGACAATTAAGTAAGTGCCTGGAAGAGAGTTCGTCGACCCACTTTAAAGCTAGTTTACTAGCGCTCTACTATCGAAAGCGCGTGGGAATATCGAACACTCACATATTTCGGCGCGAGCACTTATTTCTCTAGCCTTATTAAGATGATGATTTCTCTTTATGTATGTCTGCAGCAAAAAATCTTCGCATTTGGAAGAGAAAGTTGGTGACTGAAATGTCGTGAAAAAATTATGCCACAAAGAGAAACACTTATTTTTGTTATAATTATTGATTGCCATCCAAACATGCCTATCGTAAGAGTAAGGCGTTCTTCCATATTTGGTGCTAAAAAAAAGCGAGCTGCCCTTCTTTGGACTTTCTCGCTGTCATCCGCCAGTCCTATCTGATACGAATCCCGTACCGAGCAGCAATTCTCCAGAAGAGAACGGACAAGTGTATTGTATGCAGTCTCTTTAATCGATCAGTTGAATCACTCAAGTGTTGTGCCAATAGAAGCAATCTTTGGTTCGCTCTCCGCACAACATAAGCTATGTGATAGTTCCAGTTTAAAAGGTTCGCTTTCCGCACAACATTACCAATGTCGTGACTGTTATCCCTAGATATTTAGTTGAAATGACAGTCTTCAGATATTTGTGATTTATATTGTTACCGCAATTTAACTGATTCCTTCTAGTACTCACGTGTGCGACCTCACACTTTTCGTTATTTAGGTTCGGTTGACAATCTCCGCACCATAAAGATGTAAATGACCTAGCAATTCTCTCTGTTCTTTTGAGGACCTTACTAGCAGTATATAACAGCATGATGTGCAAACAAGCTAAGAGGGCTGCTCAATTGACCTCTGTTCGTTTATATAGAGTACAGATAGAAGTGTGTGTTTGATACTTCCTCTGTTTTACTCGATGATTTCCGTCAATTGCTACAAACTGTGAGCTCTCTGACAGGGTCACGAATCCAGTAGTACGGTTCAGATGACACGCTGTATCACGCAATGTGATTAGAAGCCAGTATTGGGGAGCGGTGTCAAAAGCCTTCTGGAAATATACAAATATGAAAAATAATTTCAGATCCCCAGTCGATAGTACTCCTTGCTGTGTTAGAATGAGAATCTAGTTGTGTTGCATGCTAGCGATATTTTTTGAATCATTGCTGTCTACGTGTCAGTACATAATTTTTTCGAACCAAATTCATAATGTTCGAACATAGCATATGTGTGAAAGTCGCAATGCAGAACGACGTCTGTCACAAAGGTCTCTTATTTAGCGGATTACTCCTGCCTCCTTTCTTGAGTGTTGGTGTGACATGCACTGCTTTCCAGTCTTTAGGTACGGAACTGTCCTCGAGCGAGAAGTTGTATATGATTGCTAAGCACGGAGCTATTGTTGCAACGTGCCCTGAAAGGAATATAGCTGGAAGGCTGTACAATTTGTATGGATGTTGGAAGCTTCTCGTCACTGTCCTGCTTAATCCAAGGGATGTGGGATATCGAGAAGTATCATTCAAGTTGTTGTCTAACGTAGAGCCTACATTTAAACGATGGGTTCGCCCTTCAAGACGATAGTGCAAGACTACATGCGCTCACCAGGCGAATACCTTCTCCCAGGGCCGCACGGAGTGGCAGCGTGGTTTGAGGCGCCATGTCACGGATTGCGCGTCCCCTCCCGACGGAAGTTCGAGTCCTTCCTCGGGCATGGGTGTGTGTGTCGTTCTTAGCATATGTTAGTTTAAGTAGTGTGTAAGTCTATGGACAGCTGACCTCAGCAGTTTGGCCCCCTAGGAATTCAAAAAAATTTTTTCCTCCCAGGCTGTAGGAACCAACAGAAAGGAATTCTATGTTTTTATGAACGCGATGGAACATGAGCAGGATCGGGTCATAGTTACAATGCGTCGCCACAGGAACCCCTTTCATACACTAGCTAACCCCATGAGGATCACTATCGAAGAATGGGGTAGGTTTGAGGAGCAACGATGAGTACCTCCATGTTACAATGCGCAAAGTGAAGCAGGTAGCGTATAAATTGTTACACACAAGCATATTTCGATTTCAACGATATGTGGAGATATGCACTACGTGAGGGCCTGCACTTATTTGGTTTATTATTTTATTTTTATTTGGCAGTAAACATAAACACTTTGATGTAATCCGTGTTCAGATTCCTCAATTGCCGATACGCTGCTCGTCGAACGTATCAACGCTGAAAACTAGTGCTTGCTCCCCCTTCCACTTTTTACAAGTGTTCGTCTACCACATGTCTCCAGATAATGCGATAATGCGAAAGTTTGTTCTAGGAAGGATTATTTCTCTCAAATTAAGCTAAATATCATTTCAGGTCATATGACCATGTCGAAATTCGTTTTGTTTCTCTTTTTCAGAATAGTTTGACAAAATCGTTTAGTTAAACGCAGATAAAGTGCCACGCAATAATAACTGTCGCTTTGCAAAAGACATTGCCGCGTTGTTTAATTCTATAACCTTAGATCAATGTTCATTTTCTTAAACAATTAGCAATGTAACGGAACTCAGTCATCGCTGTCACGTATTACTCTTCTCCAACTTCTCTACTGCAACGTATAGAATGAATTTGATATTGCATATGAGGACTACCGTCAGGTGTGTCTACCGTAAGCCGGCCGCGGTGGTCTCGCGGTTCTAGGCGCGCAGTCCGGAACCGTGCGACTGCTACGGTCGCAGGTTCGAATCCTGCCTCGGGTATGGATGTGTGTGATGTCCTTAGGTTAGTTAGGTTTAAGTAGTTCTAAGTTCTAGGGGACTGATGACCACAGCAGTTGAGTCCCATAGTGCTCAGAGCCATTTGAATCATTTTGTCTACCGTAACGTTTCCCATCAGAGATAATGCGTTACAGTCAGTGATCTCTGTACATGAAGAGATAATAAGAGGAGATGGCGCGACTGATTTACGTTGTATGCTGCATTGAAGCCAAGGACGCCATGTTATATGGCCCAAAACATTAGCAGACTACTGTTTACGATTGCTTCCTTTTCTTAATTTCTGTCGTGTACGCACAAAAGCTGTTTTAAACAGAAAATGTTGCAGTTCTTTCGTGAATAACACAACGTAAGAAATACATTTTCCCACATTTTTCTGGTCTTAAATTCATATTTGATTCAGTAATAGGACGAAGTTCATCTGGTTAAAGTAACTTCGGTTTTGTTGTATATTTCGAATCACTAAGAGTATTTTGCTTATGTAAACTGACGGAGCTGATGTTCGGTCTATATTTTTTCCCGAAAATGCTGTGTTTAGTTGATTCCGACTCTTTCCTTCCCACATCGTTTGCCGAAAGAGCTTTTCGATTCGGGTTGATGGGAAATCTAAACTAAAATAACAGAAATAGAACCACTATAGCAAAAGTAAACAGAGCAACCTAAATTCGTGAGTAAAAAAGAAATCATTGCTTGAACGAGTCGATTTACTAATGAAATGTGATTTCGTTAGAATTAAGACTATACTCAGAGCGGTTAGTACGCCAGTATATGGTGCAAGTTAGCATTTTTGATCAGAAGACTTTCACCAGAGGCTAACGTTTCGGTTATGTAACAAGGCAGACGTCGGTGTCAAGTTTGTGACGATATGACAACTGCACTCACTATACCTCCATGTATCTGTACTACCTAGATGTCGACCTCTGATCTCATAGTGTAGAACTTAGGCGTGCCTGCGGAATCTTCTCATCTGCGTACTCCACCATGTTGTAACTAGGAAAAAAAAAAAAACAGCTGTCTGTACGTGATAGAGAATTACTTACATGTTTCGGGCTTTGAACTTTATGTCAGTAAGCGATAAACCGGTTTTATACCGGAGCAAACTCAAAGAGTATTTTCATTCTGCGTTCTCATTGCTCGTTTCACACTACTTCCCGCAAATGTGACGTCATTCTCTCGTCACGCGCAATGTCGATGATAGCATGATCTGCTATCGACTTTGTGACAAGAAATAATATAAATGTTATTACTCTTCCATTCACTCCCAGTAATTTGAACTGTTCTCTTAGGTTCCTGCCTAACAGCACACTCGGAATCGTTAAATATTTATTTCATTCCTCGTTATCAAATAACGCGGAATGTAAATAAAATAGGTAATTGCAGAAGATATTTGTGTTACATTCATAAGGAAGTCCCAGACAATATTATGAAGGCTAACATGAAAAAAAAATACATGTGACAGGATGCAAACCCAAAACTTTCGACTGCAGAGACGACAACACTTAAATCTGTGTTTTTTGTGATCTGTCTTGCTTATCACGTTCTCTGTTGAAGGTTTATATAGTTAACGTGTTATCAAATGATATTCAGTTATTGTGGTGACATATCTGTGATGAAATTTCAGTGCTCCGTTACCCCGAAACAGTGTACTGCAAATTATAAAACAAGAGAGTTTAATGTTTATTTTGTAAGTTACAAAGATAATAAACCACTCCTAACAGAGCACTCTTGTATAAAGGCATTAATCGCTGATAAATCGTTATGCGACATGTATTGTAATAATAATTATAATAAATCATTCAAAGAATGTCGTGTTTTTGTAAACATCCGGTACGCGCGCATGAAGTCTTGTGAGAGGCCCGTATCCAACGGTAGCGAAAGTCGATAGTCGATCATGCGGTTGTCGATATTATGTGTGACGTCAAAATGACGTGACATTTGCGGGAAATAGTGCTGGAGTTCGACATTCATACCTCCATGACATCCAGATGGTAAAGAGATCACCGGTTACAGTAACAATTTTTCCTATCAGAGATAATATTTAGCAATTGGACTCGAAAACCGTTACGATTTTCTCACACTCAGTCGTAACTGAGCGCAGTGGTTAGCACGCGATTTCGGGAGCACGACGATTCAAATTATGGTGAGACAAGGCAGGTTAAGATTTTCCGTGATTTTCCTAAATCGCGTAAGGAGAATACATGTGCGGTTTCTTTGAAAACGGCGTGGCTGATTTCCTTCCAAATACATTTCTAATGTAAGCTTGTATTGCGTCTCTGGCGACCTCGGTATTGACCAGACGTTAAAACTAATTTTCCTTCCTTTCATTCAATGAATATAGGTTCCTTCATCATGGTGTATAAACGCCCATTTTTATTTGCTTATCGCTCTCCTTCTTCTGCTCTAAGGTCGAAGGTGCTAATAATCAGTTGGTATTTACGAAAAAGTTTCGTTGCCTGTGAAACAAATGGCCATGACGTACGCAACGTTCTGGTTTCATTTCTATGGAAGAGCGTACAAAAAGCAGTATCTCAAAACTAGGGCTTGCGCTGTGTTTAATTTCAGTTTATGTATGAGCTTAATGAAACGTAACTTCATGACGAGCATTCGGAAAGCAACAAACAAGAACTGCACTGTTACTGTTAATAACAACAAATAATATTAACGCTTTTAGATACCAGAGAGCAGAAACTTACGTTCCATAGATAATGTTGCTAAAATACTTGATACCATGCTTGCAATACTATCTTTGTTGTGAGAAGTGTGTTATAAACGTAAGAGTATACTTCTACCATTGTGTGTAGTATAAGCGATTTGAGAGCAGTGTTGCTGTTTATTCACAGTTATAACCGTTATAATTAGTTTTTTTGTGAGTTGGGACTTTGCAGCATATAAAATTTTACCGTGGAACGTGATAATCGAGTGGCATTAAGAGGGTTTTATTGCACCATATTTAGAAGACATTGTGGAATTAAGGATCATCGCAGGGGATAAATAATTTCGCTCCTTGTTTCGTAATGTGTAAACCACTTTCAGCCGCTGGTAAGTGTTGTCAACTCTTTCCTACCATTACTATTTCTTGATCTAAAATGCTTGTCTCGAACCTAAATAATGTCTTATCTTATCACACGCTGTTACTATAATTCTCATTTTGCAGTACGCAGTATTTTATATCTCTTCATTTAACATGAAGTATGCAAAACGATTTCAGAAACAAACTTTGTTTATGACTGATAATTATGTGCATGTATAAGTAATGTGAAATTTTAGTCGTTGTCGCAGTTCAATATGAAGCGAAACGCGTGATCTTGATTATGTAGAATACGATAACTTTGTTTTGACAAAAAAAGCACATCTTATTTTGAATATTCCTTTACACATGTCTCGTGTTAAAGCGATTACATTGCATTTTTCTTTTCACAACTTTTGTTCTGTAAAGAAATGCCGTATTTTGACACCACTGAGTTATTTGTAACAATGGCACACTAGGATACATTTTCAGCACGCATAAATACGTTGTATTAGCTGTCTACCTCTGATGGCTTTTCTTGATGAGAGAATACGTCGGCTCTTCTCCGATTATTGAAAGTGTCAGGTCAATCCAGATTACTTCGTTGACAGTCTGAGTTGGCCTGATACGTTTGTGACATTTCTGCTGCCTCTGAAATGAATTACAGAAAGATACTCCACCTTATACAAAAGAGACGCACCGTTTTATTTTGGTTACTTTATCGGTGTGCTATGGTACTGCGACGCAGGGATTTAAGTGTACCGGGACTGTAGACTCGTTTCTGCAAACAAAAATAATTAAATAACTTTACTTCTCAATGTGATAATTAAAACGTTAAGACTGTCTTTTATACTTATTAAAATGAGCGTCTCATTTTGCGTTAATTACATCCAGTTGCCGTATATTCTGGAATCCTAGGCTGCGTTTTGTATGAGCATCATGTCAAAGAGGTCTTTAGTTACACTTGTCAATGTTTCAGGTTGTATCGTTATAATTATTCTAAATTTCTTGAAAGAACGGTAAGTTTTTGTAAAAGAAATTGAGTCTTGATTGCTGCTATAGGACATGCAATATATGCCATGTTCCTAATTAAGTATCAGCTCATATAAGTGATGTAACACAGATCAACAGTTGTAAGAGCTTAAGTTTCCTTGACCACTTTTCAAACATAAAATTAGGTGGAATAATGAGAAAAATGATTCCTTTTAAACATTAACAACAGTTGGAGGCAATATTTTTGAAGTTTTTGAGGTTAGTTTATTATAGGATCTTCTTCTGAATAACTGTGCTCCTTGATATGTTATTAAGCGATACGAAGGAAGTGATTTAGGAGCTTTCAACATGTAGAATGGAAGTAGGTACCTGTGCGAAAGATCCTGTGCACATACATTAACATTTAATTCCTCAGCCGTGTGTGTGTGTGTGTATTTCTTTTGTTCCATTAAATAACAAGAGAAAAATACATTTTCGTGTATATAATGCTGTTTTGAGCAATAACTAGTGAGGTCACATGTTCACCGACACCTAATCAACAGAGACCCCAATTTTTTCCAAATGCGAAAAAATTAGCAACATGTCCTGGCAAAGACTGTGACGGTATCTCATGAATGATATTGTATGAGTTGTGTAAGTGAAATTATTATTTTCTTGTTACCTTGAAATGTGCAGCATTCTAAAATGATTACTTTTTTTTACACTTCACTGGTTTCTAATTGATGAGCACAATCGTAACATGAAAGCCTAGCGTCTATCGTAAATAAACGTCAATAACTGCCCATAAACCAGAAATGAGTTGTGTGTATAGCGGGGCTGTTGTAATTTAACCTGATCCCAAATAACATGAGCTTTTTAATAATCCTTTTTAAAAAACGACAGAAAGCCAATAACAACCAACTACTTTTAATTGTGAAAATTCAAATAAAATACTAATTGTTATGTAGTTACCCTTACACAAATCAAGAGCCATCATATTTACTGAAGGCAACTTTTTACTACCACAAGCATTTATTTTGTTAACATTGTGTTTAAAGTCTTCTTGCAATATAAGACACACCATTTAGTAACAGTTACGCTTCCAAAAAAAATAAAAAAATAAATTAACCTTATGTAGAATCGTAATGACTCTAGAGTACATTTCAGGCCTTTATGGAAGCATGCAGAAATTTATATTTCTTCATTTCTTGTCTCCTTTCTCTCCTAAACTTTTTCTTAATTTAGACCAAAGAAGCCAATGTGTGGAGAAGATCCTCTGAATGGGTGCCGTGATGGTATGTCAAGAAATGAGGTTTCCCACAAAAGTAATGAGTTGTGTTGGTAAGTTCGCTGTTTGGATGTTTTTAACTCTATTATCTTCATCCATTTGCTTCAATTGAACTGTTTTATAACTGTTGCAGAAAACTTGGTTGCAGGAGTATCATCAAAATTAGCAATCGGGAAAGATATAACTCTTGCAGTCCACTGTGGTTGCACCTCTATGAGTCAGTTTTTTGCGCTCTCTTCTTGTTTAGCAGTTAATCTTCTCATTCTGAATCTTGGATCTAACATACCAAGAACATACTGAAACTGTTCTAGTGTTTGTACCTTTCGTTTTTTTTTATTACGTTCTTACAGGTTTCCACTTCAGGACTTCTTTAATGATCGATCCATAGTTCGACCGCATGTGCAGTATTGGTCGTCTCCGCTTGAAGAAGGCCCAGGACTATATAAATCCCTAACCATTCTAGGAGAAGATTAGTGACATCTTTGTAAATTATAACATTATCCACGATTTTGCTAATGTTAGCAGGGACTTTTTGAGAGTGTTATGCTGCAGGTTCTACATATTTACAAATATTATCAGTTCAAGCCTGTAGCAATAATCCTGGAAATCCCACCTAGTAGAATTTGAGAGTTGTGGCATACGATCACTATTTTCCTTTAACTAACCGAAGTGGTTGATAATGGTTCAACAAGTACTTATAAACTTAACCAACAAGCTTTATTACATTCGTAGGTGATACGTGTTCTTTGAGGAGATTAATGAAATTAGCTGAACAGGTTTTCCTTTAAAATCTGTCGCAATTTTATAACTTTAGTTTCATTATCACTGCAAACAGCAATTACATTTTTCTGAAAATTATATTCTCGCATTGTAATTTAATTTTTCGAAGATTCTATACAATATTTAGCTACGTTTGGTTGACTTCACGATCAACTGTATTTAACAGAAATTCTTGTTGGGGTATAAGGGTATTAGTTACTATAGTTCGGCCATTCTTCATGATAGACCACCAACCTCGCAGTAGTAAAACACTATGAGTTTTAACTGAAATTTTGCATGTACATCAATCTCAAGTGCAACTTTATCAAGCAACATTTCACGTACCTTGATTGCTTGAATCCTGTCTTTGTATTCTTGACTTGAGTTGTACTGAAGTCTATGATACTGGCGTAAATAGAATGTTCCTATCAATAGATTCAGCTGTTCCTTTTGTTTCTCACTGCTCTGAGTTAAAAAGTCCCACAGGTCAGTCTGATTTCTCTTCAGTGATGTTGAAATTGAGTGTTGACTGCCATGACCTGCTACTAGTGTACCATTATGACGCCTGCTCCTTCAAGAGAGCAGCTAGAGGGATAATGCATTTCCACTGTAGGACTAATATTGTTGTGTCTTGCTGGAGCTAAATCACGTGTCTCTCATTCCAGAGGAGTTGAAAAGTCTTTTATTTTACCGCGCTTATTCAGACGATATTTTATTGTTTCATATTTAACACTGTCCTCAACGTTGCAATGCTTCCAAAAAAAGCTTTCTTTTGTCTTCACCATATGTGACCCCTGAGCCCTTTGCAGCTGCCGTTCTTCCAGACCAAAAAGGATTGATGTAAAAAAAATTAGCTATAAGTAAGTAGTTGACTGTTATTCAATTCAGTTATTAAGGAGGTTATTTTTTGTTACAATTAGCTGATACATGCATTGCTTGCAACGGTTTGGTTAGTAATGCACACTACAGAATTTTATTTGGCAAGTATTCATTACACTTTGGCTCTCACAGAAAGAAACGTAGATAAAGTCAAGTAAATATTATGTGCAAAATAATGGAACAAAGAGAGAATATTCACAACCATGCACGTAAACGAAGGATTGTGATGACTGTGCAATGCTTTGGCTGCCAATATAAGAAATTTAATTTACCAATGTTTTCCTTTTTAATTTATCAGTTTTTTTCCACCAATAAAGCAGTTCTGAGAGTGAGTTTGTGTTCTGAATTAACTGTAAAAAATAAAATTTACGAGGTTAAGAGGAATCCATTTCTGCACTTCATCGTGGATCTTAAGAAATGTATAGATACATCTAACTTTTTACTTGAACGTCTATAAGGCAGAAAAAAACACTTTTGGTTATGAACTGAAAGATTTCGAAATGGCGTACTAAATTGAAGCTACATAAGACAAATTTTGCAGTCAGGCCACTGTATGTGACTGTTAAGTCCCAATTAAAAGGTAAACATTTTTTGTAATAGTAAGGTTACAGAAGTTTTTATGTTTGGTAAAACTTTTAGTGTAAGGGATAGCAAAGGTATATCAATAACTGAAGTGCCCTTTTTGCATCTATCGATATCACTTATGCACTAATATTGTTACTGACTAAATCCTCAAGTTTATATGAAGGGAACTCTCCCATTATAGAAAACTTGGTACGGTTTTGGCTTTTGATTTGGCTGAGTCAATACTTCTCTCGCTATCTTTTAACTATTTCACTTTTAATGTTTGTATATATCATTAAAAAGATGATTTGGCCACGGGAAGCAGTAATTCAAATATTATTGCAGACACTTTAAATATTCCTCTATGTTCAACAGATTCTTTAAACTGCAGCTTACCAGAGACACCGTCAACGAAGAGATCGACATTATAGCTGAGACTGGATTAGCTTGCGGTTACACTGAAAAATCCATCCATGCAATGGGTATGAAAAATTTCCAAAAGCAGCGGCAACAAGCACTACCCATTGGTGAAAGGACTAAATACTTTTCGTTGTTTCACTTTGGTCACTGCTGTGATAGAATAGGTTACGATAATTGAGAAGGCTAGCGTAAAAAAGGTTTCCGCGCTTGTAAGTCACTTGATTTCCACTTATATCACAGCCTTCATGACAAACCAAACAATTTTTTTAAAAAACAGCCTTCATGACAAACCGAACAATTTTTTTAAAAAACTGCGGTTTGTTAAATTCATTGTGTCTGACGCATGGGGCAAACGGGAAGGTACAAGATAAGTTGTTGTTGTGGTCTTCAGTCCAGAGACTGGCTTCATGCAGCTGTCCATGCTACTCTATCCTGCGCAAGCTTCTTCATCTCCCAGTTCCTCCTGTAACCTACATCCTTCTGAATGTGTTTAGTGCATTCATCTCTTGGTCTCCCTCTCTGATTTTCACCCTCCACGCAGCCTTCCAATACCCATCTAATATTCAGCATTCTTCTGTTGCACCACATTTCGAAAGCTTCTATTCTCTTCTTGTCTAAACTATTTATCGTCCACGTTTCACTTCCATACATTGCCACACTCCATACAAATACATTCAGAAACGACTTCCTGACACTTAGATCTATACTCGATGTTAACAAATTTCTCTTCTTCAGAAACGCTTTCCTTGCCATTGCCAGTCTACATTTTATATCCTCTCTACTTCGACTATCATCAGTTATTTTGCTCCCCAAATAACAAAACTCATTTACCACTTTAGGCGTCTCGTTTCCCAATCTAAATCCCGCAGCATCCCTTCAAGACAGTATCCATTCCGTTCAACTGCTCTTCCAAGTCCTTTGCTGTCTCTGGCAGAATTACAATGTCATCGTCGAACCTCAAAGTTTTTATTTCTTCTCCATGGTTTTTAATACCTACTCCGAATTTTTCTTTTGTTTCCTTTACTGTTTGCTCTATATACAGATTGAATAACAGCGGGGAGAGGCTACAACCCTGCCTCACACCCTTTTCAACCACTGCTTCCCTTTCATGTCCCTCGACTCTTATAACTGCCATCTGGTTTCTGTACAAATTGTAAATAGCCTTTCGATCCCTGTATTTTATTTCTGCCACATTCAGAATTTAAAAGACAGTATTCCAGTCAACATTGTGAAAAGCTTTCGCTAAGTCTAAAAATGCTAAAAACGTAGGTTTGCCTTCCCTTAATCTATTTTCTAAGATAAGTCGTAGGGTCAGTATTGCCTCACGTGTTCCAAGATTTCTACGGAATCCAAACTGATCTTCCCCGAGGTCGGCTTCGATCAGTTTTTCCATTCGTCTGTAAAGAACTCGTGTTAGTATTTTGCAGCCGTGGCTTATTGAACTGATAGTTCGGTAATTTTCAAATCTGTCAACACCTGCTTTCTTTGGGATTGGAATTATTATATTCTTCTTGAAGTCTGAGGGTATTTCGACTGTCTCATACATCTTGCTCACTAGACAGTAGAGGTTTGTTAGGCCTGGCTCTCCCAAGGCAGTCAGTATTTCTAACGGAATGTTGCCTGCTCGCGGGGCCTTGTTTCGACTTAGGTCTTTCAGTGCTCTGTCAAACCTTTCACGCAGTATCACATCTCCCATTTCATCTTCACTTACGTCCTCTTCCATTTCCCTTATTAATTTTCCTGTTGACAATATCTATCTTACCCCCAGTGATATGCGCCTCTAAATCCTTACATTTGTCCTCTAGCCATTCCTGCTGAGCCGTTTTGCACTCCCTGTCGGCCTCATTTTTGAGACGTTCGTATGCATTTTTGCGTAATGAATAAAGACGATGGTCCTCCTTTTGTATCGTTGTCCCAGTTCATGTTTTGTTCGTTTGCCATACCTCTGTATGTTATCCATTCATTTTAGCTTTAATCTTTTCGTATTTTTTCCATTCCTCATTTATACAGTATCTTGTTTATAACATCTCCTCTTAACGACCATCGATTTGCTTATTGTGACTTTCGAAGAAGTTTGTTATTCGTATATATGACATTTTTAACATTATTTTGTGCTTTATTAGCACAGTTGTTTCTTCGTACCTCGATTAGTCACTCGTAGCGCCATTTCACTCTTGCACTCACGCTATCGCGATACCATTTCTGTTAACTTGTTAGACTGTAATGCACTTCACGTTCAGTTGTACTCTGGAGCGCAGAAATCCCCCTTTCTTTTTATTCATTTAATCGTATGGCTTTGGCCCCCTTTCGGGCTGACCGTTCGCCGGGTGCCGGTCTTTCAACTTGACGCCAATTCGGTGACCTGCAGTCGATGAGGATGATAGGATGATGATGAGGAAAGAACAACACCCAGTTCCTGGGCGGAGAAAATTGCACGAACCAGCCGGTAATCGAACCCGGGCCCGGAGGATTGACAAGCCGTCACGCTGACCATTCAGCTACCGGGGCGGTCACCCTTTACTTTTAAGTATGTTCATATGTTTGCCCTGTATGTTTCAAATATAAAAGAATTAATAAATTTTTGGTTTGTCGTGATTCAGAACATCTGTATTTCTCTGTTGCGTAATGACTTTTGTAATCTTTTGACAGATGTTCTGATGATGAGCTAATCCCGAAGCGCATCTATAAACATGGATTACTGAAGATCAAGTGAAAAAAGAATTCTAGCTAGCTAAACAGTTGTAAAAACTTTTGTTAGGCAATGGTCCGAGAATCCCTTTAACCCCACAGAAACCCAAATTAAGCCACCGTGTGTGTGTGTCTCTGTTGTTTTTTTTTTAAATATCCTTATATCTTTGTTTTTCTCAAGCCTGCTGTACAGTGAGAGACTACATTCTACAGCTTATAGCCACGTCGTTCAATGAATAGCAGTTTGTTTTTTTCACGAGGTAGGAAATAAGGACGATTGGGGTTTATCGTCATGTGTATGATAAGGTCACTAGAAACGGAGCATAATCTGGGACTACGAGAGGGGCTTGTCATTTACAAAGAAACCATCCGAAACCATCCAGACGTTTGGTTGTAAGAAATTAAGAGAAACAACGAGAAACCTAAGACTCGAATCGCCGAGGGCCATTTGAAACGCTGTTCTCCCGAGTGGAATCCAGTGCGTTACCATGGCACCAACTCGATTAGTCGCTATTAGATCATCACAGTTTTGCAATTGAGACTCTCTCTTCTACATCTACATCTACAAGATTACTCTGCAATTCACATTTAAGGGCTTGGCAGAGGGTTCAGCGAACCACAATCATACTATCTCTCTACCATTCCACTCCCGTACAGCGCGCGAGAAAAATAAACACCTAATCCTTTCTGTTCGAGCTCTGATTTCTCTTATTTTATTTTGATTATCATTCCTACCTATGTAGGTTGGGCTCAACAAAATATTTTCGTATACGGAAGAGAAAGTTGGTGACTGAAATTTCGTAAATAGATCTCGCCGCGACGGGAAACGTCTTTGCTTTAATGACTTTCATCTCAACTCGCGTATCATATCTGCCACACTCTTTCCCCTATTACGTGATAACACAAAACGAGCCGCCCTATTTTGCACCCTTTCGATGTCCTCCGTCAATCCCACCTGGTAAGTATCCCACACCGCGCAGCAATATTCTAACAGAGGACGAACGAGTGTAGTGTAAGCTGTCTCTTTAGTGGACTTGTTGCATTTTCTAAGTGTCCTGCCAATGAAACGCAACCTTTGGGTCGCATTTCCCACAATATTATCTATGTGGTCTTTCCAACTGAAGTTGTTCTTAATTTTAACACCCAGTTACTTAGTTGAATTGACAGCCTTCAGAATTGTACTATTTATCGAGTAATCGAATTCCAACGGATTTCTTTTGGAACTCATGTGGGTCACCTCACACTTTTCGTTATTTAGAGTCAACTGCCACCTGCCACACCATACAGCAATCTTTTCTAAATCGCTTTGCAACTTGTACTGGTCTTCGGATGACCTTACCAGACGGTAAATTACAGCATCATCTGCGAACAACCTAAAAGAACTGCTCAGATTGTCACTCAGGTCATTTATATAGATCATGAACAGCAGAGGTTCCAGGACGCTTCCCTGGGGATACCTGATATCACTTCAGTGTTACTCGATGATTTGCCGTCTATTACTACGAACTGCGACCTTCCTGACAGGAAATCACGATCCCAGTCGCACAACGCAGACGATACTGATAGTAAAGTTTAAAGAATCCTCTCACCATATGAAGCAGATGAAACGCCGACTGTGGTAGCAGTGGCGTTGAATGCGTCATCAAATTCCATTGCCAGACTTTTGACGGCACCTCTATTACATCAGAATAGTTCATAGCAGGCTAGTGCGTGACACGTGAAAGGTAATTACACCAAAACAGAACCGATATCTGGCCTCACCTCTACAAGGAAATCCTATGAAATTTACAAGACAGTTGTATGCACTATGTACAGCCGTGTTAGGAAATGCCGTTACGCGAAAGCTGTTTATTGTAGCTCACAGTGCAAGAGGCCGACACGGACTTCGACGTAACTGGTGGATTAATGCCCGATCCTGTCTGGACTATCGGGAATCAGAACGCCTCCAAATATTCAGGTACGTAATGTTAAAATTTCGCAATGGACAACACAAAAAAGCTCTTGATATGCCCGTCGTGCATGAGTGATTTAAATGGTATGGAGGCAGGGATAATCTTACTACGGAACAGACACAATAAGTCCAGATTTATCCAATTTAATATATCTATTAAGCACACATGTGGGAAAAGAAATCTACAAGATATTTAAGTATGACAGAGGAACACAACAGTTAATAAACAAGGGACAGAACAAAAATTCCTTCAGGATTGCGAACGCCAACTCGAACTTACATCCTGTTTAGTGAATCAGCGCTTGTCAAACCAAAAGTAAGCACCAGAGTCCAACAGCAGCGTTTGCCCCGTCTAAATGTCATATGCATCCATCAAGATCTGATATCAGTGACGAAGTGCCCCCTTGGACTCTGATACCAGAGTAAGAGCTTAGGCGCCCGATGATGTCTGACACGAGGCTTTCTATCCATGAGAAAGCAACACACCTAAAACTTTCCTCAGCCAATAAAAGTGTGGTCAGCAGTTGAAACAAATAGATATCGACTCTCTGAAACGCTCTTCTAAGAAAATTTTAAAAATATCGATATACATATCGAGAAATTTTGAAACTCCATCGTCCAGCAGCATCAGCAAAACAAGAAAATTGTTTCCCTTGGCCTGTCAGTCTGTTTAACGGTGCTACTTGGATGTCTCCTCTTTGCCTTGAGAATTGGTTTTGGCAAGGCAATGGATGCGCTCCTCACTTCAAACTGTTAGAAGAGTGATCGACCCAACGCCTCTAAAACGAAACCGAGAAACCTGTGAGATGGCGAAGTACTGTTGTGAGAACCTATGGGCAAACAATTCTTAAATTGGTAACCGACAATTTTTCCATTACAAAAGAAGAAAATGTTTCGTGGATTGGTACACTGCATCATGTCGCTCCATAGTAAGCCACTCGGAGCGTAAGTAGTTTCTGTCTTTTGAAGTTTCTACCCCCGCAGACTTTGTAAAAGCAAACTTTTGTAGCGGGACACAAAAGAAGGAAACCGACCACATGACTCACAGCCACGCTACGGATCCCAGAGATACGAGTTTTTTCATGCCATTCGAGGATCTCCTCCTATGCCAGAGACACAGGTTTATCTTCCAAGCGCAAGTTCATTTACGGTCGTAATGATTAAAAATTGCTCATGCTTTGCCTCTATCTCGAGATGCATCTAAATTTCAAGCAGAAGATGGTATACCTTCGGGTATTAGGTAAGAAGGAAGACCAGAGCTTAACGTCCAGTCGACACTGAAGTAATTAGAAATGGGTTGCTATGAGCTACTACTCTTATGCAATTATTTCTTTTATTTCTTGAATTCCTCATTTATTCTTTTTATCAGAGAGGAGGAAATTGGCTTCACTTGAAACAAATCAGCCAGACCACGCCCTTCAACAGTAGTCTGTATAACTCACGTCCTCCATTTGGCGTCTCGTTCTCGTCAGTGTGTAATTACCCCTTTACTAATCGGTTAATGCAGTGGTATGACCTTGGCCGCTGAAGCCTAACGAGGCTGTCGTCTTCGAAACAAATTTGACCGGTTAATGGAGAGAAGTGCACTACAAATCTTTCTAAAGGATAACCCACTACACTCCATCACTTTCTACTTACTCGGGTTATGTTTAGAACTTAAAAAGGTGCTATCACTCACATAAGATACGAAATGAAAAGGGTAATCACATGATTTAGAGAGTCCACAACAAACTAAGTGAAATAATATATAAATTAATTTGTACTGGCCAGCCCTATTGGTCACTCTCCGGGCCAGGAATCTATATGTAAATATTTATCTGGGCCTATGGCAACAGAAAGTTGGTACACGTTTCTGGTAACACAATATGTTGCGAAATAATAATGAATAAAATAAAGCAATTGTCTGGTATCGTTAGTATTCAGAGATGTTAATTCGGAACACGGTATTGAAACTTATTATTGAAAAGTAAATGATTAGGTGGATGGAGCTGTTTTGTCGTGAGAATAATTTACGATAACCTCAGATTAAAGTTTACTTACGTGGACTAGATTTAAGGACATGGAAATCGAAGCACTTTTAATGGATTGCTGAAATTTTCTGGATCAACTGTCGGCTTTCAACATACTGACATCGTTGAAAGACGAACCATGCCAGTACACAACAGCGTTCTTACATCTGACATGGATATGAAATATGTGATCTTAATTTATTCTTTTGTTTGGTTTACAGTTGCCAGAATTACTTTAATTTTAAGTTGCTCTACTTAACTTTCTCTTCACTCAATCAGCAAGAATCGTTTTGCCTGTAAACATTATTGAACAACGATGATAACTTATCGATGTTTCATTTTTAATTAATTTCAGTTATCATTTTAACAAACAAACAAGACTAGCAATGTCTCTTCATAGTCATACAGTTTTTGACTATTTAAAGAACAACACTTGGGAGTTCCAGAAATGGTAGGGAATGGGACTACAATAAGCGATCCTAGGTAAGGTAACGGCCACCAAACAGAAACATACGTACTGGGATAGAAGAAGCCGTCAGACAGACATCTGGCTGTGACTTAGAAGACGTTGTTGAGTACTTTTCTCTAAATGGTTAAGTTGGAACATATTTTTGTAGTTTGTTCTTAGTGCATAGTAAACGGTAGCCAGAATGGTTGCAATGTGTTCGTAATGGCTGTCAGTAGCATTGGGCTTCAAACGACACCCTTTGTGGCGCCAAGAGACGAGAGAAAATTTGTGTGCAGAAATTAGTGTTTGTGTTCTCGACCACTGAAAGAAAATTCAACGTGGTAATTCTTTCATAATAGCGTCTGATTGTCTAAGTTAGCCTACATGCTTGTAACCAGGACGTCAATGGTCTCGCTGCCCAGACGCTGTAGCTCATTTGGTTTACAGTCCAAACGAATTCAAAAGTAATACCAGTGTACATGGCTACAACACTAGGAGAAAGGATGATCTTCACTACTCAAGGTTAAATCTAACTTTGGCTCAGAAAGGGGTAAATGATGCTGGCACAAAGGTCTTTGGTCACTTACCTAATAGCATCAAAAGCATCAGATAACCATATAGCATTTAAAAAGAAATTAAAAGAATTTCTGAATGGCAGCTCTTCTACTCATTAGATGATTTTTTGGATATAGAAAGTGGGTAATTTCCCCACCCCCCACCCAAAAAATGTAAGTGTCATGTAATATTTTGTGTAATGTAACATCTTGTATGGACACCTTTTATTAAACTGACTCACTCCACATCATTACGAAGTGCCGTATTCGTGATCTATGGAACAAGTACTAATATAATCTAATCTAATGTAATCTAATCTCAACAGGACGTTGATGTGCAGCGATAGTACAGCCTGTTCCTTTTTTTATTGCTGGGCTATGTTGTAATATCATAAACAAAAGCATACAAATACGACATCACTTTAGAAGATCGCGTACAGGAAGTTACTTTGTGAAAATTCCTGGCAGATTAAAATTGTGAGCCCGACCGAGACTCGAACTCGGGACTTTTGCCTTTCACGGGCAGGTGAACTACCATTTTTTTTTTTTTTTTAAATCTCAGTTTGTTCGGTATTGTTCGTTGCGTCTGCTTGGGACGGACATCGTAAGACATCCGTTTAAGTTCGTTGATGATAGATTAACCCAGTTTTTTTTATTACAGACGGCACGTAACCCTCTGACCGAACACGCTGAGCTCCCGTGCCGGCGATCCATCTGAGATATCGAAGCACGACTCACGCCAGGTACTCACAGCTTTACTTTTTGCCAGTATCTCGTCTCCTACCTTCCAAACTTTACAGAAGCTCTCCTGCGAACCCTGCAGAACTACAGTCTGCGTTCAGCAGGGCAGCAGTGCGCACCGCGCTCGTCCGTCCACGCCGCTGCGCCCGCGGAGTGTTTTGTTTACATCGTCGTCACAGCGATTCTCAGTCGAACACGCTCTAAATGCCAACTCTTACAGGAAGAACACTCTTAAGTTCACCTTCTCAAATGAATACGCACGACCCAAAGCACTGGCCGTCGAACGCTTCCTACGCGAAGACGTGAAGATCCCCCGTGACGAACTCATCGGCATACACCTATCGATCATTAGCAGCGTCGTTTGTGTTAAGATGACTTCTGACGCTGCCTGCAATGAGATTATTCAAAGGACGCCACATGGACTAAAATTTCGGCACTCCGACGGAAACGTCGGGCCTGTGGATGTCGACCGTGCAGGACTTGGCCTTCGGACGATCCGTGTATTCGAACTGCCTTTCGAGGTGAATGAAGATGAAGTCATCGCGGCGCTAAGCCCGTTCGGAAAAGTCCAGAGCCACGTAGCCGAGACATGGGCACAGTTTACGACGTATCCGGTGCTTAATGGTGTGAGACAAGTCCGAATCGATCTCAAACGGCACGTTCCATCGTACATTTCTATCGGCGGCTGCCGCGCGGTGGTCATTTACGACGGACAACCTCGAACATGTTCCGGTTGTGGCAAAGAAGGCCACGTCCGTAATGAATGCCTGCAACGCCGCATCACAGAACTAAGGCCCGACGATACGAACACCGACAGAAGCACGACCACCCTTCCAGTCACCTATGCGGCGACACTGCACGTCCAGCCCACACAAGACGCCGTTCATGAGCGTCTCTCTGGTCCGATACACTCGGAGGCGTCCCAGCACCTTGACACCGACGATGCCGCCCGTGAACATGTCCAACAGCCGGACACACGCACGCTAGAAGATCACAAGGATGCCAGTGAGAGTGTTCTGGAGAATGACGACCGCATCATAGCACCCGCTGCCTTTGTACCCGAACGACGTGAATCTCTTCCTTCCTAAGACACCGAAACTCATTGCCGAAAGCAGAAGTCGCCCAAACGACGAAAAAAACGCCGCAAGACATCAGAATCAACCATTGAGCCCCCTCCGCAGGACGAAGAGATGGCACATCACTCTGACGGAGAACACGATAACACTTTCTCCTCTGCCACGGAGACGCGTCATCCAAAAGACGGTGAACCGTCCAACAGAGAGCGTGCGCAAGCCCCGAGCCCTGAAGCCATGGAACATAGCACGCCTGTTGTCACCGACGCAACTGAGCCGACTCGGCCGGCGCTGCCACCTCTCGCCGATGTGAAACCTGTCGGACATTTTTCATGGGCGGATGACACGGATTTCCCACCTCCATCTGATGCGGAAATGAGATCTGTTCCTCCGTTAGACCAACACTAAAATGGGGGAAGTTTCTACGGCGACTACTGCGACTTCTATGGACTTCCAGCATCCACCACAACAATCTTCACCAGCTACGACCCTATCGGCAGCACGAATCTCCCATCAGGCGTACCGAATAGCTACTATCAACACTAATAATATCGGCTCCCACGCTAAACTTCAACTGCTCCGTGATACGCTAAGAGCAGCGGACATCGACATCGCCCAGTTACAAGAACTGAGGACAGCAACTTGGGCTGGGTGTTATGGATATGAGACGTACGCAGCCCCTGCAGCTATGGAACACACAGGCGCAGCCATCCTCCTCCGAGAAGGGATTGCAGTTTCCGATGTCGCATACCTCCCAACAGCGCGAGGGGTGGCCATCACAGTTGACGGACTCAAAATCATTAATCTGTACGCCCCATCGGGCACTGATAAACGGAGGGATCGCTCCCAGTTCTACGCAGAAGATATCACACCTTTATTCCTCGGCCGATACGATCATCTCATCGTAGGTGGAGATTTCAACTGCGTTCTCGAGCGCACAGACCAATACCCCCATTTCACCACATGTCCGGAACTTCGCTTCCTCGTCCGCCGCCTTCGTCTCCTCGACACTTGGCGAGTGGTACACGGCGACCGCCCGGGGTATACACACATTACGAGCCACTCCGCCAGCCGACTTGACAGAATATACATCTCTAACGCTCTAAAATCAGTTCTCCTCGACGCGGAACGTTGGCCGTCTGCCTTCTCGGATCATGACATCTACATCTGTACCATGAACCTACGTCGACAATCTATATGGCGCAGTGCAGGACCTTGGAAACTCAATGTAGCACTACTGCGGGACCCTGAATGTCGACAACAGGTCACCGACACGTGGCACACCTGTGTTCAACGAATTACGCGTTACGAGACTACACTGCAGTGGTGGTTGCTGTGCGCCAAACCGGCCATCCGACGCACATTGACACACTATGGCAGAGCCAAAGCCAGGTGGAATCACCATACAACTGATTTCTACTATAGCGCTCTACGTGAACTCATGGATCAACCTCCATCCCCGGATCGTCTAAAAGAAGCTCAACGCATTAACGCGAAGATTTTAACCTTGACCAGATGTCGTCTAGAGGGAGCTATTGTACGAGCACGCAGCCAAGATAGGATTAACGGTGAAGAACCTTCTATGCATCATATTATTCAAAATGTTCGTCGACGCCGACAGGCTTTAATGACAACTTTAGACTTAGCTGATGGACGCCGGCTGACTTCGCAAGCTACCATTGCGGATGCATTCACAACGCACTATAGACTTTTATATCAAGAGGTACCTGCCGGTGCAGAAGCCATTGCTGAGGTTACCCAGGAGACACTTGGTACTCTAAACGCAGCAGCTGCAACCCTCCTGACTTCTGAAGTGACCAACGACGACGTCCAAGGCGCTGTGGCTAAAGGGTCTCTGAATCGATCTCCCGGCCCGGATGGTTTACCTCTCGAATTTTACAGAACCTTCCAAGATTTGATGATGTCACGATGGAGGGACATGTACTGGGAACTTTTGTCCGGCGCGGCGAACCCGCCACCAATGTTCATGGAAGGCTTACTTGTACCAGTCCCGAAACCCGCAGGAGGAACACGACTCGACAGTTATCGGCCGATCACGTTACTCAATTCCGACTTCAAGATTTTCACACGCCTTCTAGCAGTGCGACTCAAACATGTCTTACGAGACATTGTTTCCCACGAACAAACATCTTTAGGCGGCGATCGTAATATACAGACAGCCCTCAGTGCATATCGAGATGTGATCGCTGTGGCAACAAACTCGAGGCTGCCAGGCGCTTTAATCTCCATCGACTTCAAACAAGCGTTTGACCGCGTCAATCATGCATTCCTGAACGCAGTGATGAACCGAATGGCAATTCCCCCGACGTTCACGCAAGTGGTTATGCGGCTCCTTCGTGGAGCAACGTCCAGACTTCTCGTCAACGGCAGACTTACAGAACCTATACGGATTGAACGCTCAGTACGGCAGGGTTGCCCCTTGTCGACGGTGCTTTATGCCATTGCGATGGAACCACTCATTTGCGGATTACGGCGACGTTTGACAGGTATTCCACTCCGGGATCATATGTACCGCTGCCGAGCTTACGCGGACGACTTGGCCCTCGTCGTACGTTCAGCGGCCGACGTACAAGCTGCGATGCAGTGGATTACCCGTTACAGTGAAGGGGCAGGGAGCGCTATGAACGTGGCAAAATCATGCGCCATGAAGATCGGCCGCGGCCTTCCCGCAGACAGCGTCGTCCCATTTCAACTGGTGGACACTCTTCGCTGTCTCGGGTTGGTGTACACGCGAGACATTCGCCGCACCTCGGCGATCAATTATCGGGCGCTGCTGCAACGCATCCGGGCCAACATACAAAATCACATTCTACGCCCGCTGAATATGTGCCAGAGAGTCACCTTCGTCAATAACCATCTGGCAACCCGGATACCCCATATAGCGCAGATTCTGCCCATCACTGCGACAATGGCGGCCAGATTACAGGCGGCTTTCGGCTATTTCATTTGCTCTGGACACATATTCAAAGTCCAGTATGAAGCTCTCACCTTACCGAAGCGGGATGGTGGCCTCGACCTGGTTAATGTGAGAGCCAGGACTACGGCACTTTACACCAATACTATGCTCCGGTTATGGAAAAGCCAAAAATGCTAGTTTTACTGGAATGTTGACCACCGAGCTCGCACCTGTTTCGAGACGCACACCGACGTCTTTGGCGCACATCCCACCTCCGATGTCACATATCGGCCGTTTCTTTTTGGAGTATAGCTACATATGCACCGAGCTCCCCAGGACTAGGAAGACGACCACCCGCGACAACTACCGCCTTCTCCGAAAGTCTCCACCACGCAGCCCCGCCGAAACACGTCAACCTCAAGTTTCATGGCCTACAGTTTGGAAAACGATCCACTAACCATATCAGACCACTGACACCACCTCTATGTGGTACCTTCTCGTCAACGGCAAGTATACTACAAGACAGAAACTGCATCGTATCGCACTGGTGGACTCACCCCTGGGCCTCAAATGCAATGTCGAAGATGCAGATTTACATCGTTTTGAGTGTGGGCCAGCAGCAGCTGTCTGGACCCTCGTACAGAAGATTGTGGCTTTCTACCTCCGAGTACCACCACATCACGTTTCTCCTACTATGATGATATATCCTGACACGACCTACTTCCCACCGGCTAAGTGGCACGCCGTCACATGGATCAGTGACATGGCTGTCAACTACCTCTTCCGGGACGACATCGTCGATCCGGTGGACTTCTGGACACGCCTCCAAGTACGTCAACACACACTTCGCCGGCATCGACACTATCGGGCCACTTTCGCGAACTATTTACAAAGTATTTTCACCAACCCGCCTCAAAGCTGGAATCTCAACGAACATTGCCAGCCAAGACTGGACGATCCCACGTTCCCCTTCAATGGTCAATGATAGAATGCATTTTGTTCTGATGGCGCGCCAAAGTGGAGCATGGCGCGGAAAGTATTCCTATTTTATTTCACTTCTCTTTTCTCCTCCTCTTCTAAGTTTTTTTCTCCTTATACATGTTTATTCCTTTCACACATAGCTCTCTATCTGCAGCCTATTTGTTTTTCTTTCTCCTGTGCTCCCCCAAAACAAAAAAAAATAAAAAAAAAGAGTTTGCTGCTGATGGTGACACTGTATACTCCTTTATGTAAAAAAAAGGCCTTTGCGGAAAAAAAAGATGGTAGAGCACTTGCCCGCGAAAGGCAAAGGTCCCGGGCACACAGTTTTAATCTGCTAGGAAGTTTCACGATTTATCCAGTTTGTTATTCCAATTACCTTCCTTTCTATGAAAGTACCTTCACAACTGTGAAAAAAAACTGCAATTTGTAATCACCAAAACATCGAAAACAAAACAGAGTAACGCAAAAACTATCACATGCAGAAGTACTATTAAGCAGTTGCCATGGATACAACAGCTCTGCGTAGGGCTGTTTGCGGCTCTTTTCCACTGCGTTTATCGAATCCATATACGAAGAGCGTATCGGTCTACTCTTCGTCAGTGTATCTATCCACACCACTGCGTATTAACTGCTGAAGTACACAAACCCGACTCAGAAAGAGTGAATCATCTTAAACTTGTACCGCAAATATTTCGATAATGGGAGAAGAAATTGATATGCGCATTTCACAGACAATCAGAGCGGCCCACGATTGCAGCCCATACACAGGTTGTTACAAGTTTCAAATGTGTATTTATTTACAACAGGTACAAATTTTTCGACGGAACAATCCCTATAAAAAATAAAAAAAAAGTTGGTAGAACACTTTCCCGCGAAAGACAAAGGTCCCGAGTTCGAGTCTCGGTCGGACACACAGTTTTAATCTGCCAGGAAGTTTCATATCAGCGCCCACTCCGCTGGAGAGTGATAATCTCATTCTGGAAACCTTTTTTGAGTCTATACCGGCCCTTTCATTTCTTAAATTGTCAAATAAATTAAGCGAACGATCTTCGGTGGCAGTGTCAGTAATCTGCACATAACTTGTACATTTGGAGTACCTTAGTTTGTGAACATAAATTACTAAATTTTCACGCATCATGATTTTTAAAATTCTTTTATTTATTTTTTCCCCTACTACATGATGATTGGAGAGTACATTCAAAGTATGGCCTGTTTGCAAATGTAACGTTTACAGAGCTCGCTGCCTCCAAATTTGTATCTTTCTCATTCTATGTACGTACTCCCACCTTACTCAAATGATCGAAGTTACTATCCACATAATTTTTTCTGTTTCCTTTTGTGAGAAGAATGTTGAATCTCTTCTGTTTTTACACATAAGTACATCTTCTGTTTTAGACTAATTGTTCTTTCGCTAGACAGCTGTTGTATTATAGACTGTAAGATGGCAAGAACTATGCCCCTTACATGAAGTCATTAAAGATCACCTAACTAACGTTGAGCGAACAGTAGGGCTGAATAAAAATGACTGACAAGGCACAATGCATCTTTCATAGGGTATAGTATGGACGTATTGGAATAATTAATGTCGGGTGATGGTTTTAAAGTAATTCACACGACATGAAAGCTTTGTGGAAAAGCATCGATTTACTGGAGGCTAGTTTATCCCAGGGAAGTATACAGAGTTGACCGTGGCTGGCTGGGGAGCAGCGAAGGGATGCAATAATAGGCAGCTTAGGGTGGCTCAAGTACTGAGAAAGCGGTAACGGGGCGCGGCCTGCAGCTGCCTTAAGATGAGTGACAGTGAGTGGGTGGTTGACCCCATGCTGGTGTACCAGGAAGCAGACGGAGAACTAGTACGCCTGTTGATAAATGTCTGTGGTCCTGTTTTCAGTGAAACATGCGAGTAAGCCATGCATAGCGACGATGGAGCGGTCAACATAGGCCAAAATATGCGTGTTCGTGACTATAGCAACTTCAAGCTGAATTCACGGCCCGCAGAGTCTGAAGAAAATCAGGTGAAGAGCGACAGAATGAAATACGCCAGCCTCCGATGGGAACATAGGACCGAGGAATTTGAAGTACTTTCCTGGGAGTCAGAATTCCGGAAACAATTGGTGTTTTGTGCAGATGCTAACCTTGATGGGTGGCCTGGGAAGAACTAAATAGCAGAAGTTGAGAGGAAGGGACATTTTGTGGGGATTTGTTCACTTCCCAGAGCAGTCATTGGTCGGCGCTGGGAAGCGACGCATAATTAACACAACTTTTGCAGCAGTTGGCGTAAGTGATTTTGCTGGAGGGGAAACCGAGACGAAGAGCGGACTGGGAGAAGTCCCCATATAGGTCTTACATTCGCAGCTTGCCTAGAGTGCGGATGTGGCGTTCTTTACTCAGCTTGCCTGAGAAAGAGTGAGCATCTCTGCAGTTTAGGACGTAGCAAAAGGAACGATTGAGCTTGGAGATAGGAAGTTTTGGTTCAGCTATGTACTGAGCAAGATAGCTAGGAGTGAATAGACGAGCGCACTCTTGCAGGAAAACGAGGTCGGCCGACGTCCACACAACGACGCCGCTCCGCCACGTTGTATTCGGTGATATTGCGGCCGCTCCGGCCACATTAATTTGTTGGATCACATCGGCAAAGTTTCCACGAAGGTTTCATGGCCCGTGTATTGTAGAAATCTTCTCGCACTTCGCATTACGCCTGGGTCAGTCGATAGGAATTACTTTTGAGTTATCGCGCTTTACTCCACGCAAACGCAATTTATAACCAGTGCCTCATAGGAGAGTCTTGCAGAGTGTTGTAATGTGATGATTGAAGGTTGGGAGTTAAAATAAATTTGGTGTTCAATAGCTGAATATAACATCAATGTGCACCCCTTTTTAATTAAAAGTGATCAATTCTAAATCAATTAATGTCAACACTGCCACCGCAGTTCAATCAGGAGTCACAGGGCCTTATTACTTTTTTTTTGCGTTATCCGATATTGCGGCAGTTTTGCACTCTCTGTTGATGTGTTAGTCAATTAGCTGGGCCCAACACACGCCAAAACCAGAGAAGTGACGTGTGGGGTGTTACAAGACTATCACCTCGGCCTGCTTGTCACTTAATCTGAAGTTCCTTTCTTGTTTTTGTCCTGTGACACTAGCAAATGTGGTATTCTGAATAGCCATAACACATTGGATACCTATCCCATGGCAGTTCAAATCCGAAATAAAACTTGTATACAAGATTCTTATAACATTTCACTGTTTCACTGTACATAGTGTTTAATATGACGTATAGTTAAGTTTTATTTCCATATATATATATATATATATATATATATATATATATATATATATATATATATATATATATACGACGAAACTTTTCGTATTCGTAACTGTGGGTTCTTTGGTTTTTGATTGCTCTGGGGGAAGGCTTATCAAACTAAAACACTTCAAATATTAGTTCATTTTATTACATAAACAATTAGAAGATTTATTTTACTTTGACCCAGTACTTTGCCACAGGAGTATCGGACAATTTACAACAGTCTTCGACTATGTAAGCTTCAGGTGATAACTAAGTAATAAACTGTTCTCTTGAGATACAATGTTCGACATTTATCACGGCACAAGTTAATGTGAAATTGGAACTGTCACTATCCTACACTACGGTGTCGACTGCAGTAGCTGAGGTGACGAATTGGGCGAGCTCTTGCATATTCGATAATATACTGACCTCCGGTGCGAGGGCATTGCTGTGCTGGAGAAGAGGCGTGGTGTGAAAATTATATTTGCTTATCTTTGTAATCCAGACAGTGTTATTCGTTAGGATCTGCACCATAATAAGCCACTTTCATGTAATTTGTAATGTTCGTCTACTGTTTATAACCAGTTCAGTCTAGATAATGACTGATGTACGGATACAGTCTGGCAACAGGGTGCCGTGCTTGCATTTAAAGTGAGCGTTACCTTCCGTAGGTTTGTGCCTGCGGTAGGTTCTGCCGGTCGCGGCAACTCGTGCTGAGATGGCCGCCAGCAGATCTCCGCCACAGCCGCGCCGAACTGTGTCCCCCGCGACGGTACCCGAGAGGAAGCCACCGCTTCCTCCGCAACCCAGCGGTTGGCAAATACTGTGGAAAAGATGCACTGCCTCTTGCAGCACTGCCTGTGTGCTAGAACGCTTCAAGAAGGTCAGTGCTGCCGCTGCAATTAAAAATATGTACCATAGTTCATAAATATTATCTGTGAGCGTATTGAGCTGTTTGGAGACCTTCGCTGTCTTACCTTCGTTGGATGGAACGTGGTTTTATCCTTCTCGTTTCGTCGGCGATTTGTTAATTGGAGCACATGTAGTCTCACATTCGTAGAGCGAACCTCCTGTACACGTTTAACTGCGATTAAGGTGGAAATGAACACCTAGGACCTGGCGATTAGGCACATGTGTCAGAATATTGAGATTCCGCAAAGTGGATGCCACTACAAAACCTAGCGCTATCGACACTATGTTTTAATATGCTTCTCGAGACACTGGGTGGGGAACTTTAGGAAAACGAAAATTTTTGTAGTGCATTTTAATATTATGTGCACTCCACAACATCTTTTTACGGTGCGACTATCCTTCCTTCTGATCAGTGTTATCTACATTCTATTGTAACGACACGGTATTTCATGTGAGTTAGCTGTTACTTAACAGTATGTGGGCTGCGGGGTACGTTATTGCATACGTGCTGCAGACTAAGGTACACACCACGTTTTTCAGTGATGATGATGATGGTATGATGATCATGATGGTGATGTTGCCACGATTGTTTGGACTCTCGAAATCAAGGTCTGTAGCACCGATTCTAAAATGAGATGAGCGTTATTAAATTAGTAAATGGAACTCTCATGTTTTCACGTACACAGACATTGCATAAGAGCGAGGGCACACACACGCGCGCGTGACCACACACACACACACACACACACACACACACACACAGACAGACAGACACACACGCAACAAAAAATGTCTCCCAGCAGTAGGGCTTTATGCTCGAAAAAAAAAAAGACAAATCATTATATAGAATACATTTAAACGTATATGTCGTGTTTGTTATTTCGGTCATGGGACATGTAGGAAAGAAGAGACACTATTTTCGTCCAGCAGCCATTATGAATTGAAACACAAAGTAATTACAGACACTGGGTGCGAGCGGACACTAATTGAAAGCAGGATGTGAGGATAATAGGCAAGGGGCAGTACATTACGGTGCACAGAAGAAGAATAGACTGTATTTACATCGTTTGTCGACAAACAATTTAGCTACCGTAAGTCGAATGCTTTTAGGTCGACTAGTACCTCGAAGCACGTATGGCACAAGGAAGCATCAGTGTTTATTTTCCCAACGGCGGCAAGTCAGATATTGAAGAGTGAAAAAGTGGATGGAAAACGGGTACTCTGTACTACCGGACGCCGTTCACTTTGCGGACCAGCTATGGCCATGCGGGAAAACATGAGGTCGTCAAATTTGTGAAGTGTCTTGTGGGAAGGCTGTTCGACTCAGAGAAAAAGCAACCAACCGTAAAAGCAACGAAACCTCTAATATGTTTACAGGTCAAGGTAACACATATAAAAACATCTGCCTATCTCAGCCAATCGCAATTTTCAGAGGTGGGTAAGGCCGTGGTGTCAGGCCACTACATCCAGGTGCCATGCTGGAATTTCCACGTCATTCCGGTGCGTGTCGTACTATGCAGACAGTAAGCTTTGCGTGGTATTGCACGGTCTTGTGTGGCTACAGGTACCTGTTATCTAACATACGAGGCGTGTTTTTTAAGTAAGTACCGTTCTGAAATTAAAAAAAAGACGTTCTAAGATATCTCAATAATTTTATTTTTACATGGAAGACTGTACCTTAGTCTACGCACTGACGCCGTTACATTCTGATTCTTCCTTGTTTACGTTGTGTACTGAGTGTTTAAGATGCCTTCTACTGTGAAGTACGGTCTGTTATAAGATTTCTTAGTGCTAAAATCCTAAAAGCGATCAATATTCATCGTGGGATCTTTGCTGTTTACGGAGAAAACATTATGAGTGATGGAATGGTAAGAAAGTGGGTGAGAGCATTTAAAGATGGCCGCACAAATGCGCACTATGAACAACGGAGGGGGCGTCCTTCGGTCGTTAATGAAAATCTGATACAGGACGTGGACAATAAGGTGACAGAAAACAGACGCTTTACGGTTTTCTCCTTGCGGGATGACTTTCCTAATATTTCTCGTAGTGTTTTGTATGGCATTGTGACCGAGCACTTGAATTAAGGAAAACTGTGCTCAAGTTGGGTACCGAAAATGTTGACGGATGTGCACAAAACCAAACGTTTAGACAGTGCACAGACTTTCCTTTAGCGGTGCCACAACGACGGCGATGATTTCTTAAGCCAAATTGTTACGGGTGATGAAACATGGGTGGCATAAATCACATCAGAATCAAAGCAACAGTCCATGGAAGTTGAGCAAGGGCATCGTTTTGCTGCAAGACAATGCCCGTCCGCATATGGCGAATCAGACTAAAGATCTCATCACATCTTTTCGATGGGAAACTCTAGATAATCCTCCGTACAGCCCAGATCTTGCGCCCAGTGACTACCATCTGTTCCTGCACTTGAAGAAACACCTGGGCGGTCAGCGTCTTCAAGACGATGACGAAGTCAAAACAGTGGAGATGCAGTGATTAACAACACCTAAATCGGGGAATCGCGCCACTAATAATACTAGGTGGTGGTGATTGACTTTCTAATGAGGCTCCCACAGGGTTTTCACAAGCAGCGGATGCCCCTGCAGCTCTGAATAGGTACGCTGGTATGCGCGACAGCGGCACTTCCCATCCGTCGTCAAATTGAGATTGTGAAGAGTCTTCACGTGTCCTGTACTCCGGCGAAGAATTAATTGTGTTATGTTCATCATCTTGGGTTTGTTGACGACTATTGGTAAGGCTTTCATAGTCTGCTCTTCTGAATCCCACAGCGGAACGGAGATTGTACGCCATCCTGCGATGTCCAACAAATAATACAAGCGTCGTAACAATACCCACCTCAGGTGACACAAAATTCATATGAACATTTACAATGGCAGTGGACTTTCTACTTGCATAACTTATGTACAAGCCTATATTTATTTCTACCCTGATCATAAGACCTCAATGCCCGTGAGGCCATTTTCTAGGATGGCCTTAGGCTGTGCGTTTCTGAGGTTATTTTATTGAGGTTCTAATAATTGTACCACAATCGTCAATAGCGACCTTGCCTAAAATCAAAGTACCTATTTACACACTTTATACCGTTTGGCATAAACACAATTTCTCTATAAGTGTCCGTAAATTGACGTATTAAATCATCCAAATTAGGCTTATAGTACCACAATTCTTCCAATACAATAACAGCTGGAAAATAATTAATCCTGTTGCCGTAAAGTGTTATAGCAAGTTCATCAATCCTGTGCTGGTTGTTATGAACAAGGAAGGCGTAGATCGTCCGGGTAGTTTCGGATATGGTCCCAGCTGGCATAAAAAAATTCCAACACAGACATTAGCTGTAAACAAATACCTTTATTCAGAATGTAACATTACCTTTCCTCTTACGTGAAGTCATATAGACTCTATTCCTTACAACAAATGTGACATATTTTACTTCACTTTGAACATTATCATTTTTCTCAGGCTCATCATCAGCAATTTGCAACCCAATATAAAATGGATTAGTAACTTGAAAAATACGGTTTTTTACTTTACACTCCTTCTCTAAATCTGTCCAGGATTTAACTTTAGATATATGAGCACTTTGTTCAGGCTTAGAATACGTTACAAACTTAAACCTATTCCTTCTAGTGTATTTACGACAAGGTACACCTGTTTACCTTTGTGGGTTCAGATCAAAGGCATCCATTTTATTAGTACAGGCTATACGAACTTTTTCTAATGCCCCCTGATCTTCTAATATCTTTTTGTTAGCTTGATCGTTTAGAGTTAGCCTTTCTATCTTAACATTAACCATATACACATATGTTACAATTTTATTAATAATTACAGAACCATATTTGTTACCAAAAAACTTAAATTTATCATTAATATCATAATGTTGAAGGGTAGAAAAGTTCTTCGCTTTTTCGTCTTGTTTCTCCAAAACTGCCATTTTACCATACTCAAAGCGTACACCATCTGTTTGAGTAAATTCTGTGCGCCACTTACACATACGACCGAATATAGGCCTAGTTAGATTTGTCCGACGGCGAATCCAATTCCGAGGGCGTGTAGCACGAAACTTCCGGTACATCCTCATCCGACGATAAACAGACAATTTCTTGCGGTGTTTCCGCATCCGGCGCGTTCGACGCGTCCACCTCATCCTTAAATGAAGGACATTGCACAATACGACAATCAGCATGTACGACATCAAGTCGGGAAATTAAAGCTTCATCTCCAATACTAAATTCATTCGATACAAATATGACCAAGCCGCGATGTGTAATAACCGTGCCAGATTTGTTTTTAACATGAACATACGACCGAGGGTATTCAAAAACTGGTACAACGTTATGGCAAGTACCTCAATATTGACGGAAATTAAGTAGAAAAGTAGAGTAAGGTACAGGCTTTCATGTAAAAATAAAATTATTGTGATATCTTAGCACGTCGTTTTTTAATTTCAAAGCGGTACTTACTGAAAAAGCACGCCTCGTAAATGTAGCAAAATGAGCACTTCATTTCAAGCGACCTATTCAGCAGCTTTGCAAGAGGTTCTCTTAACCCTAAGACGCCCAAGCGTTTTTTTCTAACTTGGATGCCTAAGGGGGAGGAGCAGGGGGTGGGTGGGTTCGGCGAAGCCACAAGTATTAAATAAGTTTACTGACGAAAAATTACAACTTTCAAAATTGTTTATGTATTTTAACTGAGGCATCGGTTTATAAATGTTGTTAATTGTTATAAATATCGGATTGAGTGAATAAAAAATTGACATATTACAATACAAAATACAGATGTGATCATATAGAATAGACTAATCTGAGTCCTCAACTCTAAGGCAAGATACACACTTCAAACTTTTTTCTGAATGTGTGTTACACACATGTTTATGACGATGTCCACAATACTGTTTCGATTTACTTAGGTTTTTGTACTTCTGCTTCTTTGTTTTAGCTTCTCTTACACACATATAGTACCGACCTTTCCCTGCAGGAGGCTGACGTGCTTCTGTTGTCACTTCTTTGGTTTTCTTTTGTAAAATAGTCTCCCTTGATTAAAAAATTTGTTAGATAACCCTCTTGCATTGGCACTTCTTTCTTCTGCCTGCAATTTCACTAGTTCCAGCGCCCTCTAAACAAGCTGAGTATTTCATCAATGATGAGGTGGACCCCAGGTTTATACAGTAGTAGAAACCTATCATTCACTTTGCTGAAAACATCACAGATTGCTGTGAACTTGACTGCTGTCCTTCTTAGTTGGCAGGTACTTTTGTCATCAAACCTTATGATTTCGAAAAGTTCCTTGAAACACTCTCTTGCCATAATACCCTTGTAAACTGGCTGACCCATTAGGTCTGACAAAAGATCGTGTACACTGACACAATTGTCCTTATTTGCCCCCATAAGTATCAGGAATCCTATAAAGGCATATAATTCTTTTTCATTAATCAAAGTAACATTTCGCCTAACTGCCTCTTCATTTCAATGTTTTACTATAACATGCATGATGTCAGGCGTAAGAAGTAAATTCAAGGATTCTCTAGGTGAATGGCAAACACCAGCTGAAGTTACTCCTGCCTGCTCTTTTACTATATTAGCAACAGACCTCCGAGGAATTCTAGGCTGTGTGGTTACGTACCTTCTTCCAGACTTGGCCACAATAACATCCTGATTATCACTGCCTGGAGCTGCGCTATCTTTATCTTCTCTGACTTCCACATCACTTTACCGATCTGAATCATACTCCATAACACCATCCTCATATTCACTTTCATTCCCCGAGTCAGAAATTTCATCCAAAATTTCATTCAGAACTCTTTCTATGGACGAGTCACATATTCTTTTAGCCATTTCTAAATCTTTGTGTGAACAG
Source organism: Schistocerca gregaria (assembly GCF_023897955.1). Lineage (NCBI taxonomy): Eukaryota > Metazoa > Arthropoda > Insecta > Orthoptera > Acrididae > Schistocerca > Schistocerca gregaria. Next base: position 725,368,926 of record NC_064923.1, read on the forward strand.
TAGGGAACTGCACTAACTCACTGCAAGTTTACAAGATAAATAACAACTGACTGACATCAACAGTCACTTCCTCTCAAAGTAAAACTATTGTTGTGAATATCAAGAATACCAACCAACAAGAAACTGACTTGTATTGTTTTAGAGATGAGAAATATGAAGTACTACTAAGGGAAATTTTCTGTAGCATGGAGGTAGAATGGGATAGGAATGATGATGGAAATATGATCACATTTGAGGAAGTGGAGAAAATGGTCAATAGATTGCAGTGCAATAAAGCAGCTGGGGTGGATGAAATTAAGTCGGAACTCATCAAATACAGTGGAATGTCAGTAGAAATGGCCTGGGAGTCGGGACAGGTTCCATCAGACTGGACAAAAGCAGTAATCAAACCAGTCTTTAAACACGGAAACAGAAAAGATTGTAACAACTACAGAAGTATCTCTTTAATCAGCACTGATAATAGAAATGGCCTGGGAGTTGGGACAGGTTCCATCAGACTGGACAAAAGCAGTAATCAAACCAGTCTTTAAACACGGAAACAGAAAAGATTGTAACAACTACAGAAGTATCTCTTTAATCAGCATTGTGGGTAAAATCTTTTCAGGTATTGTTGAGAGGAAAGTGCGATTATTAGTTGAGGACCAACTGGATGAAAATCAGTGTGGTTTTAGGCCTCTTAGAGGTTGTCAGGACCAGATCTTTAGCTTGCGGCAAATAATGGAGAAGTGTTATGAGTGGAACAGGGAATTGTATCTATGCTTTATAGATCCAGAAAAGGCATATGACCGGGTTCCTAGGAGGAAGTTATTGTCTGTTCTACGAGATTATCGAATAAGAGGCAAACTTTTGCAAGCAATTAAAGGCCTTTACATGAATAGTCAGGCAGCAGTTAGAGTTTACGGTGAATTGAGTTCATGGTTCAGAGTATTTTCAGGGGTAAGACAAGGCTGCAACCTGTCTCCACTGTTGTTCATATTATTTATGGATCATATGTTGAAAACAATTGAGTGGCTGGGCGAGATTAAGATACACAAAACACAAAATAAGCAGTCTTGCATATGCGGATGACTTTGTTATGATGGCAGATTCGATTGTAAGTTTGCAAAGTAATATTTCTGAGCTAGATAAGAAATGTAAGATCTATGGTATGAAGATTAGCATCTCCAAAAGGAAAGTAATGTCAGTGGGAAAGAAATATAAACGGATTGAGTCCCAAATAGGAGGAACAAAGTTAGAACAGGTGGACGGTTTCAAGTACTTAGGATGCATTTTCTCACAGGATGGCAACATAGTGAAAGAACCGGAAGCGAGGTTTAGCAAAGCTAATGCAGTGAGCGCTCAGCTACGATCTACTCTCTTCTGCAAGAAGGAAGTCAGTACCAAGACTAAGTTACCTGTGCACCGTTCAATCTTTCGACCAACTTTGTTGTATGGGAGCGAAAGCTGGGTGGATTCAGGTTACCTTATCAAGAAGGTTGAGGTTACGGATATGAAAGTAGCTAGGATGACTGCAGGTACTAGTAGATGGGAACAATGGCAGGAGGGTGTCCACAATGAGGAAATCAAAGAAAAACTGGGAATGAACTCTATAGATGTAGCAGTCAGGGCAAACAGGCTTAGATGGTGGGGTCATGTTACACGCATGGGAGAAGCAAGGTTACCCGAGAGACTCATGGGTTCAGCAGTAGAGGGTAGGAGGAGTCGGGGCAGACCAAGGAGAAGGTACCTGGATTCGGTTAAGAATGATTTTGAAGTAATAGGTTTAACATCAAAAGAGGCACTAATGTTAGCACTGAATAGGGGATCATAGAGGAATTTTATAAGGGAGCTATGCTCCAGACTGGATGCTGAAAGGCATAATCAGTCTCAAATGATGATGATGATGATGATGATGATGATGATGATGGAAGCCTAAAGGGTGGGGGGTTGTAGGAACCATAATAAGTTTGTTTATTTTTTCTTTCAAAGCTGGAATTTTCTATAAAATATATTGACACTAATGTTTCATAAAATAGCCAAGAAACAATAACTCAATGGGAATATGTAGTATGAAAGTTACTTGGGTAAAAGCAGGGGACATAAAAGAAATGTTGGTTCAACGAACCCCCCCATTAGGCGTCTTAGGGTTAATATTACACCTGGGTCACGAGGCCCCCTGGGCGACTGGGGCTGTACGGTGTACGGGAGGCCTTGTGTGAGTGAGGCTGTGGGCCCGCAGCTGGTGCCGGCGGCGGAGTGGGTGCCGCGGTACCGCTGGCGGCAGCAGCTGGCGGGCGACCTGTCCGCGGGGCTCGTGGTGGCCGTGATGCACGTGCCGCAGGGCCTGGGCTACGCGCTGCTGGCCGGAGCCGCGCCCGTCGGCGGGCTCTACGTCGCGCTGCTGCCCGTCTTCGTCTACGCCCTGTTCGGCACCTCGCGACACATCTCCATGGGCACCTTCGCCGTCACCTGTCTCATGACTGGCCAGGTCTCTACACCTATAATCACTAACGTGGAACATCTAGTGATAATGTGCTCGGGTTCGCAGCCGGACCTAGAAGCCAAGTTGACAGTCCAGCTGGACATCATCTACATCTACATCCCTACTGCGCAAGCCGCCTGACGGAGGGTACTTTGAGTATCCGAACGAATTCAAAAGTAATAGCAGTGTACATGGTTACAACACTACTCAAGGTTAAATCTAACTTTGGCTCAGAAGGGGGTAAATTATGCTGCCACAATTCTTTGGTCTCTTACCTAATAGCGTCAAAAGTCTGACAGATAGCCATATAGCGTTTAAAAGGAAATTAAAAGAATTTCTTAATGGCAACTCCTTCTACTCATTAGATGAATTTTTGGATATAGTAAGTGGGTAATTTCACAACCTCCACAAAAAAAAGAAAAAAAATATTGTGTGTCATGTAATATTTTGTGTAATGTAATATCTTGTACAGACACCGTTTGTTAACCTGACACGTTCCACATCATTACGAAGTGTCGTATTCGTGATCTATGGAACAAGTACTAATCTAATTTAGTCTAATCTAACCTCTGTCGGTTCTCCCTTCTATTCCAGTCTCCTACTGTTCGTGGAAAGAAGTATTGTCGATATGCCTCTGTGTGGGCTGTAAGCTATCTGATTTTATCCTCATGGTCTCTTCACGAGATATACGTAGCAAGGAGCAATATACTGCTTCACTCTTCGGTGAAGGTATCTTCTCGAAACTTCAACAAAAGCCCGTACCGAGCTACTGAGAGTCTCTCCTGCAGAGTCTTCCACTGGAATTTGTCATCTCCGTAACGCTTTCGCGATTAGTAAATGATCCTGTAACGAAGCGCGCTGCTCTCCGTTGGAGCTACTCTATCTCTTGTATCGATCCTATCTGGTACGGATCACACACCGGTGAGCAGTATTCAAGCAGTGAGCGAACAAGTGTACTGTAACCTACTTCCTTTGTTTTCGGACTGCATTTCTTTAGGATTCTTTCAATGAATCTCAGCCTGGCATCTGCTTTACCGACAATCAATTTTATATGATCATTCCATTTTAAATCACTCGTAATGCCTACTTGCAGATAATTTATCCAATTAACTGCTCCCAGTTGCTGACCTGCTGTATTGTAGCTAAATGACAAATGATGTTTCTTTATATGTATTGGCAGCCCATTACACTTGTCTACATTGAGATTCAATTGCCATTCTTTGGTCCATGGATCAATTCGTTGCAGATCCTCCTGCATTTCGGTACAGTTTTCCATTGTTACAACCTCTCAATATACTACAGCATCATCCGCAAAAAGCCTCAGTGAACTTCCGATGTTATCCACAAGGTCATTTATATACACTCCTGGAAATTGAAATAAGAACACCGTGAATTCATTGTCCCAGGAAGGGGAAACTTTATTGACACATTCCTGGGGTCAGATACATCACATGATCACACTGACAGAACCACAGGCACATAGACACAGGCAACAGAGCATGCACAATGTCGGCACTAGTACAGTGTATATCCACCTTTCGCAGCAATGCAGGCTGCTATTCTCCCATGGAGACGATGGTAGAGATGCTGGATGTAGTCCTGTGGAACGGCTTGCCATGCTATTTCCACCTGGCGCCTCAGTTGGTCCAGCGTTCGTGCTGGACGTGCAGACCGCGTGACACGACGCTTCATCCAGTCCCAAACATGCCCAATGGGGGACAGATCCGGAGATCTTGCTGGCCAGGGTAGTTGACTTACAACTTCTAGAGCACGTTGGGTGGCACGGGATACATGCGGACGTGCATTGTCCTGTTGGAACAGCAAGTTCCCTTGCCGGTGTAGGAATGGTACAACGATGGGTTCGATGACGATTTGGATGTACCATGTACTATTCAGTGTCCCCTCGACGATCACCAGAGGTGTACGGCCAGTGTAGGAGATCGCTCCCCACACCATGATGCCGGGTGTTGGCCCTGTGTGCCTCGGTCGTATGCAGTCCTGATTGTGGCGCTCACCTGCACGGCGCCAAACACGCATACGACCATCATTGGCACCAAGGCAGAAGCGACTCTCATCGCTGAAGACGACACGTCTCCATTCGTCCCTCCATTCACGCCTGTCGCGACACCACTGGAGGCGGGCTGCACGATGTTGGGGCGTGAGCGGATACCCCAGGAGCAACAGTGTCCCTTATTTGCTGGGAAGTGGCGGTGCGGTCCCCTACGGCACTGCGTAGGATCCTACGGTCTTGGCGTGCATCCGTGCGTCGCTGCGGTCCGGTCCCAGGTCGACGGGCACGTGCACCTTCCGCCGACCACTGGCGACAACATCGATGTACTGTGGAGACCTCACGCCCCACGTGTTGAGCAATTCGGTGGTACGTCCACCCGGCCTCCCACATGCCCACTATACGCCCTCGCTCAAAGTCCGTCAACTGCACATACGGTTCACGTCCACGCTGTCGAGGCATGCTACCAGTGTTAAAGACTGCGATGGAGCTCTGTATGCCACGGCAAACTGGCTGACACTGACGGCGGCGGTGCACAAATGCTGCGCAGCTAGCGCCATTCGACGGCCAACACCGCGGTTCCTGGTGTGTCCGCTGTGCCGTGCGTGTGATCATTGCTTGTACAGCCCTCTCGCAGTGTCCGGAGCAAGTATGGTGGGTCTGACACACCGGTGTCAATGTGTTCTTTTTTCCATTTCCAGAAGTGTATATTGTGAGTAGCAACGGTTCTACGACACTCCCCTGCGGTCCACCTGAATTCACTCTTACTTCGGAAGACTTCTCTCCATTGAGAATGACGTCGTGCGTTACGTCAGACGACGCTGTTGGTGAGTCTCGTCGAACTCGTGCTACGCTGACGTTGTCATGCCAACACTATCTCATGAAAACTGTACACACACCTGTGAGTGGACAGTAATATGAAGCGCAACTACCCTTCGTCTTTCTCAACTTGACCTCTGCTGAGGATACTTTCAATGAGGCGTACGTTGTAAGTTACCTCGAATACCGCCACGAAGATAATACCGGCAGTGCTGCATTATTCCTCTCCACAATTGGTTCTGCAGTTGGCCAATCATACACGTTGTTTCACTGGCATGCACTACATGGCCTGAAGTCTGCTAGCTTACTTTCAATAATACGTCTTAATGACTGTGAACGAATGGCTGCACATTCTCTCTCAAGAGCCGAAACGAAACATGGTTGTCATGTTGGTGACTGGAGGTAGATCGACGTTCGAACTCACTCCAAAGGTGTTCCATAGGGTAGCAAAATGGTCCAAATGGCTCTGAGCGCCTTGTGACTAAACTTCTGAGTTCATGAGTCCCCTAGAAATTAGAACTATTTAAACATAACTTACCTAATGACATCACACACATCCATGCCCGAGGCAAGATTCAAACCTGCGACCGTAGCGGTCGCGCGGTTCCCGATTGTAGCCTGTAGAACCGTTCGGCCACCTCGGCCGGCCCAATGGGTAACATTCGGTATTCTTGACACCCCAGTCTGTTTCACGAATGACAATGTTCACAAATCATTGCCTCACAGATTCTGCTTTATGATAGCATACACTGTCATGATGATACAAATAATCGTCTCCGAACTCTTCCTCTGCTGTATGTACTTCTCAACTCCGTAAAATGACTTCATATCCTTCAGTATTTAGTTCTCCTCTGCACTTTACTGTTGCACTACACATGATCGCAGGTAACGTTCCCAAGACCATCAGTGCGATTCATCTCTCCTAATCACTCGTTTCCATTAATTCATTGTCACCTGGAATCGCTCTTTCCATGGCCTCAAGCGTCGCTTCACGCTGACTGCAGGAAAGCGTGCCTTATACGGAGCTGCTCCACCATTGTACCCTATTGTTTTTACCTCCACACTAATGGGCAACCATCTATTAGGCGCACTATGAATGTAGTGGTGTGGACATGTTGCGAATGTGAGCATGCAAGGGATAAGTACCTGCAGCCGTACTATCCTCTGTCTCCTCGGTGGTTCAGATGGACGCCGGCACGGTAGCTCTGCGTGTTCGGTCAGAGGGTCAGTTGCCCTCTGTAATAATAATAAAAAACTGAGTTAATCGATCACCAACGAACTTAAACGGATGTCTTACGACGTCTGCCCCCAGCAGATTAAGCGAACAAAATGAGATTAAAAAAGAAAGATGGGTAGAGCGTCTGTCATGTAATCAGGAAATCTCGGGTTCGAGTCCCGGTCGGGGTACACATTTTCAACATGCCCCCAATGATGTACATCAACGCCTGTTTGCAGCTAGAGTGTTGAATTAATTATCATTTAATTCTAGAGAAGCTGCACGGTCATCAATGGTATCTGTACTTTCGCGAACAGATACTACTTTCATATTTCCCTACATGAAGCCGATGTGCTAGATGGACTGCTGGTAGCAAATTGGAACTCACGAGTGAATCCTGCCGCTGATTCCACGAGATTTATTACAACCACCGACTCCAATGCTCGACGGCTCCTCTCCGGCAGTGCAGAATGTCTGCCTGGTTTTCTCTATGCTGTGACTGTTCCTTCGCGTTTCCTGTTCACACTAACATCACCGATAGTCGACTTTGGCACCTTTCGAATGGCTTAAAACGACCCAGATGGATTTGTTACTCAGGTGAGATCCAATGACTAGTCCAAGTTGGAGGTCGCTAAACTCTCCTGGCCTATTCGTTCTACTGCTCCTGCCTCTGTTCTCACAACACAATACTCCCGATCTCCTGTTACACTGGCTCACCCGCCTCTCGTGAAGCCTAATGGACACTCCTCATCACGCAGTGGTGTCCGGATACTTTTGATCAGTAGAGTACATGGACCAGCAGACAGTACTCACAGTATCCACCAAGTGCTGGGACCGATGCTTCCAGTGCAAAACGCACCAGCCGCTCCGCTGCCTTGATTAACCACCAAAATCATCTGCCGCCTGAGAAAGTCGTCTCAAAATGATCCATTAAATTAAGCTGTCTGATAATCTTCTAGGTACATCTACATCTACATCTACATTCGTACTCCGCAAGCCATCCAATGGTGTGTGGCGGAGGGCACTTTACGTGCCACTGTCATTACCTCCCTTTCCTGTTCCAGTCGCGTATGGTTCGCGGGAAGAACGACTGTCTGAAAGCCTCCGTGCGCTCTCGAATCTCTCTAATTTTACATTCGTGATGTCCACGGGAGGTATAAGTAGGGGGAAGCAGTATATTCGATACCTCATCCAGAAACGCACCCTCTCGAAACCTGGCGAGCGGGCTACACCGCGATGCAGAACGCCTCTCTTGCAGAGTCTGCCACTTGAGTTTGCTAAACATCTCCGTAACGCTATGACGGTTACCAAATAACCCTGTGACGAAACGCGCCGCTCTTCTTTGGATCTTCTCTATCTCCTCCGTCAACCCGATCTGGTACGGATCCCACACTGATGAGCAATACTCAAGTATACGTCGAACGAGTGTTTTGTAAGCCACCTCCTTTGTTGATGGACAAAGGTAGAGTCAAGTTCTGTCCTCTTAGGAAGCCATCAAGCCCTGCGCTGACATGCACTAAAGTATGACGTTCTCAGCCGGTAGTAGATTTTAACATGCAGTTTTCTTTCCAACGGCTACGCTGTTAGTGCCTTCGCAGTGGGTACAGCACACACAACTCCTGGCGCATGAGGTTAGTAATCTCGTGTTTATGGGTGCCATCTCCAGAGTAGTAACATTTCGAAGGTACTCAGGACCAGCAGCGTCCCATCTCCAGACTACTGCCAGCTGAACCGTCCAAATATTATGACGAATTGAATATCTGCTTGACAACTCTAGAATATCATAAACAGTAATGTTTACGTCAGTGTAGAATACAGGGGCTATAATGTACTACCCGTATTACTGTGCGTTTTTTAAGTCAGGTGCTTCAGCTGTGCTGCCAAACTCATATATTTCTAGAACCTATTAAGATGTCATAACTCTGTTTTCAGACACAAAATTATTAAAAAATCGCCATAAAACATGATCTGCTGTCATAGTGAGGCGTGGGTCCTTTATTTCGCTCCAGTCTGGAGCCGATGTATCGGCAGAATTACTCATGTGTGCACAATGACAGATAGTATGAAGCGGATTCAGTCGAGTACGTAGTTCTAATTTTTATCCGCCAGAGTACAGTAGCGGGCAGAGAAATTCAAGAAACGGGTCAAGAAAATGTTTTTGTGAATTGTTCTGTTTGTTTCTTCAAGGCTTTTATTGTTTATTTATGTTTGTGTAGTTTTGTACATGTTTTTAGTAGTGTGAATAATGCTTAAATATGGTCTAAAGTACATATGCAGATCACTGTTATACTACCATACACTGCACGAACTAGCGTGACAATTTTTTAAGACAGTGTGAATGCACACGACGGGGAATTTTGTATCATAATATGTTAACTAACTTTAAGGTAAAAGTAAAGCTAATTCGAGTGCAAATGAAAAGAGTTAATAACATAAAGTAGAAATAAAACTTTTGAATGTTAAGTATTTATTTCGGGAAAAATTACGGTTCGAAAGTGTGTTATTTGTTGATTGGTTAGGCCGGTATTACGCTATCAAATCTCTTTCTCAAAGTTGATATGTCAAATATTTATGTCAAAGAAATTTGATGATGTGATTGGGGACTTTGTCAAATGTCGCCTGTCATCAAATAAATATGATCAAATCTAGGGCTTCGCCGTACATTTGATCATAAAAATCGTTTGTCTTGTGTTCACTGCAATGTGAAACGTAACTGCTTGGAGCTGTGGTGTCGCTACAGCTACTTGACGTCTCTGTAGTGTGTTTGTAAATATGGCTTAAACGTTGGTGTGTTCCTTCGACTCCTTTTTTTATATTTTTAATAAACTCGCCTCGACAAGGTTGGGGGTGAGCAAGGGGTACAGTGCATGCTATCAGTTGTGCGTTGATGGGCATGTGGAATATGCTGTAAGCGACTTCATGTCCACAGTTACAGCTACAGCCATCCACCTCTACATCTGGAAACATCCAGGCAGCTTTTCAGTAAGCCGGGATAGAGAATAGAAAATAAAAAAAATTCTTTGTTAGTACTCTACTTTGTTTATGCCTGAAGTCTAGATGCCACAAGTTAAAAAGCGCTTCATCTGTTTCGTACCTTTTATTAATTTTGCAGTTGTTCGAACACTAATTCCATCATTCAAAAATAAAAATAGTTTTTATTGCCCATATAGTGTACTAAACATTTATTTTCATTCACGTATTGTCCATTTAGTGCTTTATAAATCACTTCACATCTTTCAGGGATTATTTTGGTTAGTGTACAATGTGATATTCGAGTGCTGTGTTGTAAACTAGGGTAGCTCTCTCCTGTGTCAAGAAAACCCACTTTCCCCGTTTGCCTGTCTTTGGCACGTAAAGCATTTCTAAAAAGAGTATTATCTTTTGTAATATGAGAAGCCACTTTACTGAGCAAATACTGAAATACACTCTCACCCATTTGGAAGTAATTTGCGTCCTCCATTGGCAGCTCTCGTAAAACATTTGCTGAATGCTTTTACTACCTCGGTTTCATCCAAATATGTTTCCTTTTTTTCTGCTGCTTTTCTTCCAAGTACACACACAGTGCAGTTGTGGCACTAGCAACAATAAGAGGCTGTTGTCCGCCATCTTGAAATTGATGAAAAATATGACGACAGTGAATACCCGTTTTTAGCGCGACGTCAGATATCTTTGTCAAATTTGACGAATATGGTCATATCTTTGATCAAATCTTTGTCAAAGAAATATGATAGTGTAATACCGGCCTTAGTCATGAAAATCGGGGACTAACGCGGGAGAATTAACAAATTTCTATTGACCTTAAAGAAAACTTGCCAATCAGAGAACAGTATTCTTCCCGCGTCTTTTGGCTTGGAGACAGCGAATGCTTACAGCAGTCTAAAGAGTCGGAGCCCAGCCTTTCAATGTGTAGTATGAGCTCCGAAGGAAGATATAGTTTGGCGGTTTTAGTTGTGGTACATGCCTCAAAGATGCTTTGAAGTAAAGCAAAATTTATACCGGTGCTTTTTTTTAATAGAAAATATGGATTTTTTAAGTAATTTTGTGCATGAATAAAGACAGTAATTCTGCGTGGCATATTGAACAGATCGGTGACCAAACACTTGATAAACTTAATAGTATGGCGAGCATTTTATTTAAGAACAATCCGTGTTAGTAGCTGTTCAGATTTCAGGAAATACGTTACCATAAACTTTCTAATGTGAATGAAAGGGTTTGTACGTGACTGTGTTAGGATTAGCAAGGGCTTGGCAGAAAACGTGTAATTCTCAACTTGGGCGTATATCAAAGTTTTGCCAGTGTTTCCACCTTTCATTCAAAATTAAATCCTTTTCCCGAATCTTAGAACAGTTACGTTGTATGCTGCCTGGTGCGAGTCGCAGTACGGTAGGTTTCTGCTCGGCTTCCATACCGGTGATCTGCTGCCATGAGTTCACAGCTAGGTACTGGTTTAATCCCAGAAAGGAACTGCGCCACCACAGTGGGTGTGTTAATTTATGAGATGCTGGTACCTACCCCACCTTTCCAAATGGTTCTGTGATACATTCTGCTGAACCCATCGCAAATTTCAAAGAGAAGAATAAATAGCGTGTTCTGTATTTAAATACAGTGACAGAAAAACTCACAACACGAGAAGGAGTTGTGCAACATAAATGAAAGTTGGTAGGCGTGTCTCCTCATGATGATGTGTGTCCAGAGTTCGTGTCTATCGTATATGAGTGGCGCTATGCAAATCAGGTCCGCTTTGAAACGTCCCCTTTGAAAAATTTATACACGACTGTGCTTAAACTGAAACACAATATTTTTAGCGCAACGCAATCTGACTTTCAAGAATCCATACGAAAGAATGGCCCGGACTAACATTAATCTATACCTTTCACAAATCACTTACCTCAGAAAAATCTTCGTTACTCGAACTACTGCAATACAGCGAGCGCCACTACTGCCGGCTAACTAAAAGAATCAAACTACTGAAGGCACTAACTACTGATAGGTATAGTTAGCAAATGAAAGATTTTAATAGAGAACAAACAGTGTATTTACCTTAATAGTCAAAATATACATGGTAGTTCATGACATCCAGTCTTACAAATTACAAAACTCCGCCATTTCTCTCCCCACATCCACCACTGCTGGCGGCTCGCCTCCAACTGCTCAACGCTACGCGCTGTTAGCATCCAGCTGCCGCTGCCCGACACTACAATGGCAGACAACAATGCAAACTAGCCACAGACTGCACACGGCACAGCCAGTGATTTTTATACAGAGCGCTACGTGGCGGCGGCGTTACCAATAAAAAAAACCTAAACAGCCTACTTACATAGCCCCATACTCCCCACAAAAAAATTTACAAATTGTTTTGGGCAGTGGCCAATACAGATTTGAAAATTTTTTTCATAATTACAATGACAAAGAAATGAAATGCACACACTTATCGATACAATGTTGGTCAAAAGCTAAAATTTTCTTTCAGTCCATAAAAACAGTCCTGATCATTCATCAAAGTAAAATTGCAGTGTTTTTCTCAAAGTCTGAGTAGTAAAAGAAAATGCACACAGAAGTAGTGGATTTCCATGCAGTCTTGAAGAAGTAGTGTTGTCCCTCCAACGGTAAGACAGTGCTGACTCTTGACATGCAGACAGGTAGTGGGCCACAACAGAGCAAACCCACAGCAAAGTCAGTCGAAGTTTTGAAGAATATTGGTAGGTAGGTCATCACAGAGCAGACTCATTGTAGTCCTGGTAGAGATTATTGTATTGGTAGGCTACCAGAGGTGCAGACACACTGCAGTACTTGTAGAAATAATGGTATTGGTGGGTCATCAAAGGTGTAGACCCACTGTAGTCCTTGTAGAGATGGCCAGCAGCCATCTGTTTGACTGTGCAGGCGCACAATCGCCATTGAAGAGTCTTGCGGATAATATAGCAAGTCCATAACCACCACTTGTGCACTCACAAAAATTGTTTTTGAAATGTCCTTACAACCAGCAATGCTGTTATCCAGTCCCTTACTGAATTATTAACATACGTGCAAACACTATCAATTCGTACTTCTCACATATTGTCCATATACTATGACCAACAGAAATGTGTGCAGTGAAATGTAACTTACAAGTTAATTAATTTGATGAACAGGTGTCAATTACAATTTTATAACATGAGAATACAATAACAAAGGTACAAAATATATCATTAAAGAACATAATAGTACAGATAACATTTGCAGTAATACAGGCTTTATAAAAGAATCGAAATAACATATACATCAGTGTTACAGGAATTATGACAGGAGCATATACATAAAAAATCAGAATAAATTTCGAAACATCAACTTCACACATGAGCATTAAAACAAAACAGAATAAATAATGTGTAAACATCTTTACTAAGTAAATAACATGTTATTAATGCAAATTATATTTGAGGATAACAGTACTCCTCATAATAGTGAATGTAGCTTAGTATTAGAAGAGAAAAATTTCTATGAACAGTACACAGAGACAGGAAGAAAACAAATACACAAGGGTACACAAACGCATAGTAGGATAACAGAAGAGGAAAGGGCAGGGTTTGTTTTCATTGTAACATTTGGTACTGCAATCCAACCCAAAACTTCATTCTGTAGATCTTTCGCCATTACTCAACATTTGTTTCCACCAAAAATATCCTATCCAAGCATGCTTTCTGTATTTTGTTCACATCCTATTTGAAAAATAGTTTTTATCCACTGTACACTACTTTTTTTTGTCCAAACCATTTTCTTATAGCTTCTCAATGCTTTTCTTTCAATTCATCATAGTTAGTTTCTTATATAGTCTACCCCCTCTTAAGCTAACTTAAACCTACTGAGCTCAGATGCTAAACTAAGGGGCGACGCAATGCAGCAGCACAAAACAAATTAACACAAACAGCAATGACCCAAAAAAATGCAGATTTGCAAAGTGAGCAGCAGTAAATGTAATAACTTATATCTAAACATGACAAACCCACAAGCAGAAAAAATAGTATACTAAAGACAACAATTCAGATAAGGGAAAGTTATAATCACATCTTAATGCCTATGTAATTGAAGTGGTGCATCACAAAAACTAATGCTACAACAAATTACCAAATACTTGAAAAGAAAATTATATATACAGTTACTGTTATTAGTCGCTTCTTATTGCTCTTTCCATTCCAAGAGCTCCTTTTTCGAAGAATGTGGATCATAAAATAATTATTTAATAGATCTGTTGACAGAAAGTGTTCACATTAGCAAATGCATTTAATTTTATTATATAAAACCAGTGCTGCAACACAGCTGGAAACCAGATATCAAATGAAATAAGAAACTATGAAAGGCAAAGCATAAAAATATCCTTCAATAGTCATGTGACATTTCATAAGTTATTACAAATTCTCTCAACTCTTGTAGAAAGGCACTTGTCATAATCAGGTGTGCAGATGTAAGAATGTTTCAAAGAAATAAGCGTATCGTATTTGCGGTGTTTTCTACAAAGGACTGTCAATAGCGAGGATAATGGCCTCCCTTTTTTTTTTCACCTGTGCCTCTGAAAGGCACACACTCTGGCTTGTTTCCTGGTAGCTGTCGCCCAGCTGGGTGCCCACGACGCATTACGTGCAGGTGGTCACTTAACTTTCTTTACCGAAATATTTACGACACCAGTTTCCGCTACAGTGGCATTCTCATATAAAAAAATTCACAGGTCAAGAATTTGCGTTACAAATCTGTAGAAACAAATTCCTTTAAATATAATAGTGTCCAAAAAATTTTCGCCAGCATAGTGATATATTCACGCATATACACACATTTTATAACTCTTAAAGTACGATTCTTGGTTTCCAACCACCTTTTTCACAAACCAGAGTCCCTAACCACTACTCATTATTCCTTACCTTATTCGTCGACACTTCTTCAATATTTCATCACAACAGATATGTAGCATAATCAAATAAGTCACATAGCATCAGCTTATTGATCATAAACATACCGCAATGGCATAATACACATCGTCGTAGTAATAATAACATCATAACACCTGAGTCAAATCTCAAAAACGTCGTAGCTTTCTGCAATAATTTCAAAACCTAAAAAAAATTCTCTGCTCATGTCAAAAGTGTCATCTACCTCAAACGTACTTTAAAAATCATGATCTCATACCAAATATGTCATTCAAAGCTACTATAGTATCACAATGGTTCTGAAAAAATATGAACAGTTCACAAAGTACAGACAAAATACAATTTCGTAAGTGTGAAGTTATCCAACTGTGTAATTGGGTAAACATGTGTCACTGACGTAATAAAAAACAAAGTTTGTCTCCCAGTTAAATGATCAGATACCTGTGTAATTTATGTGTTAGAGAAATATGGTACCGATGTGTAAAATTGTATCAGCAAATACCATATTAGCTAGGGCTCCTTGTGCTTGCCAAACACATGGTAAACAAAGTAGGCGTGTACCCCCCTGAGGATTAATGTAATTATACCCTCAGGTTTTACAGATTACAGCAATGGAATGAAATGTATCACAGAAAACTTTCTTTTTAATTCAACAATATTAATAAATAAATGGTTTAAGTACCAAATTAATCACTCAAATGAGTGCCCTGTAGTGCTAAATGTGCGTTTTGTTGTAAGATAATTCTGTGGAACTGTCGTAGTTATCGTCCTCTGTAAGCAAAGTTCTGCTGATGATAAACAAAAGTGAAATGTTTTGCGTATAGATATCGTAGTTCTTACGTACCTTAGCGTGATCAAGAAAGTACCATAATGTAACGTATTGTTGTGCTACAGAAAAGGCTGTCTCATTGTAGCTGTACCACAAAGTTACTACTAAAACATGTTTTCCTTTCCAGAAGAATTCAGAAAAACGGTGCAGATATAAAAAATATACATCGCAAAAGCACAATGTAAATTGTGTCACACATTAGTAGCGTTGTGATATAATCGTGTAGCTATCAAAGAAACCAAATGCTAAGTCATCTTTAATCTCAAAGAAAGTACTTCAAATAAAGAATGTCTTTTCAACTAAACCAAAATGTTGCATTAAAACCTCATTAACAGTATATGTTCTAAGTATGTAAGCCTTATAGTCGTTACGTAATCGTGCAACTAACAAGCAAGAATGTACAAATAACACTGTGTCGTCTGTTCACTATAACAATGCATTCGTAATTTCTGTTTAAAAATGTTCCTTAGGCTCTAGACTGGACAGTTAACTTCAAAACATTGTTGCATGTTAACAGTTTCTCAGTGTGACAAAGCATAATATAAATGTGAAGTGAAATGTTTTATGGCAAAGACAAAGTTAAAAAGCAGATTATATTTCAATAAACGGTTTTACATGTGAAATGTGGTGTAAACCTTTACTCTTCCTAGTACGCAGAGTTTCAACTTCAACGCAATTATCATGTTTATCATGTTGTATACGTCGGTAAGGAATGCTTTAGCGTCTATGTTATTTTTCACGGAGCCAGCCGGCGCACGCGATTGCCTGCGGTGCGAGTCATTATCTGTTTCTTTGTTGGCGCGCGTCGTTATTGGGATTAGGAGACCTAACTTCTACAAATTCACCTTGCCGAGAGGGCCCTGCTCTGTTTGAATCCCGCCAGTTCTGATGCAATTCAGGTCTGTCGTTACGATCATATCGTCTGTCGTCATGTCGGAAATTTCTGTAATTAATTTCTTGTCGGTCACGTGGTGGAGAATTTCTCCCTGAATCGTAACTGCGCGCTGGACCGTTGCGTCTGAAGTTATTCCGTCTCCCTTGATGATAATTATTTTGGTTCCCGTTTTGTCTGTTTCTCTGATAGTCTCTGTGATATTCATTACTACGGAAATGCGATCTTTCTCTGTAACTATTACTCTGCCAGTGGTTGTCATATGGGTGGTGTCTGTTTTGGTCACGATTTGTGTTGTGAGAATGGCCTTGTCGTGTCCAGTTATTGTTTCTTTCATCGCGGAATTGCGACGGATGTGACCTGTAGTGATTGTTTTCCTGTTTTCGCATCCCACGACTGTCTGTGTCAATTTCTAATTCTTGTAAGAGTCCCTGAAAAGCTTCAATGTTGTCTTTGCAACGTCCTGCCAAAATAATATGTCGTAAATGTTCAGGCAATTTCATTAAGCAAATGTGGATGAGTTCTGTGGGGCTCTATGGGTTTGAAAGATATTGATTCTTATGTAACATGTCTTCAAAATATTTCACAAGACTGGAAAATTCAGATTGTTCGAAATGTTTCATCATTATGATGCCATGTTTTACTCGGTCTTGTGTGGCTTGAGACCAATATGCTGAGAGGAAGGCATGGTAAAATTCTTCTTCACTGTGGCAATCGTGAATGACCGATCGCATTCTTACAGCTGGTTCATCCTCCAAGTAGCCACACATAAATTCTAATCTGTGTTCTAATGACCAGTTGGGAGGAAAACAATGAGAGAATTGATGAAGCCACACTGGTGGATGAATGTCGTTGCCAGAATTCTTAAATGTTTTGAATTTACGTGTAGTAATGAACAGCTTATAGTCAAAATCATCATGTCGGCGAGTCGCATGTCGGTCATTGTTACATCGTTTCGACGGTTCCATCTCAAAATTCAGTGTACCTTGCCAATTTCTTTCATGATTTCCGTAATGCCCTGTGTTATTATTTTGTGGTTGTTCTGTATTGCTATGTCCCTCTTCCCGTACTGGGGCGCGAGTGTCCTCTGAAATATGTAATTCTTGTATTACTTGAGCCAACTGATCTTGTACTTCCCACATTTCTCTTTTGTACTGTGTGTTGATTTGATTTTGATTCTGTTTGAATTTTCTAATTTGTTCATACTCTTCAGTGTCAGTGAAGGCTACAGGTTTTGTGTCATTCAGATCATCATCTACCTTTGTAGATAAGTTATTGAACTGATCTGAAAGTTCGGCTACTTTATCCAATAGTGAAATTATTTCCTCTGTGTGTCTTCCTGAAACAATTTTCAGAGTATCTACTGTGCCTTTAAGTTCGCTTGAGTTTTTGCAAGTTGCGTAACCGAATCGGTAGATGCAACTGAGTCAGTTTTAGCTTGTAAGGTCTCATGATTTTCATGAACAATAGTTTGCAGTTCTTTTATGGCTGCTTCGTGATTCTGTAATGCATTTTCATGCCGCGAAAAAATAGGTTGGAAATGCTCACAAATTTTTCTTTTTGCATCATTACAGACTTTTTGACATTTTGATT
This sequence comes from Schistocerca gregaria, assembly GCF_023897955.1. Classification (NCBI taxonomy): domain Eukaryota; kingdom Metazoa; phylum Arthropoda; class Insecta; order Orthoptera; family Acrididae; genus Schistocerca; species Schistocerca gregaria. Next base: position 725,386,642 of record NC_064923.1, read on the forward strand.
CGATGTTATGTAACTCATTAGTTAAATCTACACGTGTTTGTTCAAGTGTGATGTCTAACTTTTGAAGCTTTTGTTCCATTGTGTCTAACTTTTGAAGATTTTGTTCCATTGTGTCTTACGCTTGAAGCTTTTGCTGTGTTTGTCTCTGATTTTGTTCCATTGTGTCTAACTTTTGAAGATTTTGTTCCATTGTGTCTAACTGTTGCTGTGTTTGTTTCTGATTTTGTTTCATTTGCTGCATTAATTGCAATAATAATGTATTAGTGTCGGGAATCTGTTCCTCTATGCTTTTCGGCAGTGCATTTGCACTGGCAACATTCACATTTTGACAAGCAGAAAATGTGTCTTGACTTGTGACTTCTGAAATTTTCCCGGCGTATTTGTTCTTCTAATAATTTCCGGGTATGCAGCCGGATCCCGTCGACATTCTGCCACGATATTTCGGCCCAGAGACGTCCGGCCATCATCAGGTGAGTACACAACTACTGAAGAGCCCAGGTGCAGTCGCGGTATTTATACCGATTCATATCGGCCCAGAGACGTCCGGCCATCATCAGGTGAGTACACAACTACTGAAGAGCCCAGGTGCAGTCGCGGTATTTATACCGATTCATATCGGTATAAATACCGCGACTGCACCTGGGCTCTTCAGTAGTTGTGTACTCACCTGATGATGGCCGGACGTCTCTGGGCCGAAATATCGTGGCAGAATGTCGACGGGATCCGGCTGCATACCCGGAAATTATTAGAAGTGTCTTGACTTATTTGAGAAAACGGTGAGGACGCAAAACCTGAATCTACAGTATTTGCAAGAATGTGTCCTGTCATTTTGGAATCCTGAGGCGAGCTGTTGCTGACCGATCGATCGATAATGCTTCCCTGTTCACTAATTGTTTCACTGTCTACACCATTGTTTGCAGCCCGCTCCATTTCCCTATGTACAGTTACCAAATTACTACTTTGAACATTAGTTAATTCATTACATGGTGGCGCTAACACACTGCTTTCGTCTTCACTGTCATTTCTCAGTGTACTTTGGAGCCTAGTATTACGTTTTTCACACGCCATTTTTGTCACAATATTTCACACGACAACACAGAAAAACACAATTTGAAGAGCAAAAGTAAGAGAACACATGAACATAGCACTGAAAATAATATCTAGTTAATTGCAAGCGCAGCTGCGAAATACTTGGTGCAAATCTACATGCATGCCACAACTGTTTTACTGTACAACAATGAAAGGCTACAACTACAAAGGAGATTCTCTCTACAATTATGCGCTAGCAATAAACAAAATCTACACTTATTACACAAACTACAAGAAAAAAAACCAGAAGATTCCAGTGAGGTATCCTCGGCTAGGGGTCGACATATGAAACGTCCCCTTAGAAAAATTATACACGACTGTGCTTAAACTGAAACACAATATTTTTAGCGCAACGCAATCTGACTTTCAAAAATCCCTACGAAAGAATGGCCCAGACTAACATTAATCTATACCTTTCACAAATCACTTTCCTCAGAAAAATCTTCATTACTCGAACTACTGCAATACAGCGAGCGCCACTACTGCCAGCTAACTAAAAGAATCAAACTACGGAATGCACTAACTACTGATAGGTATAGTTGAAAAATGAAAGATTTTAATAGAGAACAAACAGTGTATTTACCTTAATAGTCAAAATATATATAGTAGTTCATGACATCCAGTCTTACAAATTGCAAAACTCCGCCATTTCTCTCTCCACATCCACCACTGCTGGCGGCTCGCCTCCAACTGCTCAACGCTACGCGCTGTTAGCATCCAGCTGCCGCTGCCCGACACTACAATGGCAGACAACAATGCAAACCAGCCACAGACTGCACACGGCACAGCCAGTGATTTTTATACAGAGCGCTACGTGGCGGCGGCGTTACCAATAAAAAAAGAACTAAACAGCCTACTTACAGCTTTAAATACACTCTGTGACGATCGTGGGTGTTAGTTATCTTTGAGACTGGACGTGGTGGGTTTATGTCAGTCAAGAATACATTTACAGTGACAAAGACGTCATTATCAACAGCTCACTGAGTTTTAACGAGGTCGTGTAACACTGCTACGATAGTTATCTGGAAGCTAGGGATACAAGGCATGTAGCCTTAGCATGCATTGTCCAAAGGTGAGTTGCTCCCTTTGCCATGTAGCAAGAAGCCAGTGGAAGGAATGAGCATTCCAAACATTCGTTAGCTTGTCGATTAGTGTTGTGGTGACTGTTAGAAATTAGTGTTTTGTATCCGGCTTCCGCCAAGTGCAAAGCGCGCACTATAATTCGCTAATGACATGAACGCTACTGCGACTCATCGCGAAATTCTTTCAGTTTATAAAGAGGATGTAATGTCAAGGCAGCATGTGACGAAATGGGCACTGAATTTCAATTTTGGAAGGACGGAATTTCGCGATGAAGACATATGCGGAAGGCCGTCTGTTGTGACTGACGATGTGCTGCAGAAAACTGAAGAAAATACAGCGAGGAAAATTATTGTGTCAGTGTTTTGGGACAGAAAAGAGGTTCTGCTCGTTCATTTTATGGAAGCACGTGAAACAATAATTGCTGCATGATATTATGAGACCATGAAGAAACTTCGCAGACCCATACACAACAAATGACGCAGAATGCTGACAATGGCAGTCTGTCTCCTTCACGACAACGCGCATCCCCACACCGCTCATGCAACACAAGAGTTGTTGACTTTGTTTGGCTGGTCTATTTTAACCCACCCCTCACACAGCCCCAATCTTGCACGTAGTGACCATCAGCTGTTCACTAAATTGAAGGAACACTTATCCGACGACAACGAGGTGAAAATCGAAGTGAAGAAGTGGCTATAAAATGGCGGCGGGAGACGTCTGTGACAAAGGAATCAAGACACTTGTCCCTCGCATGGCAAAACGTTTTGAGGTGAACAGCGATTATGTGGAAAATAATGCGAGACCTATTCTACAATGAATGGAAATTTTATTAAAATAAATTCAGCTTTTGTACTGCAAAAAACTCTTGTACTCAGATTAGCCTCGTACTAGAAGCGGACTGTTCCTTCTGCGGAATTGCAGAAATACTTCGCAGGGATGCAGCCACTATAAAAGTTTGCTGGCGGCGGTTTGTCACGAGGATGGTACGGTCGGAACAAGATTGGACTCCGGACGGCTACGTGGCACTACTACATATACATCTACTTCTATACTCCGCAAGCCACCCAACGGTGTGTGGCGGAGGGCACTTTACGTGTCATTGTCGTTACCTCCCTTTCCTGTTCCAGTCGCGTATGGTTCACGGATAGAACGACTGCCGGAAAGCCTCCGTGTGCATTCGCATCTCTCTAATTTTGCACTCGTGATCTCCTCGGGAGGTATAAGTAGGGGAAAGCAATATACTCGATACCTCATCCATTAACGCACCCTCTCGAAAACTGGACAGCAAGCTACGCCGCGATGCAGAACGCCTCTCTTGCAGAGTCTGCCACTTGAGTTTGCTAAACATCTCCGTAACGCTATCACTGTTACCAAATAACCCTGTGACGAAACGCGCCGCTCTTCTTTGGATCTTCTCTATCTCCTCCGTCAACCCGATCTGGTACGGATCCCACACTGATGAGCAATACTCAAGTATAGGTAGAACGAGTGTTTTGTAAGCCACCTCCTTTGTTGATGGACAAAGGTAGAGTCAAGTTCTGTCCTCTTAGGAAGCCATCAAGCCCTGCGCTGACATCCACTAAAGTATGACGTTCTCAGCCGGTAGTTTTCTTTACAACGGCTACGCTGTTAGTGCCTTCGCAGTGGGTACAGCACACACAACTCCTGGCGCATGAGGTTAGTAATCTCGTGTTTATGGGTGCCATCTCCAGAGTAGTAACATTTCGACGGTACTCAGGACCAGAAGCGTCCCATCTCCAGATTACTGCCAGCTGAACCGTCTCTTGTAGAGTCTGCCACTTCAGTTTGCAGATTTCAGAGTACTTGGTGGCTCAACACAAAAGTTTTGTCTCAAGTACAGACAGTGTTGAGGATCAGTGGACAAAGTTCAAAACCATGGTACAATATGCGTTAGATTGAGTATGTGCCAAGCAAGATCGTAAGAGATGGGAAAGAGCCACCGTGGTACAACAACCGAGTTAGAAAACTGCTGCGGAAGCAAAGGGAACTTCACAGCAAACATAAACATAGCCAAAGCCTTGCAGACAAACAAAAATTAGCGAAATGCAGTGTGAGGAGGGCTATGCGAGAGGCTTTCAATGAATTCGAAAGTAAAGTTCTATGTACTGACTTGGCAGAAAATCCTAAGAAATTTTGGTCCTATGTCAAAGCGGTAGGTGGATCAAAACAAAATGTCCAGACACTCTGTGACCAAAATGGTACTGAAACAGAGGATGACAGACTAAAGGCCGAATTACTAAATGTCTTCTTCCAAAGCTGTTTCACAGAGGAAGACTGCACTGTGCTCCCTTCTCTAGATTGTCGCACAGTTGACAAAATGGTAGATATCGAAGTAGATGACAGAGGGATAGAGAAACAATTAAAATCGCTCAAAAGAGGAAAGGCCGCTGGTCCTGATGGAATACCAGTTCGATTTTACACAGAGTACGCGAAGGAACTTGCCCCCCTTCTTGCAGCGGTGTACCGTAGGTCTCTAGAAGAGCGAAGCGTTCCAAAGGATTGGAAAAGGGCACAGGTCATCACCGTTTTCAAGAAGGGACGTCGAACAGATGTGCAGAACTATAGACCTATATCTCTAACGTCGATCAGTTGTAGAATTTTGAAACACGTATTATGTTCGAGTATAATGTCTTTTCTGGAGACTAGAAATCTACTCTGTAGGAATCAGCATGGGTTTCGAAAAAGACGGTCGTGTGAAACCCAGCTCGCGCTATTCGTCCACGAGACTCAGAGGGCCTTAGACACGGGTTCACAGGTAGATGCCGTGTTTCTTGACTTCCGCAAGGCGTTTGACACAGTTCCCCACAGTCGTTTAATGAACAAAGTAAGAGCATACGGACTATCAGATCAATTGTGTGATTGGATTGAGGAGTTCCTAGATAACAGAACGCAGCATGTCATTCTCAATGGAGAGAAGTCTTCCGAAGTAAGAGTGATTTCAGGTGTGCCGCAGGGGAGTGTCATAGGACCGTTGCTATTCACAATATACATAAATGACCTGGTGGATGACATCGGAAGTTCACTGAGGCTTTTTGCAGATGATGCTGTGGTGTATCGAGAGGTTGCAACAATGGAAAATTGTACTGAAATGCAGGAGGATCTGCAGCGAATTGACGCATGGTGCACAGAATGGCAATTGAATCTCAATGTAGACAAGTGTAATGTGATGCGAATACATAGAAAGATAGGTCCCTTATCATTTAGCTACAAAATAGCAGGTCAGCAACTGGAAGCAGTTAATTTCATAAATTATCTGGGAGTACTCATTAGGAGTGATTTAAAATGGAATGATCATATAAAGATGATCGTCGGTAAAGCAGATGCCAGACTGAGATTCATTGGAAGAATCCTAAGGAAATGCAATCCGACAACAAAGGAAGTAGGTTACACTACGCTTGTTCGCCCAATGCTTGAATACTGCTCAGCAGTGTGGGATCTGCACCAGGTAGGGTTGATAGAAGAGATAGAGAAGATCCAACGGAGAGCAGCGCGCTTCGTTACAGGATCATTTAGTAATTGCGAAAGCGTTACGGAGATGATAGATAAACTCCAGTGGAAGACTCTGCAGGAGAGACGCTCAGTAGCTCGGTACGGGCTTTTGTTAAAGTTTCGAGAACATACCTTCACCGAAGAGTCAAGCAGTATATTGCTCCCTCCTACGTATATCTCGCGAAGAGACCATGAGGATAAAATCAGAGAGATTAGAGCCCACACAGAAGCATACCGACAATCCTTCTTTCCACGTACAATACGAGACTGGAATAGAAGGGAGAACCGATAGAGGTACTCAGGGTACCCTCCGCCACACACCGTCAGGTGGCTTGCGGAGTATGGATGTAGATGTAGATGTAGACATCTCCGTAACGCTATCACGATTACCAAATAACCCTGTGACGAAACGTACCGCTCTTCTTTGGATCTTCTCTATCTTCTCCGTCAACCCTACCTGGTAAGGATCCCACACTGGTGAGCAATCCTCAAGTATAGGTCGAACTAGTGTTTTATAAGCCACCTCCTTTGTTGATGGACTACATTTTCTAATGACTCTCCCAATGAATGTCAATCTGGCACCCGCCTTACCAACAATTAATTTCATATGATCATTCCGCTTCAAATCGTTCCATAAGCATACCTCCAGATATTTTACAGAAGTAACTGCTACCAGTGTTTGTTCCGAAATCATATTATCATACAATAAAGGATCCTTGTTTCTATGTATTCGCAATACATTACATTTGTCTATGTTAAGTGTCAGTTGTCACTCCCTGCACCAAGTGTCTATCCGCTGCAGATCTCCTGCATTTCGCTGCAATTTTCTAATGCTGCAACAAGACCATAGTGTTTGGCTTATGGCTCTGGCCCGTCGTGATGCATCCGCAGCACCAATTTCAGCAGTAGTAGGCACCACAGTCACACAACGAAATATTAGAAATCGGTTATTTCAAGGGTATCTCCTTGCCAGACTCACTGTAGAGTGTTTTCCAAAGAATGGTTTAAATGCCTCTGAGCACTACAGGACTTAACTCTAAGGTCATCAATCCCCTAGAACTTAGAACTACTTAAGCATAGCTAATCTAAGGACATCACACACGTCCGTGTCTGAGGCAGGATTCGAACCTGTGACCGTAGTGGTCGCGCGATTCCAGACTGTAGTGCCTAGAACCTCTCGGCCACGCTGGCTGGAAATGTATTCCCTTGGCCCCAAAATACCACCGTGACGTTCAAATGTTCAAATGTGTGTGAATTCCTAAGAGACCACACTGCTGAGGTCATTGGTCCCTAGTCTTACACACTACTTAAACTAACTTAGCTAAGAACAACACACACGCCCATGTCCGATGGAGAACTCGAACCTCCGGCGGGAGGGGCCGCGTAATCCGTGACATGGCGCCTTAAACCACGCGGCCACTCCGCACGGCTTCAGTGGTGTCATGTGAGGACTCATTGGACGACAGAGTGGATGTCTGTTGCGTTTTCTGACGACAGCTGATAGCTGGTTCACCCTCCGTGCCAGTAATGGTCATGTGTTGGTTAGGAGGAGGCCAGTTGAGAACCTGCATCCAACCTGTCTGCGTGTTAGACACGCTGGACCCACACCTGGAGCTATGGTCTGAGATATGGTTTCGTATGACAGCAGGAACACACCCGTGGCTATCCCACACACCCTGACTGCAGATATGTACGTCAATCTGGTGATTCGACCGGTTGAGCTCTCATTCATCAACAGCATTCCAAGAGGTGATTCCCAACAGGATAACGCTATCCAGCATACCGTCTTTGCACCCATCACGGTCTACAGAATGTCAACACGTTGGCTTGGCGTCCTCGATCACCAGATCTGTCTCCAGTCGGGCAGATAAGGGACATCACTGGACAACATCTCCACGACCAGCATTAACCGTCCCTGTATTGAACGACTAAGTGCAACGGGCATGGAACTCTTTTCTACAAACTGACATCCAGCACCTGTACAACACAATGCATTGCATGATGTAAGCGGCAGTAATTTTGTTTCCACTGGGCCCGCAGCTCGATATAAGTCGTGTAAAGACATTATGAATTAAGTCCAAAAAGCTGCGTCTGAGATGTTTATTTAATCACGACACACCTGTTTCAGCATTATTGCTACGGTAAATAAGGGAAATAGATAAGTAACTGCTCTGATGTAAACTTACAACATCGCTGATTAAACGTCAAAAAAAATATTGTCGCACACAACAAATAAAATGCAGGCTATAACTTACAACAAATATAGCCTATGAAAGCTACGTCATAAAATAACTTAAAAAGACATAAGAAAAACGCTTAGGTGACTAACCAGCAATGTTACAGGTAATAATTCCATAAATATATGGTTGACAATTTCATATATGACAAGTAGGTTACCGTCTGCCCTAGAAAATAGTATATAATAAAACCATTACTTTCAGATCGCCTGATGATAGCAATGGAGCTAAATGAGGCCTGTCGTGATTGTACGAACATCTCAATAAAGAAGCAGCTTTTTGGACTTAATTTATAATGTCTTTACAAAACAATGCACCCCGTTCAACATTCCGGCGCCTAAACCGGTTATTAATGTGCCAACATTTCATATTTGCAATTGCTTATCTCACGCTTACATTAACTTGTGATCTTACAATGTTAGTGACTTAAATATGTTACATTGATAAATATATTCCCTAAATTTCATTACTCCGCCGGCAGGAGTGACTGTGCGGTTCTAGGCGCTACAGTCTGGAGCCGAGCGACCGCTACGGTCGCAGGTTCGAATCCTACCTCGGGTATGGATGTATGTGATGTCTTTAGGTTATTTAGTTTTAATTAGTTCTACGTTCTAGGCGACTGATGACCTCAGAAGTTAAGTCGCATAGTGCTCAGAGCCATATTTTTCATTACTCTACATTAATTATTTCTTGGTTCAGCGATTCTTCTTCCGTCTGTGCACTTCAAGCAATTTTGTAGAAACTACAATACCTAGAACTTAGGAATTATCTGCCTTTGTCATCAAACTGGCTGCTATCTACTATGCTGTAGTTCCTCATTTCCAACCGTTTTAAGGAAATGCGTCACGTGAGTCACAGAGGAAACAGTGCTACATCTCCGCAATACCGGTACAAAGGTCTATGGATGAGTGTAGCTGCCTATTCTGTTTGTGTAGTTCTCATACTAGATACAAAGAAGTCCTTCAAAGCAAAACAGAAATTCCTTATTCCAACTCTAGGTGGAGAACGCAGAATGAATGCAGAAACAGTTTAGATTTACTCACGAATGTATCCTGAAGGACAGTGTCCATCCGGAATGACAGTGAAGAGAATGTAACATAAATGCAGTGGAATGGTATGCAGAGGTTAACGGACAAGCCTGCAACATGCTGTACGAAAGAAATAGATGTTACATCAGGTGTTGCTGAAGTCCAAACGTTACCTCCAGACAAACTGAGATAGTCTCTGGAGTAAGTAAGGCCAGGGTGGTTCGAATTTGCCCGCTAACTGCTTCAAACAGTGTCATATGTGACTTTACAAGCAGATTAACCCGCAGGCATCCAGAAAACTCGTGGAATTCTATCTCTCCGTCTTCAGAGGGTTCTCTTTACTTATAAACTATGTTTACGGAGTGATGGAAAGCTGAATGTAAGAATTATGTGTTATTGATACACAGAGGAAACGCGCTGGCTGCAGCAGGTTCAGCACCAGAGGCACTGAAATGTGGACGTTTGGTGTGGGATTATTGGTGACTATGTAATTCGTTCTTACTTCACTGAAGAAACCTTCACGGCTAACACACACGCACAGTTTCTAGCGGAATTCTACTGATCCTCCTAGACGAAGTACCACTTGAATAACGTGCATGTAATTGTGTGGTACCAGCACGATGGGTGTTCAGCTCACTGCCTCGCTGTGGCTAGAAAGGTAATGACGCAGACCTGTTCTGGTCGCTGCATACAACTTGAGTGCGTTAGCAATTCGCCTACATGTTCGCCCGATTGGAAGCCACTAAAGTGAGCGTCATATATGTTGGCGGCCGAGTTTAGGTTCGTTCTGCTCATCTGACGTCACAAAACACAGTCAGCCAATGAACAGAAACGACGTTGCCACAACTCGACTGCAGTGCACAGCAGAGACGAGTGTCTTCAGTTTTAGAAACGTTCCGTCATAAATAAAGTAATTGAACAAAAGCATTGTCTTGATAGCAGACTTTCTTTTATAGAAAGTTTGGAAAAGCGTTCTTTATACCAATTGCTTCATATCCTATTAATTTATTCATTAATTAAAGCCGGCCACGGTGGTCTTGCGGTTCTTGGCGCGCAGTCCTGAACCGTGCGACTGCTACGGTCGCAGGTTCGAATCCTGCCTCGGGCATGGATGTGTGTGATGTCCTTAGGTTAGTTAGGTTTACGTAGTTCTAAGTTCTATGGGACTGATGACCACAGCTGTTACGTCCCATAGTGCTCAGAGCCATTTGAACCAATTAATTAAAACAAAGAAGCAATATGCTTCCTAATTGAGGCGTTAGCAAGGAAAGGTGTTTGTATCATTCTCACTAACCGCTTTTTCGCAATAAAGAACAGCGGTAATTGTTTATTTCCTGTTGTACTTCGACGAAACGTGAGTAATTCATGGTCATACCAACAGTGTTTGACGGTATTGTGTAATATTGTAAAGTCCTGTTGAACAGCGAGCTGCGTTAGCGTAATGGGTGTGGTGTGAGTCTGCTGAGCCAAAGGTTGTGAGTTCCAACCTTGATTGGTGCTAATTATTTTCTTTCTTTTAAATATAATATCGAAGTGTCTTACTTCACGAATTTTAATCGTTTGAATGTAATTTTTTGAAATTTCTAGTGCCAACTAAAATCGACCATACGGGAAGTATGCGCTATGGAGTTTTACCTCTGCAAACTCTTCAAAATTTCGTGCACTGGTTTACTACATCTAATGCTGCACAATAACTGCGTTGAACATCGAAACAAAATTCATTTATGGGGGGAAGGTATCAGTCAAGAAGATGTGTAAAAATAAAATTTTTGGGCCAAATATTTTTTGTGAAATCGAATGATAAAGTGTGTCAAAGGAGTCGAAACACCATGTGTCTGCACAGGCGAACCGTGCAGTGATGACAAAATCGCGCACATCGCGGAATGCGGGAAGCACGTGTCTGTAGCAGCGAAAGGGTTAATGCGGCCGTGGTGGCTTTTACTTCATAAACTGCCCGCTCCCCCCTAAACGTAGCTTTGCGAACTATACTATACTGTGGCGCTGATTCTCTTGGCGCTCACAGCTGGCAACGCAGCAATCTCCCGCGTCTGGGCGGGCATGCGCGAACCGCCAGGATAAAAGAATTGAACTATAGAGTCTTTGAGTATGCTTAAATGTGAGATGCACAACTTACGACGACCAGAGATGAATTACAACATCACATTTTCTACCGTGTGGAAAGATATCAAACGAATTTTTTCAGTATGTCGAGATAGCCTAGCACGAGTGATACATCATGTATTACACGGGGGCCATTTGGCCTATTTAATGACGTACATGGAATTAAATAGAACTGTTAATGACTACTTTCTTTTGAGATTTCACTTTTACTAATATTGCTTTTATGCATTAGTGTAAGTGTGCATCTTGAGTTTAACTTCTTCTTAATGTTTTTGTAAATTTATAGTTGTTGTTTGACGATCTTTACATATGAATTTCCTGCTGTATCCATCCAACTTAATTAGAGCTGTTACCGAAGTTAAATGCTGAATACATCCTTTAGTTTTCAGATGCAGAATGAGTCTAACCACAGGCATCCAAGTGCGACTGGTAAAAATTCTAAATAAAAATGTTCTGAACTGTTTTCAACGATTTGCGATTAGACTCGCGTAGCTGTGTCATGCTAGAGCATCCCTTCAGTTGGGCGTGACAGTTCTATATAGTTACACGGTATTTAAGAGAAGATATCAACCGGTTTGTTGTTAAAAACAGATAAAGTTCTAAATGTATTAACTGCTCCGCAACTATTCATCGCGTTTCTGATAGTATGACTGAAATTATCTTTCTGCGATCTTCTGTAATAGTAGTATAAAATTACAAGAGTTACCTTTAAGAGAACGAAGGTGACACTGATATATCAGTAAACATGAAATAGGGACTATACGTCGTATAGTGATGATTTTCTTACAGTTTACGTGGGTGGAAACAAAATTACGATGTCTTAAACGATTCCGGAAATATTTTTGGAGAATGGGCTACTTGAATCACCTTCTGTGCAAAGCGTTTCATTATTATAAGTTAGCTAGCCGTGAGCAGATCACTTGGGCCTGTCAAATGGAGAAACTGTTATAGAAACTGTTATATATTCTGCTACCAGTATCGTAGATTTCAAAGAGATGAGTAAAATGGCGTGTTCTTTATTTAAATACAGTGACGGAAAAAGTCACAACCCAAAGAAGGAGTTGTGCAACATAATGAAAGTTGGCAGGCGTGTTTCTTTATTTGACAGTTCATGTCTGTCCAGACTTTGTGTCAGTGGCATAAGAGTGGCGCTATGTAAATCAGGTTTGCTTTAAATACACTCTGTGTCTGCCTGTTACCTGATTCAAAAACGGAAACGGCTTCCATAGCTTCTGGACCAGATATTTGAGGTATTATCAAGCCCCTGTTTTTCTAGAATCGTTTCCTTGTTCTCATTATTGTCTCACGCGAATTGGGAATATTTAAGTTCGACATCAATGGAGTAACACGGCACTGTAAGGGTGGTTACTCAGGGAGGTCTTCCGGTAGCCCTTTGAGGCTCCTTTCACGGTACATCTTCCTTCGTGCCACGGGCTGTTGGGAACTGATTGTACCAGAACCTTAGGCTGGATACCTAGAATTTTGTAGAAAGGACTATGGAAATGCCTGTGGAGGGTGACCTCCAGGTCAATCTACTAATACCTGTCCAGCTTGGGAGGGCCTGACAATAGCAGCGGTACAGCCGGCATAGCCCTTAACTTCACGCGACCTCGCAAAACTCTCCATCCGCACGGCCAGTGCTAAGATAAGGCAGTTTCATCAGGAGAACACGCTCAGGGAGTTAATCACAATCAAACTCATCACCTTGTGTGGAATGACATCCGTTCATTGTCCTATTAACAACCCCAACACCACCGTTTCCTTACGCAGTGCCTAATACAGTTTAAATAATAATTCCCTGATCCAATATCCTTTGAATAACAATAACCATTCTGGCTAGAGCAATGTACACTCGATTTCGACAGTTACAAATATCAAGCAGCAAACACAATAGCGAAGTTGCGGCCGCAAACCCAAGTTTGACCTAGCTAAAATGACAATGATTGTGTAACTGCCGATACCAGTCCGAATTATCATTTCCCCAGAGATGCCTCCTCCCTCGACGAGCGTCTTCCATTGATTCCCGAAATTTGTTTAACTTACAAGTCTGTTAGTCAGCCGACACTGTAGATAGGGTTCACATGCATTTATTGGCGCCAGCTGGTGTGGCTGAGCGGTTCTAGGCGCTACAGTATGGAACCACGCGACCGCTACGGTCGCAGGTTCGAATCCTGCTTCGGGCATGGATGTGTATGATGTCCTTAGGTTAGTTAGGTTTAAGAATTTCTGAGTTCCAGGAGACTGATGACATCAGAAGCTAAGTCCCATAGTGGTCAGAGACGTTTGATCCATTTATTGGTTCGGGCCTCTGTACGACTGCAAACAATCCTCCAGTTTGTCCCACTGCCTGGCAGAGCTACTAGTAACCGAATACTGGAAAAATATTGACGCTACAGGTAATCTATCAGAATACGCTGTTCAGTGAGAACTATCCCAAGTGTGAAGCTAAGCTTGGTAATAGGGAAGATTAATGCCCTACCCCACTGCAAATGCCGACAATGAGAGTGTCCTACACTCAAACTGTGTGGAACATTTTGCAAAAATCCTGCCGACAGTGCTGTTACACTGAGATGGACGCCATTTCAAATCCTCGTCCGGAATTACGGATTTCGGTTTTCCGTGGTGTCCCTAAACAGCTTAAGCTTAACGCTGCGCGATTCCTCTGAAATAATACACTGCTGACGCCCCTGTGCTCTGTCTGTAATAACCTCGACGTTGACGGGGTATTACACTGCAAATCTCGGTGAGGCCCGCGCAACTCCATCGTCCATAGCGTTCTTACTTGCTGCAATCATTGTGCGTAAAATCCCCTTGATACTGAAAACGATATGGAATAATTTCTGCGACTACTGCACATCCTCACCTACATAAACAACTTATGTTCCAATCTGATCCTACGTTTCTTTTTAAAAATTGCGGTACGTTGGGAATGTTTCATACCAACAACGGTGTCCAAAATTAAAGCAAAAAACTCCTATTTTCCAGTCCTGCGTCTAATTCGTGATATAATCATACAAACTGTCACATATGTCGTTCTGCACGGAAGATGGTCTTCCGCTCAACAGTCAACCGCGCCAGCAATCACGTCATGGCTCCTATAAAGCGGGTTAGTGTTTCCAGGGAGACCCACATGCACAACTGCTGTAGACAGTCACAGACGGTGCAGTATGGCACAAGAAGACGCCTACAGACTCTCTACTGTGGAGGGCCGTAGGAAGAATGGGAGCAGGAGAGTCGCAAACTGATGTGGCACGATGGCTAAATATGAATCGTTCTGTTGTTTCTCTGATGAGGCGGCGGTTTAGACAGACCGAAACTGTTTTCCGGAGACTAGGACAGCGCCCACCATGTGTGACATCAGAAAGAGTAGACCGTTGTTTGGCTGTAAGGGCACCACGGTACCGCCTTAGTACTTCACTGCTACTGGAATCTGGCCTCGCAGCATACCCTGGACGTGCAGTATCGAGGCAAACGGTCTACAGAAGGCTTCGGCAGAGTGGCCTTTATTGATGGAGACGTGCTTTCTGTTTACCTCTGGCGTGTCTTCGCAGAAGAGAATGACTAGACTGGAGCAGTCAAGGTTCCACCCAGACTGTTTAAAGGTGGGCCAATGTTCCTTTCATATATGAGTCCCTATTTGGTCTGGAGAGTGATTCTCGACAGATTCGTATGTGGAGGACACGTGCAACACGATTTCGGGACCCAAACATTGTAGAAAAAGACCTATATCGAGGAGGTTCCTTAATGGTGGGAGCAAGGATTATGTTTCCACTCGAACACCTCTTCATGAACTTGTACTGAGGAATTGGCAAGGTTCAACTGCTGTCACGTTTCATGATGACATCTTGGGACCTCATCTGCTGCTGTTGATAGGTGCTGTGGGCCTAGACTTCGTACTGACGGACGACAGTGCTCGACTTCATAAAGAACGGGTCGTTGATATTCTTTTGTAAATGGAAGATATTGCACGCATGATGTGGCGCATAATGTGTCCTATAGAGGACGTCTCGGATCCATCAGAGACGCGTGTTGCATCACGTCAGCATCCACTAGTCACTCTCAAAGACTTGCTAGCCGCTCCTCAGGAAGAAAGGGCAACATGAGATTGATGTCATCATTCACAACATGTCCCGTCATTGTCAGTTCTCTATTGGTGCCAGAGGTGGTCACACCCCATACTGAGCACATTAACATTAAACTGGCAGATTAAAACTGTGTGCCCGACCGAGACTCGAACTCGTGACCTTTGCCTTTCGCGGGCAAGTGCTCTACCACCTGAGCTACCGAAGCACGACTCACGGCCGGTACTCACAGCTTCACTTCTGCCAGTATCCGTCTCCTACCTTCCAAACATTACAGAAGCTCTCCTGCGAACCTTGCAGAACTAGCACTCCTGAAAGAAAGGATATTGCGGACACATGGCTTAGCCACAGCCTGGGGGATGTTTCCAGAATGAGATTTTCACTCTGCAGCGGAGTGTGCGCTGATATGAAACTTCCTGACAGATTAAAACTGTGTGCCCGACCGAGACTCTAACTCGGGACCTTTGCCTTTCGCGGGCAAGTGCTCTACCAACAGAGCTACCGAAGCACGACTCACGCCTGCTACTCACAGCTTTACTTCCGCCAGTATCCGTCTCCTACCTTCCAAACTTTACAGAAGGTCTCCTGCGAACCTTGCAGAACTAGCCATGTCTCCGCAATATCCATTCTTTCAGGAGTGCTAGTTCTGCAAGGTTTGCAGGAGAGCTTCTGTAAAGTTTGGAATGTAGGAGCCGGATACTGGCAGAAATAAAGCTGTGAGGACCGGGTGCGACTCGTGCTTCGGTAGCTGAGGTGGTAGAGCACTTGCCCGCGAAAGGAAAAGGTCCCGAGTTCGATTCTCGGTCGGGCACACAGTTTTAATCTGCCAGGAAGTTTCATATCAGCGCACACTCCGCTGCAGAGTGAAAATCTCATTCTGGAAACATTCCCCCAGGCTGTGGCTAAGCCATGTCTCCGCAATATCCTTTCTTTCAGGAGTGCTAGTTCTGCAAAGTTCGCAGGAGAGCTTCTGTAAAGTTTGGAAGGTAGGAGATGGATACTGGCAGAAGTAAAGCTGTGAGTACCGGCCGTGAGTTGTGCTTCGGTAGCTCAGATGGTAGAGCACTTGCCCGCGAAAGGCAAAGGTCCCGAGTTCGAGTCTCGGTCGGGCACACAGTTTTAATCTTCCAGGAAGTTTCAAAGATTATGCTGCTGCGTTTCTGATTCAAGAATGGCATTTGAGTATTGATTGTTTGTGTGTAGGATGGTAGTAGCTGAAAATATTCCCAGCACCTGTCGACATTCCGCAGTGTCAGTATCGTGGCCTATTGAGATTATGGTTTATTGGTCTGGGATCCCGTGAGTGTAATGCTAATATTAGATAGATTGGTTGGGAATCACTATTCCCAGCGCCATACAGGACCTGGATGGCCCCACGCATCTAGCGCCTGAGAGGACAGAAGTATTTCTCGCTCAGACAAGGAGGATCGTGGAGTTACGCCACATATCTTTAGTGACGAAACAGTCTTGTTTGTAGTGAGACATGCATCTACAAGTACGGGGCAACGACGTCTGGAGGGTCACGGATTGTCAGCACGTCAACCATTGTGGCGGATTTCCTTGACGCGGCTGCAGACAGAAGCACTCCAGCACCAGTGGGCCCAGTCAGACCGCTGGATGCAGGAGCTGAGCCACTTCGCCTTTTCAAACGAGTCGCACTCCTGTGTGTAGTTTCACGATGGAGGTTTACGAGTGTGGAGGCGCCAAGGGTGACGAATGTCGGGAGGTTGTATTCGTTATCATTATCAGCACCATCATCACACTGGCCCACTACATGGCATGATAGTATAGGATGCCGCTGGATACACAACACGACTATCTTAGTTTCACATAAGCTGTAGTTACGACAGCTGACAGAAGCACTGTTGCAAACACATGGGGCACTCAGTATTCTTCCTGATCAACTACATGAACACAATATTTAAAATGTTGTTATTTTCTGCCTTCCTGGTGTTGCAGATTCTTATGGTGTGTATGGTGAAGTAATGTACTTAGCTTTTTTTCCTTTTTTTCCAATGGGCCCGCAGCTCCATATAAGTCGTGTAAAGACACGAATTAATCCCAAAAAGCTCCTTCTTTTTGGGATCTTTATTTAATCACGACAGGTCTGGTCCAAAATGGTTCAAATGGCTCTGAGCACAATGGGACTTAACATCTATGGTCATCAGTCCCCTAGAACTTAGAACTGCTTAAATCTAACTAACCTAAGGACATCACACAACACCCAGTCATCACGAGGCAGAGAAAATCCCTGAACCCGCCGGGAATCGAACGACAGGTCTGTTTCAGCACTATTGACACTAAAAGACGTAAGAAAAACGCTTAAGTGACTAACCAGCGATGTTATACGTAAGTTAAGAATTCCGTAACTATGTGGTTGTCAATTTCATGTATGACAAGTAGGCTCCCGTCTGCCCTAGAAAATAATATATAATAAAACCATTACTTTTCAGACCGCCTGATGATGGCAATAGTAATGTAACAGGCCTGTCGTGATTAAATAAACATTTCAAAAATCTGTCTCGCGTGTGTCTTAATTCATATTGTCTTGAACGTGGCCTTGTTACAGGTAATCCCTTTGCTAATGTTCAGAAATAAAAGGAAACTAAACCCAACGTTGATTTGAGTGCCTGACGATCTAGCTCCGCTTCTCTGTAACACAATGTCCAGTGTTTTAGGCTACATGAAACCTCAGCTCACAGTCTAATACTGAGCGTGCGGCATCAGTGATTATTTACAGATGTTACCCGTGAAATTCTGATGAATATAAAGCTGATGCCAAGTTGGAAAGTCTTGAGAAAGCCATACATCACTTGAGACAAAACTACGAAGGCTATTTTCTTTTTTCAATTTCCGATCGGTGGCGAAAACTACAATGAAAATAAAAAATGTTTTATTTGCACCACCTTCCAGCTACATCTCTGCACAGTCGCCCCTTCCCTTGGGGCGTTCATTTGCACACACTTCGCAGTCGAAAACAACATTCTGAAGTGCGATGTGCAACAGAATGACGTTCTCGACAGCGTATCCTTCGACACTGGTGACACCCCCAGACGATTTAACCCTTCTCTAAGGATATCGTGGGGCTGCAATAACATTAAACATGATGTGACAGACTCTTGCATACAGTATGGAATCACTAGGGACCATTCAAAACCATTCGACGAAATTTGAACGTTATCTGTTTTCAGCCCTCCTGTTTTGCACCTTCCTGTGGCGTTATCACAAGGGGCGGATTACGACACTGACATGTGTATGAATAAATCGGCAAAGGATCCCTCTAAGAGAGTTCAGTTTGGGAACACCCTCAGTGCTAAGCATACACTTGTCATTGAGCACTTAAAAAAATAACTGTACAAAAACACCCATTGACCTAATCGTGGGTACCTGTGCGCAGGCAATCTTTTCAGCAACCATCAGATTCCGCTTGCCCTCAAGCAGACGCTAGAGCAAAAGTGTAACACCACTTAATTGTTAGGTATCGGGCGGTTTGTCAACTCATGGTTGCCTGGGAATCGGTTAAAGGTTGTCTCTGTACATATCCATTTTAGTAGCGCTCAGCAAAGGTGTGCGAGTGGCACCAAGGGTGTAGCTGAACCGGAGGAGTCTTAGAACGACAATTCACCGTTTTACTCATTCGTTTTCAGTGTCGGCACCTCCCCATGATCACGCAACAGTAGCGCGCTAAACAGGAGGGCTGATAAAGAAGAATCACCTTTCGTTGCTTTTGAGCATGCTCAGATTTCGTCTAATGGTTCTGAACGGTCCCTAGGGCTTTCACCAAGGCAACAGGGCAATATCAGTAGTCACGATTTATTTCAAGGGGTTAGATCCAGTTCGAAGGTGTTGCAGCCCCATCATGTCCTTACATAAGGTGTGGATCGTTTGAGCGACGGGATGTCGTAGTGTCAAAGTTTGCAAAGAACATTCTTCTGTTGCACATAGCAGTGCAAAGTCAAAGTTAACGACCACGAAATGCGTGCAAATGAGCTGTCCCAGTGGAAGGGCAGGTTTTATTTACACTGCTCATGGCATCTCCAGAGCCCCTTTTCATACACATTCTGAGCGGTGGTGTTTGAAATGGTTTCCGCAGCCAGTCATAACAAAACCGTGTAATTTCAACCCTGGGTATCGTGGTTCCGACTTCAATCGCAGAGGCATCGAGAGAAAAGGCGATATGTGGTTAAGAGGGTGTGTGAGAACCTTCCAATACGTGTGATACGTCCACTGTGACGCTGGGTGGAATTGTAGTGAATTTTGGCGCCAGTGTGACAATGTGTTGCAGAGAAGCGTCGCAGAGTCAGAGAGTGACTTCGCAAGTCGCAACGCTTTTGCATCGTCAGAGAGGAAGGCTCTTGATACTTTTGAGTCAAGTTTCCTAGATGTGGATCGCAATGGAGGAAAGTGACGGGCTTTCAAAGTGATCCTTTAATTTTTTGCCGCAATGCACATTCCGCGCGAGTTGTTTAGTACAATTTTAAGAATTTCGGTATGCTGCTTTAGCTACTTTTTAACAGAAATTAAGTTTCCAATTACTAATAGGGTTTAGCATTTATATTTATTTGTCTTTGTTTTATTCAATCATACTGCCAACAGCTTGGTACAAACACAAGAATGTATCGAAAGACATCAGTGTAAAGACAGCGAATAATGATCTAAGTTTATTTTGCAGTACCCACATATGATGTAGGCACAATAAGTATAGACAAAGAATCTTGGATTGATAACCAGTTAGACTTAGAATATAAAAAAAAATTCAGTGAATATTAAGGAGTATAAACTTCAGTTTAGAGAGTGTATGTAGCCACAGACAGTACAAAAACATTTATAAACTTAAGTAACTATCTCGTTTAAAATCAAAAAGAAATTTGAATATTTGAGTATATTGATGACGCAATAAAATAGGAGCACTTGTTGTAAGTGCTCCTATTTTACAAGCTGCTGGAGTAAGCGGTTTTCGTGTGCTTCGAAGATACTGTAGAAAGAAATGGTGCTTATCTCCTTCTTTCGTGTGACAGAATGGCTACGATCCTCTGACAGAATGGCACGAACGGTTATCTTTGATGTCTACAGAAAGTAAGTGGAAATCACATGAACCATGGAATGTACGAATTCGGATCTAATTACCGTTAGGATCGCATCAGGTTTTTGACCTTCATTGCAGATCTGAAGGAGACAAACCTCTACCCATTCTTATTCCGCCAGTTGCCATATACGTAACTTAAAACTGGAGGATGGTGGTTTGACGTTCTTCACAGGACCGGAAACGTTGACTTTCTTCACTAGCTAGTCAATCTTTTAATTGCAAACAAATCCTACTTCGTTTTTCAATGGATCTCACATACTTTGCAGTATTCAGATATTCGTTTTATTGCTCCACTATGGGTTTTCAGTAGACTGCTATACGCCTTTACATTTCACATTTAAAAGAAGAAACTTCAGTGTTGTAGCAGACAGCAAGAACTGCACTCCGTGTTGCTCCATCTATCGACTGACTGCCCACCTCATCCCTTCACCACACACCTCCTACCAGCTCCAGCGTAGTCACGCATGGTTGCTGCTATTGGTCTGCGGCTGCTGTCTGCTCAGCGGACCAGGCGTGTGCAACTCATACGCATGAGTCGGTGCCTAAAAATCCATTACGGCCACATCTGGTCCGCAGCGACCAAGTACCTCACTGTGCTGTGCGCTCTATGTTGTACCCTAAATCCACAGCGCCATGTTACTACCCGCTGGTGCATACTACAGTTGTGTTGCAATGTATCCAGTTTCAAGCATGGCCGGCCGCTGTGACCGAGCGGTGCTAGGCGCTTCAGTCCGGTACCGCACTGCTGCTACGTCGCAGGTTCGAATCCTGCCTCAGATATGGATGTGTGTCATATCCTTAGGTTAGTTAGGTTTTAGTATTCCTAAGTTCTAGGGGACTGATGACCTCAGATGTTAAGTCCCATAGTGCTTAGAGCCATTTGAACCATTTTTTCAAGCATCTTTCTACGCAGTTTTTTATCCGCGTCCGTGGCACTCAGTACCTAAATGCTTTCATGGAACTAATACCAATGTACCAAACTCAATGTATCACATTTCCAATGTTCATCATCAGTGTTAATAGAAAGAAAAGACTAAAATTCCTAGTTTACGGTTTTCAGATGGGTTGATTATCACAATTCAGTTTAATAGTAATGCTTGCCTTCTTCTTTGGCCTGAGAGATCGTATGTCCTCTCTACATTCCTCCACCAATCAAATCTGTTCCAGGCTTTCGTAGTCCTTTCGTGTTTTCTCGGGCCCATCCCCTTCGTATCCATGTTGATATCATCCTTCCATCTCGTCCGTGGCCTTCCTCGGTCCTTCTACCCTCTACGAATTCTGAGACTGCTACTCGCGGTATTCTTTTTTCTTCTACGCTAATTAGGTGTCATTCGCACATCAATATTCTTCTGTCTGCCATTATCAGCTTATGAGTAGAGGCCTGCCAATCCCGGCTTTTTTAATATCCGCCATTCCCGTGCCCGGCGATCCCTGTCGGGGCTACATATTTTCCTTAATATCTTTCTAATACTAGCAGTTTTGTTCATCTGTTTTGCTTAACGCAAATGTTTCAGACGCATATAGAGCTACTGAGAGAATTACATTCGAGTATCTACATTTGCTATCTACATTTGCATCTACACAAATTAAGTCCCTGCAGAAGGTTCATCGAACCAACTTTAAGCTACTTCTCTACCGTTGCACTCTCAAATAGTGTTCGGGAGAACATAAAACTAAAATCTTTCCCGGCGAGCTCTCATTTCTCTTATTTTATTATGATGACCATTTCTCCATGTGCAGCTCGGCACTGACAAACTATTTTCACGTTCTGAGGAGAATGTTGGTGTTTGAAATATCGTGAAAAGGTCCTGTCGCAGTGAAAAATACTTTCGTTTTAAGGACTGCCAGCCCTGTTCGTGTGTCATATCCGTGGCACTCTCTTCCCTGTTTCACCATAACACAAAACAAGTTGCACTTCTCTGAACTCTTTCGATGGCCCCTGTCATTCATATCTGATGCGGACTCTCTCCCCTCCCCCCCCCCCCCCCCCCCCTCCCAGCATAGCAATATTCCAGAAGAGGGCGGACAAGCGTAATATAATCTGTCTCTTTAGTAAACCTGTTGCATTTTCTAAGTGTTCTGCCAATGATCGCCGTCTTTGGTTTTCTTTCCCCAAAACAGTATCGCTCCAATTTAAATTATTTGTAGTTGCAATCCATAAGTATTTAGTTGAGATTACAGCCTCTAGATTTGTGTGATTTATCAGGTAACTGAAATTTATCGGATTCTTTCTAGTGTTCATGTGGGTGACTTGAGATTTTTAATGATATAGAGTGAACAGCGACTTCTTGCACGTTACAGATATTTTGACTAAATGACTTTGCGATTCGTTTTGATCACTGGATGACATTACGTGACTGTAAATGGCATCATAATCTGCAAAAAATCTAAGAGTGCTGCTCAGATTGTCTCCTAAATAATTTATGTAGATCAGGAACGCCAGAGGGCCTGTAACACGGCCCTTTGGAAGGCAAACGAACGATGTACGCGCCTTTATCTGCAGCAGGAATGCCTGTCCTCTCTCACTGACGTCAAACCACCACTGCAGTGTGATTTTAAAATGTCTCTGAACTGTTCTATAGCGTAGCACGTTCCGTAAGTCAATAAATACCCCATTCGTCACTGCGATTCTTACCTTAATCTCTATCTCCGTTCTGTTTTGTTCTTCAAAAATGCTTCCCAAATTTTAAAATTGCCTATCCTTTTAAAAGTGACTGAAGCAGCTGTCAGTTGGATGCCGTCATTGGGTGCATTGCTCACTACCATGTACTCAATTTTCTCCTCTTTTACTACACTTCTCCTCTTTTACTACACTACTCGCGTTTAAAATTGCTACACCAAGAAGAAATGCAGATGATAAACGGGAATTCATTGGACAAATGTATTATGCTACAACTTACATGTGTTTATATTATCACGAAATTTGGGTGCGTAGATCCTGAGAAATCAGTACCCAGAACAATCACCTCTGGCCGTAATAACGGTCTTGATATCCCTGGGCATTGAGTCAAACAGAGCTTGGATGGCGTGCACAGAGAGAGCTGCCCATGCAGCTTCAACACGATACCACAGTTCATCAAGAGTAGTGACTGGCGTATTGTGACGAGCCAGTTTTCCATTGGTGAGAGATGTGTAGAATATGCTGGCCATGGCAGCAGTCGAACATTTTCTGTATCCAGAAAGGCCCATACAGACCTGCAACATACGGTCGTGCATTATCCTACTGAAATGTGGGGTTTCGCAGGGATCGAATGAAGGGTAGAGCCACGGGTCGTACCACATCTGAAATGTAACGTCCACTGTTCAAAGAGCCGTCAATGCGAACAAGAGGTGACCCAGACATGTAACCAGAGGAACCCCATGCCAAAACGCCAGGTGATACGCCAGTATGGCGATGACGAATAAACGCTTCCAATGTGCGTTCACCGCGATGTCACCAAAGACGGATGCAACCATCATGATGCTGTAAACAGAACCTGGTTTCATCCGAAAAAATGACGTTTTGCCATTCGTGCACCCAGTTTCTCCGTTGAGTACACTATTGCAGGCGCTCATGTCTGTGATACAGCGTCAAGGGTAACCGCAGCCATGGTCTCCGAGCTGATAGTCCATGCTGCTGCAAACGTCGTCGAACTGTTCGTACAGATGGTTGTTGTCTTGCAAACATCCCCTTCTGTTGACTCAGGGATCGAGACATGGCTGTACGATCCATTACAGCCATGCGGAAAAGATTCCTGTCATCTCGACTGCTAGTTATACGAGTCTGTAGAATGTCATCTTCGTGGTGTAGCAATTTTATTGGCCAGTAGTGTAGTAAATTTGTTTTGCTTGCAATATTTCGGTAAGAACTTGTCATGAGCTGGAACTCCTTCTAAACATTCATTGTGGTGTCTGTTTATTCTATATCGTGTCTCCCTACCACTTTCGCGCAACGACGCACTGGGACGCACTGGGACCTGTTGCTGGTAAGGTGACGCCAGACCACACATGACATGTAGAATTCAGTAGAGTTCAGTGAGACTAGCGATGATATAACCAAATACTTACTGATCTCAGCGTCAGCTCCACTGCACTTCCTGTAAAAGAATCTTAATACTAACTAAGTTTAGTGGAAGGTGTTCAAAGCTTTCCTGTTTTTAGTTAGCTGGTAAAATAACGTCCAAAAAGCAGTTACGTTTACCATCGCATATTTTATTCTACTCACAAAATATAGTTTATAAATTGCACTATTGATAAAAGGAAATGTTTTAATACAGGATGGTAAAAACTAATTGCGTTCAACAAAAATGTGAACGAATATTCCCTGAATGGGTTTCCAAGTTCTAGAATCGATCGAAGGATGACCTATGCCGTATCACATCTATAATCTAGGTTTAATTTAAGTTTCAGAAAAGAGAAAACTATCAAAATGATCTACAGTGACCCTCAATTATCTTTAATTACTCATCTAACTTGTCCTAAATTACAAAATGTGAACACCATGAGATTTACTTGACGATCGACACTAGTATTACGCAAAAACGGGGTGTAACAGATGAGACTTCTGCAGTTCTGAGTGAAGCCTCATGCGCTCAAAAATGCGGCAATGCGTGCGTTTATTACCTTGTCGGTGTTTAGGCAGCGTCAGGGCAGTGGCGGGCAGCACAGCTCCGCTCACCTCGCCATCTTGGAAGCAACCCCTTCATAACTTCTCCGTCCTACAATTTACCGAATTTGGTTTACAAAAACTATATGGCTGTGTTTTCATTTGACCAATCAGGGTCTCAATGTTAACCTTAAGCTCCGCCTACAAAAATTCTGTCTATCCAATGAGAAACGTTATACTTTCATGGTGGGGCAATGTTTTTAAAGTTTGAAACGTAACAGAGACGCGAAAAGTCTCACGCTAATACCTGCAGCTGGAATGGTCCTTTTAGAGTTATCGTAAGATCTATACTGTTCTTCTGGAGGGCTCTATCTTTTAACATGGGCTGGGGGGGGGGGGTGGTGGTCCTAATGTAACAGATACGCGAAAAGGCTCACGCTAAAACTTGCGGGTGGTAGTGGCCCTTTTTGTGTTATCGTAAGATCTATACTGTTTTTCTGGAGGGCTCTAGCTTTTAACATGGGCTGGGGGGTGGTCCTTGACTTAACAGAGATGGGAAAAAGTCTCATGCTAAAACATGTGGGTGGTGTGCCCTAGTGGATAGCTGGCGACGTGGGCGTCCAGTCCGTCCCTTATAGTAGGGCCTTCTAGCTTAACACGGCTCTGCTCTCGGCTTCTGTCCTCGTTTCTTCCCTCGGAACTGCGTCAGTCTCACAGTGGGAAGGTACGACATGCATTTAGGCATTCTTGTGTTAGTCTGTGGTATTCCATTTGCTCACTCGTTACTCGTATTACTTCGGTTAATTTAATGTCACGATTTATTCGGAGCTATGTGACATACTACTAGATTTGCTTATTATGTCAGGGTTTTCATGGCGTCATTGTATGCGGTATGGGTCAGCAAACCGCTCTCCTGGCCATTGTTGTGACTCGCTCAAGAAGCACCTCAGCTGTCGTTACCAGTTGAGTGCATCTCGTTTTAGTCATCCCACTCTGACAGTACCGGGAATCGAGTCTGGATCCTAAGCATGGCAGTCAGCCGTGTTGACCTGTCAGATGTCGAGGTGGGCTCATTATTTATTACACAGTCTTATTACAGCTGGGTTTAATTCTTTGTATTACTTGCCTGTCTCTCCTAGAATTAAATTAAAAAATGTTGGAGGTAATACACTTTCTTGTCTAAGACTATTTCTAACATCAAAGTGCTCTGTCAATCCTGTACAGATCTTTACTCTGGAACAGGTTTACTTTAAACACGTCTGTACTAGACGTGTTAACTTTTGTGGAAACCGAAACACTTTCACGACATTGATGAATACAAATGACATGCTCCCAATTGAACGTAAAAAGATGATCTATAGTTGATATGTTCCTCTTGAAAACACTTTCAAAGTCCTTTACAGATCCTTCTGTAATTGGGATCATTCTTTTCAGTAGACGCTGAGATAGAATTTCGTAGCTTACATCAAGGAATGCAGTCCCTCTATAATTATCACATACCAGTGGATACTTCAACACACAAGGGAATTCAAGGCAGTTCATCCGATATCTCACTGCTATATTACCTACATAAATTAAGACAGAGACATGGATTTAATTTTTACTTACGCATAAAACCTGAAAGGTTATCTTGGTGAAGGTTTTAAGATAGTAGTTCATGAAGTTATCGATGTGGTTTTTCATGGTTCAAATATGTCGCCCACTCGCTCCATCATTGCCCAATAAATATCGAGTCGAGATGGCGATATCACAGCAACAAAAGGAGTTTTGTGTTCTCTGATTCAACAGCTGAAATTCAATTACAACTGGACGGCGTGATTTTCGTCTAGAATACGGGACTGTACCTCTTACAGCGTTCGATGATGGCCCCAACGGTTTCAATACACTGGTTGTTTATGTATTGGGAAATCACCATTTCGCCTTAAATTGCTCAGTCAACATTTTTGTCCATGTAAGTGTACTCTTCGTACGAGCTGAGACTTGTGCATTGATCGTGTGTGTGTCTGGCGTGTTTTGTGGCGATGTTTATGTTCCAGACCGTACAGCATTTAATCGCTACAAACTTTTCATAACTGTGATAAGTAACGTGCAGAGCTTTTTCAATTCATTCTGGAAGTGACCATAGAAGTAAACAATTTTCATTCAAGTTTAATGTTCAGTGATGATGCAAGGTTCTATTTGAGTGGCAAATTGAACAGCCACGTTGTGAGAATATGTGTAATGTAGCCGCCACGTACAATAGCCGAGCATAATATGCACTCTGCGAAGCTTCATACGTTTTACACCGTGTCCTCTGAAAAAAAAAATCATCCACATTTTTTTGTGGGACAGACGTGTTGCACAGAAAATTCACAATTTCTTTCCGGGGTGTGTATATCAATCTTTAAAGTTGTTACTTGGAGCAGACGCAGAGAATCAGATCCGGCTCATACTGCGTGTCACCATCGGTATCTATGTCTTGTGCAGTGTTGCACAAGGCGGGACACCACTCGCATTGCGTTTTGCGAAACTGTAATCAACAAGAGGGACCAGCGCAGTATGACATCACCAAATGCGTCATTCGGTAAGCCTTGCACTACAGAGCCGTAACATGTAACCTCTGAGCTCAGCCGCTGCATGGCATCCTAACACTGACGCAAAGTGTAAAGACAAGGGGAACTAACGATCAATGACACACGACGGCGAGGACAAGTCCGCTGGTACACCTACATCTACGTAGATAGTCCGCGAGCCACCGAATGGTGCGTGGCAGAGGTTACCTCTAGATAATGAGGCCAAATCGTCAACCACGATGACGTTATGTCCAGCTTAAATAAGATTGCTCCTGAAGCCTCACCATCAATGTATGGTCATCCCATCTTGCAGATCTCTGATTCCGAAGGAATGTGCTGCCTGGAGCCAAGAGAAGACTTCACATCTGAGACCTCAGCCAGCATGTTATAGTGGAACGTACCCATTGCAAGTGGATAAGTTGGTCACCAACGGGTTTGAAGAAGACGTGGAAGAGCCTGGCTATGGCCCCGGCGAAACACCGTACCGGCTAACTGCAAACTACCGCCTAAACCTGTTGCGTGTGGCACATGATTATCGCCTTCCTGGCTGTATGTAACACCGCTCTCCTGTCTGTATATTGTGTTCCTGGTTTCGATCCTGGGCTTCCATATTCACGAAACCCGCTCTCCGTTAGTCTTGGCACACACTTAAGCACGCGTTCCTCTTCGAGAGCGCTGGGGCCGGTAACACTACCTGCCCATGACCTGCGGTAGGCTTGCGCCTACCGACTACTCTCATGGCCACCTGCACGACACGGCCTACTCTGTTATGTCTGCAGTGCTGCTCCACGCGAGTGTGCCAGTCAGCGTGGCCTCTCCATGTAGGAGAATACAATCGGTGCGACAAATCTAATTCCAGACAATGCTGTTTTACTGACGCCTTAGGACATATGACACGCATACACACCAGCTCCAAAGCTCAGCCTCCAGCACCACTAACGTCACCACCTCATCAGCTCACTGTAAATCATGACCCAGGAGGTGACCACTACAGAAAGTTATCGGAGTCATAACCTGAATATTTCACCAACTGCGACATAATCGCATATACAAACAGTGATCCAATACTGTAAAATGCTTTTTCATTCTAGTCTCTGATCACAATATGAGTTCTTTAGACGATGACCGGTTTCAGTCTGTAATGACCATCTTCAGATCTAAAATAAATAAATATATACATCTAGTGAGCAGTGTGTCTTTTAACATAAAACAGCAATATGTATCACAATATACTGTCATGCAGCCAGGCAAATGTACAGATGAAATATGGTAAAACGTACCTTTTTTACACCATGTCCTAAAGTGATACGGCCATAATGGCATCGTCAAAACATATAAATATAATCAGCATAGCATCATCACATAGATTTAAGATATGGTGATTAATAGGCCAAATCGTAAACATAGTGATTATGGCCAACTAGCTACTGAAGTACAGTAGCATCCAGAAACCTGTTTGCCTGCACCCTCCCTAGATGTCGCTACTGTGGGTTTGCTTATGTGTAGTCATCATTTACGCAAAAACATAATCTGATAAAAGCGCATTACATAAAATGCATGTAGTAGACTTATTAAGACTGATGACTATCATAGAAACCAACTGTGATTTATTAAAATATGAATGAGGTTACCCATGTAAAATTGCCAAGCGGTTAAAGGCGCTACAGTCTGGAACCGCGTGACCGCTACGGTAGCAGGTTGGAATCCTGCCTCAGGAATGGATGTGTGTGATGTCCTTAGGTTAGTTAGGTTTAAGTAGTCCTACGTTCTAGGGGACTGATGACCTTAGACGTTAAGTCCCATAGTTCTCAGAGCCGTTTGAACCTTTTTTTTTTTTTTGTAAAATTATTAAAAGGAAATATAAGGTGAGTATAGGTCCGACCCTTTTTTATGGTGAATTTACGATCAATAATTAATATAGCGTAATACACTGCCTCTGGCAACCTATAAATTGCTTATGAAAGATGAAATGTCTATATGACAGCTGAAAAAGAGACAGATTAATGAACAGCGCCCTCTGTTGGGTCGGCCGCTAGGTTCTTATGAAGGCGCGCACCGATCGTAAGAACATAACCAATAGAGGGCTTTATATACATCGTGACATGTCTCCCGCAGAAAACGATTAAACAACATGTAAGCATTCAATAAATAAAATTATATAGTTTGGCTATACATGCATTTTATCTAATGTGCTTTTATCAGATTATGTTTTTGCTTAAATGATGACTACATATAAGCAAACCCACAGTAGCGACATCTAGGGAGGGTGTAGGCAAACAGGTTTCTGGATGCTACTGTACTTCAGTAGCTAGTTGGCCATAATCACTATGTTTACGATGTGGCCTATTCTACACCATATCTTAAAAAATATGTAACGATGCTATGCAGATTACATTTATATGTTTTGACGATGCCATTATGGCCATATCACTTTAGGAAATGGTGTAAAAAAGGTATGTTTTACCATATTTCATCTGTACATTTCCCTGGTTGAATGACAGTATATTTTGATACATATTGATGTTTAATGGTAAAAGAGACACTGCTCACTACATGTATATATTTATTTATTTTGGGTCTGAGGATGGTCATTACAGACTGAAACTGGTCATCGTCTAAAGAATTCATATTGTGATCAGAGACTAGAGTAAAAAAGCATGACATGAATATGTGGGAGATTTGGCTTTTCGCACAACTACGCGACTCTGTCTAAAAAATTTGTTTTTTCGACATGACAGAGTACCACCACATTGGAAACCGGATTTAAGAACTCTCGTAAAAGTGAACTGCCTAAAAGGTGGCTCTGTAGAATGTGCTGTCAGAGACATACTCGTGGGCAGTCGCATAACTGATCGTAACCCTTACAAGACCGCCCTGCAGTGCTCTGAATACATCACGGTAGAGTGAGTGCCTATTACTCTGTATGCTTAACTGTGTTAATTCTTTCACAATGCGAGGCTCCTTGTACTTTTTGTCCATAAAACAACATATCTATAAATCCAGCATACTAGCTGGTTTCACAGCTATCGTTTACTTTATTTCCATAATTGACCATATTACCTGAAACATAACGTACTGTAAATATGATACCAGCTACTGCAATCAGCGAATTAGACTTGGTACCAGAATACCTCTCAGTCAAGGTGACCACACTTGGACTGCATTCAAGGCATGCTTACAAACTGAACTCTACACGTTGCTCTTAACGATACAGAGTCGACAGATGCTAATGTAATTTCAGGACTACCCCAAGGAAGTGTGGTAGGACCGTTACTGCTAAATGACCTAGTAGAAAATGTCAGAAGCTACATAATGCAGATGATGCAGTTGTCTATAAGAAAGTAGCAAAGCCGGAAGACAGCGTCAATTTGCAAAATGACCTGCGGAGGACTGATGAATGTTTCAGCTTGTGGCAGTTGGCCCTGAATTTAAATTGGAGTAACATATTGTGCGTGTATAGAAGAAGAAATCCACTATAGGACAACTACACCATTGATGATAAATTTCTGAAAACTGTATCTGTCGTAAAATTTCTAGGCTTAGCCATCAAGAGCGATCTTAAGCAGAATGGCCACATGAAACAGTAGGGAAAGATGATCCCAGACTGAGATTCATAAAAATAGTCTTAAGGAAATGCTGTTCATCTACTGAAGAAGTGGTTTATAAAGTGTTTGTTCGACCGATTCTTGAATATTGTTCATCAGTCTGGGAGCCTTACCACGTAGGACCCGATAGAACAGATAGAGAAGTTCCAACGAAGAGCGGCGCGTTTCCTCACTGACGCGTTTCCTCACAGCATTGTTTGGTCGGCGCGAGACTCCAGTGACAGAAACTACTAGAGACCTTATACATAACTGAGTGACTTCCTAATGAAATTCCGAAAGAATACGTTCCGGAAAGAGCCGGACAACATAATAGCCCCGCCTTACATACGTCTCGCGACATGATCAAACTGAGAAAATTCTCGAAATTAGAGCTGATATAGAGATTTAACGATAATTATTCTTCCCACGAGCCTTTTGCGAATACTACAGAGTCAGGGGATCGCTCGGTGGTACCCGAAACACTCTCCGTCAGACACTGGCAGGTGAGCCGCAGAGGACGGATGTAGATGTAGATGTAACAACAATAGTATTTTGATTTTTCAGTGGTGTGGGAGTGACTGTTTTGAGGAGAGGCTGTGAGACAACAGTGGAATGGGCGCCACACTAAAAAAAGAAAAAAAACCATGAGTTACTAATGGTACGAAAATGCAACTAAATGGTTTTGTTTTATATTAAGTCACGGTCTGTCAGCTTGAATAGACCTTAGTTCACCCTAACTGAATGCTTCTTCTCACTGTCGCCCCCCCCCCCCTCCTCCCCCTCCAACAGCCGTCTGATTGCAGCATGAAACACAATGTGGAGGGAGAAAAAGAACTACACTGTGTTTCAAAAATATTCTTCCGATTTCTCAAGGCTAAGACTTTTAGCTTACTGAAAATGGAATCTCCAGATGAATTTCAATTTACACAGAGGACAACAAACTTTTTTGTCTGTTATATGTTCGCACTTGAACATTAGTGTACATTTTACAATTAGGTTTAAGATCAAAATCTGCATTTTCATTTCACAGATGTTTAATGTGCTCTTCGTCAGGCGCTTAGCACACATCCAGCCAGTACTCAGTTTCGTCCCACACTTTTGACAGCAAGTCTGGATTTACGGCACTCCCTGCTAATGCTATGCAACGTCGTCGTTCACACGAAGTTGTTGGGAGGGGTCGCATAGATGGAGTCTCTCATAAACCACAAAGTAGGAAGTGAGACGTACACTACCCCTTCTCTTTACTGCAGAAGTTATGTGTAGACTGCGTTCAGGTAATGTATTGAAATGTTAATGTCTTTTGCAAATCGGTTCCCATTCGGTAGCATGCGCTATCTACACTACTGATCATTAAAATTGCTACACTAAGAAGAAATGCAGAAGATAGATGGGTATTCATTGGATAATAATGTTATACCAGAAGTGAAATGTGATTACATTTTCACGCAATTTGGGTGCGTAGATCCTGAGAAATCGGTGCCCAAACCAACCAACTCTGGCCGTAATAACGGCCTTGATACGCCTCATCATTGAGTCAAACAGAGCTTGGATGGCGTGTACAGGTACAGCTGCTCATGTAGCTTCAACACGATACCACAGTTCATCAAGAGAAGTGACTGGCGTATTGTGACGAGCCAGTTGCCCAGCCTCCATTGACCAGATGTTTTCAATTGATGAGAGATCTGGAGAATATGCTGGTCAGGGCAGCAGTAGAACATTTTCTGTATCCAGAAAGACCCGTACAGGACCTGCAACATGCGATGGTGCATTATCCCGCTGAAATGAAGAGATTCGCAGAGATCGAATGAAGGGTAGAGCCACGGGTCGTAACAGATCTGAAATGTAAAGTCCACTGTTCAAAGTGTCGTCAATGCGAACAAGAGGTGACCGAGGTGGCCGGGTGAAAAACCAGTATGGCGATGACGAATACACGCTTTTAATGTGCATTCACTACGATGTCGCCAAACACATTTGCGACCATCATGATGCTGTAAACAGAACCTAGATTCATCCCCAAAAAAATGACGTTTTGCCATTCGTGCACTCAGGCTCGTCGCTAAGTACACCATCGCAGGCGCTCATGTCTGTGATGCAGCCTCAAGGGTAACCGCAGCCATGGTCTCCGAGCTGATAGTCCATGCTGCTGCAAACGTCGTCGAACTGTTCGTGCAGATGGTTGTTGTCTTTCAAACGTCCCCATCTGTTGACTCAGGGATCGAGACGTGGCTGCAAGATCCGTTACAGTCACACGGATAAGATGTCTGTCATCGACTGCTAGCGATACGAAGCCGTTGGGATCCAGCACGGCGTTCCATATTACCCTCCTGAACCCACCGATTCCATATTCTACTAACAGTCATTGGATCTCGACTAACGCGAGCAGCAATATCGCGATACGATAAACCGCAATGGCGATAGGCTACAATCCGATCTTTATCAAAGTCGGAAACGGGATGGTACACATTTCTCCTCCTTACAGAAGGCATCACATCAACGTTTCACCAGGCAACGCCGGTCAACTGCTGTTTGTGTATGAGAAATCGGTTGGAAACTTTCCTCATGTCAGCAAGTTGTAGGTGTCGCCACCGGCGCCAACCCTGTGTGAATACTCTGAAAACCTAATCATTTGCATATCATGGCATCTTCTTCCCGTCGGTTAAATTTCGCGTCTGTAGCACATCATCTTCATGGTGTAGCAATTTTAATGGCCAGTAGTATAATATGTTCCAATCGCAGCTTACAAAAACGGGATTTTTCGGAGGCTCTTATGTAGTAGACAGGTATGGTCAAATGTTTTGAATATCCCTTTGGCTATGGACCATTTGTGCTCCGGACAGAAGGGTCGTCTTGGTTTCACTATCCTACAGTATACGGTCAAAATATGAATATTACACACTTCGTCCTGGTTAAGCAAATGGAGCTAATTGGTTGTTTCGTGTTGTATTTGATGTGGTTACTGTGGGCCTTAAGGGGATTATGGAGGCACCATTAATTCATGGGGCGTTCCGCAGAAAACAACAAAAAAGGTTTTTCCGTTCTTTTGTAAGAACACAAATCTGCGGATTGCAAGGCGGCTAGACACAGCAAACGGCAGAAATTTTTACGACGTGTTCCTAAGATCCTGACCTCAAAGAACATCTAAAACTTTCTTGATGTCTTTGTCCGCTTGCTATTTGTATTAAAAGTTACTCTGCTTATAGACGTACGATACGCACGAAAACTCCTGCCTCAGGCGAAATGTAAATAACATATTAGCGCAAGAAATTGCTCAGATTTTCACGTTATATTTGTAGGTACTTATCTAGAGGCACCATGTTCCCAGTTTCAAAAGTATTTATCCACTATCGAGAAACACCCCAAAAGCATGGTATTTGGGTACCAAACTCGAGCTGCAGATTTCAAGACGGCTGTGCGCAGCAAATGGCTGTAATTTTTTATCCCAATTTCGGAACGCCTTGAAAATTTTCTTTATATCTGTTTCCGAGGTATAGAAGTTCAAAGTTATTAGCTCGTAGTCGGTTCCTTAGAGAACACAAAAAGGTGTTTTCTTACAGTTTTTTCAGTACCAAAAAACGGCCATGGCTATGCATAGCAAATGAGTGCAGTTTACAATATGTTCCTAATATTCTGCTCTCGAACAACGATGAAAAATTTCCTGATATCTTTATCGGTTTCCTAGACAGAGATTCAAATCCACCATACTTATATACGTAAAATACGCAGTGAAATGCAGTGTGAGACGAAATCTAAACAATAAATAACTGAAGCAGATTGTTCAAATTTTGAAGGTATATTTTCTAAGCATTTACCTAGATTCGCTCAACTTCTCATTTTCCAAAATATTACTCAGTTCATGCGCGGTTCCTTAGAAGACCCCAAATACGCGTTTCTTACCATATTTTCGTACCAAAAACCAGCCACCGTTTCCAAGAGGGCTATCCACTGAAAATTGCTTAAATTTCTATAATACGTTCCTAGGATCCTAATATCGAATAGCCTTGAAAATTTTCTTGATACATTTATCCGTTTCCCAGACACAGTGTTTCAAAGTTACCATACCTGTACACGTAAAATACGAACGTGAAATTCGATGGAGCCGAAAGGTACTTAATAAAGTGAATTAGCATGGAGAAAAGTACCGTGAAGTGTCTCTGTTATCGTCATAAGTGTTTTAGGAACGCCAAGTTGTAGTACTGAAACACATGCAAAGTTTTTGTGTATGTGAAATCAGGTCTGAGATGAGATGTAAAATTAGTTTTCCTACCTGATGACCGACCATTATATCTGTATGTGGAGCTGAAGCACCATGCAGAGTGTTGGCACAATCATCTGTGCTCAGTGACGTACTAATTCGGCAAAGTGTCTTCCACTTGTTGCACAGCCAGTTATATGATCGTTTTAGAAGTTTCGAAGTGGTCGCCTTCAGCAGATGGTGCCACATGATGTAAGTTGGAGTCACGAAAGTAATAACACCTATGGGCACTGCCATCAGCGTGTCTTCTTTCGCACCTTCTTTTCTTGTGCTACTCTGCTTCTTAAATATCACTCTGAACTGTCAATTAGGGCGGTTCACAAACAAGTCGAGTACACTTGTTATTCCAGAAACGTTATCGTGGAAGTAGGGGTCAGGAGGTGCTGGTGAAATAACACACACTGTTAAGGTTATCTTTTATTTTAAAGGCATTGTCAATAATAAATTTTTAAGTCTGGCATTAAAAAAAAACTTTCCAATAGTTGACAAATTTTCTTTACGAAAAGGAGAGTGCCAAGTATGACGTTAACAACTTCCCAATGGTAAAATTTTAAGACAACAATTTAAGAAAAAAACTGTTTTAATAGCTGGCATATTTTCTCTATGTAAAGGATATTGTACGGTACGACGTTAACAACTTCCTAATATTAAGATTTTAAACGTGTTATATCTATAAGAGAACAATTCCTTTAAAAACAAAACTGTTAAGTAGGTAGTTTGTACGAAAGCTAAAATAGTTGTCTTTCGCCACTTAAATAACTTATATTACGCCTGTCAGTTGTTACGAGATAAATGTGAATATGCCAGCACACAAACCTTTACATTAAAGGAAGTTTTCAAAAAAAAAATTCCTTAGCTCGGAGAGGAAGTGACACGTGTAAAGGGGGCCTAATCACAATATGCGGAATAGTTATTGGTGGTCTACAGGACCACAGTAGATGAGCTCCAAAACTTCCATTACAAGCCATCACCTCCCCGAGTTACCCAAAACCAGAAGATATAGCAAGGGCGGTGCCTGCAAAGACTTCGGACCACAGAGACACGCGATTCCGACCCTAAGTCACCCAATCGAGGTATCAATGAAACAGCCCGACCAAGAAGCAATTATCACATTCCCGCAGACAAGAAAACAAAAACTGTGGTGGGAAGACCCCAATAAAACCACTGGTGAAGAAACTCATACACTTCACTAGAACTTGAAAAACCCCTTTTTATAACTCTGTTACTGTTTTCAGTACTCAACTTCTCACACTCGATCACAGCGCCGAGAACACGTTGCACTTCCAAATGCTCGTCAGAGCCATTCGCCTCCAGTAGTTTCACCGGCAGATAAGAAGACATACGGTCCCACGCGCTGATCTCTCGCACCACGGCTTCTAAGCTCCATAAGCCACGTACAGGCAGGTAAGGCAGACTTAGCCCCTGTCAGGCAAGAGGTCGGCCAAAGCACGTGGCGAGCAGTTGACGACCCCCAACAACAGGGCCCCGCTCGCGCCACCACCTCTCTCGGTCACAGCCCAGTATAATCTGTCTGTAAACTCAAGAGCGAGCAGCACGTTTGGTGGGGGAAGTGGCCTTTCCCGGAAGAACGCTGCCACCGGCCTACAGGGGCAGCCAAAATCTTTTGCCCGTTACCTGTTTGGAGGTGTAGATCGGCGTGCAGTGATATACTTCGTTTCTTAGTTGCCAATGTTAGCCAGTTAACTTTGTATACGTACTGATACACTTCGATTTCCTGAAGTGATGGATAATCGTCAAGGATTGCAAGAAAATGTGCAGAATACGAGGAAGAGGAGGTACTTGCTGAGTAACGAGCGTTCGATCGCCTCTAATGTTATTACATCGTGTATTAAAGAGCCGACCCAAAAACAACTGTTGGCTAATATTACCAGTGCCAGTCAAAGGGCTGCAATTTATGCAAACGTCAGCAGCGTCCAATAGGACGCATAAGGAAGATACGCGCGAATAAGCCGCGTGGTTTATTGAAATTGCCACGAAGGAATACTAATAATCTTGGGAGGAAACCGATCGTTATAGACAGTTTCTAAACCACGTAAAACCTTTGATGCTTATGGAACACTAAATCTCCATCTTGGTCACTCTTCACCTGATTCTGAGACATATTGCTTGAAATCTGTGCGCAATACCTATTCTAAACACTGCTGAAATTTTCTTCGAAACATATACGTGGATTCTGGAATTCAAAAAGCTTGACATACGAGATGCGTTCACGTATTAATTTTAGTTTTGGTAAGAACTTTTTTGTTAATCTACAGCAATGTTATCCTCTTCAAAATATTTCGCATTACATACTATATACTTGTGCCAGTGCTTTTTCCAATTTCCGAAATTCTTTAGGAACTGTTCCTTCGGGGTAGTTCATAGGTCTCTTAACTGCGCATTTTTAATCTCATCCATGTTTGTAAAACCGCTGTCCTTTAAGGCCTGCTTTGAAATGTTTATACCACTTGTAGGCCGTTGGTTCACTTATAACAGGCTCACCAAAAGCAATATTTAACATTTCTAAAAATTTCATACACTTCATTCCATTCCTGTAACAAAATTTAGTACAGATTCTCTAATCTATTTTTATACCAAACAAATAATCGTTGATGCTTCCAAAACACATGTAACCTTTTTGACTGCTGACAACAGAGTAAATACCCAATATGCATAACATTGTACACAAACGTTTGAGACATGTTTACGAAGATTGTGCCAAAAAGTAGTGAAAATCGGACCAATACAACACGCAAAATTATAAATTTCTGCTTACTTTTTAAACACTCTTCGTGTTGCAAAAATTGTTAAGTTTCAATGCAGTCCTTCAAAGAAAATATCTACCTTTTAATAGCAACACAAAGTAAGAACAATCCTCAAATTCTACAGATTGATTGCATTATATGGGGTTCGTTTTACGAACAGCAATAGAGGAACATACGATACATTCAGATGAACAGGCATTCGGTTCTATGTTTGTAGTATAATCCTGACTTCCATTCTTATCTTAATATTATTTACTCTATAATATTGTGTTTCGGAAGAAGGTATCGTTTTTTGTACTCCTTATGGTCTTAATGCATTTGTCTAAAAATGAAAGTAGCCGAGACGTATCTGTAGACGGCGTCGCCACAGATTTAAATCGCGCGCCCCGGCAGGGCCGGTACTGCGATGTGAAACGGCCTGTAGAAGCGCCTTGTGACGTAGCTGGGTTGGGAGGGTGGGGACTCGCTAGCTCGCTCTTCAGTTTACCGGCAGACTATACGTATGCTCCGATCATCACGCGACCGTAAACTTGCTCCACCTCCCGCCAGAAAGCGGTAGCGGTCCAAACAGCGTCCCAAATCGAAAGCGTCACCGCAGGCACTAGACGCGAAGCGAAAGCACTCCGCCTGGCGCGCATTTCGAAGAGCCGGACACGACTACGGCTCACTCTCCTTTTGTCTATTGCGCCTTTCCGTCCTTCTGCGGTAGAAGAGTTATCGTACATTTCCAACTGTGCTATCTCCGGGTTTGCTATCGGTTCGAGTGGTAGTGGGGATGGCGCAGATCGTGTCGGAGCACGCGGGGGACGGTGTGACTCCCGAGGAGGTGGTGAGCATGGTGTCGCTGTGGTGCGGTCTGCTGCTGCTGACTCTGTGGGTGCTGCGCCTGGGGGCGCTGTGCCGAGTGCTGAGCGAGACGCTGGTGAGCTCCATCACCACGGGCGCAGCAGTGCACGTCTTCACCTCGCAGCTGCTCGAGGCGCTGGGCGTGGCGCGCGACGCACCCAAGCACCACGGCCTGCTGCGCCTCGTCTACACCTACGGGGACCTGTTCTCGGGCAGCCTGCCTCCCAGGCTGCCCGCCATTGCCACCGCGCTCATCACCATCGCGGTGCTGGTGGTCTACCAGTTGGCTGTGCCGAAACTGGTCAGCCGATGGCTGTCTGCCGAGCTGGTCGTCCTCGTCGTCACCACCGCTACCGCCTCCCAAGTTGATTTCTCTGCCAGGTAACAACCTTATACTGTCCAAAGATCCGAAAGAGCCCAGCTAAGTTAGTTAGTTAGAACAAATTACATCAACTCAGTACAGCCTATTAGGTCGAAATAAATAGGTAGTCTTCCGACAACAGCTCACGCAGTGACATGTACCAAGTGCACACTCTAAGGCCACTTATGGCTGGGTGGTTGGTGGCTGTTGCACAATTGAAAGTCGAAAGATGTGAACTGAATGAAACTTCCTGGCCAATTAAAACTGTGGTCCGGACCGAGACTCGAACTCGGGACCTTTGCCTTTCGCTGGCAAGCGCTCTAGTCTCAGAGTGAAAATCTCATTCTGGAAACATCCCCCAGGTTTTGGCTAAGCCATGTCTGCACAATATCCTTTCTTTCAGGAGTTCTAGTTCTGCAAGGTTGGCAGGAGAAAAAAATGGTTCAAATGGCTCTGAGCACTATGGGGCTTAACATCTGAGGTCATCAGTCCCCTAGAACTTAGAACTACTTAAACCTAACTAACCTAAGGACATCACACACATCCATGCCCGAGGCAGGATTCGAACCTGCGACCGTAGCGGTCGTGCGGTTCCAGACTGTAGCGCCTAGAACCGCTCGGCCACTCCGGCCGGCTTGGCAGGAGAGCTTCTGTAAACTTTCTAAGGTAGGAGACGAGATACTGGCAGAAATATGGCTGTGAAGACGCGGCGTGAGTCGTACTTGGGTAGCTCAGTTGGTAGAGCACTTGCCCGCGGAAGGCAAAGGTCCCGAGTTCGAGTCTCGGTCCGGCACACAGTTTTAATCTGCCAGGAAGTTTCATATCAGTGCACACTCAGCTGCACAGTGAAAATCTCATTCTGGAAACATCCCACAGGCTGTGGCTAAGCCGTGTCTCCGCAGTATCCTGTCTTTCAGGAGTGCTAGTTCTGCAAGTTTGCAGGAGAGCTTCTGTAAACTCTGGAAGGCAGGATACGAGATAATGGCAGAAGTAAGGCATCACGGACGGGCCGTGAGTCGTGCTTGTGTAGCTCGGTTGGTAGAGCACTTGCCTGCGGAAGGTGAAGGTCCCGAGTTCGACTCTCGGGCCGATGTACAGTTTTAATATGGAAGGAAGTTTCATATCAGCGCCCACTCCGCTGCAGAGTGAAAATCTCATTCTGGTAGTGAATTATTTTTTGTCAGCGCCCACATCAGACATGAAATGCTATTTTTAGTCATGAAATACTCATTTTCTGATATGAATCCAGATTTTATTTAAATTTTTAGTCTGTTACCTTCTTATTTCCTGGGACATTATTTTCAGCCCACAGCCAACTTTCTCACAAAAAGCGGCATAATATGCAAATTCCTTCTCTTTTTGCGCCCAAAACCAACGACTCAGTAATAAGTGCCAAAATCACGACTTACAGCGGGCCATTTCTTTTATAAAGCAATCTCAATTGCTTGAAGTTAGTTGCCACATTAGAGATTAAGCAGAATTTGGAGGTTGGCAGAAACTATAATGAATACATTGTGCCTGGAACGTTATTTAAAACTCACCAACGTACAGAAGAAGAGTGCTAAAATGAATCATTACAATGGCCCTCCTTTTTTTATGAGCATCTAGGGCAAATGGTGGCCACAGTTTAAGCCTGATTCTTCTTGGGCATGTTATTACAGCGATTACAAAGGAGAACAGGTTCTACAGCCTACTCTGTATCTGCTAAAATATCGGGACTAACAAACACCAACGGTTAAGGTGTTACAAAACTGTTAAAAACTTAGAACGTGGAGCACCCAGAGTGATTCACTTCAGTCAGAGGAAAATCGAGTGTGTTCCCCCCTTAACGGGTGACGATGGCAGGAATGACTGTACTCAGTATGTAGTCCAATAGAAATTATTTCCTCGCAACGAGAGGGGTTAGTGGGAGTTGCCCAAGCCGAAGGTTATGCTTGTTCGGCGTGCTTTTTCGTACGAATAGGTGAATAATATTCATGCTAGAGCAATACGGAGTGTGTGCACAGAGCAACGCTGAGATCATCTAATGGGAAAGATTTACTGAAGGGTCTTTGTAGCTGAGTCACAATCTTCACAGCAACGTCATCAGCTGCATTCCCTGACATGTAAGCATGTCCAAGATCCCATAAAAATGATGCAATAGTGCCAGTATTAGCTTCTGAAAGAAGACATTCGTGGATCTCTTACAATACAATCATTAAAAAATCAGTGAGCCAGTGGATGTAAATTGAAAACTGCAGATGTGATCGTAACGCCTTTGTTTGTATAAGAAGGTGTGAACAGTATGCTCCCACCAGTCCTGCAACAGCCGCCACCTGATGTACATTCATTTATATTTTTAGATCTATATGTGGTTGTCCCAGGACTGGTGGACGCCATAGCCTCATATTTTTACCTCATGATTGAATTATTTCGTAGAACACTGCTATTTTTAACTTTTGACCTACTCATTTTCTGACATGAATCCAGATTTCAATTAAATCTTTAGCCTGCTACCTTCTTATTTCCTGGGACATTATTTTCAGCCGGCCCTGGTGGTCGAGCGGTTCTAGGTGCTACTGTCTGGAACCGCGCGACCGCTACGATCGCAGATTCGAATCCTCCCTCGGGCATGGATGTGTGTGATGTCCTTAGGTTAGTTAGGTTTAAGTAGTTCTAAGTTCTAGGGGACTGATGACCTCAGAAGTTAAGACTCATAGTGCTCAGAGCCACTTGGACCATTACTTTCAGCCCACGACCTACTTTCTCACAAAATTTAGGGAAAATCTACTCTTTGCAGATGTGCGTTACCACACCCGTTGAAGGT
This sequence comes from Schistocerca gregaria, assembly GCF_023897955.1. NCBI lineage: Eukaryota > Metazoa > Arthropoda > Insecta > Orthoptera > Acrididae > Schistocerca > Schistocerca gregaria. The sequence goes on from NC_064923.1 coordinate 725,428,629, forward strand.
GCAGCCACGAAAAAGTAATATGTTACCACCACCCCTCTGGAGCTGCAGCTGTTAATATAACAATTGGGGTGGGGGCGTACTAACCAATCTAGCAACCGAGAAATATGGTGGTAGTCATCTATGTAGCCCTAAAGAGTGACTACAGCCGCTATAAATGCACAGCCGATCCACAAACGAATTTTGTTTTCTTTTTCGTTACAGTCATTTCATTTTCCCATGTGGGGGTATGCTGGTAGTAGTGATGTAGCGTTCTTCAGCCTACAAGAGTATTGATAAACATGGAAATTTGAACAAATGTACCATTATCGAGGATAATGTGAAGATGCGATGTGTTGGAGCTGACATTGTGTGACGGACTGCTCAGAGTAAGTTAAAGCTCAAAGCATTCAAAGTTAAAGCTCAAAGCATTCTACTTATTGACCTGCTCCACAGTCCAAGACCTAGCTGCACAGCTGGGCGTCTGTACTGATAGAGCTGACACACTCATCCACCATTTGGGATACTCAGAGGTGTGTACCCTCCCTCATCCATCCTACAGTCCAGATCTCCTACGTTCTCACTGCCATCTGTCTGGCCCAATGAAGGACGCATTGTGCAGGAAGCAGTACATAGATGAGGAGGGTATTCATGCAGCAAGATGTCAACACAGTGGTGCCGTGGAAGCACACAGGCTCTCCAAGTATTGGAGGGTAAGGCTGTTGTATTCAACTGCGACTTCATTGAAAAATAAGGTTTTGTAATAATATAGTGTATGGAATCCTGAATACAACCAACCTGGTTTCAGAAAAAGGTGTTGTATTATGTATTGGACACTCCTTGTATCTGTGGTACTGATACATGTTGTCGACTTCGATGTAGCACCATGATCTTTGATGCACTCCAGTTTCTAACACAGTTGTACAATCTATTGCATCAGAAACGAATTATAAAATGGTATCGATGACACTGCAGCACCCGCTAGCGGCAGAACGCCCACGCTAACTAGCTCTGATGCATTCAGGCGCTAGGAGATCAAGAAATCAAAATTTTAAACAATTTTATCTTGAAATTCTTCTATCATTGCATTGTTTTTGTTGTAATATGAGTCAATTTGTTACAATTTTTGCTGCAGCATGGGGCATTTTGTTACAATTTGATTGTAATTGGCGTAATTTATCACAAGTTTTGCTGTAAACTAAGGCAATTTGCTAAAATTTTTGTTCTAATCAAATATAAAATTAAAGTATATGGGGAAATTTGTTACGTTATGTTGCGAGGTGTTACAGTGTAACAGCTAATCGGCGTCGAATGCTCTATCTTATTATGTGTATTTCATTGCCAAATCAGCATCAGGAATTATGAAGAGAGAGGTCTGCATGATACCAAAATAAGCATATGGCGAAATGTCAAAAAGAAGTAATAGTTGGTTCTTCACTGAAGAATTCGCTAATAAATGTGGAATTAATTTTATAACGCTTCAGTAATTCTGTTGCAAAATGGAATCTCACTCTTAAAGACTGCTGCTGTGCCTAGTTTTGAATGCAAAACATTCCACCAGGCTCTGTCAGAGAAACCAATGCAAAAGAAGATGGAATGGGGAAAAGATACTAAAGCCAAAGAAAACACAATGTAAATGAAAGAAGTGTCTGGTGTTATTGGAGGAGGAGGAGGAGGAGGAGAGGAAGAAGAAGAAGAAGAGGTTGATTACGATGAGGATGATGTCACTGAAGTGCATAAGAGAAATGGAGAAATATCAGGACCAAGTAGTATTAAATACAAAAACATAATTAAAACAGCATTAGCTGGTAGGTAACCATCTTGATGTTGAAGCTCTTTTGTCTGTGTTTGCTTTAACAATAAGATGTGTTTTTGAGTGGGGTCCACGTTTAACAAAACACAATTTTGTTTTCTGTCCCAGACATGTTTCACTGCAGTTGCAGCGTCATCAGTGGATTTTATATTATTATTGCTGTTAAACACAAGAAATGTTCTTTACTGTTTAAATACATGTAAACTTTAGTTTCTAAAATGTAATTACCGCTTTTTGGAGAGCACATAAAATTGTGTATTCATACCTTCTTACCACATGATGTGGTTTTCCTTCTGCATTACATCTTTACAGTGTCTGTTTTTCTTTATAGTTTGTCATCTGAAACCATATACAAGTTAATGTAGGCAAAACATTTACGCAAAAATTCTAAAATGTTATGGCTATACCTGAGATTAATAATTTATGTGAAAGATTGTGTGTGTTTGATTATCTATTTAAATAATGTTTCACTTACGTTTTCATTTTTCGTCATCTTCTTCACTGTCAAGTGCTGTGTGTAGCTGGTAGACATCGCGGCAGCAACCAATATTGACACTTAGCACAAAAAATGAATTATGTGTCTACAGAATATATATAAATTACAATGGTTCAGATGAGATTGTTGATCATGCAAACTTTTGATTGTGTTAGCAAGCGTTGGAAATACAGCTCCTATGAATGAGAACTTTTCAGTAATTTTAAAGCTTTTAGAAAGACGTATTATAGAATAATGATGTCAACGAACCTTGGGATTACAGTTCATGTGAATGAGAGAGTTTCAATAATTTCAGAGCGCTGAGAAACATGTATTATCCAATATCGAAATATCACATTACAGTTGTGCCAGCTGTATGCAATCATACATCCTCAGAAGCTCTTTCATAATTATGTATTGGCCATGCACAGCATCTTTGGTGGTATAATACACTCCTGGAAATGGAAAAAAGTTACGAGTGCGTGATTTAGAACTGTGACCAGCTTCGAACATATTTGAGTATATTATCACTTCCTGCTCTGGCAGTAATAAGTTAGTCTGCACATATTGTTAATGACGAAGTGAAAAAAAATGTACCCTCCTGGAAATGGAAAAAAGAACACATTGACACCGGTGTGTCAGACCCACCATACTTGCTCCGGAGGGCTGTACAAGCAATGATCACACGCACGGCACAGCGGACTTACCAGGAACCGCGGTGTTGGCCGTCGAATGGCGCTGGCTGCGCAGCATTTGTGCACCGCCGCCATCAGTGTCAGCCAGTTTGCCGTGGCATACGGAGCTCCATCGTAGTCTTTAACACTGGTAGCATGCCGCGACAGCGTGGACGTGAACCGTATGTGCAGTTGACGGACTTTGAGCGAGGGCGTATAGTGGGCATGTGGGAGGCCAGGTGGCCGAATTGCTCAACACGTGGGGCGTGAGGTCTCCACAGTACATCGATGTTGTCGCCAGTGGTCGGCGGAAGGTGCACGTGCCCGTCGACCTGGGACCGGACCGCAGCGACGCACGGATGCACGCCAAGACCGTAGGATCCTACGCAGTGCCGTAGGGGACCGCACCGCCACTTCCCAGCAAATTAGGGACACTGTTGCTCCTGGGGTATCGGCGAGGACCATTCGCAACCGTCTCCATGAAGCTGGGCTACGGTCCCGCACACCGTTAGTTCGTCTTCCGCTCACGCCCCAACATCGTGAAGCCCGCCTCCAGTGGTGTCACGACAGGTGTGAATGGAGGGACGAATGGAGACGTGTCGTCTTCAGCGATGAGAGTCGCTTCTGCCTTGGTGCCAATGATGGTCGTATGCGTGTTTGGCGTCGTGCAGGTGAGCGCCACAATGAGGACTGCATACGACCGAGGCACACAGGGCCAACACCCGGCATCATGGTGTGGGGAGCGATCTCCTACACTGGCCGTACACCTCTGGTGATCGTCGAGGGGACACTGAATAGAGCACGGTACATCGAAACCGTCATCGAACCCATCGTTTTACCATTCCTAGACCGGCAAGGGAACTTGCTGTTCCAACAGGACAATGCACGTCCGCATGTATCCCGTGCCACCCAACGTGCTCTAGAAGGTGTAAGTCAACTACCCTGGCCAGCAAGATCCCCGGATCTGTCCCCCATTGAGCATGTTTGGGACTGGATGAAGCGTCGTCTCACGCGGTCTGCACGTCCAGCACGAACGCTAGTCCAACTGAGGCACGAGGTGGAAATGGCATGGCAAGCCGTTCCACAGGACTACATCCAGCATCTCTACGATCGTCTCCATGGGAGAATAGCAGCCTGCATTACTGCGAAAGGTGGATATACACTGTACTAGTGCCGACATTGTGCATGCTCTGTTGCCTGTGTCTATGTGCCTGTGGTTCTGTCAGTGTGATCATGTGATGTATCTGACCCCAGGAATGTGTCAATAAAGTTTCCCCTTCCTGGGACAATGAATTCACGGTGTTCTTATTTCAATTTCCAGGAGTGTATAATAACTTCACTTTTTCGACATTGCTATTTACGGTATCACTGTTGTTGATGGTAAATATTACTATACAGGGTGTGCATTTTAAATTAGCAATGGGCCATGTTATATGTGTGGTAGTTCAGCCAGCACTACAACGTCGTGAGCCATATTTCATAGTACTAAATTGTGCCTCCAAATCACATATGTTCAACACAATATTAACAAATATTAATTCGTTATACTGACACATTCGCATGAAGTCAATCTGTTCAGTTTGTACAGAAAGACATCCTGTACAGCAGTAAAGAACTTGTTACATGCAACATTTTGGAGGAAAATGAATTTTTTCTCCACGTGTGATTAAAAATTTAAACGTGATCATACATTTGATTGCCTTAAGAAATATATAAAAGTATAGAAACTTAGTTTAAAGGACAGTCCATCGAGCTTTATGATCATAAAAGTTACTGCCATTCGAAATTCAGTTGTGGTGGTAGGATACGAACACATACTTGCAGACAGAGATTTGAAATGATGTTTTGGTAATGCACATGGTGTTAAACATCAAAGTTTAATATTTACACTTTGTCAGAAATGTTATTTAAACACTGTTGATGGCTATGAAGCTAACATAAAGTTGGTTATTATGCAAGGCGTCCATGTTAGACCAACACAACAATGTTAAGAGCCTCACTTTAACAGTTAAGTGTTACACAAAACAACATATCTATGAAACAATATTAGGAAGTGCTGATTTGTTATGCTGCTACATTTTCAGGTAGCCAACCGTATGTTATACAGGAAGTATTTTTACTAAAAATATACTAAACAACAGTGAAGGGCTCTTGTTATGTGCTAATGTCATTAATTGTCTGTGTTCGTATTTGCCTTGCTGTATAAGGCAAGTGTTTTTATTGCTTCGAAATGCACTTAAATATTATTTACAGTGAAATATTAATGACTTTATACAGATATAAATGTATATTGCTTAAAAATTTTGATTCTTATTATTTTATTTGTATCCCACAACCCTGTTCAAAAAACTGATTTCTATACGCTGTAAAATCTGCTTGTATAGTATTAAGATCACAAATAGCTATGACAGACTTAGGTATTACCCATGTGGGTGACTGCACTTGTTAATGCAACCTCTTTTAGAATGAGGAGTATGTCAGACTGTAATCAGATTAATGACAAGGGGTCAGTGTGCCCAAAAGTCTAGATGTGGTTTTCAGGAAGTTTCTCACATCCTACTACGGTAATGTCGGGCTGGTTCCCATGTCCCACGTTAGATTCACTCTATGCAAACATTTAGAACACTTTCTCATACCTGCGCACAGATTTTACTACACACCCATGCACAAAGGGTACACTGCTTGTGTCTGGTGCGATAAATAAGTATCTAATACTCTCAGTGTTCGTTCTCCATGAAGTCTCACTCAGCACCATACTTAGGTATTCCGTCTGCAAATTCTAAATGTATAAATTTCATACTTCTACAAGTGATTGTAACAGACTTTGTTACTGCACACATACAATTGTTTATGTATGTATGTGCATTATGTACACACATATAATCCACAACATCATCGAATAATGTCCTTACATATGGATGACACCGACTCAGACTGTGTACTGCCATACAGACTACACAGTATAGATCATTAAAGTCCAAGAAAATTCATTAATGAACTGTGAAGGGTCTTCTAATATTAACTTTGACATAGGAGTCCTGCACATGTAATGATTTATGATGTAATGTTACTGAAGATGTCTTTGTCAGGAAAAGCATTTGCTGAGTCATACACTGTTGTCATCAAAAGATCACTGTACCTCATCTTGTTAAATAGATGAATCCACTCCATCTCAGTATACTGCACTTTAGTATTATGTTGAACATTCTATTACTCCACAGTCACTAGTTCAGGCTACTCCTACATTAACACATTTTGCGCCACATGCTGTTAACATGTACAGGTTGGTAATCAGGAGCATTTGCACATGAACTAGCAATGACCGTCCATCGCTATGAGGGTGAAAATGTACTATGCCATACCCATACAAACTTAATGAATGTCGGAATTGTTATACATGGAACACTTTGCACAGTAAAGTAAAACCTTTCCATAAACATGTTTTTGCTATATTTGAAATTATTTGCGAAACATATCGTTTACTTACTACACTTCTGCCCTGTTCCAAGTAAAACATGTTGAATTTTGTTGATATTGTTGTCTGCTGTGCGGAGATGTTGGCACTTGTTATTGAAGATACAAGTCGCGGAATTGAATGTGAATAAGTAAAAAAAATAAAATAAAATAAAATAAATAAAAAATGGTGTAATCTTCTGGTTCAACATGCGCTGAACGTAGTTTATCAACAGGCCTAACAATAACTTTCTGGTCAGAAAACGGAACTGTGTAGTGATGGAAGCATATAGATTCACGGAGTAGTAACGTTTCCATGTTTCCAGGTGTGTGTGTGTGTGTGTTTGTGTGTGTGTGTGTGTGTGTGTGTGTGCGTGTGTGTTTGAGTACTAAATTGTTATCCCCCAGGATATTTCTTGACATTATCTAATATTTATCGCTATTAAATTATGTTATCTATCCTGTAGAACGTATTACGTCATCACATAGGAACTGACAGTTGTCAGGGGTGACTGTTGATGATGTTCCAGTCGAACGTTCTGTCTGTCTTGTGATTTCAGCGCTGCTACCTACCTGCTAACTGATAATACTACCGCTGGCCAGCCACAACTTTACTATGAAAATTTCTGCTGCAAACACCTTCATCATCAGACGATTTACATCTTCCCAGATTTTTTGATTTTTTTGAGTGTGGCAATGATGGGTACGCTGCGAGCTCGATTTCAGAATGCTACGTCAGTAAAAAGCCTTAGATAATCCTCTGTCTGTAACTCAGTCAAATTCACTTAATACTATGATTACTTCAGCAACTCAAGGCACTGAAGGCATTGTGTCTGATGTTACTGTTAAGGAAATGACAAGTTACGTATAAGTAGTGATAATGTTACACTTGAGAAAACAAGTTATATTAGTATTAGTGCCAATCTATGTTACTCTGAATTGAGGATTCCATTTGATACCACTAATAATAATGACATGTTGTCTAAAGGTAAATCTGTTTCCCCCACCATCAGCCGTATTCATGTTGATCACTTCAAAACGTCAGGTCAACACTAGTCACTTACTATCGCGTCTTTTAAATGAATTCAGAGGTAATCAAGAGCAGTGGGTAGACGTTCAAGAAGTAACATAAGAAAGAGTATCTGCAAAATAAGTGAACAACATAGTCCTGGCAGCAAATTATTACAGGAACGGTTAGCAAGTGTGCATCAACAATTGCAGTAAAGCACAAAAAGGAAAATAGGGCTGGTACGAATATACTGATAGCACAAATTCAGAATTTGTAAAGCAAGTAGGCATCAGCTGAGGATGACACTTCAGATAGATTTAACGAAGAACCTAGTGAAATGAGTGGCAAGCTGCGGCCTGAATATGATGCGAAAATTACCACTGTTGAGGATAAGCCTACTGCAATTGAAGAAAGTCGAATCGAGGCGAGGAAAGTAGTAGAAAATTAGAACAAACTCTTGCAGAAAAATTTGAATGTATTTATGAGAGGAGCGGTCCAGGGATAATGATAAAAATTCAGCTCGTGAAGCTGTTCATCAGGTTTAGCTAATCATGTTTCTACTCCGCAGAAGGATTGAATTACTTAAACTCAGTACAGACAAGGAAACGTTACGGACTAAGTAGGAAAAACGTAAGAATGCTGTCAACATTAATGAACTCAATGCTGTTGGAGCGCATGTGTTTGTGGACGTTGAGCAAAACTCACATAGTTGAGTACAAACAGTGGTCGTGATCTCTGAAGAAGTTAGATCACTTTTATGTTCTAAAGAATGGCAGATACAAATAAACCAGAGGACGAGAGACTCAGCCAAAGAGTTGCTGAAAAGAATATCTGACACTGAGGCAACGCAGGGTAATGGACCTGTTAAAACAATTGTCATATGTAGAATCGGATTCCTGATTAACAATACTATTCGGTTCATGAGGAAGTGCTAGAACCTAAATACGGTAATGCTACGACACTAGCTCACCACATTCGACAACAGTATGATAGCGGTCAGGTTTGCGTAAAACATGACTTCAGGCGTATTTTTAATACTATGTATTCTTGCGAGTAAGCTGCATGCTACGTGTGCATTAATTTTTCTTTACATGCGTAGATACCCTTTTGCGTTTAAGTGCTCATGTAAAATCTTCCCAGTTGCAGCCTGTAAATTATGATGGCTCACATCAGTCTGGAGTGGTGGAGTGTACCACTTTGAATTTCACATCATTCTGTTGAGAGAAATGATATCTAGCACGTATGAAGCTATAGAAGGTGTTTCAAAATGATGTTTTAAAAATTTTGGGGCAGATTCCTCACACCAAAATAAGAAAGGAAGTCCACTAAATACTGGCTCTAAAATGCTTATCTGAAGGGCTATGAGCAGTTGTACATCCTTGATACTCGGACCATCTCTTCTAGCTCTTTATTTACCATGTATTGCGGGGGAGGTGATGGACCTAAACAAGAAAAATATGTTCAATAAACATGGGCTCTAAAATACATCCCTTAAGAGGTAGGAGGACTTCTTCAGTAGAAGAGCTGTATCGAGGCTGAACAAGTACTCATAATTCTTAAGGTATGCGTTCCAGAGCCCATCTGCGAATAGTATCACAGGCATCGTGAATACGCTATTGAATAGCCTGCACGTTGGGAAATGGTTCAGCATAGACAACTCTTTTCAGATGCTCTCAGAGGTAAAAATCCAGGGGGTTTAAGTCCAGTGATCTAGCACGCCACGCTACAGGGCCTCAGTATTCTATCCAACGTCTGGGGAAGATGTTGCTGAGCTGGCGGTGAAGTGAGTGGAAGAGGGTGGTGCTCCCTGATGCAGAAACCACATAACCAGTCGTATTACCAAAGGTACATTCTGAAGCATCCAAAGCATCCAAGGCAGAATATTCCACAGGAATAATAGATTCCTCTGATGAGGACTGTTAAGTAATAACTGGTCCAAGTAAGTGGTCGCCAAGAATCCCGACCACACATTGATGCTGAATCTGTATTGATAAAACATCCCAACCATTCAGAATGATTCAAATGGCTCTGAGCACCTAGAACGTAGAATTACTTAAACCTAACTAACCTAAGGACATCACACACATCCATGCCCGAGGCAGGATTCGAACCTGCTACCGTAGCAGTCGCGTGGGCCCAGACTGAAGCACCTAGAACCGTTCGGTCACACCAGCCGGCCCCAACCATTCCCTGAGAATTGTCTGTAGCGCACATATGACGATTATGCAGAACGACGATGCCAGTTTCGGTAAAGACTGCCTCGTTGGTAAAGAGGACTGATGACAGAAATCCCATAACTGTGATGGTCTGGTGCAAAAACTATCGACAAAGTTTCATAGAGGGAGGCCCACTGCTGATAATCCTTGCACTCGTTGCAGGTTGTAGGGATTGTAGCAGTTGTCATACAGGATACATATAATCGTACTTTGGCTTACATCATGTTGGCTGGCCACTTGCCCGCAACTTGTATTACAGTTCGTCACAATATCTCGTACACCCTGCTCTGCCAGACCTGATATATCAACAGTCCGCTGCCTTCCCTCACGTTCATCTAGGAAAAATTACTCTTGTTCACACAAACGCTCAAGAGGAAATTTTGTGAGATGTGGTTAGTTTCTCGGAAGGGACATATTTTGGTAGAGGTATACTGCCTCTCGACCGTTTCCATCTGGTTGGCCGCATACAAACACCATCTTGGCTTGTTTGTGACACATAATTATACCAAACTATGTTGCTGATTACAGTACGATGCGTCAGTCACACGGCCTGCAACACACAAGGAACATGTGGGATGGGGTCAGAGGAACTTTCGTTCTTCAGCACCGTCTACCTTGAGAATGATGTGTTTCTGGACACATATTCATCAGACCTCTTTTCCTCTGTTGTCAGTCAGGAATCCGTCCCTGCATTTTGTCGGTTTTATGAATGTTAAACTGATAGATTGAAGTGTAATGAAGTCAATCCTGATTTAGCTGGACTTTAATCATGTGTAGAAGTAAATCGTGGATGACAGGCAGTTCGGAAAAGTACAGAATAGTAGCTTTTGAAGTGTGATGCTACAGAATAATGCTGAAGAATAAATGGGTAGATCATGTAACTAACAAGGAGATAGCAAACAGTATTTGGGAGGGAAGAAATTTGTGACAGAACTTGAATAAAAGAAGAGATCAGTTGATAGAACACTTTATGAGACATACGGTGTGGTCAGTACAGCAACGGATGGAAATGTGACGGTTAAAACTTGTAGAGGGAGGCCAAGAGAAGATTACTGTCAGCAGGATCAAAAGGAAGTAGGTTGAAGTAGTTATTCAGAGATGAAAATGCTTGAACAACATAGAGTAGCTTGGAGAGCTGCATCAGACCAGTCTTCAGTTTGAAGACAAAAACAACGACAACAACACTGTCGAGTACTTTTAAAAATGGCTCTGAGCACTATGGGACTTAACATCTATGGTCATCAGTCCCCTAGAACTTAGAACTACTTAAACCTAACTAACTTAAGTACATCACACAACATCCAGGCATCAGAGAAAATCCCTGACGCCGCCGCTGAATCGAACCCGGGAACGCGGGCGTGGGAAGCGAGAACGCTACCGCACGACCACGAGATGCGGGCCGAGTACTGTTATTACTGCCGTTAGGTTAAGGAGTCTAGTTTGTTGTGCTGCACAACTTGCTCCTTTCAAATTGCCTTTATCGTCCGCCAAATGTTGGCATTCGATTCATAATTTAATAGCCTCTGTGTGATCTCTTAGAAGGGCCTCTGCAGTGTGCTTCCACCTCACAGGAGGGAGTTGTAAGAAGTACATGCCGTGTGAACACATCTGGACAGGAGATAGGGCCTGGAGAAGCCATTTGGACATGAATGTAATGCATTTGGCCTGGTGTGCTGGCGGCATGGAGGAGAGTGCCTCAGAGTGCACTGTGGTGTGACTTAGTCAGTCACAGTGGCTTGCACATCATGACTAGGCAGCACAGCCATCTCTCTTGGCCCATAGTGTGGGCAGGGGCAGATGCGCTGGTGGGTAGTGCTCTCTGGATGCTGTGAATGCTTATAATAACATTGTAACTGCTCCAGACCTTCTTCTCACTCTGTGTGGTACAGAGTGACCACATACGTAACTGCCTGTGATAATGGTTGAACGTGGAGTCATGGGAAAACAACTTAATTTGTTAAAAAAATAGAGTCTGAATCTCCATAATGTGTTTGTTACGTAGAAAGAGTGCACTTCTTACAAGAATGAACGCAGCACCTCTACAGTGTAACTGCTATGTGGCAAGGGTGTACTAGAAGTATGCCAATACTTTATAGCAAGTATGTATTTTCTTTATAGAATGCATTAAAATACATCAGTAATTGTTTTGAGTAAGCAAAATACCTTTCACTTTTGTGACATGTATGTCCATTTTTAGTTACAACTGCACTGTAGACATTAGAACTACTGTTTAGGGTGACTAACGTTGCAGGCTTTACCATGTTTCATTATGCTATCAGAGTAACAACCATCTTGAGTTACTGGACTTAACAGTTAACAAATATTGGGCAGCCAAGTTTTTATTGTGGAATCCATTGTGGACCATGAATCACAGTAATTTAGAAAAGGCTATATTGGAGAAATATTTAGCAGCCATATTGGGTCAGGGATTATAGCAATAAAAATAAGGATTGCATAAATGTGGAGACAGCCATCTTGAGTAATGAATTAAAGCAATAAGGATAATGAATTGGGTAACAGAACTGGGAAGTAAATAAGCACTATCATCTACTCTCCAATTAATTTGATAACACACAAGTGTCAAAAATTAGTTCCTAAATAAACAACAGGTAACAGCATAGGTACGCTGCTGGGAGGGGGTAAAGACTGGTGAGTGGGACAGAAGGGTCTTGCCTTGAAAGTGACTGGTGGGGGAGGGTGTCATAAACCATTGTGCCAGGAAGCACGTAGCTCCCTTACTACACTGACCAAGGCAATATAGGACATCATTTGAAACATAGCGTCTTGTAGGACTCTAGGGTAGTGCACAGCTACCAGCCTTGACACGGTCATCATGCTGGCAGTCTGCAGTGCAACAGACATTGTTACATTGGAAAGAAGAGGATTTCCTGACCCAACCGTCCCGTACAGTGCTCCATTACCTAGTTAACAACACAACTTTAATCTTAAGTGGTAGTCGTGTGATGACTGAGATCCAGAATGGGATTCACTATGTCATTCCTAAATGCATCGATCTATACTCGCATATCGCTTGCGGAATATGAACATCAATATCATGGAATGATAAGCTGTAGTCAAAACAGGCCACTATTCATTCTGCATACTAGCACAGATTTCTAATTCGTACACAAGGGATGACACAATATTCTCCGAAACAATGTGCATTCAAATGCGTTTCTGAATGGAAATCTGGATTATAATCTTCTGATATTTACGGAATTTGGGACACATCACTGCAATACTTTATGTGGCTCAACTGAAATGATTAAAATTTACGTACAGATCCTTGTAGCACGCATCAAATTAATCTAAGATTTGTTGGATGTAACCTTTAGGATGTTGCAAATTTAATGGAAGCATTAGAAAGTTCGCATTGTTTTGTACCTAGTCAGTGGCTTGTTTCGAAATATTAAGTGAACCCCATTTTTAAGGCTGTAGATGTATAGGATTGCTGCTAGCCGTTTTATAGGCAACTCACAAGGGAACCTCCCCATCGCACCCCTCTCAGATTTAGTTATAAGTTGTCACAGTGGGTAGACCTTGAAAAACTGAACACAGACCAATCGAGAAAACAGGAAGAAGTAGTGTGGAACTATGAAAAAATAAGCAAAATATACAAACTGAATAGTCCATGCGTAGGTTAGGCAACATCAAGGAGGGTGTGAGCCGAGGAACACCGTGGGCCCTTGTTTAGCGTGAGCAGCTGCAGGACGAGAGGTCCTTTGTTCAAGTCTTCCCTCGAGTGAAAAGTTTAATTTTTTATTTTCAGATAATTATCTGTCCGTCCCTCTGTCCGATGCGACGTAGCTGACGGTAAACACATTGAAAAATTTGAAAACGTTAAAAACATATGTTTTGACAGAGCAAAGGGAAAACTGTGCGACTATAAAACTGTTGCATTCATTTGTTGCAGTTGATGTGACAAACTCTTATGTTTTCATCACTTTTTTGGGAGTCATTATCACATCCACAAGAAAACCTAAATCGGGAAAGGTAGAAGAATCTTTTTACCCATTTGCCAAGTGTACAAGTTAGGTGAGTCGCAAACATATTCCTGTCATGTGACGCACATGCCGTCACCAGTGTCGTATAGAATATATCAAACGTGTTTTCTTGTGGAGAAATCGGTTGACCTATGACGTTGCGATCAAATGTTTTCGGTTCCCATTGGAGACGCACGTTCTTTTGTCTACTAATCGCACGGTTTTGCGGTGCGGTCGAAAAACACAGACACTAAACTTATTACAGTGAACAGAGACGTTAATGAACGAACGAACAGGTCATAACTTTGCGAAAATAATGAAAGTAAATTTTTCACTCAAGGGAAGACTTGAACCAAGGGCCCGCAGCTGCTCACGCTAACCGCGACGGCGCTCCTTAGCTCATACTAGCCTTGATGTTGCCTATCTTGCGCATGGACAGTGCACAGCTTTGTATATTTTGCTTATTTTTTCATAGTTCCACACAACTTCTTCCTGTTTTCTCAATTGATATGTGTTCGGTTTTTCAAGGCCTGTCCACTGTGTCAACTAATAACTAAATCTGAGCGGGGTGTGTCAGTAGCATGGAATTAATTGTGACAATTTGTACTTAGAGTAACAAAATACGAATCGAGATCAGACATCAGTTGGTCCACACTCTGTGATCGGTTTGTAATACTGGCATTCTCACAACACGCTTACATTCTGTTTGTGTCAGGTTCGCTGTGATATGGGGAATGGGATTGACTGCTGGTGGCTCAAGAAGGTCCAACGAGTCCGTGGCTGTGGAGTAAATAGACAAAGTGAAAATTTCATGAAGAATGTGTGTCTATAAATACGTCACTTCGTGGAAATGACTTGTAGTCAAACAAAATATCGGTTGTAAATCCGACTCGTTATTTTATTGTTGCCAATTTTACGAAAGACGGAGTGTCGGTGTGCAAATGTGAGGTGGCGTGACGGCAGGTGGAACATGTCGGTGGTGGGGCCCGTTCCTAGCGGGCTGCCGAAGTTGCGCGACCCCGTGGGTGACTGGAAGCTGATGGGGGCGGTGGCGGTGGGCTCGTTGGGTGTGGCGGCCGTCAGCTTCGCGGTGAGCACATCGATGGCGCTGCTGCTGGCGCGCGGCCGCTACCGCGTGCGCCTCAACCAGGAGCTGCTGGCGCAGGGGCTGACCGCGGTCGCCTCCGCCGTCAGCGGGGGCGTGCCGCCCTCCGCCTCGCTGTCGCGCTCCCTGCTGCAGAGGGACGCGGGCGGCTCCACGCAGGTACCGCGCGTCCACATACACCACTGGCCATTAAAACTGCTACACCACGAAGATGACGTGCTCCAGACGTGAAATTTAACCGACAGGAAGAAGAAGCTGTGATAGGCAAATGATTAGCTTGTCAGAGCATTCACACAAGGTTGGCGCCGGTGGCGACACCTACAACGTGCTGGCATGAGGAAAGTTTCCAACCGATTTCTCATACACAAACAGCAGCTGAGCGGCGTTACCTGGTGAAACGTTGTTGTGATGCCTCGTGTAAGGAGGAGAAATGCGTACCATCTCGTTTCCGACTTTGTGATTGTAGCCTATCACGATTGAGGTTTATCGTATCGCGACATTTCTGCTCGCGTTGGTCGAGATCCAATGACTGTAAGCAGAATATGGAATCGGTGGGTTCAGGAGGTAATACGGAACGCGATGCTGGATCCCAACGGCCTCGTAACACTAGCAGTCGAGATGACACGCATCTTTTCCACATGGCTGTAACGGATCGTGCAGCCAAGTCTCGATCCCGGAGTCAACAGATGGGAACGTTTGAAAGACAACAACCATCTGCACGAACAGTTCGACGACGTTTGCAGCAGCATGGACTATCAGCTCGGAGAAGATGGCTGCGGTTACCCCTCACGCTGCATCACAGACAGTAGCGCCTGCGATGGTTTACTCGACGACGAACCTGGGTGCACGAATGGCAAAATGTCATTTTTTCGGATGAATCCAGGTTCTGTTTACAGTATCATGATGGTCGTATCCGTGTTTGGCGACATCGCGGTGAACGCACATTGGAAGGGTGTATTCGTCATCGCCATATTGGCGTATCACCCGGCTTGATGGTATGGGGTGCGATCGGTTACACGTCTCGGACACCTTTTGTTCGCACTGACGGCACTATGAACAGTAGACGTTACATTTCAGATGTGTTACGACTCGTGGCGCTACCCTTCAATCGATCCCTGCGAAACCCTACATTTCAGCAGGATAATGCACGACCGCATGTTGCAGGTCCTGTATGGGATTTTCTGGATACACAAAATGTTCGACTGCTGCCCTGGCCAGCACATTCTCCAGATCTCTCACCAACTGAAAACGTCTGGTCAATAGTGGCCGGGCAACTGGGTCGTCACAATACGCCAGTCACTACTCTTGATGAACTGTGGTATCGTCTTGAATCTGCATGGGCAGCTCTACCTGTACACGCCATCCAAGCTCTGTTTGACTCAATGCTCAGGCGTATCAAGGCCGTTATTACGGCCAGAGGTGGTTGTTGTGGGTACTGATTTCTCAGGACCTATGCCCCCAAATTGCTTGAATCTCATGTCAGTTCTAGTATAACATATTTGTCCAATAAATGCCCGTTTATCATCTGCATTTCTTCTTGGTGCGGCAGGTTTAATGGTCAGTAGTGTAGTTTCGCCTTGCCGGTGGCCTAACACCAAAACTGTCAAGTGCAAGCGTGTACGGAGGCCCACGAGTGGCTTACGTAAGAAGCGTCGACTCAATATTCCCCGAGCAATCTTTCTGCAGAGCGTGTAAAACAAAAACTATTTGATGAAAAGTATCTGGGCACCTATTAGTGGTTTGTAATATGGGGTGTGTACACCTTTTGCGTTTATGAGAGCCTGAATTCTGCTGGAGAACCTTCCACTGAGGTTTCTGAATATCTGGGAAGTTGTGTGGTAACCCATCTTTACTCAAAAACCTAGACATGAGAGGGAGTGATGCTGGACTCTGAGACCTGTAGTGAAGTCTACATTCTAATTCATCCAAAACGTGTCCCATTCCATTCAGATCAATCATCTGTGGGGGCCAGGCCATTTCGGGAATGCTATTGTCCTCAGACCAGTGACCCAGAGATGATGCTCTATAACACGGTGGAGTTTCACGGTGATGCAACGGTTATCTTCTGTGATTTGTTCCTCTAGTCTGCTCACTGAGAAGTGCTGTAAAATGTGTTTACATCATTGCGCATTTAGCGTCTTCTTAAGCGCGGTAGGAACATCACACCCTAGCCACGGAGAACATCCCATTCCATTACACTATCATTGTCCTACCCGATAGCTGAGTGGTCATCGTGACGGATTGCCGTCCTAAGGGCCGGGTTCGATTACCGGTTGGGTCGGAGATTTTCTCCGCTCAGGGACTGGTGGACTGGGTGTTGTGTTGTCATCATCATTTCATACTTATCAGGCGCGCAGTCGCCCAATGTGGCGTTGTATGTAATAAGACCTGCACCAAGGCGGCCGGATCTGCCCCGCAAGGGGCCTCCCGGCCAGTGACGACAAACGCTCATTTCATTAAACCATCAATGCCATACTTCAGTGTTGACACGACAAATGATGCAGATAATGTTCTCCAGGCAACCCCAAACATAAACACTTCCATAGGATTGCCCCAGAATCCAGTGTGATTGATGACTCCAGATCACTCATTACTAGTCATTCACTGTCTAGGGGCGTTAGTGTTTACATCAGCTCAAGCGCCGCTTACGAATGACTACAGAGAAGTATGGCTCACGAGCAGCTGCCCGACCACTGTACCCATTTCTTTTCATCTCTCTGGTTACAGTCATTGTAGTATCTGAACCGCTGGTAGCACTTTGAAACTCTCGAGTGATTCGTTCAGTAGATTTCACGCGGCTTTTTTAACACCCTCCCAATATTGGACGGTCACTGCCCGTCTGTCATTATGTCTGCCTGGTCTTGGTTTTTGTGTGTGGTTGTCCCTTCACCTAGTCACTTCACAATCACATCACCAACGGTCGACGTGGCCAGCTTTAGAAGGGTTGAAATGTCAATGATGGATTTGTTGGTAAGGTGACATGCAACGACTAGTCTACGTTCCAAGTCACTGAGCTATCATGATCGAATTATTGTGCTGTTACTGGTTCTCTACTGAGAACACAATACCATCTTTTGGACCGGCGTGTGCGCTTCTTGTGACATATGATGCTCAGTCCCACATTACATTGCGGTGTCCAAGTACTTTTGATCAGCCATTGTACGAGTACGAAACAGTCCCCCCACCCACTCGCCTGAACCGGTACGCCTCGTTGCATTCACCGGCAAAAGTGACAGTATATAAAATGACTTTCATCTTAATGTGTGTTTGGAGAGAGGGATTGTTTTTTGATTGAGAAATTTTCTTTAAGTCGTAACTGGTACCTGAATTTTGATTTCTGCCTCCTTGAATGATCAGCTTCTGCACCAGTTGGTGACGTATTATAATCTGGAGGAAGTTATGGTTCTTTAAGGTTTAAAATACGACTCTGTTAGTTACTTGGCCGTATTGCTGATAGCTTTGAGCCCAAGTTTTCGTAGCTTTTCATACCTAAGGGAACACTGTTGTAAATAAATAAGATCAAACAGCAATTTGCTTTTCGTGAGAAAAGGAGATTGCCTATCACTCAAATTTCCTTCAAACTACATGCCTTACTGCCTCAAAATTGGTCAGTGGAGTTCAGCACCATACTATTGTGCAAGAACATAATCCAATTAAGAAATTATGAGAGGGTGTTACGTATTGAATGAAAACTATACAGAATGCACTTCCTTTCCTGAATTTTAGTGAGCTTTTTAAACTTACATCGATTGATAGCCAGCGACGACAATGAAGTTCACCTCCTTTTCCCAAAAAACAACATATTTCTGTTCTTCATTTCCAGAAAATTTGTATAAATAAATCTGGGCACCTATTACACATACTTTACTCGGTTTCATCACTGAAATGGGAGTATTCATTAAATGTAACAAAACGTTCTGAGCGATGGCCTAGCAACACGTCCTCTTTCCACAAGATACATATCAACAGTCCTCTTTTTTTAATAAATCAATAGTCTTTTTTTTAGAGTCCATACTCAAAGATGCACAACTACTATCGTTGCAGCGATTGCGCGCTAAAAAGTTTCTTACTGTCCAGTTGCGCTTCACTTCAATTCAAATACTTTTTGAATTAAAATTTACATTTACCGTATTTACATACATAAAACCAGGCACAAATTAGTTGAAAAAGCAGGGTGAGGCTCACGTAACATTACAAGCATGTGACGTAAAAGATAGGCAGCAGCTTACGAGTACACGGGGTGGCAAGTGCATACTCACTGTAACAAAAGACTTGCAATCCGCCTAGGTTTCTGTATAAAGCTATTCTCACAAAACTCATAGCAGGTTATAAATTTTCTACACTTTTCTAATACCTAGAATACTTCGTCTGTCGTACATCACCCATAAACGTAAACCTCCTACAAATATTATTCCACATGCTTAAAGAAAAAAAAAGATCAGATTTTAATATTCCGTCTACGACAAAATTATCAACGAGAATGCCGAAGTGCTGCTAGCACTAGAACAGGGAAATAAATCAGCCATGACTCTTCAGTGAAACGATTTCCTCCACTTACCTTAAACGACTGAGTAAAACCACAGACAGTTCAAATATCACTTACCAGATGGTTATTTGGAAAGCTCATCCCCCGAATGCGAGTCCACTTTCTTAAGCAATGCGCATATCTTTCGGTCTCCTGTTCCGCAATACTCTGGTCGTTCTACCTCCAAGCCCTTCTAATGCGTGCCCACCGTAATTGCAATCGTCTCGACGTGAAATCATCATATACCGTCTTATCGACTGTTATCTACCTTACCGTAACCACACAAAATAGGTTCGCACACACTCTATTCTTGCTTATGTGCAGTCCTACCACCCTCATCATATATACATCCTATTCGTCCCGAGATTTACTTTCCACAGCATATTTCTATTAATACGTTCTCCAATCAAATGACAACCCAATCCCTTTCCTACAGCTATCAGGATCACTAAACATCGTCATTTCAATAGACACAACTGGCTTATCTCACTAGGGGTTAAGATAGATACTGCCTACAGGAAAATTAAAGAGACCTTTGGAGAAAAGAAAACCACTTGTCCGAATATCAAGAGCTCAGATGGAAACCCAGTTCTAAGCAAAGAAGGGAAAGCAGAAAGGTGGAAGGAGTATATAGAGGGTCTATAATGTGCTTGAGGACAATATTATGGAAATGGAAGACGATGTAGATGAAGATGAAATGGGAGATACGATATTGCGTGAAGAGTTTGACAGATCACTGAAAGACCTGAGTCGAAACAAGGCCCCGGGAGTAGACAACATTCCATTAGAACTACTGATGGCCTTGGGAGAGCCAGTCCTGACAAAACTCTACCATCTGGTGAGCAAGATCTATGAGACAGGCGAAATAACCTCATACTTCAAGAAGAATATAATAATTCCAATCCCAAAGAAAGCAGGTGTTGGCAGATGTGAAAATTACCGAACTATCGGTTTAATAAGTCACAGCTGCAAAATACTAACGCGAATTCTTTACAGACGAATGGAAAAACTGGTAGAAGCCGACCTCGGGGAAGATCAGTTTGTATTCCGTAGAAATATTGAAACACGTGAGGCAATACTGACCCTACGACTTATCTTAGAAGAAAGATTAAGGAAAGGCAAACCTACGTTTCTAGCATTTGTAGACTTAGAGAAAGCTTATGACAATGTTGACTAGAATTCTCTCTTTCAAAAGAGGTGACAGCGGTAAAATACAGGGAGCGAAAGGCTATTTATAATTTGTATAGAAACCAGATGGCAGTTATAAGAGTTAAGGGGCATGAAAGGGAAGCAATGGTTGGGAAGGGAGTGAGACAGGGTTGTAGCCTCTCGCCGATGTTATTCAATCTGTATATTGGGCAAGGAGTAAAGGAAACAAAAGAAAAATTCGGAGTAGGAATTAAAATCCATGGAGAAGAAATAAAAACTTTGAGGTTCCCCGATGACATTGTAATTTTATCAGAGACAGCAAAAGACTTGGAAGATCAGTTGAACGGAATGGATTGTGTCTTGAAAGGAGTATATAAGATGAACATCAACAAAAGCAAATCGAGGATAATGGAAAGTAGTCGAATTGAGTCTGGTGATGCTGAGGGAATTAGATTAGGAAGTGAGACACTTAAAGTAGTAAAGGAGTTTTGCTATTTATGAAGCAAAATAACTAATGATGGTCGAAGTAGAGAGGATATAAAATGTAGACTGGCAATGGCAAGAAAGCGTTTCTGAAGAAGAGAAATTTGTTAACATTGAGTATAGATTATGTATCAGGAAGTCGTTTCTCAAAGTATTTGTATGGAGTGTAGCCATGTATGGAAATGAAACATGGACGATAAATAGTTTGGACAAGGGAGAATAGAAGCTTTCGAAGTGTGGTGCTACAGAAGAATGCTCAAGATTAGATGGGTAGATCACGTAACTAATTAGGAGGTATTGAATAGAATTGGGGAGAAGAGGAGTTTGTGGCACAACTTGACAAGAAGAACGGACCGGTTGGTAGGACATGTTCTGAGGCATCAAGGGATAACCAATTTAGTATTGGAGGGCAGCGTAGATGGTACTAATCGTAGAGGGAGACCAAGAGATGTATACACTAAACCGATTCTGAAGGATGTAGGTTGCAGTAGGTACTGGGAGATGAAGAAGCTTGCAAAGGAGAGAGTAGCAGCAAACCAGTCTCTGGACTGAAGACCACAACAACAAGTGCAGCACGGAACTGAATATGCTGCTTAACATTACATTTCACAACCACACCGCCTTTTAATAACACAGCGGGGAAGGAAACCGTTTTGATGTTAAAATGTTGCTGCAGTCCTAGAATTTGATGTCGGATCAAATGAGGGCAGTATTACACTAAACATGAGGGTACAAAGGGACTTTAAAAATCTGTAGCAACAAAACTATTCAACAGATCAAGTTAGTAGTTGTTTGCATCATTCTGGAGCGTGCTCCAACGTTGCAAATAATGTTATTTTTTTCCTTTGGACTTAACTTTTTTGGTTTACCCAAAAGGACTGTGGAAGCGGGTAAAATGACACACTACTACCGTTGAATTATACATAGTTTCTAGATTAATAAACTAATAAGAAGTTTAAAGTAGGTCATGATTACGACTAGATGTTGGTGATTTAGTGTAAATTCTTTTCGTTATAACCGCCATATAACGGAGGATTCCGGAAATTGTGAATGGAGATTGGTATGTAGGAAGTATTGGAGAGGAAATGCAAATGATCATATTACATTACTGGACACAAGACCTCATCTGGCGTTGTTCAGCTACCCGACGCAAGGAATGAGATGAAATGATTGAAACACCATAAACACCCATTCTCTGGGCGACGAAAATCTCTGACCTGGCTCGAAATGCATCTTGAGATTCTCCCATATAGAGGTAGTGACGCTAAGCGCTAGACCATGAGCTGCCGAGGTTTGGAGAGAAATTTTTGTGTAAAATGGTAGGGGATATCTGCCAGTATGAGAGTGTAGCCCCGCGGATCGAGCTGACCCTCAAGCCGGGGGTTCGAGTCCTCCCTTGGGCATGAGTGGGTGTGTTGACCCTAGGTTAGTTAGGTTTAAATAGTTCTAAGTCTAGGAGGCTGATGATCTCAGATGTTAAGTCCCATAGTGCTCAGAGTCGACTCATCAACGAAAGAAGTGGCTTATAAAGCGCTTGTTCGGCCAATTCATGAGTATTGCTCATCTATCTGGGATCGCTATCAAGTACGACTGACAGAGGAGATAGAGAAGATCCAACAAAGAGCGGCGCGTTTCGTCACGGGATAGTTTACCTGGCGAGAGAGCGTTACGGAGATGCTAAACAAACCTCACTGGCAGACGTTACAAGAGAGGCGTTGTGCATCACGGAGAGATTTACTATTGAAATTTCGGGACAGCACTTTTGAGTCGGACAACATATTACTTCCCCCCACATACCGGTACATGTCGCGCATTGCCGTGCGGGTAGCCGAATTGACTGGGGCGGCTTGTCACGGTGCTTGCGGTTCCCCCCACGGAGATTCGAGTCCTGCCTATGGCATGGGTGTATGTGTTGTACGTAGCGTAAGTTAGTTTAAGTTAGTTTCAGTAGTGTTTAAGCTTAGGGATCGATTACAAATGGTTCAAATGTCTCTGAGCTCTATGGGACTTGACATATGAGGTCATCAGTCCCCTAGAACCTAGAATTACTTAAGCCAAACTAGCCTAAGGGCAGCACTCATATCCATGCCCCAGGCAGGATTCGAACCTACGACCTTAGCGGTCTCGCGGTTCCACACTGAAGCCACACCGGCCGGCGGACCGATAACTTCAGCAGTTTAGTCCCTTTGGCACTCACACACATTTGAACATTTGATTTGGAAGTGTAACAGCCATGAACAGGAAACTCAAATGTAGAGAGCCTGTATTCGCAGTGGACAATGATTTTTATGCTGCGACTATCGTTTGCATCTATCGTGAAAATAAGACAAGAGAGGTTACAGTAGGTACTAAGGCATATAAGCAGTCATATTTCCCTCGCTCAATACGCGACTGGAATGGGGAAGGAAATCGATAACATTGGTACATGTCCTCCGTGCCATGCACTGCAGAATGGCTTGCGGACTGCAGATGTAAGTGTACATTTACATGTCTATGTTGCAAATAACTGATAGGCCAGATGCCAACTGGGTAAGGAAAGGGTGTATTTCAACCTTCGTTTGGGGTGGAGGGATGGATGGGTAGATTTCAAGGATTCGCAACATTACTGAAACAAAATTTCATTCTTACGGGTGCCACCCCAGTGGCAATCGAAAGACTTTTGTGCCCTGCCTCCTATTTGTTACTTGTAGCAGTGACACGTTTAGAATGAACCAGCCTGGCAGGAGGACAGGACGCTGAGTGAGCGCGTTGTCGCCAGCTCGCCGGTCTCGTGTCCTGCGCCGTGCTGCTGGCTGTGGTGCAGGGCGCCGGTCCGCTGTTCGAGCCTCTGCCCAGGGCCGTGCTGTCCGCCGTCATCATCGTGGCCCTCAGGTACAGTAACACTACCTCAACCTGCCACTGGGGACCGCTAGTGTAAGTGCTGGTACTACCTGACACATTTGAGCCATAAGATAAGCAATGATCGCGTCGCAAAAAAATTTTACTGATGCTCACTATAGCGAACAGTGTAATAAAAATATGACTGTTTAACGATGTAAAGTGAAAATATTCACGCTCTTGATATGCGAATCAATAAAGCCACCAACATCAAATTGTTAGGTAGAATGCTAGGTACGCAGCATATACCGGACAAGTCTTCGACTTTCGTAAGGTTCACGCACAAACAATGGAATATACACTATGTTGATATATTTTTCCCTGCAACGTACTGACGCAAAGCTAAATTAAACATAGCTCCAATCCCGCCCTTTCGACCAAGGATGTACGCCGGTTTCCAATGGTCAAAATCACAAGTTGGAATTAGAAATCTCCTTTGAAATATTTCCAAGACCGATCCACTCTATCTCTTTTACCAGCTCGCCTGATCTTGACGAAGGATGTCGGGATCTGGAAAGTGGCAGACCTCGAAGAGCCCTATGTACCGACCATAGTCGGAAATTATTGAAAACATTCTGACCGAGTGTGCCCAGATTGTCTCCGTGCAGATACATTTTTATAGTGTTCAAGGTAGTTTGGCAGGTGGCAATGAGGAAGTTTCCGAACTCGCTAGTCTTAGAGGGATCCTTTGCCGACTTACTCACGCACGTGTCAGTCTCGCACCCTTATCCCTCCCCATCCCCCGTCGCTTCACTTGATCTGTACAGAGGAGAGTGCAAAACAGGAGAGCTCAAAGAACAGAAGCACGCTTACCTGCTTCAGATTTCGACGAATAGGTTTGTTAATATTTCTAGAGGGTTCAGCATGTGCACCAGGACAGAAACTGCATTGCACTGCACTCCAAAGGCTTTTCTGGCACATCATGTCCTCAGAGAAGGGTTGAGTCGTCAAGAGGTATCAGCAGTAACAGACGTTGGTAAGAAAGACATCCTGTTGTCCATCCCACTGAGAATTGCCGTTGTTGACGGCTGAAAGTGCAAGACTCAACGCCGCAAAGGAGGCGACGGATTCATCGATGCCTTTTGTGTCACCCCCTGAGGCCTCTTCATCTCGATTCTGAACCTCAGTCCGTCTTATGGATTTTCTTTGGCCACCCATAAGAAAACTGTCGTGGTTGTGATGTTCTTTGCGGAGGCGCGGAAAGCTGGGATGAATAAAAGGTAAAAGAAACTACGACGATTTCCCCATCATGTAACAAATCCGCGGTATCTTTGGGTAGAACTTTGGTGAAAATTGGTACCAATGGACATCATTAATGCACCTGCCACTACACGCGAACTTCTGATCTGGGGCCCTTTTTTGCATGTGTCAACATGCACTGTTTGAAGCGTCGCTGAGCCCGAGGGTGACTTTGCAGGACGCCATCACGCTTTTTGACGATTACAGAGGAACCTTGTAGGCACCTTTGTGCCAAATTTTGAAGTTCTACGTTGCAATCGAAGATAATTTCGGGGTTTCGAAAATGTGACCATTTAATTGTGTTTCTCAGTGTAGCTGTTGAATCAGACCATAGACATGAGCATTTGCATTGGATAATAAGAAATCCCGTTTAGTTATATCCTGCAATTCTGTGTGCTGAAAATTGCTGTTCCTTTACTGGGGTACATGGGTGAGTTCGAAATCGAACGATCTATAGATCGACTACGACTGCTGTGTGTTGAAGGCAACAATGTATACCCGTGTGAGGAAAACGTAAAAATACAGTGTACCACGCAGCCTCGAAATCTGAAATACCTTTTCGGGGTAATCCACTCGACTTCAACTGAAGTAAGTATACGATTGATGGTGAGTCTTGTGCAGGTCTGGTTACCGTACGATTCCACAACTGAGGTATATACAACTGTTTTTTCGCAGTCACATATACTGCCTGCGACACTGATGTATAGTGGTTTGACGTCCAATCGACTTCGCCACTGCATCTGCCGAGACGCCTATGACGCGATTGGCTTCTGGAACGTCGCTCCACAAGTTAATTAGTTAAATGTAAATGAGCGCTTATTTATTAAACACACGTTGGCCATAAAATCCAGTTAAGGTTAGACGGAAACGCGAATCTGGCTAGACTGAGAACTAAGTCCAATAACAAACAGTCACATCCAGAAGTGAACTCCATTACCAACATAGCTGAGCTAGGAGCTATGGTGGTTACTGTCCTGTAGAGCTGTTTACTGTAGGCGGCTGATTCCAGACTGGTGGGTGCTCTCTCCAGACTGCTGCTAAGTGCCAACGCCGGACTTCGTAGCTGACGCATTCTGGCTATATCTGCTGAAAAACTTTGTCCGTACGAAGAATATCGGCAGACTTGTTAGGTCACCCTCGTATATGGCTGAAGCTACAGTCTGTAATCAGCTTTACGTCCGCTGGCTATCCAAGCGCAGTGATGTCATCGTATTGCCTAACTGGCTCACTTGATGAGGCATAGCAATATAGTGCAGCCACTGCCGGTGGCTTCTGTGGTCAACCGCGGACGGGCTCGCCACCTTTGGCGTCGCCTAGAGATGTGGGCTACGCTGACAAGCCACCTTGATGGAAGGGTGGATTATCTAGCGGGGGAAGTGGTGTGGGAGACGACAGTATGCCACAGAAGGCATTTTCCTTGCCATGCTACACTGAATAGCCAAAGAAACCGGTACACCTACCTAATATCGTGAAGCGCCCCCGCGAAAACTCAGAAGTGCCGTAATACGACGTGGCATGGACTCGCATAATGTCTGAAGTAGTGCTAGAGCCAACTGATACCATGAATCTTGCAGGGTTGTCCATAAATCGGTAAGAGTACGACGGGTGAAGCTCTCTTCTGAACATGTTGCAAGGCATCCTAGATATGCTCAATAATGTTCATGCCAGGGGAGATTTGTGGCCATCGGAAGTGTTTAAACTCAGAAGAGTGTTCCTGGACCAACTCTGTAGCACTTCTGGACGTGTTGGGTGTTGCATTGTTCTATTGGAATTGCCCATGTCCGTCGGAATGCACAATGGATGTGAAGGGATGCAGGTGTTCAGACAGGAAGCTTACGTACCTGTCACCTATCAGGGTCGCATCTAGACGTATCAGGGGTCCCATATCGCTCCAATTGCACACATTCCACTCCGTTACAGAGCCTGCACCAGCTTCAACAGTCCCCTGCTGACATGCAGGGTCCACGGATTCATGAGGTCGCCACCGTACCCGTACATGTCCATCCACACGATACAATTTAAAACGAGACTCGTCCGACCAGACATTTTCCAGTCATCAACAGGCCAATGTCGGCGCCCAGGTGAAGCATAAAGCTTTGTGTCGTGCAATCATTAAGGGTACACGAGTGGGCCTTCGGCTCCGAAAGCTCGTATCGATGACGTTTCGTTGAATGGTTGGCACACTGACACTTGTTGATGGCCCAGCACTGAAATCTGCAGCAATTTGCGGTAAGGTTGCACTTCTGTCATGCTGAATGATTCTCTTCAGTCGTCGTTGGTTCCGTTCTTGCAGGATCTTTTTCCGGCCGCAGCGATAGTGGAAATTTGATGTTTACCGGATTGCTGATATTCACAGTACGCTCGTGAAATGGTCGCAGAGGAAAATTCCCACCTCATCCTTACCTCGGAAATGCTGTGTCCTATCGCTCTTGCGGCGACTACAACACCACATTCAAACTTACTTAAATCTTGATAAGCTGCCATTGTAGCAGCAATAACAATCTAGGAACTTAGCCAGATACCTGTTGTGTTATATAGGCGTTGCCGACCGCAGCATCGTATTTTGCCTGTTTGCGTATCTCTGTATGTGAATAGGAATGCGTATACCAGTTTGTTTGGCGCTTCAGTGTAGTGTGACTTACGGAATTAAGCGGTTAATTTCGGGGTGCACCCTTTGTCTCAAATTCACGTAGATTTTTCCACACGAGAGTCCAAGGACGATACTATGGGCCGAAGTAACGTTAAATTCAAATTCGCCGTTGGACTATCTCGCTTTGTGTTGAACCAGTGCTACTATTGTCTGTGTATTGGCTTTGTTTTGTATACTTTTCTACCCATGTGTTATTATAGCAGCTCTTTTCTCTGTTCAGTGTCACTAAATTGGGACACCTCATAATGATTTCCTCTGAAAGTTTTTATTTACGTGATTTACTAAGAAGATTACATCTTATATTTGCTTTCCAGGACGTCTGCCTCTTTCTTTTCAAAAGGAAATAACACAGGTTGCTTGCAAATGTTCAAAAGTCTGACACCTCCGAACAGCGGACATGCGCATTATACTCCAAGCAGTAAGTCAGTGTCAACATGAAGTTCAAGATCTTCTGGTCGAATAAAATCAGTCTCTCCTCAGAATTTTGAGTCATCGTGCAGTACCAACAGGTTATTGGGAGTTATGTCTGGCTTTCCTTAGCAACGTAGGTTAAATTTCTCGAATGTTAAATGCGACGCGTAAGTTGTTGGCCCACAGCCACCATGTTCATTTGCAGCTCTGAATACTGGATGAAAATGATGGTTAATGAGTGAAATGAGCTGGTTTGTTGATTCTACTGGGACAGAATGCATCCTGTCTCTTATGCAGAATTATACATTGGCATTTCACTTAGTGTGAAAGGGCCAACTTATTATTTCAGTTTACTTGTGATGGAGATTGTTATTCAGCGGTCCATGAAAAATGTACTACATATTTGTGCGATACTTGTGTGAAACAGTGTTCTGGCTGGGTATTTGACCAACGCAAAAGTCCTCCATCCACGGCCAACATTTCAATGCTTTTATCACGTATATTTTTGATATTTTTTGCCAACTATGACTATACCATAAGAGAAAATTGTTTCCTACAATTTCGACGCCATCTTCGAAGCAATTCATAAAGCCACAATAACGAGGAGTAAAGGCAATAGTCGTGACCAGTATAGCCATACAGCGTTGACATTTGCTCTGACACTTCTTAACATATTGGACTGCCACATAATCACATTCCAATACGCTGGACTGCTACGTACTTCTGACAGCAGAGCTAAACAGAGCTGTTACTCATCTAAATAACGTGTCTTGACAATTTATTTCTGTTCCAGTTTGTCTCCTGAATATTTGCTTGTTCTGAGCGCTAATTAACATGGCGACCTGTGGATTGGTTTCTGCTACCAAGTCCCAGTCCCATAAGAGCATTGAAACGTCTTCTCCAACACCGAAGGAGGATTCCTTTTCTTTCCGGAAGTCTCTGGACCTAAAAAACATTCTTCCACGGCTTTGATAGGTGAAATGAGAACATAACTGGGAAACTAGTAGAACGCAATTCTATGGGTGCATCTAACATTTACGACACATTAATTCAGATTATGACAGTACTGCGCTTACTAGTATCTTGAGTATTTATTTAGTTACTAGGCAGTCTACTCATTTGTTTGCTGCAGTGGACTGACGTCTTTATTGTTCATTGAATTTGTATCTTTAGAGTTTTTAAGTATATTATCACCTGAGCTGTAGCATAATTTATTGTTGAAGTCATCGTTTCCATCCCGACTATTTAAAAGTATACATGCTAAGTGTTATACTATACATATACACTAACGGCACATCTCGGTGCTGTAGACTACTTAAAAGTGTCTTATTGCTATAGAAATAGTGGGAGCGTGTCACCTCACACACCAAGTACTAACTCTGTGGCCACCGAGGGAAGTAGATATATCCACATGCATTCACTTGCCATCTGAAACTACTATTCTGAATGCCCTTACACAATCTCATTGAGTCTATAAAGCTATCACAGATGGAAGTGAACTTTTTGGCCGAAATTGAAAGGTCGTATACAGGGTGGAGAAAACAGGGTTGATTGTAAGATCGGGGGAAGGTATGGGACGTGGGATATAGCAAAATGTCCTTGGGTCGGAAAGGGACCGTTTTCTAACTACAGTCCTCAGCTTGTGCTCTCGTGGTAGCGTTCTCGCTTCCCGAGCACGAGGTCCAGGGTTCGATTACCGGAGGATTCAGGGATTTTTACCTGCCCCGAGATGATTGGATGTTGTTGCGTCGTCTCCATTATCATCTTTCATCCCCATGAAGGTCGGAGGAAGGCAACGGCAAACCATCTCCATTAGGACATTGCCCTGTAAGGCGGTGCGGGTCTCCCGCATCGTTCGCCTACGCTCTGTCAAGAAGCATGGAACTTTATTTCCATTTTCCATTGTAACTACAGTCATAAAACGAAAGCTAGCTCTTGATAGGCTCGCGTAAGTTTGTCTGGTAAGCGAACGTGTATGATTTTGTCTATCAGTGCGGTTTTCACCATGTCTTAGTTAACACTTATTGATATACTGAACTTAATAGAGTAGTCCATTTATGCTCTCTCTACTTTAGCAAAAATTAAAACATGTGGACTCTAGATTTCATTATTAATGATATTACACATTCCAGTACCAGATGTGTGATATTTACTGTAGTGCTGTGTTCGCAATATGGCTCATTAGCTTAAAAAATTAATGTAATTAAGGACCATTAATGAAGATGATTTCGTAGCAAAGCTTTATTAGCTAAACATAACAGAAAATTAACGTGTAATGTAACAACCCATGCATATTAATTTCATATTTGCCTTTCTTACACAGTGAAGTTGAAAGCAATGTCGTTGCATTTTTTTTTATTTCTAACTGCAGTCTGTCACATAGCAGGCGTTAGCTGCGCTAGTTTATGTAACTGCAAACACTTCCGCGCGCTGTCTGTCGTTTGCTACAATCTGCAAATGTTCTGAATATAGCTTCGCTTATAAAAGTGAATCACTTTTGTGGTACGCTGCGTGAAGAAACCGGTGGCATATTTATTCCGTCATGACTGAGCAGAAAGTGTTGTGCTTGATAATTATCAGTGGAGACAGGCGAAATGAAAAGAGTATCGGATTATTCCGCTCCAGAGGGCAGCACATCTTCCTCTGAGCCTTGGCGACAGGGGCATCCATTTCGATCGATACAGATGTCCTGATTGTAATGCTAATTATGGCTGTGTGAGACAGCGTCTGTCCATCCTCTACACATGGAAGCACACAGAAATGGCATATCCTGTTTGCGAGTTACGGTTCCCAGTAATTATATCAGGTGGAACGGTGCAATTCAATTTCTGTCGTGAAAGCGAGTAGGGCGCGACGCAGGGTGCAACTAAATTCCCTTCACAGACTTTGAGGGCAGGTTCCTTACACCAAAACAACTACAAAAATCTTTAATACACATGGTCTCTAAAATACGTACCTTAAGAGCTATGGGTACTTACGTTTCTTCGATACTGTAAAATACATCTCTTCTACTGCAAGCTCTTTGCTTTCCATATTTTCAGAGGAGGTAATATCGTAAAAGAAGTCCAGTAAACATGATTTCTAAATTGCATCTCTTAAAAGCAATGAGCACTTTTTCATCTTTGCTATTGTCAAACACATCTCTTCTATTGAACAGCTGTTCATAGCTCTTAATGTATTCATTTTGGAGCCCATGTTTACTTTACAAATTTTTCTTGTTTTGGTCCAAAAATACGGAAAGCAAAGAGACAGTAATAGAATGCTATCGATTATGAACAAGTGCCCATAGCTGTTAAGGTATGCATTTTAGAGCTAATGATTTCTGGACATATATTTCTTGTTTTGGTGTATGTTTCTTCCTTCTAGAAGTTTCCGAACGTGTCAAGGTACTCTTTTGCTTCTCCTAGCAACCAATTACACACCATTACTGCTGGATCAGGGACAATTTCAGTAAGAGTTGTGATGAAGGCTGTTTTACAGGATACTGCAGTTCTAACTGCTGATGTACTTTGATGTTTTGCAGTAGCATTGTGAAGTAAAACCTACAGGTATTGTGGGCAACAGGATGGTTTTCATAGTAGTGTTCCCATTCGAATATCTTATTCTGCGTCATGATTAGAAGCAAATATCAAAAGTGTACAAATCATTGTTGTAATGTCTACACATGTGCCGGGGATTCCCGTCAGCTACGTAACAGACACACTTTACACTTGGAAGCAAATAAAAACTTTTTACGAGATTTACGGTCATCAGCCTTGTTAATAACTTCAATTCACCTCCTGCTAGGGGTATTGAAAATCTGATCCACATTAAATAAAAACTTGATACTTTAATTTTTTTTCGACGGAATATTAAAACATTCGAAAGACAGAATGTGACGATTACTGTCTTAGCCACAACGAATGATTCGTTGCATATTTAATCTTTGATTAGCGGAGTATGCTCTAAAATTAACATTCGTTCATACCATTCCTTCCGAAAGACGCGCTGATAGCGAATTTTAATAAAATCGTAATATTCGTATAGCGTGACATATACACTGAAGAGCCAAAGAAACTGATACACCAGCCTAATATAGTGTAGGACCCTGCGAGTGTGCAGAAGTGCTGCAACACCAGGTGGCTTGCACTCGACTAATGTCTGAAGTGGTGCTGGAGGGAGCTGATACTATGAAACCTGCAGGGCTGTCCATAAGTCAGTAAGAGTACGAGGAGGAGGAGATCTCTTCTGAACAGCACGCTGCTAGGCATCTCAGGTATGCTAAATACTGTTCATGTCTGGGGAGTTTAGTGGCCAGCGTAAGTGTTTAAACTCAGAAGAGTGTTCTTGGAGTCACTCTGTAGCAATTATGGACGTGTGGGGTGTCTCATTGTCCTGCTGGAATTGTCCAAGTCCGTCGGAAGGCGCAATGGACACGATTGGTTGTAGGTGATCAGACAGAATGGTTACGTACGTGTCAACTGTCACAGTCGTATCTAGACGGATCACGGGTCCCATATCACAGGCCCCACACCCTTACAGAGCCTCCACCAGCTTGAATAGTCCCCTGCTGACATGCAAGGGTCGACGGATTCATGAGTTTGTCTCCATACCCGTACACGTCCAACTGCGCGAGACTCGTCCGACCAGTCAACAAGTTTCCAGTCATGTCGGTGTTGACGGGGCCAGGCGGGGCGTAAAGCACTGTATTGTGAAATCATCAAGGGAACACGAGTCGGGCTTCGGCTCCGAAAGCTGATGTCAATGATGTTCAAAATGGTTCAAATGGCTCTGAGCACTATGGGACTTAACTGCTGAGGTCATCAGTCCCCTTGAACTTAGAACTGCTTAAACCTAACTAACCTAAGGACATGACACACATCGATGCCCGAGGCAGGATTCGAACCTGCGACCGTAGCGGTCGCGCGGTTCCAGACTGTGGCACCTAGAACCGCTCGGCCACTGCAGCTGGCGATGATGTTTCGTTGAATGGTTGGCATTCTGATAATTGTTGATGTCCTTGCATTGAAATCTGCAGCAATATGCAGAAGGGTTGCACTTTTATCATGCAGAACGATTCTCTTCAATCGTCGTTGGCTCCGTTCTTGCAGGATCTTTTTCCAGCCGTATTGATGTCGGAGGTTTGATGTTTCACCGGGTTTCTGATATTCACGGTACACTCGTGAAATAGTCGTACGGGAAAATTGCCACTTCATAACTACCTCGGAGATGCTGTGTGGTATCCCTCGTGCGCCGACTATAACACCAGTTCAAATTCAATTAAATCTTGATAACCTGCTATTGTATCTGCAGTAACCGATCTAGCAACTGCGATAGACACTTGTTCTCTTATACAGCCGTTGTCGACCGCAACGCCGTATACTGCCTGTTTACGTATGGCTGAATTTGAATACTCAAGCCTATATCAGTTTCTTTAGTGCTTCAGTGTACATCGTAAGACAGAGAGATAAACATATATTTTATGATATAAAAAAAACGAATTTAGTATTAATATTTACGCTGCTCACTCATAATTAAGGATAAGAGCCACTCATAATTCGAGAGAATAGTTCCGTACTCGCCTGTAACATACGGCCAGCGGAAGCTGAAGGACAACCATGCGAATCTGAATGATATTATATGCAGGAAAATTCGTAACTGTCTGTTCGAGAAGACGCATGTTCCAGTATTTTTATCTCAGGAAACACGTGCACCTGCAGCTCAGAACTGAAACTTCTAACGATGAATGTAGACGGTTGCTAAACCTTCGTGATAGACAAATGACTCATGGCGTACGACACGTAATTTATTTAAATATTTTATAAACTTTGAATCACATCGTCAGCATGAGACAGATAGTGAGGTAATTCTCATGTCTACATATTGTCCCAAGGAGTATCTTTATAAAAATAATAGTTATTAATGAAAAGAGCCTCAAGATGTTGATTCGCCCAGCCATACTTCCTCTAATTCCTCAGTTTAATAAGACACAGCTGGGCAAAATACTACACGAATTCTCTACAGACGAATGGAAAAACTAGTAGAACCCGACCACGGGGAAGATCAGTTTGGATTCCGTAGAAATACTGAAACACGTGAGGCAATACTGACCTTACGAATTATCTTAGAAGAAAGATTAAGGAAAGGCAAACCTACGTTTCTAGCATTTGTAGACTTAGAGAAAGCTTTTGACAATGTTGGCTGGAGTACTCTCTTTCAAATTCTAAAGGTGGCAGGGGTAAAATACAGGGAGCGAAAGACTATTTACAATTTGTACAGAAAGTACAAGAGTCGAGGGGCATCAAAGGGGAGCAGTGGTTGGTAAGGGAGTGAAAGAGGGTTGTAGCCTATCCCCGATGTTATTCAATCTGTATATAGAGCAAGCAGTAAAGGAAACAAAAGAAAAATTCGGAGTGGGTATTAAAATCCATGGAGAAGAAATAAAAACTTTGAGGTTCGCCGGTGACATTGTAATTCTGTCAGAGACAGCAAAGGACTTGCAAAAGCAGTTGAACGGAATGGACAGTATCTTGAAAGGAGGATATAAGATGAACATCAACAAAAGCAAAACGAGGATAATGGAATGTAGTCGTTTTAAGTCGGGTGATGCTGAGGGAATTAGATTAGGAAGTGAGACACTTAAAGTAGTAAAGGAGTTTTGCTATTTGGGGAGCATAATAACTGATGATGGTCGAAGTAGAGAGGATATAAAATGTAGACTGGCAACGGCAAGGAAAGCGTTTCTGAAGAAGAGAAGTTTGTTAACATCGAGTATAGATTTAAGTGTCAGGAAGTCATTTCTGAAAGTATTTGCATGTAGTGTAGCCATGTATGGAAGTGAATCATGGACGATAAATAGTTTGGACAAGAAGAGAATAGAAGCTTTCGAAATGTGGCGCTACAGAAGAATGCTGAAGATTAGATGGGTAGATCACATAACTAATGAGGAAGTATTGAATCGGATTGGGGAGAAGAGAAGTTTATGGCAGAACTTGACCAGGAGAAGGGATCGGTTGGTAGGACATGTTCTGAGGTATCAAGGGATCACCAATTTAGTATTGGAGGGCAGCGTGGAGGGTAAAAATCGTAGAGGGAGACCAAGAGATGAATACACTAAGCAGATTCAGAAGGATGTAGGTTGCAGTAGGTACTGGGAGATGAAGAAGCTTGCACAGGATAGAGTAGCATGGAGAGCTGCATCAAACCAGTCACAGGACTGAAGACCACAACAACAACAACAACTGTGTCTAATGTACTAAAAAATTGTTCGTGCAAAAGATAAATTTGAGGCTTCCTGTTACACGATTTGCTACACTGAACTTATCATTTACTATCGATATAGTCCAATGGCCAGACTCCCAGTAATCTGAAGGCATATTTTGAATTACATGCAGCGGATTATGTGTTAAAGTTTCGAGGGCTTACATTTGTGAGCAAATTTGTCACTGCCTAAATCAACCCAATTAGAAATTCAATCTGTTATTACTCACTGTGTGCTTTTTACCTTCCACTAGACGGTGCATTTGCAGTGGCAGTATTCCTTTGACGTACTGAAGCAGATGCATACAGAATTATTCCGATATCACAGAGGTTTAAATTCTTTCTTTATGTTCCATGAGTTCTCGAAATCATTTCAGACGAATACGGAGATTAATTCATATGGTGGTCCACGGCTGGTTCGTCAGCCTGCACTTAGTACAACTGTGTAAATAGTTTTTTTTTAAGTTCATATTATTCCCATGGGTACGAAGAAGATGGCACGCTCAAGGGTGTCGTGAATATCTTATCTCAAGGAGAAAAAGAATTGGAAGTCTAGACCAAGTCCTTAGAACACGGGAAAAAAACCACTGATACGGCCATGAATTTTTAGCATCCATCAAAAGTGAGCCTTCAGGGTTATTGTTTGCATACGACAGGATCACCTCGTTAACCCTGTGTCTGTCTGCCTGTCTCACCGACTGTTAAAAGCCTTTTTATCAGGAACGCGTAGACGTATAAAACTGAAATTTATCACATTCTGAGGTCTATTGTCCCTTGCCGGTGTAAAACGTTGAAGCTTCTAAGCTAATGTTGTCAAAAGATACGGCAATTTATGTTACATATTTTGGTAGTCGCAAACTCACTAGACAAAACCTACAGGCCACTTCTCGCTAGCCGAGTATCATGAACTTTGCCAAGAAGCAAAGTTTCACACTACAACCAAAGGAAAAAAATCCCAAAACTGACAGCTTTTTTTAAAATTTCATCTTACACTCTGTCTGTTTGTCCGTCTCTTAAGAGCCTTTTCTCCTGAGCAATGGGTAGACCTATGAAGTTGAAATTTATGTTACATATTAAGTTATATAAGCCCTTAGCGGTGTAACAAATGTAAGCTTCTAAGAGGATGCAGCCAAAAGATACGGTCACTTAAGCCACACATTTTGATATTGGTAAACTGACTCATCAAAACCTATACGGTACTTCCCGTTGGCCCATAATCTTGAAATTTGTCAAGAAGCAAGATTCCACTGTAGAAATGAAAGAAGAAAGCTGAAAGTATTATCACGTCATATGAAGAAATGTTCTTTTGTCATTTGTTATCCGACGACAAATTTGAAACGAAAACAATCAGTAGTTCTGCATTCAGCTCCACTGACTGTCAACGGTAAAAGTGAAATATCAGGCGAAGAATGATTTTATTGCTCATATAACGTGTTTCGGAAATTACATCAGATATTCAGGAGTGATTACTGCACGCAGATAAGGCGTTTCAAGTTGTATATTAAAAGACACTCGCAGAGTAGTAAAGCACTAATACTAGTCTGTGGATATTTGTTTTGCATAGAACTGGAAGCGCCGATCTACGTGCAGTGATCGGGCCTGGATATCTGACAATAGATTCTGAAACGCGTCATATGCGCTATAAAGCCATTCTTGGCATAGTATTTGATTTTTACCATTGTGATGCAGTTGTCCTGAATGGAGAACTGCTGGTTATAATAATAATAATGGCCGTCTGCCTCCTGCATGACTTTGTGTCACATATACAGAGTGGTTCATTTATTGTGACCGGGGAAAATATCTCACGAAATAAGCATCAAACGGAAAAACTACAATAAACGAAATTCGTATAGCTTGAAGAGGGAAACCAGATGGCGCTATGGTTGGCGTGCTAGATGGCGCTGCCATAGGTCAAACAGAAATCAACTGCGTTTTTTTAAAATAGGAACCCCCATTTTATTACATTCGTGTGATACGTAAAGAAATATGAATGTTTTAGTTGGACCACTTTTTTCGCCATATGGTAGATGGTGCTGTAATAGTCACAAACATGTGGCTCACAATTTTAAACGAACAGTTGGTAACAGATAGGTTTTTTGAAATTAAAATACAGAACGTAGGTACGTTTGAACGTTTTATTTCGGTTGTTCCAATGTAATACATGTACCTTTGTGAACTTATCATTTCTGATAACACATGCTGTTACAGCGTGGTTACCTGTAAATACCACATTAACAGAATAAATGCTCAAAATGACGTCCGTCAACCTCAATGCATTTGACAATAAGTGTAACGACATTCGTCTCAACACCGACGTTTTTGAGATTCCCGATCCTCGCGCAATTAGTCTGCTACTGGTGTGCGGATTAGCCGGGACAGCAGCTAAAGCACCTACTTGGGCATCATCATTTCTTGCAGGTGGTGGTTGACGTTTCACATGTGGCTGAACAGTTCCTGTTTCCTTAAATAACGTAACTACGTGGCGAACGGTCCGGACACTTGCATTATGTCATCCAGGATACCGAGCAGCATTCGTAGCACACGCCCGTTGGGCATTTTGATCACAATAGCCATACATCAACACGATATCGACCTTTTCCGTAATTGGTTTACGGTTAACTTTAACACGGGTAATGTATCACAAAGTAAATACCGTCCTAACTGGCGGAATATTACGAGATACCACGTACTTGTACGTCTGTGACTATTACAGCGAAAAATGTGGTCCAACTAAAACATTCATATTTCTTTACGTACTACACGAATATGTAACAAAAAATGGGAGTTCCCATTAAAAAAAAAAAGCAGTTGATATCCGTTTGACCTATGGCAGCGCCATCTAGCGGATCAATCAGAGCGCCATCTGGTTTCCCCCTTCAAGATAGACGAGTTTTGTCCTTTGTACTTTTTTTCGTTTGATGCTTATTTCGTGAGATATTTGGCCCAGTCACTATCAATGGGCCACCCTGTATAGTGCTGAAACTGAAACATTCTCGAAAATATTTGAATCTCTGGGACCGATATCTTGCAACTATCAGTGTCAGTAACAGGCAAAAATGGTCGAAGTTGTCGATTGCCAGAATGGATGAACTATCTGTATACGTAA
Source organism: Schistocerca gregaria (assembly GCF_023897955.1). NCBI lineage: Eukaryota > Metazoa > Arthropoda > Insecta > Orthoptera > Acrididae > Schistocerca > Schistocerca gregaria. The sequence goes on from NC_064923.1 coordinate 725,467,012, forward strand.
TTAAGTTTTTATGGAACCCTCGATTAGATCTCACCCTGGCCAGTTTTTTAGTCCTTTATTTTTTTAATGACTGAAGGATTGCGAGACAATACAGCTGAAGAGAGGATGAACACGCCTAGATGAAGAAGGGCACCGCACGGTGGGAGGGGGTGAGCGACGGGGGAGGGCAGATGGTAGTACCGTAGCCACAGTCACTCAGTCGTTGCTCGGCTGTGTGCGTAAAATCGATTAGGTACAGGTACTTTTGTCTCGATACCGAGTAAGTACCGGTGGAAGTATTCGGTATCGAAACAAAAGTCTGGGATACTTTGTCGTACCTACTTTGTCGTGGCTAGGGGGATACGAGAGGAGTGAGGCGGCGGTCGTGTGGCAGGGGAATGGTGATGGCCGCGAGCCGCGACGTGCCGCGCATGTTCCGGCTGAGCGTACTCGACGGCGGCGTGTGGGTGGCCTCCTTCCTGGGCGTCGTGCTGCTCGACACGGCGCTCGGCCTGCTGCTGGGCGTGGCGCTGTCGCTGCTCTTCCTGGTTGTCAGGGGGGCCGCGCCGCGAGTACAGGTGCTCGGCATGCTGGCCGCCGCCAAAGGTGAGCCGCCGGAACCCCACCCCCTCAGGTTTACCGGTAACATGGTGGAGCGGGCAGCACAGGAAAAAGTGAACACAGATGAAGCACGAAAACAGGAACGTCATCGACCCCTAGGCCTACACACTAGTTCTTGCTGCTGTTGTTGTGGTGGTCTTCCGTCCAGAGACTGGTTTGATCCAGGTCTTCATGCTACTCTATCCTGTGCAAGGCTCTTCATCTCCCAGTACCTACTGCAGCCTACATCTTTCTGAATCTGCTTAGTGAATTCATCTCTTGGTCTCTCTCTACGATTTTTACCCTCCACGCTGCCCTCCAATACTAAACTGGTGATCCCTTGACGCCTCAGAACATGTCATACCAACCGATCCCTTCTTCTAGTCAAGCTGTGACACAAACTCCTCTTCTCCCCAATTCTATTCAATACGTCCTCCTTACTTATGTGATCTACCCATCTAATCTTCATTTCAAAAGCTTCTATTCTCTTCTTCTCCAAACTATTTATCGTCCATGTTTCACTTCCATACATGGCTACACTACATACAAATACTTTCACAAACGATTTCGACACTTCAATCTATACTCTATGTTAACAAATTTCTCTTATTCAGAAACGCTTTCCTTGCCATTCCCAGTCTACAGTTTATATCCTCTCTACTTCGACCATCATCAGTTATTATGCTCCCCAAATAGCAAAACTCCTTTACTACTTTAAGTGTCTCGTATCCTAGTCAAATTCCCTCAACATCACTCGACTTAATGCGACTACTTTCCATTATCCTCGTTTTGCTTTAGCTGATGTTCATATTATATCCTCCTTTCAAGACACTATCCATTCCCTTCAACTGCTCTTCCACGTCCTTTGCTGTCTCTGACTGAATTACAGTGTCATGTGCAAACCTCAAAGTTTTTATTTCTTCTCCATGGATTTTAATACATACTCCGAATTTTTCTTTTGTTTCCTTTACTGCTTGCTCAATATACAGATTGAATAACATCGGGGAGAGACTACAACCCTGTCTCACTCCCTTTCCAACCGTTCCTTCCCTTTCGTGTCCCTCAACTCTTATAACAGCCATCTGGTTTCTGTACAAATTATAAATAGCCTTTCGCTCCCTTTATTTTATCCCTGCCACCTTTAGAATTTCAAAGAGAGTATTCCAGTCAACATTGTCAAAAGCTTTCTCTACAAATGCTAGAAACGTAGGTTTGCCTATCCTTAATCTAGCTTCTAAGGTAAGTCGTAAGGTCGGTATTGGCTCACGTGTTCCAATATTTCTACGGAATCCAAACTGATCTTCCCCTGAGGTCGGCTTCTACTAGTTTTTCCATTCGTCTGTAAAGATTTCGCGTTAGTATTTTGCAGCCGTGACTTATTAAACTGATAGTTCGGTAATTTTCGCGTCTCTCAACACCTACTTTCTTTGGGATTGGAATTATTATATTCCTATTGAGGTTTGAGGGTATTTCGCCTGTCTCATACATCTTACTCACCAGATGGTAGAGTTTCGTCAGGACTGGTTTTCCCAAGGCTGTCAGTAGTTCTAATGGAATGTTGTCTACTCCCGGAGCCTTGTTTCGACTTACGGCTTTCAGTGCACTGTCAAACTCTTCACGCCGTACCGCATCTCCCATTTCATCTTAATCTACATCCTCTTCCATTTCCATAATATTGTCCTCAAGTACATTGCCCTTGTATAGGCCCTCTACATACTCCCTCCACCTTTCTGCTTTCGCTTCTTTGCCTAGAACTGGGATTCCATTTGAGCTCTTGATATTCATACAAGTGGTTCTCTTTTCTCCAAACGTCTCTTTAATTTTCCAGTAGGCAGTATCTTTCTTATCCCTAGTGATATACGTACGTTTTTACATCGTTACATTTGTCCTCTAGCCATCCCTGCTTAGCCATTTTGCACTTCCTGTCGATCTCATTTTTGAGCCGTTTGTATTCGTTTTTGCGTGCTTCATTTATTGCATTTTTGTAGTTTCTCCTTTCATGGATTAAATTCAATATCTCTTCTGTTATCAGTCCTGGAGATTCAAATATTTTCGAGAATATTTTAGTTTCAAAATTATACAGGGTGGTCTATTATCGTGACTGGGCCAAATATCTCACGAAATATGCATCAAACGAAAAAACTACAAAGAACGAAACTCGTCTAGCTTGATTTATATTAGCCCTCGTCCTTTTACCTACTTGATCCTCTGCGGCGTTCGCTATTTCGTCTCTACAAGCTACCCATTTTTCTTCTACTGTATTTCATTCCATCATTCTTGTCCATCGTTCCCTAATGCTCTCCCTGAAGCTCTCTACAACCTCAGATTCTTTGAGTTTATCCAGGTCCAATCTCCTCAAAGACCCACCATTTTGCAGTTTCTTCGGTTTTAATCTACAGTTCATAACCAATAGATATGGCCAGAGTCCACATCTGCCCCTGGAAATGTCTTACAGTTTAAAACCTGTTAGCACTAGTTAATCTTACTTAAACTAACTTACGCAAAGGACAACACACACAGCTATGCCCGAGGGAGGACTCGATCCTCCGACGGAGGGAGCTGCGCGAACAGTGTCAAGGCGTCCCAGACCGCGCGGCTACCCCAAGCGACTGTGAAAACAGAGGCAAAATAGAAACAGTGTACAATCCACGCTCAAGTTGTATAACATGGAGCGAGTATGAATAGCCGGCGCGTCGTGTTTGTGTGCTCGCGCTATTTGAATTCGAAGTGGGAAATCCGTGTTCAGATCTCCCTCGTGCCCGATTTTTCTTTTTTTTCCACAAAATTATGATGTGTTCTTCCAGTCATTGGCGTGTCTGTTCGCTGTATTCAAATTTGTGTCTGTATCGTTGTGCAACGCTCGTTTGCAATAGCAAGTTATAAGGAAGAGACCTCCGGTTGTACCTATCTCTTAAAAATGGTTCAAATGGCTCTGAGCACTATGGGACTAAACTCCTGTGGTCATCAGTCCCCTAGAACTCAGAACCATTTAAACCTAGCTTACCTAAGGACTTCACACACATCCATGTCCGAGGTAGGATTCGAACCTGCGACCGTAGCGGTCACGCTGTTCCAGACTGTAGCACCTAGAACCTCTAGGCCACCCCGGCCGGCCGTACCTACCTCTTATTTGTCTTACACAAGTACCACATCTTATGACTCTTGCGTTCCATACTGGAAGTTTTGGCTTTTGAATCCTTTGTTGTAACACAGTTCACACCAATTTATTTCTTATTTTAATTTCTGTGAGAAGCATCTCCCCTGCTGTCACTCTCTCTCTTTCCAAGCATTAATCCCGACCCTGCGAGGTCAACTGTCATTGTTCATCGGATGTGGGCTGTTAATTTTAAAGGGGTGGCCGGATGCCCTTCTTGCCGCCACCCCGTACCCCCTAGGACTTAATCAGTGTACCCCAACTGTCTGCGTCTAGTGTAAATCTTGAAGTAGTGTGAACGTGTTACAAATGTCTGCGAGCCGTGTAACTGAGGCGGAATGTGGGGACCAGCCCAGTATTCACCTAGCGCGATGTGGAAAACCGCCTATAAACCACATCCACGCTGATCTGCACACAGGCGCTCGTCGTTAGTCCGCCGGGCAGATCCGATCTGGGGGCAGCCGCGCCTACCCTAGTCCAGGAAGCAGCGTGTTAGTGCTCTCGGCTACCCTGGCGGATATCTCGCCTGCTGTCACTATTGATCATATTTACTTGTGACGGTAATATATTCTTACCACATGGCTCACATTCTGTAATCAATGTTTAGTATGACGGCTGCCAAGACTACAAAAGGAGAACAGATACATCAATAGCTATACGGAGAGTTCTTAATTTTGTAAAGGAAAATGGGCGTGAGGGAGATTTGAATACGGATCTCCGAGTTTGCAGTTCAGTACTGTGACCGTACAGCGCTGTGGTTCTTGTAATTCGCACGATGTTGCACATCTTGAGCTTGGACAGTTCAGTGTTTCTCTTTTGTTTCTCTTTTTACAGTTCAGTACACCTTCTTCTTCCTGATTTAGTGCTTGACCTGTATTCAGTTTATGACGGGGGTGTCCACCGGCCCATGTTACCACTAAATCCGAGAGTTATGCCATGGAAAGTTACCCTTCTGAGAGCGCTCCGATGGCGAACGCAACTTGACACACAGCCAGGGCCACAGGAGGGAAGGTAGTAACAGCGTGCGTATGATTCGTGGAGGTAGAAGCCCGGCATACACTGTAACAGCGTTACTGCTTATCGCGCAATAGTACTCCTGAAATTGGTGCCCCCTGCTGGCTATTGTGAAGAAAATGACTTAGTAGTAGTAAAATGACTTAAACCACAACACGCTGTGTTACCTAGTCCTGTCACGAAACTGCGCCACATGTACAGAAAACATATCTCAGGGATTTACTTTGCGTAATTCTGATGGTAAATCTCGATTATTTAATAGCAAAAGAACAGGTTTTTCAACGACCTTAACGGATGTAACCACGTCGGAGTTTCGGAACAAAAATCAAAAGGACATGAAACACGAAACCCCCGTAGATAAGTATTTAAATAATGAAGGAAATTGTTATAATCTTTTACCGTTTTAACTGTAAGAGCCGAATAAAGTCACTCTAGGTCATGAGTAAGTCGTAATATGACGTTTGACATAGCTGCCTGCTCAGATTCAAAATTCCCACCTATAGCGTGCCTTGCACGAATAGCGGACGAGCCGCCTAACTGTGGTAGGTCGGTGTTCAGAATTTAATGATGGACACAACATAACGCGGGCTGGCGCATACCACAATAAAACACACAAATGTGCGTTTTGAGAATACGTAAAACACGTGCAATAACAACTACCATAAAATGAATGAATAAGACAGAGAAACTGAATAGTATCAACTACTATTAAGAGTGAATTAGTGAATTCGACAATGACAACACATTGCAAAGACACTTTCTACATTTAGTTTTTTTTAAAAAAAGCATATACTCAGAAAAGCTTTCACGAAAGTGAAAGAAAGTGAAGCTGAAGCTCCATGAGACGCTTTAAGAGGATACAGAGAGAGCGTTTGGCATCAGAGCTTCTCGTCGCGCGGTCTGTGCATTGAGACGTCGTTGTTCGCTTATCGCGGCTGGCGGCGTAATTGAAGTAGCTCTGTCAGACAGGAAACTGCAGCCGATACATTCTCTTGATTAGTAAATGATTCCCCTGTGAGTAATAGTCTTTCGTTGCATTCCTTTACTCACAGGCTGGTCAGATATAATCGTTACTGTGTAGATCTATTTTCTATACATTCGTGATTTCAACGTCCCATACACACGTTTTTGTTGATAACGTCCCGTACACAATTTTGAAACAGTAAACAATGCACTTTTACTAGAGATCGCGACGTTAATAACAGTCTGCTTTCTTGGCAATAACAATCGCCAACTCATATTTCTTGCGAAAAGCAGAACCACATGTACCAAACAATTCATAATTCTCCACGGCGAAAGTTAAAGTTATACTGCGAGCAGTAAATCATTAACTCATGCACAAGATAATAAGTTCATTGTACTGTAATTCGGTCAACTCAGTTACGTGCAAAACAACTCGGTTCTTTCTGTGAAAATCACAGTCCATTTACATAAACATTTTACATAAACATTGTCGCTGCTGTTTATAGTACTCAATGAAGCTCACTGTTTACATTTTGTTTCATAACGTCCACGACAAAATTTAGTTTATAGCGTGACCGAAAAATAAGAACGTGGTCATAGATTCTCGTGTGCCTCCGTCGACCCCGCTTACACAACACACTCGTCCACTCCACGGCGCTACGCCCCTCCATAATGTCACTCTTCTACTCCCAGTCATCGATTCGGTCTCGCATCGCAGTTAATACGACAGTGCTGCATGTAACGTTTTATATCACACAGCGCTTTTCAAAAAAGCATTACAAAGAAAATGAAACATATATTGACACATTTTCATACAAAATTAAGAGGCGGTTCTAGGCGCTACAGTCTGGAACCGTGCGACCGCTACGGTCGCGGGTTCGAATCCTGCCTCGGGCATGGATGTGTGTGATGTTCTTAGGTTAGTTAGGTTTGAGTAGTTCTAAGTTCTAGGGGACTGATGACCTCAGATGTTAAGTGCCATGGTGCTCAGAGCCATTTGAACAATTAAGAGATTCATATAGAAATATTAATAAATCAAAAAGCATTTACATTTCATACTAGACAATCAAAGAACAAATATTCTAAACCATCAAAATATATAAATGATAATTAATTGAAACCCTGAGCTGCCCACAGGTGTTGTTGATATACCTCGATGCGGACTGCTGAAAATGTGTGCCCCGACCGGAGGTGTGCAACGGTAAGTCCCTGTAGTCGCGCTATTCATCTGTGTTCTCGGTGGCTGAGACGGATAGAGCGTGTACCATGTAAGCAGGAGATCCCGGGTTCGAGTCCCGTTCGGGCACATATTTTCAGCTGTCCTCATCGAGGTATTTGAACAACACCTGTCGGCAGGTGAGGATTTCAGTTAATCATTTTAGTGAAGCTGCACGGTCAATGGTATCTGTTCTTTCGAGAACATTTACTATCTTCATATACATCAAAATATATGTGTACAGAATAAACGAAGCAGGAGAACAGAAAGAAGGAAAAAGAAATATCTCTAATAATTAACCATATTTTCACACTGCACACCGTACGTATTGTTTCTCCCACTTTTCGAGAGCTTCCTGGAACTGATTTTCTGGGATGGCGCGCATATCTCCTGTTGAACTGTGTTGAATCTCTTCTACGGCTTGGAAACTACGTCCTTTATAACGTGGTTCCATGTTTGGGAAACAGAAAAAAGTCTTTTGGGCTATGTCCGGAGAACACGGTGGATGGGACACAACGGGAATTTAGTGTTTTGCTGCGGACAAGGAGTAACGCGTGATCCGGAGCACTGTCCGGATAACACATCCAAGTCCGGTTCTCCCAAAATCCACGACCCTTCCTGCACGCAGCGTCTCTCATGAGTGCTAGGATTCCCTGGTAGATTTCCTCGATTACCATCTGAGCACGTGATGCAGATTCCTGATGGACAGTGGCGATGTGGAAGACGGTCCAGGCTTGGGATGGTCGCCGACCGTCAGTCTCCCTCGTCGAAAACGCTTGAACTACTCACTGCGCTGCGTACGACTCGTTCAGTTAGCTCAGCAGCTGCAGCAGTTTTGCCTCGCCAAGATCGAAGATAAATTTCACTCTCTCTCACACACACATATGCACACACACACACACACACACACACACACACACACACACACACACAGAGAGAGAGAGAGGGGGGAGAGAGAGAGAGAGAGAGAGAGAGAGAGAGAGAGAGAGAGAGAGAGAGAGAGAGAGGGGGGGGGGGGGGTCTCGTTTCCCGAGCACGAGGTCCCGGGTTCGATTCCCAGCAGGGTCAGGGATTTTCACCTGCTTTGAGATGACTGGGTACTTGTATTGTCCTTATCATTTCATCATCATTCATGACAGTGGCGAGATTGGACTGAGCAAAGGTTGGGAATCTGTACAGGCGCTGATAACTGCCCAGATGAACGCCCCATAAACCAAACATCATCATCATCGGCTTCCAATGTCACTCCGGCACTAATCCGAAAAGCGGATTATGCACGCGTTCAGGTCAGCGGCCGAGGCTGACTTTGTAAGGGTCAGAGCGAAAAGCGGTGGACGGCAGTTTGTTGTGTAAGCCTGTCGCTAAGTGCGCACAGCAGCAGCAGCGCACTCCCTCGGACAGTTGGCGCGATATTTCAAAAGCTGGTTTCGTTTCTTTTTGAAATAACATTGTGATCAAAAGTCCACCTAACGGTGCGTGACGCAGGGGCTGCTATGTGCCGCTATTAGTTCTCTTTCATGTTCTAATTGCAAATGGCGCGAGGGAGGAACGACGGTTGATATGTCTTCGAACGAGCCCTAACTCCTCTTATCTTGTCTTCTCGATCCGTAAGCAAAATGTACCCTGGCGATAGTACAGTCATTCTCCAGTCAGCAGAAAATGCCGGTTCTCTGAATTTTCTCGATATTATTCCGCGAAAAGAACGTTTCCTTCCCTACAGGGATTCCGTTCTCTTCCCTCCGAGAATTCCCGTTTGAATTCACGGACCATTTCCGTAATACCCGCGTGCTAATTGAGGCTACCTGTTGTGGTATCGATAGTAACGAGGCCACGTAGTTTCAAAGGTTGGAAGTACCACGAGACACCGACGGCAGCGTCCTCTAGCTGGTGCTGTGCAGCTCTACGAGCTCCGCTACAGATTCAGTCCATTTTCATCAGGCGCAGGCAGCCAGGACACTTCACTTCAGCTTCGCATCTCATTCCAAGTTATGTATTCTTATTGCTTAAGTAAAGGAGATTTAAATTCACACAGCAGTACAGACGTGTTTTACCCTTTCCTGAGCAAACCCACGGGATACAAAATTTGTAACGAATCTTGCAGAATATTTCATTGTTTTCCTGGTGCAGATCCCCAACTTCAGAGCACTACTCAAGAGGTGGTCGCATTAGTGCTCCATATGCTGGTTTGTGTACAGACAGGCAACACTTTCCTAAAATTCTTTCAATAATCAAAAGTATCATTTGCCTTCCTTGTTACTGTCCTTAGGTGCTCTTTTCATTTCATTTCGCTTCGCAACGCTACCCCTGGATATTTAATGGACGTGACTGTGCAAGCAAAACCCTACTAAAGCTGTAGTCGAACACAGCGGTATTGTTTTCTATTAACATTGCATTAACACCCAGGGTGGTTATAATAAAACTTGAGCCAATGTAGACGGAAAACTGTTTATAGTATGGGTACCAAACTTTGTAGGAACGACACAGAAATTAAGTTGTTAGTAGTGTGTCATGGCTTAATGTTAGCCGCTGGTACTGGTACGTCGACGTAGTGTTGAAACACGAGCATTAGTTTGCATTACAGTTGCAGAATGTCAACTTGGGCGTGGAAGAGGTTAGGAAGGCTTTATCATAAAGCTATTTTATTGAAACAACAGTAATAGAGCTGGTGTTCTTCGCGAGTATCGACGCATTAAAGGAATACAGAGAGGTTGAGGATAATGATTCGGAAGTTTGAATTAACTGACGATTTGTGAATTGCTCCTGGGAGACGCCGACGGCCAATTGCGCCACCAGTTGTTGCCATCACTGAGAGAGCTGGACGCAAAGACAGTTTTTCAAGCAGTGCTCGAGCTGCTCCTCCATTCGTTAAGTGGTGCGAACAATTGTAAAATGGTATCCGTGCAAACTTTACATTACCCAGCAACTTTTTCGGCGTGATGCAGACTTTAGAGTAGAGTTTGCTCTTACTTTTCCTGCAGAGTTGAAGTTGACGACGTGTGGCCTTGCAACATTTTGTGGAGCGAGGAAGGATACTTCATTCTCACTGAGACAGTGAACACACACAGTTACCACATTTGGCGATTGTCACCGCCATCGGACGTCCATAAATTTCCACTCCATAGTTGTGTTCTGCAGAAAATACTAATGTACATGTCCTGTGAATATTAACGTCCTATCTCTAGTCCTTCAAGGTGTTCTGTTTTTTTTCTGAACATGAGTGTACATGTATAACCTTTTTGTTACGCTGTATTTTGAGTAGACATGAATCGCGCCTGATTCGAGACATTGAATTTTTACTGTAGTTTGTAGGCGGCGTAGAAACGGATCTATGCATAGTGGAAACTACGCACTGAAATTCATATGTGCAATAAATCGTTCAGATATGTAAGGAACTTCCTATAAGAATGGCGCAATGACTATTTCTGACTAGTGCCTCTATTCACGAAACTTTGTTCCGTTTTAGCGCTCGCAGATCCCTCTTCCTCCAGCCACTGCTGTCAAGTACATTCTTCTGGAACCGTTGAATATCTCAGCATTATCTAAATATGGTAACACAGAACAGGTCACACAATTCTGATAAGATCATCCATGAGAATGATGGCAAAAGATTCAAGAGAGTACACCAGTTCAAATACCTGGGATCTCGGTTTATCACGGACAACAACATAAAAATGGACATCAAGGAAAGAGTAGCAGTGGGAACGAAATGCATGCATTCCCTCAGAGAGACGCTTGGCTCTAAATTGATCTCAGTGAACACTTAAGATGAAAATCTACAACACAGTGATATGCCCAGCAGTAATGTTAAGTTCAGAGACATGGAGCATGACTATTTGAGGACGATATGGGGACCAGTTTTAGATAATGGAGAATGGAGGAGGAGAAAAAACGAGGATATTTACCTTCTGATGCGACCACCAACACAAGATAAAGAACAAAAGAATACAATGTGTGGGCCATGTAGCCCGTATGCCAGATGGAAGACAGGCGAAGATGGTACTAGCGGGGAAACCAAACACCAAACGCCCCATTGGACGACCAAGGCAGCGCTGGATGGACGACCTGGCGAAGCACCTAGCAGCTCTGGGAACTGAAGACACCTGGAGGAACCGGGCCCAAAACAGGGAGGAATGGAGGCAGTTTGTGGAAGCAGCGCGTGGTCTGCAGGGCCTGTGATTGCTGAATATCTATCTATCTATCATCCATGTGGACTAAATGAGCGTTATATACTCTCGTATGCAAAACTTAAGGACGTAAGTAGCTTTCGCATGATGACTCTCATTGCTCGCTAAACTTGGCCTTATATAGAAAAACTCTTACAAAATGACACACAAGGTAACTGAAAGAAATACGCTATGAGTCGAGCAGAAATGACACTTTTATTAGATTATGAAAATTACACCGAGATCACACTGATTTACGATGGTGCCCTGGTCAATGCAAAAGGGGGAAATGGGTCTTAATAGGGCGTGTGATCACATCGGGAGGCAGTGCATGTTCTGCGACGTGGCCCCATGCTCGTCATAAAGTTGGTAAGCATCACCTGTCGCATGACTTTCCGTTCCTCCAGCATCGCGGCAGACGGCTGGTTCATGTGCATGTGCCGCAGAACGCCTCCTCAACATGTCCCACATGTGCTCGATGGGACTGAAGTTGGGGAAACGGACAGGCCAGTCCGTTTTCGAATATCCACTTTTTCGAACAGCTTCTCCATCTGTGGTGCTGGATGCTGTGGCGCCTCGTTATCCATAAGTCAGGGCCGAATTGGCCCCCCTGATAAAGCGCACAAGGGGAAGGAGTAGAGTGTCACAATAACTGATCGTGTTCAAAGATCTGGAGGTCAGTACGTCTACGTAACGTTATGCCTCCTCACAACATAATAATACCTCGATCACCAAATCAGTTATGTTCGACAGTTTTCCTTGGTGTGCTATCTGTTCTGATCAGTCGCCATATGAGGGTACGTCTAGAATCACTACGCAGACTCAGTGGGCTCTCATCCGAAAATAGCACACAGCCCTACTCTTCATTGATCCAGTTCCTAAGCACTTGGCACCATCGCAAAACGTTGAACATTGTACGCTTAGGGGTGAGTTTCACTTGTGAATGTCCATTCACCTTTTGGTAGTAACTTTCTCTGCACCAGTTTGCACCCCTACCCTGTCAGGAAAGGAATAATGCTTCTTGACTGGATGATCTGTAGTAGAACACTAAACGATTGTATAGGGTGCATCAAAAGTTTTCTATTGTCAGGTTAACTAAGCTTTTAAAGGACAAATAGTCTTCGAAGGAATATAACGATGTGTTGTTACTCCTTTGATACATAATAACCACGAAGTCCCTACTAATCTGAAGTTATCGATATACAAAGACAGTTTCCCTTAATAATCAGCTTATGGCATTGAACCAGACCTGTTGCCGAAAATCTTACGAGCGGATGTTCTGTGTTTATCACTACTCACTCAAATACTCCACAACTGGATCCCTTTCAACGTGCAGTTCTCGGTCGTGACTATCAAAATATACTAGGCGGACTTTAGTTATTCATTAAGTCACAGTTTGCACAGAAAGTCTGGAATTCATACTTGATGACTTTAGAACACTCCACATTCAAGTTTGAGTCATAATTCCGTTAAATTACGATCAATTTTCAGAGATCCTAATACATGCATAAACTTATAAGATCATAGTAAGAGGACTATCAAATTACTATCAAAATATTTTGTACGTACAACAAATATTAGGTAGTTTTACCAACAACAGAGCACTGACAGTTACGTGGCGGTTTGCTATTGATGTAATACACAAGTCGAGGTCACCTACCCTTAAGTACCAATATGTAATCAGTCAAGATTTCAAGGTGTATCATGTATATTAAGGATTTCAGCGACATTGTATTTGCCGGTTCCTTGAAAATAGCTATAAAAGCAGAAACAGATTTCTCGTGAAATAAAAATTGATAATTAAACAGCAGGCCGATGTGGCCGAGAGTTCCAGGTGCTTCAGTCTGGAAACGCGAGACCGCTACAGTCACAGGTTCGAACCCTGTCTCGGGCATGGATGTGTATAATGTGCCTAGGTTAGTTAGGTTTAAGTTGGTCTTAATTATAGGGGACTGAGAACCTAAGATGTTAAGTTCAATATTGCTCAGAGTAATTTGAAACATTTTGGCAGGTAAATTGCAGCTATACTGGAATATCTTTATAGCAAAGTATTCATGTAGTACGTTTATTCATTGGGCTATTGATTTTTGTCGTTTGTTCAAAAATGGTTCAAAAGGCTCTGAGCACTTGGGACTTAACATCACAGGTCATCAGTCCCCTAGAACGTAGAACTATTTAAACCTAACTACCCTAAGGACATCACACACATCCATGCCCGAGGCAGGATTCGACCCTGCGACCGTAGCGGTCGCGCGGTTACAGATGTCGTTTGTTAGTTTGTGGTCTACGGTATCGCTAGTTTTAAGAACTTTCAGTTGGGTTCCTATGTTTGTTGGGTGGTGGTTTTGGGTCAGTAAAGTATCCGAAAATGTTCAGATGGAGCTGTTACTTTCCAACGCTGTTAGATATTACGAGTGTGTGCGTCCGAATTTCTTACGTGCACTGTGCAGTGTTATGCGTCACTAGTTAAGTTCATAGAGTATATACATCTATACAGTGAGCATAGCCTATAGCGCATGTACTCATCACCAAACCAGTATTGTCACTTGATTATTGGGCAACGCTGCTTGTCTACAATTTGCGGTTATAGTTAAATTTGAATATTACACATATTCGCCTTGTTTTAGATGCTTTCCTTCACGATTGAGTTTTAGTGGCATTTATATTGCAGTATCGTCGTTGCTACGGTTATAAAGAGAAGTATGTTAACTTAGAACTAGTCACTTTTCAAAGGTGTGTACTATAAATCTATAATTGTAAATGACGTATTTACATGAGGCACTTTTTATGTTGAAAAATATCGGCACGGTATTATAAAGTGATGCGTTGCACAGGCAATTTCTGCGATTTTATGGCCAGGTATTTACGAAACAAGTGATAAGTAAATTTTCAAATGTGTTTGAGTAAACTGCCAGTAAATGTATTCCTACCAGTGTTATGTTCGTACGCAGATACACTTTATACATGACAGTTGATTGATTCCCTCCGATCTATGCATGTTCTCAGATCCTTGTGTGTTTATAAGTAATCATGGATGAGAAACTTTCGTATACATTGTCACCGAATGTAATTAATTAGGACAGATTCGGAAATAAGAATCAGTGCAGCGAAAAATATTACTTGTCTATAAAAAGCAGAACAGTAGAAAGATATATTCAAAATATTAATGGAGAAGCAGGTGGTGGAAATCGCTTACTCTATTTGCTGTAATAATTTCGTAGTTCGAAATTCGTTGTTCCTTCGTAACACTTCGGCGCCTTGTACAGTGTAACGTAATTAATTAGAGCAGAAATTCCACAATACTAGTAGCTACATCAGAAAATGTAGTACGATATTGTTGGCTGTCACTTCTTATACTGTTACTGAAAAAATGTAAAACAAGTGGAATCTGAGCAAAGGAAGTGTGGCAAAAGAGCACAATATCATTGCCCTTCTCAAATTTTAGCCAAAGTTAGTTCCAGATATCGAATTGTTAATATGTCTTCAAACCGTGTATACATAGTTTCAGGGTACTTCTGAAGGTAGTCAGTCAGTAGGAACGAAGTATGTTGTTGTTGTTGTGGTCTTCAGCCCTGAGACTGGCTTGATGCAGCTCTCCATGCTACTCTATCCTGTGCAAGCTGCTTCATCTCCCAGTACGTACTGCAGCCTACATCCTTCTGAATTTGCTTAGTGTGTCCATCTCCCTCTACGATTTTTACCCTCCACGCTGCCCTCAAACACCAAGTTGGTGATTCCTTGAGGCCTCAGAACATGTCCTACCAACCAATCCCTTCTTCTAGTCAAGTTGTGCCACAAACTCCTCTTCTCCCCAATTCTGTTCAATACCTCCTCATTAGTTATGTTATCTACGCATCTAATCTTCAGCATTCTTATGTATAACCACATTTCGAAAGTTGCTATTCTCTTCTTGTCCGAACTATTTATTGTCCATGTTTCACTTCCATACATAGCTACACTCCATACAAATACTATCAGAAACGAATTCCTGACACTTAAATCTATACTCGATACTAACAAATTTCTCTTCTTCAGAAACGCTTTCCTTGTCATTGCCAGTCTACATTTTATATCCTCTCTACTTCGACCCGTATACTAACAAATTTCTCTTCTTCAGAAACGCTTTCCTTGTCATTGCCAGTCTACATTTTATATCCTCTCTACTTCGACCATCATCAGTTATTTTGCTCCCCAAATAGCAAAACTCCTTACTACTTTAAGTGTCTCATTCCATAATCTAAGTCCCTCAGTCCCCAAGTTAACTCGACTACATTTAAGGTTCGCCAATGACATTGTAATTCTGTCAGAGACAGCAAAGGGCTTGCAAGAGCCATAGAAAGGAATGGACAGTGTCTTTAATTTTTTTCCTTTATTGAATTTCGATTCCTCCCTAAGGGGGTGGGCTGGCAGCAGCTTAGTACGCTGCTCTGCAGCCTACAGACTTTTCAAAACATAAGAAGAAGATAAGAAACAATAAAAGCAGGCGATGAAACGGTGACTTAAATTATAAAACGGTGGAAAATTGTGGAAAGTTAACACATAAAACAAAGGGTTCGCAATGCTAATAAAATACACAGGAAGCAGACAGGTAAAATAGTAGACAGACAATTAAAAAATATGGTGACAGTCTGGTTTCTGTTTGCAAGAGATATAAAAATCACACTCAGTGACAGTATGATTTCCATTCGCAACACTTCAGAAAAGACACAGAACACTGAACACTCACAATAAACACTGAACTAAAATATTGGCATAAAGATGACACACCATAGCCAAGGGCTGAAGGGGGGGGGGGGGGGGGAACTGGACAGATGAGGGGGAAAACAAGGATTGAGGAGAGGAGAAACGAAAAGGGGGAGGGGAGAACCGAAGGCGGTAGAGGACTCATAAGGGGTGGTGCTGGGGCAGACGTGAGAGGGAATGGGAAAAGGCAGGAAGGATGGGGGGGAATGCAAAGGGACTTGGGGGAGGGAAGGGGCGCAGAGAGAGGGTAGATGGGGAATAAAGAGTATGGAAGGAGGGAAGAGGGAGCCCATGAAAAGGATGGAGGAAAGGAGGGGGGTGAGGATCAGAGTTGTTAGGAGGGATAAATGGAGGGAGAGAGGGCATCATTCGGGAGGGGAGGTTGATGGAAGCCACCTTGGGAAAGGAGATGAAGGGTGTAGAGATGGAGGGTAGCGGGGACGTGGCAGGGGGTGGGGATGCGAGAGGAAAGGAGCAACCAGGGGTGGGGGATCAAGGCGGCGGGAGACGTAGAGTATGGGGATATGTTCGAGGAATAGGAGCAGATGGGGGAAAGGAACGAGGTCAAAGAGGATCTGCTTGAGGGACAGGAGGCATATACAGAAGGCGAGGCAGAGTGCATGACGCTGAAGGATCTGGAGGGACTAATGGAATTTGGGAGGGGGGGGGGGGCAGATAACCAGGTGGGCATAACAGAGGATGGGACGGATTAAGGATTTGCTGTCTAGATGTTTTTTTTACTTAATTGTTATTTTAATCACCTCATACAAGGTGCGCTGTCAGCAGCATATTACGCTACTCTTCAGCCATGAGTGGTACAATAATATAACATACAGGGGGCACAGCTAAAACAATAAAAACGGCGGGAAAAAACTGTAGACATAAACATAAAGCCGTTCACGCTGGACGAGTAAAAACACTAACACTTGTTGACACGGTGCACATAACACGGATGACTGCGACGGCACATGTGAACAGTGGTGGCATGACGGCGAAAGAACACTAAACACAAAACGAAGGCACGCACACGAGACAATGATGGCGATGATCTCCGGCGCGCGAATGTCCACTGGGTGTGTACGAGTCCGGGGACCTGCCAAGAGAGGAGGAGTGGGGGTGGGAGTGGGAGAGGGGAGAGCAGAGATGCCACGGGCAGGGAAGATAGGGGGAAGGGAGGAAGGGGGAGGGGAAACCTAGGGGAGGAGCGGTGGAGGAAGGGGAATGGGGAGAAAAGGAGAGAGAAAGGGGGGGAGAGCGCCTAAAGGAAAAGACACAGGAAGGTGAGGGAGGATCAATGTTGATAGGAGGGGTAGATGGAGGGGAGGAGGACATCATCAGGGAGGGGGAGTTGGCGGAAGCCACCTTGGGAGAGGGTAAGGTGGGTGGAGTGATGGAGACTGGGTGGGACGTGGGAATTCAGGCGCGGCAGCGGGCGGGGGTGGGAGAGGATGGGGGAGACAAGCGGGTGAGGAGGATCGAGTTTACGGGAAGTGTACAGGATCTGTAACGGATTAAGGATTTGGTGTCTAGAAAGGACGAGCGAAGTAATAATTCTCAAAATACACTAAACACTATACGAGCGCCGTCCCAGAATCGTGTGACTCGAAGTGCAAAGAGATGTCGCTGACAGAATTCTCGTTTTGCGCTTCCGGAAGACCGCTCACTTTGTACGGTCGCTATACGCGCAGGCCCGCCGGCGTACGTGGAGCTGGACGGCAACGCGGCCGCCGTGGAGCGGCCCGGCGTGCGCGTGGTGCGGCTGTTGGCCGGCGCCGCGCTGGCGTTCCCCAGCCGGGACGAGCTGCGCGAGCAGGTGTTCGGCGCGGTGGGCGTGGAGCCGGCCCGGGTGCTGGAGCTGCAGCGGCTGGCGCTGGCCGCAGAGCCGGACTCGGCGCAGCAGCGCGACCTGCTGGAGCGCGCCGAGCAGGCGGCGACGCCGCAGTGGCGCGTGCGGGCCGGCGCCGCGCCGCAGCCGCACCGCCTCACGCACGTCGTGCTCGACCTCTCCACCGTCACCTCCTGCGACTTCTCGTCCGCCAGGAGCCTCGAGCTGCTCGCCGCCATCTACGACGCCATCGACGTCACCGTGGTGCTCGTGCTGCAACAGCCCCTCTACTCGCTCGAGTCGGTGCTCAGCGTGGACGCCGCCGTCCGGATGATCGGCGCGCTCAGGGAAGAAGAAGAAGAAGACTGATGTCTGGCTGTAATCACGTATAACGGGCATCACTGAATAACGGGCAGCGTCGGTTCTGCACGGAGTAACCGTCGGTTATTCGCATAACAGAAAGACTTTCCTTCTAGGATCACTTATTGACTGTATGGATTCCTTTGTTTTTGCGTGTATTTCGAGTATAAGAAGCCTATTTTTATAATATTTACTTATGTAACATTTTAGATAATTTGTTTTAGAAAGTAACTGTATTAGTAACTTTATGTAGAGCACGACTTTTGACATGTGAAGTTTATATCCTTGGAAGCAAAATAAAGTTTATAGGGAAGAGTTGATGTGTGTTGTTAATCTGATATCCATCTTATTTATACCATTCAAAGTGAGCTGCATGTACAGAATCTTTTAGAAACCATATAGACACCCATAGGTGAGGCGAATTTGGTGTCACAAGAAGTGAACCCGCTAGAATAAAAGGAGGCATTTAGTATGTTGTTGTCAGCAGAGGAGCAGTAACAGTAGAATGGTTCAGCAGAGCTCATTGACTTCGAACAAGAACTAGTCACTGCATGTCACCTTAGTAAGAAATCCATCAGGAACATTGCGACCCTTCTAAAACTGCCCAGATCGACTACTGATAATGATAGCTGTCAAGTGGAGATGCAAAGAAACGACAGAAGCAAAATAAAGACCAGACAGACCTCATGTACTGGCGGACGGTCACCGTCAAGCACTCAGTGGTTCTAAGAAATCTAATAAAATCAGCTAAAGGAAATATTGTCAGTTTCAAAGTGTTACCAACAGTCCAGCCATACAGGGGCTGTGTGTAGGGCGTTAAAGGGAACAGCGGTTGAGCCGCTCCTGAAAAGCCACGTATTTCTATAGTCAGTGTTATGTGACAGTTGGGTTGAAAAAGCGACGACACCACAGTACAGTGGATAACTGGAAGAAAGTGATCTGGACTGATGAATCACGCTATAAGCGTCTTCAGGCTACAAGTGGATCATAGGGACCATCCGCCCTCCGTGTCATCCTCAGATGAGGATGCGGATAGGAGGGCATGTGGTCAGCACACCGCTCTCCCAGTCGTTATCATGGTTTTCTATGACCGAAGCCAGTACTATTCGGTCGAGTAGCTCAATTGGATTCATGAGGCTAAGTCCGCCTCGGAAAATGGCAACAGTGCATGGCGGCCTGGATGGTCACCCATCCAAGTGCTGGCCACACCCGACAGCGCTGAACTTCGGTGATCTGACAGGAACCGGTGTATCCACTGCGGCAATGCCTTTGCCACGATGAGTCACGTTATACCGTATGTTAATCCAGTGGAAGGATTTGCGGTTGGTGAATGCCTGGAAAATATTACCTGCCATCATCGGCAGTTCCAACAGTGGAGTACACAGGAGGTAGTATAAGGATGTGGCGATGTTTTAGTTAGTGAACATATAGTTATGAAAACATTTTGCAGCATCGTGTGCTGTGTAAAGTGGAGGAACAGCTCGGAGTCAACGATTGCTCGTATCACTACAACAATGCACCCTCTCCTAAAGCGCGACTGCTACGATCTTAGGTTCGAATCCTGCCTCGGGCATGGATGTGTGTGATGTCCTTAGGTTACTTAGGTTTAAGTAGTTCTAAGTTCTAGGGGACTGATGACCATAGATGTTAAGTCCCATAGTGCTCACAGCCATTTGAACCTCTCATAAAGCAACATTTGTGAGACAATGGTTTGTGGACAATAACAGCCCTGTAATGGACCGACCTGTGCAGAGTCCCGACCTGAACACAATGGAATACCTTTGGGACGACTTAGAACTCGATTTAGCTCCCAACCCTAGGTTCCAACATTACTACCATCTCTGCTTATGGCTCTTCAGGGAGAATGCCCTATCGTTCCTCCACAGACACTCAGGTACGTTGCTGCAGCCAGCAGGTTCAAGACGCCATAAGGCTGAAGCCTGCTGCTCCAGCCATTTGAATGCCAACTAATAGGTTTCCATTCACTGCAGATCGGATAGTGTACATATCAAAAATAACTTTAGTCAATTGATATAAGATTAAGAGCAGAAAGAAAGCCGTTAATCTGTGTGCCAACTCAGCGTGCTGACCAGCTCAGTTGTACAAATCTATGAGGTCACACAGAAAACACTGGTTAGCCTGCAAGTCAAGGCATAGCCGTGCCACACGTGTACGAAGGTTGTCCAGAAAGTAAGTTCCGATCGGTCGCTAAATGAAAACCACAGTGAAAATCAGGAACATTTCATTTGCAAGAGTTAGCTACACTTTCCAGATACTTATCTACATGCTCGTTTTCCAGCTTACAGATTTGTCGGAGCGTTATATCAAATTTCCAACACCATCTTAATAGAAGGCAGCCGCCTGTGCTTTCCCATAATTCTCTACGCTGGTCTATAGCGCGTAGCCTGCGCCGAAGTGTTGTCTTCGTATGCAGCGTTTCGTGTGAACAGATATGATACTCAGGACGAGCCAATTAGGGCTGTGTTGTTGGTGATCGAGCACTTCCCATGGAAAAGGCTGCAGGAACGTCTTCACTACTGCTGCAGAGTGCGGCTGAGAATTGCCATGAAGAAGGAAGTGCGTGGCAATTGTATTAGGTGGCTGCATTCATTAAGGCGAAGCCTCTCAGCACGCCCTCCTGATCGGCCGGAGACATCGTTGTTCTAGGCACATTTACTCACTCACAGTGCGCTCACAACTGAAAAGAGTGTCTTGATGCGATCGGCGGTCATTCGAGAGACACTACCCATACATCTGTGCAAAGCTTCATCGGGTTTTCACTGTGGTGTCCATTCGTGACCTAACGGAACTTACTTTCTGGACAACACTCGTAGAACGTCATGTAAGCCCCGTTAGCTTTATAGTCTTTCTCATACCACTTTACAGAAACTATTCATCAAAAAAATGTCAACTTCATGGATAAATGCCAATCATCTCGGTAATGGTGACACTTATTGCGATATTCGTATTTAAGTAAGACATTTCACGAAATTCGAAAAGGTTTGCATTTTACGACTAGTGCATATTACACCATATGCTGCTGTGAGTGAAATTTAACCAAGACATCGAATTTTTCTTTAAAATTGGGAGGAGGTCTCTATTTGTCTCTAATCTCAAGAAAATGGAATTTACGTAGCACTTTCACATCCGACCTCTTGGGTGCGAGAATGAAATATTCATAACATACGACACATCTCTTAAATCGTTCGAGATATCGATACGAGATTTTAGCAAATGACAGCACGCAACGAGGAGAGTATTTCCCCGTACGGTTAATGTACACAACTTGCTTACCTATGTCGACTCAGAGTAAGCTACAGTTTCTATTTAATTTCATTTTATTTTTTTACAACCTAATGCTGTAATTTTTAAAAATTCATTTACGGCTATTGGAAAGAGAGCTCGCTAGTATGAAAATACATGTGAAATTTCTTACCTTACGTTAGAGCAAACCGACATAACGAGGATTTGTTTAAGGTATTCACCATTTTGGTTGCCTGTTGCTTGTTAAATAAGACACTATTTCAAGATTCAGTCGCAGTAGCTATTAAAAGGTGAGCATGTGCAATTTATACAAGTTTTCGTAAAAAACCAAATTAAACTTGTCAATAAAGGAAATATAGCCGTTCCTAATAACTGATGATGCTTGTCCAAACGAGAAATGGTTAACATTTCAGACAAAAATAAATCGCCAGTTCTGTTGCAGTTTTGGTAGAACCCTGTAACCCACCGTGTTTCTAACAGTGACCGACTGGAATGGCAAATTATCAATGTACTTTCTCCTGTTTTTCATCTCAAAAACACAAATTAATTCGCAGCAAATAGTGTACCATATTTGTGTTCCTATCCCCATTCAGAGTGAAGTGGTGAACTTATCCTCCATAATTAACTTTTAACGTGTTAAAGTTAGTTCAAAAATACTTATAATCCACTTTATCCTTAATTAACAGTCTTGAGCTACGTCGTAAGCGAATTTGATTAATCAAAATACAGGATTGCACACTCATCTTTTAAAGCGATAAATTCTCTCATAGCCGTACACGTTTGCTGGAAGTAAACACAATTTCCCTTACATTTCGTCAAAGAAGTCTTAAGGCAGAGAAGCAGAACCATCTTCCACGTTAGTTAAACTGCTTTTTTGTACTACTGACACTACATGTAGTGCTCACCGTACTACAGTTTGGTTGCTGAATATACTGAGGATCTCTCTGCAGAAGTGGTTGGTGTATGTTACATGATGACACATTCGAGGATGTTATCCGTATTCGTTGTTGACCGGAGAGGTGTATAAAAGGCAACCAAACATCAACTTTTGTTGCATGACTGTTTTTCCCATAATTATCCTCTAACTATTATAAAATCATAGTTAATTGTCTAACAATATCCGAATAATTAATCCCCATCATTAATGAGGTTTGTATCAGTATTAGTGGTTCCAAGTGCTAATGAATGCTGTTGTTGTTGTTGTTGTGGTCTTCAGTCCTGAGACTGGTTTGATGCAGCTCTCCTAGCTACTCTATCCTGTGCAAGCTTCTTCGTCTTCCATTACCTACTCCAGCCTACATCCTTCTGAATCTGCTTAGCGTATTCATCTCTCGGTCTCCCTCCACGATCTTTACCCTCCCCGCTGCCCTCCAATACTAAATTGGTGATCCCTTGATGTCCCAGAACATGACCTACCAACCGATCCCTTCTTCTAGTCAAGTTCTGCCACAAGCTCTTCTTCTCCCCAATTCTATTCAATACCACCTCATTAGTTATGTGATCTACACATCTTCAGCATTCCTCTGTAGCACCACATTTTTAAAGCTTCTATTCTCTTCTTGTCTAAACTATTTATCGCCCACGTTTCACTTCCATACATGGCTACACTCCATACAAATACTTTCAGAAACGACTTCCTGACACTTAAATCTATACTCGATGTTAAAAAACTTCTCTTCTTCAAATTTCTCTTCTTCAGAAACGCTTTCCTTGGCATTGCCAGTCTACATTTTATATCCTCTCTACTTCGACCATCATCAGTTATTTTGCTCCCCAAATAGCAAAACTCCTTTACTACTTTAAGTGTCTCATTTCCTAATCTAATTCGATCAGCATCACCCGACTTATTTCGACTGCATTCCATTATCCTCGTTTTGCTTTTGTTGATGTTCGTCTTATACCCTCCTTTCAGGACACTGTCCATTCCGTTCAACTGCTGTTCTAAGTCCTTGGCTGTCTCTGATAGAATTACAATGTCATCTGCGAACCTCAATGTTTTTATTTCTTCTCCATGGATTTTAATACATACTCCGAACTTTTCTTTTGTTTCCTTTACTGCTTACTCAATATACAGATTGAATAACATCGGGGAGAGGCTACAGCCCTGTCTTACTCCCTTCCCAACCACTGCTTCCCTTTCAGACCCCTCGACTCTTATAACTGCCATCTGCTTTCTGTACAAATTATAAATAGCCTTCGCTCCCTGTATTTTACCCCTGCCATCTACACAATTTGAAAGAGAGTATTCCAATCAACATTGTCAAAAGCTTTCTCTAAGTCTACAAATGCTACAAACGGAGGTTTGTCTTTCCTTAATCTTTCTTCTAAGATAAGTCGTAGGGTCAGTATTGCCTCATGTGTTCGAACATTTCTACGTTATCCAAATTGATCTTCCTTGAGTTGGCTTCTATCAGTTTTTCCATTCGTCTGTAAAGAATTCGCGTTAGTATTTTGCAGCTGTGACATATTAAACTGATAGTTCTTTAATTTTCACATCTGGCATCTGAATGTAGCTGACACATTATAACATGAAGTGCTTGTTCATCTAAGTAAGACACCACTGAAGAAGCTGCAAGTAAGTAGGCGTGACAAGGTCATGTAGACAGCCAGGAGTCCCACACCCCAGACAAGTTCCTGGAATGACCAAACGGCCAGCTACAAATGTCAACACGTCTTGACTAACAAGCTTTCCTCTGAGGAGGAGCCAGCAACAGTAGGATATCCAAAAAACAAAATTTTGAAAAACACAGCCCTCAGTCGCGAACACAATTAATTTGCGTCCTAGGTTTCGGTGTCACAAGGGACATCTTTTTCTGACAAAGTTAAAACTAAATGTTACAGCATAACGTAGCAAAAAATACGAAAGCTGCGGTCATACCTGACAGCGTCAGATAGACAGAATTAAAATAAAATGCAACAGAGGTGCACGCCACTAGGGGCTGCCATGTGCCGTCTGCTTCAGTCAACACAAAATTGAAACATCATGTAACTTGCGTGCCACGGCTACTTCGAGACAATACCGCCATCTGGTGGCTAATTGGTAAAACAAGCTATTTCGTAAACATCTGTCTTAACTGCAGAGAGGGAAATAAACAAACACCTGAACGGTATACATGAAGTAATTACAATAGCTGGGTATTGTATAATATAAAATACAACTAATGAATGACGCTGTAGTACAAAAATTCCAGAATAAATGCATAAAGAAGACACATACGAAATATCCATTAAATGACATTATTGCTTGCTATAACAGATACGTTATAAAAAGCAAATTTGTTTTTTAATTTACGTATATGAGCCATGAAAAGTAGAAAGAAATGGTATCTCTGAATCTGCAAGAAGTAGATGGTACATCAAAGTATTAGACCTCGTCAAGCAGCGGCTTTAATGCATTGAAATAACTTCTACCGCGCAACTGCACCCGCTCGTTGAGAAAAAGTCCTTCATTCTAAAGTAAATGCTTAAAAATTTCTAGCTCCTCCAAAATATCAAGTTCACGCCCTTTTTTTCAATATGCAAAATTTCCAACTTCTCGACCCCTTTAGGAGAGCGCCCTGTGATTAACAGGTGATCTGAAAACGAAGAATTAGGGGCACACGAACTGTTTTTCCTCAGAAAATGTTCTTTACAGCGAACTGAAAAGCCACGTCCTGTTTGACCAATATAATAGGCACCGCAACTGTCACATGGAATCTTGTGGACACTAGAATTCTGCAGAGGGCTAATAGCTGACTTTAAATTATGGATCACATTGTTTTTCAAGTTGTTATTTGTAGAAAAGGCAATATTATATTTGTATTTAATCCGAAGCAACCTTTGAATCTGGTATGCCCCTGGAGCTAAAAATAGAATTGAGAAGAATTTTTTCTCCGATTCTTCTGGGACGCTGATGAAAGAACCAAGTGCAGCACCCTTCTTGCCAATCTTCGTTCTGAGGACATCATCTACCAACCGACCTTCGTAACCATTATTGACCGCCACAGTTTTAATAAGACTAGTCTCATTATTAAAGTTTTCTTTCGAGAGGGGAATGGAAAGTGCTCTGTGAAATTTTGTATAATACAACAGTCGCTGATTGACAGCCATGTTAAAAACGTTAAGTAGGATATCCCTTTGGGGTACTAGTAGAAACTGTGTTGTGTTACGACATGAACGTGGAAGGTACAGAAAGGAAATTTATAGCAAAACCCAAGACTCTTTGGGCAGCAAAATGTAGAAAATAGGACCTTCCTCGAAATACATCACCGTCAGGGGATACGATGAAAATGTGGAGAGGGAATCTACATTCAGATCACCTTTGTGTTGTGAGCATGAGATTCTAACGGACTTGTGCACATCAAGAACCAAATGTTTAACACAGTGTAGGAACCACTTGGATTGGCTACTGTAAATAAATTAGCGGTTATAAAGAAAAACAGGGCTGAGTTGTCGAGGGCCAATCTCACTGCCGAACAAAAAGATAGAGAGGCTGTTTTTCAGCGTAAAGTGTTAGGGAACAATTTACTGTCTAACCGCCTGAAATCGAAGCTTCAGAGTGGACCTGCTTCTTGTAAGAAATCTTTTTACTGGTAGCCTTTCGGTATTTCTGTTGCTCACGTAATGAATGAAAATGCGAGAGCCCAAGTCTTCCTTTTGGGAAGCTGGCGAAACATCACCTCATCTCATCGCCCGACGCTTTTGCCAGCCTTCACCGCCAGCCAGGAGCCAAGCAAATGAGTACCTCTTCGAGCACATGAGCTGCCCAAAGACTGTCATCCGGCTCTCCATGCTATTGTGGCTATGTCTCACTATATTAATTTGCAGGTAAGTTTGAAGTGGCTGAAAAATGATTAATTGATTCCGCACCAACAACCTGTGTGTGTAGTTAAGTGTGAATCAGCCCGAAATGACAGTAGTTTGACAATTTCACAGCAACGATGTCTTATATTTAGAAAGTATGGGCACTGTTATACAGATGATATAGATATTACTTGGTTGTTTATATGTCTACTTTTGCTCTACCTTCGTAGTAGTTTATGTTTATAGCGATCGTAGACGCTATTAATTTATAGATGGTTAATGGGTGGGCGTATTTTCTTTGACGTGTATGCTTTTGTCAATTTCTATTTTCCATAATTTTTCGAAAATTAAATTTTAGTGCGTGTTGTACTGACATTATGAGATACGTAACCAATCTATGGATACGAGCAACTATGCGCAGGTTTAATTTTTTTCCGGCATCTTTGGCTAGACAATGCACTTTTAATTTATCAGTTTTCTTTCTCGAGAATTTCAATAATTTTTAACGCCCATCTCTTCATTAACTATGTGCTGTGGTCGATTTCTTACGTGTACGTAAATTTCAAGTTCCTCAAGAGTGCTCACGCTAAGATATTTATTCTGTGAATCACGTGCAATGCACGTTCAGTTGTATCTACCAGGCGTTGATGGTCTTTTAGGAGGGGAAAAATTGATTGGTTATTGTGGATATTCCTAACGTGTTCTTTAGACCGTGTGATAAAATTAGTTCCGGTCTGGAAAGTGTAGAAATTATTGCAGCTTTTGCATGCGACTGT
Organism: Schistocerca gregaria; assembly: GCF_023897955.1. Classification (NCBI taxonomy): domain Eukaryota; kingdom Metazoa; phylum Arthropoda; class Insecta; order Orthoptera; family Acrididae; genus Schistocerca; species Schistocerca gregaria. The sequence continues at coordinate 725,493,851 of NC_064923.1, forward strand.
GTGTATGTTACGACCAGCATAGGTTGGTGAATTTATGTTACGTTATAACATTTTCTGTCTGCGTTTGTTAGTGGTCTGTGCTCCTATGCATACACAGGAAACATATGTCAGAGTGTGAGTAGAATATGTACTAAAATGCCATATTTTATGAAAAATTATCAAGAAATGAAGTTATAAAAAGCATACATGTCAAATAAAAAACGCCTACATAGTTAACATTACTAAATTAGTAGCACTTACGATCGCCGAAATCATAGACTACAAGGAGCATACAGCAACCATAGTTATACGTACAACCAAATAATATGTACACCATCTGTATAACAGTGCTTAAACCTCGAAAGACGCGAAGAGTGGCCGTGCCGTTAGAGGCGCAATATCATGGATTGCGCGGCCCATTTCGCCGGAGGGCATGGGTGTGTGTGTGTTGTTCTTAGCATCAGTTAGTTTAAGTTGGTTCAAGTAGTGTGTAACTCCACCGACCGACAACCTCATCAGTCTGTTCCCTTACGAATTCACACACACACACACACACACACACACACACACACACACACACATATGTATACCTCGTAAACATATTACATCATATCTGCGTCTTGATGCGATCGGCGATCATTCGAGAGACACTACCCATACATCCGTGCAAAGCTTCATCGGGTTTTCACTGTGGTGTCCATTTCGTGACCTATCGGAACTTACTTTCTGGACAACACTCGTAGAATGTCATGTGAGCCCCGTTAGCTTTATAGTCTTCCTCATACCGCTTTACAGAAACTATTGATCAAACAAATGTCAACTTCATGGATAAATGCCCATCATCTCGGTAATGGTGACACTTATTGCGATATTCGTATTTAAGTAAGACACTTCACGAAATTCGAAAAGGTTTGCAATGAAAAATATGGGTCGCTATGATCTTACGACTGGTGCATATTACACCGTATGCTGCTGCGAGTGAAATTTAACCAAGACATTGAATTTGTCTTTAAAATTGGGAGGAGGTCTGTATCTGCCTCCAAACTCGAGAAAATGGAATTTACGTAGCACTTTCACATCCGACCTCTTGGGTGCGAGAATGAAATATTCATAACATACCTCACATCCCTTAAATCGTTCGAGATATCGATACGAGATTTTAGCAAATGACAGCACGCAAGGAGAAGAGTATTTCCCCGTATTGTTAATGTACAGAACTTGCTTGCCTATGTCAAGTCAGAGTTGGTTCAAGTAGTGTGTAACTCTAGGGACCGATGACCTCAGCGATCTGTTCCCTTACGAATTGACACACACACCTCGTAAACATATTACATCATATCAGCGAAACTGTCAAATCACTGTCATAACAAATTTATTACTACTTTAATTCAGCAAGCATAGAACTATAGTCAAAATACAGTCGCCAGTGATATTATGTGTATGTCAACCCATCTATATGCGTGAGCAGCTATCCATGGTCATGGTTGTATTGTAACATAAAAATGTATCATGGAATTACTGTCAGCCACATTGTACGATAGGTCACCGGATAATGGCAGATTAACAGAAATAGATTTGTGGTATAATATCGTGTAACTTATTTTTTGAAGTTCCATCGCAGGACACCACGCTCCGTCAGTACCCCAGCTGACCCATCTGAAACATAGTTTCGAAACCATAAAATCTTATCGACATTTACTAGTACTGGTTTTGTAAAATGCTGTGTGACCACGTTTCTATGGTGTAGAGCCAGCTGCATCTTCAGTATACTGTAGCGGGACTCCGAATTTCGCCGCGCTACACTCGTTCCCTCAGACATAAATTATACCGTCGCAGCGGTATGAGCGCGCCACGGCAGAGAAAATACAAAAATTGTAACTCTTTTTTTCTATCCGTTTCTTTATTTGTCTCTCGAGAGCGGACGCTTAATGCAGACGTGATCTGATTAAGACAAAGAAACTTATTAATGTGTAGACATTGTGGAAGTTACGAAATTCGGAGGTAGGAGAGAAGCAATTGTCTTTAATATCAAGATGGTTTTGGATACATTAGAAATTCCTGGACAATGAAACTTATTGCAAGATTTCGGAGCAGACTTTTCACGCAGAAATGAAGGAGATTTTTGAAGATCTGGACGCCGCACGAAAGAAGACATTTAACCTGGTAAAGGATGAACTCTTATGTACGCCATTTCCCCCTGTCAGGTCCATTTTGTTAGTCTCTGTACTTTTTCAATAATTTTTGTAGTGGAAATTGGTTTAACTTTTGCTCAAAAACGCCACAAGAACCACCCTAACAATAGCTTTTCCGAATCACGAAGTCCGATAGCTTTTCTGTAATACGAAGTCCGATTTGCTTTTCATTCTTTTCTTTTTTCACGGTCAGTTACGATTTTAAAAGCCCCTTTTTATTCATCATTTCTTCCCATATTTTGAACCTTTTCTTTTCTTCTCTGTTTTTCTACTTTATTAACCACTACAATAGATATGCAGAACAGTTGGACAAGTAACTAACAATTGTATTTGAATTTTATGTTCTTAGGGGGTCAGTCTGATAGAAAAAGAATGCACGTCCAAGATCAAAGATGTTTCTTCTCTCTTACTACATTTAGCAATTCTAGTACCTTTGGATCACCTTTAAAGAAATTCATATTGTTGGAGTAGATGAGAAACTGATTGAGAAAGTGTGAAGTGTGTGTGTGTGTGAGAGAGAGGGAGAGAGAGAGAGAGAGGGAGAGAGAGAGAGAGAAGATACAGAGGAGAGAGAAGTGGGACGAGTTCGAAGTTTGGTGCGAGGGAAGTTGCAGCTGAATGGGGACGGCAGTTGGCGGGGCAGGGGAATGAGTGTGAGAGAGACAAGAAAGTGAAATCGGGGAGATGGAGGGATGCTCTTTATTTCGTCATGATTTCAAGGACTTGGAAAGCAGTACGTAACGGTTAAAGGATCACTACAAAGGTACCCGGCAGTTAAAATCAATAACATAAAACGAGAAGTTTTAACTCGATATCTGGGGGTGCAGTTTGACGAACAGCATAGATTCAACAAACACGTATGATTAATCATGAAGAAAGCCGAAAGTATATTTCACGCCGCGCACGGTAGCCGCGTGGTCTGAGGCGTCCTGCCACGTTCCGCACGGCTCTCCCCGTCGGAGGTTCGAGTCCTCCCTCGGGCATGGGTGTGTGTGTCGCCCATAGCGTAGGTTAGTTTAAGTTAGATTAAGTAGTGCGTAAGCTTAGGGACCGATGACCTCAGCAGTTTGGTCCCATAAGACTTTACCACAAATTTTCAATTTCCGTATACTTCAGAAACTAGGAACACTAATTTTGAGACGATGCACACATACGCGTAAGAATGTAGTACTGTGCACTTTTTGAGTCAGTTCTGAGCTTTGTAGTTGCGACATGGGCACACACACTTTTTCCCACTATTGTGCGGGGACAGAGGCGTGTGCTGTATAGACTATCTGGGGTGTTCGGCACTGCATCAGTCGATACGCTGTACGTGGTGCTTGGAATATAGCCAATCAACATTACATATCGGACTGCAACATCTGGCATAAGATGGCCAGACCTGAGATAGTGTTGCAGGACAGTGGATAGCACATAGAACACAGGCGACACCTAAAAAATTGGCAAGTGGACAATTGGCAATAAGATTGTCAGTACCGGCGGAGGCATGGTTTATTATGTGACTTGACGTTGATCTTATCCCATGCACTGGCAATGCGTCTCGCTTTCAGAAAGCAAGTGATGCACATGGAGGGAAATTGGTTCCCCAAAACACTTCCTTCTGAAGTGCATCAAATACAGCCACTTGCAAACCAACGGAGGACACATAACGGAAACTACACTATACGAAGCACTGAGGGACCCGCGTACATGGACGCAACCGAACGCAATCGCTAACAACATTTCAGAAGCAGAGCGTGACGTTTACAAACAGACTCTTCAATACAGAAGGCGCAGAAGACGAAGACAGGCCGACATAGATAGCTCGAGTAGTTTCAGTACTGACGATGAACCGAGTGACAGTGACAACGCCGGCATAACATAGGCACACAAAACACACGTAAAATGGAACACACAAAACATTCAGAACAAGTAACACGAACATTAATCAAGGATTAATATCTCATTATATACGAATGTACTAAAAGTAGAAATAATTAGAACAGTCGATGGGTAGATATTGTTCTAGAATCCACGTTAAACCTTTGCATATCGTTGTTAAGTAGTAATATAACTGAACGCATCATTGTGAATGTAACAACATGAATGTAATAAAAATTCAATATAAAGTAAGAAAGCAGTAATTGAAACAGCGTTAATATGCAACAGTGACGGATCATGCGCTTACGTAGTATATACAAAATTATCAAGTACACTACTCAAAGAAACTATTTTTGTTATAAAATTTTATTTCTGTGGATCCATAACCTCAATATGTTTTGTCTGTATTATTTTTTTAAAAATTATCTATGCTTTTAGTCAGTTTCGACCTTTGGCCATTTTCAAGTTCCATGCGATGACTGCAGAGTGTGACATTTCTTGTTAAATCTGATACATTCCTTCAACTAGATACCATTTTTGTGAACATCCGTTGATAATATATAATTTTACCCCGTTATACCTCTGGCAAAATTTTATTTTTATGGGGTCCATAGCCATGACGAGTTTTATGAATGAAAACATTGTGCAGGTAACCTATATTTTTTCGATTTTCTATATGATTGGCTAATGTAGACCTTTTGCTGTTTTCAGTCATCTTGGGATGACTGTAGCTTGTAGACATTTCTTGCTGAATCGGATACATTCGTTCACTTTTTTTTTCCATTTACGTGAAGTTCCGTTAGTAGGATATAGTATTAACCCGTTCCACCTCTAGCGAACATTTTAAAATTCAATTTTTGTGGAGGTCTGTAATTTTGTTACACAAATATGTTTTTGCAACATTAATAATTAGATTAATTGTGGCTTGTTATTTCTTTCTAAGTGAGGCCTCTGTATACGTTAATTAGATTATATTGAGGCAGGACATTATTCCAAAGCCACGCAAACTTTGTATACTAACTAATCTCGTTGCAGTAGTTGTTATGGAACCTAATAAATATTAACTCACGCAGCACGATAACAAAGAACGCCAACACCAATTAGATTAGATCCCCATGGACTACACAAATAAAGTTTTCCCGAGGAGTGATGTTCATGTGGATAATACTAATTTGGGTAGCACCACACAGGGGCACTGGACTTGAAGTTCAATATCAATTCCCCTTACCCAGGTAGTGTTGGTGAAGGGACATCTACACTCCTGGAAATGGAAAAAAGAACACATTGACACCGGTGCGTCAGACCCACCATTCTTGCTCCGGACACTGCGAGAGGGCTGTACAAGCAATGATCACACGCACGGCACAGCGGACACACCAGGAACCGCGGTGTTGGCCGTCGAATGGCGCTACCTGCGCAGCATTTGTGCACCGCCGCCGTCAGTCTCAGCCAGTTTGCCGTGGCATACGGAGCTCCATCGCATTCTTTAACACTGGTAGCATGCCGCGACAGCGTGGACGTGAACCGTATGTGCAGTTGACGGACTTTGAGCGAGGGCGTATAGTGGGCATGCGAGAGGCCGGGTGGACGTACCGCCGAATTGCTCAACACGTGGGGCGTGAGGTCTCCACAGTACATCGACGTTGTCGCCAGTGGTCGGTGCACGTGCCCGTCGACCTGGGACCGGACCGCAGCGACGCACGGATGCACGCCAAGACCGTAGGATCCTACGCAGTGCCGTAGGGGACCGCACCGCCACTTCCCAGCAAATTAGGGACACTGTTGCTCCTGGGGTATCGGCGAGGACCATTCGCAACCGTCTCCATGAAGCTGGGCTACGGTCCCGCACACCGTTAGGCCGTCTTCCGCTCACGCCCCAACATCGTACAGCCCGCCTCCAGTGGTGTCACGACAGGCGTGAATGGAGGGACGAATGGAGACGTGTCGTCTTCAGCGATGAGAGTCGCTTCTGCCTTGGTGCCAATGATGGTCGTATGCGTGTTTGGCGCCGTGCAGGTGAGCGCCACAATCAGGACTGCATACGACCGAGGCACACAGGGCCAACATCCGGCATCATGGTGTGGGGAGCGATCTCCTATACTGGCCGTACACCTCTGGTGATCGTCGAGGGGACACTGAATAGTGCACGGTACATCCAAACCGTCATGGAACCCATCGTTCTACCATTCCTAGATCGGCAAGGGAACTTGCTGTTCCAACAGGACGATGCACGTCCGCATGTATCCCGTGCCACTCAACGTGCTCTAGAAGGTGTAAGTCAACTACCCTGGCCAGCAAGATCTCCAGGTCTGTCCCCCATTGAGCATGTTTGGGACTGGATGAAGCGTCGTCTCACGCGGTCTTCACGTCCAGCACGTACGCTGGTCCAACTGAGGCGCCAGGTGGGAATGTCATGGCAAGCCGTTCCACAGGACTATATCCAGCATCTCTACGATCGTCTCCCTGGGAGAATAGCAGCCTGCATTGCTGCGAAAGGTGGATATACACTGTACTAGTACCGACATTGTGCATGCTCTGTTGCCTGTGTCTATATGCCTGTGGTTCTGTCAGTGTGATCATGTGATGTATCTGACCCCAGGAATGTGTCAATAAAGTTTCCCCTTCCTGGGATAATGAATTCACGGTGTTCTTATTTCAATTTCCAGGAGTGTATATCTACTCTTTCCTGTCTTGTTTTTATTCTCTTCTTATAATATGCCATAAATCTATAATTTCGTAGTTTCACATTTCTGCATTTTTTTTTAAAGTAAGTGTAATTGCTGTAAGTACCAGAGTGGAGTCAAACGAACTCTACGCAGCCCCACCTCCACATGTTACTGGCTGGGCATAATTTTAGTGCGTGGTGGTGGCCATGGGTGGTAGCTAAGAGGTCTGTATGGAGCACTACTGCCTGCATAATGTAATAAGACCGCAGACCCTAGTAATCACAAAAAAGAAAGTACACATAGGGATGAGCATTGTACTATTTAACTACCGCCTTAACGTCTTCATGGAGCGTTTAATTGAACGACGTGTTCTACGGAATACTAGAGACCTTCAGAGGTCGCACATTAATGGTTCTCGATGAAACCTTTCGGAAAAAAGAGAGGAAAGTATTAAATGTGAAAAATGATACGGGTGGCTAAACGAAAGCTGAATTCCTCCATGATATCTTAAATTGAGGAAGCAGGAATCCACTTTTTCTATTTCTCTTAATGATAATCTGAAATTTTTCTGATGTTTTCGCAGATTTCTATACGATGTGCGAAATTTCAATCTTATCAGACGAACAGGTGATGTGTGAATGTGCGAAAAGACTTTAGGTACCAATTTGTAACGCGGAAACCTATACGAAAAGAAAAGTGAATACTTATTTTATAAGTTTTTCTATGGTAAAGTTGACAATCTATTAAACGCACGATATACGAGGGTGAGTCAAATGAAAACCTTAAACTTTTTTACCCTGTAAGTTGGTAAGCATGCTACAAACACCGTGCAGAATGGCCTCTAGGTGGCAGCATAGTGCAGATGCACACATACCGACGTAGTATCAGTATGAAGATGGCCGCCACACTTGCGACTTGCACCAGGGAAGAACAGCGTTCTGTTTTTCGGTTTTTGCGTAGTGAAGGTGTCAAACCAATTGTAATTCATCGACGAATGAATGGTCAGTACGGTGATGCACGTTTGTCACAGCAGCAAGTCTACGAATGCAGTAGGAAGTTCGCAAATGGTGTGACTTCAGTGGAAGATGCTCCTGGTCCAGGTCAGGCACAACGAGTTGTGACTCCACACAACATTGCAGCAGTTGAAGCCATAGTGAAGGAGAACCACCGGGTCACACTGAATGACACTGCAGCATGTTTACAGATTAGTCATGGGTCAGCACACCACATTGTGCATGATGTGCTCCAGTTTTATAAAGTGTCTGCAAGATGGGTGCCACGGCAGCTGACTCCTGAAATGAGAGAACGGCGTGTTGATGCTTGTGAAGAACTTCTTCGGCGCTTTGAACGAGAAGGTGATGGCTTCCTTACAAGAATCGTTACTGGGGACGAAACATGGGTTCACTTCCACCAACCGGAAACGAAGAGAGCGAGCAAGGAATGGCGCCATTCCTCATCACCAAAACCAAAGAAGTTTCGAACAGAACCATCAGCAGGGAAGGTTATGTTGCCTCTCTTTTGGGACCAAAAAGGTGTCATTTTGGAGCAATACATGCCTAGAGGGACCACTGTCACCAGTGCATCATAAACAGATCTCATAAAAAATCATCTGCGGCCTCCAATCAAATCAAAGCGACGTGGATTGCTGGCAACAGGTGTCCTTTTTCAACATGACAATGCAAGGCCCCAGACTGCCCGTACAACAGTTGTAATAATCACAGACCTGCATTTTTAGTGTCTTCCTCATCCACCATACTCACCAGACCTTGCCCCAAGTGATTTTCATACGTCTGAACCACTGAAAGACGCAATGGGAGGAAAGAAGTTTCATTCTGATTAAGAGGTAAGCCACGCGGTGCATGAGTGGTTGCGCGGACTACCAAAATATTTTTTTAGATTTATGCACTTTGTAAGCGCTGGAAGACTTGCATTGAGCGTGGGGGATACTATGGAGAAAAGTGATACAGCCTTGTACCATTTCTACACAATAAATAATACTAAAAAAATATTTTAGGTTTTCATTTGACTCACGCTCATAGTTTCGCTGTTGTAGTGCCGAAACAACAGCTACAAAATAGTGTGCAGTCTTCGAGAGAGCACTGACTGATGCGTCTTCGACATTTATTCAGTAGTGTACCTTCCCCTTATCTGTGAGAAAGGTTAAGCACGGATCGTAAATGAGAAAGGACAAAAAAATTTCTTACACCGTATGTGTCAAGAAGAGCTAAGTATCATGTAATATCCTGCCACATAAATCCCGCGAAACAACCATGGCAGTAATTTCATACAAATTAGTGACCGTAATGAGGCTTACCCTTCCGCAGTCTTCGTGCGCACAGACATTATATTCACCACCTATAATACACTCCTGGAAATTGAAATAAGAACAGCGTGAATTCATTGTCCCAGGAAGGGGAAACTTTATTGACACATTCCTGGGGTCAGATACATCACATGATCACACTGACAGAACCACAGGCACATAGACACAGGCAACAGGGCATGCACAATGTCGGCACTAGTACAGTGCATATCCACCTTTCGCAGCAATGCAGGCTGCTATTCTCCCATGGAGACGATCGTAGAGATGCTGGATGTAGTCCTGTGGAACGGCTTGCCATACCATTTCCACCTGGCGCCTCAGTTGGATCAGCGTTCGTGCTGGACGTGCAGACCGCGTGAGACGACGCTTCATCCAGTCACAAACATGCTCAATGGGGGACAGATCCGGAGATCTTGGTGGCCAGGGTAGTTGACTTACACCTTCTAGAGCACGTTGAGTGGCACGGGATACATGCGGACGTGCATTGTCCTGTTAGAACAGCACGTTCCCTTGCCGGTCTAGGAATGGTAGCACGATGGGTTCGATGACGGTTTGGATGTACCGTGCACTATTCAGTGTCCCCTCGACGATCACCAGAGATGTACGGCCAGTGTAGGAGATCCCTCCCCACACCATGATGCCGGGTGTTGGCCATGTGTGCCTCGGTCGTATGCAGTCCTGATTGTGGCGCTCACCTGCAAGGCGCCAAACACGTATACGACCATCATTGGCACCAAGGCAGAAGCGACTCTCATCGCTGAAGAAGACACGTCTCTATTCGTCCCTCCATTCACGCCTGTCGCGACACCACTGGAGGCGGGCTGCACGATGTTAGGGCGTGAGCGGAAGACGGCCTAACGGTGTGCGGGACCGTAGCCCAGCTTCATGGAGACGGTTGCGAATGGTCCTCGCCGATACCCCAGGAGCAACAGTGTCCCTAATTTGCTGGGAAGTGGCAGTGCGGTCCCCTACGGCACTGCGTAGGATCCTACGGTCTTGGCGTGCATCCGTGCGTCGCTGCGGTCCGGTCCCAGGTCGACGGGCACGTGCACCTTCCGCTGACCACTGGCGACAACATCGATGTACTGTGGAGACCTCACGCCCCACGTGTTGAGCAATTCGGCGGTACGTCCACCCGGCCTCCCGCATGCCCACTATACGTCCTCGCTCAAAGTCCGTCAACTGCACATACGGTTCACGTCCACGCTGTCGCGGCATGCTACCAGTGTTAAAGACTGCGATGGAGCTCCATATGCCACGGCAAACTGGCTGACACTGACGGCGGCGGTGCACAAATGCTGCGCAGCTAGCGCCATTCGACGGCCAACACCGCGGTTCCTGGTGTGTCCGCTGTGCCGTGCGTGTGATCATTGCTTGTACAGCCCTCTGGCAGTGTCCGGAGCAAGTATGGTGGGTCTGACACACCGGTGTCAATGTGTTCTTTTTTCCATTTCCAGGAGTGTATATCAAAATTTAATCAACGTCTAAAAGGGGTGTGAAGGTCGTGCAAATGGGACGTCCGCCCTCATAATCCCGTAGACACTTCCAGATGGTGCAAAAATTATTCTGAAATTCATGAGTAAAATATGTGAGGTTGCCTTTTTAAACTGCATATGGATGCCGCTTAATTTATGACTAAAACAGAGCACAATCGAAGGCGACAAATAAATTGACGAGGTTCAAGATGTTTTGCTAAGAAAACGGTAAGCCCAAATGGATATTACTTATACTGCCCAGTCCCATTAACGTGAGCACCTGACAAAAGCCTGACCACCTTTCGCACCGCCGGCCGCTTCTAGATGTACAGGAAGAGAGTCAATAAGGTTCTAGAAGTGACCGACAGGCATCTGCAAACACGCCGATTCCACTGTCGTGGCCAGTTGAGCTAAGTTTCTCATTTGAGGATCCACGCGCGAATAGCCCGACCGACGTTATTTTATTTTATTTACACGTCAAGTACCGTGGGACGAAATGGCGGAGCAAATCTCCAAGGTCATGTAACGTGTCAGTACATGAAATTACAAGATAAAAGTAATAAAACATAAAAACAAAGTTTATGAACGCGAAAAAAGTCAGTCCATAAGATTAAGCAAACGCAATCAACAATAGAAAGAGAATCAGCTTAATTTATCGAGGAAATCCTCGACAGAATAGAAAAAGTGACCAATGAGGTAACTCTTCAGTTTAGATTTGAAAGCGCGTTGATTACTGCTAAGATTTTTGAATTCGAGCGGCAGCTCATTGAAAATGAATGCAGCAGTATAGTGCACACCTTTCTGCACAAGAGTTAAGGAAGTCTGATCCAAATGCAGGTTTGATTTCTCCCGAGTATTAACCGAGTGAAAGCTGCTTATTCTTGTTAATAAGCTAATATTGTTAACAATGAATAACAATAAAGAATATATATATTGAGAGGCCAATGTCAAAATACCCAGACTCGTGAACAGGGGTCGACAAGAGTTTCGTGAACTTACACCAATTATTGTCCGAACTGCCCGTTTGTGAGCCAAAAATATTTCTTCTAGAATGGGAAGAGTTACCAGAAAATATGATACCATACGACGTACGCGAATGAAAATAACCAAAGTAGACTAATGTTCGTGTCGAACGATCACTCAATTCAGATGCCGTTCGTATAGTAAAAATGGCAGTATTAAGTCTTTCCACGACACCTCACTATCTATCTGAACACCTAGAAATTTGAACTGTTCACTTTCACCAATTATAAGCCAGTTCTGAGAAATGAAAACGTCAGAAATAGTAAAAACTAAGCCTTACTGTCATTTAGCGTTAGTTTATTTTCTACAAGCCAAGAACTTAGGTCTTGTACTGCAATATTTGAAACCGAGCCAGTATTGCACACAACATCCTTTACTACCAAGGTAAAGCAAACAGAAATATTTTAGAGTTACCCATAATACTAGAGCACATACTATTTATATAAATAAAGAACAGGAGTGGCCCAAACACTGATCCCTGGGGCACCCCCCAACCCCCTCACCTCACAGTACCCAACTCAGACCCCAAATCACAGCCGTTATCAACATTGTGAATAATGACCATTTGCTGCCTGTTGCTAAACTAAGAGGTGAATCAATTGTGAGCTGTTCCCCATAATGGTCCAACTTCTGGTGCAATATTTTGTGATCAACACAATCAAATGCCTTACTTAAACTAAAAAAAAATATGCCAAGCGTTCGAAACCTTTTGTTTAACCATCTTATCCAGTACCTCACTGAGAAAAGAAAATATAGCATTTTCAGCTGTTAAACATCTTCAAAAGCCGAACTTTACATTTGATAGCAAATTGTGTGACATAAAACGATCAACTATCCTTATATTTACAGCTTTTCTAATAACTTTTGTAAACACTAATGGGATAGTAATATGTCTAAAATTATCTACATTATCTCTCTCTCCCTTTTTATAAAGCGGCTTTGCTACTGAGTACTTTAATCGCTCAGGAAACTGACCACAGCTAAATAAAAAATTACAAACATGGCTAAATACAGGCCTAACATGTGCAGTACAGTACTTCATTATTCTGCTAATTTAACAGAAATGCTCAGAAAATGATTGTTAAATACTGTACATATATCTGATTTATCATTAACAGAAATATTTTTACTGCGAAATGACTTTATATCGTCGATCTTGTGCTGTTGACCATACACTTGCTTCACAACTGACCATATGGTTTTAATTTTATCTTGTGAATTTGCTATTCTATTTGCATACCACATACTCTTTGCCTCCCTAATAACATTTTTAAGCACCTTAGAATACTGTTTGTATTGGGCCACTGTAGCTTGATTGTGACTACTTCTAACATTATGATATAATTCCCTCTTTGTTCTACAAGATATCCTTATTCCACTAGTCAGCACCCGGACTCCCTATTACTGCTAATATCCCGTTTAGAACGTCATAATGGAAAGCAACTCTCGAAGAACATGAGAAATGTGTTAAGGAAAGCATTGTATTATTCATCTATGTTATCGACACTATAAACATCCTGTCACTGTTGTTCCTTGACAAGGTTTAAAAAACTCTCTATTGGTGTTGGATTAACTTCCCTACATAGTTTATAATTAAATATGACATTTGTTTGAGTACAAAACCCTTATTGTGTTAAAATTTGTGCATGATGGTCTGAAAGGCCATTCACACTTTTACTATCAGAATGGCCATCCAGTAATGAAGAATGAATAAAAATATTGTCTATGGCTGTTCTGCTGTTCGACTGCGTCCTATTTGGAAAAGATACAGTCTGCATCAGATAATATGAATTTAGGAGATATACCAACATCCTTTTTCTTGCACCATCATATACTAAATTAATATTGAAATCAACACATATAACCAATTTCTGGTACTTACTACAAAGTGAATCAAGAACTCTCTCTAGGTTTAGCAGATATGCTCTGAAGTCAGAGTTAGTGGATCTATAAACAACAATTAGAAGTTTAGTTTCACTAAATTCAACTGCCCCTGCACAACATTCAAATATCTGTTGAGTACAGTGTCATGATACGTCTATGGACTCAAATGGAATACTGTTTTTTATGTACATAACCTCCCTCCACCCCGCAAGGAACTCCTTGATAAACAGCCAGCTAACCTGTATCCTGGTAAAGGAAGCCTCTAAATTGTAAAATTATTTAAGTGGTGCTCTGTTATACCGATAATTTCAGAGTCAACGTCTATAATCAGTTCACCAGGTTTATCTCTAATACGTGGTCCCATAGACACTCGATTGGGTTTTAATCTGGATAGATTGTTGTCTAGGAAAGAAGGTAAATTCATGCTGGCGTTCTTTGAACCATGCACGCACGCTTTGAGCTGTAAGACACCTTGCATTGTCCTGCTGGTACATGCCATTGTGCCGAGGAAATCCAGGCTGCCTTTAGGGATGGACATGGTTCCAAAGGATAGATGTATACTTGTGTTGAGCCACTGCCCATCCCAGAATGAAGAGATCACCCAGGGAATGCCACAAACACATTTCCCAGGGCGTTCAATTTCAGACGTTTCACGCCGTACATACCAAATGCCATAGTTCTGATATAGTGCAAAACCTGACTCATCTGGAAAGGTCAACTGTCGCCAAGCAGCGGATGTCTAGTTGTAGCACTGGCATACTAATTCCAGCCTTCGTCGATGATGAACAACAGTCACTGTGGATGCCAGACCCAGGCGCCTGTTGTGGAGGCCCACACGCAGCAACGTTCGTGGAACAGTTGTTGAGAAAAAACTGTTGGTAGCCCCTTGGTTCATCTAGTTAAAATGGTTCAAATGGCTCTGAGCACTATGGGACTTAACTTATTAGGCCATCAGTCCCCTAGAACTTAGAACTACTTAAACCTAACTAACCTAAGGACATCACACACATCCATGCCCGAGGCATGATTCGAACCTGCGACCGTAGCGGTCGCGCGGTTCCAGACTGTAGAGCCTACAACCGCTCGCCCACCCCGGCCGCTGGTTCATCTGGGCGGTCAGTTGCTCAACAGTTGCGCGACTACTCGACCTCAAACATCTCCGTAGCCGTCGTTCGCCCCTGTCTGCGCTCCATGGCGCACCGCACTTGTTCAGCACCAGTTTTGGACAGGGCCATTTTGCCACGCACAGTATGCTTTAAGCAAGGCCGCACTCGAACAGTTTACAAACTTAGCGGTTTCGGAAACGCTACCAACCTTGTTCCGAGAGCAAATGACAATACCCTACTGGACATCAGATAAATCGCCTCATTTCCACATTACGACAACGACTGCACTGTTTTCTGCATCGCGCCGACACGCTTTTATACATTTCAATGCTACTGCTGCCATTTCCTGTCTGCCATCTGTGAGTGGTTTTTGCGTGTTGATGTCGAACATATTCGGTGGTCACATTAAAGATACTGGACCGTGTATTGGTGGAATCGACCTGCTTTTCTTTACCTTCTCCTCGTTTTAAATTTTGAGAAGAGTGTTTTCTATAGTTATTGAACTGTTGACAACCGATTAGTTTGTTCAGTTTTATAGCTCGACAGGAGATGGTAAAATCTGCGGAAGGTGAGAGTGAAAATCTCAAAGAAATATTGGGAATCAAGGGACAAGGTGAAGCTCATTTTAGTTTTAATAGAGATGTTTCTGAAATTTCTGTACATCGCTGAATGCTGTTTGGAAGACATTCTTTGAAAATTGTTAGATTTTATAATTAACTACGAAATAACGCTCATATATGAAATGTAGCGTGGTTTTGGGAAAGGACTGCTTATTGGCAATGGAGTTTACCAGAAATAGGAAAGAAAGTAGATGACAGACATACTACAAGAAGCCATATATCTCGCGACACTATTTTTCGAAAACTCCAGTAATGCTCAAGGTAGGAAATTCAAATATACCTATGCGGCGTTGTACCTCTCACCTGGAAATCTTGTAGAAAACTTCACGCATAGGTGTACAGTGTGATATTCTTGCACGCTCCATCCATCAATGGGATAGAAGAAACCTCAAAATTGCGTAGTACAATAAAAATAACCCTCGTTAGGTGTCGACAACCAGCCACTGATCTAAAAGTAATTTCATTTCATATATCAATGCTTTAGTGGTAAACATTAGTGACTGCTGTCCTTCGACGAAAAGCAGCTTTCCCACATGAGTTTACACGCATATAAGGCAACTCGCCACTCTATAACCAAGCCGCCCTCTATCAAGAAAACCGCTCATGGAAAACGGTCAAGGAACTGCACACATCTCAGTCCAACTACTGTGGGAACCACACTGGACAGACACTTGTCCCCCACAGTCTCAGAAATTGCCCTGAGTAATTTAGAAACTCCCTGTCTTCGACGAGGCGACCAGAAGATACACAACGACTAACAGAATACAAACCAATCGTGGCAGCAGCGAGGAGTCTCTCCATAGACGGGAAACGCTCAATCTCCAAAACGCCACAGTTGAACAGCAAGACAAACCGTTCCAGAAATATGTACATAACGTCAATACAGGGTATATCGTGGAACTCTCAACGATTTCCTAATGACAACAAACGAGGTAATCAATGTATTACAAATTTAAATGTCTGTTTGTAAATTCACATTGGTATTGTTTCTATTTTATTTTATTTTATATTGTTCCTATAAACCATGTTGTTGTTGTTATAAACAATGTTTTCTGGGTGGAATAAAATTACCAATGGTAAACTTGACTGCTTTTTCGACGTTAGTTTACCAGCTAACTAAAAATAGGAAAGCCATGAACGACTTCCACTAAATTTAGTTAGAATTAAGATTCTTTTACAGGGAGTGCAGTGGAGCTGACGCTGAAATCATTAAGTATCTGGTTATATCATCGCTAGTCTCACTGAACTCTTATGAATTCTACATGTCATGTGTGGCCTGGCGTCACCTTACCAGCAACAGGTCCCAGGTTCAAACTAGTCAGTTCCCTAAAAAAACGCTCAGAGCATCGTTGCGCGAAAGTGGTAGGGAGACACGACTTTGAAGAAACAGACACCACGCAGAACGTTAGACATTTATAGGGGCTCTGGAATGTTCTATGTTGGGATACAAAAGCACTTCTCTTAGTGTACATGACGTTTCTAGTTGGATACACAATAATTTTGGGCCGTCCAGATAATGATATCTGTGATAAATGCATTGTTCAGTTTAAGGCTATATATAAACTCAAGACAAGCTGCCTAAAGTGGCTGTGGGAAGAAACACTGTCTTTTCCTCTTTGCATGTGAATTTATGAGTTACAGATAGGCTGGTTCTCCAGAAAAGAGAAGAATACTAAGAATATAAATATAATATAAGAATATGAATACGACTGGCCAATGGATAGAGCAGATAAGTGAGAGCGGAGACTTGCAGCCCGTGGATTCTTATGATTGGCGCGAAACCATTGTGGGTGCGGTTACGTGAGCGCTTTGTCTGTAGAAGAATCTGATCTTGACTCTTATTAAGAGTGGGTTGCACCTGGGACACTTGTTCTGGGTGTGACATCGCACTGTTGTTGTTGTAGTCTTCAGTCCTGAGAGTGGTTTGATGCAGCTCTCCATGCTACTCTATCCTGTGCAAGCTTCTTCATCTCCCAGTACTTGCTGCAACCTACATCCTTCTGAATCTGCTTAGTGTATTCATCTCTTGGTCTCCCTCTACGTTTTTTACCCTCCACGCTGCCCTCCATTGCTAAATTTGTGATCCCTTGATGCCTCAGAACACGTCCTACCAACCGGTCCGTTCTTCTTGTCAAGTTGTGCCACAAACTCCTCTTCTCCCCAATTCTATTCGATACCTCCTAATTAGTTACGCGAGCTACCCATCTAATCTTGAGCATTCTTCTGTAGCACCACATTTCGAAAGCTTCTATTCTCTTCTTGTCCAAACTATTTATCGTCCATGTTTCACTTCCATACTTGGCTACACTCCATACAAATACTTTCAGAAACGACTTCCTGATACATAATCTATACTCAATGTTAACAAATTTCTCTTCTTCAGAAACGCTTTCTTGCCATTGCCAGTCTACATTTTATATCCTCTCTCCTTCGACCATCATCAGTTATTTTGCTCCCCAAATAGCGAAACTCCTTTACTACTTTAAGTGTCTCATTTCCTAATCTAATTCCCTCAGCATCACCCGACTTCATTCGACTACATTCCATTATCCTCGTTTTGCTTTCGTTGATGTTCATCTTATACCCTCCTCTCAATACACAGTCCATTCAGTTCAACTGCTCTTCCAAGTCCTTTGCTGTCTCTGACAAAATTACAATGTCATCGGCGAACCTCAAAATTTTTATTTCTTCTCCATGGACTTTAATACCTACTCCGAATTTTTTTTGTTTCCTTTACTGCTTGCTTAATAGACAAATTGAATAATATCGGGGATAGGCTACAACCCTGTCTCACTCCCTTTCCAACCACTGCTTCCCTTTCATGTCCCTTATAACTGCCATCTGATTTCTGTACAAATTGTAAATAGCCTTTCGCTCCCTGTATTTTACCCCTGCCACCTTTAGAATTTGAGACTATTCCACTCAACATTGTGAAAAGCTTTCTCTATGACTACAAATGCTAGAAATGTAGGTTTGCCATTCCTTAATCTATTTTCTAAGACAAGTCGTAGGGTCAGTATTGCCTCACATGTTCCAACATTTCTGCGGAATTCAAACTGATCTTCGCCGAGGTCGACTTCTACCAGTTTTTCCATTCGTCTGTAAATAATTCGCGCTAGTATTTTGAAGCTGTGACTTATTAAACTGATAGTTCGGTAATTTTCACATCTGGTAACACCTGCTTTCTTTGGGATTGGAATTATTATATTCATCTTGAGGTCTGAGGGACTTTCGCCTGTCTCATACATCATGCTCAGCAAATGATAGAATTTTGTCAGGACTGGGTCTCCCAAGGCCGTCAGTAGTTCCATTGGAATGTTGACTACTCCCGGGGCCTTGTTTCGACTCAGGTCTTTCAGTGCTCTGTCAAACTCTTCACACAGTATCGTATCTCCCATTTCATGTTTATCTACATCCTCTTCCATTTCCATAATATTGTCCCCAAGTACATCGCCCTTGTATAGGCCCTCAAATACTCCTTCCACCTTTCTGCTTTCCCTTCTTTGGTTAGAACTGGGTTTCCAACTGAGCTCTTGATATTCATACAAGTGGCACTCTTTTCTCCAAAGGTCTGTTTAATTTTCCTGTAGGCAGTATCTATCTTACCCCTATTGAGAGAAGCATCTATATCCTTACATTTGTCCTCTAGCCATCCCTGCTTAGCCATTTTTCACTTCCTGTCGATCTCATTTTTGAGACGTTTGTATTCCTTTTTGTCTGTTTCATTTACTGCGTTTTTATATTTTCTCCTTTCATCAATTAAATTCAATATTTCTTCTGGTGCCAAGGTTTTCTACTACCCCTCGTCTTTTTACCTACTTGATCCTCTGCTGCCTTCACTACTCCATCCCTCAGAGCGACCCATTCTTCTTTCCCCCATTCCAGTCAATTGTTTCCTTATGCTCTCCCTTAAACACTGTACAACCTCTGGTTTAGTCAGTTTATCCAGGTCCCATCTCCTTAAATTCCCACCTTTTTGCAATTCCTTCAGTTTTAATCTACAATTCATAACCAATAGATTGTGGTCAGAGTCCACATCTGCCCCTGGAAATGTCTTACAATTTAAAACCTGGTTCCTAAATTTCCGTCTTACCATTATATAATCTATCTGATACCTTCTAGTATCTCCAGGATTCTTCGATGTATATAACCTTCTTTTATGTTTCTTGAACCAAGTGTTAGCTATCATTAACTTATGCTCTGTGCAAAATTTCACCAGTCGGCTTCCTGTTTCATTTCTCTTCTCCAATCTATATTCACCTACTATGTTTCCTTCTCTCCCTTTTCCTACTCTCGAATTCCAGTCACCTCTGACTATTAAAGTTTCATCTCCCTTCACTACCTGAATAATTTCTTTTTTCTCATCATATATTTCATCAATTTCTTCATCATCTGCAGAGCTAGTTGGCATATAAACTTCTACTACTGTAGTAGGCATGGGCTCCGTGTCTATCTTGACCACAATAATGCGTTCACTATGCTGTTGTGTTAGTAGCTTACCCACACTCCTATTAGTTTTATTCATTATGAAATCTACTCCTGCATTACCCATATTTGATTTTGTATTTATAACCCTGTATTCACCTGACCAGAAGTCTTGTTCCTCCTGCCACCAGACTTCACTAATTCCCACTATATCTGACTTCATCCTATCCATTTCCCTTTTTAAATTTTCTAACCTACCTCCCCGATTAAGGGATCTGTCATTCCACGCTTCGATCCGTTTTTTTTTCTCCTGATAACGACGTCCTCCTGAGTAGTCCTCGCCCGGAGATACGAATGGGGGACTATTTTACCTCCGAAATATTTTACCCAAAAGGGTGCCATCATCATTTAACCATAGAGTAAAGCTGCTTGCCCTCAGGAAGAATTACGGCTGTAGTTTCCCCTTGTTTTCAGCCGTTCACAGTACCAGCACAGCAAGGCCGTTTTGGTTAGTGTTGCTAGGCCAGACCAGGCAATCATCCAGACTGTTGCCCCTGCAACTACTGAAAAGGCTGCTGCCCCTCTTCAGGAACCACACGTTTGTCTGGCCTCTCAACAGATACCCCTCCGTTGTGGTTGAACCTACGGTACGGCCATCTGTATCGCTGAGGCACGAAAGCCTCCTCCCACCGGCAAGGTCCGTGGTTCATGGAAATTGTATTCAATCTCTTATCTCTCTGGATGGAATAGTCAAGCAATAAAAATGCAGTATTAATGTTCAGAGAGATCTTGACACTATCACCCCAGAAAAAATATTGCCAGCAAAGTCTCACTACAGAAATGCGCACAGTTTAGCAATTAACTATTTGCCAATAGTTTAGCAGCATTCAGCTTACGACGGTTGAATCACAGCCGCAGTCATTTCTGTAACACAAAGGTAATCGAAGTAGAAAGCCTGTATAAGTCAATTACTGGATTTCTTTCATTGGTGAAATACTGGTAAATTGTTCAGGGATTGGACAAAATATGCAAACACGGCGAGAAAAATATACTTAAACATAAACACAGGTACTGGCCGAGTAAGCAAGTTGCGCTGTTGTATTTGACACGTACGGCACCTAAACAATCCCCTAAAATTGTTGCTAGGGTCAGGCGTGGTGAGAACAGTGTTCTTTGCCGTCGTGAATGGATTGTGTTGGACCTGAGTGGATTCGAACGTGGGCATATTGTTCGTACTCTGTAACCAAGGTAGCCGAAGTGCTTGGCATTTCAAGAGCCACCGTAAAGAAGATTTACAGCACTCTGTGACCCGCTAAGTCACAACTAGACGAAAGTGAGTGCAGAGTGATCATGACAGACGGTCATTGAAGAGGACTGGGACAGAAAGTAAGAGGGTGACAGCTGCAAAAGTCACTGCAGAACTGAATGTTGCACGCTTGTAGCCTGTCAGTTCGAAAACAACACGGAAGGAGCTCCAGAAGCATGGAACAGTAGGACGATCTGGAATTCTAAAACCACTCGTCATTGACGCAAATGGCCGTAACATGAAAACTTGGTACCGAAGCCATAAAACCTCGACTATGTGTTCTTTTTGTGTACTGTGGTGATGGCCGAGCGGTTCTAGGCACTACAGTCTGGAACTAAGCGACCGCTACGGTCGCAGGTTCGAATCCTGCTTTGGGCATGGATGTGTGTGGTGTCCTTAGGTTAGTTAGGATTAAGTAGTTCTAAGTTCTAGGGGACTGATGACCTCAGATTTTAAGTCCCATAGTGCTCAGAGCCATTTGTACCATTTTTTTAAACTGTGGTGAACGTCTAACAAACATTTGTTGGAAATAGATGGGCACAAGGGGACAGCAGCAGAAGGGGCAGGAGGATGTGCGGATTATGGCCGCTGAGTACTTCAGCAGGGTACGACTGAGGACTGACATCATCCTGCAAGAACTAAGGAAGGTTAGCCATTTCTCCTTCGAAGTCCCTACCATGACCTTTGACGTTTGTTCTTTGAATGTGTTTACCATTCTTTGACCCTCACCGTTAGATGCCAGGAGGAAAGGTGTCAACGTGATGCGCAGTATGCCATTCCAAAAGCAGAATTCTGCAAATGTTTTCGATCCAAATTGTGGACCATTTTCGGACACCACGTTACGGGACAGGCCTTCTGTGGCCAAGACCTTTGTCAGAACCTGGACCGTGGTGTCCTCTGTGGTGGTGGAAATGAAATAAACCACACGAGTTTATATTGACAATGCGCCCATCACTATCAGTCATATTTAATTCGGGAAAGTCTTCTGATCATAGAACGAAGGTTTCCACTACCGGATGACATAGCTGCTGGTAAACCTTTCAGGATGTGAGGTCGCGGTCCAAGAAGCTTTTCTGTTGCTGACGTTTCGTCCAGGACTGCGCTGGACATCCTCAGAAGCGCTCCTCAAGCTGAGTCTTGCCGACTGCCCAGTGCGTCGGCTAGAGTCAGTGGAGGAGCACCTCTGAGGATGTCTAGCGAAGTCCTGAACGAAACGTCAGGAGAGTTTCTTGGACTACGACCTCACATCCTGAAAAGTTTACCAGGAACTAAATTACGAATGGCCATGCAAATCCTGAATTTATCCTGTGCTATTTGTGTCATGGTGCTGGCCACAGTGGGAAGATTTTTGGTGGAGCTGCTCGATTTTGAGAGCTCCTGGTATATGCCGGCAGACGTTAACAGAAGAATTGAACCACATGAAGACCATATGGGGTGTGTGAGGAAAGTTCCCTTTGGCAGCCATACACCTGCGGAGTCATTGTTGCCAGTCTTGGTAGCAGCGCTGAAAACTCTTTACCTGGTAGGGCTATTAACATGTTTATCACATTCTTTTGCATGTTCTCCAGAGTCCCAAAATATGACCTTTTAAGACATTTTTGAATTTGGAGAACAGAAAAAAGTCAGAGATCACGTCAACACAGGGGCGTTGGAACGTCAGGAATGCCTTTCGAGGTACAAAATTCCCTGATTACGTGGTTGTGTGATATGGGGCATCGTTATGATGCAGTACCCACTTGTCTGTAATGTCCAGTCTCACTCGATTCGAATTTTTTCTGAGCCTTTTAAGGACATCTTTGTAAAACACTTCGTTGACAGTGTCCTGAAGGAACAAATTCTTTATGGTTATTATTCTTCGTCGGTTTTAGAAGTTGAAGATCTTCCTAAGCGAGGTTTATCTTCAACGCATTCTCGGCCTTCCCAAAATAATTTGTGCCAGCGAAAAACTTGTGCTCTTGAAAAAATATGTTCGCCATAGGCCTGCTTCAACTTTCAAAGGTCAGCCGGCTGATGTGGCCGAGCGGTTCTATGCGCTACAGTCCGGAACCGCGCCACCGCTACGGTCGCAGGTTCGAATGCTGCCTCGGGCATGGATGTGTGTGATGTCCTTAGGTTAGTTAGGTTTAAGTGGTTCTAAGTTCTACGGGACTGCTGGCCTCAGATGTTTAGTCCCATAGTGCTCAGAGCCATTTGAACCATTTTATCAAAGGTCACACTTACAGATTCTCCAAGTTTAACACAAAATTGGATTGCATAACGTTGCTCTTAATTCCACTGTTCTATTTTCGTAACACACAACGAGCACACAATTTCATTGACTGCGCTCTCAGAACTCACGTGGTGGCTGTACGGAGCTGAAACTGGGACCGAGCATCTGTAAGGGACAAGCAGGTCTTCACAAGTATTAAAATACAGCGTTGCCAGACCGCTCGCAGTGTCTTCATTCTCCTTAATTTTCTCGCACTCTCGCACTCCTCGTGCGGTTGTGTAACTCCTCTGACGAACACGAGGTTGAAACCAGCTAGAATCTGGGCACAGGTTACAGGCAGATTATACGTGCCTTTGTCACACCACACACTTACGACGTTCCGAATGAAATTTAAGGTGAATTATTGGACGTCCGTTATGTCAAAACATCACAAAGAAAGACAGATATAACATTTTCCACTTTGACAGTTTATATGACATATACTCACGGTTCGTGTTGGAGCCGTTCTGTATTCGTCCTTGCCGTTGTCCTGGTGATGGTCTTCTTCTGAATTGACCAGTACCTGTACACATGTCTTTCCATAACGTTATTTCGTTGTGCTATGCTGACAGCAATCATCTGTATACACTATAATACTGGAATTATAAATTATCGATCACTGTTGTGTGGGAGAAACAATTTTTGGTGCTCCATGTTCATGTGATAGAAACTGCACAAAACAGCCGAATTCAAAGCCATCTACAAGAGAACACACGAAAGCTCTGTTGACATTTCTGTACGAAATGTGGAAGACGTTAAAATCAATGAGTAATATTAATAACACCACAACATTAGTTATACCCGCACTGGGGTCTTGTAACTTCGGAGCGCGCATTAAACAACTTAATTACTAGACTAATAACTAAATTTTGATGTGAACGGCTATATGTAAACAGTAACAGCGAACTGTTCATGACGAACTGAAAAGGCTTTCTTACAGAAGCCTGAAGAGGCTAGGAACGAAGTCTGTCTTGCTTCTTGGACTCCCTGTTGGTGGGCTCCGGTATTCGTAGACAAACTTCAAAGTGAAAAGCACGTCTCACTTCGGCCTGCTCATAACGGTGGTTTATTAATTACAGACTGTACACCAAAAGACGCATCTGAAGACGGCGCGAGGTCACCGCACGTCTTTCAAACTGCCTCCGTCCTCTGCCGCTTTTTAATGAATTAGTAGCGTGAAACTGTCTCTTCCTTTTTTATTTTTTTAGTTTCTCCTCACTCATCATACTGAAGATGAAACTCGCTTTTACCTAAGAGAAGGATTTTCCCAGTCATGTTTTGCGACGATGGTAAAGGCTATTACACTGAGGTAACAGAAGCCGTGGGATAGTTGCATATACAAGCAGATGTCGGAAGCAGCGCTTACACAGGATATACAGGGAAAGCGCATTGGGGGATCTGTCATTTTTACTCATATGATTCATGCGAAAAGGTTTGTAACCTCCCTGTTACTAATCGGCCTATCCTGCTTCCGATATAAAATATGACCGTGGATTGCGCGTATACCTAATGGAATTTTTTCTAATTGTATAAGGCTCTCTTTCCTGAAGAAGTAATACCAATAAGTAGGGGGAAAGAGTACAACCGATCTTTCTGATAGAAAAGCCTAATAAAAATAAAAAAGTAATTAAACCGAACAGGGTCACAATTTGGAAAAATGAAAGTTATTTTGTGCATTCACTCACGAACAACACTGGACAGAAAAGGGCAACCACTGATCATGAATCCAAAAGTTACACCAATGAACGGAAATGAACTAATTAAGGTCGGCAGCCCACTAGGGAGATTTACATCCAAAATGCTGTACAAGATTATGGGAAATAAAAACATTTATTATCAAACACTGACGTGGCAATTGAAGATCGTCACCTTTTTTGACACTAATTTTGGGTGAGTATGTAATGATAAAGAAAACGGAAAAGTCACTTTTACGTTAAGTCTGTCATTAAATTTTGAAAAAGGCAATCGAGTTATGATTTGAAAATATGCATTTAAATTGTATGTTAGTATCGAACTTCGTTACGTGAACAATGACTTCATTATTGTGTTTATACTGGTTGCTGGTGAGGAGGAAATTTAGTTATGAGTATTTTATTAATGATCTCATTCATACGCAGCCATATCACAGTCATTACAGTCGCTGAAGGAAGTTATAAAAAAAGCTTTAGTTGTTTAATCAGAATCGGACGATGACTCTCCTTGTCCGCAGTCTTGATGATTCGAAGCGACTTGCAATCCTGTGTAAATAAAATGTCTTGCTTTTCCTGCGTTGCGTAGTCAGTCGGGAAACCTCAGATCAAACGGAAAGTTTGCTTTGATAGAGTTCAATTATCCGATGCAATAATGGAGCTCATAGGATCTAATAATTGCAGCGTCGTTTCCAATTCATTGGAAGTTCCCTTTTGATTACCAACGAAACGACACATCCGTACAAATTTCCAATTAGAGAATACATATATAGCAAAATTCTTTACAGACCTTTTATGTAAATGCTCAGTATATATTCTCTTGATCAGCATACAATATATCTACTATCTCAAAGAAATTTAGAGAAAGGCAGGCACATTTTTACTTTGCTGTTACTTAATTTTCAAATTGTATTTCATATTATTGTCTGAACAACTGAGCCTTTTTTTACTGACTTGAACAGAATTAAATTTTAATTTACTAGAATACGTACCAAATCAAACATCCATGTGCTCCATGCAATATGTAAAATAAATAAAGCTTCCACACTCTTAATTTGTGCATTTTCTTTTGATTAGGATTTTTTCCAGCGATAAGTTCTCAAACTTCGGTTAGCATATAAGGAAAAAAGGGAACAAGGACCCTGCTTGGTAACAATGTCCGGGGGCAATGAGGACACAATGGCCCTGAATTTAACTGATTATTATTTGAATAAAGTTCATTAATCAAATCACATTCAGTTGTGCTGCTGGGTTAGTCGTTAATACCTTCTACCAATGAACAGTCTTACTTCAGTTCTGAGCGTGAGACGAAACTCGGAGCCGACGACGAATCTGTGTTGCTGGCACTGCTGCTGTTGTTGAAGACGGTAGCATCTTGTGGGGCCACGGCTAATTACAAAAAATGGCTCTGAGTACTATGGGACTTAACATCAGAGGTCATCAGTCCCCTAGAACTACTTAAACCTAACTAACCTAAGGACATCACACAGATCCATGCCCGAGGCAGGATTCAAACGTGCGACCGTTGAGGTCGCTCGGTTCCAAACTGAAGCGCTTAGAACCGCTCGGCCACACCGGCCGGCCGGCTAATTACAGGAACGGGCAATCGTAATTAATACAGCCTCTTCCGCCCGTCCACTTTCCTTCCTCCTGCCACTAGCCCTCTGGCCGGGGCGCGTACATGATGCCGCCAAAAATGGTACTCTCTACTGCGAGAGCGTTAAACACCACACTTTCGCACACGACAGGTGCTGGAACCTGTCTCCCGCTCTCTCCGCTTGCTCTTCGCAACAAACCCCTACCCAAAGATATTACAACGCACAAGCACTGATATTATTGTTGCTAGTCGACGCAAATAACAATTCCTTTTGATTTTTCCCAGTGCTTGTAAGTTTCACAGTAAAACACAGATAAGTACACTGAAACGTCAACAGATTTCTACCTAAATGTACACGTACAGTGAGCAATGTCCCTACTTATTAAAAGAAAGCATTTAAATTACAAATATTTACATACAATTAAAAAAATTATATATCAGTACAGGTGAAATGCATTCTGCATTTTCGGTGTTACAGGTTTCCGACGTGATTACGGCCGCACGATGCGAATTAACAGATTTCGAACGCGGAATGGTAGCTGGAACTAGACGCATGGGACATTCCATTTCGGAAATAGTTAGGGAATTCAATATTACGAGATCCACAGTGTCAAGAGCGTGCCGCGATTACCTAATTTCAAGAATTACTTCTCACCACGGACAACGCAGTGGACGACAGCTATCAGATAACGACCTACAGTAGCGATGTTTGCGTAGAGCTGTCAGTGCTCACAGAGAAGCAGCACTGTGTGGAATAATCGCAGAAATCGCTGTGGGACGTCCAGAGAACTTATTCGTTAGGAAAGTGCGGCGAAATCTGGCGTTAATGGGCTGTGGCGTCCGACAACCGATGCGAGTGCCTTTGATAACAGCAAGACATCACCTAAAGCTCCTCTCCTGGTCTCTTGGCCATTTCAGTTAGACCATAGGCGACTGGGAAACTGTGGCTGGGTCGGACGAGTCCCAGTTTCAGGCAGTAAGAGCTGATGGCAGGGTTCACGTGCGGTGCACCCCTTACGAAACCATGAACCCAAGTTGTCAACAAGACGCCGTGCAAGCCGGTACTGACTCCAAAATAGTGTGGGCTGCGTTTTCATAGAATGGACTGGGTCCTCTCGTCCAACTGGAGCGATCTTTGGTTGGTTGTCTTCGGCTACTTGGAGACCATTTACAGCCGTTCATGGACATCATGTTCTCAAAAAAAAAAAAAAAAAAAAAACAAAAAACAAAAAGAAGAAAAAACCACATGAAATTTTTATGGACGACAATGTGCCATATCAATGGGCCACAGCTGCTCGAGATTTGTTTGAAGAAAATTCTGGAGGATTCGAGCGAATGATTTGACCTTTCAGATCGACCGCCATGAATCCTATCGAAACCTAAACCGTGTGAGGGTAGAAGAGCCAAAGTGCGAGACAAACCTGCAGCAATGGGGCTTCCTAAAAGAGAATGAGAACACTCTCTGTCTGTGTGGCTCTGCCCAGGATCCTCAACACCTGCTTATGTTTACATATTTAGACCAGCCCTGCACAATGAATGACTTATGGGAGGCAAATGACAAGGCCATATTGGCTGCTAATTTTTGGAAGTCTGAAGTCTAGTTCCGGACACGGAAAGTAAGTAAGTAAGTAATCCTATGGAACATTTGCGGGACTTAATCAAGAGGTCAGTTCGTACAAAAATAAATAAATAAATAAATAAATAAAATAAATAAAAAAATAAAAAACCTGCTCTGACAACGTTTCGAAATTATGGATGAATATAGAGTCAGCAAGGCTCAATATTTCTGCAGGGAACTTCGAAAGACTTCTTGAGACCACACCACGTCGGGTTGCTGCACTAATACGGGAAAAATGACGTCCGATATGATTTTGGGAGGTATCCTATGACTTTTGCCACCTCAGTGTGTAACTTATAGGAAGATCGAATCACATTACTCCTAAATTCAAACATTATAAAGTCATTCCTATCATTAATAGCCCAGTTAGAGCTACGTCCATTATCAAAGTAACAATTCATTGATCCCTACCCGCCCGGGTAGCTGCACACGTCAGCGCTACGACTTCGGAGACGAGAGGTATGCTCCGGATCGAATCCGCCAGCTCAGTGTGTCGGTCGGGCTGTATATGGTTTTCAGGCAGTTTTCCACATCCGACTCGGTGAATACCGGGCCAGTTTCCATCTTCAACCTCAGACACGTGCTATGCAAACAGTTTGTGCACTTTCTCACAGTTGCACATGCATTTGTCACATACGCAAACATACTGGTTACACTGCTTCTGTCCTGGGAGATGAGTATGAGGCTGATGGCCTTAGTTGTTTGATTTCCTTAAACGCCTAGCCACAATTAGTCTCGATCACTCAGGATGAGTCCTATCAATCAATCCTTTCTTTTAGTCGAACTGTGCCATTATTTTTTCTCCAGTCCTATTCCATACATTCTCATCAGTTACTCAAACTACATATTTATTCTTCAGCATTCGTTTGCAGCACATTTTAAAAGCTTATATTCTCTTCTTATCTGAAATGTTTTGTCGTCTATTTTTAACATATTTATAAAAATTATACAGTACATTTAAAAATAATAATGTGGATGAGAAATTATGAATTAAATCGTCTTTACTATTTCTCTAGAAACTGTAGTTCTTCGAATTAAGTTCTACACGAAAATTTTTTTACACTTGTTATACTGATAAATGCATATTACTTCAGCTTTAAGTCCTTTATACATGTCAGTCTGGTGATGTTCACCTAGGGTTTACGTAGGGAAATAGGCGTTGTTGTTGTTGTTGTGGTCTTCAGTCCTGAGACTGGTTTGATGCAGCTCTCCATGCTACTCTATCCTGTGCAAGCTTCTTCATCTCCCAGTACCTACTGCAACCTACATCCTTCTGAATCTGCTTAGTGTACTCATCTCTCGGTCTCCCTCTACGATTTTTACCCTCCACACTGCCCTCCAATGCTAAATTTGTGATCCCTTGATGCCTCAAAACATGTCCTACCAACCGATCCCTTCTTCTAGTCAAGTTGTGCCACAAACTTCTCTTCTCCCCAATCCTATTCAATACCTCCTCATTAGTTACGTGATCTATCCACCTTATCTTCAGTATTCTTCTGTAGCACCACATTTCGAAAGCTTCTATTCTCTTCTTGTCCAAACTAGTTATCGTCCATGTTTCACTTCCATACATGGCTACACTCCAAACAAATACTTTCAGAAATGACTTCCTGACACTTAAATCTATATTCGATGTTAACAAATTTCTCTTCTTCAGAAATGCTTTCCTTGCCATTGCCAGTCTACATTTTATATCCTCTCTACTTCGACCATCATCAGTTATTTTACTTCCTAAATAGCAAAACTCCTTTACTACTTTAAGTATCTCATTTCCTAATCTAATTCCCTCAGCATCACCCGATTTAATTGGACTACATTCCATTATCCTCGTTTTGCTTTTGTTGATGTTCATCTTATATCCTCCTTTCAAGACACTGTCCATTCCGTTCAACTGCTCTTCCAAGTCCTTTGCCGTCTCTGACAGAATTACAATGTCATCGGCGAACCTCAAAGTTTTTACTTCGTCTCCATGAATTTTAATACCTACTCCAAATTTTTCTTTTGTTTCCTTTACTGCTTGCTCAATATACAGATTGAATAACATCGGGGAGAGGCTACAACCCTGTCTCACTCCTTTCCCAACCACTGCTTCCCTTTCATGCCCCTCGACTCTTATGACTGCCATCTGGTTTCTGTACAAATTGTAAATAGCCTTTCGCTCCCTGTATTTTACCCCTGCCACCTTTAGAATTTGAAAAAGAGTATTCCAGTCAACATTGTCAAAAGCTTTCTCTAAGTCTACAAATGCTAGAAACGTAGGTTTACCTTTTCTTAATCTTTCTTCTAAGATAAGTCGTAAGGTCAGTATTGCCTCACGTGTTCCAACATTTCGACGGAATCCAAACTGATCCTCCCCGAGGTCCGCATCTACCAGTTTTTCCATTCGTCTGTAAAGAATTCGCGTTAGTATTTTGCAGCTGTGACTTATTAAACTGATAGTTCGGTAATTTTCACATCTGTCAGCACCTGCTTTCTTTGGGATTGGAATTATTATATTCTTCTTGAAGTCTGAGGGTATGTGGCCTGTCTCATACATCTTGCTCACCAGCTGGTAGAGTTTTGTCATGACTGGCTCTCCCAAGGCCGTCAGTAGTTCTAATGGAATGTTGTCTACTCCGGGGGCCTTGTTCCGACTCAGGTCTTTCAGTGCTCTGTCAAACTCTTCACGCAATATCGTATCACCCATTTCGTCTTCATCTACATCCTCTTCCATTTCCATAATATTGTCCTCAAGTACATCACCCTTGTATAAACCTTCTATATACTCCTTCCACCTTTCTGCCTTCCCTTCTTTGCTTAGAACTGGGTTGCCATCTGAGCTCTTGATATTCATACACGTGGTTCTCTTCTCTCCAAAGGTCTCTTTAATTTTCCTGTAGGCAGTATCTATCTTACCCCTAGTGAGGTAAGCCTCTACATCCTTACATTTATCCTCTAGCCATCCCTGTTTAGCCATTTTGCACTTCCTCTCGATCTCATTTTTGAGACGTTTGTATTCCTTTTTGCCTGCTTCATTTACTGCATTTTTATATTTTCTCCTTTCATCAATTAAATTCAATATTTCTTCTGTTACCCAAGGATTTCTAGCAGCCCTCGTCTTTTTACCTACTTTATCCTCTGCTGCCTTCACTACTTCATCCCTCAGAGCTACCCATTCTTCTTCTACTGTATTTCTTTCCCCTATTCCTGTCAATTGTTCCCTTATGCTCTCCCTGAAACTCTGTACAACCTCTGGTTCTTTCAGTTTATCCAGGTCCCATCTCCTTAATTTCCCACATTTTTGCAGTTTCTTCAGTTTTAATCTACAGGTCATAACCAATAGATTGTGGTCAGAGTCCACATCTGCCCCTGGAAATGTCTTACAACTTAAAACCTGGTTCCTAAATCTCTGTCTTACCATTATATAATCTATCTGATACCTTTTAGTATCTCCAGGGTTCTTCCACGTATACAACCTTCTTTCATGATTCTTAAACCAAGTGTTACCTATGACTAAGTTGTGCTCTGTACAAAATTCTACTAGGCGGCTTCCTCTTTCATTTCTTAGCCCCAATCCATATTCACCTACTATGTTTCCTTCTCTCCCTTTTCCTACACTCGAATTCCAGTCACCCATTACTATTAAATTTTCGTCTCCCTTCACTATCTGAATAATTTCTTTATTGAAATAAATAATGAGGACTTCGTTAATAACCTTTTTTGTAAGTGTAGTTTAGCTAATTTACTCGAGACTAAACTGTAATGCACTTTGTAACTATCCTGTTACATATGTTATTTTTAGTCGCCGATATAATATTAATTTTAAATGTAAAGCTAGAATAAAAAATAACTTTTCTATTTTTTTAAAATTTTATTTGCTGCCATTTAGAAATGACCTCCCTGAGTGACAACTGTTGCAGATGGATAGATAAAAACACCTCTATCGTCAGCCGCGGTTTCTTCTCTCGTCTGGAGTCCATTGTCATATTCCTGTTTGTCATCTTGTGTCTGACAAACGTTGTAAGTAGCCATGCCATCATAGGCGCTTCCTTTTTTTGCAGTCTAGAATTGTGCTTTCGACTTTCATGAACTCCCTGATTCTGCAATTTGCAACATGATCAAGTCTGGAATGTTCGCAGCTCCATCTGAGCGGGCAACAGGTGGTCCTTTCGCCTTTGAGTTAGTTCGCACAACTCTACGCCGTACGTCGTGATACTTTCAGTGATAGAGCGAAAGACGATATGGTTTGTTCTGCGTGTTGTATTGTTGTTCCAGACGATCCCATTTAGTTGTTTTATGGCTTACTTCCCTTGGCCAATTGATCATTTATATTATCCATACTTTCGCCATTTGACTACGGTCTCAGTCTCAAGTACTGAAAGCTGCAACGCTCTTCAACAGTATCAGCACCCACTTGTATGTCAGTAATATTAGTTTCTCTGAACTTTAGATATTCTGTCTCAGGTATTTATATAGTAATTCACTGTCTTTGGTATTCTTCTTTTAACGTGCAGGTTCTATTAATAAGTTTTGGAAAAAAATCATATGCTCTGTTAAGAAAGCCTGACCGGCCAACCAGCTTCGCTTTCCAGGGAATGCAGTGCGGTTGTTTGAAAAAAAAAAAATGTAATCTAATTTGAAGAATGCAGTCTGGTTTTAGTTCAGTAATCAGTGATTTAATTTATAAAGCGATACAATATGATAGTGAGGTTAATATTTTCGATGCGTTTAGGTAATGCGCAGTTTTTAACCCTGGAGCAGGCACTCCGGCGCACAGAGTACGCCAAACTTAAAATGATATTCGACTAGTTGGTACCACTGGAGACATTTGAAACTCTAGCTATTTCTTCATTAGCACCCTGACTATTGCTGCGCGCAGTTCTCGGTGTTAAAAGAATTATGTGTAACGTTGTCAAAGTTGTCGCACTCAGTGCCCCACGTGACTAGTTATATATATGTAAGCATTTTATTACTTCCCCGAACATACTGTATTATTTTAGTTAAACTATACCTTTGCTCCGTGTTTGTTGGATTTTTTTTATTTTAGAGCAGCAAAACTTTTAACTGGCTAGGAACTTGAGTGGCTTGTGAATGAAGATCCAGATTTTGTGAAAGATGTCGTTAGAATATCGGACTACTATACCTATGATGAGGAAGAGGTAATTACTCAGAGTGGTCATGACGCTGATAGTGAACAGCATTACGACTCGGATGAAAACGAAGATAGTAACTGTCAATCAGGCTGTGCTAGAGATTGGTTTGTGGGGAAGGAACGGAACTTCAAAATGAAGGAAAACTGCTATCTCAACTACAACCAAGGCGAGAAGTAAAAATACTGTAAAATATTTTTCAGTACCCAAGGCTATTGTCAGTGGCGTAACAACTGAACCATTGAGGTATCCGGATTCAATAAGATAATCAGCATGTAAATGACCAATAACATTGTAAAATATACAAAGAAATACATTCAACTAAAACCAGAATTTTGTGAGTATCAGGGAGGAAGAGATTATAAAAGAAACGACGAGAAGTGAGACAGCGGCACTCATTAGTTTACTTTATGTTGTGGTTGGCAGGAGAGCGAACCGTGTTTTCTAAAGGAGGCCGAAATGCTTTCGTCTCATCTCACGCAGGCTGGCGTGAGGTCTGGAACATGACAAGGGAATTTGAATAGAGAAAAACGGACGTAGCTGGTGGAATACTTAACTTTAACCCATTAATGGAGAACGTCGCTCTTTATGGTACATGATTCACAATATCAATTGTACGGATACTGGCGTCTTGCTGGGTCGTAGCAAATAACGTAGCTGAAGGCTGTGCTAACTATCGTCTCGGCAAATTAGAGCGTAGAAGTCAGTGAACCATCGCTAGCAAAGTCGGCTGTACAACTGGGGCGAGTGCTAGGAAGTCTCTCTAGACCTGCCGTGTGGCGGCGCGCGGTCTGCAATCAATTGATAGTGGCGACACGCGGGTCCGACGTACACTACCGGACCGCGGCCGATTTTAAGGCTACCACCTAGCAAGTGTGGTGTCTGGCGGTGACACCACATTCCTTCCCCGCAAATCGGCGTCCGCCGTGGGGAGGACCGCATGTTGACGTATGCGACGAGGTGGGGAGCCTAACAACAGTCGAGGCTGTGCCACCCGCACCCTGCCATTCGGACCGCGGGGAGCTAGGAAACTCCTGAAAACCTGCTCCAGGATGCACGGCAACATGCGGTGTATGCGCCCGTAGAGAGACAAGAGGGGCCGAAGGGTCGACCTCCATCGGGCCGGGGCACCCGACGGGCGAAGACGACATATGGTCCGGAGCGGGCAAGAGTTCCATGTCGGAGGACAACTGCTCACGGGAAGCGATCGGCGGCGCGTGACCCAGGGAGGCGCCCGGCGGTTGCAGCGACGCGTCCACTGCGGGCGTCGCCGGCGGGAGAACAGGCGGCGGCGGCGGGGGCGGCGGCGCGTCGCCATGGGGCAAAATGGAAGGCAGCGTCGGTAACACCTGGGGCTGAGGCGAGCCAGTAGATGGGTCCCCGGGGCGCTGACGGGACGGCACCGTCACTGAAAGCAGACGAAGAGCGGCAGATCCCTTGCGTCGACAGAGGCGTAGCTGATTGAGATGCTGACGCACCTCACCAGAGGCCCCCAAAACCAGATACATAGCGCGTCCGAGGCAGCGAAGAATGCGCCCTTCGAACCAACGCCGTGAACCTCGGTAGCGGCGATAGTAGACAACGTCACCTGGAGCAAAAGCAGGTGTCTGCCGCTGCACAGGAACCTGAGGCGGCGGATGTAGCAAAGACATCAAGGTTCGATGATGGCGACCGTGGAGCAACTCAGCTGGCGAGCGGCCATCTCGGGGCTGAGAGCGATACGAGAACAAAAAGAGCAATAACGCGTCCTCCCGAGAATGCGACTCTTTCAACTTCAACATCTGTGACTTGAAAGTCCTGACCAATCGTTCAGCGGCACCGTTTGACTGTGGCGAAAACGGCGCGGACGTCAGATGTTGAATACCATTGGCCTTGCAGAATGACTGAAATTCTGCGGACATGAATTGTGGGCCATTGTCGGAAACAATAGTCTGTGGAAGACCTTCAATGCAAAAGATAGCGGATAACGCTTGGATGGTGGCAGATGACGTCGTGGAAGACATCCGGACAACAAAAGGAAAATTACTGAATGAATCTACCACAAGCAACCATCGAGCATTTCAGAACGGACCAGCAAAATCGATGTGTAAGCGTTGCCAAGGGGATGTGGCTTTTGGCGATGCAAAGAATTTCCGCGGTGGTGTTGATTGTTGTTCGGCACACACCAGGCAAAAAGAGCACATATTCGTAATCGCGGCATCGATTCCGAACCAAGTAAAGTGCTCACGAGCTAGTTGTTTCGTTCTCACTATACCCCAATGACCTTGGTGGAGAAGCTGTAAGACAGTGGACTGTAAAGAACGTGGTACCACGACCCTGGACTGATCATTATCAGAACGCAACAGCAAAACACCACGTCGTACAAAAAGTCTCTCCTTCTGAGCAAAAAAAGCGGTGAACCAACGGGTCATCGATCCGTGACTTTGACAAGGGCCACTGCGTAGCAAAAAAACGCAGAACGGGAGCAAGGACAGGGTCAGCAGCTGTGGCTGTAGCTACACGACGAAAATCAGTGGGAAACGATTCGACCACGTCATCGGTTTCCGCATCAATGAACAGGCAAGCAAGTTCGGAGGAATCGAATGCCCTATCCTCAGCAACAGGCAAGCGGGACAACGCATCGGCGTTTCCGTGCTTAGCAGTGGACCGATACAAGATATCGTGGCGGTACTGCGAGAGGAAAATAGACCAGCGAATGAATTTCTGCGCTGTACGTGGAGGTACAGGCTTGGTCGGATGAAAAAGCAATGTCAAAGGTTTGTGGTCTGTGATTATGGTAAAGTGACGACCATACAAGAAATCATGAAACTTTGTAACACCATATACGAGAGCCAATGCTTCTTTCTCGATCTGTGAATAATTTCTTTGCGCAGATGAGAGCAATTTGGACGCAAAGGCAATAGGGCGATCGTGCGATCCATCTTTGTGCGCAAGCACATCACCGATCCCGAAATCCGATGCATCCACCACCATTAACAAAAGGGGCTTCTGGGGATCGAATGGCGTTTTGGAAAGCAACGCCGATTTCAACTGGCGAAAGGCGTGTTCGCATTCCGTCGTCCAGGCGAACCGAACACCCTTACGGCGTAAGCGATGAAGCGGAGCTGAAATGGAAGAGGCATGCGGAATATAGCGATGGTAGTAATTTATTTTTCCCAGCACACTCTGGAGCTGCTTCAAATTCTGCGGCGACGGAAAGTCTTGTATAGCACGCAGGTGAGTGGAACTGGGATGTATGCCTTGGGCATTGATTACATGTCCCAAGAATAGTAAGTCCCGAGCAAAAAACACACATTTGTCCTTTCGCAAGCGAAGATCATTTTGTCGCAGGACCTGAAATAACGTTCTGATATTGGCCAAATGTTCTTCTTCAGTCTTTCCACACATCACAATATCGTCAAGATAATTTGCTGCAGTAGGGAGCGACGCGCAAAGAGTTTGTAGATATTGCTGAAACAGTGCAGGGGCGGATGCACACCCGAATGGCAGTCGTTTAAATTGATACAACCCACGTTGCGTGTTAACCACCAAAACGCGCTGGGATTCTTCGTCCACCGGTATTTGCAAGTACGCATCTGCTAGGTCCAACTTCGAAAAATATTTACCCGGGCACAGTTTGTCAAAAAGATCTTCCGGGCGGGGTAAAGGAAAAGTTGCAATCACTAGTTGTGGATTCACTGTTGCCTTAAAGTCCACACAAAGTCTCAACTTTCCGGAAGGTTTTGGCAAAATTACTAAGGGTGACTCCCAGAGAGAAGCCTGCACACGTTCAATTACACCTTGTGATTCCAAATCGAGTGATGTTTTTGCGACCTCATCACACAATGCGCGTGGAACATTGCGCGCTCTGAAAAATTTCGGTTTGCGCGTTTACTTTCAGGTCCAAATGTGCTTTATAGTTCTTAGCGCAACCGAGGCCCGGTGCAAAAATGTCTGCAAATTCTTCACATAGACGAGAAACACTGCCTGAAGGCACAGTCTGGTTCACTGATAGGACCTTATTTACTATAGACAAGTTAAACAACTGAAATAAATCGAAACCAAACAAGTTCACTGCAGAAGAAGAACGAAGGACGTAAAATGACACAAGTTTTGTTTGTCCTTTGTAGGTAGCAAGAAGGCTGCACTGTCCTAACACAGGGATAGCTTGACCGGAATAACTACTTAAATTAACCTTTGCGGCACGCAACGGAGGTGTGCCCAGCAGTTTGTAAGTGTCTTGATTGATCAGTGGATCTGCAGCTCCGGTATCGAGCTGGAATGGTGTCACTTTACCGTTAATGTCCAGTTCTACAAAAAGTTTATTGTTCTCCTGACGGCAAGAGCGACTGGCTCGTGCAGCGTGAACTGACACTGGTACAAAATCACTTGTGGCTTGACAAGAGTTCCGGCGATGTCGACGCACACTATTTTTGGGACGAGCACAGTCACTGTTAGAGCCGGCGCGGCCGGGCGCGACGGTTGTTTACTGCTCCGTGCAACTCGCCCGGCGGGCCGGTTAACCTGACACACTGCTGGCCAAGTTTCAAATGATTCCTGAGCAAAGTCAAGTGTGTCCCGCCGATCCAATATGTCCATCACTTGTTGAAAGGAGGGATTTACTAGTTTCAAAATCTGTTCCCTTATACGAACATCAGAAACGTTCTGTGCAATTGCATCACGTACCATAGTATCTGAATAACGGAGTCCACATTGACACTCAAAAGCACAATCCCTAGTAAGGCCTTGCAAGGTTGCAACCCACTCCCGATTAGTCTGACCTGCCGTACGTTTTGTACGAAAGAAGGTATACCGTTTGGCAACGACATTGACTGATTCTTTGAAATATGCATCTAATGCAGACAAAATTTCTTCGTAGGACAGAGTTGCTACGTCGCGTCGGGGAAATAATTTGACTATCACACGGTACGTTTGTACCCCTACTGAGGACAACAAAAAGGGCAGCCGCTCGTTACCTTGAATTCTGTAGGCGGCGAGATGGAATCCAAATTGGCGTGACCACTCCGTCCAGCTTTCCAGTGTAGCATCGAAAGGTCGAAAAGTTGGTGCAACAGCGTGTTGTATCTGCGTTAGCGGTGAAGCGGCTGCTGCCGCATCGTTTTGCATCGCACGTAGACCCTGGACGAGCTGTCCAAGGGCATCCAGTAAGGCCTGCGTCTGCTGATTCTGTAAGCGATAAAATTCGGACAGTACATCTGGGGATTGTGGCGAAGCCATCACACAAGTAAATCAGGGCAATTTAGATAAAAACACTTTCACTCTCGTCGCCAATGTTGTGGTTGGCAGGAGAGCCATCCGTGTTTTTCTAAAGGAGGCCGAAATGCACGCGTCTCAGCTCACGCAGGCTGGCGTGAGGTCTGGAACATGACAAGGGAATTATAATTGAGAAAAACGGACGTAGCTGGTGGAATACTTAACTTTAATCCATTAATGGAGAACGTCGCTCTTTATGGTACATGATTCACAATATCAATTGTACGGATACTGGCGCCTTGCTAGGTCGTAGCATATAACGTAGCTGAAGGCTGTGCTAACTATCGTCTCGGCAAATGAGAGCGTAGAAGTCAGTGAACCATCGCTAGCAAAGTCGGCTGTATAACTGGGGCGAGTGCTAGGGAGTCTCTCTAGACCTGCCGTGTGGCGGCACTCGGTCTGCAATCACTGATAGTGGCGACACGCGGGTCCGACGTATACTACCGGACCGTGGCCGATTTAAAGGCTACCACCTAGCAAGTGTGGTGTCTGGCGGTGACACCACACTTTACCTTTCCAGAATGAAGAAAGTTAACCACATGGATGTAGTGGGGCTGTGGAATGCCAGTGAATAAGAGCCGAATTTCCGAGCCTTCCTAAGGATGTTTCTTGTCCTTTCGGAGGTACCGAACAACATCTGAACAAGTTGAGGAGCTTTCTTCTAAGAAACGGAGACGTTGTGTTATTTGTGGAAGGACCAATGGTATTAACACAACAATAAAATGTGATTCATATAAGAGTTTTGTGTGAAGGAAGCATATGATTATTGCTTACGCATGTGAAAAGAGTGAAGACGAAATTTCGCTCATTGATATATCATTTTGTGTTCTGTTGTTTTATAAGAAGCGCCCGGAGCGGTGGAAAGTTTTTGATAGATTCAGATGCTATATTCTAGGGCTCCGGTTATATTCTTACACTGGTAACTTAATTTGCCAGGGTTTTCTTTTTGTTTTAGGCCCCTTACCGCACTGGTTCACCAGATACAAATCCTCAAAACTTAATTTTTACTAAGCTTCAGGACTCTGGATCTGAAAACAACATTTAACTTCTAATTTAATATAAGCATCTGTTTTAAGAGAAGGAACGATAGAGTTTCCATTGCAAACATTAATAGAACAGTACATAGCATGTACAGAAGAGGGGTCTTGCGCTGGTCAGTGATTTCTGACACTCTTCTGAATATGTGTAAATCTTCTGAATGCGAAACGCTACATCTTCCACTGCGTCTGTAGATTTAATGCTCCACATTTTCTCCACAACAAGTAGTCAACTTGTGACAGATTTGGTGATCTCGAATGCCAGCAAACACATCTCTCTATATCCGCCTCTCACAAAACTCTTTATCCAGATGTTCTGCAACGATTGTTAGAACAAAGATTGTTGCCAGAATGATACGACAGTGAAGAGCAGAAATAAATTTACGTTTGGTACTATCAGTTCATTTCCTTTCGTCGTAGTGAGCTGTAGGACGCTAGAGGAAATTTAACCACATACTAACTCCAATCTTCTTATCTTCTATCTTATCATTCCTGGAATTTTGTTAATGATTTTCCTCCCTTTGTACATTACGAATTGGCCATAGAAATACCAAGAGGAACTGCAGCCCCCCCCCCCCCCCTCGCAAAAGATTAACCTGTAAATAGAGTCACATTTGCTTTCATACGAAATGGTAACACTAAGCCATACCAGATTCTGATGTGAATAAAAGTATAAGACGGACCGAAATAATGTTATGTGAATGGCAAATTAAAAAAATCTGCATTAGGCCAGCACTTGATACAAAGCGGTGTATGGAATTAGACCAGCACTTGTTGCGAAGTTGTGCTTGGAGAGTCAAATGGTTCAAATGGCTCTGAGCACTATGGGACCTAACATCTATGGTCATCAGTCCCCTAGAACTTAGAACTAAGTAAACCTAACTAACCTAAGGACATCACACAACACCCAGTCACCACGAGGCAGAGAAAATCCCTGACCCCGCCTGGAAGCGAACCCGGGAACCCGGACGTGGGTAGCGAGAACGCTACCGCAGGGCCATCAGCTGCGGACTTGGAGAGTCAGAATGGAATAAATTTCTGAGAAGTGTTCTAATCCTCTAGTTAAGTATGTAGTTGTCAGAGATGGCTGGTGAAATTTTCTGACGAAGCTACAGGCCAACAATTTCTGCGCCAGAGTAAGCAGCAATGCAATAACTCTGTGCATTTATATTTAACATTTTGACGAAGAGGCTATGTGGGAAGCGTTGTTTCAGCAGATTGCAGAAATAACTATGAGTACATTGAAGAATTAACGTGAAAATTGTCACATTCATCTAAAAAGTTACAGGAAAAGCTGGGAAAGATGTTACATGTTGCGTTAACTTGATTTTAAGTTATATTTCCACCAAGTATTTCTTTATTATACAACTGGTCAAAAGACAGCATCACCAGGAAAGGAAGCAAACAACTAAATTTTATTTATATGTGTTGTGTCTGTTTTTTCAGACGTATCCAAAAGAGCAGAGAACATTCACGATATCGCAGCCATACAACTACACGACGAAACTGAAATCCCGATATTAGCCGCAATCTGACAATGAAATAAATACAGTAGCGACAAGTGAAAATTTGTGCTGGACCAGAGTCGAACATTGATTTCCAGCCATACGCGAGGGGTAGCATGTACTGCTTGAATGTCTAAACACTCTTTAGAAGTTCCCAACGTGTCGTACACTGAAGACGTTGCGTCCCCTGATTACTACGCTCATTGCTCGCTGCCTCACGCTGAATGCCGCAAGAGGTAGGACGGAGAATGCATCTGCATTGAATGATCGTTAATTGCCGTCAAGAAGCGGTTAAGGCGACCGTTCGTGAATGCGAGAAATCCGGGTAGGAGTCCCGATGCGACATAAATTTTCACGTGTCGCCATTGACTTTATTGCAATGGTCGCTTGCGGGTAATGTCTGGATTTCAGTTTTGTCGACTAAATTTTACACAGGAAGTCTGAATAAGAACGCCTTCAGTGACAATTTTTTCGTGTTTTATTAAATTACGCGATGCGTTTTGGATCCTGTGGGTAAATTATGTGGTGAAAATCGTCTAATACATAATTTAATTTTGCTCTTTAGTGAAGAGAAATGCATTCCTGTTATGAGAAAGTTAAATGTCAGAGTTTTTATTTCCTGAATCGGGTACAGGTTGTTTGAAAAACAGTGGAAAATGGTGAAAAGTTTTCCGGACGAACCAGGATGAACATTTTTAACCTTTTGAGGTCAGCATACCTTGGTTTTTTCATACAGTTGTCTCACATCACGCGACTCAAAGCGCACATTTGCTTACAATAAAAAAAATCACAAATGTAGTTTAACTTAATGTGATGAAAGATGAAGTTCATCACATAGTGCCAGAAATCTGACTTTCAACAAGCTGATACAAGCAGGGATTGAATTTAAAACAAGCCTTTACAATTACTAAAATAAATATGACTAGCGAAATCTATTTGTTCATTTAACATAGAGCCAAGATTTCTGGTTTTCTGAAGGTATATTTCCAACAAAACCCGTTTCCAAGAAAACATAAACGATTTCACAATGAACCAATTTCTAAAATCATTTATTTAACAGCATGTGCTAGAAATAAAAATGAAATGAATCACATTGAAAGCAGTTCAAATGTATTACACCATGAACGCAGTGATAAGACCGTAAATGTGTTAGAACACTTGGAAATATGCCGCCACAAAATCAAAAGGACGGAATGTATATTAAATGAACAAATAGATTACTTTCGCCACCTGTTATTTTAATAATTATGTGCACTAATTTTAAATTTATTCCTTGCTTACATCAGCTTCGTTAAAGTCACATCTCTGACACTACGTGATAAACTTAATCTCCTGTCACATGAGGTTAAACTACTGTTTTTAAACAGTTGGAAACAAATGTGCCCTCTGAGTGGCATGATGTACAACATCTGCATGAATTCTGACATCAGAAGGATAAAAATTTTCATCCTTGTTTGTTCGGTAAGTTTTACACCGTTTTTACATTGTTTCTCATATATTTCCGCACTCGACACACGAAATCCATAAAAATTAGAAACTAGAATCTTGTATTCGTGGGGATCGACAGCTTCCAGATGCTTAATAAACATAAACATGGTGCATAGTAGGATGTAAAGTGATTTTTATTTAATCGGGCCACTAGCTGATTTCGACTACTTGTCACTGTCAAGCACTTGTAAAACCAACATAGGAATGTACTACATTGTATGCAGCTTGTGCTTATAGCTAGCTACGGCTGCCACCAGTTGTCAACAGCGTAGCAGTTCGCCAGATACAAGATGAGTAAATATATTTATTTAAAGCTGTCTTGTGTCCACTAATATTTTGCTTGCCTGTCCAGATTCCTACGGCGACAGATCTCTTTGGCCACCTTCCGTCAATTTATCATTAACAGCGATGTCATAACATTTGATCCCTCGGAACATAAAAGTTTCCGATGTGCAACACAACAGTTCCATGTGGACACGAACTCTTCAAATTCGAAACATGATGACAGCACACTTACATCTCATAGTTACGTTAGACAATGTCATGTAACACGCTACACTTATGAGTACTCTAACGGCAGAGGCATGAAAAATAAAGATGTAGAACATTAATAATGGTTGTTTTACTTAAAAAGCCTTAAGAGTACATAAAAAATTGGAAGACTGCTTTTCAATAAGCACTGTGTTGCTGGATACTTGTCGGAAACTTAGTTGTCGTCCCTCAACTGTTTACAGCTTTCTCATGTTTCTTACTGCATCAAAGTGTCACTCGATAGTGAGTACTACCAACGACTAGTCCACTTTACTGCCCTTTGCGTCAGCCGTTTGTACAGGGTGCTACAGAAAGGTACGGCCAAACTTTCAGGAAACATTCCTCACACAAAAAGAGAGAAAATATGTTATGTGGACATGTGTCCGGAAACGCTTACTTTCCATGTTAGATCTCATTTTATTACTTCTCTTCAAATCACATTAATCATGGAATGGAAACACACAGCAACAAAACGTACCAGCGTGACTTCAAACTGTTACAGGAAATGTTCAAAATGTCCTCCGTTAACAAGGATACATGCATCCACCCTCCGTCGCATGGAATCCCTGATGCGCTGATGCAGCCCTGGAGAATGGCGTATTGTATCATAGCCGTCCACAATACGAGCACGAAGGGTCTCTACATTTGGGGTTGCGTAGACAAGAGCTTTCAAAGGTCAGAGGGTTGAGGTCAGGAGAGCATGGAGGCTATGGAATTGGCCCGCCTCTACCAATCCATCGGTCACCGAACCTGTTGTTGAGAAGTGTACGAACAATTCGACTGAAATGTGCAGGAGTTCCACTGTGCATGAACCACATGTTGTGTCGTACTTGTAAAGGCATATGTTCTAGCAGCACAGGTAGAGTATCTCGTGTGAGATCATGATAACGTGCTCTATTGAGCGTAGGTGGAAGAACATGGGGCCCAACCAAGACATCACCAACAATGCCTGCCCAAACGTTCACAGAAAATCTGTGTTGATGACGTGATTGCACAATTCCGTGGGGGTTCTCGTCAACCCACA
This sequence comes from Schistocerca gregaria, assembly GCF_023897955.1. Taxonomy (NCBI): domain Eukaryota; kingdom Metazoa; phylum Arthropoda; class Insecta; order Orthoptera; family Acrididae; genus Schistocerca; species Schistocerca gregaria. The sequence continues at coordinate 725,537,828 of NC_064923.1, forward strand.
CATGTTGATTGTGAAAATTTACAATTTGATCACGTTGGAATGAATCCTCATCCGTAAAGAAAACATTTGCACTGAAATGAGGATTGACACATTGTTGGATAAACCATTCGCAGAAGTGTACCCGTGGAGGCCAATGATCTGCTGACAGTGCCTGCACACGCTGTACATGGTACGGAAACAACTGGTTCTCCCGTAGCATTCTCCATACAGTGACGTGGTCAACGTTACCTTGTACAGCAGCAACAACTCTGACGCTGACAATAGGGTTATCGTCAACTGCACGAAGAATTGCCTCGTCCATTGCAGGTGTCCTCGCCGTTCTAGGTCTTCCCCAGTCGCGAGTCATAGGCTGGAATGTTCCGTGCTCCTTAAGACGCCGATCAATTGCTTCGAACGTCTTCCTGTCGGGACACCTTCGTTCTGGAAATCTGTCTCGATACAAAAGTACAGCGCCACGGCTATTGCCCCGTGCTAATCCACACATCAAACGGGCATCTGCCAACTCCGCATTTGTAAACATTGGACTGACTGCAAAACCACGTTCGTGATGAACACTAACCTGTTGATGCTACGTACTGATGTGCTTGATGCTAGTACTGTAGAGCAATGAGTCGCATGTCAACACAAGCACTCAAGTCGACATTACCTTCCTTCAATTGGGCCAACTGGCCGTGAATCGAGGAAGTGCAGTTCATACTGACGAAACTAAAATGAGCTCTAACATGGAAATCAAGCGTTGCCGGACACATGCCCAAATAACATCTTTTCTTTATTTGTGTGTGAGGAATGTTTCGTGAAAGTTTAGCCGTACGTTTTTGTAACACCCTGTATACTGTTTTTTCATGTGCTTTTCTGAGAGTTTCTCCTGTCTAGAGGTTTCCGAAAGGTCATTCTTCCCCAAGCTTTTCAAACGCTCTGGGTGTATGCCAGCATCTGCTAGTTGCTTTGGTATCCCAGGATGTTGTCCTATCTAGCCGTTGCAGCACCGCCGTTTCGTCAGCAGGGTAACGACAAATCTGACTTCATGTGGAGCCATGGTCCACTTTTTTGCCAGACACCACCCCTTGTGCGTTTTCTTAATACTACTATTAGTAAATTTTGTCTCCTTTCCTCGCAGCTGTGCCGCTTCTTGCATTAAAAAAATTCTGTAGCTATGATAAGTCATTGCACTGTCCATGAAGGTACCAGTGCTCTAATCAAACCCATTTTCTGACTCTAGATGCACGACGTGATTGTGCGATTCTACAGGGTTGAGCGAACTGTATGTCTTCTCAGCCGCTAGATTCTTGGGCCATTGTGATCTTGCATATGACTGAAAGAGGTGTTCTTGAAGCCGTCGACTGCATATTCAGATGCCGATCGCTGGATCCCGACCATAAGGAGCAGCAGTATTACAGTACAGTAAACTGCAGTCTCCAGACACTACCGTCTTTCCACTGTCGAGATCAGACAGTACATTAGGTGTTTCCCTTCTTAAGTGAGGAATAAAACGAACTTCGCAGAAACAAAAGAATATTAAGATGTTATTTCTGAATGAAAAACCCGCTGCTTAATGTCTCCTTACCAACGAAATGTAGATAAGGCTGAAATGATAAAGATCTGCATTTCCACATCTTTAATACACTCCATACAAATCTAACATTAGTTGTAAGACACTTTCACTATATTTTAATTTTTGGCGGCCAACACTGTACAGTCATGTGCTTGCGTCAATGTTGTCAAAATTTATCAGAAAACTTGCGGAACGCTGTATCAATAAGTGCGTTTATGTACCTCATGGAACTGCCAGGCGCTTTCGCTGATTTCGTGTTACTTTGACTAGCAGCTGTCAGTTTTGGCTGCGGAAAAGGTTTCAATCAGCTGGCGTAGCACTGTACGGGTACGGTTTCCAGACGCTTTGCGCGTACCTTCTCACTAAAATCGGACTGTTTCTCGTCTGCTACTCTGGATAGTTCGTTTTAATAACGCTTTGTATGCGGTGGAATATGTCAACAGAGACTTCTTTAGTCACGGTTTCATCCACTGAAATGACCTGGAAAGGTATGAGGCGTAATAAGAGAAAATAATGAAAACATAATTATGCTTGATTCTAGTGACTCGAGATTTTTCCTTCTTTAAGTGTGTTTTTGCCTTCCTTTGATTTTTTTTCTTAGGTTCAAATGGTTCTAATGGCTCAGAGCACTATGGGACTTAAAATCTAAGATCATCTGTCCCCTAGATTTAGAACTACTTAAACCTAACTAACCTAAGTACATCACACACATCCATGCCCGAGGCAGGATTCGAACCTGCGACCGTAGCAGCAGCGCGTATCCGGACTGAAGCGCCTAGAACTGCTCGGCCACAGCGGGCGGCTTCTTAGGTAAAGAGAGGAACTATCAGTGTCTATGTATATCCAAATGGTATGACGTACTTTGCATTTTGGACCCGAGTTTTCTTCTACGACATGTAAACAAAACCAAACTCTCATACGGTTTTAGTACTTCTCTCGAGTTGGTCATCGGTTTGTTTCCGTATAATTTGAGGCATGCGCGATCTGTTTTCATCTGTAATGGAGTTGTTTGGAGGTCCAGAGAGGGAGATGTCTGCAATACAATCCAGCAACAGCAAACTTCATTTTGGCAATCACACTGCCCTTTTTAAATCGTCAGCGGAAACGCAGTAGTTTTCTGTTTGAAACTTATTCATTATTTAGCTTTCTGAAATAAGTGATGTGCAAGGGTCACCCTTATTTTCAAGTGAAATTTACGATGTTAACCTAAAATGTGTCTTAGTACATGTGTGTTGTTACCTTCAGTTTGTCATAACACCCATAAAAGTCGAAAACAGTGAAATAGATGGGGACTAAAGCTAAAATGGGAAAAGAAACGACACGGCTTTTCGTTTACAAGTAAGAAATTAATAACCTGTTTTCCGTCCATGAACTATATGATTATTACCTCCACTGAAAGGAAGAGTTTTAGACGAATACCATGCATTTTAATGTCAAATATTATCCCTCGCCTTTAATCACACTATCTAGATGTAGATAAGTAGAACATCCTTGCCAGATGAGTTCAAAATGGTTCAAATGGCTCTGAGCACTATGGGACTCAACTGCTGTGGTCATTAGTCTCCTAGAACTTAGAACTACTTAAACCTAACTAACCTAAGGACATCACACACATCCATGCCCGAGGCAGGATTCGAACCTGCGGCAGTAGCAGTCGCACGGTTCCGGACTGCGCGCCTAGAACCACGAGACCACCGCGGCCAGTTTGCCAGATGAGTAATAATATTTTTAAGAACGAATGTTTTACTCAATAGCGCAGAGTTAGCTGTTTTAATTTCACTTCCAACTGCTTGCTGCTGTAGAAATAACGGCTTTGAAGATCTTCATTATAAGACTCTGGTATTTCTTTCTGCCTCCTGGGAACGCTAACGTTCACATCCCTTCATCTGCTTTTCGGAAACATGCACTATTAGCGACTTATTTTGTGAGAGACTGCTCCACTTTGAGGAGCAGTCGTGCAGCACGCCTGGGATTTCAGAGCAGATCCTCTGTGAAGAGCTTAGCACTCTCTATGCGGAGAGAGCAAAACGTAGTCTATTGCAAACAAGCAGCGCAAAGACAACAGCTCCAGCGTTTCTGAAGTCCATTCACCATTTCTAGTACGTCTGCTACTGTGCGAGAGACCGAGCAGAGAATTTCTAGAACACTCTCAGATCTACCTTTCACTGCGGTAGTGGAAAACTGAAGTCCCCGCGACAGCCTCAGCGACGATGCTCGTGGAGTGCCTGTGCATTTCAGCGAAATTACCATTAGAGCAAGGTAGAGTTTAGAAATCCACACGTACAGGCAGTCGTGGCTTTTGAAAATGTTGATTCCAATACTCTCCTTGAAATACTGAAGACATCAGGGATAAAATAGGGGAACAAATGTTATTACCAAATAGCTCAGATATTAGAATGCAATTCTAAGCAACGTATGGTATGAAAATAAGGCAGTTGTTGAGTTGGGAGTGAGAGGGGTTTGTTGCCATGCTATGTGTGCGTTGAGCAGGCAACGAAGGAAATAAAGAGAAAAATTTGTATACAGGATTGTTTTTCATGTAGAAAAAATTAACGATTTACGGTTTGTGGATGACACTGTCATTCTGTTACAGAAATAGCAAACGACTTGGTAAATAAGCTAAACGGGAATGAGAGTGTCTTGAGAACAAGTTATGAAGAGCAAGTGCAGTAAAACAAGAGAGAAGTGATGTAGTAAAATTAAATCCACCGATGCTAAGCGAATTAGATTAAGAAATTAGACACTGAAAGTTGTAGAGGACTTCCGTTATTTTGGCAGCAAGGTGACTGACCATGGCCAATGAAGAGGATTTAAAATGCAACCAGGCGATAATAAGAAAATAATTTAGGAAAAAGAGAAATTTCTTAACATGCGATATAATTTTGTACTAGGTACGCGCGGAAAATAATTACTGTTTAGATGTACTGCCACTGCAACACTACTATTGCAGTTCTAAACAATCGCTTTCGTCTCTGTGGCTCATTGTCTTTCCACTGATGCTGCGTTGTGCTGTGTTTAAATTTGTTAATGACAACCCAAAATGTTTGAGATTGAAACGTCCCCTCAGAAAAATTATACATGACTGTGCTTAAACTGACAGACAATATATTTTTTTAGCGCAACACAATGTGACTTTCAATTATTCCTACAAAAGAATGGCCCTGACTAACATTAACCTATACCTTTCACATATCACTTACCTCACCAAAAATCTTCGTTACTCGAACTACTGGAATACAGGGAGCGCCACTACTGCCAGCTAAATAAAAGATTCAAACTACGGAAGGCACTAACTACTGATAGGCATAGTTAGCAAATGAATGATTTTGATAGAGAACAAACAATGTATTTACCTTACTAGCGTTCAAAAGTCATAATATACATAGCACTTCATGACATCCAGTCCTACAAATTTCAAAACTCCGCCATTTCTCTCCCTACATCCACCACTACTGGCGGTTCACCTCCAACTGCGCAACGCTACGCGCTGCTAACATCCAGCTGCCCAACACTACAATGGCGAGTATTACAACAATGCCAACCAGCCACTGACTGCACACAGCACAGCTAGTGATTTTCATACAGAGTGCTACGTGGCGTTACGAATATAAAAAGACTAAACAGCCTACATACAAGAGAATGTCTGAGCCTGCTGGCCGTGAAGCGCGTTTGTAATAGGGTTTTTTGACGCAAGGAATGTTAAGCTAGCTGAAATTCATCAACTTGGCGAGTGAGGTGCGTTCTGTAATAGGATCTCTGAACACAAAAAGTATAAAGCTAGCTGAAATTCATCGTCAACTTGTAGAGGTTTATGGTGAAAATGAAATGACTGTTCTAATGGTACGAAAATATGTGAGACAGTTCAACGTATCAAGTTCATGACGTAATGAGCGACATTCTGTTGGCAGTGATGGATTGGTTGAGAAAATGAACAAGAAAGTCGTGAAAACAGACGGTTCACAGTAAGAATGCTTTGTGACGAGTTTCCGCAAATTTAAAAAACTGTTTTGCATGATATTGTGGCAAATCCTTCAAAGTTTCGCAAATTTTGTTCACGCCGGTTTTGAAAAATGCTTAAAGATGTCCACAAAAAGAAGCGACTTGGCAATGCTTTGACATTTCTTTCCCGATATAGTGTCCAAGGAGATGAATCCTTAAACAGATTTGTTAACAGTGATGAAACTTGTGTTTGTCGTGTCATTTCAGCATCGAAATAACGGCTGATGGGGTGGAGGTACTCACGATACCCCAAAATACAAAAATTCAAAACAACGTTATCAGCACAAAGAATAATGTCAGTCAAGGAATATTGTTGGTTCATGACAACACACTTCCCCATTCTAATGATGTATCTCAAAACGTTATTCACCAATTCAGTCAGGAGCAGCTCGATCACCGGCTGTACAGCCTCAATCTCACACCTTCTGACTACAACTTGCTCTTGAATTGGAAGCTTGATTTTGGAGGAAGGAGCTTTTGCAGCGATCAAGTCCCAAATACGGCATTAACCTAGGGCTGTCTTCACTGGCGGTATCTTTCTATGAAGAGGACACTGAAAAGTTGATTTCCCGCTATGACAAACGTCTGTACAATTGTGGAAACTACATAGAAATATAGTTTAAGAAATGCTCTTTCGTGTGAAAGTAACTTTTGGTTTGAAATCATTGTTTTAAGACTTCTGTTCCAAAACAGTACCTACCTTCCTGAATTGCAGCATATGTTACGAAGTCTTATGCAAGTGTTTCTCTGGAGTACAGTTTTACCAGGAAGTGAAACGCAGAAGGTAAGTGGTACAGCCAAATGCGTTGGTTGGAACATAAATAGCGGCAACACTGCTGTGGTGACACTACGCAATGGAATCTACTATTGTCGCTGACAGCGCTCGTTGTTGACATACAGGGTGTTTCAAAAATGACCGGTATATTTGAAACGGCAATACAAACTAAACGAGCAGCGATAGAAATGCACCGTTTGTTGCAATATGATTGGGACAACAGTACATTTTCAGGCAGACAGACTTTCGAAATTACAGTAGTTACAATTGTCAACAACAGATGGCGCTGCGGTCTGGGAAACTCTATAGTACGATATTTTCCACATATCCACCATGCGTAGCAATAATATGGCGTAGTCTCTGAATGAAATTACCCGAAACCTTTGACAACGTGTCTGGCGGAATGGCTTCACATGCAGATGAGATGTACTGCTTCAGCTGTTCAATTGTTTCTGGATTCTGGCGGTACACCTGGTCTTTCAAGTATCCCCACAGAAAGAAGTCACAGGGGTTCATGGCTGGCGAATAGGGAGGCCAGTCCACGCCGCCTCCTGTATGTTTCGGATAGCGCAAAGCAATCACACGATCATCGAAATATTCATCCAGGTAATTAAAGACGTCGGCCGTGCGATGTGGCCGGGCACCATCTTGCATAAACCACAAGGTGTTCGCAGTGTCGTCTAAGGCAGTTTGTACCGCCACAAATTCACGAAGAATGTCCAGATAGCGTGATGCACTAATCGTTTCGTATTTGAAAAATGGGCCAATGATTCCTTTGGAAGAAATGGCGGCCCAGACCAGTACTTTTTGAGGATGCAGGGACGATGGGACTGCAACATGGGGCTTTTTGGTTCCCTATATGCGCCAGTTCTGTTTATTGACGAAGCCGTCCAGGTAAAAGTAAGCTTCGTCAGTAAACCAAATGCTGCCCACATGCATATCGCCGTCATCAATCCTGTGCACTATATCGTTAGCGAATGTCTCTTGTGCAGCAACGGTAGCGGCGCTGAGGGGTTGCCGCGTTTGAATTTTGTATGGATAGAGGTGTAAACTCTGGCGCATGAGACGATACGTGGACGTTGGCGTCATTTGGACCGCAGCTGCAACACGGCGAACGGAAACCGCTGTTGGATCACCTGTTGCACTAGCTGCGGGTTGCCCTCTGTGGTTGCCGTACGCGGTCGCCCTACCTTTCCAGCACGTTCGTCCGTCACGTTCCCAGTCCGTTGAAATTTTTCAAACACATCCTTTATTGTATCGCTTTTCGGTCCTTTGGTTACATTAAACCTCCGTTGAAAACTTCGTCTTGTTGCAACAACACTGTGTTCCAGGCGGTGGAATTCCAACACCAGAAAAATCCTCTGTTCTAAGGAATAAACCATGTTGTCCACAGCACACTTGCACGTTGTGAACAGCACACGCTTACAGCGGAAAGACGACGTACAGAATGGCGCACCCACAGACTGCGTTGTCTTCTATATCTTTCACATCACTTGCAGCGCCATCTGTTGTTGAAAATTGTAACTACTGTCATTTCGAAAGTCTGTCCGCCTGAAAATGTACTGTTGTCCCAAGCATATTGCAACAAACGGTGTATTTCTATCGCTGCTCGTTTAGTTTTTATTGCCGTTTCAAATATACCTGTCATTTTTGAAACACCCTGTACGGACCCTACCTCCGAGCAAACAGACTCGCAGTCCCACGTCACCGGCGTGTGCGCAATCGAGGGAAACATAGTCATTTGTGAGAGAGCGGTCTAATGTAACGGTATCACTACGTTTTCGAAACAGAACAGCGGAGTTGGAGAAAGATTGAACGTGCCAAAGGTCTTACATCACGACAGTGTCATCAAGGTCTTCAAGAGGCGTGCGGGGAATGGGCATTGTCGTACAGAACAGTGGCACTTTGGGTACAAACGTTCAACGAAGGTCGGCAAACTGTGGCAGACATGCATGGGGCAGGTCGTCCTAGAGTCCCAAGTGCATGCTGTTGCCGCGTTAGTGGACAGTGATTGACGCCCGCGAAACCGGATTAGCGCATACTTCTGCGCTACGCATTCTGAAGGAACGCCTGGGTATGCGAAAAATTGCATCATGGTGGGTTCCGCGTGACATGATGGAAATGGAGAAATGGATGCGTTACGACGCTGCTCAATCGCAGTTTTAGCGCTATGAGCGCGAAGGAGCAACTTTCTTACGCCGTATCGCAACACTGGATGAGACATGGGCCACACCTTACGACCCAAACCTGAAGCACCAATCCAACGAATGGCGTCATTATTGGTCGCCGCGAAAGTCGAAGGTGCGTCAGAGCCCCACAATGGGGACAGTTATGGTGATTCTCGTGTACGACTGTGATGGTGTTATCCTAACGCATTACGTTCCTCCACGGCAGACCGTCAATGCACTGGCGCATGCAGCGCAAGCTGTTGCTGGTCTGTTCGGTCGATGGGACTGGTAAGTACTGCACCATCCACCATACTCCCCGGACTTAAGTCCTTGTGACTTTGATTTAATTCCGAAGATGAAGGAACCACTTCGTGGCATTCGCTTCAGAACTGTTCCAGAGATTAGAGTGGCAGTAGACCTCTCCATTCGCACCATCAACAGAACAGACTCTGCTAACGGTATACTACGCCTTCCACATTGCTGGCAACGGCTTTTACTCAACGCTGGTGACTACTTGGCAGGACAGTAACATGTGCAAACATGTAACTCTTTTGTATAGGTTGTGAATAAACAGTTGCCACCATTTAAGTTCCAACCCTCGTAGAAAATAGGGGCTTCTGCATTTTGTACTGCAGAGGAACGATGAGAAAAGAACCAGTTGATAGAATAACGAATGTTGAGGTACTGAATCGAACTGGGGACAAGCAAATTATGGCACAACTAAAAGAAAGGATAGTTCGATAGAAGGCAACCTATGGTCTCAAGGGACCATCCGTTTGGTGGCGGATGGCAAGTGTCAGGGGGGCAAACTTTATAGGAAGACCAAAGATTGACCGATGGAAGCAGGTACGATCGGAATTAGGTTGCAGAAGATGCGCATGAATGATAAGATTGGCAGCTGATGGAGTAGCATGCAGAGCAGCCTTAGGGCAGTCTTTAGACTGAACATCACGACAACAAGGAGTGCTCATTGCAGAATCAGCTGTGGTTTTGCTTCCATGTTACATACCGAGCAGTTCACACATAGGTTCTTAGTACTGTAAGTGGCTTGGCACCATACCATAGTTGTGTTACTATATGCGTTTCAGTCTCCTGGGTGCAACCATCACTATAATATGCCCGCATCTCGTAGTCGTGCGGTAGCGTTCTCGCTTCCCACGCCCGGATTCCCGGGTTCGATTCCCGGCGGGGTCAGGGATTTTCTCTGTCTCGTGATGGCTGGGTGATATGTGATGTCCTTAGGTTAGTTAGGTTTAAGTAGTTCTAAGTTCTAGGGGACTGATGACCTAAGATGTTAAGTCCCATAGCGCTCAGAGCCATTTGAGCCACTATAATATAGTGCGCAACGGAGGGTGGCGCGCTGTGACGAGGGGAACTATACCACCAAGTGATTCGGCCAGTGGCGTCATGCTGCTACTCTGCCTGTAGCGTGCACTTCTGGGTCCTCGGAGATAATTTAGCATTGATTTCCCCTTAGATTAGGGAGGATGTGAGGTTATCTAGCCAGTATAGTTTGCATTATGTGAGGCATACACTGTGATGACAAAAGTCTTGGGATACCCCCTAATACCGTGTTGGACTTCCCTTTGCCGAGCGTAGTACGTGGCATGGACCCAAGTCGTTGGGAGCCACTGCTGAGATAGTGAGCCACGTTGCGTCTATAGCCATCCACAATTGCGAAAGTTTAGTCGCTACAGGATTTTGTGTACAAATTAACTCTCGATTACGTCCCTCATATGTTCTAAGGGCCGGCCGGTGTGGCCGAGCGATTCTAGGTGATTTAGTCGATATTCTGTGTGATTCATGTCGGGCGATCTTCGTGGCCAAATCATTCACTCGAATTGTCCAGAGTGTTCTTCAAACAAATCTCGAATAATTGTAGCTCGGTGTCGTGGCGCATTGTCGTCCATAAGAAATCCATTGTTGTCTGGTAACATGAAATCCATGAACGACTGCAAATGGTATCCAAGTAGCTGAATGTAACTATTTCCAGTCAATTATCGGTTCAGTTGGACCGGAGGAGTCAGTCTATTCCACGTAAAAACAGCGCATACCATTATGGAACCTCCACCAGCTTGCACATTACCTAGTCGACAAGTTGGGTCCATGGCTTCGTGGGCTCTGCGTTACACTCGAAGACTACCATCGATTCTACCAACTGAAATCGAGACTCGTATGACGAGGCTACGGATTCCAGACGTCTAGGGTCAACCGATATGGTCACGACCATAAGGCAGAAGGCCCAAGGCATTTAACCTTAAATAATATTTAAGCGCAAATGATGTAAGACTTGATAAGTAAGAATCAAAAATTTTAAAGCAGCTGAAGGCCCATCGTTTTAAGACCAGTACAACTACGATAAATTTTCAACAGGCAGATGGCACACAGCTTTATCTTGAAAGAAAGTAATACTTGATAAGTAAGAACCTTAAATCTTAAAGCGGCTGAGGTCACATGCTTTTAAGAAACAGTACAATTACAATAAATTTTTAACAGGCTGAAAGTCCTCAGCTTTATCGTCCAAAAGGTAATACTTGAGAAGTGATATCCTTAAAACGTAAAGCGGCTAAAGGCCGATGCTTTAAAACAATTCAATAATTTTGAAACAGGCAGAAAGCCCAAGCTTTTTCTTCAGACAATCTAAGACTTGCACAGTTTAGAAAAAAACTTACTTTTAAAACGGCTAAAGACCTTTGATTTTAAAAACACAATTACTAGCATACAAATTCCAACCATCAGCTATGAGCCATTAAAAATACACAATTAAACGCCAACAAGAAAGGAAGTATAGGCAATGGTGCTCAGATGTTTCCAGGGGGCTCAGTCTGCCCTTGAAATCTTAACGTTGCCTTAGGCGAGACAAGAAGTAGGCCCAACTATACTCGATTCGCCGGCGACACAACCAAGAGACAGCCAGGGACCCACCGACAAGACGACTTGCTAATCACCGACCAGTATACGAGAATTACAAAGCCAAAACGTTACAGACATAGCAGCCAACAAACGAAAATACATTACGCTGTCAAAACCTACACCCATCTTTCACAGTGACAACAGGTGAGGAAAGGACACGGCCTAAATTTACGTCACCGACCAGGGCAGGTAACCAGAACACTAACGGCCACAAGGCAGAAAATTCTGCTGGTGCACTTGAAATTCAAATTGACGAATATACACTCCTGGAAATTGAAATAAGAACACCGTGAATTCATTGTCCCAGGAAGGGGAAAATTTATTGACACATTCCTGGGGTCAGATACATCACATGATCACACTGACAGAACCACAGGCACATAGACACAGGCAAACAGAGCATGAACAATGTCGGCACTAGTACAGTGTATATCCACCTTTCGCAGCAATGCAGGCTGCTATTCTCCCATGGAGACGATCGTAGAGATGCTGGATGTAGTCCTGTGGAACGGCTTGCCATACCATTTCCACCTAGCGCCTCAGTTGGACCAGCGTTCGTGCTGGACGTGCAGACCACGTGAGACGACGCTTCATGGGGGACAGATCCGGAGATCTTGCTGACCAGTGTAGTTGACTTACACCTTCTAGAGCACGTTGGGTGGCACGGGATACATGCGGACGTGCATTGTCCTGTTGGAACAGCAAGTTCCCTTGCCGGTCTAGGAAAGGTAGAACGATGGGTTCGATGACGGTTTGGATGTACCGTGCACTATCCAGTGTCCCCTCGACGATCACCAGAGGTGTACGGCCAGTGTAGGACATCGCTCCCCACACCATGATGCCGGGTGTTGGCCCTGTGTGCCTCGGTCGTATGCAGTCCTGATTGTGGCGCTCACCTGCACGGCGCCAAACACGCATACGACCATCATTGGCACCAAGGCAGAAGCGACTCTCATCGCTGAAGACGACACGTCTCCATTCGTCCCTCCATTCACGCCTGTCGCGACACCACTGGAGGCGGGCTGCACGATGTTGGGGCGTGAGCGGAAGACGGCCTAACGGTGTGCGGGACCGTAGCCCAGCTTCATGGAGACGGTTGCGAATGGTCCTCGCCGATACCCCAGGAGCAACAGTGTCGCTAATTTGCTGGGAAGTGGCGGTGCGGTCCGCTACGGCACTGCGTAGGTTCCTACGGTCTTGGCGTGCATCCGTGCGTCGCTGCGGTCCGGTCCCAGGTCGACGGGCACGTGCACCTTCCGCCGACCACTGGCGACAACATCGATGTACTGTGGAGACCTCACGCCCCACGTGTTGAGCAATTCGGCGGTACGTCCACCCGGCCTCCCGCATGCCCACTATACGCCCTCGCTCAAAGTCCGTCAACTGCACATACGGTTCACGTCCACGCTATCGCGGCATGCTACCAGTGTTAAAGACTGCGATGGAGCTCCGTATGCCACGGCAAGATGGCTGACACTGACGGCGGCGGTGCACAAATGCTGCGCAGCTAGCGCCATTCGACGGCCAACACCGCGGTTCCTGGTGTGTCCGCTGTGCCGTGCGTGTGATCATTGCTTGCACAGCCCTCTCGCAGTGTCCGGAGCAAGTATGGTGGGTCTGACACACCGGTGTCAATGTGTTCTTTTTTCCATTTCCAGGAGTGTAGTTAGCTCCACCACACAGCTGCTTAAGCTTCAACAATTCGAACACTCGCTGTTGCTGCCAGGAATACCGCCAACAGCGAATCACGACCCAAGGGGACAACGTGAACAGACGTGGCTTCGGGAATAAAATCACCACTCAACTTTCATGTCCTGGGTCCGTGAGCCACGGATCTCATAGCACTCGGAACAGCCCTCACACGCTCCGACACTGTGTAGGGACCGCCAGCGGGCCTGGCCGACTGTGCCGCGCGGAGACCTGCTTGCTGATCTTTTCCAACCGACTGACTGGCTGCACACTGCTAAGCCAGAGCTATAGGCACCAGACCAAAGATGGTATACGCAGCAAATATCGATGATACACACCGATGCTGCCACACGTAGAAAGAGGAAGAACCACGGCATAACCGCAATAACCGCGGGAAACCAAATGCAGAGTAGCAGCCAAGTTTTAAAGCAACGCATAAGCTGTGGTGAGCTCGGCTCATACATCATACATTCTAACATTTGTCCAGAATGCAAAATGGTGTTCCCCGGGACGGCTTCGTTAAGCTTTTCATTCTGATGTAAAGAATTCGTGTTGGTACTTTGACAGTATGAATTATGAAACTGATGATACTAAACTGAAGATATTCAGACCTACCGGCACCTGTTTTCTTTGGATCTGCAATTGTTGCATTCTTTTTGAAGTCAGAGGGTATTTCGCCTGTCTCATATATCTTGCACAATAAGTGGAACAGCTGTCTCATGGCTGGTTCTCCGAAGGACATCACTAGTTCTGACGGAATGGGGAATATTCACAAAAGCTTGTGCAAAGTCTATGGAGCATCTGCTGTAGACAGAGGTAAGTCGCTGCGGAAGAAGGGTGAGGTCATCAGAAGGCGGTTCGGAGGAGCTCCACGGTTTGTATCGGTCGGGGAGACCATCCACGGCCGTCACACCTGACACGCTGCAGCGAGCTGATGTTGTCATCCTCAGGGTCAGACGCTTTGGGACTCGGCAGTTGGCGCTGCATCTGTCAATCTGCAAAGGAAGTGTAGATGCAATTATGCGCACTCTTGGATATTCAAAAGTGTGTGCAAGATGCATCCCGCGGCGTCTAACAGTGGATTACAAAAGACACAGAAAATACATTTATCTCGATTTGTTTCAACGTTTTGAAGCTGAGGGGGAGGCCTTCTTGTCCCAGATTTTGACAGCTGATGAAAATCCAAAGCAACTGCTTCCACCTCTTAGGTCATGGTCATCGCATTCAGGGACTGTGAAGGTGTGATTCTCATTGATGTGGTGCCAAGAGGTGGTACCATTAATTCAGAAGCATCTGTGAACACATTAACAAAACTCAAGACATCGGCGCCACAACAGTCTACATGTTTTCCTGCAACACGATAACGCTCGACCCCACACAAGTCTGAGGACTGCTGAACGCATCGCAAAACAGGGTTGGACAGTGTTACTCCATGCACTCTACAGCCCTAACCTAACCCCTAGGACTTCCACTTGTCTGAGCCATTAAAGGATGCAATTCGTGGAAGACATTTTAAGGGCGATGAGGAGGTGATTCACACAGTGGAGCACTGGTTCCGCCATCAGAACAAGGATTGCCACCGACAGGGCATACACGCCCTTGTTTCGCGCTGGAGGAAGGCTGTAGAACGGGATGGAGATTACGTGGAAAAATTCTTTCCTGTGTGTAATTCTCATTATGTTCAATAAAGAATTATTAAAGAAAAATATGCGGTGCATTACTTTCTGCGCAACCCTGTAACAAATGTCTGCCAATTGTTGCACCACATAAAGGAACCGACCGGCACTATCTTGTAAAATGGCCCCTTTGGCTTCAAAGACTCCCTCGGAAGGAAATTTCGTTAACTAATCTTAAAGCTGTAGCAATAGTGCAGAGTTGCCCTGACTGGGCAAATTTAGTAGGGGTAGATATGAGAGGAGAAAGGGTGATCCATGGTACCATTATGCAAAAATTAATGTTATGAAGACATCCCAAGTACATGAACGTTCCGATTACACATAACTGTAACCAGTAAAATTATAGTCAATGGATTGCAGTAATTTCCTTTTACTTGATTAACCCTGTGACTGTTGTAGCTGTTGGCTATAGCGTTAATTGCTAATTTCCTTCGTTCATGCTTTAGTGATGAAATTAATAAGGTACTCTTATTTTTTAGCTCAAACATGAATTTTTGAATTTCACTTCTTCCATGAAGTCGAGTGTCGGCTTCAGCATTTTTCGCCAACTGATAATACTGAGAGCTCATGTTGACGTGGAGTTGTGGCATAAATCAACGAATGTTTACTTTACAATGAATCAGTTCATTTTCTACGACACCATGTATGATAGAGCACGGTGAGGATGAAGAAATAGTGAAAGGAGAGGCTCTTTCGGTCCAGCCTGTTCCATGGGCACAGGATTATTTGTACGGCTTTTACGACATCAGCGCAATTGGATCAAAGATTGCTAGCCGACTGCGTAGAACGCGCTTTTCTGTCACCAATAACTTTTTCTTATGCCTTTCAGACGTTATTATACTGAGAACGACTCAATACTGTAAATAAAATAAAATCCAGCAGTCAAATGCTTGTTGTGACCAGCAAGAAAAGGCAGTTTTTATGACAGCCAGCACATGGTGCATTATATGTCACGATTTGAATATCCCATTGAAATGTTACTTTATAAATGAATAAAACCGGGCCCCAGTTTTAATTAACGCGTGAAAATATTGTAAATAATTTTACATACATAAATAAATTTGTATATTAATTGAGAGAAACGATGTACTAAAGTGATGACGTATTTTTAATTATTTATGAGTACCTTTATTTGTCTAGCGATATAAGAAAGCGGAATGTGACAAGCTCTCTCTCTCTCTCTCTCTCTCTCTCTCTCTCTGTCTCTCTCTCTTTTGTCCTCCGCTATCGAGATAATCTGTCTAAGAGTCACTTGCACACTTTTATTGAATAATTATGTTAATTTGATGTTAAGTAGTTGTGTTTCATTTAAGATCCCTTTCCTTGCTATTCATGTTATATGTGATTTTATTACCCATTTTTGTTAGTCCACTTTTAGGTTGCATCGAAGAGAAGTTGCTGGCGCACTGTTTGGTGGACACGGCCCTACGCTGTAATTGATCATTCGTCATTTAATCCATGAGATTATAATTCATACGTCCCGAGATAGTTATCACCGATCATTTTCTCTCAAAATCTGGGTAATGTTATTACACGAAACTCGCAGTATGCAGATAGGTCATTGGCCTCCAAACAATGTCGTGCACCGACGCACATGCGAACTAATGTAATGACGATACTGGAAGGCAGAGTTCAGCTTAATTAGGAAAGGGAAAAAAAATTCTGTTCCATGTTTTAACATTTCAATATTATTGCCTGCAGCAAAGCAAGAAACGTTCATGTATTGTTCTCAACCAGTACTTACCAATTATTCAATGCTTTCTTAAAAGTCATGTTTACTAGCAGAGACAAAATCCATTAACATTCCATTTTAATTAATCAATTCATATCTATGTAACCAATAACAATAATACAAACATATCTCTTTTATCATTTTTTTATTGAGAAACGCTACACCATCCATTAGTAAACGTTACGAATCTACAGTAACAATACCAATATTTGCGAAGGTCTGTTCTATGCCTGTGTTTGGTATGCTCCACATCCGTGTAGCTGCGTCCTATGTGTAGTGGATGCGTGTTGAGTTAAGCAGATCCCGACACCTCTCCAGCCTAAGTCGCAAGTCACATAAAATGTGGCCTTAGGCAGTCGCAAAATCGTCAGAGCCTGTGATACAGACACTCCACTCAGCTCTGTATCAAAGATCTGCAGTTAGTCTTGTCAACAGTTCTGCAGATAGTCAGCTGTGCCTTCATCTTGTAAGAGTGGCTGCCTTTACCACCTCAGCCGCTGGAAACCAGACGAAATCTCCTTTAAATCATCTGAAAATACATGCTGCTCTTCATCTATCTGTGTTAAGTAATGAATGATTTTGCATTGAGGAGCGGGCTCATAAGGAGGAATGAAGCAGTTTATAGGAAATTATCCTATTAAGAATACATTTTGCTATCCGATATGCTACTCAAAGCCAATATCTTTTGTGTTCACACTGTTACTCTTTCGAAACTCTCTGGATACCCACTGCAAACTCTCTGTGAAATCTCAGTGAAATTACTATTTGTAAAATACCTACTTTTCGACTTTTGGTTTGTTGTTTGAAAATTGATAATGCATACCTGCACCGAAAATATATGATCAAAAAGTTGTAATCAGTAACTACGTACTGTACGTATTACGATCGCTTACTGTTTCTCTGTTCCGTCGTGGCTATCATTATCAATAATATTTCTCTACTATATTTTTATTTAGTTGTTTAGTCTATGTTTTCTTTGATGTCCCCACCTCATAGTTGCATTCACTGTTTATCCATTTCTTGCACTACTCTTCATACGTGTTCACCAATACACCAAGTACAGTGTTTGTGCCTACCTTGCGCGGTCGGTATGGCGAATTTTACAACCAAGCGCCCCAGATCTTCGTGTTGTGCAGCCACCATGTCTTCTCTATGACGTCATGTGGAGTCACTCTGAAGCATTGGTCGTAGCGTGTTTGTTGTACCTTTTTACTGTCTCTATAAGCGTTCTCCAATATGGTATGGAGCAGTATATAGTACATAATGACGCAGAACTCTACATTGTTCGTATTCTGCCGATATTTAAAGCGGCTGTTTACTCCTGATATCAGCTGTACTGTTTGACACACATCTATTTTGTGTCGCACGAATGTATTTTCAGCGAAGGCAGACCCTGTTGTGGTGTTGTCGAATTGTATGCCTTTTACCATCCGTCCTTGGTCATTGCGTTTTATGGCATAATAACACCCACAAAGTTCCTTCCTTCCTCATATTGTCCACGATACCTGCAACATATCAGTGTAGCCATCAGTAGTAGCCATCCAATATGTGAAGAAAACTGAGGGCAACACAGTCGCCAAACGAACTTTTCGATGACGTATTTCTTTATTTATTTATTCATTTATTTTTAATAAACCTTCGTACTGCACCAAGACACTGCAAAACAAACGATACAAGCTGAATCAGAACTCCACCGACAAAAATCTGAATGCAGTTCATGAATATTTTCTGAGTATTTTCGCACAAGGTATACATGGTCTCTGGTGGCACATTACAAAGTAATAATGTAATCATGACTTTTCCGATTTTTACCCCAGTTACCTTTACCTCTGTTAAAACAGTTGAAGACAATGAAAAATCCTGTAATATACAATTATCAAAATGTACCATACAAAACACAGATTAATGCAGACAGATACAAAACTAATGTGTTGTGGTTGTAGTTCGTGCTGGAGCAGCCCATCCTGCCGTTGTTGCATTACATTCACAAACCTACACACGAAAAGCAGTTACTATGTAACAAACCGCGGGATGCTTATAGCTAATTGCTCAGAAAATTTTCCTGAACAACATTCGACATTTTGACAGTGTCTTCTGGCTACAACGCAACCCTGTCGATTTATTTTCGTTGTTTTATATAGCTTTATCATCTTTATTTTTCTCGTGTATCCTTTACTATCGAATATGTGTTCGTTTGAGAAATTATATATATCTGCTGCCACCTCACTTCTAGTTGTCTTCAGATAAATGAGAAGCCGGAGAGGGGGACCTCGCTTTTCTTCTCCTTGTGGATGTTGAACTGAGAGAACTCATAGAGAGTATAATACTAGCCTTACGTTCATACGTCACTCTTCCCTAACAACCGAACCTGCTATTCTTTTCGCGGGAAAATTCACGTATGACACTAACTTACCGTAAAACATGCTATTGTTACCCTCTGAGAGGATTTTGAAATTTTGACTGGGTGTGTAACTAATGGACAAAGTTATTGGACTATAATTTTGAATATAGTGAAATTAACAGAAATACTAAACAGACATAAATCTTGGGAGTTAATGAAAGAGGTAAAATTCATATGTGAATTTAAAAAATGAACGGTCCGCAGCCCAGTTGGGCATATCAATTTGGAAAGATATGTTTAAGAAAATTGGATATTGGTTATTAAAGTTAATTTTATTAATATTTTCCTTTGAATAGTTCACAGGATACATTCTGTCATAGGGTACTCTGAGCTATGTGTAGCGGCAGTTACCAATAACGCACACTTTAGTAATTATGGAAAGCAAATTTGCACCACGCTCGTACTAATAACAGCTACACGCAAGATCATTACTTAAACCAATACTGAAATGTTACTACATGAAGTACAGAACTAAATTTGGACTTCTGTCTTAAGTGACATGTAAAAACACAATTAAAAATAAATATCAGAATTACACTGTAACAAGTATCAGATTTCCTTAGAAGCAGTAAGAGTCCAATTATCTCGAACTCGATCGGGATTCATAAACTAGTATTGTGTCACTAGTCAAACTCTGTGATTGTTTCAGCAGAAAACACTAATTCATACAAAGCTAATGCTTAACTTCATGTGGAATAGTTTATATTTTTACTTTGCAAGTAAAAAAAGAATTCAGCTCCGATCTTAATTAACTTCAAAAAAGGAATCATTCATGATAGAAAAAAGACTGCGTTATGTTTTAAAATGAACTTAACTTATTTGCCTTTTTAATCACCTGTGAAGCAGGTATTTTAGACAATAACATTTACACAATCTGGCACTGTATTCTTGCAAAACTATGGTTTGCAATAAACTGAAAACACTTTAGCAGATACCTGACTTCACTTTTGTGAGTTTAGCTTTAACTTTTGCTACTCCTTTCACGTTAGACAAACAAAAGAAACCACTTTGAACAACTTGAAAGCAATAATTGTTCATTTAAGACAGGATACTCGGTTTTAGTTCGCGAACATGATAGAAGACATGGTTGTAACACAGATTTATAGCATTTAGATTATTATTAAAACCACTCATACAAGTTAACTGGTCCATTCCCATGTACATATCTGGATGTATGAAGTTAGTGAAGCAGTATCAACTGTACTCACGGCACTTGCGGATCGAATGCTCTATAAATGTCCTTCTTGGCGTCGGATTTTGAACATATTAAAGCCATTACTTTTTGCCAAGAGTACCAAACAACAGCCAGATCCACATTCGAGGCAAAACTCACTTGCAAAGCAGCTTCCAATTGCCTGTCTTGGCATCGTCGAAGTGTACCATGCTACGGCTAGCCGCTTACTCCGCACCATTCCCACCAAGGAGCCGCCCAGTTCGACCACCAAAACCACCTTTTACATCGCGCCATACCACTTCCGTTATGGAGAGACTTCACTACATCTTTTATATTTTACGATACAAGTGCCCTAACCGTGAACCAGCTTCCAGTTAACATTGTCTTTCTTATAAACATACAAAACCCCAAACTTCCTGTCACAAATCAATGACCTTAACTAACAAAGATTATACACTCCATAATTGCAGCTACGCAGTTGCATACTACATTCCTACTGAAACGTCCCCTTTGAAAAATTTATACAAGGCTGTGCTTAAACTGACACACAATATTTTTAGCGCAACGCAATCTGACTTTCAATAATCCCTACAAAAGAATGGCCCTGACTAACATTAATCTATACCTTTCACAAATCACTTACCTCACCAAAAATCTTCGTTACTCGAACTACTGCAATACAGCGAGCGCCACTACTGCCAGCTAAATAAAAGATTCAAACTACGGAAGTCACTAACTACTGATAGGCACAGTTAGCAAATGAAAGATTTTAATAGAGAACAAACAATGTATTTACCTTAATAGTTATAATATATATATATATATATATATATATATATATATATATATATATATATATATATATATATATATATATATATCAGTTCATGACATCCAGTCTTACAAATTACAAAACACCGCCATCTCTCTCCCCACCTCCACCACTGCTGGCGGCTCACCTCCAACTGCGCAACGCTACGCGCTTTTAACATCCAGGTGCCCAACCCTACGATGGCGGGTATTACAACAATGCCAACTAGCCACTGACTACACACAGCACAGCTAGTGACTTTTCATGCAGAGCGCTCTGTGGCGTTACCAATAAAAAAACCTTAACAGCCTACTTACACTACTTCTAATCGATATACGTGTTCCAAGAGCTGTCAAGTTACCTTGATATAAGCAAGGATATCATGCTATCGTGATCCATATCCTTAGCAGCAAGCGACCTAGCAGCATGCACAGGCTTGTGTGCTTTAAACCGTCATTTCACTGGATGTGGGAAAGCGCTTGGACCAGGATCTGGTGGCGTCAGAGCGTTGAATTCCACTTTCCGCTAGATTGAGGACCGTAAAGTGAAGAATCTAGCTTCCCATATTTTTTTCTCGTGGAAATGAACGTGATCAATCAGATCCAACATCGTTCTACGTCACAAGCAGAAGCTGCGAACATCCAAATTGTATTTAATTAAACTATATGTTTCATGTTTTTTTTTCACATAGTGTACGTCGTATGAATAGAAGCTGCTTCAGAACATCAGCAAACTGAAGATTTCTCGATAATGTATCAGTCCAGCTTCGATTTGTTGTAATAAAATAACAAGGAAATACTTGTCGGCGTTCAAAGTATTCCTGTGTTCGATTTTTTAACTCTTATAACATGTGTGATATGATAGTATACTGTTTCAGTGCTACGGCACAATAATGATCTTTGAAAAGCATGTCATTTTGATACAATATTTCATAGCAGGAGATCATACAATGACAGTTGTAGATACATTCTTTACACCGTATATACTACATACGGAGACACAGCTAATGTGCTGAAGCCGCGTCTGCAGCTCGTGGTCGTGCGTTAGCGTTCTCGCTTCCCACGCCCGGGTTCTCGGGGTCGATTCCCGGCGGGGTCAGGGATTTTCTCTGCCTCGTGATGACTGTGTGTTGTGAGATGATACTTAGGTTTAAGTAGTTCTAAGTTCTAGGGGACTGATGACCATAGATGCTAAGTCCCATAGTGCTCAGAGCCATTTTTTATTTCTGAAGCCGTAGAAGTTGATACCGTTGTGAGTGAAGACGTGAAAGGTAATAAGTTCGCACCTACCTCTCCCTTCAAAAACATTTGTCTTTCAACATTTGTTTTCTAAAAGATTGTGTGTCTTTTTTATTTAATATAGTGTTACCTGTAGTAGGAGATGTTATTTATTACCAATAATGTATTTGCTGTAATTCTTGATGCAAAGAAAAATGACTGGAATGTTTCCCCAGTGGCCAGAATTATTAACGTAACTGTCGATCTATGTCAGAAAGTAAACACAATATGCTCATTGGCAGTCCTTATTCTTATGAAAGTTTATGTAAGATATGTAAACCTATCTCTTGGTATTATCGACTGCCTCCTGTTTGCATCATTTCGGTAAATATCCCTTTGAATGGTCCAAATGGCCCTAATCACTATGGGACATCTGAAGTCATCAGTCCCCTAGCCTAGGAACTACTTAAAGCTAACTAAACTAAGGACATCACACAAATACATGCACGAGGCGGCATTCGAACCTACGACCGTAGGAGCAGCAAGGTTCCGGACTGAAGCGCCTAGAACTGCTCGGTCACAGCGGCCGGCTCGCTTTGAATGGCGGTGAGAAGCTACGAAAAATAATGTCCTCCTCCATTCAAATGAAATTACAAAACGAATCTGTCTTGAAATCTATGTGGTTAAGTACGTTACTTCACAACGACGCTAGTCGAAGCAACACAAAGAATGTGGATACTATGGTTGCGTATTTTTTTCTTTTATTGTTAGTTCATCCTGCTCCCTGTATATCGTCAGGGAGTGGGCTGCTAGCTGTGCAATTATTCGCTCTTTTTTTTTAAAATAAATTACAATGACAAACCCAAACAAAATTTAGGTTTGTTTTCTACCTTAAATTAAAAATCAAGGGCGGGCTGTTGAAAACCAGAAATATATACATTTTAAAAACATATCGTAGGAAGTTGAAATTATTCTGATAAATACACAGAAACACTGCACTTTCAAGTAAAATATGAGAGACCAGCAGTAGGGTGAGAGATAACGCTGGAGGAGAGAGTACATTCCATAGGGATGTGGATAGGAAGAAGATGGCTGTTAGTTGGGAAAACTACGTAGAGGAGAGGCAGGAGCTGAGGTGGGAAAGACAGAGGGTGAGCAGTGTGTCGCTTGGGTCGGGCAGTCGTTGTAAGAGGAAACGGATGAGGATGGGTGGAGAGGGAAAGGAGGGAGGAGTCCTGACGTGGAGTGGGTGAGGTGGGGAAGAGCTAAAGCTGGTAGGAGGGAGAAATAGAGGGGCGGATCTCATTGTCTGAGACAGAGAGTTGGTTGAAGTCGCTTTGGGACAGGATATGAGGTCTGTGTAGGTACGGAGTGATGTGCTTGCGAAAGGGTGGCAGCATACCATAGTTGGTGATCAGAGGGAAGACAGTGGGGTTATTGAAGACTTGTTTGCATACTGTGTAGGATTGGCGTAGGTGATCGATGTTGTTGAGGAGGGGTGGGAATTTAATGAGATGGTTGAGGATCCAGGTGGGGAAAGGTAAATGGATGCACAAAGTGGGATGGAGCGCACTGTGTTTGAGGATTTGGAGAGACTCCTGGAACATTGGTGGGGCAGAGATCCATGTGACATATGCACTGCAGAGAAAAGTCCAGATGCGGAGTTTGTAGGTGTAGAGAATTTGGAGGGATATAACCGTCACGTTAGGCCTGTTGGTAATTTTGGTAATTTTAGTCTATTGTGAGCTTTCTGTTGGACAGTGAGTAAATGAAGTTTCCTCTTTTGTTGCCAGTCGAGGCTCAGTCCGAGATATTTTAGTGTGTTTGTTAGCTGGATGAGGCGGTTGTAAGTGGTAAGGTAGAGGTCACGGAGGTAAAGCTGGTGGTGGTTCCTCCTATATTTATTGCTGAGTTTTGTTGGGGGTTGATCTTGAGTAGCCATTGGTTACTCCAGGAGGTCTCACCAATCAGATTTGAAGGTATCGTTGCTATTTGTGGAATGCAGAGGGGAGGGCAAGGAAAGTGGTGTCATCAGCATACTGAAGGAGGTGGAGTGGTGAGAGTATCAGTAGAACTAGTGTTGTTAGTAGTGACAAAATATGGGCGATTAGACAGGAAGGATGTAATGGGGCAGATGTAATTAATTGCAAGTGCGTATATCTGGATTTTCAAAAGAAGACCTGAATGCCATACACAGTTGTAGACTTATTCTAGGTTGAGGGAGACAAAAAAAGTGGGGCTATGGGAGTTGGGTTGGTGGGACAAGAGGTGGGTGAGGTGCAGGAGAAGATGATCAGAGGAGAAATTAGGACGGAAACCACACTGTTTAACGCAAAGAACTGGTGTTGGGTCAAGTATTGATGGATGCTTCGGGAGAGGATGGATTCGAAGACCTTGCTAAAGACTGAGGTGAAGCAGATGGGGCAGAAGGAGAAGATATCAGTAGCAGGTTTTTGGGGTTTGAGGAAAAGTAGGATTTTTGATGTTTTTCATTGTTAAGGATAGTAACGAGTGGAGGGAATAGTGGTGTAAAGGACACCAAGAGTGATAAGAAGGGAGAGAGGACACTTTACGCGGCGTCGATAAGTAAAGCAGTAGTGATCGGAGGAAGTATAGCGTTTTTTGTGGATTACTTGTTTTATGTCACCTAACGTAATTGGCGTATTTAATTCTGTGTGTGGAATGTTTTCCAGGTACTGTATGGTGGGGGCCAGAGATGGGACAGTGGTATTTGTACGTGTATGGATGGTACTGAAGAGAGATTCATCAGACAGACAGGACTCAAAGTGATTAGCTTCGCTCAGGTTGTCGGCTAAGGGATGGTTATCGTGGAGAAGCAGGTAGTAAGATATGGGGCTACAGTGAGTTAGTTGATGGCATGCTTTTCAGTACTTGGATGAGTTAACAGGGACTGAAGCACTTAGACTGGTGCATGTCTGGAGCCAGTCACGGTGTTTTCTTACGTTTAATAAGTTCCTATCCATGCATAACTTGACATTAGACACTATACCTACATTTAGTTTAAAACCGAAAACGGGTTGAAGATCCTGTTGAGTTAACAAATAATATCTACCAGTAGTTACGTCAGATAGCTGCACAGCATTATTCGCTGTTCAAGTCATCTACGAGTTCAGAAACATCTTCGTGATTTCTTCTGCTTTTCGTTGACAGTCGCTACAGAGTTAACGCAACTGTTTACGCGCGGCCATTTTCATGAAGGAACTGTGTGATTTATGGCGCAAACTGCCGCTGGAGTGCGCTGAGGTCGCCAGTCACGATCAGGAGCACTGCCTGTAAGATGTGGGAAATCACTTCAGAGCGTTCAGCAACCACGACGCACAATGCAGCTGGCAAGCTTCGTGGTGAGAAACACGTCCTGTGTGAGGGTGGCTTTCTAGCTTCTGCTTTTTTGGAGGACGTTGCACTGTCATGTCGCGCCGAAAATACGGGTCAGTAGAGCTGTGTTTGGTCGTGTTCCTATGGTTGGAAGTTGAATAAACTACGTCAAGAACGTCATCTTTTACTCCCTATAAGTCTTACTGTCATTTATAATTAATATTGCGGTAGATACACTGGCGG
The DNA here is from genome assembly GCF_023897955.1 of Schistocerca gregaria. Classification (NCBI taxonomy): domain Eukaryota; kingdom Metazoa; phylum Arthropoda; class Insecta; order Orthoptera; family Acrididae; genus Schistocerca; species Schistocerca gregaria. Next base: position 725,563,514 of record NC_064923.1, read on the forward strand.
AAATTAATCACAGCATCAAAAAAATTATTAATGTAGCATAATGAAATTTTGGGAATACATTGGCCTAGGTAACATAATTAAGTGATTAACATTTCAAAACCATAGGTCAATGCAATCGCGGGATATGCCATTGCCAATGTGAAATGCTGGTACATTAGCAACCGTTATAATTGCCAGTATGTTGAATGGAAGCATTCAATGACGCGTGCATGGTGTTGTACGGATGCCGGATGTCAGTTTGTGGTATGGAGTTCCATGCCTTTTGCACGTGGTCAGTCAATACAGGGACTGTAAACGCCGGTCGTGGATGACTCTGGAATTGTCGCATACGTGATCGACTGGAGACAGACCTAGGGGTCGAGCAGACCCTGGAAACATGTCAGTACTCCGTAGAGTATAAGTGTTTACAACAGTGGCATATGGGTGAACGTTATCATGTTGGAAAACGTGACCTGGGATGATGTTCATGAACGGCAGCTCAACAGATCGAACCACTAGAAAGTAGTACAGTTTTGCAGTCAGAGTGCGTGCGATAACCACGAGATTGCTGCTACCGTCATACGAAATGGCAACCCAGCCCATTACTCCAGCTGTAGTTCCAGGGCATCTAGCACTCAGACAGGTCTGACGCACGCCATTAACTAACCTTGTTCTAACCAACACATGGCCACCACTGGCACCCAGACAGAACCAGCTTTCATCTCAAAACACAACATACCTCCATCCTGGCATCCATTAGCTCTCGCTTGACACTGCCGAAGTCGCAAATGGTGGTGGTGTGAGGTCAATGGAATGCACTCTTTTGGGCGTCTGTCTCGGGGGCGTCCTTGAAATAATCGATTTGTAACAGTTCGTTGTGTCACTTGGTGCCAACTGACGGTCAAATTGCTGCTGCAGACGCAGTACGATGCGCCAGAGCCGTACGCCGGACACGATGCTCTCCCCTGTCGGTAGTGCCACGTGGGCTTCTTCCGACTGTAGATTCTCGTGACCACCGATGCCAGCAATCATGTACAGTGACTGTATTCCTGCCAAGTCTTCGTGCAATATCGCAGAAGGGGCATCCACCTTCTCATAGTCCTATTACACGACCTCGTTCAAACGAGTTGTTGATAATATCGTCTTTGGCGCCTTAAAGGAATTCCTGACTGATATAAACTCACCACGTCCAGACTCAAAAGCGATATAACTCACACATTACAGCATGTGTTTGAAGGAAACGTGATTTGTATCCTTCCAGGGGCGTTAACAGCGACAGCCTTATTAGAGTTACCGAAATTTGAATACACATCATCTTTAAGATGTAGTAACACGCCTACATACTCACGTTTATGTCGCAGAAATTGTTCTTGCTGTTGTGATTTTTTCCCTGTCTGTGTAATTACAGACACGGTGAGGGTTCGTTTATATTTTAAGTTACTCGTTGTAATCTTCAGCTCGGAGTAATCTACGAACGCCCGACTTGTTAAATAATCTTCTTATCTGAAGAAGAACTTAATTTTTATTACATATCAGAACTTGGCAACTCCGAACTTTTAAGGTTTTCATTGCGTCTTTAAATACAACGCAGATTAGATGATCTTGTTACAGGAGACTTTTTGGGTAAGGAATAACAAGCGTATTTTTAAAAAGTATATAGTCGTTGGTATTTCTTGACAGCGCGGTTGGCGCAGAACACTCTCTGCCGGCTTTGACAACTTTTCCCGTCGAAATTCCAGGTACATCTTCAACTCTGTTGTCACGGCACGGAGGTCAGGTGGAATAACTATACTGTATACTGTAAACGATTATCCTGGATAACAAATATGCATATAATTCTACTAACAAAGCTTGTTCATTTATATTTATAAATATTAACCAAACTTTAGGTACAAAGTATCTGGAAAACCTTGCACACTCACAACACAACACGAAAAGGTAGGCTGCTCTTTAGTTTCTATTATCGGTCGTGGTCTGACGTAAGCCGCTCCCTTCGAGCTCCAAAAGTAAATAATTAAGGACACAGTCAGTTTAGCTAAAATTACGAGCTAGGGAGCGCTCCTACATGGACTACGATAATTATCAACCTTTTCCTTACTTTACGCTAGTAGAAGAACGTAAAAAAGTTATTCTACACTCCTGGAAATGGAAAAAGGAACACATTGACACCGGTGTGTCAGACCCACCATACTTGCTCCGGACACTGCGAGAGGGCTGTACAAACAATGATCACACGCACGGCACAGCGGACACACCAGGAACCGCGGTGTTGGCCGTCGAATGGCGCTAGCTGCGCAGCATTTGTGCACCGCCGCCGTCAGTGTCAGCCAGTTTGCCGTGGCATACGGAGCTCCATCGCAGTCTTTAACACTGGTAGCATGCCGCGACAGCGTGGACGTGAACCGTATGTGCAGTTGACGGACTTTGAGCGAGGGCGTATAGTGGGCATGCGGGAGGCCGGGTGGACGTACCGCCGAATTGCTCAACACGTGGGGCGTGAGGTCTCCACAGTACATCGATGTTGTCCCCAGTGGTCGGCGGAAGGTGCACGTGGCCGTCGACCTGGGACCGGACCGCAGCGACGCACGGATGCACGCCAAGACCGTACGAAACTACGCAGTGCCGTAGGGGACCGCACCGCCACTTCCCAGCAAATTAGCGACACAGTTGCTTCTGGGGTATCGGCGAGGACCATTCGCAACCGTCTCCATGAAGCTGGGCTGCGGTCCCGCACACCGTTAGGCCGTCTTCCGCTCACGCCCCAACATCGTGCAGCCCGCCTCCAGTGGTGTCACGACAGGCGTGAATGGAGGGACGAATGGAGACGTGTCGTCTTCAGCGATGAGAGTCGCTTGTGCCTTGGTGCCAATGATGGTCGTATGCGTGTTTGGCGCCGTGCAGGTGAGCGCCACAATCAGGATTGCATACGACCGAGGCACACAGGGCCAACACCCGGCATCATGGTGTGGGGAGCGATCTCCTACACTGGCCGTACACCTCTGGTGATCGTCGAGGGGACACTGAATAGTGCATGGTACATCCAAACCGTCATCGAACCCATCGTTGTACCATTCCTAGACCGGCAAGGGAACTTGCTGTTCCAACAGGACAATGCACGTCCGCATGTATCCCGAGCCACCCAACGTGCTCTAGAAGGTGTAAGTCAACTACCCTGGCCAGCAAGATCTCCGGATCTGTCCCCCATTGAGCATGTTTGGGACTGGATGAAGCGTCGTCTCACGCGGTCTGCACGTCCAGCACGAACGCTGGTCCAACTGAGGCGCCAGGTGGAAATGGCATGGCAAGCCGTTCCACAGGACTACATCCAGCATCTCTACGATCATCTCCATGGGAGAATAGCAGCCTGCATTGCTGCGAAAGGTGGATATACATTGTACTAGTGCCAACATTGAGCATGCTCTGTTTCCTGTGTCTATGTGTCTGTGGTTCTGTCAGTGTGATCATGTGATGTATCTGACCCCAGGAATGTGTCAATAAAGTTTCCCCTTCCTGGGACAATGAATTCACGGTGTTTTTATTTCAATTTCCAGTAGTGTATTAAGCTAGAAAAGATATTTTCCAGCAGGCCCATGAAGTTTGTGTGTGAGGTTTCATTCTTTGTAACGAAAGATACTGAATCGAAATAGTACTGAAATTCATACACTTTTGTTTAGAATGAAATAAATATGAATTTAATGTGTACCTCTAAAAGTGCAAGTGTTCCCCAGAAGGGAAGGCACTGCATTTTTTTTCTTTAACAATTCTTTGTCGAATGTAATGAGAATTTCACACTCGGAGGAATGCTGTTTTATGTACACACCAGACTTTACAGGTAATATCCATCCCGTTTTATGGGCTTCCTACAGCGCGAAACAAGGGCGTCTATAACAACCTTTGCCCTGATGGCGGAGCCAGTGCTTCACAGTATGAATCACCTCCTCATCATCCTGAAAATGACTTCCACGAATGTCATTGTTTAATGGCCCAAACAAGTGGAATTCCGAGGTGGCTAGGTAAGGCCTGTAGGATGGATGTGGTAACAATGTCCAACTCTGTCGTAGCGTACATCACCTACAGACACAATTTTAAAACTGTCGTGCAGCTACGCCATCTATCGGAAGTGACGGAAAAATTGACGCGGTCACTCAGGGGACTTCATATAATACATATATTACGTTTCTCAGTCGAAGTATTGTTTTCGGCTGAGAAAAAAATGCGGTGAATTACTTTATGGGCAATCCTCGTATAACGCAGACTGTCAGAGATTTTGGTCTTGCGTTTCGTAATGACTACCCAACCAGATAACCCACAACCAATTCACATTTTAACCTGACGTACGTTAGCTGAATAAACAGTGCATTTCATAACGCCGTATGTCTACTTGTAAATGAAAAAACAAAATTGGTATACAGTAACGGAAATGCCGGAACAATATTCACGTCCAGGATTTGATTGGCACTTCACGAATTCGCAAATGGGTCCTCTTCGCGTTACGGTTGTCCATATTAAAAGAGGCACCCTTTGCCCAGGCGCGCCTCTTTAGGCAGTAAAATCTCGGCACTGCGTCGCCGGCTATTGTCTTCCCGCAGCAGAGAACAATAGCGACCGATAGAACGGCCGACGAGAAGGCTCGTCAGACGCACAGCGCCGGAGTCGCACTTCCGCGTGAGATGCGGCCCGACGTCCGAACGTTTCGTCGTTTGCCAACTAGGGACGGAAAACACGTCGTGGAGGGAGTGTAACTGCAAAGCACTCCAGGACCGCGATCGGCGTCTTTCGGGAGCGATTTGGCTTCGGGGCCGTTGAACTTTATGCGGCTGTATCTCGGCGGCAGTATCTATGGGCACCCGCGCGTCTATAATCACCGCTGCCAGCCCCCGCGGAACGATGTTAATACCGATCGATCCGTCGTCTGAGAGATACGAAGGCGCCAGCGTGCCTAAAAAGAAATATTCTGTATGACGACCGTGCTTTACCACGGACCGCTAAAACTGCGTCGTAGAATTTTTTATGTCATATCTTTCAATAATTCCGATGCTTTCTCAAGTATTAAAGAAAATGTGAGGGCTATAAAGATTTGGTACGCCGAGAACAATAAAAAACAAAGCTCTCTGCCTTTATTGTTGCAGAATTTCATTGCTTCCGAGGGCGTCTCAGTGGCACAGTATTCTGCAGACTGTGATGCAGAGCGAAACATTGAAGCGCGGATGGGGGACTCAGTGGTGCGACGTAGGAATGAAACACAGGATGGGTGTAAACTTTTTCCTGAGTAAAAAAAAAAAAAAAAATATTGTATTGAACTATGCTAGATAGAATTGTGCAGTTCGTTGCAAATGGTAGCTTAGCTCACAACGTTCACGTGTTCGCTGTTTGGCTCTAGTAGAAAGTCTAGACTACACTCTGTTTCTCTCCATGTAAGCCAATAGCTTTTCAAACACCGGAGTTTCTCATCAAGAGGGTATTTCATGCGATCTTTATTTAGACAAAATAGGCTTAATTTTCATAGACAGCTGATTTTTATTTCAAAATTACCAGTTTCGGTCAATTTCGCACTTCTTCAGATCATATGTCATGGCGTAGTGGAACTATCATTTGACGGACATATATAGGCGACGTTGTCTGAAACCGGTAATTTTGAAATAAAAAAACAGCGATCGACAGTCAGAGAAATAAGCCTATTTCGAACATCTCTTCGGGTACAGCATTAACAGCATCTGGTATTCGTGAGGTAAGAGATTTCCCAGCAGGAACCGGTAAACTGTACACCTTATCGTTATCGTAACGAAAACATAAAAAGTCAAGTAGGGTTGTAAAACCTAAAATGCCAATAACATACCTTATGCACCATTTTTAGCCGTTTTATATCCATTGATAACTTGAACTGTACTTCCGATTCTGACTCTATAAGCTTTATTACAGGAACTGAGCTGAAGGGCCAAAGAAACAGATACACCTGCCCGATATCGTGTAGGGTCCCCGCGAGCACGCAGAAGTGCAACACGACGTGGCGTGGACTCGGCTAATGTCTGAAGTGGTGCTGGAGGGAAATGACACCATGAATCGTATAGTGTTGTCCATAAATCCGTAACCGTAGGAGGGAATGGAGATCTCTTCTCAACAGCACGTTGCAAGGCATCCCAGATAAGCTCAATAATGTTCATGTCTGGGGAGTTTGGTGGTCAGCGGAAGTGCTTAAACTCAGAAGAGTATTCTTTGAGCCACTCTGTAGCAATTCTGGACGAGTGGAGTGTCGCACTGTCCTGCTGGAATTTCCCAAGCCTGTCGGAATGCACAGTGGACACGAATGCATGTAACTGATCAGATAGGATGATTACGTACGTGTCACCTGTAAGAGGCGTATCTAGACGTATCGGGGGCCACAAATCAATCCAACTACACACGTCCCACACCATCGGAGAGCCTCTACCAGCTTTAACAGTCCCCTGCTGACATGCACGGTCCATGTATTCAAGAGGCTGTATCCATACCCGTACACGTCCATCCGCTCAATTCAGCTCGAAACGAGACTCGTCCGACCAGGCAACATGTTTCCAGTCAGCAACTGTCCAATACCGATGTTGACGGGCCCAGGCGAGCCGTAAAGCTTTCTGTAGTGCAGTCATCAAGGGTACACGAGTGAGCGTTCGGCTCCGAAATCCCATATCTATAATGTCTCGTTGAATAGTTCGCACGTTGAAACTTGTTGATGGCCCAGTATTGAAATCTGCAGCAATTTGCGGAAGGGTTGCAATTCTGTCACGTTGAACGAGTCTCTTCAGTCGTCGCTGGACCCGTTCTTGCACGATCTTTTTCCGGCCACAGCGATCTCGTAGATTTGGTGTTTTACCCGATTGCTGATATTCATGGTACACTCGTGAAATGGTCGTACGGAAAAATTCCAATTTCACCGCTATCTCGGAGATGTTGTGTTCCATCGCTCATGCACCGACAACACCACTACGTCAGAACCCACTTACATCTTGATAACCTACCATTGCAGCAGCAATAACCGGTCTAACCACTGTGTCAAACACATGTTCTCTTACAGGGTGTTTCAAAAATGACCGGTATATTTGAAACGGCAATACAAACTAAACGAGCAGCGATAGAAATACACCGTTTGTTGCAATATGATTGGGACAACAGTACATTTTCAGGCAGACAAACTTTCGAAATTACAGTAGTTACAATTGTCAACAACAGATGGCGCTGCGGTCTGGGAAACTCTATAGTACGATATTTTCCACATATCCACCTTGCGTAGCAATAATATGGCGTAGTCTCTTAATGAAATTACCCGAAACCTTTGACAACGTGTCTGGCGGAATGGCTTCACATGCAGATGAGATGTACTGCTTCAGCTGTTCAATTATTCCTGGATTCTGGCGGTACACCTGGTCTTTTAAGTGTCCCCACAGAAAGAAGTCACAGGGGTTCATGTCTGGCGAATAGGGAGGCCAATCCACGTCGCCTCCTGTATGTTTCGGATAGCCCAAAGCAATCACACGATCATCGAAATATTCGTTCAGGAAATTAAAGACGTCGGCCGTGCGATGTGGCCGGGCACCATCTTGCATAAACCACGAGGTGTTCGCAGTGTCGTCTAAGGCAGTTTGTACCGCCACAAATTCACGAAGAATGTCCAGATAGCGTGATGCAGTAATCGTTTCGGATCTGAAAAATGGGCCAATGATTCCTTTGGAAGAAATGGCGGCCCAGACCAGTACTTTTTGAGGATGCAGGGACGATGGGACTGCAACATGGGGCTTTTCGGTTCCCCATATGTGCCATTTCTGTTTATTGACGAAGCCGTCCAGGTAAAAATAAGCTTCGTCAGTAAACCAAATGCTGCCCAAATGCATATCGCCGTCATCAATCCTGTGCACTATATCGTTAGCGAATGTCTCTCGTGCAGCAATGGTAGCGGCGCTGAGGGGTTACCGCGTTTGAATTTTGTATGGATAGAGGTGTAAACTCTGGCGCATGAGACGATACGTGGACGTTGGCGTCATTTGGACCGCAGCTGCAACACGGCGAACGGAAACCCGAGGCCGCTGTTGGATCACCTGCTGCACTAGCTGAGGGTTGCCCTCTGTGGTTGCCGTACGCGGTCGCCCTACCTTTCCAGCACGTTCATCTGTCACGTTCCCAGTCCGTTGAAATTTTTCAAACAGATCCCTTATTGTATCGCTTTTCGGTACTTTGGTTACATTAAACCTCCGTTGAAAACTTCGTCTTGTTGCAACAACACTGTGTTCTAGGCGGAGGAATTCCAACACCAGAAAAATCCTCTGTTCTAAGGAATAAACCATGTTGTCCACAGCACACTTGCACGTTGTGAACAGCACACCCTTACAGCAGAAAGACGACGTACAGAATGGCGCACCCACAGACTGCGTTGTCTTCTATATCTTTCACATCACTTGCAGCCCCATCTGTTGTTGAAAATTGTAACTACTACAATTTCGAAAGTTTGTCCGCCTGAAAATGTACTGTTGTCCCAAGCATATTGCAACAAACGTTGTATTTAGTTTTTATTGCCGTTTCAAATATACCGGTCATTTTTGAAACACCCTGTATATGTAGGTGTTGCCAATCCCACCGCCGTATTATGTCTGTTTACATATCTCTGTATTTGTATCTGCATGCCTGTACCAGTTTATTTGGCGCTTCAGTATATATTTAACACGTAATCGATGTAACAGTGTATTTATTTCTGATAGTATATAATTGATTGTCAAGACAATGAAAATATTGTAAATTGTTGGGTAACAGCCAAGGGAACTATATTTAAATGGATCGATAGCAAAGACAAAAAGCTAGAAGCTGTGCCGTTGCTTATCTTTGCCTGTGGAAACTCTGTCGCCTTGCGAGCAGAGAGGAAGCGGAGCAATTTTTGGAAATTTGTGATAAGATCTTAAAAATGGTACCAAACTGCTGAGATCGCCGGTTACTTACTACTTAATCTAACTAACGCTAAGGGCGACACACACACCCATGACCGATGGAGGATTCGAGCCTCCGACGGGGATAGCCACGCGGTCTGTGACAAGACGCCCTAGACCTCGCGGTCACAAAGATGCAGAGCAGCTTGAGTCATGAAAGAGTGCGGAAGTGTTTGTTGAGGACTCTCACAGGCGCAGTGAGCAGCTATGATAGCGGGAATGTAGGCGCACCAAATTCTTCAGCCTGTGAGTATTGAGCGGTAGGAGTGGTCAGGCGGTGGAAGTTGCAATTGCTTCTGTTGCCTGTCGCATAATTACCCATGGCTCTAAAGACGACTCGGCGTTCTCAACCTGCAGTAGCAGCAAAAACGGCAGCTCACCATTGTCGCCGGCTATACTCTTCGTCGTCTGCACAGCTACAACATCCTAAGACTGTTAAGATAAAAATTATAAACTGATATAGGCATTACCCAGCAGCCTTTCTTTCAAAATGTATTGCTTAGCTGAATTATGACGTGCAATAGTTACAACTTGTAGGGAACCAGTCTTGTCATTGTCCTCAGGCATTATTACCAAGCAGGGTCCCTTTTCCTTACCATGCAATCACAGAGTGTCCTAAATAGATTAAAACTAATCAAGTACTTACTGCCAGTTTTTTTTTTTGTTTCTGTGCTAATGACTAGTTTCAGTCTAAACGTTGTTGTCTCAGTAACTATTCATTCTTTTATTGCACAACAGAGGCTTAACTAATTTGCAGTCCTGACTATTAAATTCATTCACTTAAATTAACGTAAAATGCCACTGGAAAAACTAATATCTAAGATACAGCACAAATTAATAATGCGATATTTCATTTATTTTGAATTTAGCTTAGCGAGCGACATCTGTTGGCTAGGTATGTATTTTGTTGTTGTTATTTTAAGAGTAAAAGCAGATGCTCATTTACTTAATCTAAATTCAATGTAATCTTGCAATAATGAAAAGTAAATTGCTTGCCTTTTTTTGAATTTTGCGTTACGTTACACCGACGTTACTGAAAGTCAATTTTTTACATAACCAAGCTTAAGTTAAGCCAGTCATTTATTTAATCAGTAACTTTATTTACTTTACTTTCAAATTTTAGCATTTCAGTATAAGTAACTGCAAACTCAGTGCTTTCTGATTCATTTATTTTCTTGTAAACTGTTGTGCTGTGGAAAAGCGTGACCAGCTTCTGTTGCCACGACAGGGATTATTTACTTAAATTTCTTTCCTATTATCTTTCCTAAAATTCTGGAGCTTCATTGCCCTAGCAGTCTGGCGACCGTTTAATTACCTCCTCTCTAGTGAATCAGTGTTTTCTTTGTATTATCAGTATTTTTTGTATTAAGTATTACGTAGTACGCTCCCTCCCTCCCCATCTTGTGCGGTTCGTGAGCGACTGCACTATATTCCGCCCATTTCAACATTATTAGCAGTATTAGGTTAATTTTAGAACAGATTCTTCCTTCAGAAGGGTCAGTTGTACACTGCAAATAACCGGTGTTGTTTTCCTTCGGTTACGATGGCCTCACTCACTGTAAAATTTCATTAGGCGTATGCGATCACAGTCAGGTATACCGCAGTCCAACAGGCCGATTAGGAAGGGAGAGGCTACAGGGTTATGTGTGGTGGATGTGGGCGCCTGATGTTGAACTATCTCTGCCTATCCATCTGTCCGGAAAAATTTCTTACAAGAACTGGTGGTGAACAAGTAACTCCCCACGTTGGCAGTGCATCATCTTGTTGAAACATTAATCATGATTAAAATTCCTGTAACTGAAGTACAACGGCAGGTTAGAACATGTCCACGTAAACCGGTGGCTTAATGGTAGGCCTAGTGAAAGAGAACGGGCCAACAATTTTGTTGCTCTGTAAGCTACAACGCACATTCACTTTCCGGCTGTTCTTTATCTGCCGTACGAAGATATTTCTGTTATCCGACACCCAGATCCGGGTATTACGCCTGTCTACTTTCCCGGAGATGTGAAAAGTGGCTTCATCGGAAAAACAAATATGAATAACGTCTCAAATATGAAATTGCTCTCGACCATAGGCACTTTGAAACTAGTTGTGTACTATGATGGCGTGCTGAAAACTAACGTCTCTGAATTTTATGTGAAAATTCTTAAAGTCTGTTAGTAACACAAACGTTAGTAACATTCTACATCCTTATTCTTCACGTTCAAATATTTATTTCACAACATAGTCATCCTAACGACGAAGAAATTTCTCCCAACGTGAGATTAGTTTGTTGATAGTGCCACTGCAGAAACTTTGATTTCGATGACGGAGCCACAATCTCAGCCCAGCTGGCTCCGCTTCATCACTACAAAGTGAAGTCGTAGAAGGTATTCTTGAGGTTTAGGAAACAGATGAAACTCGGAAGGAGTCAAGTCGGGACTGTATATAAGATGACTGCTGGCCGGAGGTTCGAATCGTTCCTCGGGCATGGGTGTGTGTGTTTGTCCATAGGATAATCTAGGTTAAGTAGTGTGTAATCTTAGGGACTGATGACCTTAGTCATGTGACACACATTTGAACATTTGATGATTTATGACAGTGATGCCAAAGCGTCCGATTGTTGCAAATTTCACAGCTCTCGTGTGTGGTCTGACATTTACATGCTGAAGGAGTGTGTGCTCTATGTGTGAAAGAGCTCTCCAAACACGAAAATGGATTACAACACGTTTTCTCTCACGCACCGCTAAGTTACGTTAAACACCGCCATATTAAACGCAATAATTATGAGACCTCTAGCGGCAGAGGGCTTCAGTACACAGACATGAAGAATAAAGAAGTATAATGTTAATAACGTATGCATTATTTAAGACGTTTTAAGAGTTTTCACTTTAAAAATTCGGAGACGTTAATTTCTGGCAGCTTCTTGCATAATAGACGGTCGAGTTCCATAGAACCAAAAACAGCATTGCACTTTCTCAGGCTGTTGTGTCGTAACACAGGATGGAGGGAAGTTAGGGGGATTAATGTCAGTTTGCATTTTCCGAGCGGTGAGGAGCAAATGCAGGAAGACAAATTCCCAGTGAAGGACTGTAATCAGCAGCAACCGCTGTCACAGGGCATCTACGAGATATGCGGATTTTCGGACTTGACAGGAGGCTTGCAGCAGCAGACTCACGGAATTCAGGGGTCTGGTTAACACAGTTCATTTGTGACCAGCCTAACTACTGCACTGAAGGCTAATTCTAAACATTAAAGAAAGCAAAGGAGGCAATCGGTTGCACAACAGAAGTCAGTGTCTGAAGCCACGGGGGCAGGTGCTAACAGAAGCAGCGAACACTAGTAGCACGTTAGGGGCAAACTTCAAGTGAGAATGATAGAAGTGTCGGAGCTTACCGGGGATGGCCACGAGTGACACGGGGTCGGCGCGCCAGTGGTCCGACTGAGAACTCCCTCTCAATACAAACATACTGTTTTTAAAGAACTGTGGCGAGGCACCATTTCTCCCTTTCCGTAGGCGACCCAGCAATCCACTGGTACTTAGCAATCTTCGGCCAATGCGGAGAGTCGTTCTGCTCCTCCAATGCGCCTCTGGCCAACCACATTTAGATTCCTCCCGTACTCCTAATCGGTAGGTAGGAATGCATCTGGATTTTACACTCATGCTCGTAAATTAAGGATAATGCTGATACATGGTGGAAAAACGCTCTGGTGGGCGGTTTGTGGGTTTAAATCACCTCAGGGTATAACTATGCGGTGCATTTGACCAGCAGTGGCACCGGCAGCAGTCCGCATACACAGAGGTGTGTTGGTGCATGCCATAGTACGGTGCAGCGAGTAAGTGTGCAGACGTTTTCACACGTGCTAATGGTGACTGTGTGTTGAAAATGGCTCAAAGAACACATATTGATGACGTTAAAAGAGGTAAAACACTAGGGCGACTGGAGGCAGGTCAAGCACAGTAGCACGGGCCCTTCGTGGGCCCCAAAGTGTGATCTCAAGATTATGGCAACGATTACAGCAGACAGGAAACGTTTCCAGGTGCTACAGTACGGGACGTCCACTGTGTGCAACACCACAAGACGACCGATATTTCACCATCAGTGCCCGCAGACGGCCACGGTGTACTGCAGGTAGCCTTGCCCAGGACATTACCGGAGCCACTGGAACAGTTGTCTCCAGACACACAGTCTACAGACGACTGAAAATACATGGTTTATTCGCCCGGAGACCTGCAAGGTGCGTTCCACTGACTCCTGGTCACAGGAGAGCCCGTAAAGCCTGGTGTCAAGAACACAGTACGTGGTCATTGGAGCAGTGGTCCCAGGTTATGTTCACGGACGAGTCCAGGTATAGTCTAAACAGTGATTCTCGACGGGTTTTCATCTGTCGTGAACCAGGAACCAGATACCAACCTCTTAATGTCCTTGAAAGGGACCTGTATGGTGGTCGTGGTTTGATGGTGTGGTGTGGGATAATGGGTGCACGTTCACCCCTGAATGTCTTTGATAGAGGAACTGTAACAGGGCAGGTGTATCGGAAAATCATTTTGCACCAGTATGTCCGCCTTTTCAGGGGTGCAGTGGGTCCCACCTTCCTCCTGATGGATGACAACGCACGGCCCCACCGAGCTGACATCGTGGAGGAGTACCCTGAAACACAAGATATCAAGCGAATGGAGTGGCCTGCCTGTTCCGCAGACCTAAACCCCATCGAGCACGTCTGGGATGCTCTCGGTCGACGTATTGATGCACGTCTTCAAACCCTTAGGACACTTCAGGAGCTCCGACAGGCACTGGTGCAAGAATTGGAGGCTATACTCGAGCAGTTGCTCGACCACCTGATCCAGAGTATGCCAACCCGTTGTGCGGCCTGTGTACGTGTGCATGGTGATCATATCCCATATCGGTGTCGAGTTACATGCGCAGGAAACAGTGGCGTTTTATAGCACATGTGTTTCGGGACGGTTTTCTCAACTTATCACCAATACCATGGACTTACATATCTGTGTCGTGTATCTTATCTAGGTGCCTATGCTAATAGCGCCAGTTTTGTGTAGTACCACGTTGTGTGACACCACATTATGAAATTATCCTTAATTCATGAGCATCAGTGTACGTTAACGAACTGTTGAAAGCTAAACGTCGTTGCCACTCCTGTTATGGCCAGCAACAACAGAGTCTTGGGTCAAAAATGGTTCAAATGGCTCTGAGCACTATGGGACTTAACATCCATGGTCATCAGTCCCCTAGAACGTAGAAATACTTAAACCTAACTAACCAAAGGACTGCACACAACACCCAGCCATCACGAGGCAGAGAAAATCCCTGACCCCGACGGGAATCGAAACCGGGAAGCCGGGCGTGGAAAGCGAGAACGCTACCGCACGACCACGAGATGCGGGCAGTCTTAGGTTACTTGGCCCCTTCCTCCGTCCTTCTGTGGTTGGGGACTGCTGTAGTAGCACTCTAACCTGTGTCAACCCACTGATGTTGCAGTTCTCAGGAGCAAGTGTCCAGCTTGCTGCCTCTGCTAAGACGTGTCTTTTCGTGGTCACCTTCTACAGGGAAGCCTTACGACAGTGTCTAGGTGATGAATGGAGCTATCAGGTAATTTTCTGAAGTGAAACTTCTGCAGTGGGACAGCTGCCCAGAGCGGTTGCAGTTTGCACAGCCCTAGTTTTACTATTTATCTCCGGAAACCAAAATGCTACTACTTTTGCTGTCTGCGTCGTGTCTCTGATTTCCTACCATGGAGTTCCCTTGATGACATCAAATTCGAGCGTAACAACGTATAAGTCATTATGGCGTCAATATACGACAGTACGTAGATGCTGATACATGTCGGACAATTGTCAGACTGGCACTTAAGTGCTGTTCAAAGTTAAATTGAAAACATTTGTATCTGAGCTTTATTCGATTTAATTAAAACAATACTTAATGACCGTAATTCATAGCGTCAGTGACTGACAAGAATAAGCCGCCTATTTCCTTGTTAATTCATTCTCTGATGACTGTTCAACACGTAATTTTCTCTGTAGGTTAATTGGGTACGTGATAAGACAGTCTGGAGGCAGAGGGATAGGGCAGTAACAAGATGTCCGGACCTAGCCCCTGGGGGCTCTGGCCCAACTTCTCAGAGGAAGGCGCGAGGCGCGGTGACTGCCCAGAGCAAATACCAGCCAGTGGCCGGGCCGCAGTCCGTGTTGGCACTTGTGTATTGCGTATCTGCCTTTTTTCGCCAAATGCGCCCTGTGCGATGTGGGGTGCAGGGTTACTTTTACAGAAATCGTTAATATAGAGTGGAGAACGCCTGCACTCGCAGAGTGTTTCAAATTTTACAAGCAGGGCTAGCCGCACGAAATACAGCTAAAAAAACCTTGCTTTTTTGTGACGAAATGTTGCCTCCCAGAAGTGCTATGCGATGGGCAGTCAGGGGCACGTGAAGATCTCGTCGTTCCGTGAGATGTTTCTGGCCTCATTGCGAACGGAAATTGTTTTGTTTTTGTGAAGTCAAAGTCTGACTTTGTGTCACCACTTTACGTGGGGTGAATAACCTACTGCCTAAAAGTTGTAAAAGGCTAATCTAGAAGCAGTAACTGAGTAGGAGAAGACAGGAGGTCAAATTCCAACGAGTACAGATGCAAAGGTGAGTGCACTGGCCGATGTTCTGAGCTTAGCTAAGGAGTTGGAGAGCAGCTTAAAATAACTTAAGAACTTCGTTCTTGAGTGTGTAAACACTGGTTAATGTTGTCAATCTTTTCTGAGGGGGGGACTAATTCTCTCCTAAACAAAAATATCATTTTGCAGCATTTTACCAAGCGTTTTTCATCGGCGCACAAAAAGCGTAGAATATACACTCCTGGAAATTGAAATAAGAACACCGTGAATTCATTGTCCCAGGAAGGGGAAACTTTATTGACACATTCCTGGGGTCAGATACATCACATGATCACACTGACAGAACCACAGGCACATAGACACAGGCAACAGAGCATGCACAATGTCGGCACTAGTACAGTGTATATCCACCTTTCGCAGCAATGCAGGGTGCTATTCTCCCATGGAGACGATCGTAGAGATGCTGGATGTAGTCCTGTGGAACGGCTTGCCATGCCATTTCCACCTGGCCCCTCAGTTGGACCAGCGTTCGTGCTGGACGTGCAGACCGCGTGAGACGACGCTTCATCCAGTCCCAAACATGCTCAATGGGGGACGGATCCGGAGATCTTGCTGGCCAGGGTAGTTGACTTACACCTTCTAGAGCACGTTGGGTGGCACGGGATACATGCGGACGTGCATTGTCCTGTTGGAACAGCAAGTTCCCTTGCCGGTCTAGGAATGGTAGAACGATGGGTTCGATGACGGTTTGGATGTACCATGCACTATTCAGTGTCTCCTCGACGATCACCAGAGGTGTACGGCCAGTGTAGGAGATCGCTCCCCACACCATGATGCCGGGTGTTGGCCCTGTGTGCCTCGGTCGTATGCAGTCCTGATTGTGGGGCTCACCTGCACGGCGCCAAACACGCATACGACCATCATTGGCACCAAGGCAGAAGCGACTCTCATCGCTGAAGACGACACGTCTCCATTCGTCCCTCCATTCACGCCTGTCGCGACACCACTGGAGGCGGGCTGCACGATGTTGGGGCGTGAGCGGAAGACGGCCTAACGGTGTGCGGGACCGTAGCCCAGCTACATGGCGACGGTTGCGAATGGTCCTCGCGGATACCCCAGGAGCAACAGTGTCCCTAATTTGCTGGGAAGTGGCGGTGCGGTCCCCTACGGCACTGCGTAGGATCCTACGGTCTTGGCGTGCATCCGTGCGTCGCTGCGGTCCGGTCTCAGGTCGACGGGCACGTGCACCTTCCGCCGACCACTGGTGACAACATTGATGTACTGAGGAGTGCTCACGCCCCACGTGTTGAGCAATTCGGCGGTACGTCCACCGGGCCTCCCGCATGCCCACTATACGCCCTCGCTCAAAGTCCGTCAACTGCACATACGGCTCACGTCCACGCTGTCGCGGCATGCTACTAGTGTTAAAGACTGCGATGGAGCTCCGTATGCCACGGCAAACTGGCTGACACTGACGGCGGCGGTGCACAAATGCTGCGCAGCTAGCGCCATTCGACAGCCAACACCGCGGTTCCTGGTGTGTCCGCTGTGCCGTGCGTGTGATCATTGCTTGTACAGCCCTCTCGCAGTGTCCGGAGCAAGCATGGTGGGTCTGACACACCGGTGTCAATGTGTTCTTTTTTCCATTTCCAGGAGTGTAGAAAGGATTTTGTGTCGGTACAGAACACATTTTGTCTTCTGTGAGAGAGAGGAGAGCAGACTTTGGGAAGAGTCACAGCAGAGAGCTGCTGAGCTAGAGATTTCGTCTGGAGGAGAGTTGATGTGTCGCCACATAAGCAAACACCGCGCCCGTTTCAACCGATGCATATTACTGGTGAATATGCTTTGAGGTGCAAGCATTGGAGAGCAGTGTACAAGAATTACCGTGCGTTTGTAGGGGCGCCGGTCGGATTAGCTACATTTCACAAATCCGAGTGACTGGCAGCTCACTTTTGACTGAGTCCGCTATATTAGTTGCATGTGCAACTTCTAATTCTTCCGGCGGATTCAGGCAATCACTTCGTGACCGACGCTGATTTATTTTGCCGTAATTCTCACGTATATTAGGGTCTTATTTACCGAGTACATCCAGCATTTTAAGCCATAGTTCAGTGTCAGATTGGTACTGTTCCATGTCAACAATCGTTAATTTCTATATTCTTGATAGCACTTGTGATCGAACAGATCCTGTAATGATTTGTTGTTCGTGTATGGCGGCAGGGAACGTTTTAATAAACAGAGGTTGATATGGAACGCTATTTTACATTGAAGAGCCAAAGAAACTAGTAGGGCCGCAGAGAGGACGCAGAAGTGCCTCATAACGACATGGCATGGACTCGACTGAAGTCTGAAGTAGAGTTGGACGGAACTGACACCATGAATCTTGTAGGGCTATCCATAAATCCGTAAGAGTACGACTGTGTGGAGATCTCTTCTGAACAGCACGTTGCAAGGCATCCCGGATATGCACAATAACGTTCATGTCTGGGGAGTTTGGTGGCCAGAAGAAGTGTTTAAACTCATAAGATGTTCTTGGAACCACACTGTAGCAATTCTGGACCTGTGCGGTGTCGCATTGTCCTGCTGTATTTGTCCAAGTCCGTCAGAATGCACAATGGACATGAATGGATGCACGTGATCAGACAGGATGCTTACATACGTGTCACCAGTGAGAGTCGTATCTAGACGTGTCAGGGGTCCCATACCACTCCAAATGCACACCTTTCACACCATTGCAGATCCTCCACCAGCTTCAGGAGTCCCCTGTTAACATGTAGGGTCCATGGTTTCATGAGGTTGTCCATCCACTGGGTCAATTTGAAACGAGGCGAGGCAGCATGATTCCAGCAATCAACAGTCCAATATCGCTGCTGACAGGCTGAGGAGAAGCGTGAAGCTTTGTGTCGTGCAGTCATCAAGAGTACACGAGTGGCCTTCGGCTCCGAAAGCCCCTATCGATGATGTCTCGTGGAATGGTTCGCGCGCTGACACTTGTTGATGGCCCAGCACTGAAATCTGCAGCAATTTGAGGAGAGGTTGCACTTCTGTCACATTGAACGATTCTCTTCAGTCGTCTTTGATCCTGTTCTTGCAGGACCTTTTTCCGGCCGCAGCGATCTTTTAGATTTGATGTTTTACCGGATTCCTGATAATCACGGTACACTCGTCAAATGATCGTACCGGAGAATGCCTACTTCATCGCTACCTCGGAGATGCTGTGTCCCATCGGTCATGCGCCGACAATAATGCCACGTTCAAACTCACTTAAATCTTTAAAACCTGCCTTTTTAGCAGCAGTAACCGATCTAACAATTGCGCCAGACACTTTTTGTCTTATATAGATGTTGCCGACTGCAGCGCGCGTACTGCCTTGGAATACGAATGCCTATATCAGTTTCTTTAGCGCTTCCGTGTATATTCCATGATTAGATGAATACCCTGTTTGTTATCTTTTGTGGGATCAACACACATGTCTCCTGTTTTGTAGTGCCATCCCTGTCCTATTTATTATCCGTTGTGCGACACCTTTTACATAAAATGCATATCAGTTGATGGGTAGCTATGTGACTATCACCCAGTCCAATTGATGATCATTCTGATATCCATAGGCTTTCTCGAATGCTCAGTTGCAACCTCACAATAGTGACAGTAGGAATCCTGAACTATGCTACAAGAAATGAGATGCTGTAAGAGAACATGTAGAAGTGTGTCCATAAAAACGTTATGACTTAAGCTACCGCACAGCTGTATCTGGCAAGGCCATCTTCTTTCGAGTAGTCTACTCCTGGTGACGCTTCTCTCTTCTCGTATTCTGCTTCCTCCGATCCTGCCAGCCTCCTACCCGTCGTCCTCTGGCATTCATAAAGCCCCGGAAGTCTTGACTCCACTTCCTGTTAGGTCGTCCTCGCTTTCTTCTTTTCGTCAGAGTTCACTGCCACACTGCCTTTGGTCATCGACTACCGTCCCTCCGTTCTAGATACCCATACCATTTTAGTCCTTTCACCTTTATGGTGCCTGTTATCGAATTGTCGACACCAATAGCCTCTCTTTTGTTGGTATTTGGTGCATTGTTCAGGTTCGAGAAGCCACAACGTCACCTCCAAAGGTTTCTGTATGTCCATCTTTTTGGATGTGATGCGGCCGTTCGATAACGGACGTCAAATAAAACACCTTTCGGCCGTATGGTTCCCAAATTTATTTCACTTGGCTAGTAGTTTCGGTGATTTACAACGTTATCTTCAGGAACTCTAACCGACGTGTAGGAAGATTCCAACTCAGTTCTGGTCAAAACAGTGTAAGTAGGCTGTTTAGGTTTTTATGTTGGTAACGTCACGTAGCGCTCTGTATGAAAATCACTGACCGTGCTGTGTGCAGTCTGTGGCTGGTTTGCGTTGTTGGAATTTGGTATTGTAGTGTTGGGCAGTTGGATGTGAACAGCTGAACAGCGCGTAGCCTTGCGCAGTTGGAGGTGAGCCGCCAGCAGTGGTGGATGTGGGGAGAGAGATGGCGGAGTTTTTGAGAGTGGATGATCTGGACGTGTGTCCATCAGAGACAGTAAATTTGTAAGACTGGATGTTATGAACTGATTATATATATATATATATAATGACTTTTGAACACTGTTAAGTTTCGTTTGCTAACTATGCCTATGCCTGCAGTAGTTAGAATCTTTTATTCAGCTGGCAGTATTCGCGCACGCTGTATTGCAGTATTTCGAGTAACGAAGGTTTTTGTGAGGTAAGTGATTCATGAAAGGTGTAGGTTATTGATAGTCAGGGCCATTCTTTCGTAGGGATTATTGAAAGTCAGATTGCGTTGCGCTAAAAATATTGTGTGTCCATGAAAGCACAGTCATTTATAATTTTTCTAAGGGGACGTTTCAACAAGTGCCAACAGTACTGGTATTAGTAAATTTCTGCTTGCTATAGCGATCAGCCGGCCGCGGTGGCCGAGCGGCTCAGGCGCTCAGTCCGGAACCGCGCGACTGCTACGGTCGGAGGTTCGAATTCTGCCTCGGGCATGGATGTGTGTGATGTCCTTAGGTTAGTTAGGTTTAAGTACTTCTAAGTTCTAGGGGACTGATGACCTCAGATGTTAAGTCCCATAGATCTCAGAGCCATTTGAACCATATAGCGATCACTTCAAACATCATTCCTGAAAAAAATAACCATAGCTTTTAATGGAACATAAGACAATTGTTTGTAATATAGCATTTGATTTTAAAATGTCCCAAGAACTGCTATTATGCATTTCGGTTTCAACCGAATCAAGTCACATATTTTTGCGGTCGCTTGTCTTGTTGCTGCATCGTTAGCATGAAGTTCCATGCTACGTGACGAACTCTGGTGCTCCTAATACTGGTAACGTGCAACAAGAATTAGCGAATTGGAATATATTGTAATTAATTTCTGAATTCAGACTGCATGCACTGATATAGAGCACCAGTGCCCTTCTTCTCAGTGATCAACTGAACGCTTCCGTAACAGCCGGCCGTGGTGGCCGGGGGGTTCTAGGCGCTTCAGTCTGGAACCGCGTGACCGCTACGGTCGCAGGTTCGAATCCTGCCTCGGCCATGGATGTGTGTGATGTCCTTAGGTTAGTTAGGTTTAAGTAGTTCTAAAACCTAGGGCACTGATGATCTCAGATGTTAAGTCCCATAGTGCTCAGAGCCATGTGAACCTTTTGAACTCCCCTGACATAAGACAGCTTTACTATGGGCAGTGGAGTTACACCAGACAGTCGCCGTGTGCAAGACAAGATGTTTACCGTCACAAGAAAAGTTCTACGGCTAAGCGAACCTTAGATCGTATCTCAGAATGTGGTGTTTTCACTGAAACTCTGTACAATTAACTCAAAAGTTTAAACATTGACTAGAAGTCCAAAGTTACCTTTCACAAGCTCTTATTTATATGCTATTTATCTGTGTTTCGCAAAGAGAATAATTTCTGGACTGTCGTACAGTATCAGCGCTTACGCGTAATTTGTAGTTTAATTTAACTACGTTTTGTTTACGTCAAACCTGTTCCTTTTATTACATATTTTTCGTTTGACACCTTTAAGTGTTCGTACGTACACTGTCCAAACCAAAACCAGATGACATGTGCACCTGATTCGAGTATGATCAATAATGAAAGAACATCATGTGATCTACCTGCGAAGAAGTGTAAATTGAATAAGGAGGCTACATTAAGTGACATAGGTAAAAAACACGCGTTCATATTTGCAGCATGTGAATCTAGAACTAAGCGCACCACGTACACCTTTAAGGACGTCGTATATTAGCGTGAACCACTGCCATATAGAAATTTACTTTCCGTTGAGTGCATACTAAACAAAAGAGACAGTTTTGGTGTAAATATAAGAAGGCAGCAACATGAAGATATCTTACTGACTCAGCAATAACAATGACTGTAATTTCAGCGGACATACATCGTTTTGTAGTCCTTATAACGTGCGACCTGTGATTTTAGTTTCTGGTAGCAGGAAGTGACCAGCCTTTAATCACTTATTTCTATTGTTATTGTAACACTCACAATGGTGTCGTACTCCATAAGTACAAAATGTCCCGAAAACATGTAAAACGATATCTTTAACCTAAGTGAATGGAAATAAGCAGCACAGTATCGCCTTATGGAGCCAAACATAATGTTTACCTGTCCTCATATATTTCTAACTTTATTGTCTGAAACATACGAAACTGACGTTGGATGGGAAGGGGAGTGTTGGTTTGAAGTAAAAGATTGAATTAAAGACCTTTGGATTTCTTAACAGTTACTTTTACAATAAGGAAATTTAAATTGTAGAATATGCAACGTTCTGAAATGCTACTGTCTCTTACGAAATGAAAACATCACAATAACTTATCATACAAAATGATCGACATAGGCGGTGCCTCTATGGGAACAAGGAAAAGGTTTAAAAGTTTGTGCATGTTCCAACACGCTGCAACAGAAATAAGCGTTGCTGAAGGCAAAGACCAACTGAGAAACTTGCTATTACTCAACCACTGAGATATGCGGGGCTGACAGACTTGCAATTTCATGAACCGATTTGCACAGAACAAGAGCGAAGCGGGAGAAAAAATAAGTATACGTTACAATCATTCAAGCAAATGAACGGACATACTGCTCTATCTAAAACAGGGCAGTGTAAATAATTTAACCTACGACAGAAAAAATTCAGCAGTTCTGTGGTACAAAGAACTGTGACTAAGAAGAAGCTCTGATCGCGACCTAACTAGCAGTATGCCAGTAAGCAGTCTCATTGTGCCTCGCCGTCATTGCTTTGTGGTCCAGCTGCTCAGCGTTTCCCCACAGGCCTACACTGTCTCCAAGAGGTCCAGACGGCAGCTCCCCCGTCTTCAACCACTCACCGTTCCTTCGCTCTTCAGCAGCAACGCCTCACACCTCCCTCCCCAGAAAACGCCCCTTTTGGCGCAGGTTAAAGGTTTCGGGTGCATCACAACGGCCCAGTCACCTTGCGTCAAAAGGCGCGTCCTATTGGTTCCTTTTTAGTACTTTTTAACTGACAGATTTTTCTAGAAAGAACTAAGAGGTCCCACTGCCAATTCCAGCAACCAATAGAAACGCTCGCCCTCGAATTTGGGCGGAAAGATCGACCCACCTACGCACTTCAAGTCACGCACGCCAAGACAGAGAAGGATGGGGTGTTCTGCTTATATAACTCTCCTTGCTCTTCGATTCTTCAGCCCCCCACCCCGACTCCCTGCGTGCGATCCAACGGTTCAGCCGTCCGTTCCTAGAATCTGACAGATAAGAAAATTTGCCTTCGTCCACAGCCAGACTAATAGAATGGATTTCATGGAAGACAAGGGCTTGTTCATGAAACAGAGCCTGCTCCTAATAAAGGGAAATTCAGGATTTAATAAAACATATACCTCACAGATCACTTCCTATAGTGATTGGTCCGAGTAAAATATGATAAAGATGGCACATAAAAATGATAAAAGACCGTTAAATGTATATACACAGGGTAAAATTTTGTAAGAAAATTTCATATTGAACCAGAGATGGTCAAATTTAGTGTCGATTGTGTAGTTGCGTCGTTGCTCAACAGCGATCGCTGATTATAGGTCTTATGGGTAATGTGCTTGAGTAACTTCAGGTAGAGAGATGTATGGAGGACTCTCAAGCGTAAACACGTGTTGTATCAAATGCGTGCTGGATATACAGGGTGTAAATTTTAAGTTGAGAAACCAGAATAGCTCGAAAAATAAGCTTCACACAAAAAGACGTGTAGAGTCCAAAGGCGATTATTTTCAAGGGGTACATCTGCTGGTGCTAAAATTAGCCGGCCACCCCAGCCCTCTGGGGCTGGGGCGGGAGAAAACTTTAAAATTTCAAATGGGAACCCCCATTTTTATTTCAGAATCAGATTCTACATAAAAAACTACGTACATTTTGTCTTATAAATTTGTTTTTGTTCTTGGTAGTTGGCGCTGTAATTCAGGAAAATCCATGTTCTCATTTTTGCGTGGAAAATGGTTAAGGATAAATAAAAAATACTTATTTACTTCGTAAATTTTGATTCGCAAAAACTGAAACTTTCCTCTCTCCCCATAGGGTGGGGTTTGAGAGAGAGGAATTAGAGTTTTACAAATGTTGACCCACATATTAATTTTTTCAGCAGTTTCGGATAACTATTGTCAATATTTGTAAAACTGTAATTCCTCTAGAATGAGATTTTCACTCTGCAGCGGAGTGTGCGCTGATATGAAACTTCCTAGCAGATTAAAACTGTGTGCCCGACCGAGACTCGAACTCGGGACCTTTGCCTTTCGCGGGCAAGTGCTCTACCAACTTTTTTTTTTTTTTTGAGTAACAAACATAAACTGCATCTAGCATTTTTTTTAAATATAGAAGACGATGACTTCATAACATAATTTTTTTCTGGGAAACGTAAATAAGTGGACTTTCCACCTTTTTTTTACATAAGTGTGAAAAAAAAAATAAAAATAAAAAAAAATCCTGCTTCCGTCAGGACAAAACAACAACGGTCAACGTTCCTCTTTCAGGCGCGTACCTCGCTAAGCCCGTCATACCTCGCGTTGGTGTCGGGTACGTCTTCACGTGTGTTTGTGGATCCTCTCCACTGTCCTGGTCCTTTCTTGTTCTAATACTTATAGGTAATAATTACATTCTCCTACCCGGAACACCCCAACTGGGTGGGGGATCAAGCAAGGCACTCCCTAAAAAATTTGCGTAATATGTTCTATATCTCGGATGTCTCATAAGCTGTGAGTGATGTTCCTGTAATAAGGCCCAGAAGTCAAGCACATTCTTACTGCCGTCTCGGAAAAGATAACGCACAGTCAAACCTCGAATCCAAGTCACTGCGTTTGTCTTTGTTCGGGGATAATATGTCCTATCTGGGAGAAGTAATGTGCGTGGTTCTACTGTTTGCGGCCCCACCCGAAGGAGGAAGGCGATCATTTTTTTGACCAAACACCATACGTCCGCCGAAGGACCGCATATCAGGCGATGCTCCTCTGTGTCTATAACATTGCACTGCGGACACAGTGGCTCGTCCGCCATATGAATTGTATGCAACCTGGAACGAGTCACGTATTTCCCATTTACCACCTCATACCACAGTGCGCGCGTTCCCGTATCGAGGTGTAGATGGTGCACTGTACGCCATACCACTGACCACGTAACTGTTGGTTGGCGGCGCTCCACGGCATTGTTCGGCCGTCGTCGAGTTAAGATGTGATATATATCACGTGCTCTTGCCGTCCTGGTAGTCGGTAGTTCCATGTGTACATAACTGTGTTCCACAAAAAAGGTTCGCATATGGGTAAGCGATGGTGAGATGTGAGCCACCGCTACCGGAGCCGAACGCGAAGGTGGAGCGAGTTCGTCTATCAAGGTGCCCGTCAGACATGTCTGGTGTCGTGTCCACATCTTTATCATTGTGGTTACATAAATAGCCACTGCTCGGTCGCGTACGTGGACTAGTCCAAGACCTCCACGACTACGAGGAAGGGTGAGGGTTTCGTATCCTATCTTAAAAAGCAGACCCGTGCTCACAAAATATCCTAGTGCCGCCAGGATTCGGCGGGCCAGCACCACCGGCATAGGAAGAACTTGTGCCAGGTGGGGGATGCGAGAGGCTAGATAAGTGTTGGCAAAGGTGACCCGTTGTATCATATCCAGTGCCCTTAACCTGTGACTTCGGACACTCGCACGAATTGTTTGCAGAAGATGTCTGTAACTCAGTGCCGCCGTGCGTCGAACGTCTGTAGTGAAGATAATTCCTAGGCATTTCATCTTGTTGATCGGCTGTAATGGTGCTACACTTCCTGTCGGGAGTCCTCTCCCGATGTTCATCGCTCCCGACTTTGCCATGTTCAGGCGGCTTCCCGTAGCCATACAATACAAATTAATCCAATGCAAGGAGGCTCTTGCCTCGTCTGCTGACCGTGCTAAAAACACTAGGTCATCTGCGTATGTTCGGCATATAAACTTGTTCTGCCTTATCGTCATTCCTTGGAGTCGATTCCGGAGCCCGCAGAGCAGGGGCTCGACAGCGATGGCATACAATATCGTCGACAGCGGGCACCCTTGTCTGACCGATCGTGAGATGGTGATGGGCCCCACCAAGCGTCCATTGATGAGCACTTTGGATGCGGCTCCGTGGAGTAGTCTCATAACGACGGTGACAAAACTTTCCGGAAACTTCATTTTTGTCATAACCTCCGTGAGATAAGCATGACTCAGCCTGTCAAATGCGCGATCGAAGTCTATCGATACCAATACACCCCGGAGACGACATGTTGATGCCAGTGCGATAACATCGCGGTAGTCACTGAGTGCCGTTTGTATATTGCTGTCTCCTCCTAGCTGGGTTTGGTCGAGTGAAATCACTTGGCGTATTACGCGTTTAAAACGTGCTGCAAGTACCCTGGCGTAGATCTTGTAGTCGCAATTAAGAAGGGTCAGTGGCCGGTAGGCCTGTATCCCTGTGCCGCCAGATGGTTTGTGGATGGGGATGATCATTCCTTCCACGAAGGCGGGTGGAAGAGGCACGTTGGGAGACATCAATTCGCAGTACATGGCAGTCCATCATGGAATCATAAGATCTTTAAATGTACGATAGAACTCTAACGGAAACCCGTCGGGCCCCGGCGATTTGTGCGACGCTCCCTTATCAATCGTTTCCATTACGTCGTCAACTGTGATTTCACCTGTTAACTCCAGGTTGGCCGGCTCGTTGAGACACGCGGAGAGCGTTCGTCGGACCTCCTGAAAGGCTGGCTGATCGTGTTCCGCTTCTTCATAGAGATGACCGTAGTGTTCCACGAAAGCGTTGGCAATATCTTTTTGCGTTGTCATGCGGCGACCATCTGGCAGTACGACCGTCTGTATTAAGGTTCTGCGGCTACGTTGTTTTTCTCTGATAACGTGATACATCGACGGTGATTCTCCACGGACTCGTTCAAAGGCCTTTGCACGGATTGCGACTCCCTCCAGACGGCGGCGCGTTATGGAAATTATTTGGGCCTGTGCTCGTTTTATACCGGCTCGACGCTCCTGTGAAGGTGCTTGTACAGAAAGATCGCGGAGCATCGTGAAATAAAATTCCGTCGTGTGTCACCTCCACATCATCTGCTCTCTTCCGTATGCAATTAACGCTCGGCGCAATGCAGGCTTAAGGCATTCCAGCCACCACTGCAACGTCGTCGGATATGTCGGGAGGCGTCGTTCACACACGTGCCAGCATCTTCGACTATGCGTCTGCACTCAGGTTCCCTGAGGTGTGCTGTATTCAGTTTCCAAACAATGCGACTCCTCGTAACTTGTTGACGACTCAGGGAGACCGTGCAAATATATGCTATGTGATCTGAAAAGGCGACAGGCCACAATTCCGCATCGAGGATCGCAGGTTCGAGACGACGTGTTACGTAAATGCGATCGAGCCGACTTGCAGAGTGACTCGTGACGTAGGTGTATCCACGTCTGTCGCCATGTATCTTCTCCCATGTATCAATGAAATTCATGTCCTGTATGAGTTGTCGCAGCTCCGGGCATGAAGTATAACGTGGGTGTTGATCCTTTGGTGCGAGCACGCAGTTGAAGTCGCCCCCAAATAAGACATTTTCATACCGACCTAAGAATAGTGTTACAATCTCCTCTGCGTAAAATCGGGATCGGTCGCGCCGTCTGTCGGACCCCGACGGTGCGTAAATGTTAACGACCCGTACTCCCAGCACTGTGAGAGCCAGTCCCCGCGCTGACGGCAGGTACACCACGTCCTCGGCTACTATGCCACTACGTAGAAGTATCGCTGTTCCGCTGCCGCCGTCGGTAGTAGGTGTAATGTACGTATCGTACTCATAGAGGTCGGCGAAGCTCTCAACACATACTTCCTGCAGCAGAACGATGTCGACGTCTGACGCATGCAACATGTCTCGTAATAACTGCAATTTTACAGGCGTTCTGATCGTATTAATATTAATAGAGGCTGTTCGATATGCCTGCCGCTGTTCCTCAGTGCGTAAAGCGCACATGAACGCTTATGTTAATTTGTGTGCTGCTGCCCGGTGACCTGCTGTCTGTGCGTCAATCTGCATCTTCTGCGCGGTTAACATCCGGTGGACGCAGCACTCGCCATTGCGGGTGCGTCGTCAGTGTGTGGGTCAGCATCGGATTCGTCGGCCCAGTTACTGTGCTGGAGGTCCAGCTCCCGTCGCGTCTCTCCGGCCGGGCTGACCAAAGGCGGTGGCGTTGCTGCGGTGGGTGGAGGGTCTCCTTCCGTCGGCTTTCCGTCCGGTGTGTCTGTATTCAACCCCTGTCTAGCGTGATTCGCGTCGTACTGCTGTGTGGGGGGTAGAACCTCCCGTTGCGCCTCCGGATGCACTGTATCGACGTTACACCCAAGATCGTCTGATATGGACTGCAGTAAGCAGGTATCCGACGGCGCTAGCCGTCGTTTCTTGTGGCGCTTCGGCGACCGTTGTTTGCGCGTGTGCGCCTCCGTATCCGAGTGCGGAAGTGACTCCCGGTGCTCAGGGACGAAAGCAGCTGTCGGCACAACCGCAGGATCAATTTCCATATCTCCTACCGATCCTTTCCGCTCGGTTAAGGGCGTCGTCGGCGCCGGAGCGGCAGAAGTGTGCGTCGTTTCGTCACTGGAGGCGGTCTCTGCTGCAGTCGGTTGCCGTAAACTGTCAGGATTCTGTACCTGGTTATTCTTCGGGATGGGATCTGTTCGGAATGCGTCCGCATACGTTAGTGGCAGCGGCGTCAACGTGGACGTAGGTACAGGTTCACCATTTGGAACTTGCACGTGGCCCTCTTTCCCGCATCCTGAGCATTTTTTGGGTTGTCCATCGTAGATGACTATAGCTCTGCATCCGCCGATGAACAAGTACGAGGGCACATGTTGTGTCAGTTCTATTCTGATTTGACGCACCCCATTGAGAACGGGGTAAGTCGTGAAGTTGGACCATTTTTCCTGAACGTGGCTGAGCACTCTTCCATACGGGCGTAAGGCGTCAATGACCAAGTCAGACGGAACCTCGAAGGGAAGTTCGAAAATGCGTATGTTTCGTAAGCCCAGTCCTGCATGATCAATAGTTACTTCTCCAACATGTCCATCAGAGTGACGAAATTTGAGTCCATGTTTAGTATCTCGGATGATTCTGTCACATACTGCATCGTTAATCAGCTTGACGTAAACGACACTGCTCACTATGGAGAGGTGGATTCCGATAAGTTCGTTGTAGTCAAGTTTAACTTCGTATCGTAGGAACCTTTCTATTTCGTAGGCTTTCGGTCTCGCATATACATTCGAAAAACTAATCTTGAGAGTCGACTTTCGGTATGCATGTGCCATTCTGTATCGAGTCGTCTAAACGCGCGAGTACGCCGAAGAGGTAAACAACTGCGCGAGCGCGAACTACTCCGGCAGGGACGTAAACAGACGTCCGTGCCGTAGCACCGCCGAAGGCAGACTGTGAGCTACCGAAGCACGACTCACGCCCGGTACTCACAGCTTTACTTCTGCCAGTATCTCGTCTCCTACCTTCCAAACTTAACAGAAGCTCTTCTGCGATACATGCAGAACTAGCACTCCTGAAAGAAAGGATACTGCGGAGACATGGCTTAGCCACAGCCTGGGGGATGTTTCCAGAATGAGATTTTCACTCTGCAGCGGAGTGTGCGCTGATATGAAACTTCCTGGCAGATTAAAACTGTGCGCCCGACCGAGACTCGAACTGGCAGAATTAAAGCTGTGAGTACCGGGCGTGAGCCGTGCTTCGGTAACTCAGTTGGTAGAGCACTTGCCCGCGAAAGGCAAAGGTCCCGAGTTCGAGTCTCGGTCGGGCACACAGTTTTAATCTGCCAGAAAGTTTTGTAATTCCTCTCTCTCAAACCCCACCCTATGGGGAGAGGGGGAGAGTTTTAGTTTTAGCGAATAAAAATTTACGGAGTAAATAGGTATATTTTTTATCCGTAATCATTTTCCATGCAAAAAATGAGAACATGGATTTTCTTGAATTACATCGCCAACTACCATGAATAAAAACAAATGTTTAAGACAAAATCTATGCAGTTTTTTATGTAGAATCTGATTCTGCAATAAAAATGGAGGTTCCCATTTGAAATTTTGAAGTTGCCTGCCTCCCCAACCTCAGGGGGATGGGGCGACGGGCTCATTTTAGGACCAGCAGATGTCCCACTGAAAATAATCGACTTTGGATTCTACACATTTTTTAGTGTGCAGCTTATTTTTCGAGTTATTCTGGTTTGACAACTTAAAGTTTACACTCTGTATACTTACTTGCTACGGGTAGTAATGATTTTTATATGAAAGATACCCTACTGGAAATAATCAAGGCAAAGACAGGTATTTTGTTAAAAATGCAGTAAGCGTATTCACAAGTGTTGAACGAGACAATATGTAGCACTCACATCCAATGATTTTGTAAAGCTAATTGTTAATGTATAATCAGTATATTGTGTGTTAATTGTGATGATTATTGATTTTCAAAGAGCCAAAATGACAATTTTAAACTTAATGCCATGTTGGTACTTCCCACAAGTCAATACCAGTTCCCAGATGCATGTCATTATTGATTAGCTATTTTGCTCAAGAAGTTATTGTCTCAGTCATATTCGATTTAATTAAAATGTATGCTAAGCAACGGCCTCGCACAATAGCTGTATGCTAACTATACAATTTAAAGTACTAACATAGAGCAGTGGGAAGAGCATTATCGTTGGGCAGATAAAGATAAGAAATTTTATTATTTCGGGGATAGAATTCATTAAGTATAGGGACAGTTATTTTCATATTTATCGAGTGTTGTTTTATTACCAGGGCCAATTTAGAATCAATTATGTATCATCAGATTTAGTTTTTCTGTTACGTAAATTCATGCAGTTTTGATCTGGTTTAAAGTTATTGACAGCTTATATTCTCGCTGTCAGAAAAGTTCACAAGCGACGTGATGAAATACACTTTCACATGCCATTCCCATTCTAACAGCTGTGTTGCAGGCTACTGTCAGATACGTTACGACAAGCGTACATGTTTCAACCGTACCTAGTCGATAGGATAACCAATAATTAAAGATGTACTCAAACAAAAGTACGTTTTGCATTCATTTCGTTACTTGGTTCTCGTGTCATATTATTGCTGTATGTACCATTTTAATGGAATCCAGCTATGTATATCTTGTGCTCTTACTCAACAATTTTAAGTTTATTAATTTTGAGAGAATGGTAACTTGATGCTACTGATGTTACCGTGGTCACACCGATCAGCGAGGTGGCGCAATGGTCGGCAGACTGGACTCACATTCGCGAAGACGACGGTTCAATCCCGCGTCCGGCCACCCTGAGTTAGGGTTTCCGTGATTTCTCTAAATCGCTCCAGTTAACGCCAGGATGGCTAATTTGGAATGGTGCAGCCTATTTCTTTCCCCACCCTCGAAACATTCCGAGCTTGTGCTCTGTCTCCAGTGTCTTCGATGTCGACGGTACTTTGAACCTTAATCTTGCTTCTATCCTTCCTTCCTTCCTTCCTTCGTATCATGGTCGCACCCTTCCGCGGCGTCATTTGTGCAGAATTCCGCAAGTGCGTAACTTAATTAGAGATATAATACTATCACTACATCAAGGGGAGAAAATGAGGTATTCAACTCTGATTCCCCTACCGCGAGATCATGAAAGGCTTCAAAGTAAGCACAGGGTCGGTTTAATTAACGTCATCTGTAGCGCTTGCGTAAGGTTCGACGGAAACGTATTGGCAAAGTAATAGGATTTCACAGACCAAGTAACTAGCTTCTTCGTGCTCTCACTGTTTACCGAGACATTGAAAAGGTTACAATGAGAACACTTGTACGGGTGCTTGAAGTAATTTGGCATCACGTTCTTACTCGTGCTCACAAAGCTGTGGTAATGCCCTACACTTTCGCTTAAATTAGAACAACAAACATTTTGAAGATGTATCGCTGTAAAGTGGTTTGATTGCCTGGGAATCACTTTCATTTTCTCTTCGAAATGCAGATTAAAGTTTACTCTAAGGGGAAAAGCATACATTAAAAAGTAATTACAGTTAGATATCTGACTTTTTTTGTGTTCTCTAATCAGTCGCCATGCTATCTGGACGCAGCAAAATACAGCTCGACCTGACGGGTTGGCTGGTCTTGATAGTACTAAATTATATTTGTATGTTTGTGTATACGAGGGGCGTAAGCCAAAGAGATGACTCCACCGGCGCGTATCGAGATCATGTTTAGTTAGTAGCATCTTTGGAAAGATCCCACAACAAGTTTCAGCCATATTGGTCTATTTCTACGAGTTTGGCATTCGTGTGAATCAAGGAAGTCTAGTAACTGTCAAAAAATGGACGAAAAAGAATTTTTTCGTGTGGTGATTAAACATTAATTTATGAAAGATAAAAATCCTGCCTCGGGCATGGATGGGTGTGATGTCCTTAGGTTAGTTAGGTTTAAGTAGTTCTAAGTTCTAGGGGACTAATGACCACAGAAGTTGAGTCCCATAGTGCTCAGAGCAATTTTTTTGAACCATGAAAGACAAAATGCCTCAGGAGACTAAAGAGAAGCTTGATAAACATTATGGTGACTCTGCACCTTCGATTAGAACAGTTTTTAAGTGGTTTCAAACTTTTCGGAGTTGCCATATGGGCACAAGTGATTCTGAACGTTATGGACGCCCTGTAGAGGTTAAGGCTCCAGAAATCACTGATAAAATCCATGATATGGTGATGGATGACAGAAGAGTTAAGGTGCGTGAGATTGCTAGTGCTGTGGGCATCTCGAATGAACGAGTACATAATGTTTTGCATAAGCATTTGGACATGAGAAAACTATCCGCAAGATAGGTTCCGTGATTGCTCACGCTTGACCAAATACGGAATCGTGTGAAGTGTTGCAAGGATGGTTTGCAGCTGTCCAGCAACTATCCCAAGGACTTTAATCCTCGTTTAGTCGCTGTGGATGAAACATGGACACATTACTACACTCCTGAGACCAAAGAACAACAAAGAACAATGGGTTACCAAGGGAGAATACGCACCAAAAAAGGAGAAGACCATTCCTTTTGCCGGAAAGGTTATGACGACTGTCTTTTGGGATTCGCAAGGGATAATCCTCATCGACTATCTGGAAAACGGTAGAGCTTTTATAGGTGCGTATTATTAACCGTTATTGGACCGTTTGAAAACCGAGCTGCAAGAAAAACGCCGGCGACTGGACCGCTAAAAGTCCTTTTCCATCACGACAATGCACCAGCACACACCTGAGCAGTTGTGGTCGCTAGCTTAATGGAAATTGGATTCCAACTCGTTTCACCCTCCCCCCCCCCCCCCTCCCTCCTCTCCAGACGTGGCTCCCTCGGACTATTATTTGTTCCCCAATTTGAAGAAATGTCTCGTGGGACAAAGATTTTATCCGAAAGAGGAGGTGATTGCAGCAACTAATAGCTATTTTGCAGACTTGGATAATTCGTATTATTTGAAAGAGATCAACAAATTAGAACGGCATTGGACGAAGTTTATAACTCTAAAAGGAGACTATGTAGAAAAATAAAAAAAGTTTTACCCCAAACACGTAAGTAGTTTTCATTTTTGCACTGTCTTTTCATACGTCCCTCGTATGTGTTCATCTCAGACTACAATAATGACAAACAGTAACCGTGTGTAATCATAGCAGAAATATTAAAGTATTGATATAAGTGTTAGTAATAATAACATAATATTCAGTAGCACAAATATTTGCTGAGAAAAATAAGTAAATATCTAGTCTGTGGTAATAGCATTAGTGACGTCTTTGTTATTGTAGTAAAGAAAAGGACGAACCACCACGAACAGTATGGGACTCAACTGCTGTGAAAGCGTTAGGTGGGATGATCTATTCAAGATAAAGAGTTTGACCAACTAAGCATATCACTAACGCGTTGATCCACCTTTGGCCTTTATGTTATTCGGCTAGACAATGATTAATAGGGTTTTTGGATGTCCTCCTGAGGGATGTCGTGACAGATTCTGTGCAACTGGCGTGTTAGATCGTCAAAATTAAAAATCTCGAGCTTGCTGGAGAACCCTGTCCATAATGCTCCATACCTTCTCAGTTTTGGAGAGTATCCAGCGACCTTCATGGCCAGTCAGAGTTTGTCATACACGAAAACAAGCGTTAGAAACTCCATCCATGTGCAGGCGGGCATTATCTCGCTGAAATGTAAGTTATGGAGCGCTTGTCATGAAGAGCAAGTAATCGAGGCGTAGAATATACAGCTGTGCTACAATCGTCCCGCGGATAAAAACCAAGGGGTCGTGCTATGAGATGAAAGGGCACCCCGCACTATCATTTCAGACACGTCTTCGCTGCTCACCGGCTGCTCAGTTCGAAGCGGGACTCACCAGTGAAGACAATTCAACCCCCCTCGTACGTGCCCTACGCCATTGCAAATGGACTTGTTGGTGTAAGAGTACAAAGGTACTGGACGCAAGGAACTTCGTTGGCTCAGCCCCCATTCTGTGAGCCGCGTATTAATGGTCCTTACGATAACTGGACATAAAGCAAAGACAGATGCTCGACGCGGGGATGGCAGTTTCAAACGTGGCGCCTATCCCTGGCGCCACCTGACGTCACCCGTGCTGTCACGGGCAATAGCTCCGCTAGCTGCCCCGGTAGACTCCGGGGGCGCCACATTGGGTGTATCTGACTAGCTGGTGACGATGTCATCATGCCTACATAAGCGAAAAACTCCTGACGACGATGGCGGAGATGGTCATCGAAAGCTCGAGGATTTTATTCGAACTGACGGTGCTTGAAAACCGAGAACGTTTTATTCACTGAAACACTAGTTGGATGACAGATCGATGATAGTGATGAATCCGACGCCCTTCACCTACTCCTGCCTTCTTCGTCGCATAGTAGCATGGCTCCTATTCAGATGTCTAGCGATTCGCCGATTTCTCCAAAGGGCTTCTTTGTACTGACCTACACGTCCTCTCACATGCTGCCACGTGTGTATGTTGTTCGCCCTCCTGTCTTCGAGACATAGCTACAATCCGACTGAGCATACGGAATGCAGTTCGCGAAGACTTTATGCCAAAATATCGACATGACCACGGTTTATTGTCCTCGCCAGATGCGCAGTAAAACACATTCACCAACTGGACGCCACAGAAATTTCCATTTTCCTGCTTTCCGTCGATACCTGTATGAATATCAGCTTGTGACCATTTTGCAAATCTCCTTCGTGGGGCGTCATTTATATTCCTTTTTTTCGTCTCAGAGTGTATATGTAGTGTTTGGTATTGTAGCAAGAGAAGACGATCTTGTAACAATACTAATAGCAGTAGGTATAGTGATAACCGTAAATTAGTGAAGACGATTTGAAATAACGAATACCTATGTCTCTCTTTTTGTCACAATAAAGGAAGACCTGAAGGTGATAGGGATATCACAGGAAAGCGACAGGGAGCCACCTAAATGGCAGAGAAAACAGTAATAGAAAAAATGAAGAAATGGACTAACAGTATTACAGGCAATGTAAATTCACGCTCAGAAAAGAAAAAGAAGGGATGGGAAAATAAGTATATTATTATAAAAATGCTCGCACATGTAATTATATCTGTGGCGGTCTGTTAGTACAATCAAGAAAGCAGACTATGATAAATAAAATAAGGCTTTTTAAGTTTTATGCATTGTTTCACTCTTGAAACCCGCACGTGATTGAATCCACTCATAGCCCATTACATTTGCTTTTTCAGTGCAGCGAGTCTTGTACACCTTACATAATCTCTGCGTATGTAGTGCACACAAAGAAACGGTAAATTTGAAACCGTTACTTGCAATCGCTTCTGAGATGGAACTAGAACGAACGTCAGCTTTAAAAGACAGCAATCCTGACTCTACGTCTGACATGTTCGTAGCCCATGTATGCCAACATTAAAAGGGTAGAACTGTTCAGTTTCCGCATTTACCATCTTCTGCTATCAACGAATAGGAAATGGGCTGCTTCATATTATCCATTATGTTTTAAACCAGAGTGACTGCAATAATTCAGACGAACAGTTGTGCAAACACCACAGTGAGTCACATATATGTTTTTTTAATTACTTACAATAGTATAACTGATTCTGTGCATCTCTATATTAGTACTGTCAGTTCTACACTACCTGCATGCGCTCTTTTACGTGACTGTGTACGGAAAACGAATAATGAGTTTAAACCGAGTGACGTGGTGGTGGACTGATTTTAAAAATGGCCGTAGCAGTGTTCATCATGAGAACCGCAGTGGTAGGCCAGGCCTTGTGACTGATGAACTGGTGCTGAAAGTCAACGACAACATTCCTGAAAATCGTCGTTTCATGACTTCGAAACTTTCGCAACATTTTCTCCAAATTTAACAGAGAATGGTGCACGAAATTGTGGCGGAGAAGCTTGGTTACCATAAATTTTGTGGCACTTGATTTCTCAAAATCCTAACGGAAGACGACAGCTAAGATAAAGTTGCTGCAGCACTGGCTTTCCTCGAAGATTACGAGAAACCTGGTAACAAAGTTATCGATCGTGTCGTAACTGGGGACGAGACTGAGTGAACAAGCCAACTGTGAACCAGAAATTTAGTCGGTGGAATTCGGGGACACAATTTCTCCTAAGAAACCAAGGAAAGGTTTGCGAACGCTCTCAGGAAGAAAGATGATGCCTGTTGTGTTTTGGAACTTTATAGTAGTTATTCTCGTTGATTTCCTTGAATGTGGCACAACGATTAAGTCGGAGAGGAATAGTCAAGCGCCGACAAAGTTAAGGCGGGCGATAAGAGACAAGCGTCGGGGGAAAACTGACGTGTAGCACAAAACGTTTGTTTTCTCACGATAACGCACGTCCACACACGGGAAATCGTACCCGAGAAAACCTATCGAGTTCTGGAAAGGAAGTGTTTGATCAGCCACCATACGGCCCGGATTTGGTGCCGGGTGATTACCGTGTCTTCCCAGCAATGAAGACATGGCTGGTTACCCAACACTTTGACGCCGAACTGATTCTCGGTTGGCGTCGGATTTCTAAAGAGACGGTACCGATAAAAAATGTACCACGTTATGATAAGTGCCTCTATCTGGGTGGCGATTGTGTACAGAAATAGCTTAGATTAAAATGTATATAGCAAAATTTGGTTTTTGCGCATCGTTAATTTTTTATTTCAAAACGTCCTTAACTTTCTTGATAGACCTCGTAAGTAATAGTGAGGAGCTAAACTACTCACGCAGCAAGGAGTGAGTACTGCAAGGATGTGAACTATTTATGGATCAGATACGTGTGGCATGCGACACACGTTTTTCATTTTAAAACGTGCTGGTATTTTCAGTTATTCAAAATTCACAATGACCGATTTTCAGTACCTTCTGTGTTGTGTATGGAATCTGTGCGGCTATGACAAATTACTTTATATACACTCCTGGAAATGGAAAAAAGAACACATTGACACCGGTGTGTCAGACCCACCATACTTGCTCCGGACACTGCCAGAGGGCTGTACAAGCAATGATCACACGCACGGCACAGCGGACACACCAGGAACCGCGGTGTTGGCCGTCGAATGGAGCTAGCTGCGCAGCATTTGTGCACCGCCGCCGTCAGTGTCAGCCAGTTTGCCGTGGCATACGGAGCTCCATCGCAGTCTTTAACACTGGTAGCATGCCGCGACAGCGTGGATGTGAACCGTATGTGCAGTTGACGGACTTTGAGCGAGGGCGTATAGTGGGCATGCAGGAGGCCGGGTGGACGTACCGCCGAATTGCTCAACACGTGGGGCGTGAGGTCTCCACAGTACATCGATGTTGTCGCCAGTGGTCGGCGGAAGGTGCACGTGCCCGTCGACCTGGGACCGGACCGCAGCGACGCTCGGATGGACGCCAAGACCGTAGGATCCTACGCAGTGCCGTAGGGGACCGCACCGCCACTTCCCAGCAAATTAGGGACACTGTTGCTCCTGGGGTATCGTCGAGGACCATTCGCAACCGTCTCCATGAAGCTGGGCTACGGTCCCGCACACCGTTAGGTCGTCTTCCGCTCACGCCCCAACATCGTGCAGCCCGCCTCCAGTGGTGTCGCGACAGGTGTGAATGGAGGGACGAATGGAGACGTGTCGTCTTCAGCGATGAGAGTCGCTTCTGCCTTGGTGCCAATGATAGTCGTATACGTGTTTGGCGCCGTGCAGGTGAGCGCCACAATCAGGACTGCATACGACCGAGGCACACAGGGCCAACACCCGGCATCATGGTGTGGGGAGCGATCTCCTACACTGGCCGTACACCTCTGGTGATCGTCGAGGGGACACTGAATATTGCATGGTACATCCAAACCGTCATCGAACCCATCGTTCTACCATTCCTAGACCGGCAAGGGAACTTGCTGTTCCAACAGGACAATGCACGTCCGCATGTATCCCATGCCACCCAACGTGCTCTAGAAGGTGTAAGTCAACTACCCTGGCCAGCAAGATCTCCGGATCTGTCCCCCATTGAGCATGTTTGGGACTGGATGAAGCGTCGTCTCACGCGGTCTGCACGTCCAGCACGAACGCTGGTCCAACTGAGGCGCAAGGTGGAAATGGCATGGCAAGCCGTTCCACAGGACTACATCCAGGATCTCTACGATCGTCTCCATGGGAGAATAGCAGCCTGCATTGCTGCGAAAGGTGGATATACACTGTACTAGTGCCGACATTGTGCATCCTCTGTTGCTGTGTCTATGTGCCTGTGGTTCTGTCAGTGTGATCATGTGATGTATCTGACCCCAGGAATGTGTCAATAAAGTTTCCCCTTCCTGGGACAATGAATTCACGGTGTTCTTATTTCAATTTCCAGGAGTGTATTATAGCCCGACTTAAAAACGTGGAATGTTAAAAATCCATTTTATGAGAATAATTATTTTCCTCTTTTTGGTCTTGTTCGTGTGTAATTTTTCAGTCGATTTCAACATGTCCATGAAATTACAACAGAGAATTGTGTTAAATTTCACGTTTAATTCAGGTGCTCTTTCTCTGGCTCAACCAAAATATTGCTTCCACCGTCGCGTATCGCGTATCTCACGGATAGACCGTGAAGGGAAAAAGTAGAGTTATACAAGGTCACGCGGAGGCTTATCAAGAATCGGTCTTCTCACGAGCCATTCGCTACTGGAACAGGAAAACGGCGGATTGGTAGTGGTACACAATGCACTACGACCCATAAGTTATTTGAAAATCAACTGCAAAATTTATCCCGAACAGACAGACGTACCATAAAAACATGATAAAATGTGGAGAGAATTCCAATAACGAAGTTCACTATCACTGTATCCCTTGGGAAGATTTCCGTGCAGGTTTTGCATAATGAAGGCTGTAGAGGTAACCAAGATTGCGGCTAACTGCTGAACTGCCAGAATGTTGAATGCTACGTTAGACCAAGTGTTTCAACCTGTCCCAGATACTGTATATGGTATTTGAATCAGGTGGTTTAGTGGCTCATGCGCATTTCCCTGTGAAAATGGAAGATGGGACTGTTCACAACATAGACGTCATGAATATGTAGCAGGAAGGACAACTCTTGGTCTTCGAGAATGCTGAAATAAACATCCTGGTCCACGTTCACAGTAACGTGAAGGAGTGGTCCCATATCATGGTATGGAAAAAAAGAAAACAGACTGCGGGCTCAACGACCTCTTCATGCAGCCCTCTCCAATTTACCCACAGTCGAAATTTCATATCCATAGGACAGTCTGCTTCGTGCAAATCATTTTTCAAAGGACTATTGGACATCTGCATTCATATTCTTGCTAGTTAAAATGTATTTCTTCATCATAAATACGTTTTTAGCCAATGACATCCTTGTCTTATAGTCCTCTGTGATTATACTACCGTGATAACAAAACGTTTTCACCTGATGAATACTGACGACGTTAATTTTTATATTGGTTTTAATCCCTCCAATTGTTTCGGCACTAGATTTTAATTACCATACGTTAATTGTGTCTGATAGGACTTACATCATCTGTTAGTGTCTTTTTCGGAGTCTACAACTATCACGATTTCATCAACAAATCTAATACGATGTGTCCTTTCACAACTGGTTTTTGTCCCTTTGTCTTCTTCTTCATGATGTGAATAGCTTCCTCAATGGACAAAGTAAATAAATAAGGCGGTAGGGGACATTCTCGTATAACTTCTTTTCTAATCCCCATCTATTTCTTTACCTTATTGACGTTTATTTTTATGTTTTCGTTCAAATACTGTTGATCAATGATTCTTCTCTGCTTCCAGTCATATCGCATTTTTAATAGTTCTAAAGAGTAGCTCTGGGTTGACGGTGTCAAAAAATTTTTCTAAGCCAGTGAAGGTAAGGTAAGTCCTTCTGTTCATGTCCGTCCTTCTCTTTGATATCATGCACAATGATAAATTTTCTTTTCTTGTTCCTCTGCCTTCTCTAAATCCAAGTGGGTCTTTGACAATATACTTACCTACTTTTCCTTTTATCCTGCTTTTAATTACACTGTCCGGTCACATTAATGTACATGTGTCAATAGCCTGATAACCACCTCTTGCAGCGCGCATTGCAGCGAGACATTCAAGAGAGTTGACGATGTTCTGGAAGGTACCGACAGGGACATGGGGCCAGGCCGACTCCAGCCCCTTGGCCAGCTGCGCTAGGTTGAGGATCCATCAAACGAACAGTCCGATGGAGGTGGTGCCACAGATTCTCGATTAGTTTTAAATTCAGTATATAAGGTCACCACGTGAGTATGGTAAACTAACCCTGCTGTCATTCAACCCAAGCACGCACACTGTGATCTATGTGACAAGCTGCATTGTCGTGCTGGTAGATTCCATCACGACAATTAAAATTGCTACACCAAGAAGAAATAAACGGGTATTCATTGGACACATATATTATACTAGAAGTGACATGGGATTACATTTTGACGCAATTTGGGTGCATAGATCCTGAGAAATAAGTACCCAGAACAACCACCTCTGGCCGTAATAACGGCCTTCATACGCCTGGGAATTGACTCAAACAGAGCTTGAATGGTGTGTACAGGTACAGCTGCCCATGAAGCTTCAACACGATACCACAGTTCATCAAGAGTAGTGACTGGCGTATTGTGACAAGCCAATTGCTCGGCCACCAATGACCAGACGTTTTCAATTGGTGAGAGATCTGGATAATGTGCTGACCAGGGTAGCAGTCGAACATTATCTGTATCCAGAAAGGCCCGTACAGGACCTGCAACATGCGGTCGTGCATTATCCTGCAGAAATGTAGGGTTTCGCAGGGATCGAATGAAGGGTAGAGCCACGGGTCATAACACATCTGAAATGTAATGTCCACTATTCAAAGTGCCGTCAATGCGAACAAGAGTTGACCGAGACGTGTAACCAATGGCACCCCATACCATCACGCTGGGTGATAAGCCAGTATGGCGATGACAAATACACTCTTCCAATGTACGTTCACCGCGATGTCGCCAAACACGGATGCGACCATCAAGATGCTGTAAACAGAAGCAGGGTTCATCCGAAAAAATGACGTTTTGCCATTCGTGCTCCCAGGTTCGTCGTTGAGTCTTGCAAACGTCCACATCTGTTGACTCAGGGATCGAGACGTGACTGCACGATCCGTTCCAGCCATGCACATAAGATGAATGTCATCTCGACTGCTAGTGATACGAGGCCGTTGGGATCGAGCACGGCGTTCCGTATTACCCTCCTGAACCCACCGATTCCATATTCTGCTAACAGTCATTGTATCTCGACCAACGCGAGCAGAAATGTCGCGATACGATAAACCGCAATCGTGATAGGCTACAATCCGACCTTTATCAAAATCGGAAACGTGATGGTACGCACTTCTTCTCCTTACACGAGGCATCAGATCAACGTTTCACCAGGCAACGCCGGTCAACTGCTGTTTGTGTATGAGAAATCGTTAGGAAACTTTCCTCGTGTCAGCACGTTGTAGGTGTCGCCACCCGCACCGACCTTGTGTCAATGCTCTGAAAAGGTAATCATTTGAATATCACAGAATCTTCTTCCTGTCGGTTAAATTTCGCGTCTGAAGCACGTCTTCTTCGTGGTGTAGCAATTTTGATGGCCAGTAGTGTACAGTTCGGTGTGGACGTGGTCCCAAGGATAGATGCATAATTACTTTGATCTATTTGCCCTTCCAGACTAAGGAGATTACCCAGGTAATAAAAAAATAATAATTCACCGCACGATAACACTCTCTCTCCTAGCCGGGACCCTTCCGTCAATTGTAGGAGGTTGTTTGCCATCTATGGCCTGTCGTAGAACACAGTTTCCTCGGAGCCGGCTGGTTCAAGTGGCTCTGAGCCCTATGCGACTTAACTTCTGAGGTTATCAGTCGCCTATAATTTAGAAATAATTAAACCTTACTAACTTAAGGACATCACGCATATCCATGCCCGAGGCAGGATTCGAACCTGCGAAAGTAGCGGTCGCTCGAGTCCAAACTGTAGCGCCTAGAACCGCACGGCCCCTCCTGCCGTCTCGGAGCCGGTTTTGGGTAGCTCCATGTTGCGATGCATACTGTACGTTAACCACGGCGTCACGCGAACTGTGTCAAACTTAGCCGTTTCGAAAATGGTTCTACCCTTCGCCCGAAAGCCAATGTTGATGCCTTTTTGGACGTCAAATAAATCGCTCAGTTTGCGAATGCGATGACGACTGCACTGTTTACCTAGTCCTCCCGACAATCTTTATATAGCCTGCACTGTCAGTGATGCAAGTTGCTGTCTGTTTCACTTTAATGTGATTTGACTGTGTACACCAATGAGTATTATGTAGGCATGTGATACCGTTGATAGTGTTCTGTAATTGCAGCAGTCATCTGCCTTTTCTATTTTAGGTACGGTAATGGTTCTGCATTGCGTGAACAATTCTGCTAAATTCCTCTGTCGCAGAAGCAAATGCGATGAGTAATTACACCTAAAAAATGTAAAACTCTACGTGACTCGCCTGCTCCGGGCAGACAAACATTTACTCCGTCAACACTACTGTGAGTGCATTATTTTCGGTAAGTAATCGCAGAGCGGCAGAGGGCCCAGCGGCTGTTTCAGCACGCCGAGGCTCGGCCGGTGTTTGCAGCGTCCCGCGGTGGTAGCTGCCTGCGGGCGATGGCTGGCAGAAGCGGCGCTGCCGGCGCAACTTGTTTGTGGACCAAACACCGGCCGAGCCGGCGCGCCGGCCAATCGGCTTGCGGCAACAGTTCACGCACGTGTGCGCCTCCGCGCTGCCCTGCGCTGTCCCGTACAAGGGATTAACGAACGGAGCCTACACCGTTGGCACTTTAGCCTGATGACTTTGCTCAGCGCACTGTCGACGGCTGCATAGAGAACAGTCAGTTCTGACACACACAACCACCTTTCCATTCCTGCTGTCCTGCTCTAAGAATGACCCGTAGGAAACAGTCCCCTAATTTACTCCTGTTGTTCACGTTGCGAGGTCGATGAATAGGTATCCGCTACAATCGCCCACACCAGCCAGGCGTTGTCTCTCCTTTGCTTTTTTATGCACTCCGTACAAGTAATTACACAGTGGCTGGTGGAGGTAATATTAGACGATTGGTTCCGATCAACTTTCAACACTCCGAAACGTATGAGATACATTAAAGTGTTAGTGGTAATAGCTTTGTAGGATTAGAAAAATAAAAGCCAACCAATATGTAAAGCTTTTTTTTTTAAATTACCGCTACCAGTCACAAACTTTGTCAGTTATTGCATTACTTATTTATTTAGCGACATGAAAATGGTTCAAATGGCTCTGAGCACTATGGGAATTAATTGCTGTGGTCATCAGTCCCCCTAGAATTTAGAACTACTTAAACCTAACTAACATAAGGACATCACACACATCCATGCCCGAGGCAGGATTCGAACCTGCGACCGTAGCAGTAGCGCGGTTCCGGACTGAGCGCCTTAACCGCTAGACCACCGCGGCCGGCTTAGCGACATGATTCGAGGGTTATACCTAACCTTCAGGTTAAATGGCATTACAAAAACAACTTTACAATAAGGCCATACAGATGTTACATAGTCTTTTCGTAAGTGCTGTGGTCATCCATTGCATTTACGAAAAGACTACGTAACATCAATATGACCTTATTGTA
This sequence comes from Schistocerca gregaria, assembly GCF_023897955.1. Classification (NCBI taxonomy): domain Eukaryota; kingdom Metazoa; phylum Arthropoda; class Insecta; order Orthoptera; family Acrididae; genus Schistocerca; species Schistocerca gregaria. The sequence continues at coordinate 725,607,702 of NC_064923.1, forward strand.
AAGTTGTACCATGTAAAGTAATGCCATTTAGCCTGAAGATGAGGTATAACCGTCGAAACATGTCGCTAAATAAATAAGTAATTCAATAGTTGACAAAGTTTGTGACTGGTAGCGGTAATTAAAAAAAAAAAAATCTTACATATTTCTTGAGACAGTCCCGGTCGAAAAATAGTCAAAATGGCTTCAAAAGCGAACCAGTTACAGGATTAAAGGTTGATTAACCCTTTACCATAATTTCCACAAACATAAATTTTTCTACTTCAGATGGGAAATAGATCCACAAATTACTACAAAATAGTTATAAATCTCCACCAGAAAAGCAATAAGAATCGATTAACAAATTACCGGAACCTGCTTGCTCTTTACATGGTATATGACTTTAAGACCTTCTCTACCCCCTATTCTTCCTATTTTCATTAGCCTTATCTTGCTTTAATTTTGGCTGTAAAGAACTTGATTTGCTGGATCAGGCACTGAATACTCAATGCGGCGTCCACGGGCAGTGCCTACACATCTTAGACAAGTGACTCATATCACCAGCCAGGTAAGAGTTATATTAAAATGTCAGTTCGATCCAATGGCACCTGTGTTTTACTTTACAAGTACTGTGACAAAACGGTACAGGATTGGGTTGCTAGCTTCACTTATACATTTTAACTGCTGATATTTGTGTATGACATGCACATTGTATTAGACAAGAGCATCATGGCTCCAGCAACTGTTTTTGTCAATATTTGTTCTAAAAAACGCTTTTATAATTTATTGTTTGGTGATTCTGGTTCGTTTCTAGCGGACATTTGTAGCTGTTTTCACTAACTTACAGATCAATTTCCCTTCTGTGCAAGACAAATTTGTATTTGTTGAAACCATGGATGATGGTTAATATAACCCAATTTTGCGACTAGTTGGCTGTTATTTTCCAATCTTAGGTTTCTACGTCCACCATAGCGCAACCATGTATAAAATTCTCAAGAAAGAACAGGAAGTCTCCGTTGAAAAATGGTTTTTTAAAGCAGCATAATCAGACATCGAGTATAAATACTCGAGGACCACTGAAAATTGCACAGAAAGTCGCAAAATCAACAAAAATGGCACCTCGTGCAGCGAAATGTACAGGACATGCCCACCTGCGTTTATGCGTAGTTGCTCTTAATGCAGCGCAGTGCGTGCCTCCAGCATAGGCCATGTGTATAAAAAGCCCTTACGGCACGCCTTTCCGACTCCTGCTACAAAGCTATGACACAAATTGATCATGCACCGCATTGTGTTAAGAGCGTAAATACAGGTGGATGTGTCCTGTATATTTTATTGGATGCCATTTCTGGTGACTGTGGGACGTTCTATCCTCTTGACAGTGTTTCTGGACTGTTTTTACCCAGTGGATGTGTCTTGTAAATTTTATATCGTGAAGTGCCATGTTTGGTGATTGCGGGACTTCTTGTACACTTGCTAGTGGTCCTCGAGTGTTTTTACTCGATGTCTGATGATGCTCTTGTGAGAGTGAAATGGGTTTGCAAATAATTAAATAAAAACATTTTGCAACCGAGAGTACTCATTCTTTCTTGAACATCTCAAGAGGTCGCTGTACCACTAGCTGAAACAACGTTATGTGATTTTTCATTGGTTTTTTTCACAATTTTCGGTACATATTTGAAGTTCTTTTGAAACTGTCGAATAACATATTTTTACTTTCACTGTGGGAAGGAGTTTTACTACTTTACGAGCTTTCATAACGTCCAATCTTTCTCTTTGTGTGAATCAAGTATATGTCGCACAAAAGAGGAAGTTCGGTTGCACTGGGAAGGGTGGGGGCTCGGGGCTGGGGAGTAGTGAATGATGGTGTGAATGGGATAACAAGTTTTTTGATATGAAGAAACAGCACACCAGTCGCGTTAATAACAAAATTTCGACGCAACTAGTGTGTTATTTCTTCACATTGGCATTCTTCAAAACAGTTTCTGAAAATGATGAGTAAAAATCTAAACTACACGATCGGTCTTCGCGATGGGCGCAGACGTGTGAGGGGAAAGTTTGAGGAAATCGGAACTTGGCGCTATAAACAGAAAATACAACGTTTTACCTCACCACGCAAATCTGACACTACAACTGCTAGGTCACTCGCGTTGGCAGAAATGAAAAAAAAGAAAAAAAAAAGACTGGGAAGTCGACATGAAGTGTTCCAGAGAAATTCGATATGTGACGACGGACCCATCAGACACCTTTTGTAGTACGATTTGCATGTAGTTGCGGTTGTTAGCAAAGTGCTTATCGCCAAGCGGGAACGTGCATAGTTTTCCTTTCAATCTTTGCTCTAAGAAAGATGTCCAGACTGCTAGTTTTTTGATGTACAGAAAGTCTAATAACAAATAAATACTTAAATATACAGTTCTAAAACCAGTAGTATATTTACATTTTTTTTTTATTTGGGTCATCAGTCTTCTGACTGGTTTGATGCGGCCCGCCACGAATTCCTCCCCTGTGCTAACCTCTTCATCTCAGAGTAGCACTTGCAACCTACGTCCTCAATTATTTGCTTGACGTATTCCAATCTCTGTCTTCCTCTACAGTTTTTGCCCTCTACAACTCCCTCTAGTAACATGGATGTCATTCCCTCATGTCTTAGCAGATGTCCTATCATCCTGTCCCTTCTCCTTATCAGTGTTTTCCACATATTCCTTTCCTCTCCGATTCTGCGCAGAACCTCCTCATTCCTTACCTTATCAGTCCACCTAATTTTGAACATTCGTCTATAGCACCACATCTGAAATGCTTAGATTCTCTTCTGTTCCGGTTTTCCACACTTTTTTGCCATAGCGAGTCTGCTTTTGATGTCTTCCTTGCTCCGTCCGTCATTGGTTATTTTACTGCCTAGGTAGCAGAATTCCTTAACTTCATTGACTTCGTGTCCATCAATCCTGATGTTAAGTTTCTCGCTGTTCTCATTTCCACTACTTCTCATTACCTTCGTCTTTCTCCGATTTACTCTCAAACCATACTGTGTACTCATTAGACTGTTCATTCCGTTCAGCAGATCATTTAATTCTTCTTCACTTTCACTCAGGATAGCAGTGTCATCAGCGAATCGTATCATTGATATCCTTTCACCTTGTATTTTAATTCCACTCCTGAACCTTTCTTTAATTTCCATCATTGCTTCCTCGATGTACAGATTGAAGAGTAGAGGCGAAAGGCCACAGCCTTGTCTTACACCCTTCTTAATACGAGCACTTCGTTCTTGATCGTCCACTTTTATTATTCCCTCTTGGTTGTTGAACATATTCTATATGACCCGTCTCTCCCTATAGCTTACCCCTACTTTTTCAGTATTTCAAACAGCTTGCACCATTTTATATTGTCGAACGGTTTTTCCTATGAACGTGTCTTGATTTTTCTTTAGCCTTGCTTCCATTATTAGCCGTAACGTCAGAATTGCCTCTCTCGTGCCTTTACTTTTCCTAAAGCCAAACTGATCGTCATCTAGCGCATTCTCAATTTTCTTTTCCATTCTTCTGTATATTATTCTTGTAAGCAGCTTCGATGCATGAGCTGCTAAGCTGATTGTGCGATAATTCTCGCATTTGTCAGCTTTTGCCGTCTACGGAATTGTGTGGATGATGCTTTTCCGAAAGTCAGATGGTATGTCGCCAGACTCATATATTCTACACACCAAAGTGAATAGTCGTTTTGTTACCACTTCCCCTAATGATTTACAATGCGAAGCCGAAATTTTTATGGGCCAGTACGTCTATATTTTTGCCGTTGATGTATCTATATACCATTACTGTTTCTTGATATGTCGATAGTCGATAATGATATCTTTTTAAATATCGATATATCAGGTTCCCGATGTTCTTAGAAATATCAAAAATCCTAATAGGTTATCCGAGAAATACTGCATGTTACTGCTATGTATTAGTGTCCCATTGGTAAAGTGAAGCATACTAACGTTTAGCAGAATTTTTGTAATTATAGATTGCACCTGGAGGTGGTGCTATTATCAAATTTCGTTGCTAACGCTTTTCTCAGTATCGTCACATCGAATTAGTCCGCACCTACAGATAGGCAACCCAAATACCAGATTCTCAAAGCGGGCTATCTTTGCTCCTTCCCGGACACAACGCGTCAATGACTCGTGCCCACGAATTAACGCTTGCCGCATCACAAACAGAGTCTGTGTTAGGAGCATGTGGTGTGAGTTACAAACTTGGAGAGATGTTCTGATTTCAGTATGTCTAGCAGTTTTTGTGCAGTTGTCTTCAATAAACCTGGAGGTACTTAACAATAATCCTGTATGTGCTACCTCCCTGCCCGCAAACCCCATGAAAAACGAAACGGCGGGAAACATTTCTTCACATTGTTACTTCTGAGAAAGACATTAATTAAAATAATCACACATTAACCATTTGGAATTAAATTGGTGGTGGGCGTGATAAATAATACTACGTGAATGCATAAAATCTCCGCAAATTAACTATACATAAATTAGGGACGTGTCCGTTTCAAGTGGTATAGAGAAATACGAAGGACAACATTTCTACTGATACGCAAACATTTATATAGAGTACAAATAATGTTCCGTTATGTCTGCTGCTTGACACGGGAAAAGATACGTTTAAACTATGGTGACCGCAAGCGCTACGATTATTGTACATTAGAAACTAAACACATAAAAAAAACGTTTAGCATCACCCCATTTTCCAGAGTTCTGGGACCTGTACAGAAAATTGGAATTGAGATCAAAATAAACATCCTTTTGTTGCTCATGAAAACCTTACAGTGCATGTTGCACCACAATACAGCGAGACCTTCAGAGGTTCTGGTCCAGATTGCTGTACACACCGGTACCTATAATACCCAGCAGCACGTCCTCTTGCATTTATGCATGCCTGCATTCGTCGTGGCATACTATCCGCAAGTTCTTCAAGGCATTGTTGGCCCATATTGTCCCACTCCTCTAGGGACATTCGGCGTAGATCACTCAGAGTGGTTCGTGGGTCATGTCGTCCATTAACAAAACGTATCCCAGGCATATTCGACAGGGTTCATATCTGGAGAACATGCTGGCCACCCTACTTGAGCGATGTCGTTCTGCTGAAGGAAGTCATTCACAAGATGTGCACAATGGGGGCGCGAATTGTAACCCATGAAGACGAATGCCTCGCCAATATGCTGCCGATATAATTGCACTATCTGTCGGACGATGGCATTCACGTGTCGTACAGCAGTTGCGGCGCCTTCCATGACCACCAGTGGCGTACGTCCGCCCCATAGAATGCCACCCCATAACAGCAGGGAACTTCCACCTTGCTGCACTCGCTGAACAGTGTGTCTTAGGCGTTCACCCTGACTGGTTCCCTCGAAACACGTCTCTGACGATTGTCTGGTTCAGCAGATACGCGACAATCAACGGTGAAGAGAGCGTGAATCCAATTCTAAGCGGTCCATTCGGCTTGTTGTTGGGCCCGACTGTACCTCACTGCCTGGTGTTATGGTTGCAAAAGTGGACCACTCCATGGACGTCGAGAGTGAAGTTGCGTATCGTGCAGCCTACTGCACACAGTTTGAATCGTAACACGACGCCATGCGGCTGCACGAAAAGCATTATTCGACGAGGTGGCGTTGCGGTCAGTGTTCCTCCGAGCCATAATCCGTAGGTAGCGGTGATCTACTGCAGTACTAGCCCTTGGGCGGGCTGAGCGAGGCATCTCATCGACAGTTCCGGGATCTCTGTATCTTCTCCATGTCCGAACAACATCGCTTTGGTTCACTCCGAGACGCCTGGACACTTCCCTTGTTGAGAGCCCCTCTTGGAACAAAGTAACAATGCGGACGCGATCGAACCACGGTACTGACCGTCTAGGCATGTTTGAACTACAGACACTCGAGCCGTGTGCCTCCTTCCAGGTGGAATGACTGGAACTGATCGGCTGTCGGACTTCCTCCGTCTAATAGGCGCTGCTCATGGATGGTTGTCTACATCTTTGGGCGGGTTTAGTGAAATCACTTAACAGTCAAAGGGACTGTGTCTGTGATATAATATCCATAGTCAATGCCTGTCTTCAGTAGTTCTGGGAACCGGGGTGATGCGAAACGTTTTTGATGTGTGTGGATAGTCTCTTGAAAAGCGTTCTCAGTATACTACTGCGTCATCTTCTAAAATACTTAAAATACTAAAATGTTCCACTTCCTGGCGAGTTGTAGCAATCTTCCTTAGAGCAAGGACTATATAATCGACTGCTTCTGAACCCATAGTGTCAAAATGAAATAATACGATGTTTTAACACAGTTTTTTTTACCAGCAAAAATTACGAAACTTTGTTGCGTCTACAGTGGAACACCCATAATTTTGTGTTTTTCATTTACAAATATGAACGTGCTCTATCATGTCGCAACAGACGAATGAATTAGTATGGATTTCCACTGATTTACACGTGGCATTCTGCAGTATGTATCATATAGGAAATTGGTGTTTCTGTTTCATAATCCTAATTTGATGGACTATCTACTGTGAAGAGACGGATCCCATAAACTGACATCGAGACATAATTTTTGCCCAAATAGTAAATGATGGGGAAATATATTAAACATGGCGTTTCTTTAATGAATCCAATATTGATACACAGTGATTTTAGCAGACCACAGAAATATTAAACCAGAGTTATCAGATGAGGATATAAGTCCCTGTCTTGTCAAATACATTTGCAGTGGAAGGTGACACATCCTAATGCGAGTCATAAGAAATGTTGACTTACGCAGTGATGAAAAACTTACAAGAAATATTTCCAGTTACTTTACGTTTTGTTTCCTCATTTCATCGTTTACTCAATTAAGTGTTGTCAGACTGTTCCTGACGATCATCATTAGTATTTTTTTAGTCATGCTAAGCAAAATTGCTTTACAATGTTGGAAATATGGGCGGTGTAAATCGGTTGTTTCAGTAATACTCTGTGTCTCACTCTAAACTAATCCTTTAGAAACATTTTTTTCCCTCCACAGTTAATTCATCCTGTACACAAATGATACATCAGCGTAAAAATTAAGTAGATGAATACCCAGTGTGCAGTCCTAAGGAGCGCATAAGTGTGACAATAGTTCTTAAGATTGAATGTAGCTGCGTGTAATGACATTTCTAAATAATTCCCAGGCGTTTAGCATCTTCTTGGTGCACATCACTTAAATGTTACCACTAAACATTTAGTTTTGTCGGGTCATTAATCAGTACAAGAAAATTTGAGTAAGTGATATACGAAGAAAATGAAAGCGATTACCATTTGGGGAAAAGTAATTTTTATTCCCGATATCCATTACTTCTTTCCGATATCGCCGTACATCGAGAGTAGCTGTATTAATCATGGCTTGGAAAGAAAGAGCCTCTTACAGAATGGATTAATGGACGTTTCCGGAGGTATTCCCTCGATAGCAGTACGACAATCTCTCGACCACTTTGATGGAAGTCGGCCAGACGCATCTTTTGCAGTTACTCGCCGAACGTTCCGTGCCTGAAATATTGGACGCGGAAAGCCAATAAATTGATGGCCACCGTCTCCGGGCTAGATTCGATTGCTTTATGATATATGACGAAGATGGTAGGGAATCTTACGAAGTGAAATCGGAAACAAGGGCGGTAGAACTGTCTGCTTTCTGATTGAAATCGTTGATTTGAAAGAGTACAAAACTGAAGCGTAACCACACGATACGTTATGAGTTATGAACGAAGCATATACTGATAAATGACTAAACTGCTATGAACAAAACCAGGCAAGTTTAGGTATTGCAAATGTCTACTCTTCAGCCGATTTGATTCATGTCTGCAGAGAGAAGTGAAGGATTTGAGAATCAGCTTTAATACAAAATAATTTTTATTTACTTAACGCAGGTTCAAGGAAGTCCTGCATTGATAAGTATATCAGTAGTTCAGTGTGGTTCGTTGTCGTCTTCCAGGTTGAAAGGTCTCTGTTGGATTCCTTTCATGTTAATTTCTTAAATCTGTTGTCATTTACGGCATACATTCCACTTCTAAATTTACTGTGGTGTTTCTGACTCTATATGGGAGGAGACCGAGCAGTGGAGCGGGTTACTTTTACACATAATCAAGAACGACATGTCACACTACTACACTTTAAAACACAGTTTATATGTAATTCATGTCACACAGTCTCATACGGAATCCTACATCCGCTTTCTTTTATATACTGTATATGATAAGATACTGTCATCCCCTTTTTACTGTCATCCCCCTTCCCTTCTGTGTGTAAGGATGAATGAGCAAATGTATTTCTAATTGCATACTCGATGTTAGCAGACAAGCCGGTCTGCTAGAGAACAGTAGGACCAACGTCAGAACAGGTAGCTACGCTTTCCTATACTTGGTATAGTCCTGTCCGCCTCTTGTCATGTTGGTATAGGAAGCTGCCTCTCCAGTCACTTCCGTTTGTATCTGTGAGGTGCCCTCGGCAGGGGCACACGCCAGTCTGTCTGCGGTGAGCGTCTGAAGTGGTAAGATGTCCGGCTAAGCGCGTCTCTGCTAAGTCCGTAGGACAATGGATTTCTTAAGTTCAGCCTAAATGAAAATTTAATCACCTTTATTTCAGGTTTGGATCTAAAATATCTTATGTTATCTTAAATTGAACCGCAGTGTAATTCGAGTGTGAAGTTCAGAATATCTTCCAGCAGTTGCTTTGTCGCTACTTTGTGAGTAAAGTGGAACCACGTGTTGGTGATCTGTAACTCTAACTAAGATCATCAATCTTAAATGTGAATGTGTGTGAGGTTACAACGTCTCGTCTTGACAATATTTTTCAATATAGCAACTTTTCTTTATGTTCAACCCACGTGGGGTGTACTTTGTGAGACCAGTACGACGTGCTTATACAGTTGTTTGACCCATCAGGTCACTAGTAAGACGATGGTAACCAGTTCGAGGTTTTCATTTTGTAAATTGCGTTTCGATGTAATTTATTTTAATTATCAAAATTATTGTGGGGTTACAGTCTTTGCGTAAACCAAGTTGACCACGTGAAGCATGTGGTGTAATCATCAAAGTAGCCCTCAACTATTCTTTTCGGGAAGATTTCACTGAGAGTTAGTATAAATTTAGTATGCAAGTGCGTGGTAATTTCATGATGGACAGGATTGCGCTACGAACGTAAGTTCTTTGGGTGAAAATTGAATCGGTTGATTGTGGTTAATTTCCTCTTGCATACGTTTCAACGTTCTTCGTGTGTTATTTTACGAATGCAGTGTTGTATGCAGTTTCCCAATCTTGGCTCCATATTTGATGTGTTCCGTAAGATTACGAACTCCCATTTTTACAATCCTAAATAAGGCACCAGTTTAGTTATGAATCAAGTTTAGTATGCTGAAATTTTAACGGAATAATGATCAATGTTAAAATAAATGTCCAAATATAAACTGAGGTATTTCTTTTTATTTAAATTCTCTTTTTATGTGTATATCACCGGTTGTCGTATGATGACTAATAAAAGATTATAATTAATGTTTGGTTGGGAATATGGTAAGCTAGACTGGATAGCTAGTGGAACAGTTGCTCAATAATGCAAGGTTAACTTCCCCAGATAGCTCACAGCTTTTAGCGCGCTTTTATTGTCTTGAATATCAGCACCGCTTTCAGAACAACTTAATGCATCAACGCTACAAGGTGTGTTTATTAAATGTGAAGGAATAATACCAAAGGTGTACCAAAAGCTTTAGCCAAGCTTTTATTGCTACATTATGTGGTAACAATACTGCTGTTTTTTTTCACTATGTCAGGTAGTCTCATATGACCACGTGATATGCACATACATGGGAGAATGTCTGCTGTGAGAACACGCATGACGGAGATTTTTGTAATGTGGAGTTATGGAATTCCTTTTGGAAGAAGTTATCTGCCGTAGATATCCATTAGCATTGTCGAATGCTTGTATCATGGATAAGCAGCACGTAATAAAAGGAAAGGAAAAAAAATATTTAAGAGGAAGACGTTTCTGACATCATGTTCTGTAAGAGCTGTTGTAACTCCCTTCCAGAGACAAGGATTAAGAACGGTTGAGTGATCTCCTTCTTAGTATCGGTAAGGCAAATTTCCTGTCATTTCACGATAATCACTCTCCAGGTCACGAGAGGAATCGGTAATACACAGTTATAACATTTGTGAAAGCGAAAAAAAAAATCTGTCGAATTTAAATTAAATTGTTTGTCTTCGTGAAGCCTTTTTACGTAAACGCCGTCTCTTACCGAAGGAGCTGGATCTGTGGCCATTGATTTTCACCCCCAATAACCATGTTAATTTGAATGAAATTATTTATGAAGTGATAAACGATCGATTTCCGATGTAATTACATCACCAGTCATTTTCCCATACTGTAGTTTAACACTTTTATTTTGTAATGAAAGATGACAAGATTGTTGGCCTCGGGGACAATACTAACACACATCTACATATACGGGGTGTTTCTTAAATACTTTTACAAAATTTGTGAACAGGCTTCTTACACCAAAACAAGGAAAATCATTGAATTACGAGTTATAAAAGGAAGTTTACAATTTAGGTTACTGGAGCTCATGAACATAAACTCACAGCAAATGCTCGAAATAACATCCTCTTGCTTCTAAACACGCAGGCACGCTTTGAATCATGGACTGTCGCGCACTTTCAAACACAGCCTGACAGTGTCGAATTCTTTCGCAGGCTTCCGTGACACGTCGCTGAAAAGTTCCTGCATCTGCGTGGTCTGTGGCCTACACCAATTGTTTAAGGTTGCCAAAGAGATAATAATCCAAAAAATTAGGTTTGGTGGGACGTGCAGGCCATGGAACCGGTAGTCCTCAACCTATCCACCTGTCATGGTAGGTTCCAGCCAATGTACCTCGAACATTGATACTGAAATATGCTGGAGCTCCACCACGAATAAACAAAAGGCTTCTTCAGGGGCACATTTTCTAGTAGGTCTTGGAGGGTGTTCTGAATAAAGTCAATGCAGACAGCACCTATAATACGTCTGGGATAACATAAAGCCCTACCATACTCTCACATAAAATCCCAACCCACATATTAATCTTAAATTGACCCGATCTCTAGCCCGTACTGTAGCACGAGGATTGCGATTGGCCCATTTGTGTTGGTGGTGGAACTTATTTATTTCATCTCTTCCATACGCGTTGTTCCGTCTCTAAATAAAACTCAAGAGATGAACAACGGATTGGCAGTCTGTGCAACAAACCATCGGCAGATTTATCCCATGGTGAGTGATCGGCGTGATTAAGGAGATGCGTACATTGAATATGATACGGATATATGAGTTACTCATCTAAAAGATTACTCTGCTATTCACAGGAAAGTGCCTGGCAGAGGGTTCAAGAATCACTCGACAGTTCCACTCTCGAACGGCGCTCGGGAAAAACGAGCACTTCAATTTTTCTGTGCGAGCACTGATTTCTCTTAATTTGCTCGTGTCGTGTACCCCATGCTGAACTTAGAGATATTCCTCATTCCAGGGACACTATTCTTGCGCTTTTACCTGGCTCTTTTTCGACGGCCCGCAGAAATTGCTCTTGTGGTCAGGCTCATAAAAATTACGTGGTATTCCTCGATCCATAGTATGCGTTGGTACAGATCCTGTCTCGGCAGCGCGACGATACACAGCACCATAGGTTAAATGACTGGGCTCGAGGCGCCGTCTAATACAGCCATGCAGCCTCGTGTCCATCACCATTCGTGCGGTCATACACAAAAATCATGTCTGTCTACACACGAAATGAACATCCTGCCGTGTTTTAACGAACACTTCCATTTCACTCATGGCCCGTTTTACGTATACACAATGCAGAAGTTGAAGAAAGGCGAACAACGAATGCAAACCTGTCTCTCTGGCAATACAACGGCATCTAGGATACATTGAGTCAAACGTGCGCATAGCTAAGTGAAATAGTTGAGTTGTACCTAGAAAGCTATTGAAAATCTTTTATAGTTAATTAGTCTAAAACGAAGAAGTTTTGGACATGTGTTTCTATGAATTTTTTTCTTGTTTCGGTGTAAGGAACCTGTCTTCAAAGTTTGTAGATGTATTTCTGGAACACCCTTCACACATTTTTTTTTTTTTTTTTTTTTGAGTCTTCAGTCTACTGACTGGTTTGATGCGGCCCGCCACGAATTCCTCCCATGTGTTAACCTCTTCATCTCAGAGTAGCACTTGCAACCTACGTCCTCAGGTATTACGAAATGATCTTTTAAAACTGTGGGGAACGATGAAGTTTTGAACTTTTTGACATGAGCAACCCAAAGCTGGAAATGTTAAATAAGATTTCTGCAGGTACGACTGGACTGTTGAAAATCGTTGCATTACCCATACGAGAAGTTATAAGATGAGGTTCTCGGTGAAAATTTGGGCTGGAATTCTTGGAGATCATCTTACTGGACCGTTTGAACGGTGCATGGTATTTGAGATTCTGTGAATGCCTAATCTGAACTTCTGGAGGACGTTTCCTTGCAACTTGACACTAGTTTGTGGTTACAGAACGATGGTGCTCGAGCACACTTCGACCATGAGCTCAGGGCATATCTGACACACAACTCTAAGAAAAGGGCGATCGGAAGGGGATGTCGAGTCCAATGGCCTATGTGATCCCCTGACCTATCCCTCCTTTCGTTTTTCTCTTATTCTGCGTAAACGCCCTTTTGCAGCCGGCACCAGTAGGAACAGTACCTGGGCTTAGTCAGAACATCTTTACTGCATTTGACACCAACTGTGGGGTGCGCTGCATCTTTCAGAGAATCAGACAAAACATGATTGGTTGTTGCACATTACATAACGATCTTTACGGTCCTAGCACTGAATGCATAGTCTACAGTAGCGAAGCTAGCGGTTCGGTTGACAATATGTGGTACTACTCTACTGTTAATAAATGTTTTCCAAACAATAGTATTCTGGTGTTTCGTGTAGCCTACCCAATGTGTACAAAATGCACAGTGTTATGGAGACTTTTTTTCACATCCCAACTAAAGGTTGCTGATAAAAAAAAGAAAAAAAAGTCAAAATATTATCCACTACAAACTCCCAAGTAACGCCTGGTATATTCCTTATGACTGACCTATCCTTAAATTCCGTTACACCTCGCAGCCGGTGTCGATATTATCGTTTAAATCAATGTGTTCGTTATTGTATGTTACCGTGATTAGCCTCATATACAGTCTACCTTGTGTGAAATCGTGCTCGCGGGTAAAGTTGACGATACCTCCAAATCCACCGATCTCCAATCACTTCGTTTTATGTCTGCTGTTACCGTCTGGCTGCTCTGTTTTGTATTGTAGTAATTGTGCCGTGGTAGTTGTTATGGTTGTGGGGATCTGATTGTCTGAAGTGGTCGATATCACATCGTGATGTCCACCAGATCATCTTTTGACTCTTCCGCATCAATGCAATTTTCGAGGAATAAAATTCGAGATTGTTTCCTACCGTTCTAGACCCTTTACAAATATACTTTAATGATTTAGATTCCTCTAGAATATTCTCGAATGTTCTAGAATCCAACTTGGAAACGATACATATTCCACTTATCGACACTCCGGCAGAATAGTGTTAACCTAAGAGTTTTGCACTGTAGTAAAGACGGCCGAACAGCTCATCAAAAAAGTGTATCCGCTTTTAGGGAAAAACTGCGTAAATAAAGAATGGCTATGCGAGTGAATAACTTTAGTCTCAAGAAAGTTACCTGGGTCAAGAAACGAATCAGCGAATACACAATATGATACTAGCTGTAGAAAAACGTGATTAAATGCTTTGATACAATGACGAATGAAGACGAAATTGTAAATTGTCCAAGAGAGTTCCTAAATTCACTAGATGATTCCAGCATGTTTTCGCGAAGAAGCTTCTGAAAAACATCAAAAAAACGAAACTAGTAACTGGAAAAGGTAAGGACGAAACAATACTCATACAACGAATTCCTGAAATTTCACATGATACATTATTCAACTTTATAATGCTCCATTTGCAGGTACGATTTGAGCACAGTACGACTATCAATAAAGTAAAACGGTAAGCATCCCAAGTTGCGGAATGATCTTAAAAAAAATTCGCGTTTCTCGCTGAAGCACGTTGACATGTTAGACAACCACAAATCCTATTTGTCTATGCACCTAAAAGCAACACACCGAATGTGGTTGATAAGAATATACTTGCAATAAGTTGGATGCAATACAGTAGTCTATAAGTATACACTTGGAATAAGCAGTATCATGACGAATACAGGGATTACCGGCCATAAGGCAGTTGCTGCTAGGCTGAATACCGCAACACCCACAACCATCAAAAAGAAATACAAAGTTCATCTACTTAAAAAAACTGATAAATATGCTCTTAACGCCTTTTTAAGAGACTGTCTCCACTCCTTCCGACCTGAGGGTATAAAAGATGTGGAATGATTTCAAAGTGATAGGATTGACGGCAACTGAGAGACATATACCACATAAATTAATAAGCGATGATACTGACCCCCCATGGTACACAAAACGGGTCAGATCGCTGTTGCAGAAGCAGCATGCCAAATTTAAAAGAACGCAAAATCCGCAAGATTGGCAAAGTTTTGCGGATGTTCGAAATATAGCGCGTGCTTCAATGCAAGATGCTTTTAATAATTTCCGCAACGAAACTCTGTCTCGGAATCTGGCAGAAAACCCAAAGAGATTCTGGTCATATGTAAAACACCCGTGGCAAGACGCAATCAATACCTTCACTGAGCGATAACAACGATGAGGTCACTGATGACAGTGCCACCAAAGCAGAGTTATTAAACACGGATTTCCGAAACTCCTTCACCAAAGAAGACGAAGTAAATATTCCCGAACTGCAATGAAGAACAACTTCGAAGATGAGAAACATAGGCGTAGGTATCCTAGGTGTAACAAAGCAGCTTAAGTTACTTAATAAAGGCAAGGCCTCCGGTCCAGATGGTATACCAGTCAGGTTCCTTTCAGAGTAAGAAGATGAAATAGCTCCATATTTAGCAATTATATACAACCGCTCGCTCACAGAAAGTTCCGTACGCCCCCCCCCCCCTGGAAAATTTCTCAAATCACACAAACATCCAAAAAGGGAAGTAGGAGTAATCCGCTGAAGTACAGACCCATATCACTAACTTCGATTTGCAGTATGGTTTTGGAACATATACTGTATTCGAACATTATGAAGTACAAAAGGTTTTCAGAAATTACTGCAACCAGTCACCTTTTATGTAGATGTATTTTATTTAACCATGACCGGTTTCGAGCTGCCTAGCAACTCATCATCAGATGGTATATACATTCAGTGCTTTTTTGTACCCATTGTGTGGCTGGTTGAGTATCTGTGGAGATAAATCTTTCTGCAGGTATATATATCTCTTTTAGGAGGTATTCTTGAAACCATTGTTGTTCTTGTTTTTCACAATTTCACAAGTTAAAACTTTCTCTAGATGTATATTACTTTTATGAGGCACATCTAGAGAAAGTTTCCTGCGGAACACAACTAGCTCTTTATACTCATGAAGGAATGGGTGCTATCGACAGAGGATGTCAAATTGACTACACTGTTCCTCACAAACATCTTCTAACCAAACTGAATGCCTTCGGAATATCGCCTCAGTTGTGCGATTGGCTTCGTGATTTCCTGCCAGAAAGGTCACAGTTCGTAGTAACAGACGGAAAGTCATTGACTACAACAGAAGTAATATCCGGCGTTCCCCAAGGACGTGATATAGGCCCTCTATTGTTCTTGCTCTCTATTAACGACATACGAGACAATCGAAGTAGCCCTCTTAGATTATTTACAGATGATGCTGTCATTTACCGTCTTGTTAAGTCTTCATATTATCAAAACGACTTGCAAAATGATTTAGATACGATATCTGTATGGTGCGAAAAGTAGCAATTGACCCTGAATAAAGAAACGTGTGAAGTTATTCACATGAGTACTAAGATAAATCCGCCAAATTTCGATTACGTGATAAGCCACACAAATCTGAAGGCTGTAAATTCAACTAAATACTTAGGGATTACAATTACAAATAACCTAAATTGGATCGATCACATAGATAATGTTGTGGGTAGAGTCAACCAAAGACTGTGATTCATTGGCAGAATACTTAGAAGTTGCTACAGGTCTACTACAGAGACTGCTTACACTACACTGTCCGCCCTATTCTGGAGTATTGCTGTGCGGTGTGAGATTCGTATCAGGTGGGGCTGACGGATAATATTGAAAAAGTTCAAACAAGGTCGGCTCGATTTGTATTATTAGTGACACAGACATGATATGTGAATTGGAGTGACAATCATTAAAACATAGGCGTTATTCGTTGCGACGGGATCTTCTCGTGAAATTTCAGTCACGTTTTCTCCTCCTATAGCGAAACCATTCTGTTGGCACCCATAGACATTGGGAGAAATGATCATCACGATAAAATAAATCAGGGTCTCACCGAAAAAATTAAGTGCTCGTTTTTTCCCGCGTGCCGTTCGAGAGTCCAACGGTAGAGAGACAGCTTGAAGGTGGTTCATAAAACCCTCTGCCAGGCACTTAATTGTGAATAGCGGAGTAATTACATAGATGTACATGCACATGTAGATGTAGAAGCTGTAGCAACAAAAATGTATCAGTTAGCTGCACATTTTTTTTTCAATTTAAAAATAGAAAAAAAAAGACATGAGAAGTGAGTTACGTGAATAAACTGTGAGCACCACGCTCCATTCGCTTAGGATGCACATCTTCGTTTATCTGTCTGCCTGTTAAGCAGACATCACTGCAAACTTATGTTTGCTTCAAAATAATTAAAGGCTTCATAAAATGGACATAATGTAAATCGATTTCAGCAGTTGTCATCTGCAGCGCTACAGCTAATTTTAGCAGTAAAATTTAGTGTACATTAATACGTTTAGTACACGGTGTTTCATTAAACACACGAAAAGAATTTCTCTCGCTTTTGCTACTTTGATACTCTGGTGGTCTGATTCTTGACGTGCCCTCCATATTGAGTTAATCTACGACTGTATCTTCTTAGGTATTTTTCACCGTGATTATTTTGTACGCATTTAGTGAGCTACATGTTCGAGTATAATGTCTTTTCTGGAGACTAGAAATCTACTCTGTAGGAATCAGCATGGGTTTCGAAAAAGACGGTCGTGTGAAACCCAGCTCGCGCTATTCGTCCACGAGACTCAGAAGGCCTTAGACACGGGTTCACAGGTAGATGCCGTGTTTCTTGACTTCCGCAAGGCGTTTGACACAGTTCCCCACAGTCGTTTAAAGAACAAAGTAAGGGCATACGGACTATCAGATCAATTGTGTGATTGGATTGAGGAGTTCCTAGATAACAGAACGCAGCATGTCATTCTCAATGGAGAGAAGTCTTCCGAAGTAAGAGTGATTTCAGGTGTGCCGCAGGGGAGTGTCATAAGACCGTTGCTATTCACAATATACATAAATGACCTGGTGGATGACATCGGAAGTTCACTGAGGCTTTTTGCAGATGATGCTGTGGTGTATCGAGAGGTTGCAACAATGGAAAACTGTACTGAAATGCAGGAGGATCTGCAGCGAATTGACGCATGGTGCACGGAATGGCAATTGAATCTCAATGTAGACAAGTGTAATGTGATGCGAATACATAGAAAGATAGGTCCCTTATCATTTAGCTACAAAATAGCAGGTCAGCAACTGGAAGCAGTTAATTCCAAAAATTATCTGGGAGTACGCATTAGGAGTGATTTAAAATGGAATGATCATATAAAGTTGATCGTCGGTAAAGCAGATGCCAGACTGAGATTCATTGGAAGAATCCTAAGGAAATACAATCCGACAACAAAGGAAGTAGGTTACAGTACGCTTGTTCGCCCACTGCTTGAATACTGCTCAGCAGTGTGGGATCTGCACCAGATAGGGTTGATAGAAGAGATAGAGAAGATCCAACGGAGAGCAGCGCGCTTCGTTACAGGATCATTTAGTAATCGCGAAAGCGTTACGGAGATGATAGATAAACTCCAGTGGAAGACTCTGCAGGAGAGACGCTCAGTAACCCGGTACGGGCTTTTGTTAAAGTTTCGAGAACATACTTTCACGGAAGAGTCAATCAGTATATTGCTCCCTCCTACGTATATCTTGCGAAGAGACCATGAGGATAAAATCAGCGAGATTAGAGCCCACACAGAAGCATACCGACAATCCTTCTTTCCACGTACGAGACTGGAATAGAAGGGAGAACCGATAGAGGTACTCAGGCTACCCTCCGCCACACACCGTCAGGTGGCTTGCGGAGTATGGATGTAGATGTAGATGTAGATGTACATCAAACTGAGCAGTTCAGAATGCCAGAACTGTTTTTCATTATTAACCTGTGTTGGTGTGGATTCATATTCGACAAAATATTCTTCTTTTTTCATATAGAAATTCCCAAAGTTACCTGAGTTATTTGAATTGTCAGATATCTACGGGTCTTCAACGTCCCACGTAATGAAGACATCGCTGTTCAGTTTCCATGATGAATACACAGTTGTGGCTGTGTATCAGTTTTTCTTTTTTAATGAGCCAGATCTGAAGTATCCTGTACATCGATAGTCCTATGGAAATGCCAGCTACCATATAGTGGAACGGGTGACTTGTTCACGAATCATTTAAAGCAGCTTTTGAACTGCGCACCAACAAACTTAATGCGAAGGCAGGTTTTAGAGGGAAGTGAGCGGTTAGTATTGTAAGCGAGGCACCTTAAATTTTTGTGTTTACATGTCATGACGGCAAACATCGAACAAAGGTACACTTACACAAGTGACTGCGATGATTAAAACTTAGGAGAAGGAAAGAAACAAAAGGACAACTGCGAGTCGGGCTCGCAACCTATTGGTTCCGTAGTAATTTAATGATATGAATGGATAATAATATTATAATAATAATGACTTCATATTGATCGATGGTCTGCTGCAAATGTTTTATTGGACGCGGCTACGGCGAACTGTGTGTCCCTCACCTACCCCAGTTATTCAACCAGAGACAGGAGACCTGCAGTTTAATTTGAAATCCGAACCATGGGCTCTTTCTGGCTACTCCTCACATCATTGAGAGGTGAAGGATGGGTTGAAACTAAGACGGAAGATTTTGCCCCCCGAGATTCCATTTCGTGACCTCTCGGTTTTGATGAACGCTGCTTTACAGCGAAAGTACCAGGCCCGACGTGTATATAGATAGTTCATCACTGACTGATGGGCGACTTTTCGATTATCAAAATATGTGACATGTTGCTGTATATTTTAGTACATTGCCATAGAAGCATAGATAATTGCTGAGGGACTATAAACTTATTATTTGACATACATTTCAACTTGTTGCCACTATCCGTTCCTGAGAAAAGGGGTCTTCACAGACGAAGAACAAATGGCAAAAAAGTATTTTTGTGATTAAATTAGAAATTAACAACTTCGAATTTTTTGTTTTACTTGTACTGTGAAACCTTGCTTCTCCTCAAATTTCATGATTCCAGATCAAAGGGAAATACCTTTCGGTTGCGATGAGTGAGTTTGGGAGTATTGAAATATGTGACATAAATGGCCGTATCTTTTGATCACTTTGACTTAGAAGCTTACATTTTTCACACTGTCAAACGACTGCAGGCCTTTGTACCTCACATAAATTTCGACTTGATACTTACACCCGTTCCTGAGACAAAGGGGTTTAAACAATGGGACAACAAAACGATTCTAGAAGCGTTCTTTTTTTACAGACTGAGGAACAGAACCTAAAAAAATCTTTATGTTAAGAGTTCGGCGTAATTGTAAAAATATTTACTTTTATATTGAGAGGAGAGTGGTTGGGGAAATAAGGCAACAAGAGCTCTCCCGCGTGCAATCACACTGTAAAAATTAAATTTCATGTTTAGATATAAGAGGCGGTCATAGCTATCAATTACTAGTAGTATACGGGGATCCTTGTGCCGCTGGGCTGTTGAAATATGGGTTTAAGACTGAGGAGTCGTCGGATCAACGATAAGAGATCAAAGCTTGAAGTGTAATGAAACAAATCTAATGTCATTTCACGAAAATTGGTGTTGATCTTGAGCCTGAAATTTGATAAAAGCGTAACAGCAGCTAAGCATGTTGACCTCGGGTGACAACGTGTGCCGTGGCGAAGGTTTGTTCTGGCCGATTGTTGTATACATGAGAAGCATATGGTACAAAAACTGAAATCTCTATTCGTAGACTAATCGGCGTCATGCGCAGTACATTGCACTATGACATGACGTTTGTCATTGGGTACTGCGGTAGCTCACAGATGAGAATCAAGCTTCGCGAGAGGGGCAGTCTCTACAGCACTTTTATGCTATATAAGGTGTAGGATGTTCTTTTTCTGCACCATAACAACACAGAAGACAACATGTATGTGCCTCGTGTGATACGTAAGATGATGCAAGCATCGGTATTGTGCAGACATCCCTTGTTGCCCCTCACAGAGAGTTCTAAGCAATGCTACATGCGGTGGACGGTACGGCCGATGTCTTTTGGGAGACTCGTATTATGTTGATGGATTTCCTCATCCGAACAGACAGTAAATGTTGCCAGTTTTTGTGACACCCTGCACGGGCACAGAATGTAGTTTGGAGGAGATCAGCGTTGCTTTCGAAAGGTTTTGCGTTTTTACGCCACGATAGCTGACTGCCTACGACTTCGGTTACGCTTGTAATTTTCCGAAGTTTCCGACAACCTGTACTCCAACATCAAAAGCCCAGATCTTGCACCAAGCAATTTTTGTCTCATCGGATTGTAAAAGCAGCACATCGCCTGTCATCACTTCAGAACTGATGGCGCCGTTCAGGAAGCTGTTGTAACGTCGATCCTAGACCCACTCTCCCATTTATTTTATGTGGGTTTATCGATCGAATAAATATTTAGATAACTATGGTGACTAGGTGACAAAGTAATATGTACCGGTATACAAACTATTTGGCATATCTTTTTGATTTCCCGAACAAACCGTTTTTTCACAGAGAAATTTTAAAATTGCTTTCTGATACAACCATGTATCTTTTACATTTAGTCACTTGTTACCACCTGTATGAAAGACATTATACCTGAGAATTAGAAGAACAGGTAAGTTATAAAAGTCTCTCTTGTCGTTCTGGCCGCCGTATTAGTTTATCGCTTTCGTTTGTGTATCTGTCTGCCATTCTTTTTAGAACTATAATTCAGTGTTCGCTCAAGCTTTTGAACTAGGTTTCTACCCAGAAATATTCCCACAGGCACTGAATATGGCCCAGAAATAGCGCAATGGGCCTTCACAGTTGATGTTCGATGATGGAAAATATTATGCAAAGCGCAACGTCAGTAAAAGTGAGGGTTGGGAGATTAGAATGATGTAACACAACTGAGTTATGAGCGGGAACGTTGCTTACAAATGTCACACTACCTGAAACTGTGTTAAAATATGGCGTTGTAGGCTCAATTTGTGCAAGATAAATTTGTTCGTTATCTGTTAACAGCATTACTTAATAACATGAAAAGGGAGAGCTTGTGTGATCCAAGCAATACCGTAATTTACGATCACGCCGTCTCCCCCAATGTGTAACACTAACAATTAGATTAACTTCCCCTTTCCTCGATTGCTGTTAAGTGCTTATAGAAGATAAATGCACGGGTAGCTAAACCCCTAAACAAATTGCAGTATCAGTCAATGGACAAAATTGTGTGTGAAACAAATATTAAGTTTCCAAACATGGATGTAGGGTACAAGTGGCAGAATCTGTGAACAAAGGAAATTCGTAAATTTGTGAGGCCCAAATACATCAAAGTTTGCAATGTAACGGGTGGACATCTCTGATATACATTACAGTAGAAGATAGTTATTGACTAAGAACACTTATCATTCCCTCCGAACATGATGGCACAGATAAACATGAAATACATTTGCCAACTCTTGAAAAATAGTCTTGTTAGTGTATCTGTCACCCCACAGCCCACAAAATGGCAGCATTCCGGTACATGATCAATAGAGCTATCCAACTACCACTCTCTGAAGACAAAAGTGATCAAGAAATTCAAATAATAAAACAAACAGCTATTGCAAATGGTTATAACAGCTCCATAGTAGACACCCTAAAACACTCAATAATGGCAAAGAAATCACAACACAAAAAACAAAAAGAAAATATCATCTTCCACACAATCCCCTTTCTAGGTAAGATTTCCTAGCAGATAGCCAATGTCTTCAAACGAAAAGGCATAAGCATATCCTTCACAACAGACAACAGGATCGAACAGAAATTACCCCACAACATCAGCACACAAAACCCTCTGCATCACACAGGCGTATACAAAATTAAATGTTTAGACTGTGACTGCTTCTACATAGGCCACACAGGGAGATCATTTGAGATTAGGTTCAAAGAACACATGGCAGCACTAAAAAACAAAAAAATACCACATATCAGCTATTGCCACCCACTTGCATGAAACAAAACACCATGTTAACAACACAAGTATCAGCATCCTACACATCCAACCAAAAGGCAGAAAACTAGACATCCTTGAAACACTCCAAATATACAAACATCAAACTAAACAACCTGAATGCATCTTAAATGACAAAAATGACAATATTTACAGTAGTATCATCTCCGTTTTCAACAACTGCCTACGTCATTAAAAATTGCTAAGCACACACACACACACACACACACACACACACACACAGACCCTAAGATTTACCACTAATATTTATTTATGTTACCATAACAGCCCTGAGTGTACAGGAGATTGACTTCATTTACAGATATGCAATCACACCATCAGCTTGTACCCCTTGTCAGCTTGAAACTATGTATACAACTGCTGATACAAATGCACATCCATGTGCACTTTTTAAGCATTTACCAATGTATTACCACAACCTTTAGACAGTTAATACATACAACAGATATAATCTTAAGATCCTTTGCCTTGTAAAGTTTGCTGTCATACAATCTCTCTCTCCACCCTCTCCCTCCCTCTCATGTTCTCTTTATATTCCTTCCCCCTCTGCCTCCAGCCTTTCATATCTACCTATGAACCCCTATAAGAATTGTCAATTGTGTATTATTTTATTTTATTTTATCACTGTAGCCAATATGATTATTGTACTTAAAGTTTCTAACACCTCACCTGATTGTATAAATGAGTATGAACTTTATGCTATTTTAAGCTGTCAAAATCGTATTTACATACTGCCTGAAGTATTTACTCCAACAAATGTATTCAACACCTCCAAATCCTTCAAAAAAGTTTTCTGTAATAATGTTGTTAGGACGTATATTCTCTGGACTTTGTGAGAACGTTTTCTCTTTTGCTGTACGATCCATGCACCTAATAGATTACGACGCCATATTTGTTTATACAATATGATAGTGTTCATGTGATGTGTTACGACTGTGAAAGGATCCTGTGACCACTGGAGGTACTTTATCTTACTTAATTTATGTTTACTGCTAGATACAAGTTCAATTTTGTCAAAACATACCAAGTTCTGAAATACTGTTTTGTTTTCTCCACTAGACAGTGTCACAACTTCCTCCAAAGAAATCGTAACACAACACAAACACACAAATGCCATATTAACTGATGTATATCCACCTGATGATGGAGGTTTAAACCTTCGAAACGCGTCGTGGAAACAAATAAACAGTGACTGGTAACAGTAAACTTATTGTTTCATTTAATGTCAATAACAGTCACGGTAAAGCCTAACCTAAAAATGTTCGCATTTAAACATAAATTATACTAAACAAGTTATAGGTTGACTTCCATGAACAACTAACAGGTGATTAAACACTCCACTATGTGGCGCCTGGTTGGGAAAGAGAATTTAACTAGGTGGTCAGTGAGTCAAATAAGCTGGCCCGGAAAATGTGGATAACGCAAGCTGAACTGATCTGACACTGAGCAGACTTTGAGTGATCAAATCTACAGAAGTTTCTGTATATAGGTGCAGGTGAAAGCAAGTACCGATTGAGATCTGTATGCCCTGACAATGCCGGAGCGGCACTACGTTAGCCTGTTTGCTTCGTGCGCCGATGTAAATTACAGCCAGCGAAATGTATGTGGCGGGGGTGAGACGTGGAGGCGGCACTTGTGAATTGACCGCGGCCACGAAAGGAATGCAAAAATCTCACGGTCTAGCGATCAGGCAGACGAATCGCAGTTTACTCTCTACCAGAGCCCTGGACTCACGGTAGATTTCAGTCTGTGACACACCCATTCACTGGTCATAAGAAGGACCAATTTGGCTCTCTTATACGGCATAGCGCACGAGGATACCAAACGTGAAGACTGATAAACCAAAAACGAATAAGCGTGCCCTCGGCAAACGAGCACTCCGAGACGTTTGGAGTCACACTGTCGCTATAGTAAGAAGTTCGCCACAGACTCCCGAGTCCAAACTACTCGCAGGTGAAGTCAGTCAAAGGACAGGTACCAAGTATCAACTAAACATGCCAGAGCTTCAACCAGAAGTGCTTACCAGACCAAAGTCCTTCACGTGAGAGCTTCCCAACTATCCAGAAAATAATTCCGTTTTCCTGCAAAGTGCATGAACGACATCGCGTTCACACCATCTTGAGCCAATCACAAGGCTCTAGAGGCTCTAAATCTCTCCTCCCACACTATAGCACAAACTCATATCGAACCAGGGCAAGAGTAAAGAAACTTGCGTCTCTGAAAAAAGAAAGAAACCACCAATTACTGGCCTTCTTTCAGTTTTCACAGAGGGGGAAAAGATGATTTTCTCTGAAGTCGTGTCTCTACCCATGGCAACAAGCGAACAGATACAATCTTAAAGATCTTTATCTAACGTGCCATTGCCTTGTAGCTTGTTTGTCCAAGCTATGAGGCATAATAAAGATTCCATCTTTAAACATTTCTCAAATGCTGGAGTTTTCTTACACTACAGAGGCAGCTGCGGGAAGTGGCTCACAGCCCTTCTTGCAATATCAGTGAGCACAGAAACATGTGAATTTTTATTATGTGTAGTTCTGCACACAATGCCTAGTTTATGACTCCACTGTGTAATGCGTTTCTTTAGATCATCGCCCTTGCACAGCCTTCTGCTGGTGCCACAACAGCTATCGTGGCATTGTTCTGCTGGAGCCCTGTCCAGAATAGAGGCTGCCCTGTCTATCCTCTATGGCTGTGGATGTGTCTGGCAAGGTTTACTATGGGATGGGCTTGCTGCCAGTTGCTTTCAACTCCCAACAAGCTGTTTCTATTAGCTAAGAATCATTAAAAAACCTGATACTTTTCATGCCCTAGCAGCTTTCATCAATGTCTGCTCAAGCCATTACCTTTCTGGAGTCTCTGTATTCGAAAATTATGTGAGAGAGTAACTTATCCTCTCTCAGAGGATGAAAGTTTGTATGTAAAAGTCGCCAAAACAACTCAAAATGCAGGATTAACAAATATACCCAACTCCAAAAGTCACAGCCGCGTTTTGGCCTTAAGTACATTCGGACAAGAACATGTTTCTATGGCCTTAATTAGCGTAAAAATTTCGAAGGTGTTGCCAATTGTAAATTAAATGAAAGAATGCTATTTAGCACTCACCACAACAAATCGGCCTTGTCAAAAATTGCATTGAAAAAGTAACTGAAACTAAAGAAAAATATGGGAGTCCATGTACGGAGAAGATATCTACGTTGGAGAGTTTTCTGAACTCCTGCTGAAAATAGGGAACGGAAAGTACAACGAGTCCAAAGGATAAGTATGTGGTTCTGGCGGCCTGGCCCCAGTACTCACATTCATAATAGAACTAATACAATGTATCCCGATATTTCGACCATTCAGATGAACTCCATGGTCAGGCAGTGTGAATGGGCCATATTAACATCCAAAACAATAGGGCTGTCATTGTTAGTGACATACTACTTAATTTCTTCGAAGGGTCAGATATGGAACTTAGTTCTATCGATTCAATGTTCAGGACAGAAGAAGCGTTGAGGTGCCTGGTTTTCCTTCTCTCCAGTTCCTCCTGAAGTTGGTAGGCCTATCATACTCCTGCGCATCCTTAACCCATCCAAACTTTGAAATGGTACTGGACTACGTGTAACTGTTCTCGACAAAAGCATTATGAAGGCCATCTTACATACCAGATGTGCTCAGCGTGAACTGGTATTCATATCGCGAATACCGTGTATACCTTCTGGTGATTTTGGGACCAAACATTTCAACAGCCAATACGGTATTTGAAGAAGCACTTCAATAAATTTAACTTCCTGTCTGCAGCTTTTATCATGTAGACCAGATACACTGTTTCTAAATTATTGTTTTGTGTATGAAATAAGTGCGTAATAATATTTAAATTCAATTACAAATGAGAAAAATTTTACATGAAAAATTAACTTTTTAAATTTTAATAGTGTGTCTGCCTTTAGTTTGCGTTGACTAGATACGCTTTTCACACAGTGTATGGATTTACCCATGAGCAAGGGGCTTAACAGCATATGAATTCGATTCAAGAAAAAGAAATTTGTTCTAACCGTACAGTCTACACGAATGACGCAGCCGTTGCTGAGGTAGTTATATATAGAGATCGTGCTACACCTAGGCACAGAAAAAGCTCAATCTGATGATGAGAAAGAGACTCCTAGCGATAATGTCACATGAAGCCAATATGTGCCTGTATTTCTATATTGTAAGATAGAACTAACCTGGAGAACTTCTGATAAAACAGTCGTTCAAGCAACAAAGCACATTTTGGAAATATAAAAGGTGTAAACACCAGTTAAATACCAGTACACCAAGCTAATTATAGAAAAGACCACACAGTAACTTGTCTCTGGGTTTCTTCCCTGGAATACACACACAACTCAGAGATTAAGAAAGGAATTTCTTATTGGGTGCCACCTGTGGAGCCTGGTTAAATGCATTGCTACACCACGAATAAGTACAGGCGTGGATTTCTGGAATTCTCGTAAATTTGGCGCAGCTCTGGCTGGAAGGTACCAGTTACGAGACCGACTGGGACATCGGAAGCCAGGCGTGGGTGGTGTTGATATTTTGCAAAGGAGTGTGCGATGCAGGCTTACGACACCGCCAGCAGACGACGAGACCCAGCCCGGCGGTCACTATACAAGTGTGAAGTAATCATGGAGGCACAGGGCACCGACGTGCTGTGAAGAACCCATTTGTTGCAATTACGACAGCGCCTAGTGACCTGTGTGTAGGGGCCAAAGGGGACTGAGGAAAGCTGACGTAAGTACACTACTGGCCATTAAAACTGCTACACCATGAAGAACTGCAGATGATAAACGGGTATTAATTGGACAAATATATTATACTAGAACTCACATGTGATTATATTTTCACGCAATTTGTGTGCATAGATCCTGACAAATCAGAACCCAGAACAACCACCTCTGGCCATAATAACGGCCTTGATACCCTGGGCATTGAGTTAAACAGAGCTTGGATGGCGTGTACAGGTACAGCTGCCCATGCAGCTTCAACACGATACCACGGTTCATCACGAGTAGTGACTGGCGTATTGGGACGAGCCAGTTGCTCGCCCACCATTGACCAAACGTTTTCAATTGGTGAGAGATCTGTAGAATGCGCTGGCCAGTGTAACAGTTTAACATTTTCTGTATCCAGAAAGGCCCGTACAGGACCTGCAACATGCTGTCGTGCATTATCCTGCTGAAATGTAGGGTTTCGCAGGTATCGAATGAAGTGTAAAGCCACGGGTCGTAACACATCTGAAATGTAACGTCCACTGTTCAAAGTGCCGTCAATGCGAACAAGAGGTCACCGAGACGTGTAACTGAAGGCACTCCATACCATCAAGCCGGGTGATACGCCAGTATGGCGATGACGAATACACGGTTCCAATGTGTGTTCACCGCGATGTCGCCAAACACGGATGCGACCATCACGATGCTGTAAACAGAACCTGGATTCATCCGAAAAAATGACGTTTTGCCATTGGTGCACCTAGGTTCGTCGTTGAGGACATCATCGGGGGCGCTCCTGTCTGTGATGCAGCGTCAAGGGTAACCGTAGCCATGGTCGCCGAGCTGATAGTCCGTTCTGATGAAAACGTCGTCGAACTGTTAGTACAGATGGTTGTTGTCTTGCAAACGTCCCCATCTGTTGACTCAGGGATCGAGACGTGGCTGCAGTATCCGTTACAACCATGCGGACAAGATGC
Organism: Schistocerca gregaria; assembly: GCF_023897955.1. NCBI lineage: Eukaryota > Metazoa > Arthropoda > Insecta > Orthoptera > Acrididae > Schistocerca > Schistocerca gregaria. The sequence goes on from NC_064923.1 coordinate 725,635,889, forward strand.
ACGTCATCTCGACTGCTAGTTATACGAGGCCGTTGGGATCCAGCACGGCGTTCCGTATTACCCTCCTGAACCCACCGACTCCATATTCTGCTAACAGTCATTGGATCTCGACCAACGCGAGCAACAATGTCGCGTTACGTTAAACCGCCATCGCAATCCGACCTTTATCAAAGTCGGAAACGTGATGGTACGCATTTCTCCTCCTTACACGAGGCATCACAATAACGTTTCACCAGGCAACGCCGGTCAACTGCTGTTTGTGTATGAGGAATCGGTTGGAAACTTTCCTCATGTCAGCACGTTGTAGATGTCGCCACAGACGCCATCCTTGTGTGAATACTCTGAAGAGCTAATCATCTGTATTTCACAGTACCTTCTTTCTGTCGATAAAATTTCGCGTGTGTAGCACGTCATCTTCGTGGTGTAGCAATTTTAATATCCAGTAGTGTATCACATAGCACTACACTTGTCGCCTCTAGAGGAACTACGTCAGAGGTGTAGGTGAAAGACATAAATAAGTGAGCCCAGAGGCTCAAGGAGGCAGTCAGGTCGCCATTCTGTTCGCGTCTGGAACAGGATAGAATGACGGTTGTTTAACTTGCAGGCAAGCCACGACGAGCTTTTGGTAATGGATATCGGCCACCAACCCGCCTTCTGAAACTGTCTCCAACCGCCGCTCCACAGATGGCGTGAATAGTGGCACTACATCTGCAAGGCTGGCCGACCGGTCGCCGACGCAGCAGATTCCGACATTGGCATTGGCTCTGACCACGTACGCACCCTGTGCGGCCCGCTGTGTACCTTCGATGTAATAAAGTCAATGGCACACTTGCCTGTGTTCCTTGCAGGCTTTGGCGTGAGTCATCCCTCTCTCCCAAACCATACCTCCTGGTCGTTCTGACATATTACAACTTCTGAGCTCGTGGGGGGGGGGGGGAGGGGGGGGATGTAACACTACCGAATTAATTAAATCTGGTTTGGGACTTAGTCTCTGACACCAAAAGCTTCAGCTCATATTGTTCTTCCACCTTTTGAAAGGTGGCTCATGTGACAGTAGTGTAATAATAACTTAGAACGACTTAAACCTAACTAACCTAAGGACAACACACACATCCATGCTCGAGGCAGGATTTGAACCTGCGACCATAGCGGTCGCGCAGTTCAAGACTGAAGCGCCTAGAACCGTTCGGCCGCACCAGCCGGCTCTTGCATGTGCTCCCAAATAAATACGTCTAATATGACAATACATCATCTTACATTCGTTCAAACATAAATGAATTACCTAAGTGTTAAAGTATCGGTTTCATCTGACGTCAATGGAAATTATGCGAAGGAGCTTTTTACTAAGGTATTCTGGAATCTAATAGAACATTTATATGTCTCTTCTGCACTAATCTCCTATGTTATTGAAGTCCAAGAAAGGTAAGTAGGGAACTGTTGTTATCAGAATTTCTTGTTGTTGCTTTTTTGTTCGACTTACGATTTTAGTTTAGAGTGACTTACAAAATCGAAATTTTTCCTGCTCCGTCTACATACTCGTGAATATCGTTAGCTGTAATTCAATATTAAAGGTATCCCACTTGCTGCAGATATGGAAATTTAGTCGCACGCATCTTCACAGCGCGTAGTGGAGAGATGTGGGAGACCCGCACCGCCGTACAAGGCAAGGTGGTTTGCCGTTGCCTTCCCCCGACCTTAATGGGGATGAATGATGATGATGAAGATGACACAACAACACCCGACACAACAACACCCAATCATCACGGGGCAGGTGAAATCCCTGTCCTGCTGGGAATCGAACCCGGGACCAGCAGCTCGGGAAACGAGAACGGTACCGTGAGACCACGAGCGGCGAACTTGCTGTAGATAGCTATTTACATTTTAGACAGACATTTGTAAACTGAATTTAATTGATGAAAGGAGAAAATACAAAAATGCAGTAAATGAAGCAGGCGAAAAGGAATACAAACGTCTCTAAAATGAGATCGACAGGAAGTGCAAAATGGCTAAGCAGGCATGGCTAGAGGACAAATGTAAGGATGTAGAGGCTTATCTCACGAGGGGTAAGACAGATACTGCCGACAGGAAAATTAAAGAGACCTTTGGAGAAAAGAGAGCCACTTGCATAAATATCAAGAGGTCAGATGGAAACCCAGTTCTAAGCAACGAAGGGAAAGCAGAAAGGTGGAATGAGTATACAGAGGGTCTATACAGGGGCGATGTTCTTGAGGACAATATTATGGAAATGGAAGAGGAGGTAGATGAAGATGAAATGGGAGATATGATACAGCGTGAAGAGTTTGACACAGCACTGAAAGACCTAAGGCGAAACAAGGCCTCGGGAGTAGACAACATTCCATTGGAACTACTGACAGCCTTGGCAGAGCCAGTCCTGACAAAACTCTACCATGTGGTGAGCAAGATGTATGAGACAGGCAAAATACCCTCAGACTTCAAGAAGAATATAATAATTCCAGGTGTTGACAAATGTGAAAATAACCGAACTATCAGTTTAATAAGTCACAGCTGCAAAATACTAACGCGAAGTCTTTACAGACGAATGGAAAAACTGGAAGAAACCAACCTCGGGGAAGATCAGTTTGGATTCCGTAGAAATGTTGGAACACGTGAGGCAATACTGACCCTACGACTTATCTTAGAAGAAAGATTAAAGAAACAAAAACCTACGTTTCTAGCAGTTGTAGACTTAGAGAAAGCTTTTGACAATGTTGACTGGAATACTATCTTTCAAATTCTGAAGGTGGCAGGGGTAAAATACAGGGAGCGAAAGGCTATTTACAATTTGTACAGAAACCAGATGACAGTTATAAGAGTCGAGGGACATGAAAGGAAAGCAGTGGTTGGGAAGGGAGTTAGACAGGGTTGTAGCCTCTCCCCGATGCTATTCAATCTGAATATTGAGCAAGCAGTAAAGGAAACAAATGAAAAGTTCGGAGTAGGTATTAAAATCCATGGAGAAGAAATAAAAACTTTGAGGTTCGCCGATGACATTGTAATTCTGTCAGAACAGCAGTTGGACGGAATGGAGAGTGTCTTGAAAGGAGGGGATAAGATGAACATTAACAAAAGCAAAACGAGGATAATGGAATGTAGACGAATTAAGTCGGGTGATGCTGAGGGAATTAGATTAGGAAATGAGACACTTAAAGTAGTAAAGGAGTTTTGCTATTTGGGTAGCAAAATAACTGATGATGGTCGAAGTAGAGAGGATATAAAATGTAGACTGGCAATGGCAAGGAAAGCGTTTCTGAAGAAGAGAAATTTGTTAACATCGAGTATAGATTTAAGTGTCAGGAAGTCGTTTGTGAAAGTATTTGTATGGAGTGTAGCCATGTATGAGAGTGAAACATGGACGATAAATAGCTTAGACAAGAAGAGAATAGAAGCTTTCGAAATGTGGTGCTACAGAAGAATGCTGAATATTAAATGAGTAGATCTCGTAACTAATGAGGAGGTGTTCAAATGGTTCAAATGGCTCTGAGCACTATGGGACTTAACATCTATGGTCATCAGTCCCCTAGAACGTAGAACTACTTAAACGTAACTAACCTAAGGTCATCACACAACACCCAGCCATCACGAGGCAGAGAAAATCCCTGACGCCGCTGGGAATCGAACCCGGGAACCCGGGCGTGGGAAGCGAGAACGCTACCGCACGACCACGAGATGCGGGCGAGAAGGTATTCAATAGAATTGGGGAGAAGAGGAATTTGTGGCACAACTTGAGTAAAAGTATGGATCGGTTGGTAGGACATGTTCTGAGGCATCAACGCATCACCAAAGTAATACGGGAGGACAGCGTGGAGGGTAAAAATCATAGAGGGAGACCAAGAGATGAATACACTAAGCAGATTCAGAAGGATGTAGGCTGCAGTAGGTACTTGCACAGGATAGAGTAGCATGGAGAGCTGCATCATTCCAGTCTCAGGACTGAAGGCCACAACAACAACATTTGTAAACTTCAATTTTGTTATACTTGGAAACCAGGTGAAACGGACTTGTGCTGCAGCTGTTCCAGGCGGAGATTCGAGTCCTCCCTTGGATATGGATGTGTGTGTTTGTCCTTAGGATAATTTAGGTTAAGTCGTACGTAAGCTTATCCCATAAGATTTCACACACATTTGAACATTTGGAGTTGTGCTTCCCATTTTAACCCTGGAACATTAAACGAGGCAAATGCTACGTTGGTGCTAGACTATCGTAAATAGTACTACTCCACATTTTATTCAGAGGCAGTCATAGTCTATGACTTATGTACTACTTAATTAGAATTATGAGGTCTGTCATATACAAAATAAGTAAAAAATATCCTGTTTTACACCATAAAATGTTAATACCGCGAATTGGTACCACTTATAACCGTAAAATCTTCTAAGGTTTTGTAACCCAGGGTTAAAATAATTCTCTACCCTAGACAATGTCAATGATAATATTTAACTTTTAAGTCAGATCGCCTGTAACTATGTAATAGTCAGTAATAGTAATTCCTTAATGATATCTTTGTTGAACTAAGCCGAAATAATATATCACAACTTTATTCTTGAGCTTCGTTAAACTTTCTGTGCTTCTCTGTACAATAAAATATGCTGTAACGTCTCAAGACAATCCCACGAGAAGTACGGAGCTAGAGGCCATGCACTTTGTTACGCACTTCATCAGTTGCCGGATATAAATATGAGCTGCAATTTATCAAAAACTGCTGACAGGTGTGCTGGCCCGCTCCGCCTTTCACCATCTCACATGTCGTGTACATTAGAGCTCTCCGACCACGTGATGAAACCGTTTGAGCGGTGTCTGTCCCCCCCCCCCCCTCCCCACACACACACACTACTTGCTTTGCATGCAGACTCGAAGCACGGCTTCCTCACGCGCACTACGCTAAAAGCCGCTGAGTGGAGGGCAACGGAGAAGTGACCTTTATCGCGTGTCTGAACAAACACGGATACTATACGGCTTCGCCGCAACGCGGCAGCACCAATCAGCCCCGCGAGCGTTGTAATGCGTTTAGAATTAGAATTTCCATTTAACTGTCAGGTTTGTTTGTTTTCCATTCACAAATTACATGATGTATACCGAATGTTCACAAAGTAGTATCACAGCGACTGCGTGTGATTGTGCATAACGCAAATTAAAGTGATAATCGAATAGTGAATGTTACTGGCGGTTAGTGATTTAGCTGTAGAATAGCACATTTGCCTGACTGAGGAGCTGATGAAATAATACTCGCATTCAGTCTGCTGTTAAAGGTTCACTGACAAAGAGACATATATTCGACAGAACAAATGAAATACGCTTGCGTTGGGAAACCAACATTTACATTGAGGACCGTGACAACCGATTGCTATTGCCATCTTTCTTTATAATTAACGAAATGCTACAGTCCTGCTACCTGGTTGGCTCTCGTGAGTATATCGAGCAAGTTAACTGACAGGCCTCGTTAAAGTTGATGACGTTAACTGCACTGACGGCAAAGAGGAACAAAGCGCAAGATGTACTGGAACGGGAAGCGGATCGTACATGCTCACATTGCAAATTCGCAGCCTACGTGCAATTGAGGATCAGCACGTGACATTCGCATACCTGCGGACAGCCCTCACTCGACTGTTTTATCAGACGAGGTAGCAACACACATCTTCGGCAACTTCCACCAATCTATGTGAAATTCTGTCTCTCTCACTTCTCCATCTCTCTCTCTCTCTCTCTCTCTCTCTCTCTCTCTCTGTCTCTTTCTCTCTGTAGCACTGCAGACGTATGTAGACCACCCAGGTGAGTCACACTCCATCAAGGCGCTTTAGTTACATTGCTGGATGCTGACTCTGCGAATTTACCAAGCTACACGGACGGAAAAAAATATGGAGCCACGAAGGAGTTGTGCAACATAAGCGAAAGTTGATAGGCGTCTTTCTATATCTGAAAGGTGATGTGTATTCAAATTTCATGCCATTGGCATGAGAGAGCATCTACTAAGTCCTTTATGAGAGTCGTAACCAGGTTTCGTTTAAATGCACACTGAAACGGTCGTGAGCGTCAGTAGCCTTTGAACTTGGATGTGGTGAGTTAGTCAAGGCGACGAAGACGCCATTATGAACAACTCACTGCGTTGGAAAGAGGTTGTATAATAGGGCTACGAGAAGCTGGATGCTCCTTCTGCGATACTGGAGGGTTACACTACTGGCCATGAAAATTGCTACTCCACGAAGATGACGTGCTACAGACACGAAATTTAACCAACAGGAAGAAGATGCTGTGATATGCAAATGATTAGCTTTTCAGAGCATTCACACAAGGTTGGCGCCGGTGGCGACACCTACAGCGTGCTGACATGAGGGAAGTTTCCAACCGATTTCTCATACACAAACAGCAGTTGACGCCGTTGCCTCGTGTAAGGAGAAGAAATGCGTACCATCAGGTTTGCGACTTTGATAAAGGTCGGATTGTAGCCCATCGCGATTGCTGTTTATCGTATCGCGATATTGCTGCTCGCGTTGGCCGAGATCCAATGACTGTTAGAAGAATATGGAATCGGTGGGTTCAGGAGGGTATACGGAACGCCGTGCTGTATCCCAACGGCCTCGTATCACTAACAGTAGAGATGACAGGCATCTTATCCGCATGGCTGTATCGGATCGTGCAGCAACGTCTCAATCCCTGAGTCAACAGATGGGGACGTTTGCAAGACAACAACCATCTGCACGAACAGTTCTGTGACGTTTGCAGCAACATGGACTATCATCTCGGAGACCGTGGCTGCGATTACCCTTGACGCTGCACCACAGACAGGAGCGCCTGCCTTGATGTACTCGACGACGAACCTGGGTGAACGAACGGATGAATCAAGGTTCTGTTTACAGAATCATGGTGGTCGCATTCGTGTTTGGCGACATCGCGGTGAATGCACATTGGAAGCGTGTATTCATCGCCATACTGGCGTATCACCCGGCGTGATGGTATGGGGTGCCATCGGTTACACGTCTCGGCCACCTCTTGTTCGCCTTGACGGCACTTTGAACAGTGGATGTTACATTTCAGATGTGTTACGACCCGTGGCTCTACCTTTCATTCGATCCCTGCGAAACCCTACATTTCAGCAGGATAATGCACGACCGCACGTTGCAGGTCCTGTACGGGCCTTTCTGGATACAGAAAATGTTCGACTGCTGCCCTGCCCAGCACATTCTCCAGATCTCTCACCAACTGAAAACGTCTGGTCAATGGTGGTCGAGCAACTGGCTCGTCACAATACGCCACTCACTACTCTTGAACTGTGGTACCGTGTTAAAGTTGCATGGGCAGCTGTACCTGTACACGCCATCCAAGCTCTGTCTGATTTAATGCCCAGGCGTATCAAGGCCGTTATTACGGCCAGAGGTGGTTGTTCTGTGTACTGATTTGTCAGGATCTATGCACCCAAATTGCGTGAAAATGTAATCACATGTGAGTTCTAGTATAATATATTTGTCCAATGAATACCCGTTTATCATCTGCATTTCTCCATGGTGTAGCAATTTTAATGGCGAGTAGTGTATTCGGCAGAAAAGTAGCCGCTGTACATGATTGCCAGCAGTGGAGGCCGCGAGAAATTGCCGACGTACGAAGACCGTACTTGCACTACCGAGAGGGAAGACCCTCGTGTTAGTTGTATGGCTATGGTACATCGTACTTCGGCTGCAGCAGCATATTGAGCAGCAGTTGGCACCACAGTGACACAATAAAGTTTTACAAATCGGTTAGTTCAAAGGCAGCTACCAGCCAGATGTCCTGTTGCGTGTATTCCACTGGCCCCAAACCACCGCCATTCACGACTTCAGTGGTGTCAAGCGACAACTAATTGAGGACAGTGTTGTATTTTCTGATGAAAGCTGCTTTTGCCTCGGTGTCAGTGATGGCCGTGTGTTGGTTAGAAGCAGGCGAGCTGCGGGTATGCAACCAAGCTATCCGCGTGCTAGACACACGTGACCTACACTTGGCGTTATGGTCCCTGGCACAACGACAAGAGGAGCACTCTCGTTTTTATCCGAGGCACCATAACGCAGATCTGTACGTCAGTCTGGTGAGTCGACCTGCTGTGCTGTCATTCATGAAAACTATCGTGGGGCTTGTATTCCAACAGGATAACGCTCGCTCACATACCACTGCTATAGCCCGTCATGCTCTACAGTCTGTCGACATGATGCTTGGTCCTGCTTGATCACCAGATCTGTCTCCAGTCGAGCACGTGTGGGACATCATCGGACGACCACTCTACCTTTATTCAGCGTTTATAGTCCCTCTATTGACCTCCCAAGTGCAACAGGTATGGAACTCCACCCCTTAAACTGACATCCGAGACATATACAATAATATGCATGCACGTCTGCCTGCTTGCATTAAGCATTCTGGCAGTTACACTACTTATTAAAATAGCCGAATTTCACATTTTCACCGGCCGCTGTGCCCGAGCTGTTCTAGGCGCTTCAGTCCGGAACCGCGCGACTGCTACGGTTCTTGGGGACTGATGTCCTCACATATTAAGTCCCATAGTGCTCAGAGCCATTTGAACCGTTTCACATTTTCAATTGTTACTTTCGGTGGCGTACATGAACCTGTGATCTCGCAGTGTTCGCACGTTACCTGGACAAATGTATTTCTGAAATTTAATTACTTTACATTAATTATTTTTTGGTGCTAGAATTTTTCCACTAAATGTATATGCTATAGAAAGCAAAATATGTGTCTTAATTTCTTTTTTTACGTTATCCGTCTCACTTCTTACATACCATTCATCATCACTTCCTACTTTCTAATAACCTTGTAACGTAGCCACAGACAAACTGCGTGACGGGACGAATGAATGTCAGTTTAGTTCCTTTACCTATAGTGGCTAATAAGTCATTAGGTACGCACTTTCTTCTCGTATCTCTGCTCCCCAAAGATAGTTTTCGCTCCACATTATGTTAGTTTTGGTCTAGCGACACGCTGGCAAAGTAACAATCGTCCGTAGTGAAATTTCACTTTCAGCAGCATTGACATAGCGCTCAATAGACAATGACTCCTATTACAGCTGGTAACTAGATCTGAACGCCAGCTGTCCCCTCATTGGCCAGCTACACTAGAGTGCCCGGATGTACGAGGGTAAGTTAATTATTATCCGCAAAATATATATAAAATTTTATTTTAATCAAATAGGAAACTTACAATATCATCATTTTTCGACATAGTATGCTTGAGTTTCAATGCACTTGGTCCACCGCTGTACAGTCTTCCAGATGCCCTAGTAAGAGAAGGTTCCCGGTTCAGCTGCGAGCCAGGAATGCACAGCTTCTTTCACTGCTTCGACCGAGGCAAATCGACGGCCCCTTAATGCCTGTTTGAGTGGATCAAACAAGTGATAGTCAGAAGGGGAAAGATCGGGACTACATGGAGGATGATCCAGTACTTCAAATTTTAGTTTCTAGAGCGTTTCAGCAACGTGGGAAGCAGTATGCGGACGGGCGTTGTCGTGCAACAACATAAAACCTTTTGACAGCAATCCTCGGCGTTTCCTTCCAATTGCGGGCTAGAGCCTGGCAGTAAGCAACTAACTGTAACGTACGCTGTTTATTGCTGTGCCCCTTTCCCCATAATGTTCCAGTACTGGATCTTGCGTCCAAAAAATCCGTAAGCATCAGTTTTCCTGCGGACGGTTGGGTCTTGAACTTTTTCTTGCACTGTAAATATGGATGTTTCCATTCCAGACTCTACCGTTTACTCTCCGGCTCGTATTGATGAATTCGTATTTCGCCACCAGTAATTATCCTGTCTAAGAAGTTGTCCCCTTCGTTACCATAGCAATCCAAATGTTTTTTGCAGATGTTCAAGCGATTTTGTTTTTGCAACTGTGTGAGTTGCTTTGGGACCCATTTTGCACTTTATGTAACCCAAGTCTGTTGTGGGTGATTTCGTAGGCAGAACCGTGACTAATTTGCAGACGATGTGCCACTTCGTCAATAGTTAATCGGTTGTCTAAGAGGATCATTTCCCGTGAACGCTCAATGGCTTCTTCATTTGTGGCGGTAATGAGTAGTCCAGATCCATCTTGTGTAACACTTCTGCGACATTTTGGAATTTTTCAATCCTTTCGTCTGTGTTGAGGCAAAACACTGTTCCCGCACTGTACCGAAGGTTTTCGATGAATTTCGGCCCCTGAGACGCCTTCTGTCCACAAAGAGCGGATCACTGAACTTTGCTCTTCTTTGGTCCAAATAAACACCGGAGCAGACATGATTTACGGCATGCCAGCGATAACGAAACTAACCTAGCAGCTTGAAAACTGCAAAGATATAACAACAAATAAACAAAGCATGCGTCAAAAATTCAAATGGCTCCAAGCACTATGGGACTTAACATCTGAGGTCATCAGTCCTGTAGACTTAGAACTACTTAAACCTAATTGATCTAAGAACATCACACACATCCATGCCCGAGGCAGGATTCGAACCTGTAACCATAGCAGCAGCCTGGTTCCGGACTGAAGTGCCTAGAACCGCTCGGCCACAGAGGCCGGCAGCATGGCTATGAGCACTATGGTATTTAACTTCTAAGGTCATCAGTCCGCTAGAACTTAGAACTACTTAAACCTAACTAACCTAAGGACATCACACACATCCATGCCCGAGGCAGGATTCGAACCTGTAACCATAGCAGCAGCCTGGTTCCGGACTGAAGTGCCTAGAAACGCTCGGCCACAGCGGCCGGCAGCATGGCTATGAGCACTATGGTATTTAACTTCTAAGGTCATCAGTCCGCTAGAACTTAGAACTACTTAAACCTAACTAACCTAAGGACATCACACACATCCATGCCCGAGTCAGGATTCGAACCTGTAACCATAGCAGCAGCCTTGTTCCGGACTGAAGTGCCTAGAACCGCTCGGCCACAGCGGCCGGCAGCATGCGTCATCATCGTAAAACGGCAGTACTAACAAAATAAACAAAAATTTAACTAAATTGCGGGCAATAATTGACCCTCCCCGCGTACTCGCGATTTCCGCTCTCTCGATGGTAGTTCTGCAGGTGAGAGAACGACTGTAGAACTGCTCCAAGGTATGGTTACTTCATTTCGGCCAAACTCATTCACTTTCGTGTACTAGTCAAGTTATTGTTGGGCACCAAAGTCTGCTACCTCATTATTTCTGACGGGAACATATCGTTGCAAGAACGGAAATAATCTCCAGTTGAAATTGAGAGCTGTACATAATCCGTAGATTTCCAGCATCTCATTGACTGCAAGCGGCTACCACGACAAACGTTTGTCTGAGTACCTCTATTCCTTCTAAATAGGAGCTTTAATTTTTAAAACTCTTCTGTAGCATCATAGTTCAATCGCATCAGTGTCATCTTCCCCAACTTTCCCAACAGTCTGTTTCAGGTCAATATAAAACCCAAATGAAGTTGAACAGTTGTTAGCGAGCCAGACTTTACTTACCACGTCAAACTATGACACAAATAAAACTCTTTTGATGAAGAAATCTACTTCTAACATCTGACTGCCTTTTGTTACCTTGTGTAAATCGTTTTCCAAGACAGATTAGTCGTCCCTGTTACTTTCTCTAAACTGATGTTTTACTGTCCTCATCTCATTTATATTTATTTCTATTCTCTTTATCTTAGACTTGTTTACTTCACGTCCATATTGATCAGTAAGTTCCAATATTGCTCAAATAACTAATGGTTCATTGGCCTTAGCTTTGCATGTAGCAGCGATGGTCTCGTCAACATTAGCTCTGTCCTTTTCCTATTCTAAAATATTGTTGCAGAATATTAGTGTAACCTAGTGGTCAACGATGTGAAGAATCCGCACTTCATCTCCTACATTTTCTGACACATCGTGGTTTCAAATTTTATTCTTTAAAGCATAATCATATCGTTCATTCAGTGCCAGACTGTACTATCAGCCTGACGGCCTGGCAATGGGTAATCCGGTGGCAACCCTATTGACCGACATTTTCATCAATTCACTGGAAGAAAAATTTTTCAATAATTTTTCAGCTACTGATCTGGGCATTTTGTCATATTCACGGTACGTAGACGACATTTTGATCGTATACAGTACTTCTAAGGAATTTCTGGAATTTTTGAAACTCTTCATAAAAAAAGTCGGCTTCACTCGTGAATTAGAAAATAATGATCGTCAGCCATATTACTTGGACCATAGTATTGCCATAGACAACGTCTGACTTTCCTTTGGAATTTGTCGAAAAGCCACTAATAGAGATCAGATTGTATCCCCTGATTCAGTGAATCCTCATTTCCACAAAAAAGCCTGTTTGCATTCAACCATCGTGCAGTTCCGGACAAGTTTAATGGTGAGATGAATGTAATAAAAATTGTTGCAGTTAATAACGATTATGATCGCTGGTTAACTGAAGCCATCTTTATTATTAAAATTGAGGCTAAAGTCACTATTTAAGGAATCAGTGTTGTTTCTGACAGTAACGAATATAAAAAAATGTCTGAGGCCCTATTTCTTACACAGTTCGTCGTCTTGTACTTTAAAAATATGGGTACAAAGTTGTCTTTACTATTAACAACAACTCGCAGAAAAATCTTATTCCCAGTCTCAAGTCCGCAGTTGCTCCTATACAGAGTTCAGGAGTTTATAAGATCACTTGTGATTCGTGTCCTGTTTATTATATAGGACAAACTAGAAGATCTTTCAGTGTCAAGTATAAGGAACTTTTATTGGGAAAAAGAGGTACTAATGTACATAATTCCACTTTTGCTATCCGGTCACAAACCGAAAAGTTTTCTATAAATTCCCATTTTACATAGGGAAAATAAATGGAGATTTTCAAGCATGTTTCTAAGAACGATGGCTTCATTCTCAACACATAACAAAAAATTTTTCAATGGCTTTAATCCTTTATTGTTTTACCACGTTTTCCTGCCTCTAGTTTCGAAACACATTCTTTAAATTTCTTATAGATGTTTACTGCTAAAGTTTCCTTCATACAGATGTTTTTTTTGTACTGCGCAGCTATTTGTATAAAAATTATACAATAATCTGTACTTTGCGTAGTGGATATTACTGTAACGCCTAATAGATGGCTCTTAGTTGTACTTAATTTACTTTACTGCTTTGTATGATCAAAAATTCATTAAATTCTCAGCCTCTCAATTTTGTTTTTATAATTAACTATTGTGTAATTCGATTATTTCTGTCACAGTGTCTCAAATGGGCACAGGTAGCCCAACTTGTGTCTTATTTTCGCAACACCAATTTAAGCCATTGGGTCGATCAGTCTGATGTTCCTTGCAAGGCATACTTACCGCAGGCTGGATTTTTTAAAATTTTTGACTTGGGCAAGCATGGCTACTCTAAACTTTGACTACTGCCTTCTCGTAATGTAACCTTACGTAGGATAACTTTCTGCGTTATTGCATTTTTCATCTTGGGTTATGTTTCTGTCAAACTTATTTTTCTATGTATTATTTTACAAAGAGTTTAAGATTTTTTCTGATGAAGACATCCTTAGACGTGTCGAAACTCAGGTCAGTGAATTAAACAGTTATTTGCAGCCGGTTGATTGTGTAATTTCTCAGTTGAAACTTGTATATGGTTGCTGCAAGACAGCCATGTTCAAAATTGTATCGTTCATGACTTCGAGTACGAGGTTACGATTCAATTATATGCATCTATAATTTCATAGCAATAGAGTATTCAATTCATAGTTTTTCATATATTTCAATTAAGTCTACAGATATCTTCGTGTACCACTCGGTATTTTCTGTGTATATAATCTTTTTCCGTAATTTTGAAAGAGACCTATTATTTAAGTCTAGAAACCTCTCTTCTATTTTATTTCTATGACCCTGGCGCTCCCCTTACTCATATTATCTGCCCACTACAGTTTTCAAATCACCTAAGATACCAATTACGAGCTAAACTCCTCAACCTTTACAATTTCTCGCATCTCTACTGATCTATATACGTAACTAAGTTCATTTAGTATTTTATGAACAATTTTAAAGTGCGAGGAGGAATACTGTCGTTTTAATAATGCGCTGTATACGCTCCCTAGAACGATTCATTTTCCTTCGTAAATGAAGGTTAGTTTCTGAACCCATTAAGGAGCACTATCGTGTCTTCAATTAATTTACCTGACAGCGAAAAAGGTACATAAGGATCGAATTAGACTACAATTTCATTAGTTGTAACGTATATGGCTAAATAACATCATAACCTTTATTGTGATATGTGGAATACTGGCTGAAGAATAGAACATCAAAAATGCGAAGTCCTTCCCACCCTTTCAGAAATCTAGTTACAAGCGCTCATTTTCAGAACGAACATCAGTGTCATGTAAATGCAGAGATTCTTTTAATACACTACAGTCCACGAACTGTGCGGGGACACGTATAGAGTGGCAGAAGTTCCATCTGTTGCAACTTGTTCGCAGTAACTCAATTTAGCCTGAAAGAGATCTGAAATTCGGAGGAATTCTATTCAGCCCTGGACGGTGGTACTCAGCGACATCCCCTTTAACTGAGAGGTCTTGTCCGCGGAAGCAGAATGTTGGCGGGTGAATGAGACGTTTTAAATTATTTAGGGAGCGCTTCTGCAAACTGTAGCAGCTTTCTCATGTCTGAATTACTCTGTAATTCCTCTGTCCAAACGTTTCTCTCTCTCTCTCTCTCTGTCTCTCACTCTGTCTCTCTGTCTCTCTCTCTCTCTCTCTCTCTCTCTCTCTCTCTCTCTCTCTCTCCATCTCACCACTCTCCCTCCCTCTTTCTATCGCCTTTTACACACACACACATACATAAACACACACCACAGATAAACACCTAAACATCAAGAGATTGTAGATGAGAAAAAAAAAAAAACGCGTCCACATGCTATAGACTTTCTGTCGTCGACCTTTGCCTGAACGCTAGTGAACGCAAAACGCGACGAGGGACTCGCTCGCGTCGTACTTCGTACAGTAGGAATTAAACGACACACCTATGTGGCAAGGAAAGTTGTATTTCTGCCTATTGTTGTCCTGACAACAGGATATCTGAATATTAACATGTCTGACTGAAGGTCCAGGGTTTAACATATACGTTTTCTGTGAGTATATCCCCTGACTATATTTTTTGAGTAGGAATTTGTCAAATGTTGAATCGCATTGTTACGACGTGTGTTATACTGCATATTTAGTCCTTTTCCTGTTTGTTATGAGCAATATGGGAATAGTTGACGAACAGCTCAATTTTTATTTAATTCGCTTCGCATTGCTCTGGTTTCTTCTAGTTTATACAAGTATATAGTCACTTTCTTTCTCTCCGAACGATGAGTAATTCCTTACGTTGGAGCATTGAAAAAATTGCTTACACAGTATGTTTAGATATCACCATTTGTTCAAGCATAGCTTTTCAGAAACGACGAAATAGAGATTTCAAGATTACAATATGCTGCTGCGTACACTGGCGTAAATGTTCATTGCCACTAGAGCTATGAAGATATGAAAAATTTCTTACCAGAGTGGAATGTAGACTGATGGAGAAAGCGATCTTCATTTCGTTTAATTTCATATCGTGAGAGGATAGATTTCTAAAATCCCAGATTTCAGCTGTTGTAAAAATGAATCGCTACAGATGGAGAAACGTCAAAATTTTCCAGAAAATTAATACGGTAATTTATGCTTACGTTGCGAAGTTTTGTGATGCGGTGTAAAGGACAATCTTCCGTTTCTCAAATTAGTGTCTCATAAGCATTATGGTGTTCAGAAACATAGCTGAGAGAGGCTACGATGAAAGTAAGTAACGGCAGCGCCGTTGTAAGTTAAGTGTTTGGGCTTTCTTCTAAGTTGATGTACGTAAGATTACCAAAGGAAACTATTTGCACGTCCAGCAGCCTTATTCAATAATTCGGTATCTATACCTTATCTATTCGGTACAAGAAACCTCTCCAAATGACCCAGTCAGTCAAACGTCAGTTATTATGTTACGCACGTTCCGAAGTCGTTCTTTAAAACTAGTGGGAATAAAATTAAAATGTGTCATAATATCGAACAATCACTGAATACACAAAGGGGCCGGACGGAGTGGCCGAGCGGTTCTAGACGCTACAGTCTGAAACTACGCGACCGCTGCTGTCACAGGTTCGAATCCTGCCTCGGGCATGGATGTGTGTGATGTCCTTAGGTTAGTTAGGTTTAAGTAGTTCTAAGTTCCATGGGACTGATGCCCATAGCAGTTAAGTCCCATAGTGCTCAGAGCCATTTGAACCAATACACTGAGGTACCAAAACACAAGGGATACCTCCTAATATCCTGTTGGACCTGCTTTTACCCGCTGTTGTCCGGCGTCTCAACGCGACATGAATTCAGCAAGTCGTTGGACGTCCCCTGCAAAACTTTTGAGCAAGGCTGCCTCTATAGCGGTCCATAACTACAAATGTGTTGAGTGTTGCCGGTGCAGGATTGTGTACACGACATTACCTCTCGATTATGTCATATAAATGTTCCATGGGACTTAAGTGGGACTTAAGTAGGGCGATCATGGTGGACCAGATCATTCGCTCGAACTGTCCAGAACGTTCTTCAAACAAATTGCAAACAATCATGACTCTGTGACAGGCTTTCCATTACAACGTTCTAAACGGGGTATTAGCAGTAATAAGCGGCCCGGGTAGATTATTAGTGGGATATTGGTATCCTGTAGAACAAAACAGACAGTAATGTAAGGTGCTTTAAATGTTATTAGGAAGCCAAAGAGTATGTGGTATACAAATAGAGTAGCTAATTCACAGGATAAAATTAAAACCATATGGTCAGATGTGATGAAGTGTTTGGTCAGAAGCACAAGGTCGACGATATAAAGTAAAAGTATTTCTGTTACTAATAAATCAGATATATGTACAGTATTTAACAATCATTTTCTGAGCATTTCTGGTGAATTAAATAAGACTTTAGTTTATAAAGGAAATCATACATTTTTTTTGCAAATGCCTTTCCGACATTGATGTCTGAAATACTCCTCTGTGATACAGACAAGAGGGAGATTGAGTCAATAATTAAATCACTGAAGACTAAGGACTATAATGGTTATGATGGAGTGTCTAACAGAATATTAAAGTACTGTGTTGCACATGTGGGCCTGTATTTAGCCATATTTGTGATTTTTTTCCTTTAGGAACGGTCAGTTTCCTGATCGATTAAAGTACTCAGTAGTAAAGCCGCTTTATAACAAGGGAGAAACGAATAATGTAGATAATTTTAGACTTATTTCTATGCCATCAGTGTTCGCCAAAGTTATCGAACAGGCTGTGTATGTAACAATAATTGATTATTTTATGTCACACGATTTGCCATCAGATGTACAGTTCGGCCTTAGAAGTTGTTTAACAACTGAAAACTCTATATTCTCTTTTCTCTGTGAGGTACAGGATGGGCTAAACAGAAGGTTTAGAACGATTGGCATATTTTTTGATTTAACTGAGGCATTTGATTGTGTTGATCACAAAATATTTCTCCAGAAGTTGGACCATTCAGAATACGGAGAGTAGCTCACAATTGGTTCACCTCTTACTTCATCAACAGACAGCAAAAGGTCATTATTCACAATGTTGACAACGGCTGTGACGTGGGGTCTGAGTGGGGTACTTTCAAGTGACGGGTGCCACAGGGATCAGTGTTGGGGCCACTCCTGTTCCTTATTTATATAAATGATATGCCCTCTGGTATTACTAGTAATTCTAAAATATTTCTGGTTGGTGATGACGCTAGCTTGGTATTAAAGGATGTTGTGTGCAACATTGACTCGGTTGCCAATAGTGCAATACATGACCTAAGTTCATGGCTTGTAGAAAATAAACTAACGCTAAAACACAGTAAGACTCAGTTTTTAAAGTTTCTAACACACAATTCAGCAAAACCTGAAGTTTTAATTTCACAGAATTGGCATATGATTAGTGAAACTGAACAGTTCAGATTTGTAGGTATCCAGATAGACAGTAAGCCCAGGTTCAGGATCTTGTTCAAAGACTTAATACTACCATTTTTACTATTTGAACGGTATAAGAAATGAGTGATCGTTCGACACGAAAATTAGTCTACTTTTCTTATTTTCATTCGTTTTTGGGGTAACTCTTCCCATTCTAAAAGGATATTTTTCGCTGGGGCAATAAGTGGTGTAAGTTCATAAACCTCTTGTCGACCTCTGTTCACGAGTCTGGGTATTTTGACATTGGCCTCTCTGTATATACATACCTTACTGTCATTTGAAAATCGTGCACGCAGGCAGGAGGAACGAAGAAGTGGCACCTCAGAAACCACTCAGGCTGGGTTAATTCCAAGGATTTTTACTCAGAAGCGTACCATCGTACGAGTATAAGTTTTTCCTCGCAAACTTTCCGTGCTGGACGACAAAAGACTAAAATTTTGATGGTCAGCATTCGGAAGAAACTGTAGAGAGGGAGAATATTCAATGGTTTCGGGAATATGGTTCGTTTTGTAAATTACTGTGGTGGGGAGCCAGGCCTTGCTGGGAAGCCAGCGCTGGAGAGACGCAGTCTTCCGTTTTGAGCTCCCGTGTGTGACGATCGCTCAGTATCAGCTTCTTGTTGGTACGGCCGCACTTGCTGACTTTGCTCTCACGAGATTTGTTAGCTAGAACGGTTAGCCGCTGTACTGTTGTGAACTTATAGGATTCTGGATTTCGCTTCGGGGTCGGAAGTCGTCGTTGAGTATGCAGCGTTCAGTGATTGAGAGCACTTCCTGTGCCTATACTTTGGTTGAGACGTTATCTGAACTCCGTCCTTGTGGTTGGGAGTTCGCGTTTCTCCTCTTTAGAACACAGAGAGCAGTAGACAGTATTAGAGTATAATAGTCAGAGGACCGCCTTTTGCCGTCCTAGTGTTTGAAAGAGTTTATTTGAGGGTGTAGTTCTTCCATAGTCGCATACGAGTACGAGAATCATCCTTCAACGCACCGGACGCAGTACATACGGTGACATAGCAAATTGCTTCGGGTTATGAGGTTCCACACTACCATAGATTATATTTGAAAGTAGTGTCTTCATGTGTTTGGTACGTAGGTGATGTCAGTGATTTCCCGTTTTTGATATTAGATCGCGCAGCCATAATAAGGGGCAGAGTTAGGCATCTGATTAGTAATTTGGCTTGGGGAATGTAAACTTTGTGATATAATGGTTTCTTTTTAATCTACAATAAATATATAAGCAGGAACAACGTTTATCATTTAGTAGGATTAGCTGCCTTCATTATTCATTTATGTTTAAATTGTAATTTATAGAATTATGTGATCCTAAGATCTTCTTCAGCGGGTAGTCAGACAGGTCCAAATCTTTATTTTAGCGTTTATTATTTTCCGTTGCGTACATTCATTTTACACCCGCTTGGAGAAGCAACTTGGAAACCCAGGTATTTGTTTTAGCTGACTAATTCCAACAGTGATCCACTGATATTACAGACATACGACATAACGTTTATTTCGTTTCGTGACGTCTACTGTTTTGCATTTCTGAACGTTTACATTAAGTTGGTAATCTCTGCACCGCTTGGAAATCTTATCTCTGAATCAATAATTACATATTTATTTTCACGCGGTACTTCATTATAATAACTGCGTCGTCCACGAAAAGTCTCAGAGTACTATCAATATTGCATGCAAGGTAATTAATATACAAGGGGTAAACAAAAATTTTCCGTTTGATGGCGTTGATGCATTGTATATGTAACGTAGCGCAACTCCGAGTGGGGTATGTACGCAGCGACATGTAGGCAGGGGATTACCGTGGCGTTCATGTATTTACGAAGTTAGTTTGGTAAATGAGGAAACGCGACTGTGACGACGTTAGGACCAAATGCTTCCATAAAGGGCAAACATGCTGTCATTATTTTCTTGGCTGCCGAAGGGCAAATCCATCGGGGAATGGAGAATGAGTGTGGGGCAGCATCTCTGTCGATGGTCATCGTTGTGGGATGGTGCGCGACAAGACATGCTGCTACTTGGTGATAACCCACGCTCCGTACCGCACATGTAGCGCTGAACGTACGCCAGCTCAAACGAGAGACACTCAAGCAACCACCTTATAGTCCTGATTCCTCCCCGTGGCACTATCCCGCCTTCAAAATGGCTCTGAGAACTACGGGACTCAACATCTGAGGTCATCAGTCCCCTACAACTTAGAACTACTTAAACCTAACTAACCTAAGGACATCACACACATCCATGCCCGAAGCAGGATTCGAACCTGCGACCGTAGCAGTTGCGCGGTTCTGGACTGAAGCGCCTAGAACCACTCGGGCACCGTGGCAGTATCACGCCTTCAGTCCTTTAAGAAAGGTACTCGAAGGGTCGACGATTCCTGTCGGACGAGGATCTGCAGCAGGCAGTTACGGACTTTTTCAGGCAGCGGGACACACGGTATTTTATCTTTGGCTTCGTACGTGGATGGGATGATTGCCTCAATGGTCAAGCCAGTTTTGTCCGACTGGCACTCCGATTCCGGATTGTACGGCCTTCGAACGGAAGCGGAGTTATTGAACGCAGTTTTCCGAAATTCCTTCACCAGGGAAGACGAATGGAATATTCCAGAATTTGAAACACGAACATCTGCTAGCATGAGTTTCTTAGAAGTAGATACCTTAGGGGTTGCGAAGCAACTCAAATCGCTTGATACGGGCAAGTCTTCAGGTCCAGATTGTATACCGATTAGGTTCCTTTCAGATTACGCTGATACTATAGCTCCCTACTTAGCACTCATATACAACCGCTCGCTCACCGATAGATCTGTACCTACAGATTGGAAAATTGCGCAGGTCGCACCAGTGTTCAAGAAGGGTAGTAGGAGTAATCCATTTAACTACAGACCTATATCATTGACGTCGGTTTGCAGTAGGGTTTTGGAGCATATACTGTATTCAAACATTATGAATCACCTCGAAGAGAACGATCTATTGACACGTAATCAGCATGGCTTCAGAAAACATCGCTCTTGTGCAACGCAGCTAGCTCTTTATTCGCACGAAGTAATGGCCGCTATCGACAGGGGATCTCAAGTTGATTCCGTATTTCTAGATTTCCGGAAAGCTTTTGACACCGTTCCTCACAAGCGACTTCTAATCAAGCTGCGGAGCTATGGGGTATCGTCTCAGTTGTGCGACTGGATTCGTGATTTCCTGTCAGGAAGGTCGCAGTTCGTAGTAATAGACGGCAAATCATCGAGTAAAACTGAAGTGATATCAGGTGTTCCCCAGGGAAGCGTCCTGGGACCTCTACTGTTCCTGATCTATATAAATGACCTGGGTGACAATCTGAGCAGTTCTCTTAGACTGTTCGCAGATGATGCTGTAATTTACCGTCTAGTAAGGTCATCCGAAGACCAGTATCAGCTGCAAAGCGATTTAGAAAAGATTACTGTATGGTGTGTCAGGTGGCAGTTGACGCTAAATAACGAAAAGTGTGAGATGATCCACATGAGTTCCAAAAGAACTCCGTTGGAATTCGATTACTCGATAAATAGTACAATTCTCAAGGCTGTCAATTCAACTAAGTACCTGGGTGTTAAAATTACGAACAACTTCAGTTGGAAGGACCACATAGATAATATTGTCGGGAAGGCGAGCCAAAGGTTGCGTTTCATTGGCAGGACACTTAGAAGATGCAACAAGTCCACTAAAGAGACAGCTTACACTACACTCGTTCGTCCTCTGTTAGAATATTGCTGCGCGGTGTGGGATCCTTACCAGGTGGGATTGACGGAGGACATCGAGAGGGTGCAAAGAAGGGCAGCTCGTTTTGTATTATCGCGTTATAGAGGAGAGAGTGTGGCAGATATGATACACGAGTTGGGATGGAAGTCATTACAGCATAGACGTTTTTCGTCGCGGCGAGAGCTTTTTACGAAATTTCAGTCACCAACTTTCTCTTCCGAATGCGAAAATATTTTGTTGAGCCCAACCTACATAGGTAGGAATGATCATCAAAATAAAATAAGAGAAATCAGAGCTCGAACAGAAAGGTTTAGGTGTTCGTTTTTCCCGCTCGCTGTTCGGGAGTGGAATAGTAGAGAGATAGTATGATTGTGGTTCGATGAACCCTCTGCCAAGCACTTAAATGTGAATTGCAGAGTAGTCATGTAGATGACTACTGATGTAATATGATCAGCAAGACTACGAAAAGGGCACATCCGAAGTTAATTCTATGGCTGTCGATGAGTCTCCATCCGAGACGTTTCCTAGAAATCCTCAATCTAGTCGTAACTTTCACTTGAGTCCTACAAGATCACACATTTTGTAATAAGCATTAATACTTTACTGAGTCAAAAGGTTTTTGGAAATCTTGCTTAAATATGTTACCTAGACAATCAAAAAATAATTAACGCATAGTATTAAAATTTCGTGGATACATTTGTCTAGGTAACATATTTAAGCGATTAAAATTGAAAGATGTACGCGTTAGATAAGACACTTACTGTAAATGTAAAATGCTGGTATATTGATAACCGGTGTAACCGCCATAATGGTGAATGCATGCATACAAACGTGCATGCATTGTGGTGTAGAGGTGCCGCGAGTCAGTTTGTGGGACGGACTTCCACGCCTGCTACACTCCTCGCTCAATACCTGCACGGAAAACACTGCTTGTGGAGGACGCTGGAGTTGTTGTCCGACGATTTTCCACATGTTTAGAGCACTGTCTAGTAGTTAAATTTTGAGAAGCGTTCTATTGTACTGTCCTCTCCACAACTCCCACGCGACAGCAAGCCGTTTCGGAATTTGGGGTGGTGCGCCGATCCCGGATCGGATCTGCCCAGGTGATTAACGACGACGGCAAGTGTGCTCGCCAACCTGGATGTCGTTTTCAGGCCGTTTACCACATCTAACTACATTAATAAAAGAATGGCATCCACTTATTGCGTCAGTTACACGTTTGACAATCACTGAGAAAAACCAGAATGCGATTTTCACTCTGCAGCGGAGTGTGCGCTGATATGAAACTTCCTGGCAGAGCTTCTGTAAAGTTTGGAAGGTAGGAGACGGATACTGGCAGAAGTAAAGCTGTGAGTACCGGCCGTGAGTCGTGCTTCGGTAGCTCAGATGGTAGAGCACTTGTCCGCGAAAGCCAAAGGTCCCGAGTTCGAGTCGCGGTCGGGCACACAGTTTTAATCTGCCAGGAAGTTTCATTGAGAAGAACGTTCGCGCAGTTTCACATGGGATAACACTAGAGGCAAAATTCCGTCTGCTGGGGCATTTTCAATGAACTGTCTGAATTCCTGTGGATGAGTGAGAGCCGTTTCTTCCTCGTAAGCCGAACCGAGGGAATCTAATGTTGGACACTGGAGTCTGGATCAAAGCTGACGGTCTCACCCATGCCAAATGGGTTCAGTAGACACTGGGCTCTGGGTACGCCTGTCCGTTTCAGGAGTATTATTATTCAGAAAACATTGCCTAACAGATGAAGGGTACATAGTCATACTGGTACAATCATCGTATCCGAATTATTCTCTTACAGTATGCACTATAGAGTGCAGCATAATGTGTTCATATAATTCCGCATTTAGAGTATTCTTAAGCGCAATAAGGGGACAGCACCGTAACCATGAAAACCAGCTACGCAGCATAACACATCTCCTCCTTGCTTTACTGGGACAGTAAGCAAGATGGGAGGTAACATTAACCAGGCATTCGCCAGATCCGAACCCTTCATCGGACTACCGCGGGGTATAGCGTGATTCATCATTCAAAATCACTCTCTTCCAGTCACCAACTGTCGAGTGGCGTCGATTTTTTACACCTTCTCGAATGACTCTTAGCCATGGCTAAAGATATGTATGGGTTCTGAGGAGATGCTCGGCCATTCTTTTAAATCCCTACGCACAGCTATTGTTGCAGCTGGTAGCACTTTGTAACTCCCGAGTGACTCCTTATGCTGATTTTATGAGATTTTAACAGCCACCATCCGCTATATATGACTGTCCCTCTCCGTCAGTACACGAGGTATGTTCGGGCTTGATTTGACCGTTGTCGTTTCTTCGCGTTTCCACTTCTTAAGCACGTCATCAACAGTCATAGTAGGTGGCTTTAGAAGGCCTGAAATATCTCAGTCGGAATTATTCTCCAAAGACTAGCCCACGTTCGAAGTCACTGACCGTACCATTCTGCTATTTCTGCTTATCTGCTAACAATACAATACTCGCTACCATCTTGTAGACTGCAGTTTACTCTCACCTGAGATCTTAGTGATCAGTTCCGTTTTACGCAACTTCACCCTAATAATTTTGATAAGATTTACGTCAGCAACCCAAACCGACGTAAACCACTGGCTTCTGAGTGAGGTTGTACGAAGTATCATTTTACACTTTCCACTGATCTCATTGCAACATTTGGTGTGTGTTTTTGACTGGATGTAATAGGGAGTTTGTATTTAGAACAGAAAGGTCAGAATGCTTTTCAGCCGCCGGTCGATGTGGCCGAGCGGTTCTAGGCGCTTCAGTCTGAAACCGCGCGACCGCTATGGTCGGAGGTTCGAATCCTTCTTCGTTCATGGATGTGTGTGATGTCCTTAGGTTAGTTAGGATTAAGTAGTTCTACGTTCTAGGGGACTGATGACTTCAGATGTTAAGTCCCGTAGTTCTCAGAGCCATTTGAACCAATGCTTTTCAGCCCTTCTTGTGAAGAGAGCAGCTGTTTGTTCAGGTTCGAGCTGCTATAGTATTCACTGTTGACTTGCAGCTGCTTGTATTTGAAGGACTGTTGGCCTCACCTCTTGTAACGAGGAATGACTCGCGACAATCGTGAAAACACAACACTTTGCTCTGAAGCGCCTCTTACGGCTGCTTGTTTCACAGTCGGAGCCGGTGTGGCACATGAGCAAGTGTTACGTTGGTCCGTGAGCAACGGTGCGGAGAGTACGCTGAGACAAGTTAGCCGATGTTCACGTCCATATGAACTGCTGAAGCAGTATATTGCTGCAGTAGGCTTGAGTGTTGGGTGCCAGAGGGAAGGTGAGCGCAGCGGAGCGCGCTGCAGCAACTTGCAAGTTCTGTCGATACCAGAAGCTCTAAGCCTAGTTGGCCACCGACGGGGTAAAGAGCAACTTCACGGCATACACCATAGTTTGTAACTCTGACAGCAAACCCTTGCTTAGCACTACATTTTTGTATCTTCCCAGAAACAAGCGGACCTACGTTAGGAATATTTTCGTTAGTAAATCGCCATATTCAGTCTTATTATTAGAGTTTCCTCTGATAGTCCAACACATTTCGGTGCTACAACTCCATTCTCAAGGGCTATATTTTTTTAACACCTTACTTTGTCGACGAAATTTTCATCTTCGGTTTCAGTGATCAAGTTCGACTTTTGTACTCACACTTGATATTTTTGGAAAGCAAGAAATACTATGTTTTGAGTTTACGTATTGCTGAATTTGTATTTGTATGCATGCAGTGTAAACATAATTAATGCTTGGAACCTGTGTGTATCAAATACAGCGTATTTTCAAGAGCGACTTATCTGTCTACAGACATACTCTTAATTTAACTATTTCTAAACGCATAAAGGTTGTTATAATTAACTACATAAAGACTAGTATATTTTAAAGTGTTACGTCTCATTTACCATTTACTTTTCATTCCTTATTTGTTTCTTACACGATCATATTTTTATTTGCATCAAAATATTTTTTTCTAGTGCAGTTGGTTATTTTCATAGATTGTATTATGTCAACTATTAACGAGAGCAGAAACGAAATTTTGAATCTTCATTTAACTGCATTTGTGGAACACAGCTATATCTCCAAAACGTTGTGAAACCTCAAATGTATATGAAAACAATCGTTACATTCCAGAATGAGATTTTCACTCTGCAGCGGAGTGTGCGCTGATATGAAACTTCCTGGCAGATTAAAACTGTGTGCCCGACTGAGACTCGAACCCGGGACCTTTGCCTTTCGCGGGCAAGTGCTCTACCAACTTTTTTTGCTTTCTTTGTCGTACCCTTTTTTACCATGTTTTTTTTTTTTTAAATTAAAGAGTGTTCAGTTATGAGTAGGTGGAGACAAGGCTGGCAGGGGTCTGAACCCGAGGCCTGGCCGCAATGCCTCCCCCGTACCGTCCCTCAATCACTCCCTCAAACAAGCTTTGTTATTTATGGTTGTTTTATTTTATTATTTTTATTATATTTTTTTTCTTCACCAGGAACAGGGTAAATGAACAAAAGATCTTTATTGGTACAAACTTAAATACAAGAAAAATGCCATCCTTCCGGCGAAAATAACACAAGACATGATACTCGTACAAGGTGAGCAAGTTTTTTAGTATGAACAAGGTGTAGGAAAAAAACTAATAATACTGATGGAAGCTAAGAGGTGTAAAGCAATTTACAGTGGAGTGAGGGAAAAACCAGTGTTTATCTGGTGTAGTGCATAACAGAAAGGAGGCGTGTGTCCATGCGCCTACTCCACTATGGGTTACAATGTAGAAAGCAGCGCGAGGGGTCTCAGATGTCAGCAGGGGAGGCGGGAGTGCTGTCGGCGTGTGGTACCATCCAACTGAGCGGGGGTGACGTAAAGATCGCGTGTAGGTAATTAGCGAAGAAGGCGCGGTAGCGCGGTCGCTGTTCGACTTCACTGTGGGCGGTTTGTAAGTACTGCCAGAAATCAAGGCGTGATTTGTCGCCATCATTATACATGTAGGTGTTGGTCCATCCCTTGACCCACACAATCGCATGATTTTTGGTGGCGGGGAAATAAGTATTCTCAGGACGGATAAAAGTCCATGGGTCAATCGAGTCCGGCGGAACACGGAGGTAACAGGCAACGAACTGTCGGGCAAGTTTCCAGACGTCACTGGTGGCAGCACAAGTCAGTTGATGGACATCGTCATCCATGAGGTGGCAGATGGAGCAGAGTGGAGAGTCCTTTAGTCCGATGGCGTGAAGACGATGATTTGTGGCGAATTTTTCATTTGCGACCTGGTACCATGTTGCCCGGACGTTGGAGGGAAGAAAAGGCTGGTGGATGTGACGCCAAACCGTGGGCCACCGCGTGGACGGATGTCGCAGTTCGATATTGTTGCTGGATATGGAACGAAGGAGTGGGGTGTAAAAATCTTTAGGTCGAGGAGAACGCGTGGTCGGTAAGTGTGTGTGAGCATAACTGAAGTCGACGATGAAATCAAAAATGTGCGTCAGATGGTGCTTGATATGTCCGACTGGTACTGGTGGTGTTACGGTCGCGGGCACAAGAATTTCCAGCAAGCTGCGCGTAAGGGAGGTGCCCCCGTGCCACTGCTTGTGCGTGGTGGACATGTACAAGGACGCCGCGCGGAGTCGCACATTGACAAGACC
Source organism: Schistocerca gregaria (assembly GCF_023897955.1). Classification (NCBI taxonomy): domain Eukaryota; kingdom Metazoa; phylum Arthropoda; class Insecta; order Orthoptera; family Acrididae; genus Schistocerca; species Schistocerca gregaria. Next base: position 725,663,219 of record NC_064923.1, read on the forward strand.
GAGGCCACCCGCTCGCGGGGGAAGGGTGAGCGCGTCGTAGTGGACCTTAAAGAGCGTACCGGCCGTAAGGAAGTATCCGAAGGCAGCCTGGAGGCTACGTCCAATAGTTGATGGCAGCGGGAGGACCTGTGCAATGTGGACCATTCTGGACGCCACATGTTGATTGAGGTATTGGACACGTTGTAAAGAATCGAGTCGTCGGAGAAGATTTTGTCGCACCGTAGTGCGGATGGTTTGGAGAGCACGCCGAAAATTGATGGCAGCGGAGCGGCGCACGGTGGAGGTGAAAATGATACCAAGGTATCGTAGTTTCTGTACACACGGGAGAGGTGCTAAGTCGTCGTGTGAGAGGCCGCGTCCAATGGGCATCGCCGCGGATTTAGTCACATTCATGTTACTGCCCGCTGCAGTTCCGTACGTTGATATCAAATCAAGTACCGTATGTGTTCCACTCCGTGAGCGGATCAAGAGAAGGAGGTCGTCCGCATACATTCTCCTGTGGCCGTTTGTATATTAACTGACCCGCCCGGAGTTGTCTGTTCCGGGGATAGAATGCTAAGCAGGACCTTGCGGCATCGCGTTGCCAGGAGGCGTGTAAAAATTTTACAGTCTGCGTTAAGCAGAGTCAAGGGACGGTAATGTGCTGTCGTCACACCTGGTGTCGGTTTGTGGATGGGTATAATACACTCCTGGAAATTGAAATAAGAACACCGTGAATTCATTGTCCCAAGAAGGGGAAACTTTATTGACACATTCCTGGGGTCAGATACATCACATGATCACACTGACAGAACCACAGGCACATAGACACAGGCAACAGAGCCTGCACAATGTTGGCACTAGTACAGTGTATATCCACCATTCGCAGCAATGCAGGCTGCTATTCTCCCATGGAGACGATCGTAGAGATGCTGGATGTAGTCCTGTGGAACGGCTTGCCATGCCATTTCCACCTGGCGCCTCAGTTGGACCAGCGTTCGTGCTGGACGTGCAGACCGCGTGAGACGACGCTTCATTCAGTCCCAAACATGCTCAATGGGGGACAGATCCGGAGATCTTGCTGGCCAGGGTAGTTGACTTACACCTTCTAGAGCGCGTTGGGTGGCACGTGATACATGCGGACGTGCATCGTCCTGTTGGAACAGCAAGTTCCCTTGCCGGTCTAGGAATGGTAGAACGATGCCTTCGATGACGGTTTGTATGTACCGTGCACTATTCAGTGTCCCCTCGACGATCACCAGATGTGTACGGCCAGTGTAGGAGATCGCTCCCCACACCATGAGGCCGGGTGTTGGCCCTGTGTGCCTCGGTCGTATGCAGTCCTGATTGTGGCGCTCACCTGCACGGCGCCAAACACACATATGACCATCATTGGCACCAAGGCAGAAGCGACTCTCATCGCTGAAGACGACACGTCTCCATTCGTCCCTCCATTCACGCCTGTCGCGACACCACTGGAGGCGGGCTGCACGATGTTGGGGCGTGAGCGGAAGACGGCCTAACGGTGTGCGGGACCGTAGTCCAGCTTCATGGAGACGGTTGCGAATGGGGCCGTCCCCCGCCGTGAAGGGGAACTCCACCGGCGGAGGATGAAGAGGGGCGAGGCAACGGCGAGTCGTGCACCCCTGACGGCGTTATCAGCGGCGTAACGATGCTTCCGTCTGGGGTAACTCTGTCCCCAGCGTGTGGTCCGGGTCCTCATCGACGTCCTCACTCCACACCATTGAGGGCGCTGTCGTTGTGATGGGCGTACGTTCCATTTCGGTCGTAGGGGCGGAGGACGTCTCGGCGGCAGTCGCATCGGTGGAGTCCATTGGTTCAGGAGCACCTGAGCGAGCCAGTAGAGTTGGCATCGAAACATCCACAGTCGGCGTCATGTTGTCGTCATTCGTATCGTCGTGTAGGTTCTCTGAGGCCTCGTCGTTTCGGACGGCCTCTGGAGCATCAGGGGGAGGTGATCCGTCTCGTTCCGAGACCGTACGACGCCTCCTCTTGCGCCTCTTAGGTGAACGTTGTTTGCGGGTTCGTCCCAGTGTCGGAAGACGGAAGGGAGTCGCGTCGCTCTGAGAGGAAGGCCGTCGCGGGAACGTCAAATGAAGGGGTGTCCATATGTTCAGGCTGGTGAGTGTCGGAAGTCGTCGCTGTTGGTAGTGGCGCCGTAGTAGCGTCTGCCTTTGAGCGGGACGTGTCGGCCCCGGCGGTCTCCATAGCAGCTGGAAGGGTCACCGGTACATGGTCCGATGAGCGGCGGCCGGTGGGAGGAGAAGAGAGTGCCGATGCGTAGGTGATCGGTAAAATCGTCGTCGGAGCCGTAGGTGCCACGGTAGCGCCTGGCAATTGGGTGATCCGTCGCTGAAGACACTCAGATCTGAGGTGGCCTTCTTTTCCGCACCCGGAACAGGTCTTGGGTTGGCCGTCGTATATGACAACCGCTCGGCACCCGCTAATTTGCAGGTAAGATGGCACGTGGCGATGGAGGTCGATAGTGATCTGCCGTACACCGTTAAGAACGGGGTACGTTTGGAATTGCGCCCAGCGTTCGGCAGTGTGGCCATGTACAGTGGCATAGGGGCGGAAAGCCGCGATAACTTCTTCCGGTGGTATCTCGAACGGGAGTTCGAAAACTCGTATGGTGCGCATTCCTAAACCGGCATGGTCGACAGTGACAGCTCCGACATTGACGTCGGCGTGGCAAAAGCGTAATCCATGGTTGGTGTCACGAAGTATTCTTTCACACACCGCGTCGTTGACGACTTTCACGTACTCAGTACTGCTTAATATGGACAAATGGATGCCCAAGATGTCGGAAGCTGGGATCTTAGCAACGTCGCGTAGGAAGCCTTCCACTTCCAAGGCCTTTGGTCGTGCGTATTCGTTGCAGAAGTTGAATCGTAAAGTTGATTTTCGAAAACGATTGGCTATGGCTCTAGTGCACGTAAGCGACACGTAAGTGACGGCCACTGAAATGTATACAACAGCGAGCGCGCGCGCTCCGCAGGCGGAAACAACAACACGTCACCCAACTGAGCTACCGAAGCACGACTCACGTCCGGTACTCACAGCTTTACTTCTGCCAGTATCCGTCTCCTACCTTTCAAACTTTACAGAAGCTCTTCTGCGAACCTTGCAGAAACTAGCACTCCTGAAAGAAAGGATACTGCGGAGACATGGCTTAGCCACAGCCTGGGGGATGTTTGCAGAATGAGATTTTCACTCTGCAGCGGAGTGTGCGCTGATATGAAACTTCCTGGCAGATTAAAACTGTGTGCCCGACCGAGACTCGAAACTCGGGACCTTTGCCTTTCGCGGACAAGTGCTCTACCATTTTTTTTTAGACTCTACCCCCTTTTTTATTTAATTTTTTAATTTTTTAATTTTTTTTAGGAAGGGAAAATAAACATGTGCTCCGATTTGTAACGAGAATAGAATGAACATAGTATATATGAGTTCTAGGCTGCCGTTGCGCAATATAAGGAAAGAAAGGAAATGTCTTCTTGAGGTGCACAAAAGACTATCACATCATTGTCGAAAGGAAAGTTGCTCCGCTGCTCTGCGAGAGAAGGAAAATGTTGAGAGGAAAATGGGAAAGAAAAAAAATGCCTTCTGCATTGGTGAGCATCTGAATAGTATCTTAAAGTTCCTGCAAGACCTAAAACAATGTCAAAGGATGCTTGGCAATTACAGGACGTGCTTGGATCAAGGAACAGTCGGAATTATAGTTGTAAATTGTTGTAGTTGCGCTGGAAAAGTCCCTGAGCTTCAAGCGCTAATAGAAAGCACAGAAGCTGATATCGTTATAGGTACAGAAAGCTGGCTAAAGCCTAAAATAAGTTCTGCAGAAATTTTTACGAAGTCTCAGACGGTGTTCAGGAAAGATAGATTAGGCAGAATTGGTGGTGGAGTGTTTGTGTCTGTCAGTAGTGGTTTATCTTGTAGTGAAGTCGAAGTAGATACTCCATGCGAATTGGTATGGGTGGCGGTTATACTTAACAGCCGAATTAAGTTAATAATTGGCTCCTTCTACCGACCCCCAGACTCCGATGATACAGTTGCGGAACAGTTCAGAGAAACTTTGAGTCTCGTAACAAATAAATACCCCACTCATACGGTTATAGTTGGTGGGGACTTCAACCTACCCTCTGTATGTTGGCAAAAATACTTGTTCAAAACCGGTGGTAGGCAGAAAACGTCTTCCGAGATTGTCCTAAATGCTTTCTCCGAAAATTATTTCGAGCAGTTAGTCCACGAACCCACGCGAATTGTAAATGGTTGCGAAAACGCACTTGACCTCTTAGCCACAAACAATCCAGAGCTGATAGAGAGCATCATGACTGATACAGGGATTAGTGATCACAAAGTCGTTGTAGCTAGGCTCAATACCATTTCTTCCAAATCCATCAGAAACAAACGCAAAATAATTTTATTTAAAAAAGCGGATAAAGTGTCACTAGAAGCCTTCCTAAAAGACAATTTCCATTCCTTCCGAACTGACTATTCGAATGTAGACGAGATGTGGCTCAAATTCAGAGATATAGTAGCAACAGCAATTGAGATATTCATACCTCATAAACTGGTAAGAGATGGAACGGATCCCCCGTGGTACACAAAAAAGGTCCGAACGCTGTTGCAGAGGCAACGGAAAAAGCATGCAAAGTTCAGAAGAACGCGAAATCCCGAAGATGGGCTAAAATTTACAGACGCGCGAAATTTGGCACGTACTTCGATGCGAGATGCCTTTAATAGGTTCCACAACGAAACATTGTCTCGAAATTTGGTAGAAAATCCGAAGAAATTCTGGTCGTATGTAAAGTACACAAGCGGCAAGACGCAGTCAATACCTTCGCTGCGCAGTGCCGATGGTACTGTTATCGACGACTGTGCCGCTAAAGCGGAGTTATTGAACGCAGTTTTCCGAAATTCCTTCACAAGGGAAGACGAATGGAATATTCCAGAATTTGAAACACGAACATCTGCTAGCATGAGTTTCTTAAAAGTAGATACCTTAGGGGTTGCGAAGCAACTCAAATCGCTTGATACGGGCAATTCTTCAGGTCCAGATTGTATACCGATTAGGTTCCTTTCAGATTACGCTTATACTATAGCTCCCTACTTAGCACTCATATACAACCGCTCGCTCACCGATAGATCTGTACCTACAGATTGGAAAATTGTGCAGGTCGCACCAGTGTTCAAGAAGGGTAGTAGGAGTAATCCATTTAACTACAGACCTATATCATTGACGTCGGTTTGCAGTAGGGTTTTGGAGCATATACTGTATTCAGACATTATGAATCACCTCGAAGGGAACGATCTATTAACACGCAATAAGCATGGCTTCAGAAAACATCGCTCTTGTGTAACGCAGGTAGCTCTTTATTCGCACGAAGTAATGGCCGCTATCGACAGAGGATCTCAAGTTGATTCCGTATATCTAGATTTCCGGAAAGCTTTTGACACCGTTCCTCACAAGCGACTTCTAATCTAGCTACGGAGCTATGGGGTATCGTCTCAGTTGTGCGACTGGATTCGTGATTTCCTGTCAGGAAGGTCGCAGTTCGTAGTAATAGACGGCAAATCATCGAGTAAAACTGAAGTGATATCAGGTGTTCCCCAGGGAAGCGTCCTGGGACCTCTGCTGTTCCTGATCTATATAAATGACCTGGGTGACAATCTGAGCAGTTCTCTTAGATTGTTCGCAGATGATGCTGTAATTTACCGTCTAGTAAGGTCATCCGAAGACCAGTATCAGTTGCAAAGCGATTTAGAAAAGATTGCTGTATGGTGTGTCAGGTGGCAGTTGACGCTAAATAACGAAAAGTGTGAGATGATCCACATGAGTTCCAAAAGAAATCCGTTGGAATTCGATTACTCGATAAATAGTACAATTCTCAAGGCTGTCAATTCAACTAAGTACCTGGGTGTTAAAATTACGAACAACTTCAGTTGGAAGGACCACATAGATAATATTGTCGGGAAGGCGAGCCAAAGGTTGCGTTTCATTGGCAGGACACTTAGAAGATGCAACAAGTCCACTAAAGAGACAGCTTACACTACACTCGTTCGTCCTCTGTTAGAATATTGCTGCGCGGTGTGGGATCCTTACCAGGTGGGATTGACGGAGGACACCGAAAGGGTGCAAAAAAGGGCAGCTCGTTTTGTATTATCACGTTATAGGGGAGAGAGTGTGGCAGATACGATACACGAGTTGGGATGGAAGTCATTACAGCATAGACGTTTTTCGTCGCGGCGAGACCTTTTTACGAAATTTCAGTCACCAACTTTCTCTTCCGAATGCGAAAATATTTTGTTGAGCCCAACCTACATAGGTAGGAATGATCATCAAAATAAAATAAGAGAAATCAGAACTCGAACAGAAAGGTTTAGGTGTTCGTTTTTCCCGCTCGCTGTTCGGGAGTGGAATAGTATAGAGATAGTATGATTGTGGTTCTATGAACCCTCTGCCAAGCACTTAAATGTGAATTGCAGAGTAGTCATGTAGATGTAGATGTACAAAGTCCCAGGAAGCAAATAGGATTCATACATACAGGCAACTGGCAACGTCTACTATCCAAATATTCTATTTGAAGCATTTAACCGTTAATTATGATTTTCAGCATATTTCCAAATATCCTCCTGTAGTCACAATGTTGGTTTATTTTAAAGTGTTCAATTTCTATGCAAGAATAATAGTCTAGGAAAGTAGCATGCCTATTCTGCATAATAAACGATGCTGTGTGGCCCATGATCCACGTTGTAGCGTTGTTTTTTGCTCGTGGATACCACAGTTTTTGTGGCTGGGTGATCTCTAAAAGGTCTACACCACTGGGCGTCGTACGGTCTATCACTGACAATCGTTGACGAAGAAATGTTGTAATTCCTTCTGCATGTCCGCACGTGAACCTATGAAGGAGCGTATCGACTCTTCCGCATGCGTCACAATTGGGCGTTGGATGAATGCCTATTATATGTAGCTTTTCATTCGTTGCTACTTTATCGTTGACTCTGAGATACCAGTCGGCTATGACGCGTGATGGTAACATGTCGATGTGCACATTCCGCCATATTATACTCCAATGTGTATGTGGATATTTTTCTTCGAGACGATTCCTGTGGTTTGTTGTCATGAGAAGGTCATAAGGCTTCCTGTTCGTCAGGCTTCCGGTACCGACGATGTTGTGTCGAATGTAGCTCATTTCCATGAAGTACAGTCGCACACGTCGGTAAGAAAGTGGAATGCCGGCGATATTAACGGGTGGGTCCAAGCTATGAGGTTTCCACCGCTGAGTGAGGTTTCTGATGAGACTGGTACTCCGTGTACGAAACTCCTTCCTGATGCGATTTAGGAGCAGGGTGACACATTTTTTATGTACTTTAATGAGGTTAAGGCCACCTTTGGACGAAGGTAAGGTTAAGGTATCGAATTGAACTTTGAAAATATGCCCCCTAAAAATAAACCAACATAACGCTTGTTGTATACTCTTGGCTAGGTGGTCGGAGATTGGGAGAATTTGCGCCAAATAATTCATCTTGCTCGTAATGGCGATCTAGATGGTCTTAACTTTCTGTAGTATGTTCAAGTCACGATCGGAGTGAAGCATCAAAGGAGCACGTAATTTATTAAGCGTGTGTGACCAGTTTTTCGTCAGGAATTTGTCTGGTTTGGCTTCAAAAGTAACACCGAGGGTTGTGTGAGAATTCTTTACCTTGCACCAGGTAACATGGGATATGTCTCCGATACCGCCACCGATTTGCAAAACTGTGTTTTTAGTTCTATTGGGTATTGCTCCTGAAAGAAACGTGAATGTCTGTAGAAGAGTTGTTGCTGACAGAAGTTGTTGCGATGATGACACAGTTACGCATATATCGTCAGCATCCGCAGTGCATGGGATAGTGACAACTCGACGCTAAGCCCGATCCCGCTATGCACTAAGTTGTTCAGGAGTGGCTCTACTGCAATGGCGTACAAAATCATTGACAGAGGACATCCTTGGCGGATGGATTGCTCGATGGAAACTTCTTTTGTAAAATGGCCATTAATGAGAATCCGTGAAGAGGCGTTTGTAGTAAGTTTGCGAATTAGTTCTATGAGATGAGGTCCAAATCCTAGTTTCTTCATGCTTTGAAAGAGGAAATCATGACGTACACGGTCATAAGCCTTCTCAAAATCTAGAAAGATCAGAGCGCCCTGTCCTTTAGTTTCAGCATATGAACAGATGATGTCCCTCAAATCGCAGGCAGCTGAGATTGCACTTCGACCTTGCACTGCACTGTACTGGTAACTGCCTAAAACCTTGTACATAACGGTTTGCATCTTTAGTTTAATCGATCTGGTGATGATTTTGAAGTCGGCATTCAGAAGTGTGATGGGTCGCATGTTTTCGACCTTCCTGCTGTTCCCTTTTTTCGGTAAGGGCAGGATGATACCTTCCGTAAATGCCTTGGGTATGACTTCCAGATGCCAGAGTTCATTCGCTATCTCGAGGAGTGTCGGACCGAGGACGTTCCAGTATCGCTGGTAAAACTCAGCGCTGAGACCATCAGGTCCTGGTGATTTCCCTTTCTTTGCACTGTGGACCGCCAGTCGGATTTCGTCCTCTGTGAAAACAGATTCCAGCTTTGCATTATCCTGTTGTGACAAGCGACAGCTCAAGGTCCTAAGAAAATCCTCGCACGAGTGTTCATCAACGAGTTGCTTCTTGTAAAGTTGACTACAATAGTCGTAGACGTGCGAGATGATGTCACGTTGCTTCGTGATGGCATTCTCAGATTCATCAACGACGGCTTCAATCAACATGGCTTTACACCGTTTCGTCGTTCTCCGGATGTGGTACAGAGAGGCCCGTTCTTCGGCGGCAACGTCCTTAGGGTGGGCTCGCACGATGATGCCATGCATGCGTTGGCGTTGTATCGCCGTGATTTTCGCTTTATATCGTTTGATCTTTACGTCGATGTCTTGAGAAGGATTGTTAGTGCGACTGTACAGTTCTCTCAAACAGCGATAATAAAATTTAATAGCCTGTTTCTGCCAAAAGCTTTTTTGTCGGGCGTAGCTCATGAGGGTGAGGCGTAATTTAGGCTTAGCACACTGAATCCACCACTACAGAACGCTAGCGTAACGACTTCGGTGCCGCTGGAGCTGTTGCCACGTTAAGTTCACCTCCTCTTCAAGTTGGGCATCCTGCAGAAGGCTGACATTCAATTTCCAGTAGCCCTTCCCGCGGTAAATTGGCTGGCGTTGTAGGTTGAGGTAGCACTGATATGCACAATGGTCGGAGATGTTGACAGGAGCTATGTCACAGTTCACAGTGTGTCGCTGGAGGGCATCGGACACATAGATCCTATCCAGCCGACTGGCAGAATGACTGGTTACGAAGGTGTACGCTACCCGTTCACCGTGCAGTTGTTCCCATGTATCGTGAAGACGCATGTCATGAACTAAATGTTCAAGTTCGATACATCTGTTCGTGTTAGGAGTTTGGTCTCTGTCATTGAGCACACAATTGAAGTCACCACCAAGGATGAGATGTTCACGATAAGCGCTAAGAAGAATGGGAACCTCGGTTTTATAAAATTTTGAACAATCTCTCTTATGAGTGCTACCTGAGGGGGCGTACACGTTAACAATCTGCACACCATTCACTCGAAGATAAATGCCACGACCACTGGGCAGCCGCTACACATCCATAAAGGGTATACCGTCGCGCAAAAGGATGGCAGTGCCTACAGCATCCTGAAGATTAATGTTATCAATAAGAACGTAACCGGGCACTTCTAAGGCTGTGACTACCTCCTTTAGGAGGGCAATGTCAACGCTCGTACCATACAAGAAATCAGTTAGCGAACGGAGTTTCACCGCACTTTGAATTCTGTTGACGTTAAGTGTGGTAATGTTGTAGGTTTGGCTGTCACCCATGATGGTTCAGAGGACAATGAGCTCTGAGTTTCGCATCGTCCTTCTCTCCGGCTTTGAACCAAACTCGTTGGTAACGTTTGGAGTACGAAACGAAATGTCAAAACCAATAACGGGTCAGGGAGGGAAAGGTCGCACCGCGATGGTCATGCGCGAGAGCAGTTACTGCTGCTTCTCCTCGTCCTGCTGCTACCACGGCTCATTGCTGTCGGGGTGCTGCGCGGTGCGCGCGCCACCCTGCCCGCCACCGCCGGTTGAGTCTGTCAACGTGGTCGCATCCGCCTGGCCACCACGCGGGGCTGCGACTGACGTCAGCGAGTTCATGCGAGAGCGCTGCTGCAGCTGCTCGCTGCTCTGCTCGCTCTTCCTCTTGGCCGTTACGGTGCTCTGATCCCTGTCAGGGCTCAGTAATGCCTTCAGGTGTTTGGTTTGTTCACGAATGCGTTCTTGCCTCACGGTGTCCTCGCAGCGCACGGAGCAAAAAGATTGAGGTTCAGTCTCGGTGCCACTTTCTGACATGTGTACGGGTCCTAAATCATTCGACTTTTCCTCTTTGCTACTATTCCCTTTGCTTCTCCTTCGGCGGACTTTCTTCGTGTCTGCTACAGTCTCTACCGATAGGGGTGGTTCAGGCAAACTGATCTGCACCCGCTCCTGTATCTCACACGGCTTAGTTTCAGAGGTGGCTGGCGCATCGTTGGTATCCAGCGGTAACTGCCCCGGTGAGGATGACGGTGCCGAATCGACGTCCGTCCTACCGCGAATGTCTTTGGCACTGCATTCCACCTGAACTGGCATCTCCTGCTCGCTGACATGTGGTGGTACAGTCCCCGCGACCACCTCACTCAATAGTGGAACAAGCTTTTCACTACCGTCTGCAGGACGTTCCCGTGGAAGTTAAAATGGACGTCGACGTGTACAGTTCATCCGCAGATGTTCAGTTGAATGGCAGATCGAACGGGTAGGGGGTTGACCAATGTAAGTTACCTGTGCACGACAGCCGCCAATGCCAACATACGAAGGTATATGCTTTTTCAAGTCTACAAGTACACTTCGCACCCCGCAGTTAACTTAGTAGCGATAGGCACTCGAACATTTTTCATTTGTAACTGACAAAACACCGCCGTACAGTGACAGAGAACGTGCAATCAGATCATAAGGGCACTCAGGTGGCATATTAAATACCCTGACGGTTCTTACTCCGTATCCCGAAGGCACGATTTGGACATTACTAATACTGCCATCATTGTGACGGAATGGTCTCACACCAACATGCTCCTCAAAGAATTTCTCATAAGTGTCACTCGAAATAAATTTGATAAATAACGAGTACTGCACAAAGTCCAACTGGAACGTGTCGACTATATCTTCAGTCAATTTCAAATCCTCAAAAATCCACTCATGAATTTCAATCGCTGTCGGTCGCAAGGCAGCGCGATCGAAAACACACTGAACGCTGTTCGCTCTGTTAACTGTCGACATCTGACTTACTACAGTTATACAGAAACAAACGTTAACAGCGCTCGCACACGCTGCTCACCTCTCCACCTCAGCACTGCTCGCGAAGTAAACACTGGCCCGCGCTACCGCCCGTCACCGCGCGATGTGCACTGGCCGAGTGCCGGAACATGACTTGACTGAGCTACCGAAGCACGCATCACGTCCGGTACTCACAGCTTTACTTCTGCCAGTATCCGTCTCCTACCTTCCAAATTTTACATAAGCTCTTCTGCGCACCTTGCAGAACTAGCACTCCTGAAAGAAAGGATACTGCGGATACATGGCTTAGCCACAGTCTGGGTGATGTTTCCAGAATGAGATTTTCACTCTGCAGCGGAGTGTGCGCTGATATGAAACTTCTTGGCAGATGAAAACTGCGTGCCCAACCGAGACTCGAACTCGGGACCTTTGCCTTTCGCGGGCAAGTGCTCTACCAACTGAGCTACCGAAGCATGACTCACGTCCGGTACTCACAGCTTTACTTCTGCCAGCATCCGTCTCCTACCTTCCAAACTTTACAGAAGCTGTTCTGCGCACCTTGCAGAACTAGCACTCCTGAAAGAAAGGATACTGCGGATACATGGCTTAGCCACAGCCTGGGGGAAGTTTCCAAAATGAGATTTTCACTCTGCAGCGGAGTGTGCGCTGATATGAAACTTCCTGCAGATTAAAACTGTGTGCCCTACCGAGACTCGAACTCGGGACCTTTGCCTTTCGCGGGCAAGTGCTCCACCAACTGAGCTACCGAAGAACCACTCACGTCCGCTACTCACAGCAAAGGTTCCGAGTTCGAGTCTCTGTCGGGCACACAGTTTTAATCTGCCAAGAAGTTTCAATCGTTACATTGATGGGGCGTTGTCAGTAGGTGCCTGAGTTTCTTCAACGGTTGCTCAATTATTTGGTAAAACTACTGTCTCCTCTTTAACCTCAGAAATAAAGATGTTCTGTTAATTCAAAGGGTAATTATTTGTGTAGCAATGCACTCAAGGTCAAACGTTTGTTAAAAATGGAGACATTTTGCATATTTGATCGTTTAATATTTTAATTTGTTCATGTATAAATCCATAACCTTTTCGCGCTAGTAAAATGTACGTAAAGGGAAAATATTTCTCCTTATTTTTAAATTTTATGAACATTCACGATCCTTATATTGCGCAGATTGTATTCTTGGTGCGCGCAATATACGACATTAATATGATTTCCATAACTTACTGAATTAGCCCTATGTATATCTGGTAATGGGTATCTTAATTCCATAAGGCATTATGCTGTGTTTATTGCCTTAATTCCTTCGTAACGCTCTGGTAGATTTCACTAACCATCGCGATCAATGCTCTCCAACGCAACGCACGAAACATGCACAGTAACGTCGGCGATAGTTAGCAAGGGACTTCATTAAAATGCAAATCCACAGCTTAGCTCCCATTGCGGAGGTGCTCCGCTCTGGCCAAAGGCTCAGCCGGTCACTGCTGCTACGACTCTCGAAAGTGCCGCGAGCCTGGAATCCAGGCAACCCGCTAAGCGCCGCTTGACTTAGGTATGCCGCGTTGCGGGCGAACTCGGAATCCTACCGACTGCTCTCCACTATTACGGAATGCAGGCAACGAGGAAGTTTGACGACCGGTTATTTGCCTTCCAGCTGCTGCTTGATGATTCAGTTTACTGCTGACTGCGTTCTTCAGTGTACCCGGACAGCGATTACCGCATTCCGAATTAATGGCTGCCAGCTCGATTGGCAGTGCGATGTGCCAGCTTCATTACCAGCTGCCCAGCGGTATGTTGCAAATTCAAAATGGTGCCATAATGGGAATGTAAAAAACTCAAGTTCTGCTACATTTTTGCCATTTCCGGCTTGATTCAAGAACAGTTCACTGGAAATATTTAGCCTTTGCTGAACGTAATATTTTTCGAAGTACACAGCTGGCTGTTAATGCTGCAACGCTAGGATAGTAGGAAGGGCACCTTATTACATCTGTAGGCCAGTTTTGGGTAAACAGAGTATGAAATTTGTTATAGAGAGCTGGCAGAAACTATGGCCCTAGCCTGCTTGGGGAGCGTATTGAATGAAGCTTGGAGGACAGATACGGATTCCCCATGTCTTCCTGCTTCTGCTAGATTTTATCAACCATAGCGGCTAGCGAATATCAATTTGAAATTCTCTCGGCAACCGATGATCAATGTGTCTGGCAAATCTCGGCAGCAGACGAACACCCTATGTAGTGAGGTAGAGAATGGCAGCATCGACAATATATAATTCTCTGTTCTCTTGTTGAAAGATAACGCCACGGAGATCTAGGAGATAAGACACAACCATCCGCCTTGAAGCTTTAGAAATACATGGCTAAATATTTTTTGTTCGTTATATTAAGTTTAACTTCACGGATTGATGTTATCGATCGTCTGATTGTCTTTAATTCTGAACTTTTGTGCCACTGAACATATGGGGGTACGTCTTTCACCATATTTCATGTACTTTATGAAGCTACTGTCGTTATTATCCAGTAAGTGCAACGTTGCCTTCTGTCGGTAAGAGAACAGAAATCCGGCCCAATGATTTATCTGCGACGCACAACAGAATAGGACAAAACGATTTAAGGACGACAGATAAGTGAATGAATTTCATTAATAAATTAAAAATGCATTTCTCGAGCAGGGCAGCTATTCTCACAAACCACTGTGAAGTAAGGGCAGACGGTACGTCCTATTGTACTAGTTACCACAGGATATTGGAAGGGCTGGTGGAATGCACGAAAGGAAAATACGAGCGAACTATACTCCATGAAAAATGAAAGCTACTAACACGAGATATTCTGTCTTTGCATTTTAGCATTCGTTTAAAAATGCAAAAGTCATCTTAATATAACAGTTCCCTCTGGGGAATCAATTCTTAACAAACTGTGTAGACATTATTCTGCCAGCACACGAGTGAATCATGGGAAGGATGAGGCACAGTTGCTCTTGTGAATGCGTTGAAACTCAATCACTTAGTATAGCTGGGAAAGTAAGAAACTAAAAGGCAAGTACACCAGTGAAACAAAACCGTAATAATTGCTACGAACTGGCAGCTGCTTCCATCAAATCTGGTTTGTGAACCTCATTCTGATGAAGAAATTTTGTAGAGCACGTGTCTGGATAACGAAAATAGGTCGTCCTTCCAGAAACTAACTTGAAAACCAATCGAATGTACTTGCGCAAAATTTAGTCAAGTAATTCCGCTGATAAATGAATTTTATAATTGTACCGATTATCTACATTATGAAACTAGACGTGTAATCGCAACCCCTCCAAAATTATCTGTCCCAGAGCATTTGGGAACAGTGCATGTTACTCACTACATCTTCAGCCTACGACTAAGAGCTAACGAAAGTTTATAGAACTTCCTAGACGCTTTGGTCTGGTGCAACATTCCTGAGTGGGGGCAGCCAATCATCATCAAAAAGGACCCTTCAGTGCCAAACAATACACTGAATCAGGAGGACGGTAAAAACGCTAGCGCCTGTTACGCAAGGCTCCCATCAACTTACTGTATAATATTTGAATAGAACTTCGATCGAGAGTTCCACAGCTCGAGCACCAGTCTCATTAAACAGTCGCAAGACGAACTCCTAAACAGAGCGGAACTAACTGTTCTCTCTGCCAGTCGCATCTCAAAGTATTATCGAAAGCTAAAATTCAATGGACCTTCCCACACTTCTATAAAAAGAGCAAAGAAGGCTACTCTGTATGATCGCGCCTGCACTTTCCGTGAAGCACGCATTCACACATTACAGATCTGATCGTGTTTAGGTCATGGATAAAGGGTGAAATAAAATGCTGATAGGAAATAAAAAGCAATAAACTTGATTCCCTGCACGATGTTTCTCCCGGGTATTGCTATATGATAAGAAAATAACGGGAAAGCAGTCTGTTGAACTAGGTGAAGCCAAGTTGATCACGAAAAACAATACTTTGATGAAATGTTGCTGAGACAGACGCCTTTAATCTCTTTATCCAATATTACCGCCTTTGCCAAACAGAGGTGTTTGCAATGCCATCCCACACAGTCACGTGAGGTTATGGTAAAGACCACTGCAGTAATTCTACTTCTGTTTCTCCCTACAAACGGATACGTCAATCGTGAGGCTTTAAGCAGAATAAGGTCTTGCGTGAAAAGATGACCCGGTTCAGTCGGTGGATGATCTGCATGGAACTGAGTTTTGTCCAGATTAATCCATCAACTCTATATTCGGATGATGATCGTGAGATCTCGACTAGCGCTAATCGCAGTATACCTAGCAGAACGATAAACGGTAGTCTCAATACCCCGATGACAAATAATGATAAGTATTGGTAGACGAATTGCCCTCTTATTCAAATATAAACGCTATCTTATAAGAAATAGCCTAAATGTAATGGAAATTGTGAATGAAAAATCTGCCGCATAACCTATCATTATATTTAAACTGTAGTTGTCGACAGTCTCGCTTACTTTGAACGTCTGCACTGAAATGGTAATCATATGCGTAAGCAAGCATGTGATTTGCTGCTACCTGCCTGCGTGACCGTGTCAACAATCTAATTTCAAACTGCTGTCTAATATGGACATTGAATAAACCTTTAGGACAGAATACGACTAGGTATCCTACCGCAGTCCGGGTTGTTTCCATGTAACAACGAAAATCCAGATAAAATATCTTTTGCACCATCAAACATTTTTCGCCGTTTAATATCCGTTGATAACTCGTACTGTGTTTCTAATTAGAACATGTCGGGTTTGTTATAGAAACTACACTCCTGGAAATGGAAAAAAGAACACATTGACACCGGTGTGTCAGACCCACCATACTTGCTCCGGACACTGCGAGAGGGCTGTACAAGCAATGATCACACGCACGGCACAGCGGACACACCAGGAACCGCGGTGTTGGCCGTCGAATGGCGCTAGCTGCGCAGCATTTGTGCACCGCCGCCGTCAGTGTCAGCCAGTTTGCCGTGGCATAGGAGCTCCATCGCAGTCTTTAACACTGGTAGCATGCCGCGACAGCGTGGACGTGAACCGTATGTGCAGTTGACGGACTTTGAGCGAGGGCGTATAGTGGGCATGCGGGAGGCCGGGTGGACGTACCGCCGAATTGCTCAACACGTGGGGCGTGAGGTCTCCACAGTACATCGATGTTGTCGCCAGTGGTCGGCGACAGGTGCACGTGCCCGTCGACCTGGGACCGGACCGCAGCGACGCACGGATGCACGCCAAGACCGTAGGATCCTACGCAGTGCCGTAGGGGACCGCACCGCCACTTCCCAGAAAATTAGGGACACTGTTGCTCCTGGGGTATCGGCGAGGACCATTAGCAACCGTCTCCATGAAGCTGGGCTACGGTCCCGCACACCGTTAGGCCGTCTTGCGCTCACGCCCCAACATCGTGCAGCTCGCTTCCAGTGGTGTCGCGACAGGCGTGAATGGAGGGACGAATGGAGACGTGTCGTCTTCAGCGATGAGAGTCGCTTCTGCCTTGGTGCCAATGATGGTCGTATGCGTGTTTGGCGCCGTGCAGGTGAGCGCCACAATCAGGACTGCATACGACCGAGGCACACAGGGCCAACACCCGGCATCATGGTGTGGGGAGCGATCTCCTACACTGGCTGTACACCTCTGGTGATCGTCGAGGGGACACTGAATAGTGCACGGTACATCCAAACCGTCATCGAACCCATCGTTCTACCATTCCTAGACCGGCAAGGGAACTTGCTGTTCCAACAGGACAATGCACGTCCGCATGTATCCCAGCGTGCTCAAGAAGGTGTAAGTCAACTACCCTGGCCAGCAAGATCTCCGGATCTGTCCCCCATTGAGCATGTTCGGGACTGGATGAAGCGTCGTCTCACGCGGTCTGCACGTCCAGCACGAACGCTGGTCCAACTGAGGCGCCAGGTGGAAATGGCAAGCCAAGCCGTTCCACAGGGCTACATCCAGCATCTCTACGATCATCTCCATGGGAGAATAGCAGCCTGCATTGCTGCGAAAGGTTGATATACACTGTACTAGTGCCGACATTGTGCATGCTCTGTTGCCTGTGTCTATGTGCCTGTGGTTCTGTCAGTGTGATCATGTGATGTATCTGACCGCAGGAATGTGTCAATAAAGTTTCCCCTTCCTGGGACAATGAATTCACGGTGTTCTTATTTCAATTTCCAGGAGTGTATATTTACTATACAATGGATGTAATAGTTTATTTATTAGTGAATGTATATAATTGATTGTAATTGTAATGTAAATATTTTGAATTGCTGGGTAATGGTCAAGGGAACTTCAATTTAATGTATCGATAGCAACAACGAAATGGCAGTAACTGTGCCGTTGTTTATCTATGCGTATGCATAGTCTCTGTCGCGCTGCGAGCGGAGAGACAGGCAGAGTAGCTTGAGTCAACGAAGGAATGGGGAAATGTTTGTTGGCCACTCCCGCAGACGCGGTGTGCAGCTATGATCGCGTGAGTGTAGGCGCGGGCAATTCGTTAACCTGCGGGTATTGAGAGCACGGCAGGAGTGAACAGGCGGAGGAAGCTGTAATTGTAACTGTTCCCTGCACCCTAATTATCCGCGGCTCTGGAGACGACTCGGGGTTCTCGGCCAGCTGCTCACCATTATCTTCGGCTACATTCGTCGTGGTCCTAACAGGTAAAACGTCGTAAGACGGTTAACTAATACTGTACAGGCGTTAGCCAGTGGCATTTATTTCACGAACTTTAACTTTCTTGGATAATAATCTGCAAATGTTAAATCTTGTAGGGCACCTGTGTTGTCATTGTTGTCAGACATTATTACCAAGCGGGATACCTTTCTTTTCGATGCGTTCACGGAGTGTAGTAAAATTATGAAAACTGATTTACTACTTACTGACATTTTTGTTTGTTTGCTAAAGACCAGTTTCAGTCTAATTTTTCTGTCTCAGTAGCTGTTCATTGTCGTATTGCACAACAGACGCTTAACTAATTGGCAGTTTAGAGTATTAACTTCACTTACGTAAAGTAACGTAAAATTTCACTGGGGAAACTAATAACTAAAAATACAGCACAAATTGAGAGTTCGCAATTTCATTTATTCTGTATTTAGCTTGGCGAGTGACTTGTGTTGGGTTGTTACATATCTCACTGTTACGTTAAATGTAAATCACTTGCTCATTTGCTTAAAATAAATTCAGTTCAGTCTTTCAATAATTGAAAGTAAATTGCTTTCCTTTTATCAAAGTTTTGCATCATGTTATGTTGAAGTTACTGAAAGCCAGTTTTTACGAAACAAAGTTTCAGTTATTTAACCAGGAATTTCATTTAACTTTACTTCCAAAATTTAGTATTTCAAGATAAGTAACTGCAACGTCAGTGCTTTCTGATTCATTTATTTTCTCGGGAAGTGTTGTGTTGCGAAAAAGCGTGGCAACATTTTGTTTCCAACACGTGATTATTTGTTGAATTTTCTTTGCCACTCTCTTTCTTAAGATACTGGAGATTTAATACATAAGAAACTATCAGTGTCGATTGTGGTAGTGAACCCAACCTTTACCTAGGTTGCACCCCAAGTAATTGAGCCTTCTTCAGAAGATATACCTGATTCTATGATATGTCTACGAGGGCATGGTCTAGAAATGAAACTAAAACAGCCTGAATAGGCGTAGCCACATTTTAAAAATGCGGTACATAGGTACTAAGTCACAAACAAGGCTTAAGCTCCGGCGAGTGCCTCGTCTCCATGGACGCCGGAGCTTAAGTCTTGGTGGTGAGTTAGTACCTACGCCTATTCAGGCTGTTTTAGTTTCATTTCTAGACCATGCCATCGTAGACACATCATATAATCAGGTATATCTTCTGAATAAGGCTCAATTACTGGGGTGAAACCTAGATAAAGGTTGCCGCAATCGAGGCTGATATTTTCTTATGTAGCAGATTATCACGGTTGCTGACTGGGCTGCAATGCTGAAAGTACGAAAACACTGGAGATTCATTGCCCTGGTGCTATGACTACCCTGTAATTATCCATCTATTTGATAGTCATTGTTTTTATTATTATCAGTAACTTTTTTGTATTAAAGTGTTACGTGTTTCACTTTTCTCCCCTGTGTGGTTCGTGAGCTATTGCATTATATTCCACCCATTTCAAAATTATCCTCAGTATTTAGATTAGGTTCAGCATAGATTCTTTCTTCAAAATGGTCTGTTGTACACTTGTCTCCTACTAACCTATATTACTTTCCATCAGTTATGATAGCCTTACTCACTGTAAAATTTTACTAGCCATACACGATCACGGTAAGTTACACCTGAATCAAGTAGAAGTGTCTTCGTTGATGAGTACCGCTTCGAACTGAACCGCGATGACCAGCGAATACGTGTCTGGAGGCGTCCGGCACTGCGGTGGGATACCAATGTGACAGTCGCTAGCCATACGGGCCGACAACCCGTAGTGATGGTCTGGGGTGCCGTTTCCTTTCATAGCAGGACCTCTTTGTCATCCGCGGCCCACTTGCAGCACAGCGGTAAGTCGACATTATTCTACGCCTCGGTTTGTTGCCCTTCATGGGAAGCCATCCTGGGCTTGCGTTTCAGCAAGATAATGCCCGCCCGCATAGCGTCAGTGTTTCTACTGCTTGAAATGATAAGGAGATCAAGACACTCAGCTGTCGATAGGCGTTGATACATCAACAGGGACAGCTGAAAATTTGTACCCCGACATGGACGCGAACCCGGGATCTCCTGCTTACGTGGTAGACGCTCTATCCCTCTGATCCACCGACGACCCACAGAATAGTGGGGCTGCAGGTATTTATCCCTTACACGCTTCCCGTGAGACCCACATTCCCAACTTATTGTTCACACACTACATTCGTAGCGCCCTTGCCTATTACACTCATTGCTCTCGGACATGTCCGGAAGAACAAGTACCATCTTCATATACAGGGTGGTCCATTGATCGTGACCAGTCCAAATATCTCACGAAATACGCGTCAAACTAAAAAAGAATATAAAGAACGAAACTTGTCTAGCTTCAACGGGGAAACCAGATGGAGCTATGGTTGGCCCGCTAGATGGCGCTGCCATAGGCCAAACGGATATCAACTGCGTTTTTAAAAAAAATAGGAACCCCCATTTTTATTACACATTCGTGTAGTCCGTAAAGAAATATGAATGTTTTAGTTGGACCACTTTTTTCGCTTTGTGGTAGATGGTCCTGTAATAGTCACAAACATATGGCTCACAATTTTAGATGAACAGCTGGTAACAGGTAGGTATTTTTAAACTAAAATACAGAACGTAGGTACGTTTGAACGTTTTATTTTGTTTGTTCCAGTGCGATACATGTACCTTTGTGAACTTATCATTTCTGAGAACGCATGCTGTTACAGCGTGATTACCTATAAATACCACAGTAATTTAAAAAATGCTCAAAATGACATCCGTCAACCTCAATGCATTTGGCAATAAGTGTAACGACATTCCTCTCAACAGCGAGTAGTTCGCCTTCCGTAATGTTCGCACATGCATTGAAAATGCGCTGACGCATGTAGTCAGGCGTTGTCGGTGGATCTCGATAGCAAATATACCTTCAACTTTCCCCTCAGAAATAAATCCGGGGACGTCACATCCGATGAAAGTGCGGGCCATGGATGGTGCTTCGATGACCAATCCACCTGTCATGAAATACGCTATTGAATACCTCTTCAACCGCACGCGAGCTGTGTGCCAGACATCCATCGTGTTGGAAGTACATCGCAATTCTGTCATGCAGTGAAACATATTGTAGTAACGTCGGTAGATCGTTACGTAGGAAATCAGCATACATTGCACCATTTGGATTGCCATCGATAAAATGGGAGCCAGTTATCCTTTCTCCCATAATGTCGCACCATACATTAACCCGCCAAAGTCGCTGATGTTCCACTTGTCGCAGCCATCGTGGATTTTCCGTTGCACAATAGTGCATATTATGCCGGTTTACGTCACCGCTGTTGGTTAATCACTCTTGGTCGCTAAATAGAACGCGTGCAAAAAATCTGTCATCGTCCCTCAATTTCTCTTGTGCCCAGTGGCAGAACTGTACACGACGTTCAAAGTCGTCGCCATGCAATTCCTGGTGCATAGAAATATGGTACGGCTGCAATCGATGTTGATGTAGCATTCTCAACACCGACGTTTTTGAGATTCCCGATTCTCGGGCAATTTTTCTGCTACTGATGTGCGGATTAGCTGTGACAGCAGCTAAAACACCTACTTGGGCATAATCATTTCTTGCAGGTTGTGGTTGACGTTTCACGTGTGGCTAAACACTTGCTGTTTGCTTAAATAACGTAACTACCCGGCGAACGGTCCGGACACTTGGATAATATCGTCCAGAATACCGAGCAGCATACATAGCACCCGCCCGTTGGGCATTTTGATTACAATAGCCACACATCATCATGATATCGACCTTTCCCGTTATTGGTAAATAATCCATTTTAACACGGGTAATGTATCACGAAACAAATACCGTCCTCACTGGCGGAATGTTACTAGGTACCACGTACTTATACGTTTATGACTATTACAGCGAAAAGGTGGTCCAACTGAAACATTCATATTTCCTTACGTACTATACGAATATGTAACAAAAAATGGGGGTTCCAATTAAAAAAAAACAGTCGATATCCGTTTGATCTATTCCAGCGCCATCTATAGGGCCAGCCACAGCTCTAACTGGTTTCTCCGTTCAAGCTAGACGAGTTTCGTTCATTGTAGTTTCTTCGTGAGATATTCTGCTCAGTCACTATCAATGGACCACCCTGTAGTTAAGGCTAACCGGCCTTTGACCTCCTTCTTCTGTGCTGGATGCACACGCATTACCCGATCTCTTAAGGGACTCGGTAAGATTGTGTGCCTCGAGTAATGAGTGTAATGAACAAGGGCACTACGAATGTAGTGGTGGTCATTTAGTTGGGATGTCGGTCTCCCGGAGAGCGTGCAAGAAATAAATCCCTGTAGTCGCATCATCCTCTGTGCCCTCGTTGGCTCAGATGAATAGAGCGTGTACCATGTAAGCAGAAGATCCTGGATTCGGGTCCCGATCGTGGCACACATTTTTAATTTTCCCTGTTGATGTGTATCAACACCTGTCAACAGCTTAGGGTCTTGATTTCATTTTATCATTTCATTTTAAGAGAGCTTTATGGTCACCGATAGTATCTGTTCTTTCGGACATGTCCGAAATAACAGGTACCATCTTCATATATTTCTACTGCGTGTCTTCGTGCTTGCGAAATCTTATCTTGGCCAGCACACAAGGAGACCCGAAGTCGGATATCGAGTAACGGCTTTATACCGTTGCCGAAATGTTCTTTTCCTTCTAAGGTAGTCCTATGTGTTTCAATTATAAAATGTTTCTTGGCTGCATTTCACGTCAATATTACTTTCTACAAGTTGTCATTCAGTCGTATCTACGTTTTCATACTGATGTTTTCATGTTTAATCTTACTGTTATAAGCTTTGATGTAAACAAAATGTTATGTTGTATGCTACTATCAAACAAACATTGCTTTCCATCATGTTCCAATTACTGTATATTTATAATCATTTCAGCCTATATTTCAATGTGAAGTAGCCTAATTGTATCTACGACTGCTAGATGGCGCGCTCGTTACAGTGCCATGTTCACCTGGCCGCATTTGTTAATGCGGGCACCTCAGTCCGTTTTGCAAGTAACGAGCAGCCCTTGGTGGCTCGGCATCACAGTCTTCTTTATCTTAAATAGCTTTGTGACTAATGCCCTTTTGGAATATGTATTATTTTATACATGACATATAAGTACTGTCAGGCTGTTACGATGATTCCGTACTTACACACTATCATACGTTTTTAGTCATAATTCTGTGGCCATGTTATAGATTATAGATCATTCTTTGTTTTAAATTCTGAAGAAGACACTCCTAGCAGTGTTGAAACCAGGTTAATTTGTTAAAATTATAGTGACCGAGGGCTGTTTCTCTTTCAATTGTAACTATTCACGGTCTCTGAAAGTGCAGCCACGTACAAGAAATGGACGTTTTTATTTGGGCTTTGGGCGGTGTAGAAAATTCGCACTACGAAGTAAAATAAGTTAAATTTTTTCATGTAACTTCACAAACAGTTAATGTCGCTAGTGAATAATAATTAAAAACCATTCAACAGGCAAGATCGCATAAAATACTATTTATTTTAGGCAACCGGTTTCAACAGACTATGCTGCATCTTCAGGTCTTAAAATCTTTTTGTTTTAAAATATGTACATTTTACGCAAAAACAACACATTACCCATTAGACATATTGTGCGTGATGTCAGCGTAAATGGAACATGTTATGCAACAAAAAGATTTTAAGGCCTGGAGGCGACACCATAGTCTGATGGAACCGGCTGTCTTATGCGATCTTGGCTGTTGAATGGTTTTTAACACTCAAACAGATAGCTCTTAAGCTGTCTCAAAATGAGAGAATTCCGTTAATGAGAATGTCCGATGCCCACAGCGTCGCTAGAGGTGGTCACAGGTCATATAAAAACTTCATTCTCTCACTACCACTCACCACCTCCAATTCCTCTCGCAGGCGTTCGTTAGCACCGCCACAATTGTCTGAGATTGTGACCTCGGCTCGCTAGTCCCCTCCAGTCTAATGACAGCGCCTATCCATCTCTGTTCTCCTGTCCTTTATTATTTTTGCTCTTAGTTTTTATCCCCAAGCCGCCGTGGAAGCGATTCATATCCAGTGTGGTTAAGAAATGATGATGTATCCCAGACCTCCATTAGCTGCGTAACGATTTGCGTAGGCGCCATTTACTCGTTCAAACTGTACGCGAATATTTTACGGTTGACAGAGGGGAACGCAGTGTCCTTATCAAAACATGACAGTCTGTGTCTGAGGGTCGCAGGGCGTAACGATTTCCGGCGACCTTCATCGAATTTCGCGACGGCAAACGGGGTCCTGGCGACTCTTGCTAATGATAATGTTAGCACTTCGTGAAAGGCCGGTTCCTTCTCTATACAGTACATACCTAATCAAACTCTCCGCCAGCCGTTGTACAGTGTTCTATACCTGTATTACCGGACTTCTGTTCACTTCCACTTTCTTATACCTCCGGACGCACCTCACGGTCCCTTCCCTTATTATCACAATCAATATCATAGATACACGATAATGCCACAATCATTCACGAACTGTGGACAGTGTTTATTTAAACTATATATGGTTCAAATGGCTCTGAGCACTATGGGACTTAACATCTGAGGTCATCAGTCCCCTAGAACTTAGAACTACTTAAACCTAAGTAACCTAAGGACATCACACACATCCATGCGCGAGGCGGAATCGAACCTGCCAACGTAACGGTCGCTCGGTTCCAGACTGAAGCGCCTAGGACCGTTCGGCCACAATGACCGGCTAAACCATATAATACAGCTTCAACAAAGAGGAACAATTAATTATTGCAGTGTTCGAATTGAGAACAACTGTCACCATGAGTAACATTGAACTACATGCTCTCGGTGTAGCGAAGCATCTTACATCACTGTGAGGCTTCCGGTCCAGATTGTGTACCAGTTAGGTTCCTTTCATTGTGTGCTCATGCAGTAGATCCGCACTTAGCTGTAATATAAAACCTCTCGATCGACGAGGATCCGTACGTTAAGACTAGAAACATGCACAGGTCACGCTTATATAAACAACAAGTGTCTGGCACAGTTGTTAGATCGGTTACTGCTGCTACAATGGCAGGTTATCAAGATTTAAGTAAGTCTGAACGTGGTTTTACAGTTGGCGCACGAGCGATGGGAAACAGCATCTCCCAGGTAGCGATGAATTGGCTGTTTTCCCGTACGACCATTTCACGTGTGTAATGCGAACATCAGGAATCCGGTAAAACATCATATCTCCGACACCGACGCGAACGGAAAAAGATCCTGCAAGAATGGGTCAATGACGACTGAAGAAAATCGTTCAACGTGACAAACTTCTACAAGTGCTGCAGATTTCAGTGCTGGGCCATCACCAAGTGTCAGTGTGCGAACCATCAATGATATGGGTTTCCGGAGCTGAAGGTCCACGCGTGAACCCTTGATGACTGCACGCCACAATGTTTTACGCCTCGCCTGGGCCCATCTACACCGGTATTGGACAGTTGATTACTGGAAACATGTTGCGGGGTCGGACGACTCTCGTTTCGAATTGTATTGAGCGGATGGACGTGTACGGGTATGGAGATAACCTCATGAATCCATGGACCGTGTACGTCAGCAGGGGACTGCTCAAACTGGTGGAGGCTCTGTAATGGTGTGGGGCGTTTGACAGTTGAAGTGATATGGGACCCCTGATACGTCTAGATAGGACAGGTGACATGTAAGTAAGCTTTGTTTCTGGTACCTGCATCTGTTCATGTCCACTGTGCATTCAGGCGGAGTTGGGAAATTCCAGCAGGACAATGTGACACCCCACACATCCAGAATTGTTACAGAGTACCTCCGGAACAGTCTTCTGGGATCAAACTCTTTGAGTGTACCTGGGTGCCTTGGAACGTTGTGTTGAGAAGAGATCTCCATCCCCTCGTACTCTTACGGATTTACGGACAGCCCAACAGAATTCATGGTGCCAGTTCCTTCCAGCATTCCTTCAGACAATAGTCAAGTAAACGTCACGTCGTGTTGCGGCACTTCTGCGTGCTCGTGGGGGCCCTACAAGATATTAGGCAAGCGTACCAGTTTCTTTGGTCCTTCAGTGTAGTAGTAATACGATGAGTTACAAACTAATATCACTAACATCTATATAGAGCAGCGTTTTGGAACATAAACGGTGTTATTGACAAAAAGGTAACACAGATTCTGAAAATGTTCTTCTTGTGAAACACAACTAACTCTTTGTTTGTATGAAGTAATGGATGCTATCGACAGGGGCTCTCAAATTGAGACTCTTTCTAGATTTCTTCAAGGCTTTTTACTCAAGTCCCCACATGCGACTTCTAATCAAGTAGCGTGCCTATGGAGTACCATATTAATTGTGCAATTGGATTCGTGATTTGCTGTTAGAAAAGTTACGGACGTAGTAACTAAGTCATAGAGTAAACTAGAAGTGATGTTTGGTGTCCCCTGCTGTTTCTGGTCTATATAAACGATTTAGAAGACGCCCTCAGCAGACTGTTTGCAGTTTATGCTGTCATTTACCATCTCATGAAATTATACCATCATAACCAATTGCAAAACGATTGACACAAGATATCTGTATGGAGTGAAAAGTGTCAATTGACTCTAAATAATGAAAAGTACGAAAATATTCGCAGGTATAGTAATAACAATCCGCTAAACTTTGGTTACACAATAAATCACGTGAATGCAAAACCTATAAATTTAACTATATATGTAAGGATTGCAAATACTATGGTATCATCAAATGTCCTATAAATTTAACTAAATATGTAAGGATTGTAAATACTATGGTATCACCCTATGGGCATTGTAAGGTTGGCAACTACATTGCAAGTTTTCGTTAGACACCGACAGCTGTAGCGCGGGACCTGGCGGCCCAACGGAGCGCGCCTTCAAAGTCGTGTCTCCGGTGACTCAATTAGTTGCAGCACATAACCTTAACGCACTTGTACCGAACTTCTACGAGTAATATTGTGGAGAAATCGAAAACAGGGTGAGAGTTATAGGCACAACCCTTACAAGATGCAACAGGTCTACTTAAGATACCTCCTACACTACGTTTTTTGTCCTTTTCTGGAGTATTTCAGTGTGGTGTGGGATCCACATAAGATAAAATTGAAGGAGGATGTCAAACAAGATCATAGAATAGGATAGCTCGTTTATCACGGAATAGGGGAGAGAGTGCCATAGATAAGATACGCGATTCGGGTGGGAACCATTAAAACAAAGGTGTTTTTCGTTGCGGTAGGATGTTCTCGTAAAGTTTGAACGACCAACTTCCTCCTCCAAAGGCAAAAATGCTTTTCTGGCGCCCACCTACATAGGGAGAAATGATCGTCTTATTAAAATAAGAGAAATCAGAGCCCGCATGGAAGGCTGTAAGTGTTTGTTTTCCCCTCACACTGTTCAAAAGTGGAACGTAAGACAAATAGGTTTAACCCTCTGCCAAGCATTTACACATGAATTTCAGAGTAGTCATGTTGGTACACACATAAGTTTTTAAGATTCTGCCTTGATAAATTTTCTGACTGCTTTGGCCACAATTCCAAATTATATGTAATCTCGTCTAACATTCATTATTCTGCGGAAAAATACAGAAAAATTCGTTAATGCTGTTGAAACACTGATGGAGTATATATGGGTGAGGAAATAAAATCAAGAAACTGTGTTTTACTAAAGGCAGAGTCTTTGAAAGAAACGTTGTTATGCAGGAAACATGAAGTGGAAGTGGAGGAAAGAATGAAATGGAGCTTCACGGTTTGAAAACTATGTGACGTTATTTTGGTGATTAAAAAACCGAATCAAATTTACATAGAACTTGGCACCACAAGCTCATTCATCAGTAAGACCTTTACCACCTCTGGCCGGGATGGGTGCACTAGCTCAGTTGGGAAGGGTGTCACAAAGCGGTTGTATTCTCACCTGAGGAAAACTAGTCGACAACAGTTGTAACTGGTCCTTGAAATTCTCGGTACCAGTAGTGGGACGGAGTTTGTGTCCAAGTTAATCACACACATGTCCTCTCATTTACGTATCTGGTTGCTGACCTCGAGTCTACCTCGCCATCGCGCAGTTCACAGACACACGTTCCACGTGCGGACTAACATTGTCGCTGGCCGTTGTGGCGAAGCGGTTCTAGGCACTTGAGTCTGGAACCGCGCGACCGCTATGGTCGCAGGTTCGAATCCTGCCTCGGGCATGGATGTGTGTTATGCCTTAGTCAGGTTTAAGCAGTTCAAATTCCAGGGGACTGATGACCTCAGGTGTTAAGTCCCATTGTGCTCAGAGCCGTTTGAACCATTTTGAACCAACATTGTCCTGTTGAAAAATTGCATCACCGTGCTGTCATGTGGTTAATCAAGATGTCCGTGAGGTAGCGTTGTGTTCTCAGAGCTCCTCATCACTAACAGACGTTAACTGAAGTTATCATATTTAACTGCCCACTCCATGGAGGAGTAACACTTTTTTACCTTTCCGAAACTTTGGAAGAATGGAACCTCTCCTCAGGTCGCGCCAAATCTGCCGATAATGATCATATCGGTTAGTGCAGAACCGCAATTCATCGGTGGACACAATGCGTCGCCAATCATCAGCAATGCATGCTTCTGGTTACGGTAACATTCCAACCGCAGCCGTTTATGTTACGGCGTTAGCAGCAGCCTACGCATTGGTCGCTTATTTCCTAGTCTGGCTGTGGGATGCCACAGAATGTATTGTAGGATTTCCATTAGTTGTTGTTTGAGGGCAGGATCAGATGTGAAAATTCCTTGTGTTGGTCAGACGCAGTGACCGAAACGTTGGTGACGAGTGTGTCCACCTTCTCGTTCCCATGTAGTCCATCAGCAGGCCACAGATGTGAATACTGCAAGATTCAACAAGAAGCCCAAATGGAAACCCATAATGAGGCCACTTTTTAAGTCTGATAAGTGCTGATAACGCCATCTCATACGAGTACGTTGGATCTCCTTGACCTTCACCGTCACCACTCAACATCTTACACTGTTCACTCCCCTGATATACCCTATCACATCTACTCACAACACTAAAAATGACCAACAGTAATGCATTCTTGTGGCCGTTCTACCTAGCACATACCTAGCACAGAGAATTTCAGTTCTACAATTTAACCCACCCACCGACCGTGTGTGTGTGTGTGTGTGTGTGTGTGTGTGTGAGAGAGAGAGAGAGAGAGAGAGAGAGAGAGAGAGTGCGCCTGCCTGTGCGGAAGTTACTTTGCGGTCTGACCATTCTTCCCGGGTGCCTCATTTCTTTTCTTTTTTCTTTTTGTTTTACTGGCCATTTGTTACTCGTCATCGATTACACAAATACGTCACCTTTCTACCAATGGATTCCAATTAAGCTTCCCGAACTTCTCCGTTACACTTTCATGTACACCGATATGTTAGAATGCCAAAGCGCATCTCTGAATTTTTTACTTGCTGTTGTCATGTTTACGTAATAAGAATGCCACAAGTTGTAACAATGCTCTGGAACTGGTAAGCTCACCATTGTGCACGCAGTTTCAGTTGCTAATGCGGTGCACTTTCCAGAACCCCTCCCAACAAACCTAAGTCTCCCATTCTCCTTCACTAGCAGAGTTTTTATATATTCGTGCCACGTCATGTCACTTTTTAGTATTATCGCTAGATATTTATGCGATATGATGTGCTCAAGAAATCTGTAATTAATTCTATTATCAGTTTCTTTTATTTATTTACTTATTTATTTATTGAGTAACGAAAATCGTCCACTGACAAAATACCTTTCGAACGGTTTGGTAGACTATTTCTGCTGTGTATAAAATATTGTTGTGTTCCTCAAAGTTGTGAAATACAGCCTGCATAGTAGGTAGAGGACGCTGAGTCGATAAAAAAATTTAGTGACAACCTTGAACAATACCGGCTACTTCTACTATAACAATTCGTCGATACAGTTAGTTCTATGAAAGTAATATGAAATGACTATGAACATATATTAACTAAAAGGGTACTCGACTATGTTTAGTTATCCGAAAGGTTATATTTTTATAGAAGAAAGTAGTTGAACTAACAGGATTCAAACCAAGTTTACAGTGTTCTAAAGTAAACTGTAACTACGTAAAAGTAAACAAACCATTTCTACAAATACAATATTAACGTAACAGCATTTAAACAGAACACAGGTTTGAAAATTATATGTGCAGATTAATTACAGTGAAATAAATATACAGATATAAACACTTACATAGATGCTCAACCAAACAAAATGTGACACAGATGTCACATTAAGCATAAGAAAGCAAAGAATTCACATGAGGGGGCTATGGTTGGTACACTAAAAATTGTTTCAAGCAACAGGTTGTAAAGTCACAGTTGTGGAGCTATGGCCATAAAATGAAAGACAATCAGCAATGAGTGCGTGGAAATGTATGTGCAGTTACACTAACTTAGAAAGGTAACCCTAGTGGGACAATAAAAATGATTGAGAATGTTGGCATAATTTTAGTGTTCAAATAACAGTTATTTAAAAAAATACATAAATTAAGATAAACAAGTTATTGATCGAATTCCATTAACAACTAACAGGTGGTTGCCAGCCCAGTTAGCCAAGCTGTGTAACGCACGCCTCTCTGGAGTGCGAAGGAGCGCCAGTCCCTGGCGCCGAATCCGCCTTGTGGACTTGTGTCGAGGTCCGGTGAGTCGCCAGTCTGTGGATGGTTTTGAGGCGGTTTTTCATCTACTCGGCGAATGCGAGTTGGCTCCCCTTACTCCGCCACAGCTACACTATGTTCACAATTGTTCCGCAAACAAGTTCTCCACGTACTCATCATCTACCGGGGACCGAACCGCATAATAATCCTGGGTTCGTCGTGGCACGACGGAGGGGTGAAGTGGACTGTGGTACTCGTCGTGGGGATGTGGACCACTGCGGCTTTGGCGGGGATGGAGCTTCTCCATCATTTCTAGGTCCCTGGTTAACATACAATACAATACAATCCATTAGGTGGTTTAAGACTACATTGGACAAGGATTCTGGTTTGGCAAAGACGGTTTAACTCTGGTCGTAAAAATGTGGATAACTCAACCTAAATTGATCTGATGCTGAGCAGAATTTGATTGATAAAACCTACTGAAGTTTCTCTATATAGTTTCATCAGAGCAAGTGGCGATTGAGGTCTGTACGCCCTGACAATGCTGGAGCGGCAGTACATCAACTTGTTTGCTTCATGTGGCAATGTAAATTGCAGCTGGCGAGATGTGTGCGGTGGAGGTGACAGGTGGAGGTGGCACCTGTGAATCGATCGCGGCCACGAAAGAAATGCAAAAATCTAGTCTAGCGATCAGGCAGTCGGATCGCCATTTACTCTCTACCCGTTTGCTGATCATATCAAGGGCCAATTTGGCTCAATTGTACGACAGAGCACACAATGATACCAAACGTCAAGACTGGTAAAGCAAAAACGAATAAGTGTGCCCTCAGAAAATGAGTAATCCGAGATGCCTGAAGTCACGCTGTCGCTACAATAAGAAGTTAACCACAGGCTCCCCAGTCTGAACTACTCGCAAGTGAAGTCAGTCTTAGGACAGGTCCCAAGTACCAGCCACACATGCGGGAGCTTCTGCCAGAAGTGCTTCCACAACGAAGTCCTGCACCCGAGTGCTCCGCCCCTTTCCAGAAAAAAAATCCGTTTTCCCGTAAATTGCACGAACAACACCACCTTCACACCGTCTTGAGCCAATAACAGAACTCTAGAGGCGCTAAATTTCCCCTCCCACACGACAGCACAAATCCATGTCGAACCAGGGTAAGAGTTAAGAAACCTGCATCTCTGGAAAAAAGAAACTACCAATTACTGGCCTTTTCAAGTTTTCGCAGAGGAGGAAGAGACGATTTCTCCAAAGCTGTGTCTCTTCCTACAGCAACAAGCAAACAGATACAATCTCAAAGATCTTTATCTAAATTGCCTGTGCCTTGGAGCTTGTTAGTTCTACCTATGAGGAGTAATAAAGATTCTATCTTTAAACGTTTCTCAGATACCGGATTTTTCTTATACAACAAAGGTGGCCAGTGTAAGTGGTCCACTGTCCTATTTGAACTTTCGACGAACATGAAAAGTTTTCAAATTTTTATTACGCATGGCTCTGCACACAGTGCCTGGTTTACGACTTTACTGTGTAGATGTGGTCCTTCAGACCATCACCCTAGCCTAGGCTTTCACTGGTGCCGCAGCAGGTATAGCAGCATTGTTCTGCTGGAGATGTGTCACATTGAGAGGGTGCCCTGTCTGCCCTGTACCGTTGTGGACCCGTCCGGCAATATTTACTGAGGGATGGGCTCACTGACAATAGCTTTCAACTCCCAACATGCTGTTTCTACAAGCTATGAACCATAAAAATATCTCATGCCTTTGGAGCCGTTCCAGGCTCCATTAACGCCTGCTCAGGCCGTTAAGTTTGTAGAGTCTCCCTCAAAGGTGAGTCAGTTGGTAACAAAATCTTTAATAATTCTCCATGACGAAAAATAGGTGAGAGAGTAACTTGCCCTCTCTCAACTTCCCTCAGCCAATACCTGCCATGGTAAAGAACATACTGACTGAGTTTTAGACAGTTATTTCAGTTGAAGTGCCAGTGCTTGGCATACTAAACTTTATTCTCGGATGGTTACGTTAGACGCGAATTTTCTTCAGTATTTCCTGGGTAGAACGTGACTGTCAAATCAATTACTGGTGCCATAAGAGTAGTGTGGTCTATTGGTTAAAATAATAAGCTATAGACTGTGGTAACAGCATCGTAGTATGACAGTCTTTCGTGGTACAATGTTACTGATAATCAAATAAGGAGCGTGACTGAATTTTTATTTTATCAAGTCCAGTTGACCAGTCAGACTGAATAAAGGCTGTGGTGAAAAATAAAATAAGATTAAATTTTTAACAAACTCTTTTCTTCGAATGATATATACAGGATGAGTCACTAACTTTTGCCACCAAGAATATCTCCGAAAGTATAATAGGAGTTCAAAAGTTTGTGAGACAAAAGTTGCATGGGACAACAAGAGCCATAATATGACGTTGATTTTCTGTTGCTAATTGGGGTCGCTTTAGAAATATGAAGGTCAAGTTTGTTTTTTGTTTTTTTAAAATGGGATGCTATAGTTCGGTACTTATTTTCTGATAGTGGCTATCGAAACTAATCCAGTGATGTGTGACAGTAAGGTCTTTGGAGGGCAACAAAGGTCAAAAGGTCGCTGACTGCTGTCGTTTTACGGGTGTAGCTCCTCGGTGGTGCATTCGCGACCTGCGATTTTCTGCAAAAATTTCCTGTATTGCGGTTCGCCTACCCTACTGTGACGTCATCAGGTTGTTTTGCTCTATCCCCTATGTACCGGGCATAGTGCGGCTCAGACAGCGGCGGTTTCAGGTCACATACTGCTACGGCGTTAACGCGGGACTGACTTCCAGCGTAACTGTAACCTGGGGAGAGATTGTGGTTCGGCAGCGGATCCTGGCAGCGTAAATGCTTTATGGCGCCCAGCCATGGCGAATGGGCCGCTGCGACCATAACGGGAGCACTACGAGACGGTATTGGATTCTGTGCGACAGGGAAGGCCGTACCGCAGCCCCCAGTGTTTTACGGACAGCCGCACTTTATTCCGGTGGTTTCTTGTCAAGATGTTATAAATAAAAGTTATTATCAATTCAGCCCAAACATCCACGGTAGCAGAGCACTTCTACTATAGTCTTCTAGGAAGGTGACTGTATGCGCGGTACAATCGACTTAAAACTGCCGCGAACGGGCGGCACTAGAACAGAAACACACTGACAAATAACCAATAATATTTATTAACAGTGATACATTGATCACAAGAATTTTCCTTTAACTTTGGTAGCAGTTTGACTCGTGACTTTTTATGTCGTATACCTAACACGAGATGTGTTCTTAAAGCACGTACAGTTTTGAAAGTCTGCCACTGCAGCGCGGCGGTCGGCATTTGGCACACGTGGGCTGTGTATCGCACTCTTTTTGCCAGATCACAGCGAAGCCATTGCTGAGTCATTCGGCAAATTTACATTTTTTAAGAGTATTTGAAATGTCTCATCGGCTTAGAATCCCCCTGAGTGTGAAATACGCACTGTGGTTCGTTTTCCCAGTGCTAGAGGCGTGAAGGCGGCTTAAATTCATCGTCAATTCAGTGACGTGTGCGGAGAAATCATTATAAGTGATGAGATGGTACGGAACTGGGTGAGAGCTTTCAAAGATGCCCGTACAAATGCGGATGATGTGGAACGAAGTAGGCGGCCCTCAGTCATTACTGACGATTTGGTGCAGAAAGTTGATGAAAAACTAAGAGAGAACGGACGTTTTACGTTTTCGAGTTTATGAGATAAGTTTTCGCAATGGTCAAGAAGTGTACTTTATGTAGTTCACACAGAACTTTTAAATTATCGACAGTTACGTTCACGCTTGGTACTGATAATGCTGACTAAGGTGCACAAAAGTAAACGATTAGACAGGTCTCTAACTTTCCTAGACTGGTACAGTTGATGAGGTGACGAATTTTTGAGCCAAATTGACGGGAAAAATGGATGTCTTAAATAACACCCGAAACAATGCAACAAACCATGAAATGCCAGGATTCGATATCACGAAGGAAAGTTAAGTTCAACCAAACGATTTCTGCCCACAATGTCATGTGTACTGTTTTATGGGACAGGAAAGGGGAGTAGCTTAAGGATTTTTTCCTCGTGGTGATAATAAATTCTCCCGACTTATTGCGGGATCTTAAAAATCTGCGCCATGAAATCCAAAACAAAAGGCGTGCGTGCTGAGGAAGGTATCATTTAGGTCATGACAGTGCCCGTCCATGCCAATCGAACTCAAGAGCTGGTCGGATCATTTAGCTGGAAATAATTTTATCACTCTCTGTACAACTCTGATCTAGCGTCCCCCCTACTTATACCTCCCGAGGAGATCACGAATGTAAAATTAGAGAGATTAGAGCGCGCACGGAGGCTTTCAGACAGTCGTTCTTCCCGCGAACCATACGCGACTGGAACAGGAAAGGGAGGTAATGACAGTGGCGCGTAAAGTGCCATCCGCAACACACCGTTGGGTGGCTTGCGGAGTATAAATGTTGATGTAGCTGTAGATGTGACTATCACGCTACCATGTGTTGCTGTAATTGAAGAAGTATCTTGGTGGCCACTGCCAAGGCGACAATGAAGGTGTCAAAACGACTAAGTTGCAATGGTTTCCTAATCAGCTGTTTGTACAATATTTATGCGAATTATATAGAGAAGCAGATTAAAGTAAACGATTTCAGGTAAAATTAAAACTGCTGAGGAAAGTGTTCTCGTTTTATTTTTATTTCAAAAAGTTACTATCTGAAAAAACAACTTCATGCAATGAAATCTAAATAGCGTTACTACATCTTAGCAGTGTATGATATTGTCTCTATGACTAAAAGTATTATGTATACAGACATTGTTAATTGTATCTATTCTTCTTTGGAACTGTAATATTCTGAACGAAACTCACGGAAGCAAAAAAAAAAAAAAAAAAAAAAAAAAAAAAAAAAAAAAAAAAAAAAAAAAAATTAAAAAAACCAATTAAAATTCTGGCTATGGGCACTGAAATTCCAAATCTGGCTAATAACCAATATTACAAAGAAGTGGTCTCTTTCGCCTATAATGGCGACAGTAATAATGGCAAGAAATTTACACTCAATCGGATCTTAAAAGGTTATATTTTAATCCCACCAGGCAATTACATTTTGACTGCAAGTATCTGACGCCAAAAATGTCGATAATAGTAATAATAAGGAAACTGTACTCGGAACAATGAAATCTTAGATAGTCAAAATTCCATCCCCATGGCAGTTAAATTTGATGTAAGTTTCTTTCACCCAAAACGGCCATAATAATAAGGTAAGAAAATTTTAATAAAACAATCAATCTTGAATAGTTAACATTTTATCCTCATGAATAATTTTGATAGTATTTATGCTTTGCCCAAATTAGCGATAATAATGAAGATATAAAAATTTCTACTAGAAAAGTCAGTTCTTAAAAGATTCAATTTAAACCGAAAAGCAGTTAAATTTCAATTGTAAGAATCTATCGCCCAAAATGATAAGAATGGTATTAATGGGAAAACTTTACTCAAAACAATGAAATGTTAAATAGCTAAATTTTCATCTCCAAGGAAGTTTCATTTTGCTGCAAGTTTCACCCAAAATGGCGATAATAACAATTGTAAGAATATTTTCCAACAAATAATTTTAAATGGTTAAGTTCACATCTCCAAAACAGTTAACTCTTAACTGTAGACACTGAATTATCGGAGTAATACAATAAATGAATGTAATTAAGCTAATGGCCCTACCCAAAGGCTGACTGAACTCTTCAACACCAAGAGGAGACACCATCACAACCCCAGCCTAGGCAGGCTACTGGTGGTGGGAAAAACCAAAGAGGTGCTACAGGTATAACACACCAAGGTTTCCCAAAAGTAACCAGTAACGGCCAAGGTACAGTAACAAAATACAGATGGATATAAATGTACACACATACACAAGATACCAAATCAACTGTTTTAAGGCAATGGGCGGAAGCCAACAAGATGAAGAAACGATCGGATGAAAGAATCAGTGAGCGCAGCTGTGCCACAAGAAAACGTGGAAACAATTAGGACTGAGACACAGGACTATACACTACATGACGCAAGTATTTGTGTTCACCCAACAGAAATGGCTCTGAGCACTATGGGTCAACATCTAAGGACACCAGTCCCCTAGACTCAGAACTACTTAAACCTAACTAACCTAAGAACATCACACACTTCCATGCCCCAGGCAGGATTCGAACCTGCGACCGTAGCAGCGGCGTGGTTCCGGACTGAAGGGCCTAGAACCGTTCGGCCACAGCGGCCGGCTCACCCTAAGACTGATCCATGTTAGCCAAAACTGGAAAGGTCTAGTGAAAACCTTTACAGCATCCACCAAGCTAACTATTGTGTCCAATGGAGTACAGGCTAAAATAAAAGAACTGGCGATAAATATAACTCAGCACGCCCAAAATAATATTATTCTCTGTCTGATAGTTGGCAGCACTATTAGTGTTTGAAAACTGTGCGCCAATGGATGAGACAGCGGAAGTAATAAGAGTCCTGAGTGCCATCTAGAGGGGGCTGCTCAGATATGAGAAGGCACCTGGCGAGTGATGTGCTTGTTTAATGGCGGCCTCTCGTGGTATCGTTGTGTTTCTCTTGAGGCACGCACACAACAGTTTTTCAGCTCAGTATATGACTCAGTTGACTGCCAGGTTGCGCAGTGAGATTCTGCCAAACTGCTGGACGTCACAGCAATTACTACAGGTCATTTTATTTAGTCACCGGTTTGTTGGATGGACCTCTTGCACTGCAAAAAATGTCAGTTACTTCTTAATATTCTGTAATCTATGTTTTAACAGGAGAGGAAGTGGATCCTGCGTTCTGTCCTCATGGCTTAGAACGAGCACAGGATCATCCAAGCTCACTGCCCTAATCACTGTACAATGAAACAGACACTTCTCCTGCTGCAGGCACAAAGTGGTCTTAAAGCGGAAGAAATACACACTGAAGCAATGAAGGCATACTGGGAAAATTCGAAAACACAACAACGGTTTATGATTTGGAATTGGAACGTGGCCTACATCTACATCTACATTATCCTTTATAACCAGAATAAGAAAAAAGAAGAATTTGGCAGAAAGCAAAGGAGGTTGTTTCACTTCGTAATATAACTGTAAAATATTTCACAAAATTAACCTTCGTTTTCATATGAAGCAAAGAAGAAATCGGAAAAAAGTACACAATTAATTTTTTAAGCAGGTGGTTTTGAAACCACCACGAGAAACAGTTTCCAATCACCCATCATTTCAGATGACATATTTCAAAACCAAATCGCAACTTTTTCTCTACACGATTCCATATCTTGTAACTTCCATGAACTTATAATGCGCAAAACTAATTACAGTCCTAAATAACAAGCAAAAATGGGAATAAAATTTAATAAATTTCGTATCAATACCGTATACTGCCCCATCGGTTTCATTGCGAGACCAGTGGAGAAAGTAGTAACACAAACTGAAATTTACGCTACGATAACCTCAGATAAGCTTACTTCCAATGATTTCTTTAGTATGTCTACTTCAAGAAAAGCCACACCTCGCAATCTCCTACAATCAAGTTGCAAAATTTGCGCTCCGATTGTTGCTCTAATGCTATAAGTGACACCTACAATGGATTACATTCGTACAAGTACCTTAGTGTATCACTCGATTTTTCTGTCTCACAACAACGTTGGTGGTTCCATGCTGAAGTCACTGCTACGTCAGTAATAATAATAGTAATAATAATAATAATAATAATAATAATAATCTCCGTGGAGGTTCAGGAAAAGAACAGGCCTCCGGTATGTTCTACCAGTCGTAAAAGAAGACGAAAACAACAAACCACTAATAGGGCTAACCCCCCTTTTGGTGTGATTAGTTGGTTCAGGACAGAACTAATGAAGACTCGGGCAAGAGCTGTCATGGTTGGGGACGACGCTTGAACCCTATGCCCGTCCACAATGGTAACGACACTGCTAGCCACACGGAAAATGATTTAAATCCAAATAGAGGTGTTTTGTAGGATACGTCCTGCATCCACCCTAGAAGTAAAACAAAGAGAGAGGATGAGATGGTCGGATGTAGTTAACTGACACCTCATGTTCTGTTATTACCTAGCAACAAACTTAGGAACCAACACAACTGGATACAGTTCACAAGTATACACAACATTTATTACCAGATACCCAGAATTAAAATTTTTTACAGAACAACGACCAGCTGATCACATTCGCATAATAATGCAAAACAACAGGATACCAATGTCAGAATTAGAAAACATCAAACAACGAGTACAACCAATAATAATAATAATCATCAAACAACGAGTACAACCAATAATAATAATAATAATAATAATAATAATAATAATAATAATAATCATCATCATTTAAGACTGATTATGCCTTTCAGCGTTCAGTCTGGAGCATAGCCCTCCTTGTAAAATTCCTCCATGATCCCCTATTCAGTGCCTCTTCTGATTTTAAAACTAGTACTTCAAAAACATTCTTAACCGAATCCAGGTACCTTCTCCTTGGTCTGCCCCGACTCCTCCTACCCTCTACTGCTGAACCCATGAGTCTCTTGGGTAACCTTGCTTCTCCCATGCGTGTAACATGACCCCACCATCTAATCCTGTTCACCCTCACTGCTACATCTATAGAGTTCATTCCCTGTTTTTCTTTGATTTCCTCTTTGTGGACACCCTCTTGCCATTGTTCCCATCTACTAGTACCTGCAATCATCCTAGCTACTTTCATATCCGTAACCTCAGCAACAAATACTGGAACAAGATAATGTGCAATCAGGAGAAGAAGAAAATATAGTAATGGTCTCAAACATCCCAGAGCAAACAAACCAAGAACAACACGCATCAATTAAACAATAAGAGGAAAACGAAATCTTAAGACAGCCACCAGAACAAATACAAAAAGAACACGAAGTGACACACATGTTACATATAAAAGAAAAATTTCAGCTTACATATGTAGAATACAAAGAAAAAATACAGACATTAGACCATTCTTGCATAACCACCAAATAACCCAGAAGTCGAAACAACAATAACAACTATCAACACAATCATACACAACAAATTAAATGAAAATACAACTATGGAAGAGTTACAACTACTGGTTTATATAGGAGCACTCACTAAACTTAATATCACACTAGACAGAGATCAGAACCAACCAACACACAGAAGAAACCCGCAAAACGAGCATAGCATCACAGGCTACAGATCAGAATGGAAAAACTGAGGAAAGATGTCGGACAGTTAACACAGTTTATAAGAAATGAGGTATCAGACAAAAAACTAAAAAGGTTAGGTAAAATCTCACAGCAAGAAACGATAGATCAATTAGATGAAAAGAAGCAGAAATTACAACAATTGGCCAAACGACTTAGAAGATACAAAAAAAGTGAAAATAGAAGGAAACAAAACCAAACATTCAACACAAACCAAAAGAAATTTTACCAGACAATAGATAACACACACATTAAAATAGACAATCCACCAAACATAACAGACATGGAACACTTCTGGAGCAACATATGGTCAAACCCGGTACAACATAACAGACATGCACGGCGGATACACGCAGAAACAGACACATACAAGATGATACCACAAATGCCTGAAGTGATAATTTTGCAACAGGAAGTCACCCGAGCAATCAATTCTATGCACAATTGGAAAGCCCCTGGAAAAGATAAAATAGCGTATTTCTGGCTAAAGAAGCTCACCTCAACACAGTCACATCTAACTAAGTTATTTAACAGTTACATTGCAGACACATACTCATTTCCTGATACACTTACACATAAAATAACTTATCTGAAACCTAAAGATCAAGCAGACACAGCAAACCCAGCAAAATATCGCCACATAACATGCCCACCAACAATGTACAAACAATTATATTCAGTCATTACACAGAAATTAATGACATACAACACAGTAAAAAATTGTAAATGAAGAACAAAAAGGCTGTTGCAAAGGAGCACGAGGATGTAAAGAGCAACTAATAATAGTTGCAGAGGTGACATATAAAGCTAAAACTAAACAAAGGTCGCTACACTACGCATACAATGATTACAAAAAAGCTTTTGATAGTGTACCCCACTCATGGTTACTACAAATATTGGAAATATACAAAGTAGATCGTAAATTGATACAGTTCCAAAACATAGTAATGAGAAATTGGAAAATCACACTCAATATCCAAACAAATTCAAATAATATCACATCACAGACAATACAGATTAGGTGCGGAATATACCAAGGAGACTCATTAAGTCCTTTCTGGTTCTGCCTTGCTCTGAACCCACTATCCAACATGCTACACAATACAAATTATTGATACAATATTACTGGAACATACCTACACAAAACCACACATTTGCTATACATGAATGATCTAAAACTACTGGCAGCAACAAATCAACAACTCAACCATTTACTAAAGATAACAGGAGTAACTGAAAACAGAATTGACAGCAAGAAACAAGACAAAAGCTATAAATACTTATTCCATACCAATATTGAACTACTCATGTGGAGTAGTGCAATGGAGTAACACAGATCTAGAAACAATCAATACACTTACGCGATTATAATGCCACAAATATAGAATACATCACATACATTCATCAACAGAAAGATTCACATTAAGCAGAAAGGAAGGAGGAAGGGGATTTATCGACATAAAAAAACCTACATTATGTACAGGTAGACAATTTAAGAAAATTCTTTATAGAACGAGCAGAAACTAGCAAAATACACAAAGCAATCACTTATATAAGTACATCAGCTACACCACTACAATTTCGTAACTACCTCTACAACCCTGTAGATCACATAACATCAACAGATACGAAGAAAGTAAACTGGAAAAAGAAAACACTACATGACAAGCGCCCGTATCATCTAACACAGCCACACATCGATCTAGACACATCCAACACATGGCTAAGAAAAGGCAATATATATAGTGAGACGGAAGGATTCATGATTGCAATACAGTATCAAACAATAAACACCAGATATTACTGCAAGCATATTATTAAAGATCCCAATACCACAACAGATAAATGCAGACTTTGCAAACAACAAATAGAAACAGTAGACCATATCACAAGTGGATGTACAATATTAGCAAATACAGAATACCCCAGAAGACATGACAATGTAGCAAAAATAATACATCAACAACTTGCCATACAACACAAACTTATAAAACAACACGTTCCCACATACAAGTATGCACCACAAAGTGTACCGGAGGATGATGAATACAAATTATACTGGCACAGAACCATTATAACAGATAAAACAACAGCACATAACAAACCTGACATCATAGTCGCCAATAAAAAGCACAAATTAACACAACTAATCGAAATATGTATAACCAATACAACAAATATACAGAAGAAAGCAGGAGAGAAATTGATAAATACATCCAACTGGCTGAGGAAGTCAAGGACATGTGGCATCAGGATAAAGTTAACATATCAGTTATACTATCAGCTACAGGAGTCATACCACACAATGTCCACCAGTACATCAACGCAATACAGCTACATCCAAACGTATATATACAACTACAGAAATCTGTAATTATTTATACATGTCCAATTACCCGAAAGTTCCTAAATGCAATGTAACGTATACCGTACAATTAAAAGGAAGCCACGCTTGATCAAGGTCCGCGTCACTTTCCATTTTTAACCAGACATAACGTCGGAGAAAGGAAAGTAATAACAATAATAGTAATAAATTGGTGGTTTCAGGCAGAAACCACTGGTATTCAAAGGGTTAAGCATATCCTTTCCGGAATCTAAACTATTGCAATGAAGCACGAGCACATATGTAAGGCTGGGATGCTGGTTTCAGTACACAACCTACTACAACTATATGGTCTGCGATCATATTTTCTTAGTACAAACTGTAGCCACCTTTTGACGTCCTGAGGCCGTAATTTTAATAAAAAAACTTAATTAGTATATCTTTCTCTCACTTTGTTCAGATCGTTTTGTTAGCTCAGTTTCCTCACTAAGTGTTGGTTTAGGTTCAGTGCTAGCTGGTATGAGCGATATGTATGTTGAACTGGGAAAATATTTGAGATCAATAGCATCAACAAACTCTACTTTCTGAAAAATACCCTACGTATGTTGTTAAGGCGTAATATGAGGAAATCTTAACTAAGAAGGAGTTTCAATTTTTTTAAAGTGCAATACAAGACAAGTTTTGCAAAAAATCTATTTAATTATTCTTCAATGATTTTGAAACTGTTTTGCGAAAAGGTAAACGCTAAGTCGCTGCGTGGTGTAGCGCAGAGATAGTCCAGTGTTCAATAATCGGCCGGTGTTAGCCGTCAGCTAAGCGTCTCTGGTCGCAATAGGGAGCAAACACTGAAATCACTTTCGCTACGAAAATGTAGTTTTAAAATGTAACCAAAGTACATTTGAGCTTGCTAGGCCCGTGACTATAAACCAGATAATGAAGATATTTTTATCTGTGATTAATTTCTATCAGAGAAGTAAATCGACGACGTTTAGTTCACCATAAAAGTACACTGTACTTAACTTGGATCCTAGGTAGTTTTGTCTTCTTCCACGTTCCTGAGACACAGTGATGCGTGCTTCATAGTAAAATGTACTTCTAGAACTTAACAAGGACGAAGCCACTAAGAACATCCAACTTTTAATACGATCATCAGTAAAAATACAACATCAAATAATTTTGACGACCAAAAACAAATGCTTAATGGTTTATACTACGGTCTTTTGCGGAGTATACCATGACCCACTACTGGTCTCTAGAAGGCATTAACACAGAGGAAGTAACTGACAGACTTCGTCACAGGATGGACCACATTCTCCAGTACGCTGATCTCTCCTCACTGATCGTCGACCTTAAGGTGCAACACATGACAATATAAAGAAGACAGTTCGTCTATCCTGAACCGTGACGGAATGTCACGGTTCGTTCTCTGCGTTTCCTCCTTGTCTGTAGCGCGTTCCTTTTGAAATTCCCGGTTCGCGGTCTGCTGTTTCCTTGCCCTAGCCAGACGGCGCTGTGGCGTTGCTGTGGCCGGCTGCCTGCCGTCTTTGCGGGAGAGCGTCGGTCGGGTGAAGGGACTCTGATTGTGGACGTCTGGGAGCGTATAGGAGGCCACGCAGTTTTGTTGAAGGTGGATGCAAGGCGATGAGGCCAGGTTCTCCATTCAAACTTCTATCCTACGGATATCATCAGACTTAAAGTAAGACGTTTTGCCCATTATTTGCGTCATTTGCAACCAACTGGGTATTCCGGCGCCAGCCGTAACTCGGCGAAGATTATTTCTTTCAGAGTTGTAAATGATTGAACAAGGAGCAGTTTATTTAATGTTCACCTTGTGCTCGTGTTCTGTGTGTGCTGCTTGCAAGTGTAAACTTGGCTCTCACCTTTGTCTGTTGATTTGAAGCGCATCGTCAAATACTGAACCCAAGTAGCGACATCCAGTTAATTAGCTGGATTCGTTCTTTCCTCGTTACGACGAGCGTTAAATGGGAAAGTAGAGTTGTCGACCTTAACTTGCTACGTCATTTGCGTGCCATCAATAACAGAGCCTAACCTGTTAACTAATTAAGGCTTGTGGTAAACAAAGTGTTTTCAAATATTATCCGAAATGTGTCAATGATTTATGTTGCGCTAGTTGATTCTGGGGTATGAACGGAAGTGTTGGCACTTCTGCCATGTCAGAGAATCCTGCTAGTTTTGATTGATTTGGAAACTTTAATTGACAGGAAACTAGTGTGCTTTAGTCCTGCGTTGAGTTAAGGCTGTATTCGGGCTCTGGAATTTGTACGGCAAGCTGAAATATCATCCTGTTGTTTGATGGTTGTTTCCTTTTTGAAATTAGGCGTTTGCGCTAAACATGCTTTGGGCTGGCCGTTTCGCCCCTCATCATTACACTTGT
This sequence comes from Schistocerca gregaria, assembly GCF_023897955.1. Taxonomy (NCBI): domain Eukaryota; kingdom Metazoa; phylum Arthropoda; class Insecta; order Orthoptera; family Acrididae; genus Schistocerca; species Schistocerca gregaria. Next base: position 725,707,891 of record NC_064923.1, read on the forward strand.
GTTTCAGCTGAGTGCCCAGTTTATTGACTGTCCACCGTGAGCCGCATCGGTAATGGTCAACCTGTAATCAGGTGATTGCAGTGCTGTAGTTAGTTGTAAATTAGTACTGATTCCATTACCTTCTGACCAGGTTTCATGCTCGACGTCTGTCTTTAAATGCTCCGGTTACTTGGTTAGCGTATGTTATGGCTAGCTTAAATTAGTTAGTGTTCAATAGCCCAACACAGTTTGCCGGCCGTCAGGAAAGCGCCGGTAGATAGGCACAATAAATAAAACACACAAACACACACACAGAATTTCGAGCTTTCGCAACCGGCGGCTGCTTCGTCAGGAAAGAGGGAAGGAAATGGAAAGATGAAAGGATGTGCGTTTTAAGGTAGAGGCTAAGGAGTCATTCCAATCCCGGGAGCGGAAAGACTTACCTTAGGAGGAAAAAAGGATAGGTATATATTCGCACACACACACACACACACACACACACACACACACACACACACACACACACACATATATCCATCCATACATACACAGACACAAGCAGACATATATATATATATATATATATATATATATATATATATATATATCGGTGGAATCTAAATGTTTTTTTTAATTGTTATTGAGCTCAACTTAATATCATTATCATATTGTAAAGAAAGGAGCTTATTGGAGATTACATGTCGCCGTAAGGCGTTGTGAGCGGTGCACTTTCCTGTTATTCACCTTAAAGTTCTAGTGAATTAGTAAACTTGCTGATTACTTTCCCTTTAAATGAAGTGTGCTTGCCTTGTTGTTACAAGTAACCGTTTCATAACCAGTTCTTTAACGCACCTACACGCATATTTAAATTTATGGTAGAACTTAAATTGTGTTCGCATGCTGAACTTTAACTGAAATGCAGAAAACTGAATCAGTTCTTTATTATAGTTTTAGTGGTACTTTCTGTCAAGTGTAACACGCGACAGTTTCTTGGTCTGTTATCAAGTGATACAGTAAATTCAAGTTGCAGTTAAGTGTTGTGCTATTCCAGTTGTTCCCGTGATTTCCTATCTCTAAATATAATATTTAATCGTTTGATATATGACTGAATAAGCCTTTGTTGAAATATTGGAGGGGAGGTGCTTGTGTCTTACATCTGATATTGGTATCAGGATCCACCCTACATCAGAAATTATGGACGGGACAGTATTATTTGTGGTGACCCGTAAAGTGACGTGTTTCATTTGGTGACGTAGGTTGTTCGTTAAACACACGTAACGCTACCCGCTTCTATTAAACAGAACGAAATTTCAGGGAATATTTGCCGGACAGGTCTCGTACATGACAGTGTAAGTAGGAGTTAGCAATAGCTCTGTGTGTAGCTGAATGTAACAAATACATGCAATTTAAAACTAAAAGTTCAGCTAGTGTCATTCTCAAATTACCTTTCAGTACGCACAAAGAGGGCTCTCGTGACATCGGAAGCCGACGCCCCCACGCCTGTGCCATTGTACCTGTCAGACAACGGCAGAGATCCGCGGAGCCCAATGCAATGCCAGCTGTAGCTCCGCCACCCTCTGTGTTCTGCTGCGGTCTTGAAGCCTCTGCTCTAATTAAATCGCGTGCGAGTTTTATCAGCGATGCCGCCTTCCATTGTTCTGTTTCTGACAAAGGACATTCGCACCACCACAGTTTCATCGGGCATTTTGTCGTCAGCCACCGCCGAGACGTTAATTACGTCGGCGAACTCCTGTTCACCGTTTTTGTGCCGCTCTGAGAAAGTAGAATAGAACTATACGACAAGTAGTGAAACGAATAGCACAAATTACGACTCACAGCGAAAACAGAGTGCTAATTGTAGGGACACAGGGATCGTCCAAATTTTGCGACTGGCTACTAACAGCGCAATCTCTCCTTTTGGTATGTGTAACAGCGACATTCAGCAGGTCATCTCTACGTGTGAAACTTCTTCAGCCGTCTCTCATTTATCTGAAAGTACGTAAGATTTTATTGTGATACTACTTAAACAACATTTAATAAGCAGGTTTTTTTCTTATTCTGATATACGAAGTCCAGAATATGTTCCATTCTTCCAAACACACATTCATTAGTGGCTGTCGGTTGTTCTTTTCCTTCGTACAAACTGTTCTAACACGCAAGTGACGAGATTTTCATGTCAATGAAGACTTTCTGTGAACTTTAAACTGCTACCACCCTACACATCCATTCGATATTATTCGAACTGAAGTGCATCACCCATTGCTTTCGGGAAATAGTTTAGATTTCTGGAATAGGAGTTGGTTAACCCTTTGAGCACCAGTGATGTCTGGCTAAAACCACCACTTCATTATCTGTATTACTGTTATTATTAAATTTGTATTGCACTACTGCCTTTTTGAGTGGTTTGAAAATGAAACCACTGGGCCAGTATTTAATTTTGATGTAGCATTTATTAAATCTTAGGCCCGATTTTGGCTTTTGTTTAGGACTATAATTTGTTTTCGGCGTTACGAGTTCATGAAAGTTACGAGATTTTGGACTGTGTCGAGGAAAAACGCGAATGTGTTTTCAAACATATCACATGAAATCATGAGTTGTTGAAAACTGTACGTCCAAAGAGAAATCACCGCCTTAAATGAATTGACTGTTTACCTTTTGCCAGTTTCTTCTTATATTCTTTGCTTACTATAGCAAAAAGGTTAATGTTGGGAAATATTTTACAGATGTATCACAATGAGAAAGCACCTCCTTGTTACAACTGATAGTTTACGTTTTGCCAATTTCTTCTTGTACTTGTTTCATACTTTGATAATAAAAGTTAATTACGTGAAATATTTTAAAATTATATATTCGCTTGATATTGGCGAGACTCAGAGTATTAAGAGATAGTTAACATAGAGCTTCCTTGTGAGATCTGACCGTGTTGCCTAAAACCAACACGTGTCTCTTTACTGTATTATAGTTCCTCAGATTTAAATGGGAAATGTTCCTTTTAAAGGATAACAGTATATACAATTTTTACTTCCTTTACTGAATCTGTAAATAAAACACTATATGAAGATGGTATCTGTTCCCGAAAGGACAGATACCATTGATAACCGTGCAGCTTCTCTAGAATGAAATGATAATTAAATCGGAACTCTTAGCTGCCGACAGGTGTTGATGATATACATCAATGGGGACAACTGAAAATTAGTGCCCCGACCGGGACTCGAACCCGGGATCTCCTACTTACACGGCAGACCCTCTATCCATATGTCCCCATTGATGTATATCAACAACAGTGTCGGCAGCTAAGGGTTTTGATTTAATTATCAATAAAAACACTTCCTAACAATTCCTAGACCCAAACGTGCTCCTATTAACGGTTAAACCTCACTGCCGCTTTCATTCTTAAGTTTGTCATCACTGTACTGATTTTCCATATTAATCTACCACGTTGTATCTGGCTATCTGCATCTACATGACTACTCTACAATTCACGCTTAAGTGGTTGGCAGAGTAATCATATAATCAATTTCACACTATTTCTCTTGCTTTACATTCAGCGCGGGATAACGAACACTTAAAACTGTCCTTGCGATCTCAGATTTCTCTTATTTCATTACGATGATCAAAAGAGCGTAGACAAAATACACTCCAGGAAATTGAAATAAGAACACCGTGAATTCATTGTCCCAGGAAGGGGAAACTTTATTGACACATTCCTGGGGTCAGATACATCACATGATCACACTGACAGAACCACAGGCACATAGACACAGGCAACAGAGCATGCACAATGTCGGCACTAGTACAGTGTATATCCACCTTTCGCAGCAAAGCAGGCTGCTATTCTCCCATGGAGACGATCGTAGAGATGCTGGATGTAGTTCTGTGGAACGGCTTGCCATGCCATTTCCACCTGGCGCCTCAGTTGGACCAGCGTTCGTGTTGGACGTGCAGACCGCGTGAGACGACGCTTCATCCAGTCCCAAACATGCTCAATGGGGGACAGATCCGGAGATCTTGCTGGCCAGGGTAGTTGACTTTCACCTTCTAGAGCATGTTGGGTGGCACGGGATACATGCGGACATGCATTGTCCGGTTGGAACAGCAAGTTCCCTTGCCGGTCTAGGAATGGTAGAACGATGGGTTCGATGACGGTTTGGATGTACCGTGCACTATTCAGTGTCCCCTCGACGATCACCAGAGGTGTACGGCCAGTGTAGGAGATCGATCCCCACACTATGATGCCGGGTGTTGGCCCTGTGTGCCTCGGTCGTATGCAGTCTTGATTGTGGCGCTCACCTGCACGTCACCAAACTCGCATACGACCATCATTGGCACCAAGGCAGAAGCGACTCTCATCGCTGAAGACGACACGTCTCCATTCGTCCCTCCATTCACGCCTGTCGCGACACCACTGGAGGCGGGCTGCACGATGTTGGGGCGTGAGCGGAAGACGGACTAACGGTGTGCGGGACCGTAGCCCAGCTTCATGGAGACGGTTGCGAATGGTCCTCGCCGATACCCCAGGAGCAACAGTGTCCCTAATTTTCTGGGAAGTGGCGGTGCGGTCCCCTACGGCACTGCGTAGGATCCTACGGTCTTGGCGTGCATCCGTGCGTCGCTGCGGTCCAGTCCCAGGTCGACGGGCACGTGCACCTGTCGCCGACCACTGGCGACAACATCGATGTACTGTGGAGACCTCACGCCCCACGTGTTGAGCAATTCGGCGGTACGTCCACCCGGCCTCCCGCATGCGGTTCCTGGTGTGTCCGCTGTGCTGTGCGTGTGATCATTGCTTGTACAGCCCTCTCGCTGTGTCCGGAGCAAGTGTGGTGTGCCTGACACACCGGTGTCAATGTGTTCTTTTTTCCATTTCCAGGAGTGTATTTTCGCGTTTCCTTCCCCTTGTGCATCTTTTCAGTGGTGCGTTCGGCCCTAATTTCGTTTTTGTGGTTGGTAATGTGGGATCACATCAAACAGCGCAGTTGGAGAATCTTCTGCAACGAGAGCATTTCCAGCGAATGGTCTGACCCGGCCGTCCCCCGACTCAAATCCCATCGGACACGTGTGTTCGTTCGGTAGACGTATTTCAGCGCGTCCACACGCACCAACGGCTCCAGCAGTTGTCAACCGCGCTTGTCAATTAATGGAACGCTCTACTACAATAACTCCCTACCAACCTAGTCGTATGAAAGCTTGGGGGCCTGTCGCAGAGCACGCATTACCATCCACAGTGATCACACACACCATTACAAAACACGTCACGCCTTTTGTAATGTCCAAGAGCCCGTCACGAATCGCTGTGAACGATGCGTAATTATTGTACTGGAATAAAAGCATGATTTCTCTTGGTCTGATTTCATATTTTTCCCGCTACTGTCTGTACTGTATTGCAGCAGATTTTTCTACCTATTCTCAAAGTCCACTGAACTACACTACTGGCATTTAAATTGCTAAACCACGAAGATGACGTGCCGACAGGAAGAAGATGCTGTGATATGCAAATGATTAGCTTTTCAGATCATTCACACAAGGTTGGCACCATGGTGACCACTACAACGTCTGACATGAGGAAAGTTTCCAACCGATTTCTCATACACAAACAACAGTTGACCGGCGTTGCCTGGTTAAACGTAGTTATGATGCCTCGAGTAAGGAGGAGATATGCGTACCGTCACGTTTCCGACTTTGATAAAGGTCGGATTGTAGCCTATCGCGATTGCGGTTTATCATATCGCAACATTGCTGCTCGCGTTGGTCGAGATCCAATGACTGTTAGCAGAATATGTAATCCGTGCGTTCAGCAGCCTAATACGGAACCACGTGCTGGATCCCAACGGCCTCGTATCACTAGCAGTCGAGATAACAGGCATCATATCCGCATGGTTGTAACGGATCGTGCAGTCATGTCTCGATCCCTGAGTCAACATATGGGAACGTTTGCAAGACAACAACCATCTGCACGAACAGTTCGACGAAGTTTGCAGCAGCATGGACTATCAGCTCGGAGACCATGGCTGCACTTATACTTGACTGTGCATCACTGACAGGAACGCCTGTGATGGTGTAGTCAACAACAAACCTGGGTGCACGAATGTCAAAACGTCACTTTCTCGGTTGAATTGCAGGTTCTGTTTACAGCATCATCATGGTCGAATCCGTGTTTGATGACATCGCGGTGAACGCACATTGAAAGCATGCATTCGTCATCACCATACTGGGGTATCACCCGGCGTGATGGTATGGGATGCCATTGGTTACTCGTCTCGGTCACCTCTTGTTCGCATTGACGGAACGTTGAACAGTGGAGGTTACATTTCAGATGTGTTACGACCCGTGACTCAATCCTTCATTCGATCCATGCGGAAACCTACGTTTCAGCAGGTTAATGCACTACCGCATGTTACAGGTCCTGTACGGGTCTTTCTGGATACAGAAAATGTTTCATTCTCCAGATATGTTAATGGTGGCCGAGCAACTGGCTCGTCACAATACGCCAGTCAGTACTCTTGCTGAACTGTGGTATCGTGTTGAAGCTACATATACAGCTGTACCTGTACACGCCATCCAAGCTCTGTTTGACTCAATGCCCAGGCGTATCACGGCCGTTATAACGGCCAGAGGTGGTTGTTCTGGGTATTGATTTCTCATTATCCATGCATCCAAATTGTGTGAAAATGTAATCGCATGTGAGTTCTTGTATAATATATTTGACCAATGAAAAGTGTATATTAGTTAGCAGTGACAAACCATGAGAAGGTTTCTTTAGTCTTTAAGTTTTGCACGCCAAGATACTAAGTTTCCGTCTGGAAATGACAACACCTGGCACTCTAATTATTTGTTATTGCAGTGAGTCACAATGTTTGTTTTTCTAATGCTGAATTAGAAAATATGCAGAAACGTAAACTCGTTTTAATGTGAATCGTATGGTGTGTGAGTATGGCAGTTGGTTTCAGTATCTTTTCTTCTTCTTCCTAGCCTTACAGAGTATCTTCATGCGATTGGCACGTCAGTGTAGATTTTCCGACGTATCGATCCCTATTAGTCGGCATCCCTCACCTGCCCCGACACCCCGTCCTATAACAGCAGAATTTCACACACCCGGTAACTGAGATACATAGTAACGATTACAGGTCAATCTACATGTGGGCATAAGTTTCGATTCAGAGGCACATCATTTCAAGCCTCTTAACTCGAAATATACCGTTTACTCCAAACCTTGGGTATGTGCATTTCCTTCTCTTGATCATTTTCAACAATTCTCAGATTTTCTTACTTCTTTTGATTTTTGTTTTCAGCTTTGTTTCTGACACAAGTTAACATAGTATTGCATAACCAACACCTATGTAAAAAAGACCTTGACGACGAGAGGAAACGAAGCGCTATGCTACTTTTCAGCGTTGTTTCTAACAAAAGTCAATTCCATAACCAACACATTGCTAAAATAGGCCTTGTTGACAAGTGCAGATGAAGCGGTATTATAGTTGTCCATGAAAACATCCGGCGCCAAATCTTGCCGTGCTTCCTCAGAAATAAGCTAATAAATACGGTATTAACAAATGGTTTTGTTTTCGTCCACTGGCAGTGTCTCTCATTATGGTACAAATCGGCTCTGGCTGTAGATCCTGAAGTTAAATTACTATTCCAGAACGTATGGCAGGATAATTGACAGTTCTTGTCCAACTAGAATGTTCACTGAAGCCGGGCTGGCGTGGACTCGCTAGAAGCAGACGATGTGGCGCGAAGCAACAATTCTCAATCATCGGACCGAGCGAGGTGGCACAGTGGTTAGCACACTGCACTCGCATTCGCGAGGACGACGGTTCAATCCCGACTGCGGCCATCTTGATTTAGGTTTTCCGTGATTTCCCTAAATCGCTCCAGACAAATGCCGGGATGGTTCTCTTGAAAAGCCACGGCCGACTTCCTTCCCCGCCCTTCCCTAATCCGCTGAGACCGATGACCTCTCTGTCTGGTGTCCTTCCTCAAACAACCCAACCAACAACATCTGTAGCCGAGCTGACTTAACGGCCGCTCTGCTGTGGCGGCGGCGCACGTCACTTCCCAGGCGGCTCCATCGCTGCGACTTCTTGGTGTGACAATCTCTGGGCTATACGCCGTCTCTGGAGTGAGTTCTCGACCTATTGACGCCTGTGGTGTTGCCTGGTGGCACGTGCAGTGCTTAAGATACCACAATTACTGTTTGCACTATGGTAACGTGTAGCTTCTTTTAAAGTGTTGATAACGAAGAAGAGATTAGTTCTTATCATAGTAACTGTTATCGTCAGTTGCAAACATTGAGACGTGGAACATTCAATTACGCATCTTACATACAGAAACAAAAATTGGGATGGGAACGGATAATTGGGAAGTGTTGAAGCTGCAAGCCAAAAGTATGACCAGAAAACGTCTATATTCTAAGACATTTCAAATGAAATGAAAGTTTCTGTTATTGAAATAATTTCAGGAGAAGTTAGTCTTATTGCCGTTGTTCCATCTCCTTAGTGAATAATCTACTGCAGTCTAGCTCATCGTCGACCCTAAATTAATACGCACCATGTTCATCCCACAGACATTCAGCGTAATTAAGTGCGTTTGATGGGAGCATGGACATTGGTGTTGCGACCGCCCGTCCGGCAGGTCAACGGCAGTGACGCCCGAATCACCTAATGAAAGGATACTATCAACCTCGCTGCTACTACACTCCTTTGTGTTCCTTACGCTGTCAAGCATAGGCAAATAATGCCTACGGCAGCCCCCATTCCAACAAATTTCACAAGTTATTCATTTCTATTGTAAAATAGGAGCGAAGCAAAACCAACTGGTTAAGCCCCCCTTCCTCCCCCCCCCCCCCCCTTCACCGCCTAAACAAGGAGTTATCAAGCTAATACAGTTTCACAATGCCTCTAAACTTCATAATAAGCTCAATTAGGCGCCCTACAGGTTTCTTCAGTTGTACCATATCTAGCTTAGGCTTCTGTCTAGCTCCCACAGCACTACTACATACAGCAGTAATTCGTCCCATATCTCAAACCGTTCAAGATATTTTGTCTAGGATAAGGATATTGTGATTTAGCGGTCCTGTCAAGGGGCGACAACATGCTTGAGTATTCGTCAAACCAGAAACGTATTTGAGCATTCCTGTGAATACTACCAGCCATTAAAAATGCTAAACCACGAGGATGACGTGTTATAGATGCGAAATTTAACTGACAGGAAGAAGATGCTGTGATATGCAAATGATTAGCTGTTTAGAGCATTCACACAAGAAGACGCTGTGATATGTAACTGATTAGCTTTTCAGAGCATTCACCTACAACGTGCTGACATGAGGAAAGTTTCCAAAGGATTTCTCATACACAAACAGGAGTTGACCGGCGTTGCCTGTTCGGATTGTAGCCTATCGTGATTGCGGTTTATCGTATCGCGGCATTGCTGCTCGCGTTGGTCGATAGCCAATGACTGTTAGCAGAATATGGAATCGGTTGGTTCAGGAGGGTAATGCGGAACGCCGTGCTGGATCCCAATCTAATCCATATGGTTGTAACGGATGGTGCAGCCACGTCTCGATCTCTGAGTCAGCAGATGGGGACGTTTGCAAGACAACAACCATCTGTACGAACAGTTCGACGACGTTTGCAGCAGCATGGACTGTCAGCTCGGAGACCCTTGACGGTGCATCACAGACAAGAGCGCCTACGATGGTGTACTCAACGACGAACCTGCATGCACGAATGGCAAAATGTCATTTTTTCGGATGAATCCAGGTTCTGTTTACAGCATCATGATGGTCGCATCCGTGTTTGACGTCATCGCGGTGAACGCACATTGGAAGCATGTTTTCGTCATCGTATCACCCGGCGTGATGATGTGGGGTGCCATTGGTTACACGTCTCGTTCACCTCTTCTTCGAATTAACGGCACTTTGAACAGTGGACGCTACATTTCAAATGTGTTACGACCGGTGGCTCTACCCTTCATTCGATCCCTGCGAAACCCTACATTTCAGTAGGATAATGTACGACCGCATGTTGCAGGTCCTGTACGGGCCTTTCTGAATAGAGAAAATGTTTGACTGCTGCCCCGGCCATACCATTCTCCAACTCTCTCACCATTTGAAAACGAGCTGTACCTGTACACGCCATCCAAGCTCTGTTTGACTCAATACCCAGACGTATCGAGGCCGTTATTACGGCCAGAGATGGTTGTTCTGGGTACTGATTTCTCGGGATCTATGCACCCAAATTGCGTGAAAATGTAGTCACATGTCAATTCTAGTATAATATATTTGTCCAATGAATACCCGTTTGTCATCTGCATTTATTCTTGGTGTAGGAATCTTAATGGCCAGTAGCGTATTTGCGGAAAAAGGGAGCGTCCTCAGATTATCACGAAGATGTAGAGGAAATGGCAAGATATGGCCACCGTAAATACTGAAATTACACAGCTGATTATTTGAGGTTAACCTGAACGTGCGGTCCCATGTCATGATTAGAGAAATGCTACCAAAGCGTCACTGTTACATAAAAATACGCTGTCATTCCAAAATGTTTGGTTACTCGATTAATAAAGTATAGAGAGTTAGAGAGAGGTTTAGATGATTCTTTTAATACTTCAGGTGTTCTCTGCCTCCCCAGCCCCCTCTTGAATTCAACGCATGGAATGAACGTTCATACAAACACTTGAAACTGTCAGAAAAGACCTTCTTTTCGACGTTTTTTTCTCGTGCAACACATTGGCCTGAATGTGGTCATAACGTTGACCCTTGATGTGAATTTCTCGATTTGCCGAATTGTGGTAGATTCGTATTGCTAACTGTTGGGTCTTGCCCACTCATCTAGTATTGGGTGAACCCTGCCTTCTCGGAATGTTGTACAACAGTTCAAGGAAGTATCATTAATAGTTTTATTTCAATAAAGAAGTCTGGCAATGCTTGATTTTTATTCATAACAAAGTGTTGCCAGAGATGGGCGACATGCAGTATGAATCAGAGTGCTTTTCTGTATATAATGTTCATGCAAGTGTAACACACAGTCTGTGGATCACTACTAACTGCTTTCATAGCAGTCTCTGATAGGCCGTGCTAATACTCTACGAGTACTTTCCAAGCGGCGCTTATATTCACTTCTTGCAGAGGCCACTCCTGTCGTGGCGCGATCCTTGCCAGCGGACTATTGGCTGATGTTTCCTCACCGCCTTCTCTAGTCTTGCGTTCTTCCTCTTCGTTCAGGCGCTTGTGTTTACGCCAGGACACTAACATTAAGCCCCGTAATTCCTGATGACATTTTGAGGAAATGAATTGTCAGTGTTTTTCATTTCAGTCCAGTCGCGACTGGTGCCCACGTGTCGTTGTTCCTGTTCGGAAGTAGTCAAGGAGTGCAGAACAAACGTTTTAAACACTCTTCTCTTCTTCAAACAATTCTGGAGAATGTCTAGAACTGTTTTACAGATGCTGCTCCAATGACATTTGTGACAACAATGTTGTCGCACTGCATCCGCGCATCCACTACTCAACACTATCTGCTCACAACTGAGTGGTCGAATGCATACAGTTGTTAGTTCAAGCTGGTACCATATTTGCTGCGCCACGAATAAAATCACTTTCGGAGTATTTTCACGGGCTGTGTATGTTTCTTGTAATTTTGCGTATGTTCCACCACAGCTTCCCAGATTACACGTAAAAATACACTACAACTTCTGCAGATTCGTGTTTCTGGCGTGCTGTGATCGCAATGAATGTTAGATAACAGCTTTTGTTTCTGCTCTGCGAAGGAAGCCTTGCATCTCAGTGTACATCCGCGAAGTAGAAACACAACCGAAAAGACTGTAGAATGAAGCTGTTATCACGTTTTACAGACAGGACGTAGTTAGAGAGAGAACAGTACCGCAGCCGAGTAATGCCTCGGGAAATACGTCAGCACCAGGTCAGAAACGTTGATGGAAGCTGCACAGAAGACGAAATGACACCGTGTGATTACGCAGGTGCGGTAAATAAAGACATAGACAGTCAAGACCATGGATGGTGAGGAGAGGGAAGTGATGTTCTCCTGTTATCTACTGATAGACTGACGCCGAACAGTATGCTGCGGCAACTGACCAGCCATTGACAGTCCCTCTGTACTGCGCCCTTTGGATGATAGGCACACAGAGACCGAGTAATCGTATTGCAAACGGCTATGCTTGGTGAAGGGCACTGAGGGACTTTCACGCTGACCACATTAAACACCGTGTGAGGAAAGCACATGCCGCTCCACTACAGAGCAGCCGCGGATCGCCTATCGGCATACGAGTACATCGTTCACCGCTGCCGTGTGGTTGCTCTGCTGCTCAAAGGGAGTCCGCGGAGCGTCCGTCTCAGAACGGCAACTGTCTACTTACAGTTTGTTGTGCCGGTTAAAACTGCGTTCAACGTAAGAGAAACTACAAAAGCGTCGCAAATACCGTCACACAAATACGAACTGATCGAATTCTAAAATCTGATTTTCCAGTAGAATATCTGAGGGATCTGCTCTCATTTGTAGACTGATTTCACCATCTACACATTCAGAAACTATACGGTCCGTCATTTATTAGTGTGTTTGTAAGTAATACGTTATCACTTACCTAATTTTGAAGTTTATGTGTAGGTTGTATCACTGGTCTAGATGTTATTTTGATCATTTTTAGGACTTCTGAAGAACGCTATATTTCTATAGCAGAAACAACGGTCAAGGTTTAAAATAAACATAAGCAACTGTGGGCTGTTTTCGATTCGAGACAATTTCGTAACGATTGCTGTTGTCGCTGCCATGATGAAAATAAATAAAAACGGGTGTAAGTACACAGAAATGGATTTCGAGAATGAATTATAGGTGAGAAACACTTTCAAGGGAACCCTCCATACTGTAAATCACCGATTTTGGTGCGCTTCAAATATATTGTTGAGGCACTTACCTACTTACCTTGAGTACCTGGCTATCCGGTTTTTTAGTGACGGGTCTTGGTTTTTGAGAAAATTGATTTTGAAGTTCATTGCGCGCTATGTATACCCGTAACATTACACATATTACGAGCAAGTCAGCGTAGCGCAGCGGTAAAAGTTCACGACTACCGCGCTGGAGGTACTGTGTTCGATTCGTTCTTGTGTATTTTTTTTCAGAACCGACCGTTTTTTCAATTTTAACTAAAAAATATCAGCAAACAGTGTAAGGCGTGCGAAATTATAAAGATATATTCAGTTATTAATTTTTTTTTGTAATACAATATTAAAAAATCTTATTTTTCATCGTCCTCATTGCTTCATGTGCCAGAATAACCAAAGCACAAATTTTCGCAGCACCAAGCGCATTTTATGAAAGCAGACATCTTGCAGGCCCACGGTTTCTTCATGAGCGATACCGGAAAACACAAGTCTTTTGCATTCAAAAAGATTCCTCTTTCATTTGCTAAGTTCGATGCGAACCGTGCGTATCTAATCATGCTTTCAAAATTAGGTGCGCTGAATTGGTGTAGGATTAAGGAATGTAATTTTATCTAATCTTCCCTAGAAGCGATCTCTCTATTGTCTTTCATTAAATCGGGAGCATTCTGAATAATTTTGGTATAGATTTTCATCTGTCGGTAAAAATAATCATTGCGGGCTGGCAACAAGTAGTGCACTTTAGTGGGACCACGTTTAGGGTGCAGGTACTCGCTTTCATCAGTGAACAGATGGTCGTATAAAGTTGAATCGGTTTCCTCTCCCCACGAATAGATAATGTGCAAAAAAATTTCTGTCCCACGTACGGAAGAATTACAGAACCAAAAATTCTTCGTACACCAGTTTCGTGAACTTCCCGGATTTCGTGCAAGACACGACTTCATTTCTGTATTTCCCAGTTAATTCGTCTACTCGTTTTTGAACGTTAGGACCAAATTTTCCGGACGGTTCTTGCATACAAAAAAAATTGGGAGTAGGATTCGAACACTGTACCTCTGGCGCCGTAGTCGTGAACTTTTACCGCTGTGTTACGCTGACTTGCTCGGAATACACGTAACGTTACGGCTGTACACAGAGCGCAATGAAGTCAAAATCGATTTCTCAAAACCATGGCCCGTCGCTAAAAACCGGATAGCCAGGTACTCAGGTTAAGTGCCTATACAACATATTTGAAGCGCATCAAAATCCGTGATTTATAGTATGGAGTGTCCCCTTGTCAGTTACTGCAAAGGAAGGTCGCAGATCTGTAAAAGAAACAGAAAATCTCCTTGATCAAGAAACATATGCCGGCCGCTGTTGCCGAGCGGTTCTAGCCGCTTCAGTCTGGAACCGCGCGACCATGCCTCGGGCATGGATGTGTGATATCCTTGGGTTAGTTAGGTCTAATTAGTTCTAAGTTCTAGAGGACTAATGACCTCAGGTGTAAGTCCCATAGTGCTCTGAGCCATTTGAACCCATTTTTTGAAAAAAACGTATAATATAGTGAAGTATGGGGCGAGTATGCTGTGGGAATGTTTAAGCGTTTCAGTGCATGCACGTCAGAGGGACAAGGAGTGTCCAGGGAATGGAATTTGGCATATCTAAGTCCAATCTGTAAGAACGGTAGTGACGTATGTGGATGTCATCGAGGAGACAGTGTTACAAACTGTACCGGTAGACTCTAGGGGCGGATCCTAAATAACAGGTTAGAGGGAATATTGATAGACATTGAAAAGTGGATTCCGGAAGGAAAGGTCTTGTAATGTCAACTTTTTACTGTGAGACAACTAATGGTATAGAATCGGAAAAGGAATCTGAGAAGGCATCCTAGCGTTTATAGATCTCGAGAAGGACTATGACACAATGCCGCTGAAGGAACTGTCTGAAGCCCTGAGATGGAGGAGTTTGAAAGCACATGTAGTAAGTATCTCAACATATACACGTTTCCACAGGCGGCAATCAAAATGGGGATAAAACATTTTTACATCCTTTCAAAATTACGTTACGAGAGTTCAAACGCCTACATTGGCTAAATTTTATATTGAGAAAGCATTAGACTTGTTGAGTAAGAAATGTGCAGGAATGGTCATTCAGATAAGGAATCCCCAATGGTTTTACGCATTGTTATTCGCAGATGATCAGGTAGCAGTGGCCAGTGAAGGGGATGATATCTGCTATATGGTAAGGAACCTGTTAGAAGAATATGGTAAGGAAGGATGTGAAGTAAATTTTCAAAGAACTGAATGCCTGTGCAGTAAAGAAAATGTAGGGAACATAGCAGTACAGGGACAGCACATCAAGCCATGTAAAAAATTTCAATATTTGAGTCGCACCCTGTCGGAACAAGTAATTGGGAAACACAGCAATGACTTGCCTATGGGAAAGCAACAATCCAGATGTTAAGCCCATTGTTACGATTTTTTAAAATTAATTGCAAAGTAAAGAAGATGCTCTGTGGAAGTACTGTAGTTTCGACACCGACCTATGGATGCGAGTGCTTGGAGCTTACTGCAAAAATTAAAACAAATTGAGAGTTGTAGAAATGAGCTTTCCCAGAAAACCTTGCAGAATACTTCGGCGAGACCATATTAGAAATGATTGGGGAAATGACCTATCATCAAGAAAGCATCACAGATCGAACAGAAGAACGGCAGCTCCTCTGTTACCGAAATAAAGCGCCAAAGGCACATAACAGGCGGTCGAAAGAGATCTCGACGTTCTACCACCATAGGATTAACAATGAAATTCGGAAAATACTGAGGGTGCAAAGGTTCTTGCACTCTCGGTCCAAAGAAGAAAGCTCAAATTACGTCAAGCAAAAGTAGAAATTGAAGCGGCTACAAAATGATCTATGCACGAAGCATACACTGTCATACCTTAGTAAACGATCTTGCGAGAGTCCGAGGAAAGTCTTAACCCGGCGGTTTCACGTGTTAGGATGTGCGTTCCGTACGTTGTACTCAAGTGGGGGAGACTATGTACAGCAAGCGAAGTATTAAAGCCATCTTAGCTTTCCTTTTCTTTCGCTACACAAGTTTCAAAACTCTTTGGCCTTAAAGGGTACCTGTATATTTTGTAATCATATTGTAGCCACAAGGAAACATATTAAAACACCAGCTTGTTACGATATTGCGGTGCCGGTGTTACTCTGATGACGATGTACTGCGTCGACCACAGCCGTTACTAAACACATCACAAATCCGGGTTCGAGTCCCGGTACGGCATAAATTTCCATTGTTGTCATTCCATTCTAGAGATGATGATAGTCATTATTCGCAAGTCCGAATTCATTTGATGTTTTTGGTAAAGGCTGTGATCGCCGCAGTGCGTCGTCATCGGAGTAACACATGCACTGCAATATCGTATTAATCTGCCTGTACCGGGCATGCGACTTTCAAGCAGAATGTCTGATCTGCACGGGAACACACATAGTGCAAGTGCGAGTGTAGATCGTAGACGTGTGGTTGACGACATTGGAAGTTTGGGTCTGGCAGTGAGTCTTGGACGAACAGCCAAATGGTTTGGCGACCGGTCGCGATAAGCGGGAGATCCGGGATCGAGTTCCGCCCGGCACAAATTTTCAGTGTGGTCATTCCATTCTACAGCTGATCTAGTCATTATTCGCAATTTCGAATTCATCTGATGTGTTATTACTTACGTTCCAAGTATTTGAGAAGTTTCAACGAGTCCTTCCCTAGATTTCCTGAAGTTGGCGGAGCATTGGTGCACTAGTGGCGGCCAGCACGTGCCGGCTATCTGGTTTCGCAGTTTGAGGCTGTTTTCAAATTTCTTCTTGGCGACGCATCAATCATTTTAGAGCCAGTCTATAGTTCAAGAGCATCATATTACAGCCGAAACCACATCCGAAGCAATTTCAACATAAATCGGTTTCCTAATGCCTCACTTGACACCTATACTGTTGACTGTACAACTGCTGGCCACTGACTGCGTAATGTGATATCTCTCTTGCCGCCAAGACTGATCGCCAAATCCACCTTTTCCGGCTTGCCAAACACCTTCTCAGCGGAGGGAGTTCCCTACACCTTTCCTTTTATAACATCTTCTCTAATTGTGAATCAGTATTCAAAGTACAATTTCTCTTTTACGAGCATACATACTTTATGAAGTTTCATTATTTTTAAATATTATTAAATCTTTGCAATATATACATCATAAACTTCCACTTTTCGTCTGACAATTCAAAGATTTTAACTAGTACAGAGCAATCACTTCATCTACATCTACATCTACATCCATACTAAGCAAGCCACCTGACAGTGTGTGGCGGACGGTACCCTGAGTACCTCTATCGGTTCTCCCTTCTATTCCAGTCTCGTATTGTACGTGGAAAGAAGGATTGTCGGTATGCTTCTGTATGGGCTCTAATCTCTCTGATTTTATCCTCATGGTCTCTTCGCGAGATATACGTAGGAGGGAGCAATATACTGCTTGACTCTTCGGTGAAGGTATGTTCTCGAAACTTTAACAAAAGTCCGTACCGAGCTACTGAGCGTCTCTCCTGCAGAGTCTTCCACTGGAGTTTATCTATCATCTCCGTAACGCTTTCGCAATTACTAAATGATCCTGTAACGAAGCGCGCTGCTCTCCGTTGGATCTTCTCTATCTCTTCTATCAACCCTACCTGGTGCGGATCCCACACTGCTGAGCAGTATTCAAGCATTGGGCGAACAAGAGTACTGTAACCTACTTCCTTTGTTGTCGGATTGCATTTCCTTAGGATTCTTCCAATGAATCTCAGTCTGGCATATGCTTTACCGACGATCAACTTTATATGATCATTCCATTTTAAATCACTCCTAATGCGTACTCCCAGATAATTTATTGAATTAACTGCTTCCAGTTGCTGACCTGCTATTTTGTAGCTAAATGATAAGGGACCTATCTTTCTATGTATTCGCATCACATTACACTTGTCTACATTGAGATTCAATTGTCATTCCGTGCACCATGCGTCTATTCGCTGCAGATCCTCCTGCATTTCAGTACAATTTTTCATTGTTGCAAGCTCTCGATACACCACAGCATCATCTGCAAAAAGCCGCAGTGAACTTCCGATGTCATCCACCAGGTCATTTATGTATATTGTGAATAGCAACGGTCCTATGACACTCCCCTGTGGCACACCTGAAATCACTCTTACTTCGGAAGACTTCTCTCCATTGAGAATGACATGCTGCGTTCTGTTATCTAGGAACTCCTCAATCCAATCACACAATTGATCTGATAGTCCGTATGCTCTTACTTTGTTCATTAAATGACTGTGGGGAACTATGTCAAACGCCTTTCGGAAGTCAAGAAACGCGGCATCTACCTGTGAACCCGTGTCTAAGGCCCTCTGAGTCTCGTGGACGAATAGCGCGAGCTGGGTTTCACACGACCGTCTTTTTCGAAACCCATGCTGATTCCTACAGAGTAGATTTCTAGTCTCCAGTAAAGACATTATACTCGAACATAATACGTGTTCCAAAATTCTACAACTGACCGACGTTAGAGATATAGGTCTATAGTTCTGCACATCTGTTCGACGTCCCTTCTTGAAAACGGGGATGACCTGTGCCCTTTTCCAATGCTTTGGAACGCTTCGCTCTTCTAGAGACCTACGGTACACCGCTGCAAGAAGGGGGGCAAGTTCCTTCGCGTACTCTGTGTAAAATCGAACTGGTATCCCATCAGGACCAGCGGCCTTTCCTCTTTTCCTCACTTCATAGTTGAATATAGATAATATCACCGTATAAACTACTTACAATCGATAATATTACAGATGGACACAGGCCAGAATGACGCCCATTAATAGCTGTCCAGATGCGTTTTACCAGGTAGTGTATACAGCACTGCGCTGCTATGACTCTCGGCAGCGATGGAGGTCAGTTGTAAACAACGTATATCGCTCGAAAGCGACCCATGTGCTCTTTGAAGAAGGTCACTAATATCTTGCCAGCAGGCTCATTCTGTACATGAATTTTCCACAATCTCCAGTTCATTCATACAAGACAGTATTCGCAGTAAAATACATACGTATTTCCACTTTCCCAAACATAAGACATTAGCCGCATGCTAGTGTCTTCGAGATAATTTCTTCCAGAATGCATGTTGTAGTAATACAAAAAGATACTTCGAATCACTGGAAATTACCTCGAGAAGCGTGACTGCGGCTGAAAGTTACTGACACGGGGAGAGGATCTTGGAGAGTCTTAAGGAAAATACTTACTTCACGGGACGCCGTTCGATCTAGCGTTCCCTCCCACAAAGAGACTCTCTGCTGCACGGAAGGCGCTGTCCCGTAACGGCGTAATCAGCTTACCTTACTCTGGCACTCACAGACAGCGCAGCGTGCTAGTCGGTGAAGAAGCAAGGCGGCGAAAGCGAGTGTAGCAGCCGCGACAATTCCGTCTCTGCAGTCTGCCACTGATAAGAAGATATACGAGAGAGGCCGTCATTATGTTGTTTGCGAAATCTGCTACCCCACTACAAATGCTGATGAAGGTACACCAAACAATAAGAAATCGCACAGTAATAGTCAGAGGCCTTTACAGATACTACTCTGGCTACAGTCAATTAGGTAACGTCTAGACGTGCAAAAAGCTTGGTGCAAGAAGATATATCACGATGGCGAGGCGACCAATGTTGTCACTGCAAGATGACATCAGAACGTAAGTTACGTCGTCCTACACTAAGAGCACTGCACAACAAGTGTGGCATATTGTCAGAAGAGAGTGGATCTTACAGGTTTCTTGCAAACACTGTTGTACTGCGGTAAGGTTAATAGATACAGGGGTAAATATTAAAACGCCGCGAGTAAAGCATGCTGAAACATAAATGCAGATGCTAACCAAACCTGCAGGTTGCGCTATTGTGTTCGACAATGAGCGGTGCCCGTCCAGTATCCTCAATACGTTGAAAGTGTCAGTCGCGTTCAGGAGACTATTCTGTGTCGTTGTGAGTGTATTATGTCGGGCCTAAATCAATTCAAACGTGGGCAAATGGTTGGTGTTCGTATGGTAGGATTACATTACATTAGGTTTACTTTCATTCCAGTTGATCCGTACTGAGGAGGTCCTCCAGGATGTAGAACATGTCAGAAAAACAACAATACAAGACAAATATTTAAAACTCAAACAAATAAGGTAATGTACCATTCCACAGGTCCCAAGTAGAATCATCGTCATTTTTTAAAGAACACTGTGAAAGAATCATTTTACAAATACTAATGCACTGAATTTAAAATAAAAATAGTTTAATTTATTTATTTATAAGATTAGCCGGCACGGTAGCTCAGCGTGTTCGGTCAGAGGGTTAGCTGCCCTCTGTAATAAAAAAAAACTGAGTGACTGGATCAGTAACGAACTTCAATGGGCGTCAGGTGACGTCCGCCACAAACAATTGAAACGAACAATAACGAACAAAAAATGAGATTACAAAAAAAAGGGGTAGCGTCTTTGATTCATAATCAAAAGGTCTTCGGTCCCAGGTTCGATCCCCGCCACAGCCTAAATATTGATAAATAATCGGCATTGGTGGCCGAAGACTTGCGGCATAAGAAGTCAGCCTCATTCTGCCAACGGCCTTGTCAAAGAGGGCGGAGGAGCGGATGGAGGTTCAGGGCACTCTCTTGTGCTAGGGGTGGGAAATTGCCCCTAAAGGCGGAAGAATCAGCAATGATCAACGACATGAGGATGCACAAGGCAATGGAAACAACTGTATTAAGGACAGGTAACGTGTATTCACAGGACATGTGGCCTGTAGTTGAAGAAGTCTCATGATGATCTCTCCATTGGCAAAAGATTCCGGAATAGTCCCCCATTCGGATCTCTGGGAGAGGACTGCCAAGGGGGAGGTTACCATGAGAAAAAGATTGAATAATCAACGAAAGGATAATGTTCTTCGAGTCGGGGCGTGGAATGTCAGAAGCTTGAATGTGGTAGGGAAACTAGAAAATCTGAAAAGGGAAATCCAAAGGCTCTATCTAGATATAGTAGGGGTCAGTGAAGTGAAGTGGAAGGAAGACAAGGATTTCTGGTCAGATGAGTATCGGGTAATATCAACAGCAGCGGAAAATGGTATAACAGGTGTAGGATTCGTTATGAATAGGAAGGTAGGACAGAGGGTGTGTTACTGTGAATAGTTCAGTGACTGGGTTGTTCTAATCAGAATAGACAGCAGACCAACACCGTCAACGATAGTTCAGGTATACATGCCGACGTCGCAAGCTGAAGATGAACAGATAGAGAAAGTGTATGAGGATATTGAAAGAGTAATGCAGTATGTAAAGGGGGACGAAAATCTAATAGTCATGGGCGACTGGAATGCAGTTGTAGGGGAAGGAGTAGGAGAAAAGGTTACAGAAGAATATGGGCTTGGGACAAGGAATGAAAGAGGAGAAAGATTAATTGAGTTCTATAACAAGTTTCAGCTAGTAATAGTGAATACCCTGTTCAAGAATCACAAGAGGAGGAGGTATACTTGGAAAAGGCTGGGAGATAAGGGAAGATTTCAATTAGATTACATCATGGTCAGACAGAGATTCCGAAGTCAGATACTGGATTGTAAGGCGTACCCATGAGCAGATATAGACTCAGGTCACAATTTAGTAGTGATGAAGAGTAGGCTGAAGTTCAAGACATTAGTCAGGAAGAATCAATGCGCTAAGAAGTGGGATTCGAAAGTTCTAAGGAATGACGAGATACGTTTGAAGTTCTCTAACTCTATAGATACAGCAATAAGGAATAGCGTAGTAGGCAACACAGTTGAAGAGGAATGGACGTCTCTAAAAAGGGCCACCACAGAAGCTGGGAAGGAAAACATAGGTACAAAGAAGGTAGCTGCGAAGAAACCATGGGTAACAGAAGAAATACTTCAGTTGATTGGTGAAAGGAGGAAGTACAAACATGTTCCGGGAAAATGAGGAATACAGAAATACAAGTCGCTGAGGAATGAAATAAATAGGAAGTGTTAAGTGGGATACGGAAGTTCTAAGGAATGACGAGATACGTTTGAAGTTCTCTAACTCTATAGATACAGCAATAAGGAATAGCGTAGTAGGCAACACAGTTGAATAGGAATGGACGTCTCTAAAAAGGGCCATCACAGAAGCTGGGAAGGAAAACATAGGTACAAAGAAGGCAGCTGCGAAGAAACCATGGGTAACAGAAGAAATACTTCAGTTGATTGGTGAAAGGAGGAAGTGCAAACATGTTCCGGGAAAATCAGGAATACAGAAATACAAGTCGCTGAGGAATGAAATAAATAGGAAGTGCAGGGACGCTAAGACGAAATGGCTGCAAGAAAAATGTGAAGACATCCAAAAAGATATGGACAGACTCAGCATACAGGAAAGTCAAAACAACCTTTCGTGACATT
Organism: Schistocerca gregaria; assembly: GCF_023897955.1. Taxonomy (NCBI): domain Eukaryota; kingdom Metazoa; phylum Arthropoda; class Insecta; order Orthoptera; family Acrididae; genus Schistocerca; species Schistocerca gregaria. The sequence goes on from NC_064923.1 coordinate 725,730,176, forward strand.
AAAAGCAACGGTGGTAACATTAAGAGTGCAACGGGAATTCCACTGTTAAATGCAGAGGAGAGAGCAGATAGGTGGAAAGAATACATTGAAAGCCTCTATGAGGGTGAAGGTTTGTCTGATGTGATAGAAGAAGAAACAAGAGTCGATTTAGAAGAGATAGGGGATCCAGTATTTGAATCGGAATTTAAAAGAGCTTTGGAGGACTTACGGTCAAATAAGGCAGAAGGGATAGATAACATTACATCAGAATTTCTAAAATCATTAGGGGAAGTGGCAACGAAACGACTATTCACGTTGGTGTGTAGAATATATGAGTCTGGCGACATACCATCCGACTTTCGGAAAAGCATCATCCACAAAATTCCGAAGACGGAAAGAGCTGACAAGTGCGAGAATTATCGCACAACCAGCTTAACAGCTCAAGCATCGAAGCTGCTTACAAGAATTATATACAGAAGAATGGAAAAGAAAATTGAGAATGCGCTAGGTGACGATTAGTTTGGCTTTAGGAAAAGTAAAGGCACGAGAGAGGCAATTCTGACGTTACGGCTAATAATGGAAGCAAGGCTAAAGAAAAATCAAGACACGTTCACAGGATTTGTCGTCCTGGAAAAAGCGTTCGACAATACAAAATGGCGGAAGCTGTTCAGGATTCTGAATAAAGTTAGGGTAAGCTATAGGGAGAGACGGGTCATATACAATATGTACAACAACCAAGAGGGAATAATACGAGTGGACGATCAAGAACGAAGTGCTCGTATTAAGAAGGGTGTAAGACAAGGCTGTAGCCTTTCGCCCCTACTCTTCAATCTGTACATCGAGGAAGCAATGATGGAAATAAAAGAAAGGTTCACGAGTGGAATTAAAATACAAAGTGAAAGGATATCAATGATACGATTCGCTGATGACATTGCTATCCTGAGTGAAAGTGAAGAAGAATTAAATGATCTGCTGAACGGAATGAACAGTCTAATGAGTACACAGTATGGTTTGAGAGTAAATCGGAGAAAGACGAAGGTAATGAGAAGTAGTAGAAATGAGAACAGCGAGAAACTTAACATCAGGATTGATGGTCACGAAGTCAATGAAGTTAAGGAATTCTGCTACCTAGGCTGTAAAATAACCAATGACGGACAGAGCCAGGGGGACATCAAAAGCAGACTCGCTATAGCAAAAAAGGCATTTCTGGCCAAGAGTAGTCTACTAATATAAAATACCGGCCTTAATTTGAGGAAGAAATTTCTGAGGATGTACGTCTGGAGTACAGAGGGTAGTGAAACATGGACTGTGGGAAAACCGAAACAGAAGAGAATCTAAGCATTTGAGATGTGGTGCTATAGACGAATGTTGAAAATTAGGTGGAATGATAAGGTAAGGACTGAGGAGGTTCTACGCAGAATCGGAGAGGGAAGGAATACGTGGAAAACACTGACAAGGAGAAGGGACAGGATGATAGGACATCTCCTAAAACATGAGGGAATGACTTCCATGGTACTAGAGGGAGCTGTAGATAGCAAAAACTGTAGAGGAAGACAGAGATTGGAATACGTCAAGCAAATAATTGAGGACATAGGTTGCAAGTGCTACTCTGAGATGAAGAGGTTAGCACAGGAAAGGAATTCGTGGAGGGCCTCATCAAACCAGTCAGTAGACTGATGACCAAAGAATAAATATATTGGGAAGCTGTAGTTAGTGTCCCTAGTTCCATAAACAGGCTTCTGCAGGATGTTCTTGAGTTCACACCACATATAACTCTTACTGCACGTTTTTGTGCCCAGAGAACTTTAGCTTGGCTTGATGAATTACCTCAAAAAATAATCCCATATGATATTATGAAATGAAAGTAAGCATAGTATGTCAGCTTTTTCATTTTTATATCACTTATGTCTGACACAATTCGCATTGCAAATAGAGATTTGTTAAGACGCTTCAGCAGTTATGTGGTGTGCTTTCCCAGTTGAATTTATTATCAAGCTGTAATCCCAAGAATTTAACACTATCCACTTCTTCTATATGCTTGTCATCATATGTTAGGCATATACTCGTGGGACAGCCCTTACAAGCTTTGAGCTGCATGCAGTGTGCCGGCCTTGGTGGCCGAGTGGTTCTAGGCGCTCAGTCCGGAACCGCGCGACTCCTACGGTCGCAGGTTCGAATCCTGCCTCGGGCGTGGATGTGTGTGATGTCCCTACGTTAGTTAGGTTTAAGTAGTTCTAAGTTCTAGGGGACTGATGACCACAGATGTTAAGTCCCATAGTGCTCAGAGCCCTTTTTTTTTGCATGTAGTGTGCTTTTTCAAAGTTTAGTGACAAGGAATTGGCTAGGAAGCAGTGATTAATGTCCACAAATACTTTACTAGACTACACTTGATTTGCTATTTATTGCAATGTTAGTATCATCGGCAAACAAAACTAACTTGGCATCTGGTAATGTTACTGATGAAAGGTCATTGATATACACAAGAAAAAGTAAGAGCCCTAAAATGGAACCTTGTGGGACCCCACATGCAAATAGATCCCAGTTGGATAATATATGATAGCTTGAAACATGTCTCTTTCCTAATAACACCCTTTGTTTCCTGCCAGAGATATAAGGTTCGAATCATTTTGCAGCATTTCCTGTTACACGAGGAGTCGAAGTGTTTGGTATTTCAAGAGGCACCAATCGAAGATTTTTACTGTATACAGGGAATACAGAAAAACGTAGGCAAAGTCACACCACGGATGTGTGAGCTAAATGAGCGTGACAGACGATCCTTGAAGAGGATTGAGACAAAAAGTAAGAATACGACGAATGAAGAAGTCAATGCAGAACTGATTCGAACCTGCGACCGTAGTGTTCGAAAGGTTCCAGACCGAAGCACCTAGAACCACTCGGCCTCACCGGCCGGCACCTTTTGTCGGATAAATCTTGTTTCACACTGTTTCCAAACTTTGGCCGAGTTTACGTCTCATTAGTGAAACATGACAGGGATTCGGTGATGATTTGCACAGGATCTCTTGGTGTTCCATGGGCTTTATGGTAACTCCTCAAGGTCACATTACTTTGAATAATTATGTGACCATTTTGGCTGATCAGGACTATACCATGGTACAATAACTGTTCCGAAATGGTGATGCTGTGTTCCAAGATGTCATTAAGAGGTTCCTGTTGAAGCAGGTCTCTGTTCACACATCTCGCATTGCCCTGGACTGGTTTCGTCAGTATACAAGGCTGAATTGTCGCATCTCGTCTGGTCATCACAACCGCCATATCTCATTATTATTAACTCTTTGTGGTCCACTTTGAAGGTCAGCGCACATGATCGATACCCACCTCCATCATCTTTACTTGAACTTGGCTCTATTTTGCGGGAAGAATGGTACAATATTCCCCTTACAACTGTACCTGACTTGTATTTATCGATTTAGAGACTACTGGAAGCTGTTTCGACCGCTGACGGGTTCGACACATCGTATTAGGGACGGTAATTTGTTGAGATTTAATACATCACGTCATGCGAATGAGATAGCGCAACAATTGGAAGTGTACTCCAAACTTGAAGTACGCGAGACAGTACGATTCGTGCAAACAAAACATCTAAACTGTATACAAATTCACAATAAATTTCAGGTGGTGTATTGGATAAAACGCGATGTCGTGTCTAGTGAAAGTGAAATAGCATCAGTCATTTGGCCAAGGCCACACAGATGTGAGTGATGCTGATCGTGAAGAACGGCAATCGACACCGACCATGGAGAACAATTTAGGGGGTGACGAGGAACTCATTCGCAGTACTCGCACAATTTTCCAACGAGAAGGACGGTCACACAGCTGTTTTTGACTGGCTCCGTGACCAAGGACAGAATTCCTACCGTCGAAGAACTTTCAGGTCGAGGTTATTTACAGACTTGGTGGTAATATCCAAGAACAGTGTCATGCATCTTTGCTACTTTGACGTGTAGAGCAGCAATCAATAAACAACACAAGGTCTTTAACAATAATGTACAAGACATCACTGTCGCCGTTGACAGTATAAAGTCAACGGCGACTATGACGTCTTTTAAGAAATATTATATGACTGTGAATCCCAACCATCAGAAGTAAATCAAATACTGTACAAGTTACCTTCAGAGGTACCCTCATAGAACCGACTCGTGCCTGCCAAGCCAGGGTGATCAATAGACGTCTGATGTAGTCAGTTCTTATCCCGCTGGCGTAGAAAATTTCGCCGCTGATATTTCGCCTGCGTAGAGTTAAGGTGTTGTCATGCAAAGATCTTGTCACCAGACGTTGCACTAATTGTTGGTTGATTGACTTGGGGTAGGGGACCAAACAGCGAGGTCATCGGTCCCATCGGATTGGGGAAGAATGGGGAAGGACAACGGCCACGCCCTTTCGAAGGCACTTTCCTGAAGCGATTTAAGGACATCACGGACTACCTACATCAGAAGGGCCGGACGCGGGTTTGAACCGTCATAATCCCGCATGTGAGTCCAGTATGATAATCACAGCGCCACCTCACTCGGTCTTACACTGATATCCTGGATTACACTTCAAAGCTCTCCGTGGAGCTCATGGAGTAAAGACAGGTGACAATGATAACACTGTTAATTGTCATTCTCCGTGTCCCCTCTGTGCTATCCAGAAGAAGTAAGCTACGTGCTGGCATCAAATTCACTCTCACCGTCTTCTCGTCATTGAACACGACAGATGACACTGCTCTACATGCACTTCCATTGCAGACACCTACACGGCACAGATACATTAAAGACGCGTATCTTGCACACAGCGTTGTAGCCTATCTTGGCGTTTCATTTGCTGCACTTTCTGGGTCTTGTACGGATACCTGAGTGAAATCCGTCGCAAAATCTTTTGAAGTGTTGACCAGGGGATAGACAATTTCAGTGGCACAGCTGGAGCACTTGCATGGAGGAAGGAAAGCCTTTCCGATTAAGCTAATGAACATCCCACATTGAGGTATAAACGCTCCAAATGGCTCTAAGCAGTATTGGACTTAACATATGAGGTCATCAGTCTCCTAGACTTAGAACTACTTAAACCTAACTAACCTAATGACATCACACACATCCATGCCCGAGGCAGAATTCTAACCTGCGACCACAGCAGCAATGCGGTTCCGGGTTCCGGACTGAAGCGTCCGGCCCATATTGAGGTCTCAAAGCTATTAATTCCACGCCACTCTTCTGTTTTAGGGCTGTTAAATTACAGTGATGAGCCACAACGTTTTAGCCACCGCTTTAATAGCGATTTGGTCCACTTTTGAAACCCAGTGAAGCATCGCTTCTGCGTGGCATGTTTCCGGAGGTATGTGGTACCAAATGTTTACGCACATATCATGCATTTCCCGGAAATAACGGTCCGGTGGTTTGTGGGCCACCTGGTTCTAGCGGGAGATTTTAGTGCCCAGGACATCAGTGTCAATTCATGGTCATGCCCTAAAAACCACAATGACACGATTTTGGTCAGTTATCTTGCTGGAATATGGCATCGCTGGCGAGGAAGACATCAAGCATGAATAGATACCGGTAGTGTGCAATAGTGGTCACATAGTCCACAGTTGAATGTCTTCCATAGTACCTGGAAGTTATAATTAAGCTGATGGTATTCACAATGCCGCAGTGCAGGATTTACACATCACAGGACGCTGAAACGTCATAAGAAATTTCGTTACTCGCTGCGCTAGCCGATGAAAAAAAAAGAAATTCCAGTTGCTGCTACCAGGTGAACATATGGCGATGTAAGCAGTACGAATGTGGTGTGCATACAGAGAAACGGGAGGAACGATGAAACACATGATAACAATGGTTTATTAGGATATGTTCACAAGGTACAACATTTTTTGTTCAGTGTGGTCTCCCAACTCAGCAATATGCTGCATCCATCACGCGGTGCCGGTCGGTGTCGCCGAGCGGTTCTAGGCGCTTCAGTCTGGAACCGCGCGACCGCTACGGTCGCAGGTTCGAATCCTGCCTCGGGCAAAGATGTATGTGATGTCCTTAGGTTAGTTAGGTTTAGGTAGTTCTGATTTCTAGGGGACAGATGACCTCAGATGTTAAGTCCCTTAGTGCTCAGCAGCATATCTGGCGTCATCAGAGTGACATTTCGTCGTACGCCAGCTTTCAGAAAAGGAAGAGTCCTGTTGCATCTCTGACAGATATAATGTTTCAGATGTCCACACAACCAGAAGGCCCTTGGTTTATGTCAGCGGACCTGTAAGGCCACATGCCTTGATCTTGCTTAGAGATGATGATGTTATCAAAGGTTTCTTGAAGCAAGTCTTTCATCTGGCAAGCGACATGTGGTGCCGTCCCATCTTGTATGAAACTTGTGCTGTGGATACAGTTGCGTTCTTGCAATGCTGGAATTACATGTTGCACAAGAAGGTCCTTATAACGTGCATATGTCACTGTACACTTAAGACGCCTGTGAGGTATCATCCCTCGAAAAGAAAAGGACCAAGAATGAAGGAGCTTGTGCAACCACACCAAACAATCACGTAAGCTGAGTGCAGTGGATCTTACTGCACAACATGTAGCGGAGTAAAACATCATAAGTGACAGTTATAGTTCTGTGCATTCACGGCTCCGTGTGGAGTAAAATATGACTCGTTGGTCCAAACAATATTCTCCGGCCACAAGTCATCCGTTGCCGTATGTCCAAAAACAAGAAGGACAAAGTCGCGGCTTTGTAGTCTATCTTGGGGTTTCATTTGGTGCCAATTCTGAATCTTGTAGGTATACCAGAGTAAATTGCACCGAAAAATCTTTTGAACTGTTGACCAGGGGAGAGGCAATTTCCGTGACAAAACTGGAGCACTGGCTGTGGAATTTGAGGGATGTGCTGCACGGTCGGCTATTGCTACAGCAACTTCTTCAACAACTCCCATGGGAATGGGCCCCCTTCTTCTCCCTGCAACACCACCTAATTCACCTGTTTCTTCAAATTTCTGGATCATATGATTTAGCCCATTTATTAACACGAAGCCTCTACGCAGGTGTTTCTGTCGGTGATATTTCCGCACAGCAGGGTTGCAACTGCTACCCTTCCGGTAGAACAACATTACCAGCAATGCATGGACTTTCTTGCTGAAGTGTCCACAGTAGGTGATATTCTAGTAAACGCCCAGGTATAAATAAGTTATAAAGTTTATTTGATTAGAAGAGAAAACACAGCCCAACTTCCAGATGACACATAGTTGAAATCGTGAAACAAGCTAAATTCGTCTGGTTAATCACAAACAGTCTTTCAACCCGAGGAAGGAGGAAAAACGGTTTTATAGTACTGAACTATAAAAACCTCGAACGATGTCCTCTGAAAATGTCATATGAATAGTTCAACAGTCTTGTAATGAGAAAAACAATGTGTTGTGCTAAGCCTTGGCTCTAAAAGATAGGAAAACAACTCTCATGATAGGTCCTTATGGCGACTTGCCAGTGAACGGGTCGAAAATGTTTCATATAGTTTGTGAGGCTCTAACTACATAAGGTGAACTCTGAATACAAAGAAATTTTACGAAAATTAAAGGGTTTTGACGATGACGATTTTGGTGTAAGAATAATCACAATAGCTTTGATATGAACTTTATTATATAAACACTTATTTCGGTCAGTAATTTCAAATTTTCGCTGCCTGTCTACTGACCTATTAACTACTTTTCCTTACGACATTGTCATCTAATATGTAGACTAGAATGAAATGATTTCGATCAATAGTTTTGATACTATATGTACATAAATTACACAAACCAAATTAAGATACTTTTTTATATTTCTTCATGCTTTCCCGGCGATCTGTTGACATCTTGGATATTCGGGAATCCAGCCGTTCTCGCACGATATTTCAAATGCGTGCCTCGCTGTCTTCTTCAGGTGCTACCTGAGACTGGTCCTTGGGTCGATCGAGTCCAGTATTTATGCCTGGGAGGAGCTGGGCGTTCCCTAGTCGGTCCGCGCCGAGTCGAGTGTTCCATCTGTGGTCCGCGCCCGCCAGACTCGGCTTCAACGGACCCCTCCAGTCGCAGATGTTCCGACTGCCGTCGGCGCCGGTTTTGGCCGTCCTCAATGGTTGCGGTTGTCATTTGAGGTGTGTCAGACCCGATCTGAGATGTTGCGTACTCTATCTCATGACTGTTACTACGGTTTCCACTTTTGTTGCGTGCTGGGCGCTCCCTAATCGGTCCGCGCCGCGTCGTGTGTTCCATCTGAGTTCCGCGCCCGCCAGACGCGGCTACATTGTCCGTCTCTGGTCGCCGGTGTTCCCTCCGCCGTCCGCGCCCGGCCTGGCCGTCTTCTGAAGTCGAGTTCATGATCTGGGGTGTGTCAGATCTGGTCTCTAATGTCCAACACCTTGTCTCACGGCTGTTCCCTCGGTCTCCACTTATATTTCTTGCAGAATCCCGGAGTGTCCTGCGTTGAGTTTTCACAAGCTGAAGCGCAGGATTCCAGGCAGTGCTGATTTGGTGTCCCGAGTCACGGTTGATCAGATTGTCTGTGACCTTAATCTCAATTGCTTCTCTAATGACACTGTCCCAAAATCTTGAGGTATGTGTCACAATCTTGGTGTCATTGTAATCCATTGAATGACCAAGTTCCAGACAATGCTCTGCTATGGCTGATTTAGTTGCCTGCCTGAGTCTGGTATGTCTCTGGTGATCTTTACACCTGATGTCCACAGTTCTGGTGGTCTGGCCAATGTATGACATCCCACACTGGCATGGTATGTTGTAAATACCTGGCTTGCGTAGCCCCAGGTCATCTTTTACATTCCCCAGCATAGCCCCAATTTTGGTGGGTGAGCAAAATATGCTCTTGATGTCATATTTCTGGAGAATCCTGCTGATCTCGATAGAGATAGGTCCGGCATATGGCAAGTATGCCATTTTCTTTGCCTCTTCTGGTTCTTCTTCTGGATCCTTTGGCCGGTTGGCAGGTTGAAGTGCCTTCTGAATATCTCTAGAGGAGTACCCATTCCTGCTGAACACTGATTGTAAGTGTTCTATTTCTGTGGCCAGACTATCAGGATCTGACAGAGTTTGTGCTCTGTGGACCAGTGTTTTGAGCACTCCATTCTTCTGTGCTGGATAGTGGCAACTGCTGGCTTGAAGGTGTAAGTCAGTGTGCGTAGGTTTGCGGTACACACTGTGTCCAAATGTGCCGTCTCCCTTTCTCTTCACCAGAACATCCAAGAATGGAAGTGTTCCATCCTTCTCCATTTCCATTGTGAACTTAATGTTCGGATGGCAAGAGTTCACATGTAGCAGGAACTCATCTAACTTCCCTCTACCATGGAGCCAGATGACAAAGGTATCATCCACATACCTAAAAAAGCACTTGGGTTGATATGTGGCTGAAGAGAGTGCTTCCTCTTTAAACCTTTCCATAAATAGGTTGGCCACCACTGGTGATAGAGGGCTGCCCATTGCCACCCCTTCTGTTTGTTCATAAAATTGACCCCCATATAGGAAGTACTCGACTCGGCGCGGACCAATTAGGGAACGCCCAGCTCCTCCCAGGCATAAATACTGGACTCGATCGACCCAAGGACTAGTCTCAGGTAGCACCTGAAGAAGACAGCGAGGCGCGCTGTTGAAATATCGTGCGAGAACGACGCGAACATCCGGCTGGATTCCCGAATATCCGAGATAATTTTTTATAATTAATAAGGGTATAGTTTTCCTCCTGGTGATAGTAAGCTGGTGTCTGTATCTACTTTTCTCCATTTGGTAGCCTGAAATATCATAAAAAATTTCAAGCCTCTAGCTCAAACAGTTTTTTTGCATCAAATAAGCAAGTAAGAAAATTTGATTCTTGCTAAATTCAGTTTTAAGGTACATTTCATCTGCTACCTCCCTTGTTCTTAATACTCTGCAGTTGCATAGTATTCTTGGTTTGTGTGTTCCTCATCTCTCTTCAGAAAATTTGATTCTAGGGTAATTCAGTTTAAAGGTGCATTTCATTTGTTACGCACCTCTGTTGTTCTTAAGCCCCTCCAGTTGCATAATATACTTGGTTTGTGTCTTCGTCATCTTCTCTCTTTTCGTTTCATGGTTCTCCTGTGCTAATACACTGCGTTCTGTTTCCTAGCTGACCCGTTATAATGGGACACGTCCAAACAAGTAACAATGAGAGAATCGCAAAAATTTGACACACCGCGAACGCATTAATTATCCTAACTCCTCGCTGCCTTCACTTAACAAGCTTCAAACTTTGGCACCACCAAGCGACCACCGACTTTAGTACGTGATATCAATTTCAACACGATACACGCTTACTTTACCAGGGAAAAATGCTCTCAAAGACTGAAATACAAACCGAGAAACGGATTAAAGAAACTCAGAGGAAAGCTGTTTTTTCGTCTTTTGTAATTACAAATTAAACGCTTTCCGTTACTTTCCTACAGTTCTACTGTAAAAACCTTTTTTTTTTCGCCTTTCACGCAATTAATAATGACACCATTTGACATCAGACCGCAGCGGAAACACGGTCGTTGCCGCAAATCGACATGCTTTTAAATTTGCTTTTAAAGATGTTCCCAATGACCGAATCAATTCATTTAACTACCATGTTGTTCACAAAACTCTAAATATTGATTTCAGGTGGAAAAAAGAATTCGAATTTTTAAAGCAAATTCACTAGCAGTGACCTAAACACACTTCAGGTAAATACTGTCGGAGTAAAGTTTTTGATTCACTTGGAAAAAATACTAAGTCTGATCAAAGTTCACAACACATTTAGTATAGTCACAAAGTCCGATAGAAATTCTAAACCCGACTACACAGTCCAGTACGGAGTCCAAGTTTCAGAGGCCGAAGAGCAGACCATCACAGAAATATTACGAAACCAAGTATGGGTCCCCCTGTCGGAGCCGCGTCTTCAGGAGAGAGGTCACTCTGCGGGATCCAGGGGTAGAAGGCTGGTTCGGACGGCGATTCCAATGCAGCGACGACCTCGGAGTGAGCTGCTGATTGTGGAAATGCAATAAGCATTCGGCGTCTGGCACACGAAACTCGTTCGGGGGAAACTCGTTGCCCAGGGCTCGTGCACCGCCCTAAATACAAGTCTTCGGCCCCGGGATACATTGTCTGGCTTCCTGTCGCTTGGCTGGCGTAAGGAGGAGGTTCGTCGTACAAGTGACCTTTGCTGCCGCTTTGGACGCTGTCTGGTCTTCGAGTGTGCCGCCGCTGCCCCCGAATATCTTCTGCAAGAAACCAGGCTGCTTGCGTAATCGGGATGTAGTTTGGGTTGCCAGCCGGTAGGCGTAAGGACTTACCCAAGGCTCTTGCCATAGCCATTGTGTTTCGTATGGAACTCTTCAAACTTCTTCAGCCTTTACACCAACAGTCACTTTACAGAAAAAAAATCAAAATTTGTGGCCAAACGACAAACAGCATACTTTAAGTCAAAACAGGAAACATTTCACTTTGTGACAGGTTACAGCGTCGTATTTTCATCTGGTGGCAAAAACTGGAACTATTTATTTCCTCGCATATTGCGCGGTGTGACTATTAATGAACATACGGACGATGTTCCAGCGTTCTGGATATACACAGCCCACACTGCAGCAGTCTCAACATCGTCAGTTTAGTTATAACAACCTCGTATGGTAATACAAACGCTGGCCTGCATCAGAGACGCATCTCATGTTTCACGCAGCTGTTGATTGGGTGACAGCTGATCCAGACACGACCGTCGAGTAGGTGGTACAAGAAACTTGGTTCGTTCAGCCACAAGGCACTTTTCAATTGACCGACGGGCCAATCTAAAACTGTAATTGGCGATTTCGTTGGGTCAACATCGGAACACGTACGGGTCGCTGCCGAGCTCCATGTTGAATAATGCGCGCTGAAAGGTGTGGTCTGGATCACGTGTGCGTACACCAGTATTGTTGCCAAGTCTTCCGGAGATCGGCGCAACCTTACAGTGTGGGCAAGTCTCTGACGTATACGACCTATGATGGGGCGTGGTCTTCCAACACATCATCAACCACGTGTGGTTTTACAGTTGCTCAACTAGTTTTGTAGATGATCACGACAGTATCAAGCAAATTGACGACGAGCATCACCATTTCCGATATATTCATCTCCAAAGCAGTGTGCACTTTGTTTAACTTGCTTATGCCACTGTATTTTCCTATTAGCCCTCATAGTTGCAAATTTTATATAGGACATTGAGGATACGGCCTTGAAAATACCTTTTTGAAGCCCTTTTCTTTTTTGAGGTATGTTTACGATATGTTTCTTGTCTGGCGACATAGAATACATTCTTTGTACCGGTTATTGGACCATTTTAGCTGTCTTCATCGCAACATCTAACTCACGATGCAGATTGAAAAGGAGGAGATGTTACCCTTTTTGGATTTACTGCTTTGAAAAAAAAGATGACAGATCTCTTGAACACAGAGTTTATAGGAATGTGACACACGCTGATAGACATTTACTTGCAACCAGCTGTCATTCATCGTTTCGAAGTACAGTAGTTATACGGTCATTGGTCAAACATGCATATGCTATCTCGGATGCTGAGAACTTACCACAAGAGCTGCTACATCTTAAGGCCGTGTTTAACCATAACGGCTGTACGGAAAGACAGCTTTGACGTGCATTTCAGTTTGGCCACTACCTAAACCAGCTGAAGACTCCTTTAATCCTGCGGCTTTAATTCGATACGCTGGGAACGTGTCTGCCAAGATAGGTAGGGTGTTCCGTGTTCCCGAAAAGATTTAAGCACTTCTTGGCTCTGTTAAGGGTGGTTTAGGTTTGAGGAATCCTGGCGTTTACAAAATACCATGTAAGTGTGGTAAAATATACGTTGGCCAAACTATTCTTACCGTCAATGACAGATGTTTCCAGAATGAGATTTTCACTCTGCAGCGGAGTGGGCACTGATATGAAACTTCCTGGTAGATCAAACCTGTGTGCCAGATGGTGAGTCGTGCTTGCGTAGCTCAGATGGTAGAGTACGTGCCCGCGAAAGGCAAAGGTCCCGAGTTCGAGTCTTGGTCCGGCATACAGTTTTAATCTGCCATAAAGTTTCAGTGACAGATGTGTTGAACATCACCATACGTGATTATTACGATCTGCGATGTCTGAGAACTGTATTACAGAGGGACATAGGATGCTATAAAACGAGACCCAAGTGGTTGCAAACGCCTCGCGTTACTGAGATTCTGTTTTAAAAGAATCTATCGAAATCATACTAACAGATAATAACCGTGATAATGGATACCCGCTACGTAAAACTTGGAGTCTTGTTTTATCAGATATTAAGAAACAGCGGCATCTGACTCGGCCGGCTATGAGTACTAATTTTTAACGATATATCGTTTTTCGACAGTATTCACCATTGGAGGCGCTGCAACTCTTCTTGACCCAGGGGGCAGCAGCAACGTTTGAGCACTTGCGCATTGCCTAAGTGTATTCGCTCTTATATTTTCGCTGCATAGAAAGGTTCCGTCGTTCACGGTTTGACTCAGTTATCGGGAAGAGCGGGTTAGCTTTTCTCACCCGACGATGGCGGCCAGTTGTTTACAGATGACCCTTTGATCCGGCTGAAGACCCGACAAGAATTTGAGCAGCTCATATCGTCACTACAATGATTCCTCGTTCATTTCTGCTGCGTTTATACACTTTCCTTAGACTGTTTCGTGCCAGCACCTGCACCAGGCGGTATTCAGATTAGTGGTCGGCAGTGGTCGTAATTGTTTCGGATGATTGGCGTATTTCTTAAATCTGCTTTCAGTCTATACAATAGTCTGCTAATGTGGCTAGGATGTCTGAGAATCAATGTCCAAGGCTGTGATCGAGGGAAAATAATACGTTACACCTGTACTCCGCAAGCAAGTGAACGCAGTGGTTAAGGGGGATGAATTGTATATCAGTATATCGCCTGCGTGCCGTACATGGGAAGAAATACTGTCGATATCTATCACTCTGAACCAGAAATTATTTAACTGTTAGGACCCTGGTCACTAGGCGAGGTATACAGGGTGCTCAGAAACAGTCCGGAAAGCTTTTAAGGGTGTTGCCCTGATAAATAATTGTTAAGAAAAAGAATTCGATACGTCTCGCCATTTCCGAGCTAATTAGCATTGAAGTTAGCAAATCAGACCATTTCGAGTGCTAACTCAAGCGGCCCGCTAGAGACAGTGTCGGTAAACGTGTTCTTCGTTTGGTTCCCTACAACTGTACAAGACAGGGATACAGAAATTGGACATGGGATGGCAGTAAATCCACCAGGACACGGACCGTGCTTTCTAACGTCAAAGTTGCCGAGATGGACGTGATCTCGAAAGCTCAGAAACAATGCGACTTTTCCCTCCGGTAAATGTGCCTCGACGTAGCATACGTGTCAGATGGCTGTATTTGACTCGCTAATCGCTCTGTTTGCGGATAGGCAAGCGTATGACTCCTTCATTAGCTCTATTAAAACGCCCATTTCCTTCCCTGTCCATTTGATAATCATTTTGTTCTCTCTGTAAAATACATAAATAAAATCTTCAGTAACCATGAACATGTTATCAGGCAAAAAGGTAAGTACCATGTCCAGGCAATAACGGCATCGACTCGCAAGAGTTCCATTACAAATAGTGCGTTACAAATTTACAATAGTTCTCCACATAAGATAAAAATTATCTTCATCAATCTCAATTTTTTGTAAAACCCTAAGGTCGATCTTACTTGATCACTGTTCCTATTCAGTAGCAGAATTTATACATGTGAAATATGAAACTTAAACAATAAAGTGCAAAATATCTTACAGCCAACAGTGCAAGCTGACTTTTAGATTAAGCCAATGGCACAAACTCACCCCTTAGAAAGAGCCCACTTAGATTTACGTAACGTCGGATGTTATAGAACATACTTTTATTGAACTAATAAGGAAGTATCAGAACTCAACTAGATAACGCGAATGTTAGTAAAAACGTTGGATCCACGGAGAAGCGAACAGTAGCAATTCACCTAATACAGTACAATGACACAACTCTGCTCATCACACTACAGCAACCATGAACAGTTTGCTATTATACTTTGCATCTTACCATCTCTTGAAAGCTTTGATCGTAGATATGTCAATAACTGACTCTTAATTACAGCCAGTTGTACTAGGAACGTTTCCTGATTGAAATATGAACAATATTTGGTTGCCTTGAAACGCCGTACTTTCATAATACCCACGATAGAACAATTCTTTAAGCATCAGTACGACGTTCCCCGTCATTTTATTACAACAAATAATACAATTAACGGCGAGTTTTAGAAAGATCCTAAATTTTCTGGTGCTTAGAAACGTCGTATATACGTATGCGTTTAAACTCATTGGACTTTAATTGAAAACCAAGTGTAAATTAGTTTATCCAGATGCAAATGCTCTCTTCAGTTGATTGGAAGTGCCATTCAGTTTCCATCAATTCAGTAAGTTTCTAGTCCGACGTATGGAACATGGTGATGTATGTTCCGTAACAGCACCAGTTGCATAATGCTTTAATTTTAACCACCACTATGGGTTTTGGCCCCGATGCCATATCCCAGTAGTTATATGTCAAACGTGCTGGAAGAATAATGAAAGACCTTGTTTCCTTACGAGATCTGTCTTTGCAACACTGGGTAATGGCACTGAACGACTTTGTTCTCTCAGGACGTCTGACACATAATGGCCTTGGGGCAGAAACCGACCAGGATGTTAAAAACTAAAGTGTAAATCGTGCTGTCATTTTACTCCAACTCAGTTCGTGCAATATATATATATATATATATATATATATATATATATATATATAATTTCCTCACCACACGATTCCCGTCTTTACCCATCTCCACGAAACGCTTAAGGCGACTAGAAACAAACAGTAGCTTATTACATTTGATTAAAGGTTTGATCAATACTGGTATACAATTTACCATTACTAACAGTTATACTGCCTTACAATATTTCTGCCATGTTTGAGAAATTTACTAGGCTTATCACTCCATCTATGTATGTAGTACCACGCATGTTCCTCTTCAAAAAGCCGAGACAGAGAGAGAGAAGCTTGAAGCAAGAATTTCGAAACGGTACGGTGTTTAACGTATGAGTATTTCCAACTACATTCTTTCTCTTCGGCTCCATTGGATTAAATTTTTTCTTCATTTTCGTGTTAATCCTCTGGACCATCGGCAAAAAGCACGCGCTCTTTGTTCCATTGCGAAGTTGTAATCCCATCTCCTCAGTCTGTCTTGACGTTTTACTTCCGTCCATGGAGGCTGCAGACGCGTATCACATTCAATTCTCCGCCGGTGAATTCGTTGTGTGAAGGCCCAGTGTTTTCCGTGGACAGAAAAGGTACGCCCTGAATGGTTTACTGATACCAGTTATTGAACTGCGACGAGGATCATAAAGTTAGATTATCGTTTACATTACAGTGAAGTATAAAACATCCCAGTAAAAGCAACTGATTCTGGCTGTCTGGATAGTTTAGTGTATTTATGACTCACTATCGACATCGGGAAGAGCCATTATCACGTTAATCGCTGTTGTTGAATGAAACAGTAGTTAGAATATTGCCTGGTGCTTGTATTACACTTCTGTTCATCGTCTCCTAACAATTTTTTAGTTTGGTCTTCCGTTGTGAAAATAAGACTTATAGGAACTGATTACGTGTTCGTTATAAAACCGAGTTCACTATTACAGATTAAGCTAACATTCATTCCCCGTTGCTTATAATATCGTGTTTTCTCTGTGAAATATGATTCATATCCAGATACTTTATCGCTGTCTACAACACACATGAATGTTATGTTATTAGAATTTCGTATCACATGTCAGGTAATTGGTCAGAAGAGTCCATGACGAAAGTGAAAAGTTACTGGCCATTACTGTTCCAGCAAGGACGTCTGCTTCGCCATTTTTCGTGTAGGGCTTTCGCCTTGCACCGGTTACTTATACTACTGTTTCAATGCTGATTGTGAAGAAGTGAAACAAGGGCCCATCAACAGAAAGTAATCTCTGCAAAAATAGAATTGAAATATGTTTAATGAGGCGGAACAGCGACGAAAAACTTGTTTTTGCGTTTGTTTCTGATCAGCCTGCAACAAATGCGGCACCCATCGCCTACAAAGACGTCTCACTGTTAACTCTATGCACAAAATATATCATACATGGTTCAAATGGCTCTGAGCGCTATGAGACTTAACATCTGAGGTCATCAGTCCCTTAGAAGTTGGAACTACTTAAACCTAACTAACCTAACGACATCACACACATCCATGCCCGAGGTAGGATTCGAGCCTGTGACCGTAGTGGTCGCGCGGTTCCAGACTGAAGCGCCTAGAACGGGTCGGCCACTATATCATACTCTTCATTTTTGTTTCATCAATTACTTCTTATAGCTTTAATTGCGGATTGTTCATTACGAGTTTGTACACTTTTTCGATGCTTCCGCCTGTGCTTTTGGTTTTGGGATATCGCTCACGTGAATCACATTTTACTGTTTTTATTCATTACTTAACGGTTCTACATCTACATTCATACTCCGCAAGCCACCCAACGGTGTGTGGTGGAGGGCACTTTACGTGCCACTGTCTTTACCTCCCTTTTCTGTTCCAGTCGCGTATGGTTCGCGGGAAGAACTACTGTCTCAAAGCCTCCGTGCGCGCTCGAATCTCTCTAATTTTACATTCGTGATCTCCACTGGAGGTATAAGTAGGGGAAAGCAGTATATTCGATACCTCATCCAGAAACTCACCCTCTCGCAACCTGGCGAGCAAGCTACACCGCGATACCGGGCGCTTCTCTTGCAGAGTCTGTCACTTGAGATTGCTAAACATCTCCGTAACGGTATCACGGTTACCAAATAACCCTGTGACGAAATGCGCCGCTCTTTTTTGGATCTTCTCTATCTCCTCCGTCAACCCGATCTGGTACGGATCCCACGCTGATGAGCAATACTCAAGTATAGGTCGAACGAGTGTTTTGTAAGCCACCTCCTTTGTTGATGGACTACATTTTCTAAGGACTCTCCCAATGAATCTCAATCTGGTACCCGCGTTACCAAGAATTAATTTTATATGATCATTCCATTTCAAATCGTTCCGCACGCATACTCCCAGATATTTAACAGAAGTAACTGCTACCAGTGTTTGTTTCGCTATCATATAGTCATACAATAAAGGATCCTTCTTTCTATGTATTCGCAATACATTACATTAGTCTATGTTAAGGGTCAGTTGCCACTCCCTACACTAAGTGCCTATCCGCTGCAGATCTTCCTGCATTTCGCTACAATTTTCTAATGCTACAACTTCTCTGTATACTACAGCATCATCCGCGATAAGCCGGATGGAACTTCCGAAATTATCTACTAGGTCATTTATATATATTGTGAAAAGCAACGGTCCCATAACACTCCCCTGTGACACGCTAGAGGTTACTTTAACGTCTGTAGACGTCTCTCCATTGATAACAACATGCTGTGTTCTGTTTGCTAAAAACTCTTCAATCCAGCCACACAGTTGGTCTGATATTCCGTAGCTTCTTACTTTGTTTATCAGGCGATAGCGCGGAACTGTATCGAACCCCTCCCGGAAGTCTACGGAAATACCATCTACCTGGGAGCCTGTATCTAAAAATTTTTGGGTCTCATGAACAAATAAAGCGAGTTGGGTCTCACATGACCTCTGTTTCCGGAATCCATGTTGATTCCTACAGAGTAGATTCTGGGTTTCCAAAAACGACATGGTACTCGAGCGAAAAACCTGTTCTAAAATTCTACAACAGATCGACGTCAGAGATATAGGTCTATAGTTTTGCGCATCTGCTCGACGACCCTTTTTGAAGACTGGGACTACCTGTGCTCTTTTCCAATCATTTGGAACCTTCCGTTCCTCTAGAGACTTGGGTACACGGCTGTTAGAAGGGGGGCAAGTTCTTTCGCGTACTCAGTGTAGAATCGAATTGGTATTCCGTCAGGTCCAGTGGACTTTCTTCTGTTGAGTGATTTCAGTTGCTTTTCTATTCCTTGGACGCTTATTTCGATGTCATCCATTTATTCGTTTGTGCGAGGATTTAGAGAAGGAACTGCAGTGCGGTCTTCCTCTGTGAAACAGCTTTGGAAAAAGGTGTTTAGTATTTCAGCTCTACGCGTCTCATCCTCTGTTTCAATGCCATCATCATCCCGGAGTGTCTGGATATGCTGTTTCGAGTCACTTACTGATTTAACGCAAGACCAGAACTTCCTAGGATTTTCTGTCAAGTCGGTACCGAGAGTTTTACTTTCGAATTCACTGAACGCTTCACGCATAGCCCTCCTTACGCTAACTTTGACATCGTTTAGGTTCTGTTTGTCTGAGAGGTTATGGCTGCCTTTAAACTTGTAGTGAAGCTCTCTTTGCTTCCGCAGTAGTTTCCTACCTTTGTTGTTGTACTACGGTGGGTTTTTCCCGTACCTCACAGTTTTACTCGGCACGTACCTTTCTAAAACGCATTTTACAATTGCGTTAAACTTTTTCCATAAACACTCTACATTGTCAGTGTCGGAACAGAAATTTTCGTTTTGATCTGTTAGGTAGTCTGAAATCTGCCTTCTATTACTCTTGGTAAACAAATAAACCTTCCTCCCTTTTTTTATATTCCTATTAACTTCCATATTCAGGGATGCTGCAACGGCCTTATGATCACTGATTCCCTGTTCTGCACTTACAGAGTCGAAAAGTTCGGGTCTGTTTGTTATGAGTAGCTCCAAGATGTTATCTCCACGAGTCGGTTTTCTGTTTAATTGCTCGAGGTAATTTTCGGATAGTACACTCAGTATAATGTCACTCGATGCTCTGTCCCTACCACCCGTCCTAAACATCTGAGTATCCCAGTCTATATCTGGTAAATTGAAATCTCCACCTAAGACTATAATATGCTGAGAGAATGTATGTGAAATGTATTCCAAATTTTCTCGCAGCTGTTCTGCCACTAATGCTGCTGAGTCGGGAGGTCGGTAAAAGGAGCCAATTATTAACTTAGCTTGGTTGTTGAGTGTAACCTCAACCCATAATATTTAGCAGGAACTATCCACTTCTACTTCACTACAGGATAATCTGCTACTAACAGCGACAAACACGCCACCACCGGTTGCATGCTATCTATCCCTTCTAAACACCGTCTGTGCCTTTGTAAATATTCCGGCTGAATTTATCTCTGGCTTCAGCCAGCTTTCTGTACCTATAACGATTTCAGCTTCGGTGCTTTCTATCAGCGCTTGAAGTTCCGGGACTTTACCAATGCAGCTTCGACAGTTTACAATTACAATACCGATTGCTGCTTGGTCCCCGCATGTCCTGACTTTGCCCTGCACCCTTTGAAGCTGTTGCCCTTTCTGTACTTGCCCGAGGCCATCTAACCTAAAAAACCGCCCAGCCCACGCCACACAGCCCCTGCTACCAGTGTTGCCGCTTGCTGCGTGTAGTGGACTCCTGACCTCTCCAGCGGAACCCGAAACCCCACCACCCTACGGCGCAAGTCGAGGAATCTGCAGCCCACACGGTCGCAGAACCGTTTCAGCCTCTGATTCAGACCCTCCACTCGGCTCTGTACCAAAGGTCCGCAGTCAGTCCTGTCGACGATGCTGCAGATGGTGAGCTCTGCTTTCATCCCGCTAGCGAGACTGGCAGTCTTCACCAAATCATATAGCCGCCGGAAGCCAGAGAGGATTTCCTCCGATCCATAGCGACACACATCATTGGTGCCGACATGAGCGACCACCTGCAGATGGGTGCACCCTGTACCCTTCATGGCATCCGGAAGGACCCTTTCCACATCAAGAATGACTCCTCCCGGAATGCACACTGATTTCTTCCCCTCCTTAGCCGCCGAATCCCTAAGGGGCCCCATTACGCGCCTGACATTGGAGCTCCCAACTACCAGTAAGCCCACCCTCTGCGACTGCCCGGATCTTGCAGACTGAGGGGCAACCTCTGGAACAGGACAAGCAGACATCTCCGGCCGAACATCAGTATCAGCCGGAGACAGAGCCTGAAACCGGTTCGTCAGACAAACTGGAGAGGCCTTCCGTTCAGCCCTCCGGAATGTCTTTCGCCCCCTGCCACACCTCGAGACGACCTGCCACTCTACCACAGGTGAGGGATCAGCCTCAATGTGGGTAGTATCCTGGGTAGCCACAGTCGTAGTCCGATCGGGGGATGCGTGGGACGAGCTGACCGTCCCCGACAAACCCCCATCCGGACCCCCACGGTGATGCCCATTGGCAACAGCCTCAAGCTGTGTGACCGAAGCCAACACTGCCTGAAGCTGGGAGCAAAGGGATGCCAACTCAGCCTGCATCCGAACACAGCAGTTGCAGTCCCTATCCATGCTAAACACTGTTCTGCAAAGAACGTCTGAATTAATTTACAGAGAGCACAAACAATTCGACACAAAATTTAAACGGTTATTAAAATACAAGAGTGCCTAATAAATGCAGTAATGCTGCTACTTGCGCACTGCTGACACACTGCTTGGCGGCGGAAGGAGACTACGCGATTTTACACTACTCAGGTACTAAAAACGCGATGCTACAACTCCCAAGTACTATAATACGCCCGAAATTTATGAATTAAACAATGCAAGTACCAAAAACACGCAAAGAAATTAAGAATTAAACTATGTAACAAATGAGTGAGCTAGGAGTATACGACTTGCTGCTGCAGCTGCTTATCCAGCGGCGGCAGGGAGCACACTAATAAAGGGATAAGCTTAATGTAAAGATACACCAAATTTAGATAAAATTATGCATGCTGTAAACGAATTACTGCACAGATAACGTGGAAGCCTGACATAATTACATATATCCGACCAAAGTAACAAAACCAACGTCATCTCATTGTCATGCTAAGAGGGTTTCACCTTGTCTTCGTAAATGCTACTTGCTGTTTCGTTCCAATTACAGTGAGGTGACAACAGCTTAGGACCTCCTCTTGCCCAGCGTAGCTCAGCAGCTGGACTCAACAAGTCGTTGGAAGGGATCTGCAGAAATACTGAGCCATGCTGCCTCTGTAGAAGTGTAATTGCGGAAGTGTTGGCCGGTGCAGGATTTTGTGCACGAATCGTCCTCTCGATTACGTACGTATATGTTCGATGGGATTCGTGTCGGGCGATCTGAGTGGCCAAACTTTTAGCTCGAATTGTCCAGAATGTTCTTCAAACCAATCGCGAACAACTGTAGCCCAATGCCATGACGCATTGTCACGCATATAATTTCACCGTTGTTTGAGGACATTAAGTCTATGAATAGCTGGAAATGGTGTCTAAGCAACCGAACACGATCATTTCCAGTCAATGATCAGTTCACCTGGACAAAAGGACGCAGTCCATTCCATAAACACAGCACACGCCATTATGGACCCACCACCAGCTTGCACGGCTTGGGTACATGGCTTCATGTGGTTTGCAACATACTAGAACACTTCCATCAGCACTTGCCAACTAATATCAGGGCTCATCTGACCAAGCCACGATATTCGAGTCGTCTAGTTTCCAATCGATATGGTCACAAGCGCAGGAGAGGCGCTACAGGTGAAGTCGTTCCGTTAGCAAAGATACTCGCGTCGGTCGTCAGCTGCCACAGGTCATTAACGCCAAAATTAGCCGCACTGTCCTATCGTACACGTTCGTCTTACGTCCCATATCGATTTCTGCGATTATTTCACGCGGTGATGCTTATCTGTTAACACTGACAACTACGTGAAGCGAAGGCCGTCGGCCACTGCATCGTCCGTGGTGAGAGGTAGTAACTGAAATTGGATATTCTCTTTACATTCTTGACACTGTGGATCGCGAACTATTGAATTCCCTAACGCATTCCGAAATGGAATGTCCCATGCCAATAGCTCCAACTAACAGCCCACGTGCACAGTTCTTTCATTCCCGTCTGAACCGTGATTTGTTTTCGAAGAATATTCTTAAGAATTTATTTTATTTACTAGCGATTCATCAAGAACATTAACACATTTAATCACACTATGTAAGCATGGAAGTAGTTGCCAGGGAGTAACTGATGAAATCATAACCAAATTCCTTTTAACAAATGGGTATTTTATTCACTTTAATAGCGCGTAAAAGAATTTTTTAAAAGAAACAGATTTAAAATTGTAATCAGAAAGCACGCTCTAAATATCGAAGTTACAATTTATTCAGAAGCAGAAAGAAATAAGTTTTGACTGTTTGAGTTTTCTGGCAGGGAACCTTGACGCTCCCTTTTGACACGTTCGTAGTTATGACCGCTCACAACAGCCTCTGAAAAACTACACTGGTGCAAATCTGCAACACACCAGATAGCTCTAAACTAAGAGTTTCAACAGTTTACAGAAACACACAACACCAACAATTAAAATATTAACCTTGTTACCGAAGGTCAAATTGATTTTAACTTGTAAGAAAGTCTTACGGTGAATAGGAGGCAACTTTATATACTAAAATGATCATTAAAAAAAATCCCATGAAATGCAATCTTATATAAAATTGTAAAAGGTTGGCCAAACAATAGTTAAGATGCTCTACAGTACGCAGATACCGCCTCTCAAAATCGTAGGCAATAATATCAGCCGGACGGGGTGGCCGAGCGGTTCTAGGCGCTACAGTCTGGAACCGGGCCACCGCTACGGTAACAATTTCGAATCCTGACTCGGGCATGGATGTGTGTGATGTCATTAGGTTAGTTAGGTTTAAGTAGTTCTAAGGGGCTGATGACCTCAGAAGTTAAGTCCCATAGTGCTCAGAGCCATTTTGGAACCAATAATATCAAAGTTTCCAAAGATCCAAACATATTTCAGGTATTAGGCCGTTACACTCCAACCAGTAAATTATTTAACACACCAAATCCAACAAACATCACAAAGGCAGCTAGTAACGTACGGTAGATTGATAGGGAGATTACCGAACAACCCGAACCTCAGGTTGCTCTAACCCGCCCCTCCTCCAATAGTGAAAAACGGACACCCAATTTATAAACAACCACCTTCCCGCGGGTGGGCAAACGGAGAAGAATGGTGGGACGACCCTAAAGCAAAACGATTGGTGACTTCACCAAGAAAACAAGTAGAATTTAACAAGAGTAAATCAAACAACATATCACCAATCACTTAACTTCTAATAAACTGCGATTTCTCGAGAAGACCTGGAGCAGCACCCACAAATCGCTCTCCCAAACCGTCCGCTGCCAGCCGCTTCAACGGACGGAGAAAGGCACACCGATCCCCCGTCTCACGGCGTTGCAGCTTGCACCGGCCAGACTGATGTCGTGGATTGACTACCGTTGCTCTCTTGTCAACCGCGAAGTCACTATCCCTCGCTATACCCCGCGGTCCACTGGACTCAGGTGGCGACCACACATGCGCCGACGCTGAAGACAGACCAGTCGTCTTGTGTCTCAGAGAGCGACCTACCAACCGATCGATCCAACCGCCAATGATCATTGCCTGAGCAAACTCGAGCAGACTGGCGGCCTAACGCGCAGACTCAGATGCAGGAACTAAGCCCCTACCACGCGACCACTAGCTGAGTTCTCTTACTGGCGGAGTGGAAAGACTCATTTTCCCGGCTTTAAAGGTTGATCCGAACGACAAACATACTAGCATTCCGAACGACAGACAGACGCTAAATCCCTAATAAATGCGGACGAGAGACAGACTAGCAAGCTGGGGACGAAAGACTGACCCAGACTGACCGACTGGTGAGCTCATAGCGCCCCTTAAATGCACGTGAACAGCCAATGTTTCCCTTTTCCCACCAGAGGGAGACACCAAAGCTGCGATTGCCACAGAGGCGTCACCGCCAGAAATGGAGGGCGACTGCATCACACTACGCGCTGCGGTGGGCTCTTCAAAACAGCAATTTTTACCACCACTCACCGTCGTGAGTGCAAAATCACGTTGGAAGCTTTTCACATGAATCACCTAAGTGGAAAGGACGGCTCCACCAATGCACTGCCTGTTTATACCTGTTGTTGTTGTAGTCTTCAGTTCTGAGACTGGTCTGATGCAGCTCTCCATGCTACTCTATCCTGTGCAAACTTCTTCATCTCCCAGTACCTACTGCAGCCTACATCATTTTGAATCTGTTTACTGTATTCATCTCTTGGTCTCTCTCCACGAATTTTACCCTCCACGCTGCCCTCTAAAACTAAATTGATGATGCCTTGATGCCTCAGAATATGCCCTACCAACCGATCATTTCTTCTAGTCAAGATGCTCCACAAATTTCTCTTCTCTTCAATTCTAATCAATACCTCCTCATTAGTTATGTGATCTACCCATCTAACCTTCAGCATTCTTCTGTAGCACCACATTTCGAAAGCTTCTATTCTCTTCTTGTCCAAAATATTTATCATCCATGTTTCACTTCCATACATGGCTACACTCCATACAAATACTTTCAGAAACGACTTCCTGACACTTCAATCTATACACGATGTTAACAAATTACTCTTCATCTGAAACGATTCCTTGCCATTGCCAGTCTACATTTTATATCCTCTCTACTTCGACCATCATCAGTTATTTTGCTCCCCAAACAGCAAAACTCCATTACTACTTTAATTGTCTCATTTCCTAATCTAATTCCCTCAGCATCACCCGACTTAATTCGACTACATTCCGTTATCCTCGTTTTGGTTTTGTTGATGTTCATCTTACATCCTCCTTTCAAGACACTGTCCATTCCGTTCTACTGCTGTTCCAAGTCTTTTGCTGTCTCTGACAGAATTACAGTGTGATCAGCAAACCTCACAGTTTTGATTACTTCTGTATGGATTTTAATACCTACTCCGAATTTTTCTTTTGTTTCCTTCACTGGTTGCTCAATATAAAGATTGAATAACATCGGGGAAAGGCTACAACCCTGTCTCACTCCCTTCCCAACCACTGCTTCCGTTTCATGTCATATCGCGTACACGAGGTATAAACGTAAGGATGTATAGGCTTATCTCACTAGGGGTAAGATAGATTTTGCTTACAGGAAAATTAAAGAGACCTTTGGAGAAAAGAGAACCACTTGCATGAACATCAAGAGCTCAGATGGAAACCAAGTTCTAAGCAAAGAAGGGAAAGCAGAAAGGTGGAAGGAGTATATAGAGGGTCTATACAAGGGCGATGTACTTGAGGACAATATTATGGAAATGGAAGAGGATGTAGATGAAGATGAAATGGGAGATATGATACTGCGTGAAGAGTTTGACAGAGCACTGAAAGTTCTGAGTGGAAACAAGGCCCTGGGAGTAGACAACATTCCATTAGAACTACTGACAGCCTTTGGTGAGCCAGTCCTGACAAAACTCTACCTCTGGTGAGCATGATGTATGAGACAGGTGAAATACCTTCAGACTTCAAGAAGAATATAATAATTCCAATCCCAAAGGAAGCACGTGTTGACAGATGTGAAAATTACCAAACAATCAGTTTAATAAGCCACAGCTGCAAAATACTACGTTTATACCTTGTGTACCCCATATCGCCATTATCTGTAGATGTGCATATCGCTATTCCACGACTTCTGTCACCTCATCGTATTGACGGTACGTAGATTTCAGTTCGCCGTCTTCAAAGTGAACAGCACTCGCACCGCCCACAAAATCGGCGCTACGTAGAGGGTGATTCACCGCCAGCCTGTGGCGCGTGTTGTTGATGGCGCGGCGGCTCCCCTGGCGCTCCGGAGCGCCGCTGTGTCTGAGTTACGGCGCCGGGCTTCCGCCCCCTGGGGCGGCCGCCATATGTCTTGTCACGCCGGAGTGCCCGCCTCGCCTGCATCCTAACAGCCGATACCGAAGCCCAGGGAGGCCGCAGCACAGATAAGGCCGCCGGCTCTCCACTGCGCTGTTTACAAGACTTCACAGGGACGGGGAGAGGCTGGCGCTTTTCATCCTCTCGTATTGGGTCAGAGGAGAACACGAAAATGCGCCTCGGCTTACAGAAATCCCGCAGCTTGCAGATGGCCTTTAATTTTCTCTTGACCACACAAAAAACAATAAGTAAGCCATCTGTAGAAATGTTAAGCTAATGAATAGTATTATATTTTTACAGAATTCTTAAAAACATTAACTTTTATCTTAACTGCCGGAACTGAGGGAAGGAAGCTGAAAAAGTGAAACTTCCTGGCAGATTAAAACTGTGTGCCCGACCGAGACTCGAACTCGGGACCGTTGCCTATCGCGGGCAAGTGCTCTACTAGTGCAGAAGTGAATCTGTGAGGACTGTGCCTGAGACGTGCTTCGGTAGCTGATATGGTAGATCACTTGGCCGCGAAAGGCAAAGGTCCCGAGTTCGAGTCTCGGTCGGTCATACAGTTTTAATCTGCTAGGAATTTTCATATCAGCGAACACTCCGATGCAGAGTGATAAAGTGTGAAAGGTAATGAACAGGCACTAATTATAAAACTGAATGTAATCATTTATACAGGGTGAAATGTATTTAAACCGACAAACTCTGGGCGGTTGTAGGGGACACCAAAACAAATATTTTTCCCTAATGTCATTTTTTTTTTATGATGAGTATTTAAGCCAGGAGAGGAAGATTTCTCTGGCGACAAATTAATTAACCCAAAAAAAAACTTTTCCATTTGTTATGGCCAAGAGACAACACATTAACACAACCCAATTACAATTACTGTAGATTTTCAACAATGCCTCCATTGACATGTAAACAAAGGTTACACCGTCGGATCACGTTCTGTCTGGCACGGGCAAAAACCCTAGGAGTATCCTGAATTGTTCCTACTGCTCCTGTTACTATCCGGGTAACCAGATCCTCTTCTGATGCAACAGAAGTTGCGTAAACAAGATTACGCATCTCTCCCCACGCAAAAAAGTCCAGAGCGGACATATCTGGGGATCGAGCAGGCCATGGTACAGGACGACCTCTGCCAATCCACATTTCTGGGAACCGTCGGTCCAGGAATCGACGCACACGACGACTGAAATGTACCGGCGCCCCTTCATGTTGGAACCACATGCGTTCTCTTGTAGAGAGCGGTATGTCTTCCAGCAATACAGGCGACACTCTGCGAGAAAATTGTAATAGTGACTGCCATTTAATGGCCTAGGTAGCAGATACGGTCCAATTAAACAGTCCCCAACAACACCGACCCACACATTAACGAAGAAACGCACCTGATGAGCACTAGTAACTGTGGCATGTGGGTTATCCTCACTCCAAACATGCGAATTGTGCATGTTGAAGACTCCATCACGCCCGAACGTTGCTTCATCTGTAAACACCGCAGAGGATGGAAATGTAGGATGCATTTCAGTCTGTTCCAGGTACCACTGCGAAAACTGTGCTCTGGGTGGATAATCAACTAGTTCCTGGTTGTGGACACGCTGTAATTGAAATGGATGTAACAACTGCTCTCGAAGGACTGCTCTTACATTCGTCTGATTCGTCCCCATGTTACGTGCAATTGGACGAGCGCTGACTGAAGGATCCCGCTCCACATACTGCAAGACAGCTTCCTCAAATTGCAGCGTTCTTACTGTGCGATGGCGTCCCTGTCCAGGTAACCTGCTAAATTACCCGGTCTCACGCAGACGTTGGTACACAGCAGCAAAGGTCGTATGATACGGGATACGGCGATTAGGATATTGTTGTTGATAAATCTGCTGTGCAGCTCGTCCGTTGTGGAGCGCTACGTAGTACGCACCAACCATATCAGTGTACTCACTCCAGGTGTGTCGCTCCATTAGTAAACGGAGACAGTGGACTACTACACTGGTGGACAGCAGTTGCCTACAATACGCAACAATAATACGCCCTCTAACAACTGAAGAGCGTAATACGGCCTTCACCGGTTTAAGTATTCCTCAAGGGAAGAAATGGCACTGGGGAAAAATATTTGTTTTTATATCCCCTACAACCTCCCAGAGTTAGTCGGTTTAAATACTTTTCACCCTGTATATCTATATACAGGGTGTTCAAAAAACTTGTAGAAACTAACATGACACGTTGGGAACGCAACAAGAACGCATAGGAAACGTGGGTCGAAAAAGCCTCGAGAAGGCGCTACAGTCATAAGCGGGAGTTGCTACATAACGACGAGCGGAGCGCATGGAGACCGTCGCCATTCAAGCCGTGGAAGCCTTGGGGATAACGTGGCTAGCTGCAGATACCGCGAAATGGCTGAGATGCATTTGATTTATGGCACGGCTACCAGCAAGGGACGTGAAGCCCCGCGATTGCACCGACCGAAATATGCTGATATAAAGGTGCCGTGCCACAGATTATTCGAAACCCTGCATCACTGATTGTAGGAAACCATCTAGTTACATATATGAAGATGGTATCTGTTCTTTCGGACACGTCCGAAATACACTCCTGGAAATGGAAAGAAAAACACATTGACACCGGTGTGTCAGACCCACCATACTTGCTCCGGACACTGCGAGAGGGCTGTACAAGCAATGATCACACGCACGGCACAGCGGACACACCAGGAACCGCGGTGTTGGCCGTCGAATGGAGCTAGCTGCGCAGCATTTGTGCACCGCCGCCGTCAGTGTCAGCCAGTTTGCCGTGGCATACGGAGCTCCATCGCAGTCTTTAACACTGGTAGCATGCCGCGACAGCGTGGACGTGAACCGTATGTGCAGCTGACGGACTTTGAGCGAGGGCGTATAGTGGGCATGCGGGAGGCCAGGTGGACGTACCGCCGAATTGCTCAACACGTGGGGCGTGAGGTCTCCACAGTACATCGATGTTGTCGCCAGTGGTCGGCGGAAGGTGCACGTGCCCGTCGACCTGGGACCGGACCGCAGCGACGCACGGATGCACTCCAAGACCGTAGGATCCTACGCAGTGCCCTAGGGGACCGCACCGCCACTTCCCAGCAAATTACGGACACTGTTGCTCCTGGGGTATCGGCGAGGACCATTCGCAAACGTCTCCATGAAGCTGGGCTACGGTCCCGCACACCGTTAGGCCGCCTTCCGCTCACGCCCCAACATCGTGCAGCCCGCCTCCAGTGGTGTCGCGACAGGCGTGAATGGAGGGACGAATGGAGACGTGTCGTCGTCAGCGATGAGAGTCGCTTCTGCCTTGGTGCCAATGATGGTCGTATGCGTGTTTGGCGCCGTGCAGGTGAGCGCCAGAATCAGGACTGCATGCGAGCGAGGCACACAGGGCAACACCCGGCATCATGGTGTGGGGAGCGATCTCCTACACTGGCCGTACACCTCTGGTGATCGTCGAGGGGACACTGAATCGTGCACGGTACATCCAAACCGTCATCGAACCCATCGTTCTACCATTCCTAGACCGGCAAGGGAACTAGCTGTTCCAACAGGACAATGCACGTCCGCATGCATCCCGTGCCACCCAACGTGCTCTAGAAGGTGTAAGTCAACTACCCTGGCCAGCAGGATCTCCGGATCTGTCCCCCATTGAGCATGTTTGGGACTGGATGAAGCGTCGTCTCACGCGGTCTGCACGTCCAGCACGAACGCTGGTCCAACTGAGGCGCCAGGTGGAAATGGCATGGCAAGTAGTTCCACAGGACTACATCCAGCATCTCTACGATCGTCTCCATGGGAGAACAGCAGCGTGCATTGCTGCGAAAGGTGGATATACACTGTACTAGTGCCGACATTGTGCATGCTCTGTTGCCTGTGTCTATGTGCCTGTGGTTCTGTCAGTGTGATCATGTGATGTATCTGACCCCAGGAATGTGTCAATAAAGTTTCCCCTTCCTGGGACAATGAATTCACGGTGTTCTTATTTCGATTTCCAGGAGTGTATATAGTTAAGGCTAACCGGCCATTGACCTTCTTGTACTGTGCGGATGCACACGTATTCCCCGAACTCTTGCGGGACTCGGTAAGATTGCTGGCGCGAGTAATGAGTGTAATGGGCAGGAGCACTAGGAATGTAGTGTGTAGACATTAAGGGGGGAATGTGGGTCTCACGGGGAGCGTGCAAGGGATGAGTCCCTGCAGTCGCGCTATCCTCTGTGTCCTCGGTGGCTCAGATGGTTCTAAATGGCTCTAAGCACTATGGGACTTAGCATCTGAGGTCATCAGTCCCCTAGACTTAGAAGTACTTAAACCTAACTAACCTAAGGACATCACACACATCCATGCCCGAGGCAGGATTCGAACCTGCGAACGTAGTAGCATCGAGGTTCTGGACTGAAGCGCCTAGAACCGCTCGGCCACAGCGTCCGGCTGGCTCAGATGGATAGAGCGTCTGCCATTTAAGCAGCAGATTCCGGGTTCGAGTCCCGTTCGGGGCACACATTTTCAACTGTCCTCGTTGATGTATATCAACGCATGTCGACAGCGTAGGGTTTAATTTGATTATCATTTCATCTAGTTACATTGTTATTATCCGCATGATGCTCTCTGACTAAAAACATGGAGAATGGTATCGGAAGAGAGCGTTGTGGAAAGGGTTCAGCATACGCCATCAGCAAGTACGCGAGGTGTATCCCGCATCATTGACATCCCCCAATCCTCCGACTACACGTTGTACCCGACGAAAGACTGTATCCGTTTCACTTACAACACATACTGCAAGCGGGCGACTACAACACACGCATAGGGTTTGTGCAGGAATCCACTGCAGACCGAACGTTCGATTATCCAGCGATGAGGCTGCGTTCTCACTCGAGAGACTGATGAACGCTCATAACCTGCATACGTGAGTGGGTGTGAACAAACATGCTACACGTATGCATGCCTCACAAATTTACAATTAACGCGTGGGCTGGCACAGCCGGAGCATGTTTTACTGAGCCGTACATTCTTCCCCGCCAACTTGATGGTCCACGTGTTCCGTATTCATACTAAACGTACATGCCAAATGGTATTCCCATTCCTATAGGTCGCTGCATTCAATTTTAGCACGATGGAGCCCCCGTGCATTTCAGCGGACAAGTGGGGGCATATCTGCAGGCAACCATTTCCTACCACTGGGTCGGTCGCGGTAGACCAGTAGCATGGCCACCACGATCACGTGATCTGTCCCCAATCGATCTTTCTGTGGGGTGTATCTGAAGGGCCGTGTGTATGACGTAGTGGGCAGGATTGTTGCGCCCGCAGGATACACCAGTTGACTTTCAGAGCGTCCGCCATTCAATGCAGCGCCGATGTCAGTTGTGTCTCGATACACAGGGAGAAAACTTTGAGCATTTCCTGCAGTAGTCGTCCATTTGTTGCATGTGATTAAGTAACTGCAACGGAATTCAGTAGCCCCTGATCGCCCTTTGGGTCCCTTGATCGTATCTCGTTTCTGATCCTTGTCTTATGCCCGATGTGACATCTACGTTTGCAAACATTTTTTAATCACCCTGTTTTTATGTTTGTGGCCGGTCGTTGTGGCCGAACGGCTCTAGGCGCTTCAGTCTGGATTCCCGCGACCGCTACGGTCGCAGAATCGAATCCTGCCTCGGGCATGGATGTGTGTGATGTCTTTAGGTAGGTTAGGTTTAAGTAGTTCTAGGTTCTAGGGGACTGATAACCTCAGAAGTTAAGTCCCATAGTGCTCAGAGCCATTTGAATCATTTGTATGTTTGTATTTTCCACATTTCCTCCTAAACCACAGGATTGGTTTCAACAAAACTTCGTATCTTTACCTCTTACCATCTGGAAAGAATCCCTGTAGTGCCAAGAACAACCCTTATATTAAAGGGATGAGGGTGATAAAAACAGAGTAGTTCACGAAGTGTAAATACACTTTACTGTTCTAGTAGTAACGAATAAGAGCGCTTAGTGACTTGCAACAAACTTTACACATAATTTCAAAACTTTACGAATACACCTCTGACTAACGACTCCCATAAATTGATGAAAGCGAAAAAGTGTTTCTGTTACTACATTTTAACCGAACGAAATTTTCACTCTGCGGCGGAGTGTTTCCTGATGTAAAACTTCCTGGCAGATTAAAACTGTGTGCCGGATCTTTGCCTTTCCCGAGCGAGCACTCTACCCACTTTCTTTGTGTTCATCTCGATTGTTGTTGTTCTTGGCACTCCCGTCTGGGCGGACACCACATGACACCTATTCAAGTTGATCGTTGCATGCGCCACTCAGCTTCACAGGACAGAAAGCCCTCTGATCGAACCCGCTGGAATACCGTACCGCTGTCTGAGCTGCCCAAACACGAGTCACTGCCCGTCTTCACAACTTTAGTTCCGCCAGTACTTAGTCTCCTACCTTCCGAACTCCACAGAAGCTCTCCTGCGAAACTTGGAAGAGTGGATGAAATGATATTGTGGAGACGTGGCTTAGCCACAGACTGAGAAATGTTTCCAGAACGGAATTTTCATTCTGCTGCGGAGTGTGCGTTATTATGTAACTTTCTTTTTCTTTACAACTTCGCTGTTCACGCAGTGATACTGCCGCATGTTGTATGACGTTTACATCATTACTTCTTTAGTTCTAACTGTACTCGTGACACATTTTACTGACAGAATTTCCTTACACCACTGAATGTACCTGAAAAATTATATCATTGTACGGCACGTATTTGAGAAGATACGATTTCATAAACATTGAACGACGTGAAAAAGGAACTGCAGGGCTAACTTCGCTAGACAGACAGATGGAATATGTGTGCAAATACGTATGAAATATGTTATATATACGTGAAATGACACCTATTCTGTACATCGTATATTCTGTATATTGAGCAAGCAGTTAAAGGAAATAAAAGAAAAATTTTGAGTAGGTATTAAAATCCAGGGAGAAGAAATAAAAACTTTGAGGTTCACCGATGACATTGTAATTCTGTCAGATACGGCAAAGGACTTGGAAGAGCAGTTGAACGGAATGGATAGTGTCTGGAAAGGAGGATATAAAATGAACATCAACAAAAGCAAAACGATCATAATGGAATGTAGTTGAATTAAGTCGGGTGATGCTGAGGGAATTAGATTAGGAAATGACACACTTAAAGTAGTAAAGGAGTTTTGCTATTTAGGGAGCAAAATAACTGATGATGGTCGAAGTAGAGAGGATATAAAATGTAGACTGGCAATGGCAAGGAAAGCGTTTCTGAAGAAGAGAATTTTGTTAACGTCGAATATAGACTTAAGTGTCAGGAAGTCGTTTCTGAAAGTATTTGTATGGAGTGCAGCCATGTATGGAAGTGAAACATGGACAATAAATAGTTTGGACAAGAAGAGAATAGAAGCTTTCGAAATGTGGTGCTACAGAAGAATGTTGAAGATAAGGTTGGTAGATCACGTAACTAATGAGGTATTGAATAGGGTTGGGGAGAAGAGAAGTTTGTGGCACAGCTTGACTAGAAGTAGGGATCGGTTGGTAGAACATGTCCTGAGGCATCAAGGGATCACAAATTTAGCATTGGAGGGCAGCATGGAGGGTAAAAACGTAGAGCGAGACCAAGAGATGACTAAGCAGATTCAGAAGGATGTAGGTTGCAGTAGGTACTGGCAGATAAAGCAACTTGCACAGGATAGAGTAGCATGGAGAGCTGCATCAAACCAATCTCAGGACTGAAGACCACAACAACAACAACAACAACATACGTAAAATATATCTGACGTGTTCGTACACGGGCAGAAAAACTAAAAAATACTTAACTCCGTCTAAATAGGCCATGGAGGCTCAACGTACCGACCGGCCGCCGTGTCATCCTCGGACTATAAGCATCACTGGATGCGTATATGGAGGGGCACATGGTCAACACAACGCTCTGCCTGCCGTTTGTTAGTTTACGCTACTTCTTGGTCACATAGGTCCTCTGTTTGCCTCACAAGGACTGAGTGCACCCCGTTTGCCAACAGCGCACGGCAGACCGAATAGTCACCCATCCAAGTGCTAGCCCAGCCCGACATCGCTTAACTGCGGTGGTCTGACGGAACCGGTATTACGACTGCGAAAGGTCGTAGTCTTGTATGTGGGGAAAGCCATGGTTAAAAAGCGAATCTTAAATCCCTAGAAGATTAAATCAAATTTGGTACACACACTAAAGATATGCTGTAGGGCTAACCACCACCCTCCTACTTGGGTGAGCGTGGTAGTGTGAAGAGAGAAGGAGGGATGAGGACGTGGACAGATAGCGAGTGGGAAGGAGGTGATAGGCAGATGGAGGACGAGGAGTAAATTGACAGAGAAAGGGTAGGGGAAGTGGAAAGAAAGGGGGAGAGCAGGAGATGGACACAGAGAGAAAGAAGGAGGGAATAGAAACAGCCATGGAGAGGAATAGATAAGCACAGAAAGGAGGTTGGAGTAGATGAACAGCCAGAAGGGGAGGACGAAACGAATAAAGAAAGGGAAGAGGAGGACGTGGACAGGGAGATTGAAGAGGCGGAGATGGACACAAAAAGGGAAGGAGAAGGGAGATGAAGATTGACAGAGAAGGAGAAGGATGAGATAGACAAGGAGGTCAGTGGAGGGGATTCACAAAGAAGGGGAGGAGGAGATGGAACTATGGGGCGGAGGAGCAGATGGACAGAAAAGCGGGAGACAGGGGGAGGTGATGCTGTACAGAGAGATGGGGTGGAGGAGATGGTCAGAGTGAAGGAGGTAAGATTCGAAGCTGCGACCGTAGCAGCAGTGGGTTTCCGGACTGAAGCGCCTAGAACCGTTTGGCCACAGCGGCCGGCGCTAACACCAGGTGCTCAGCTAGTTTAACACTAAAGAGCTTCAAATGAAAGTACTTTCATTCAAAAAATGTTTTTCAGCAAGCGATAGCATTCCAGCTTTGTACAAAACGCAGTTACGAGAGTAGACTCTGTCTATTTACGACTGCACAGTTTTCTTCTGTGTGAGTACTTATCTTTCTTAAATTTTTTGTCAGTTTTTGGTACGAAACTGGAGCCGACGTTATTTAGACGATGGTACACGTTCCGTCGCACTCCTCCCAAGTTACTCACAGAACATTAAATTTTATGGTGAGCTGAAAAGTTAAAACAGAATTAAACCTTTGGTACGCATTTGTCATTCCCCAGAATGCAGGCCGGCCGCTGGTTCCAATCCTGCCTCGGGGATGGATGTGTGTGATGTCTTTAGGTTAGTTAGGTTTAAGTAGTTCTACGTTTTAAGGGACTGATGACCTCAGAAGTTAAGTCCCATAGTGCTCAGAGCCATTTGAACCATTCTGAACCAGAATGCAGAGGGCTCGTCTTCCAAAGGGAAAATACTGCTTTTCCTCATGAACGTACATAATTTTGTATGAAGCTATTTACCTTTTGCGGACTCGGTAAACTTTCTTTTCATAGTATTTGTCATAGAATTCCTGCCCATCCCGTGCACTGAAGATGAATCATCAATGTGATTTCCCGTGAACGTAGTAGATAAAATATTATCCTATTCTAAAAATTTGGTGATTACAATCCCTCTTGTTTGACCATCAGCAGCTGTGGTTTTCTATATATATCACGTTCGTATAATGCCTTATTGATTTTTATTTATGAACGAAGAGTGTCTGGCTCCTTCACTGCAGATAAATTTTGCACTATTCTCTATCTTCAGTAATACTATCCTAAATGTGTAACATCACTTTTCGATTACTTACTTTGTTTACACTGCATTTAACACTAATATGTACGTTTCTGGCTTGAGCTGGAAGCTGCTTGGCTTTAAGATGACATTTACAGACACATCTGGTAAGCAGGAATTGTTCACTTCTACTCACACAGCAAGTTTTGGAATCCGAGTAGTGGGATTATTAGAATTTTCTTCGATCTTTCCTGAGTTGCGGAGACCATATCTGCCGATGTTCCTTGAGGAGAGTCGTGCGTGCTGTGATCGTGAGACTTATCTGCCTCTCGCATATGTGTAGAAGTCCCAACGACTATTTGATCCAGTCTTACTCAAAAGAAGTTGCGTAATATGTAATTAATATCGAATCCAAGCACTTATTTGAAGTACAGAACAGATTACGAATCAAACGAAAACAATAAGGGTTGAGTGCATAGATAACTAAAGAGTTGCTAAAGCTGATAGGTAAATTGAATAATATTCCCCGTGATTCCAAACCGAACGACGTTTCGCCAAGGAAAAGCACCACAGGATGCAAAGCTCCACATTAATTTTAGATTTCTGGAAATCAGTCCCATAATATTGTTTCAAGATGGTGCTTTCGTTGAAATGAAGACAGGAGTCATTGCGGTCAAGCTTTTTTCACAGCCACGCATCTGTCGGAGGAGACCTCTTTTGCGGGGGTGTGTGGTTGGCGCCGCTGAACAATGACCAGCCCTAAGAGAAAGAGCCTCTCATCACTCCACTTGCAACACAATGAGTCAGTGACGCCTCCATGGTCAAGTTGGCTTTAACTAACTACTTTTTTAAGATGGTGTCACTCCACAGTGTTTCCACCACGGAAATAAAACGTCAATACGTTAATCAGCAATGTACACATCTGCCCACACCCTTCATCTCGTCTCTCTCACTCGCAATGATCAGTAACTGTTTCTTATTTTCTTCTGACTGGTTCTCTCTCTATACATCTAGTAATTTTCCCAAGGGTTGCAGAGAACTGCCATCGTTATTGTTTGTGCACACTTTACTTTTGACGTTAGTAGTACAAAATTGTGGAGTCATGGCTGCTCCCAAATTGTGAAAGGTGTCTCACCATTTCCTAATATATGGATTCTGGTTCCATCTGAAGCACCTCTGTAACACCTGCTGCAATCTGTGAGCTCTGAAGTAGAACAGTCAATAAGATAGCTGTTTTTGCAGATGAGCCATAATTTATTTGTAAGGTTGCAGGAAGACGTGACAGAGGTGCAGGTACGCTTGTAGCCATCGACAGGAGTCAACCGTTCTTTTTCCACAGTAAATAAGAGTTTCCTTTTGAAACGAACGTACCCACCTTTTTCGTTTTTTAATCTGTTCACGAGTGGTGAGCAAGCAACGCCATAAATCTTCTGCATGGCTTTATAGGACTGGAATAAATACGAGAGCAGATCGTTTTGACGAAAAGCCTGCTATCTGCATAGCTCGATGGCGTCGTGGTTTGGAAACAATGGCTGCGCTGCGATGTGACGCAGCCTTTAGTGTGGAATGGGGTTTAACATTCATCGATGCGACTTTACTTTCCGTCTGCTGTAAATACAGAATAAGAATAAAAAACGATGAAATTCATGGCTCTGTTGTCACTTTGGCCACCAGTCTAAAGGCTGTTTTGATGCATTTTTCCTTTCTTCTCACTATCCGTTGTGCTCTCCATTTCTGCACAACTGCCACACAGACCATCAACAGTCTGCCTTTAGTACACCTTTACAAGACTGATTCTGTGACTTCTCCCTTCCAACACCCCTCCCAGGATACAAAAAATCTTCACGATACAAAAAAAAGTTATCAATCATTTTGTATAAACATCTAAATATCTATATTCGGTAGCGGTTTGGGGGGGGGGGAAGAGGGGGGAGGAGGAGGAAAGAATAGTATTGTGAAAAAGGTACTGACGTCTGCTAGACGAATATTAATTAAGTTCTTGTAAAACAGTTCTTATGCCTTACATACGTTTATCGCCAAGTTCTACTGATTAAAATTCGCAAATTTTGTTGGCTTCTGAGAATGACAGATTAATATGTTGAAACAGGTAGAGCAAAATATAGTTTCTAGTTGTGCAACCGAAAACGGAATTTTATTCTGAAACATCTATCACAGTTGCTGATATAATAATAGCTATGAATAAAATTATATGTCCAAGAATTGTGCTAAAAGTGAAAGACAAATTGGCTTGAACAGACTATCGCGGTGTAATCAGAAGCTAGTGGTGCCCTCGTGACAGACTCTGTTGTTGTATATTGCAAGGAGAAAAAAAAATCATATTTCCATTTTGCCTTACTTCATACGATTTTTGTAAATAAGATAATATGCTAACTTCTTGTGTATCATAGGGATCTTTGGCAAACGAAGAGATATGTGTTCACCTCCTCATGCTTAAATGAAAAGCTTTTGACTTAATAAGTAGATAGTGAATTGACTGATATCATGCCACTTGGAATGAGAGCCTCACTTGGTGGTGTTTACGCAGTATCAGCCTATTCCTACACCATGGTTTTCAGTTATAGCTCACTGCAAGTATCCTTCTACGAAAAGTTTCATCGTCGTTATAATAAGCTTTATATCACTATACCCAGCTCTTCAAGAGCTTTCCAATGCCTAATAAGAAGTATATTGGTCCATTAAAGCAACTTAAATCTACACATGTGTCATATATCTCGATTTTTACAAAAATTTGGATTTTTTAAACATATGAGGTACTTGTCCTTACATAATGTAATTTGTCGGAAACCTTGTTTCCAATTACTGAAGCGTTCGCAGAATTATAAATATTTTACTGCACCCTACATCCATTTGACCATGCTTACTGTAAGCAACCATAGATCCTCCCCCACTGTTTTTACTTGCCACACAGCCTTCCATTACCAAACTGATGACTCCTTGATTCTCAGAGTGTCTCCTACCTATCGATCCCTTTTCTTAGTCACGCTGTGACTCAAATTTCTTTTTCTCCGTTCTGTTACGTGGTTTTATCATAAGTGCAATGCAAACATTCATGGCAGATATTTTTGCACTTGATCAATTTTGTTTTATGTAGCATTTCATTAGCTGTACCCATCCAGACTTCTGTAGCACCACACTTCTTATGTAGATCCTCAGGCTTTCTCAGCGAGGCGTTGTCATGCTGGAAAATCCGATATTTTGACGGCGTAAGAGGTGCTCCCTGGTTGCGGGCTATGCAGCCACAATATCGTGCAAGTAGGACGCAGATTAATGGCAGAAAACCCGATTCTCCACGATGACATGGCACTTCTTGTCTGAAATGCCCGCTGTCCACCTTCCAGTTTCGTTCAAAGGTATACTCCAGACAGATACCTTCAGTAGAGTCTTCCTAAGACTTAGATTTGGAGTCCGTGTTTGGTAATTTTTTTTCGAATAGCTTTTCCTGATAATCACTGCCTGCATCTTATACCGTTTCTAACTCAGACAAAGCCAATAATTTTGCTGCCCAGGTAGCAGAAGTTATCTGCTGCTTTCAGACTCTCTCTTTCTAATATAATTAACTCTGAAGTCACATACTTCATTCCACAACATTCCGTTTTCCTAGCTTTAATGTTGTTGATTAAATAAAATCTTAAAATACCTTTCACTGGAAGGTTGATGGAAAACTTTTTTTAAACTTTTCTTCACGTAAGTGTTAGATGTTAGCAGCTCGCAAATGGTAACAGTATTTAGCAGGAACTACTGTGCGCAGGATGCAGCACTCGATGCAGGAGAGGACCCGGTCTGCGATGGACTCCTTTAGTGATGCCGAGTTGCGCCTCACTCGGAGGCCTCCCCAGGGGGCGCCGCCTGATATAATCTCTGCCGAAAGGGCAGC
Organism: Schistocerca gregaria; assembly: GCF_023897955.1. NCBI lineage: Eukaryota > Metazoa > Arthropoda > Insecta > Orthoptera > Acrididae > Schistocerca > Schistocerca gregaria. Next base: position 725,770,476 of record NC_064923.1, read on the forward strand.
TGTCACGAGTTGGGCTTAACTGCCGCCCTGTTGCGGACCTCGTCTCGCCCCGTGCTGGCTGACCTGCCACCAGTGCCGGGGACGGGCAAGAGGCAGAGGCCAAAGCCTTCTGCTCTACAATTTAGGCCACACACAGCAGCCAAGTCTGCAATCAGACCCCATTCATTTAGCAATGTACACATAAGACCGTTGGTGATTCGCCGACCATGTTACCTGCCTACTGTTTACTGCCAAAATGTGTATACCAGCTGACACATGTGTGCACTGTAGCCTTCTCATGAAAACTTTTATTTCTTGACCAAGAATTCTACGTCAACACATTAGTGGATTGCTAATTTCGGTAAATGTAAATTCCTATCTTCAGAAAACCGGCCAGCGGCAGTTACATCATACAATGATGTCACAAGAAGAATTTATACCTGATGAAGAAAGTCGAGGTATTACAATAACGAGCCAATGGTGCAACCACAATATATGAACGACTAAGAGTTTGTTACTTGTGGCATGAACAAAACAAATTGTAATGTCTCTTGCAGCGGTCTCTCCGCGATATTTTCAGAAAATTTTATAAATTATATAATTTAGTACATATCTCTTCTTATCTTACCGATTTCTAAACTCTTATGAAAACTTTTAGTTCTTGACACATTAGTGGATTGTTAATTTCGGTAAATGTAAGTTCCTATCTTCAGAAAACCGGCCAGCGGCAGTTACATCATACAATGATGTCACAAGAAGAATTTATACCTGATGAAGAAAGTCGAGGTATTACAATAACGAGCCAATGGTGCAACCACAATATATGAACGACTAAGAGTTTGTTACTTGTGGCATGAACAAAACAAATTGTAATGTCTCTTGCAGCGGTCTCTCCGCGATATTTTCAGAAAATTTTATAAATTATATAATTTAGTACATATCTCTTCTTATCTTACCGATTTCTAAACTTTAATATACGATGATTATCAATGCAAACCAGTTTCAAGCCGTATTATTCCTTAGAGCTTTCATTTCCTCCATGGAATAGCTTCTCTGCTATCTATGTTTTCACTTATGAAAAGAATGATTGAGATCTTGCGGATTAGCCGTGAAAGAACGAAGATGTATATGTATGTATTGTTGAGCTAGTCGCCATCTTGATGAGATTCTGTATGAGAAGGAATTTAATACATGAACTTGTAATGTTGTTGCATTAATTTGAGGTGTAAGCCGTGCTGATGTTCAAGACTGAGAGCTATGTGGGGAAGTTAACCTTGCATTACTGAGCAACTGTTTTACTAGGTATCCAGTCTAGCTTACCAAATTTCCAACCAGACTAACATTAATTATAATCTTTTAATAGTCATACAAAAACCGGTGATACATACACTCCTGGAAATTGAAATAAGAACACCGTGAATTCATTGTCCTAGGAAGGAGAAACTTTATTGACACATTCCTGGGTTCAGATACATGATCACACTGACAGAACCACAGGCACATAGACACAGGCAACAGAGCATGCACAATGTCGGCACTAGTACAGTGTATATCCACCTTTCGCAGCAATGCAGGCTGCTATTCTCCCATGGCGACGATCGTAGAGATGCTGGATGTAGTCCTGTGGAAAGGCTCGCCATGCCATTTCCACCTTGCGCCTCAGTTGGACCAGCGTTCGTGCTGGACGTGCAGACCGCGTGAGACGACGCTTCATCCAGTCCCAAACATGCTCAATGGGGGACAGATCCGGAGATCTTGCTGGCCAGGGTAGTTGACTTACACCTTCTAGAGTACGTTGGGTGGCATGGGATACATGCGGACGTGCATTGTCCTGTTGGAACAGCAAGTTCCGTTGCCGGTCTAGGAATGGTAGAACGATGGGTTCGATGACGGTTTGGATGTACCGTGCACTATTCAGTGTCCCCTCGACGATCACCAGAGGTGTACGGCCAGTGTAGGAGATCGCTCCCCACACCATGATGCCGGGTGTTGGCCCTGTGTGCCTCCGTCGTATGCAGTCCTGATTGTGGCGCTCACCTGCACGACGCCAAACACGCATACGACCATCATTGGCACCAAGGCAGAAGCGACTCTCATCGCTGAAGACGACACGTCTCTATTCGTCCCTCCATTCACGCCGGTCGTGACACCACTGGAGGTGGGCTGCACGATGTTGAGGCGTGAGCGGAAGACGGCCTAACGGTGTGCAGGACCGTAGCCCAGCTTCATGGAGACGGTTGCGAATGGTCCTCGCCGATACCCCAGGAGCAACAGTGTCCCTAAATTGCTGGGAAGTGGCGGTGCGGTCCCCTACGGCACTGCGTAGGGTCCTACGGTCTTGGCGTGCATCCGTGCGTCGCTGCGGTCCGGTCCCAGGTCGACGGGCACGTGCACCTTCCGCCGACCACTGGCGGCAACATCGATGTACTGTGGAGACCTCACGCCCCACGTGTTGAGCAATTCGGCGGTACGTCGACCCGACCTCCCTAATGCCCACTATACGCCCTCGCTCAAAGTCCGTCAACTGCACATATGGTTCTCGTCCACGCTGTCGCGGCATGCTACCAGTGTTAAAGACTGCGTTGGAGCTCCGTATGCCACGGCAAACTGGCTGACACTGACGGCGGCGGTGCACAAATGCTGCGCAGCTAGCGCCATTCGACGGCCAACACCGAGGTCCCTGGTGTGTCCGCTGTGCCGTGCGTGTGATCATTGCTTGTACAGCCCTCTCGCAGTGTCCGGAGCAAGTATGGTGGGTCTGACACACCGGTGTCAATGTGTTTTTCTTTCCATTTCCAGGAGTGTATATAAAAAAGAGAATTTAAATAAAAAGATATAAATCAGTTTATATTTGGAAATTTATTTTAACATTGATCACTGAAATTTCAGCATGTTAAACTTGAGTCATAACTAAGCTGGTGCCTTATTAAGGATTGTGAAAATGTTAGTTTGTAATCTTACGGAAAACACATCAAATATAGAGCCAAGATTGGGAGACTGCATAAAACACTACGTTCATAAAATAACATACGAAGAACGTTCAAACATATGCAAGAGGAAATTAATCACAACCAACCGATTCAATTTTCACCCAAAGAAGTAACGTTCGTAGCGCAATCATTTCCGTCATGTAGTTACCACACACTGGTATACTAAATTCATACTAACTCTCTGTGAAATCTTCCCGAAAAGAATAGCTAAGGCTACTTCGATGATTACACCACATGCTTCACGTGGTCAATTTGGTTTACGCAAAGAGTGTAACTCCACAGTAATGTTGATAATTAAAGTAAATTACATCGAAAAGCAATTTACAAAAGAAAAACCTCGAACTGGTTACTATCGTCTTACTATTAACCTGATGGGTCAAAAAATTGCATAAGCACGTGGTACTGGTCTCATAAAGTACACCCCACGTGGGTTGAACATAAAAGTTGCTATATTGAAAAATATTGTTAAGACGAGACGTTATAATCTCACGCACATTCGCATTTAAGATTGATGATCCTAGAGTTTCTCTTCAACACGTGGTTCCACTTTACTCACAAAGTAGTGACAAAGCAACTACTGGAAGATATTCTGAAGTTGACACTCGAAATACACTGCCTTGCAATTTAAGATAACATTAGATATTTTAGAGACAAAACCTGAAATAAAGTTGATTAAATTTTCAGTTAGGCTGAACTTAAGAAATCCATTGTCCTACGGACTTAGCAGACACGCGCTTAGACGGAGATCTTACCACTTCAGACGCTCACCACGGACAGACTGACCTGCGCTCCTACCAAGGGTGCTTGCGTATACAAAACGGAAGTGACCAGAGGGGCCGCTTCCTAAACCAAAATGACAAGGGACGGACAGAACCATACTAAGGATAGAAACCTCTTTGCTTTTAGAAAGGTAGCTACCTGTTCCGATGTTGGTCCAACTGTTCTCTAGCAGACAGGCTTGTCTGCTACCATCCAGCATGCAACTATAAATACATTTTCTCATTCATCCTCTCACACAGAAGGGAAGGGGGATGACAGTATCTTATCATATACAGTATATAAAAGAAAGCGGATGTAGGTTCCTTATGAGACTGTGTGACATGAATTACATATAAACTGTGTTTTAAAGTATAGTAGTGTGACAGATCGTTCTTGTTTATGTGTAGAAGTAACACGTTCCACTGCTCAGTCTCTTCGCAGATAGTCAGAAACGCCACAGTAAATTTAGAAGAGGAATTTATGCCGTAAATGACAACAGATTTAAGAAATTGACGTGAAAGGAATCCAACAGAGACCTTTCATATCCCCAACGCTCCGGGAAAAGACTGTGCAGGGAATTTTCTGGCCATGCTAGGACATTCCCAAGTAGGCTTCTTACACCCAACATAAACAAAAAATGCAAAGAAAAGGCAAAAGGTCACCAGCTACTTGCTAAAACACAACAATTTCAACACATCTTTAGAATCTACTAATTTCAAAGAGAAAAATAAACAATCTGTGAAACCTATTTAAAAGATAGTGTAGACCTAATTCGGTCAGCAAGTAAAAACAATGGTTCCTGTGTCATTAATATGAAAACAATTTCTGGTTGTTACCTTTATGGCGTTCACCAGCATTTGCTCATTGCAAGAGCCAACTGATCACAGGAAATTTTATGACTGTTTATTAACAAGTAAAATTTATGAAAATAGCAAAGGTGCCACAACAATTTAAAAAAAAAAAAACATGAAAATAACATCAGTATTATAAAGCAGAACATTACAATGCACAATCCGCAAAAGCAAAAAAAAAGATAAGAGAAAAAACATGTTTTACAAAGTGGTTATCGCAAAAAAATTCTATATCTTATAAAACTAATAATTTGTAGAATTAAAATAACTTTGTGGCACTAATGTAATCACTCTACTATATTTCAGTTAGTTATCAAACAGTGATCACTGTGTCATTATACTGAAACTACAATTAATTATGTGATTGTTAACCTTAAGGGGTTCCTCACTATAAATATGCCCCATGCAAAGGATAATCGATTACTGTCCAATGAGCATGAATAGCTATCTGACTGATAAACGAACCAATGCCATAGGAATGAATTTACGAATCAAAATATCACAAATCTAATACAACACAAAAAAACAATCATTGAGAAATAAAACAGCTCTGAAAGTACAGTAGTCAACGTCTAAAAAATACATCAATAAATAAAACACCTGCAAAATAAAAGAGTCAAAATCTAAAAAAAAAAGAACAACTGCAAGATACAAGAGTCAGTCTAATAAACACCAATAAATCGAACCTCTGCAAAACACACGAGTCAAAGTTTCTCTGACAGAACACACGTACATGCATTGGACTAAGAACCGTATAATCACTGTTCACTGACACACTCAGTAGTTCCACTGTTCCGAGGCACAATATAAGGGGAGGGGGGGTTCGTCGCCTCAGATGTCAGTAGGGATTTTTGTCCATCTGTTGCGTGCAATCCCGCCTTCTCTGCCCTCTCATGAAGTTTCTCTTGGTGGCCCGTGTCACGTACATCTCGATTTGATTCCATGTTTGTGTTGTCAAATTCGCGCGGTATCCTCGTTTGACACGCCAGGTTGATATTCCTGGGCAAGGATGATACTTAATGGCTCTTCTTTGTGCCACCCTTAACTACCAGAGAACATCGAACTATGATTTACTGTCGCTTGACAGTGGGCATCCGTCAGGAAATGTTGATAGACGTCGTTGAAGTCTGCCAGTTTCTCTGGACAGTACCTGTCAAAAGGCTCCACGCCCCTTGTGTTGTTACATTCTTGAGTTATCGTCAATTGGCTCGCCGGTTTGATATTCCTGGGCAAGGATGACACTTAATGGCTCTTCTTCGTGCCACCCTTAGTGTGTTCGCGTATTATTTAACTGATTATTATTGACAGTTTCTGCTTACTACGCTGTGTTGCACGGGATAAGTGGGGAACGTCTGATTTACACTGAACGAATCTGCCGTTTTGTATGCTCAAGATATCCAGTTTATTACTTCCAATAAATAGGCTAACACGGTCTTACCAGCAGATCTCCGGTCTTCCCCATGTGATCACCGAAAGTTAATAATTATTACAAATGTTTTCACGAGATCGACTGACAATTTTCGTCGCACCGAGACTTCAAGTTGTTTCACTGCCTTATGAAATTTACGTTAAGCTCAATTTAATCAGGATAGAACAGTATTGAACTGTGTGAATGTGATAAGCCTGCTTTGTGAATGAAAATTCCCTTAATATAAGCATGTTTTTACTATCCTGATCAGTGAAGCTAAATCAGGCCGGTTGAGTGAGGTTTTCAAATTTTAGATCCCACAAAAAATATTAAAAAATCCACACATCACAAACCTTTGTATCACTTCGGTTCCGAGAGTTCCGGAACCAGTACAGAAAATTGGAATAGAGATCAACACAAACATCATTTTCGCACTTTTTATTGCTGATGAAAATCACACACTGCATGTTGTACCACCATACAGCGAGACCTTCAGAGGTGGTGGTCCACATTGCTGGACACACTGGTACCTCTAATGTCCAGTAGCACATCCTCTTCCATTGGTGCATGCCTGTATTCGGCGTGGCATACAATCCACAAGTTCATCAAGGCACTGTTGGTACAAATTGCCCCACTCCTAAAAGGGGATTCGGCGTAGATGCGTCAGAGTGTTTGGTGGGTCACGTCATTCATAAATAGCCGTTTTCAGTCTATCTCAGACATGTTCGATAGTGTTCCTGTCTCAGCGAACATGCTGCCACTCTAGTCGAGTGATGTCGTTATCCTGAAGGAAGTCATTCACAGGAAGTGCACTATGGGAGCGCGAATTGTCGTCCATGAAGGTGAATGTCTCGCCAATATGCTGCCGATATGATTACACTATCGGTCGGAGGATGACATTCACGTGTCGTAGAGCCGTTATGGCGCCTTCCTTGATCACCAGCGGCGTATGTCGGCCCCGCATAATGCCATCCCAAAACAGCATGGAACCTCCACCTTGCTTCACTCACTGGACAGTGTGTCTAAGGCGTTCAGCCTGACCGGGTTGCCTCCAAACACGACTCCGACGATTGTCTGGTTGAAGGCATATGCGACACTCGTCGGTGAAGAGAACGTGATGCCAGTCCTGAGCGATTCATTCGGCATATTGTTGGGCCCATCTGTACCGTCCTGCATGTTGCGGTTGCAAAGACGGACCTCGCCATGGACGTCAGGAGTGAAGCTGCGCATCATACAGCCTATTGCGAGCAGTTTGAGTCGTAACACGACGTCTTGTGGCTGCGCGAAAAGCATTATTCAACATGGTGCCGCTGCTGTCAGCGTTTCTCCGAGCCATAATCCGTAGGTAGCGGTCATCCACTGCAGTAGTAGCCCTTGGGCGGCCTGAGCGAGTCATGTCAGCGACAGTTCCTGTCTCTCTGTATCTCCTCCGTCCGAACGACATCACTTTAGTTCACTCTGAGACGCCGTGATACTTCCCTTGTTGAGAGCCCTTCCTGGCACAAAGTAACAATACGGACGCGATCGAGCCGCGGGATGGACCATCTAGGGATGGTTGACTACAGACAACACAAGCCCTGTAAATCCTTCCTGGTGGAATGACTGGAGCTGATCAGTTGTCGGACCCCTCAGTCTAATGGGCGCTGCTCATTCATGGTTGTTTACATTTTTGGACGGGCTCAGTAACATCTCTGAACCGTCAAAGGGATTGTGTCTGTGATACAATACCCACAGTCAACGTCTATCTTCAGGAGTTCTGGGAAATGGGGTGCTGCAAAACTTTTTTTGGTGTGTGTACTTATACATATCGCTTCATGCCATGTTGGCAACAACAGAGTAATTGACACGTAGATCTAGGGTACAAGGTAAATGCTAAGTGCTCAGAGATGCCATCAGACGGCAGTCCACAATGCGTGACATCAGTTAGTAATGAGAGGCCGGTCAAAGCATTATTTCTTGTATTGCGAACACAGTATTTAATTACAAATTATGTAGGAAAGTTAATGCAACAGTAATAGAGTATTTTAAACCTTGTCGAGAAGCAAGAGTGGCAAGATGTTTATAGTGCTGATAATATAAATGATAAAAAATGGCTCTGAGCACTATGGGACTTAACATTTGAGGTCATCAGTCCTCTAGAACTTAGAACTACTTAAACCTAACTAACCTAAGGACATCACACACATCCATGCCCGAGGCAGGATTCGAACCTGCGACCGTAGAGGACGCGCGGTTCCAGACTGAAGCCCCTAGAACCGCTTGGCCACACCGGCCGGCACATAAATAAAAATACAATGCTTTCCTTAATACATTTCTCATGCTCTTTAATAGTTGCTTTCCATTAGAACATTCTAAACGGGGTACTAGCAGTAATGGGCAGGCCGGGTGGCTGACTAGTGGGATAAGGGTATTTTGTAGAGCAAAGCGGGAATTATATCAGAATGTTAGAGGTAGTCACAATCAAGCTACAGTAGCCCATTACAAACAGTATTTTAAGGGGTTTAAAATGTTATTAGGAAGGTAAATAGTATGTGGTATGCAAATAGAATAGCTAATTGACAGGATAAAATTAAAACCATTTGTTCAGTTGTGAAGGAAGTGTCAGGTTAGCAGAACAAGGTCGACGATATAAAATCAGTTCGCAGTAAAAATATTTCTGTTACTCGATATGTATATTCCTTACTGTCGTTTCTTGTTACCAATATTAGTTTATTGCCAAGAATAAGCAGCTTTCGCTCGGTTAATACTCGACAGAAAACAAACCTGCGTTTGGATCGGCTTCCTTAACTCTTGTGCAAAATGGTGTGCAGTATACTGCTGCATCCATTTTCAATAAGCTGCCACTCGAATTCAAAAATCTTAGCAGTAATCCACGCGCTTTCAAATCGCAACTGAAGAGTATCCTCATTTGTCACTCCTTCTATTCTGCAGATGAGTTCCTTGAAAAATTAAGCTGATTCTTATTGTATTCCTGATAGCGTTTACTTAAACATGTGGACAGACTTTTTTCAGGCTCATGAACATTTACTTTTATCTGTTATTACTTTTATGTTGTACTTTCACGTACTGACACGTCCATAACCCTGGAGATTGGCTCCCCAATTTGGTCCTACGGAACTTGACGTGTAAATAAAATAAATAAAAAGGTTTAAATAAAAATTTTTAACAAGTTGTAGAAAAATGAGACAGATGAAGGTAATAGAACTGATTTACTCAAAGCATTCGCCACAGGTATGAGCGCTGTAGGAGGGTTGTTTACTCTCGCTTTAGTATTATTACTTCGAGGTGATCTGCGAAAAGTTTGTAGTTTATAGTGTTCGGACCGGCTGCTGTGGCCGAGCGGTTCTAGGCGCTTCAGTCCGGAACCCGGAACCGCATTGCTGCTGCGGTCGCAGGTTCGAATCCTGCCTCGGGCATGGATGTGTGTGATGTCCTTAGGTTAGTTAGGTTTAATAGCTCTAAGTCTAGGGGACTGATGACCTCAGATGTCAAGTCCAATAGTGCTTAGAGCCAATTGAATTTATAGTGTTCGGCTGTGAATATTTCAGACCCAGTTTCGCTGTTATCTGCAGCATGGGTATGAGAGCACGTTACATTGTCTGAGGAGTACTAGGCCGTTCATGTTTTAGAGACAACATAGAAACAAGAGCATTCGCTAGGTCCTAGGAAGTTGTGGCTGGGAGGGGGGGGGGGTGAAGGAAGGAGGAGAATTTGAGGAGGGAGGAACAGCTCATGTTAGTGTCTTCGAAGGGAGAGACGCAGAGGAAACAAAGCACGATTCCTTAGCGGATAAAACTCAAAACTGTAATACTAATATTTTATAATACACAGGTAGAGAGTAGTGTTTTTATGTTATTTGAAAATAAAATTTTACTGACAGCCAAGAAATGTAAATACTTTCTCCTCATGCATGTTTAGTTGTTTTTGACATTAACTGGAAACTGGAAAACGAGCTTTACGAACTGAAGATACTACACTACAGTAAATCTTTAGAACACATACCCATCTGAAACATACACTGAATGGTTGCGAACGGTTCCCACATGGCCGCTACAACTGCAGCATCAGGAAGGAAATGGCAAAATATTACTTACGTTGGGTATACAGTGCAGAAGGAATAATATGTGATTATATTTGTTGATTATTGCGGGTATATAGCAGCTGCCACCTCTGACACGGCAATTACCCTAACTCTGTTGAACATGGAGTTGTGATGACACAATGATGTACGTAATTCAGTGCTGTTTCAACTCTGCATCAGAGTGGCTGGCGGGTCTTGGCGTGTTATTCTCTAGGCAACCAAAGATCATTCGTTTTCATTGAGTGAGAGATGTAGTGAACGTTCTGGCCGGGACAGCTGTGTATCGAAGTAGTTCAGGACAGCAGGGCAACATGCGGTCTTGCTGAAAGATATCGTCACGGAGATCTCCAGAATACGAAGCAGCCAACGGTCTTAAAACGCCAGCTGTCAAACTATCTGTGCGAACCAGTGGTGATCGTATGTGCGGTCAAAGACTCACACCACGAAGGCAAATATAAGTATTAAATTTACATTACAGCACTGAAGATATCTCTTAGGGACATTATGTAATAAAATACAGATTGCTGCTATAGTAAATGAATGATATATTTAACGTGAGGGATCCATTTCGGCCAAATTGCCTTCTTCAGATCGTCTGCAAAAGTCACATAACACTTTTCTTGATGGATGTTCATCTCATTGTATGGACGAGGGACTTCAGATAGTGATGTATATGAGAAAAAGTACCACCTCAGCTGCATCTTGAAAATGCCTTTTTCTATCACTAGTTTCGGTGGCACATTACCGCTACCCTCACCAACGCCAAAAGACTATTTGGTTTGCTTGGCACATTTACAGGGTGATTAAAAATGAATACATAGTTTTTAAGGCTTTGTAGCACATATTACGTTCACCTTACAATTATAAATAATACACCAAATGAAAGAGAAACAAGAACAGTGCTTCTTACAATCATTCAGTGTGAACACCGATCACACATCGAGTCGATAGGCGAGTTGTTCCGAAACCTTCATCAATGGGTCAGGATTAACTGTTGCCACTGTTTCTGAAGTCGGACAGATCAGCTGGGATCGGAGACACATACACATGATCGTGTCAGATCGTGTATGAACGTGGAAGTCATGCATAAAATGCTGTGTCAACCGGCCCCTTGCGCCCTATCCACCAGACGGATGCAACGTCGTTTAACCAGCCGCGTACTGAGTTACGCCAGTGGGGCCACGCACCATCTAGCACCGAAATAAAGATGTGCTGTTCAGCTTCTTCCAATTGAGGCAAGGGCCATGGCTGTACCACATGAAGATAAGAAACATCAGTTACAGTTGATTCACCGAAAAAGAAAGGCCCATAAACTTTCTGCGAGGATATTTGACAAACGGTTCAAATGGCTCTGACAAGTGAGCACTTAACATCTGAGGTTATCAGTCCCCTAGAACTTAGAACTACTTAAACCTAACTAACCTAAGGACATCACACACATCCATGCCCGAGGCAGGATACGGACCTGCGACCGTAGCAGTAGCGCGGTTCTAAACTGAAGCGCCTAGAACCGCCGGGATATTTCTTGGAGTAAGCGTGAAAGACTCGCACTTGTTCAACACGTTTTTCAATCACTTTTTGTCATTCAATTCTCTTCCCTTTGCGCACAGGTATACAAATAAAACTATTTGAGTTGCTCTTTCATTCGGTGTATTATTTACAATTGTAAGTTGAACATGATAAATGCTACGCCTTAAAACCGGTATGTTCATTTTGAAAACCCTGTACTTTGAGATCTTTGTTACTAGCACACATGGGCTAGTTTCATCAGAGGCTTATACCCGATACCTTGTCGCTTCCAACGCAATCACATGTACCTCGTGTGATTGCAATGGTGACAACGAGATGTTGAGAATAGACAACTGATGAAAGCTAGCCTACTTGTGTAAGTGGCAACGATGCCACACTAGATGCGCCAAGGATATCAAATAGTCTTTTGGCAGTCTTGGGGCCTGCGGATGGCGGTTATGTGCCACCGAAACTAGTCATGTCATAGAATAAAAACTTTCTCAAAATACAGCTGTGGTGGTACTTTTTCTCATTTTTGTTTTGTTTTTTTATAATGTTGGTTAATCACACTTTAGAATGTATAAATTCGATATTTTTATTAGTTTCTGCCGCTCTGCATTTTATTACAGGAAAGGATAGTTAACAGCAGGAACAAACTGCAAAACAACTCATAGCGTAAGAGTCGTAAACGAACACCACAGAATACAGTACAGATTAACAGCGAGCACTTGTAATCTACGGACGTAAGTACCAAATTCGTATATCCGAAAATATGAGTAACCAAAATCATAAGCAAGCAGTAAAGAAAACCAAAGAAAAATTGGGAGTACGAATTAAAGTTCAGGGAGAACAAGAAAAGCTCTGAGGTGTTACGATGACATTGTAGTTCTGTCACAGGTAGTAAAGGACATGGAAGGGGAGCTGAACACAATGAACAGTGTCTTGAAATGAAGATACAATGTGAACACTGACAAAATAAAAACTGAGATTGTGGAATGTCTCGAATTAAATCAGATAAAGCTGAGGGAATTAGATCAGGAAACGAGATACTTAATAAAGTAAATGATACTTACCATCTGGGGAACGAAATAGCTAATGATGGCCGAAGTAAAGAGGATGCGAAATGTAGACTGGCAATTGAACGAATATCATTTCTGAGGAAGAGAAATTTGGGAAAATCGAATATCGAGCTAAGTGTTAGGAAGTGTTTTCTGAAAGTATTTGTCTGGAGTGAAGCTGTTTGTGGAAGAGAAATAGACTACAAGCCGTTAAGACAAAAAGAGAATAGAAGCTTTTGAAACGTGTTGCTACAGGAGAATGCTCAAGATTAGATAGGTAGATCACTTTGCTAATGAGGAGGTACTGAACAGAACTGGGAAGACAAGAAATTTGTGGCTCATCTTGAATAAAAGAAGGGACAGTTTGATAGAGCACATTTTTCAGGCATCAGTGGATCACTACTTTAGTACTGGAGGAAAATGAGGGGAGTAAAATGCAGTAGAGGGAGACGCTGAGGTGAACACCATTAGCAGATTCAGAAGTACATAGGTTGCAGTAGTTATTCGGAGAGAAAGAGGCCTGCACAGAATGGAGTAGCGTCGAGAGGCGCATCAAACCAGATTTCGGACTAAAGACCACGAAAACAGCATAATTAAATAAAAAAAGGAATCTTCTCACATGGTCTGAAGATGGCAATCTCGCGAAAAAGGTCTTTCACATTAAATAAATCATTAAACCACGAGAAATGCAATTTAGATTTTATTTCACTGTGTCGCTAACAAATGTTAAACGTTCGTTCTCTTAGGGACATCGAGACACAGACATCCTGATGGTATGCGCTGAATATACGACGTACTGCTCCTCTGTCCAGCGTTGTAAATGGGCGCGTAGTTGTCGTGACGCATCTCTCTGCTGCCGCTTCTAGATAAGTTGCAACAACGGCCGCCGTACAGACCGTCCGTTATAGCCCTCACCATGTCCGCAGCCTTTTATGGATACGTATAGTCTTGCTGCAAACAAGCTCGTTACCAGATTCTAAGCACTTGACGTTGTTGTACAATCCTGCATGCTTTTTTGATCGTAATACTTAGCCTCTCTCGCGCTATCTGGTGGTACTTTTGACATTCTGATGACGTTGAGTGTGGCTTTCCTCAACCGATCGATTTCATATTCTCATGGCAGTTATGGAATCCAGATCAATGAGAGCAACAACGTCACACAACGATAAATGACAGCCTTTGTAAGCTACGAACTCGTCGCTGCCGAATACTGACGAGCGCTATTTAATGTTTCTCCTTCTTATGCGGAGCATAACAAAATCTTCTGACGAAAAAAGAAAAAAAAAAGAACATTCAAATTCGATTCGTGAATGAGAAACTCGGTCCGTACTTCCCTTGTATACAGAATGCAGACGCTGTTACACTTAATCCATGCGGTTCCACTGACATAGTAATCATTCACATATCTCAAAATGTGGTATACTTCATGTCAGTTTAACGTTTACTCCGTGACACCTTCATGGTGCTGCAGCTTTAACGGCTAGCAGTGTAGTTCAGATAAACTACTGGCCATTAAAATTGCTACACCACGAAGACGACGTGCTACAGACGCGAAAGGGAGAAGATGTTGTGATATGCAATTGATTAGCTTTTCAGAGCATTCATACAAAGTTGGAGCCGGTGACGACACCTACAACGAGCTGACATGAGAAAAATTTCCAACCGATTTCTCATACACAAACAGCAGTTGACCGGCTTTGCCTCGTGAAACGTTGTTGTGATGACTCGTATAAGGAGGAGAAATGAGTACCATGACTTTCCGACTTTGATAAAGGTCGGATTGTAGCCTATCGAGATTACGGTTTATCGTATCGCGACATTGCTGCTCGCGTTGGTCGAGATCCAATGACAGTTAGCCGAATATGGAATCGGTGGGTTCAGGAGGGCAATACGGAACGCCGTACTGGACCCCAACGGCCTCGTATCACTACCGGTCGAGATGACAGGCATCTTATTCGCATGCCTGTAACGGATCGTGCAGCCACGTCTCGATCCCTGAGTCGACAGATGGGGACGTTTGCAAGACAACAACCATCTACACGAATAGTTCGACGACGTTTTGCAGCAGCATGGACTATCAGCTCGGAGACCATGGCTCCGGTTACCCTTGACACTGCATCACAGACAGGAGCGCCTGTTATGGTGTACTCAACGAAGAACCTGGGTGCACGAATGGCAAAACGTCATTTTTTTTCAGATGAATCCATGTTTTGTTTACAGCATCATGATGGTCGCATCCGTGTTTGGCGACATCGCGGTGAACGCACATCGGAAGCGTGTATTCGTCATCGCCATACTGGCGTATCACCTGCTGTGATGGTATGGGGTACCATTGGTTATACACCTCGGTCACCTCTTGTTCGCACTGACGGCACTTTGAACAGTGGACATTACATTTCAGATGTGTTACGACCCGTGGCGGTACCCTTCATTCGATCCCTACGGAACCCTACATTTCAGCAGGATAATGCACGACCGCATGTTGGAGGTCCTGTACGGGTCTTTCTGGAAAAATGTTCGACTGCTGCCCTGGCCAGCACATTCTCCAGATCTCTTACCAACTGAAAACGTCTGGTCAATGGTGGCCGAGCAACTGTCTCCTCACAATACGCCAGTCACTACTCTTGATGAACTGTGGTATCGTATTGAAGTTGCACGGGCAGCTGTACCTGTACACGCCAACCAAGCTCTGTTTGACTCAATGCCCAGGAGTATCAAGGCCATTATGACAGCCAGATGTGGTTGTTCTGGGTATTGGTTTCTCACGATCTATGCACCCAAATTTTGTGAACATGTAATCCCATATCAGTTCTAGTACAATATATTTGTCCAATGAATACCCGTTTATCATCTTCATTTGTTTTTGGTGTAGCAATTTTAATGACCGGTTGTGTATTTCGCTACAACGGGCTTGGCTACTTCAGCTACTACACAATGCCAAAGTTTTGCATTTCTTGTAACTGATATTGAATTGACACGTGTGCTTGTATGGCGGGAAGGACTTTAATTCGATTTGTGAAATCATAATTCCTTTGTTATGGGAGGGGGGGGGGGGAGGGGGACGCAACAGTTCTCTGCTGTTCCTCGGAGACTATGCCTTTCTATAGAAACGTGTGCATCTCGCTCAGAACCCCTTTCATGTATTCTGAGAAGATTCTCTGACTCCTTTTGAGTTCATTTCGTGTTTGCCTCCGTGGGGCACGGCTTCTTGCAGTTGCGCATCTCGTACCCCAGGGTACTGAACACTTTAATACACCGCCTGACACAGAAAGGTGAAGCAGTTAGAGAACTTGTTTGGTTATCAATGAAACTTCATACATGTACACACCGTCGGCAAGTATGTGAATGATAAGAGCTGCAATTCTGTGTGTCAAGTAAAATGGCCACCGGAGTACATTAGTCTTGTTCCTGTTTAGTGTTTGTTCCAGGCGACAGGAAGGGCATCCGGCCACACTCTACCACTAACGTTGCGAAATTAGATTAACATGCCAACCCTTCGTAGAAACGGGACAAAGCCAGAAAAAAATAGACTGTGGGGCAATTTTTTCAGATGGGAATACTCTCTAACAAAAGTAAGAACATATCTCTGAGTTCATCAGCAAAAGAGTGTGGAATCTGCTATGCCTGCGACTGAAGGAATAAGGTGTCAAAGCTTAATTGCATTTATTGCATATATCTAATGTGGTATTACAGGGAATAATACAGAGGGAATATTATAATTGTGAAAATGCCTTGTATATTCAGTACAAATCAATTGCCTACACTAAAATGGAAGCCACAGAATATCGAGGGATCTTAGGACTTTCGAGTAATTTGGTCAGAGGGTAGTCAGAAAATTTGAGATCAGAATAATCCTGGCGATTGTAATCAAAGGGACTAACAAATCTCTCATCAAGATGACAATCAATCCAGGGTTAGAAATTAAGGAAGGAGTAGGACAACTTGTACCCTAGGGAAGCTACAGGAAATTTGGAACTGGTAATCGTGAGCGAATAAATCGAGTCTGCTTACAATGACGTATAGATAACGTTAATGTCGACAGTCTACTACATTTACGATAGAAAGGTCACAAGAGGCGTTCACACATATCAACCTCTTGAACAATATAAAAAAAACAGGACAAAATCACAGTGAAAAGGTCCAAACTCGTAATAAATGACAAATAACGGACGGTATTTTTTAAATAGAGCTAGAACGGACTGAAAGTCACAAACAGTTCAAATACTGAGGTAAGAATACGAAGAACAGTGTGTTGGGTAAACGTGTTTGAGACTGAATCGTAAAAGATTTAAAAAATGTGGATTGACAATTATTAATGTTTACCAGAAATGTAACTCCTAGAATGAGAAATACTAAAACATAATGAACAAGAAGCTAGAGTACACGAACAGTGTTAGTTAAAATCATGGGTTCAGCCCAGAACAGAGGAGGATGGAAAATCATTGCAATAAAGAAACCTGCCAGATGACGGAGATAATTTAGAAGCAAAAAGGAAGTAGTTTTGACGTTTTGGGGATATGAATTCCTTAGGCAAAGAGAAAAGAAATTGTTTCTTTGTAATAACATAGGTTTTTAATTGATAGTGTGAGAAATAAATGTCATTTCACAAAGCCTCCTGACGTCTAAAGAGATTGATCGCTGTGCACGTGGAGGTCTCCAGCCTCTCCAGAGAAGGAAAATAGGTGGGAACGCAGTACGTCCCCACCGGCCGTCAGTCAGGAGCTAATGGATGGCTGCACTGGAGCGCCTCATTATTCAGTGTCAGGAATTTTCCCCGTCCCTTGGCTCGCAGACTGTGCTTAAATATTTGAAGGCTGTCGCAGTGCCGAGGGCATTCGGCGAACAACTTCCGATCGGTTTGTAGCAGCCCTGACTCTGAAACTGAGCTCTAACATTTCGCCATTTTTCCACTTCATTCCGATTTCCATTATAGATTTTGACTGTTTTCGTTCCTTAGCAAGGTGAATTCGTTTCTATACTACCCTCGCCTACTGAACACGAGATACTACCTCTGTCTGTGCTGATATTTGTTTCTTCGCTGACTGGCGTAGAAGCTATTGCCATTCTGCTGCTCATATCTGTTGGAATTGGAAGGGATGCCTTTCACTGGGTCTTCACGAAGATATCACCCCAGTTATCACTGCACGAATTGCCGTCGTAAGACTCCTGCTCCTCTAAAGATAATCGTGTCACTTTTAGTTTTTAAAACTTTTAAAACTACATGGATATTCGACTTCCATAATCGAGGTCGTTCATTAATTTTAGAGATATATTGCTCGACTTAGAAGTAATCGCTTCGAGTCCAGGTGATCGTAAACATTTACGTCACTTGAATTTTATGAAATGTGGTACGAGGATGAAAGGGCGAGAGGGGTTGCTTTGGACGGATACGGTGATTAAAAATGTGACATATAGTTCCTCATTATTACACTTTGAGCCAATACCAGAACACTTTTCAGTGTCACTTGGAATGACACCATGGACAGAAATTCGTCTCTCCAGTGTGGAAGCTTACAAGTGAATTGACGAATCAAATCCGACATGTCGAAACCTACTCCGCTTTTTTTAATTTTTTTTAGGGGAAGAATGCACCGAAAGAAAAACTACGTCAAAATTTTAGCTTCTAAGACTCACTGCAAGTATTTAAAGGACATGAAAATTTCCAAATACGTAACTCGCCAAGTGGCTGGAGGGATGTACACCCCTGCCGCAGTTGCCGCAGGACAGCGCAGGCGCGACACGACGGTTGGTAGTCTTGGTTGATGACAAAAACAAAGTACCTTTCTAGTACGAAGAAAACATGTTTGGTAACAGTTGTCAGACTTAAAGAAAATGATGTAAATATTTGGTTAAATGGGGTGGGAGAAAACGCTTAAGTTTCCCTTTCGTAAAATCTAAACGTGTACTGTATAAATGGAACAAAGAATTACACGAAGTACAAAAATACATGCGATAATGAAATTCGCGAAACTGTGAAAGGCTGGCCGGGGTGGCCTAGCGGTTCTAGGCGCTACAGTCTGGAACCACGGGAACTCTATGGTCGCCGGTTCGAATCCTGCCTCGGGCAAGGGTGTGTGTGATGTCCTTAGGTTAGTTAGGTTTAAGTAGTTCTAAGTTCTAGGGGACAGATGACTTCAGACGTTAAGTCCCATAGTACTCAGAGCCATTTGAACCATTTTGTTTTGAAACTGTGAAAGAAAAATAATTTGAAAGATTGAAAACTGCTCTCGAGAGTCTATGCACTATTACCGTGAGATATCAACGTCACTGGGCCTTACGAATTGCAAATGCCATAAACATAATCGATTTGCAATGTTCTTCGACCTAGTACAGCAGATTTAGGAACTTATATGGAAACAGGAGTCAAAAAATTACGGATTTTACTTCAAGTAACCTTTATAGATGTGATTAATAGATAATACTATAGCAAAATTCGTAAGACGTAACTTCTTGTTATCTCCTGAAATGCTCTGTATAAAGCCAGTCAGTTTTGTTTCGTACAAGAACTGTGTGTAAACCACACTTCATCATTTCGATTGAAATAAAAATCGCTTGTGCAGTCAATGAATGCTATTAAAATTTCTTGTACAACAATTTAATGTTAAGTATCACTGGATTACTCATTCCGGAGCTTTATACCTTTCTTCAGGGACTTCAAGGCAAATTAGGAGCAAAAATTAAGAAAAAAAGATCGTTTAGTTGCAATAATCTTGTAATCGACGCAACAAAATGTGGAAAATGGAAGAGAATAACTTTCAGCATTGCATCCGAAAAGTCTTCTGCAGCTAATAATTCACAGCTTACTTTGGAATCTTGGCCTAGACATAACATTTGTCTCTAGGAGGACCAAACGCGATTCAGCCTCCCGGTAAATAAATTTTTCTGCACTGCAAAACATTTGTTAGAAAGCTATTGGGCAGCATAATTCCTGATACCTCTTTTCTATTTCAGGTTTATCAACAGAGTAGTACTGTTAAAATTCAGTCACTTGTCAAACACGAGGTTCTACGAATTTCATGAAGTATATCTGATATGCAGCAAAAGACACAGAACAACGGCCACAACCATTTGTCACTCCATCTCTGTTCTGTCTAAATAAAACTAGTATTTACTGGGACATGCCTAAATCCATTAACTTTTCCTTTCTGAGGTTTGCCTGGTAAAAAGAGAATGTTTGTTTTCGTCATCCAATAGACACTTCGCATTTTTTGACGTAAATTGATTTTACCCTTTGAAGTCGTGGTTGTTGTTAGCCTGCATTAGAGGTTACTTGATTGCTGAAATAATGTAAGTAATGGTGGCCCTGTCATTATTGTAGTCAGTCGCTAATGAGTGATTAATATATCAACACATGGTTGATTTTGTTTTGTAAAAATTATGGCACAAGTTTATGGATCATAAAATAGGACAAATAGTACAAGTTAAGCATGATGACAAATAATCATGAACTGCTGGCAACACAAATCGATGCAATATGTTAACACTCCACTGTGTGGCGACTGTTTGGCAAAGACTAAGGTTTGTGTGGTTAAACTATTTACTCCGGCTCAAAACATGGAATGCAATCTGAAATTATCTAACGCTGAATAGAATTTGATGGATTTGCTCTACACAGAAGTTATACTACATCTGATAACAGGTGGAAGACTGTGATTCTGTTTGCCCTAACAAGATAGAGCATAAATACTATAACCCTTTCTCGACGTGTAGTGCTGTCTGCAGAGCAGCAATGTGCAGCACCTGTAATTCGTTATCGTAGGCACGAAATATGCAAAAATCGTCGTTGGCGATCTGCTAGACGGATCGCAATTAATCTCTAATGGAGCTCTAAAATCTCGGGGGATCCAGCGTGTGGCACTCCAGTTCGCCGGTCATACCATGGACCTGTTTGACCTACTTATGTGGCAATGTGCACAGGGCAGCAGACCTGACACGCATAAGACTGCCCTTGGTACAGCAAGTTGTTCGAGATGACTGAGGTCCAAACTGTTGGTACAAGTAAATCTTCACCAGAGGCTCTCCAGTCAAGACCAATGCTACCGCGAAGTCCCCCCCTCGAACCATGGACCTTGCCGTTGGTGGGGAGGCTTGCGTGCCTTAGCGATACAGATAGCCGTGTCGTAGGTGCAACCACAACGGAGGGGTATCTGTTCAGAGGCCAGACAAACGTGTGGTTCCTGAAGAGGGGCAGCAGCCTTTTCAGTAGTTGCAGGGGCAACAGTCTGGATGATTGACTAATCTGGCCTTGTAACAATAACCAAAACGGCCTTGCTGTGCTGGTACTGCGAACGGCTGAAAGCAGGCGGAAACTACAGCCGTAATTTTTCCCGAGGGCATGCAGCTTTACTGTATGATTAAATGATGATGGCGTCCTCTTGGGTAAAATATTCCGGAGGTAAAATAGTCCCCCATTCGGATCTCCGGGCGGGGACTACTCAAGAGGATGTCGTTCTCAGGAGAAAGAAAACTGGCGTTCTACGGATCGGAGCGTAGAATGTCAGATCCATTAATCGGGCAGGTAGGTTAGAAAATTTAAAAAGGGAAATGGATAGGTTAAAGTTAGATATAGTGGGAATTAGTGAATTTCGGTGGCAGGAGGAACAAGACTTCTGATCAGGTGACTACAGGGTTATAAACACAAGATCAAATAGGGGTAATGCAGGAGTAGGTTTAATAATGAATAGGAAAATAGGAATGCGGGTAAGCTACTACACAGCATAGTGAACGCATTATTGTGGCCAAGATAGATACGAAGCCCACACCTACTACAGTAGTACAAGTTTATATGCCAACTAGCTCTGCAGATGACGAAGTAATTGATGAAATGTATGATCAAATACAAGAAATTATTCAGATAGTGAAGGGAGACGAAAATTTAATAGTCATGGGTGACTGTAATTCGGTAGTAGGAAAAGGGAGAGAAGGAAACATAGTAGGTGAACATAGACTGGGGCAAAGAAATGAAAGAGGAAGCGGCCTTGTAGAATTTTGCACAGAGCACACTTGGTTCAAGAATCATAAAAGAAGGTTGTATACATGGAAGAACCTGGAGATACTGACAGGTTTCAAATAGATTATGTAATGGTAAGACAGAGATTTAGGAACCAGATTTTAAATTGTAAGACATTTCCAGGGGTAGATGTGGACTCTGACCACAATCTATTGGTTATGACCTGTAGATTAAAACTGAAGAAACTGCAAATAGGTGGAATTTAAGGAGATGGGACATGGATAAACAAAAATAACAAGAGGTTGTGCGGAGTTTAAGGGAGAGCTTAAGGGAGCAATTGACAGGAATGGGGGAAAGAAATACACTAGAAGAAGAATGAGTAGCTTTGAGGGATGAAGTAGTGAAGGCAGCAGAGGATCAAGTAGGTAAAAAGACGAGGGCTAGTAGAAATCCTTGGGTAACAGAAGAAATATTGAATGTAATTGATGAAAGGAGAAAATATAAAAATGCAGCAAATGAAGCAGGCAAAAAGGAATACAGACGTCTCAAAAATTAGATCGACAGGAAGTGCTAAATGGCTAAGCAGGCATGGCTAGAGGACAAATGTAAGGATGTAGAGGCTTATCTCACATGGGGTAAGATAGATACTGCCTACAGGAAAATTAAAGAGACCTTTGGAGGTAAGAGAACCACTTGTAAGAACAACAAGAGCTCAGATGGAAACCCAGTTCTAAGCAAAGAAGGGAAAGCAGAAAGGTGGAAGGAGTATATAGAGGGTCTATATAAGGGCGATGTACTTGAGGACAATATTATGGAAATGGAAGAGGATGTAGATGATGAAATGGGAGATACGATACTGCGTGAAGAGTTTGACAGAGCACTGAAAGACCTGAGTCGAAACAGGGCCTCCGGAGTAGACAACATTCCACTGGAACTACTGACGGCGAAATCTTTACAGACGAAAGGCAAAACTGGTAGAAGCCGACCTCGGGGAAGATCAGTTTGGATTCCGTAGAAATGTTGGAACACAGGAGGCAATACTGACCCTACGACTTATCTTAGACGAAAGATTAAGGAAACGCAAACTTTCGTTTCTAGCATTTGTAGACTTAGAGAAAGCTTTTGACAATGTTGACTGGAATAATCTCTTTCAAATTCTAAAGGTGGCAGGGGTAAAATACAGGGAGCGGAAGGCTATTTACAATTTGTACAGAAACCAGATGGCAGTTATAAGAGTCGAGAGGCATCAAAGCAAAGCAGTAGTTGGGAAGGGAGTGAGATAGGGTTGTAGCCTCTCCCGATGTTATTCAATCTGTATATTGAGCAAGCAGTGAAGGAAACAAAAGAAAAATTCGGAGTAGGTATTAAAATCCATGGAGAAGAAATAAAAATTTTGAGGTTCGCCAATGACATTGTAATTCTGTCAGAGACAGCAAAGGACATGGAAGAGCAGTTTAACGGAATGGGTAGTGTCTTGAAAGGAGGATATAAGATGAACATCAACAAAAGCAAAACTAGGATAATGGAATGTATCCGAATTAAGTCGGGTAATGTTGAGGGTATTAGAGTAGGAAGTGAGACACTTAAAGTAGTAAGGGAGTTTTGCTATTTGGGGAGCAAAATAACTGATGATGGTCGAAGTAGAGAGGATATAAAATGTAGACTGGTAATGGCAAGGAAACCGTTTCTGAAGAAGAGAAATTTGTTAACATCGAGTATAGATTTAAGTGTCAGGAAGACATTTATGTAAGTATTTGTATGGAGTGTAGGTATGTATGGAAGTGAAACATGGACGATATATAGTTTGGACAAGAAGAGAATAGAAGCTTTCGAAATGTGGTGGTACAGAAGAATGCTGAAGATTAGATGGTAGATCACATAACTAATGAGGAAGTATTGAACAGGATTGGGGAGAAGAGAAGTTTGTGGCATAACTTGACCAGAAGAAGGCATCGGTTGGTAGGACATGTTCTGAGGCATCAAGGGATCACCAATTTAGCATTGGAGGGCAGCGTGGAGGGTAAAAATCGTAGAGGGAGACCAAGAGATGACTACACTACGCAGATCCAGAACGATGTAGGTTGCAGTGGGTACTGGGAGATAAAGAGGCTTGCACAGGATAGAGTAGCATGGAGAGCTGCATCAAACCAGTCTCAGGACTGAAGACAACAACAACAACAGTGCGAAGTCACACCCAGAACAAGTGTCCCAGGTGCAACCCACTCATAACAAGAGTCAAGATCAGATTCTTCTACAGACAAAGCTCACACCTAACCGCACCCACAAGGGTTTCGCGCCAATCATAAGAATCCACGAGCTCCAAGTCTCCCCTCTCACTCATCTGCTCTATCCATTGGCCAGTCGTATTCATATTCTTATATTATATTTATATTCTTAGTATTCTTCTCTTTCCTGGAGAACCAGCCAATCTGTAACTCATAAATTCGCATGCAAAGAGGAAAAGACAGTGTTTCTTCCCACAGCCACTTTAGACAGCTTGTCTTGAGTTTATATATGGCCTTAAAGTGAACAATGCATTTATCACAGAGATCATTATCTGGACGGTCCAAAATTACTGTGTATCCCACTAGAAACGTCATGTACACTAAGACAAGTGCTTTTGTATCCCAACATAGAACATTTCAGAGCCCCTATAAATTTCTAACGTTCTGCGTGGTGTCTGTTTCTTCTAAGTCGTGTCTCCCTACGACTTTCGCGCAACGATGCTCTGAGCGTTTTTTTAGGGAACTGACTAGTTTGAACCTCGGACCTGTTGCTGGTAAGGAGACGCCAGACCACACATGACATGTAGAATTCAGAAGAGCTCAGCGATGATATAACCAAATACTTAATGATTTCAGCGTCAGCTCCACTGCACTCCCTGTAAAAGAATCTTAATGCTAACTAAATTTAGTGGAAATGGTTCAAGGCTTTCCTATTTTTAGTTAGCTGGTAAAATAACGTCGAAAAAGCAGTTACGTTTACCACTGGAAATTTTATTCTACTCAGAAAACATTGTTTATAAATTGCACTATTGATAAAAGGAAATGTTTTAATACAGGATGGTAAAAACCAACGGCGTTCAACAAAAATGTAAACGAATATTCCCTGAATGAGTTTCCAAGTTCTATAATGGACAAAGGATGACCTATGCCATATCACATCTATAATTTTAGTGTTGGCAGAAGAGCCAACGCCGTGTGACGAGTGGAGGCCGAAATGCACGCTTTTTATCTCACGCAGGCTGGCATAAGGAGGGAAGAATTATACTGATATGGGGTCTGGAACATGACAAGGAATGAGAAATCAGTAAGCGGACGTAATTAGTTTCATACTTAACTTTAATCCATTAATGATGAACGTCGCTCTTGACGGTACATGATTCACAATATTATCTGTTCAGAATAGATTCTTGAAGTAACTATAGTAACTGAATATGGCCCCTTGCTAGGTCGTAGCAAATGACGTAGCTGAAGGCTATGCTAAAATGTCGTCTCTGCAAATGAGAGCGTATGTAGACATTGAACCATCGCTAGCAAAGTCACCTGTACAATTGGGGCGAGTGCTAGGGAGTCTCTCTAGACTAGACCTGCCATGTGGTGGCGCTCGGTCTGCAATCACTGATAGTGGCGACACGCGGGTCCGACGTATACCAACGGACCGCGGCCGATTTAAAGGCTACCACCTGGCAAGTGTGGTGTCCGGCGGTGACACCACAATAATCTAGGTTTAAGTTAAGTTTCATAAAAGAGAAAACTATCAAAATGTTCTACAGTGACCTTAAATTATCTTTAATTACTTATTTAACTTGTAAATTACAGTGGCTGATGTGGCTTCTCAATAATTATATAACAGAAAAATCATCGCATTTCGGATTTTAACTTCAAGTAGCAAATGTGAATACTACGAAGTTTAATTGACGATCGACACTAGTATTACGTAAAAATGGGATGAAACAGATGAGACTTCTGCAGTTCTGAGTGAAGCCTTATGCGATCTTATGTGTCGTCGCGTGCGTTCATTACCTTGTCGGTGGTTAGGCAGCGTCAGGGGCTGCGGGCAGCACAGCTCCACACACCTCGTCGTCTCGGTAGCAACTCTCTCGAACTTCTCCTTACTACAATTTACCGAAGTTGGTTTAAGAAAATGTATCTGGCTGTGTTTTCAACTGACCAATCAGTGTGTCAATGTTAATCTTAAGCTCCGCCTTCAAAACTTCTGTCTATCCAATGACAAACGTTATACTTTTCGTGGTGGGGCAATGTTTTTAATGTTTGCTGCGTAACAGAGATGCGTATAGTCTCACGCTAAAACTTGCAGCTGGTATGGCCCTTTTAGTGTTATCGTAAGACCTATACTGTTCTTCTGGAGGGCTCTATCTTTTAACACGAGCTGGGGGTGGACCTCCCGGCGATGTGTGTGGTGTCCCTTATCATAGGGCCTTCTAGCCTACACGGCTCTTTTCGGAGCTATGTGACATACTGCCGGATTTGCTATCATGTCAGGGTTTTCATGGAAGGTGTATGATTTGCCTGACACCTTAAAAATGTTGCTTCCCATTCTAAAATTGTTTCAGAGGGCTGAGGCTTTTCAAAAACTCGGCAGGTAGAGGATGAGCACCACTGACGGCTCCCTTGATAGCGTGTGGTCCGCAGTGACCAAGGAAAGCCGCGAATTTTTTGTGGCCACCATCCCTGTTCACAAAGGGCGTTTACGACACTGTCGTAACGCCTTGACTGGGCAACCTAAATTTCTCCTACGCCTCTGGCCCTGCCATAAACTAGAGGAGCCCAACAGGTAAATCCAGACAGGCAGTTTTTTCTGCCTCTTTGGCCGAAGGCATTGTCTGCACACGACCAGCATTCTGTCTCTGGTAAGTGCTTTGAGATGTTCCTTTCCCTAATAGCGACAAATGGCTTCCAATCCCCAAACATTGGCAGCAAATTTGCTGTTAAATGAGAAAGTGCCTGCTTGTTCTCAACTCCATAAAATACTATTTGAAGGAGAGCAACCATAAAGATTCCGCATGCATTAACAACTTGTATGGTCCCATCAATCCTGCTCGTGTTCCCAACTTCCTGTCGTCTCACAAAAATGATGTCTTGTGTGTAAAATCAACATTAAAGAGTACCCTCGAAAAATAGTGATTGAATGACTCGTTCTCTCTCACATCTGCTAATTCGACGGAGGAAGCGCTGTACACGCCGCTGTTGTAAGTGGTTGTTGGAGTAGCAGAAATAAGCAACTTTTATGTTTTTTTATAAAAAAAGAGATATCTATGGCGCCTTAGCATCTAAAACTTTGACGCAACATTTACTTTGGTATATTTTCCCCGTATGAAAAATTTCCAGGTTACGTTTTGACAAATTGGGCTGGTTCCTTCCCTTCTACGTTCGTCGCCCAATTGAGTGCCGTTTTAGAAATATCAGCTATATATTTTTATTTCAGCTTTCATCCTCTCTCTTTCAACCTAGACACATGGGTCACAGTTCAATCACGACATTATCACAAAATAGAGTTCATCACATTCAACCACCCTCGAAGACAGCGGCGAATCATTTCACCTTGCACCCATCCGATGTGGAGTTTCCTTTTCCTAAAAGGACTAAAATTCCTTTTTAACAGTTTTATGGAAGTACGGCTAACCGTTTCCGTTTAGCTTGCTTTCGTCTGTAGTTCGTGAATGGCTGAAGCAGAGTTATATGACACTTCGACCATCTGGGACCTCCAGTTACGTTTGTAACATAGTAATTGTTACGTATTTTCTAAGTTTTCTGCTGAAATAATGCCAAAGTGCTGTGAGTCACTTTTCGAGGTCAAAAGGAAGTGCAATTTTATGGGTTTCCAGCTGTAGAAAGAAGAATGTTTATCCACTAACGATACCTTCTTCCCCCTTACTCTAAGGGATCGTTGTACGAGTTGCAGCAATGTTAGTACAGTCGGAGCCGCATGGCCTTCCTGGCACCACTGTTTCCATAGGGACTGCGTCTAGAGGGAATCTAACGTTCTAACGTTCAAGTGAGAGAACTTCCAGTCTGCGAAGCGTTTTGCTGATACGGGAGGTGGGTACCAGACAGGTATTTACAGAGCTGGATATGGGAAAACCATATCCAGGCTGGCGACTCAACAGCTCTAGTCGTCAATCCACGAGGCACATTCGGTCCAGGGCAGACTCAAATCCCCGAATCCGGAAGCGGCGCTTTAACTCACTCACCTCTCCGGACGAGTACGTTAATGGTGACTATATCACGTAACGAAGAGCTGCAGTGTTTTAACTTGAAGAAAATCGTTATCAAAGTCGCTGTGTGAAGAGAGGGATTAAATTCTTGGCGTATGGTTGCTTTTCATTTGTTTGCACAGACTGTAAGAGTCAAGCACAGTTCATGTGTATGTGAATCAATGTATCTGATTATTGATTCATTTAGTTTCGTAGTTAAAGCAAAATTGTACATGACTGCAGCATGCCTTACTCATTTGATTGTTTGCATTTAGTGTATTGTTAGAGCACATATATAAATAAAAGAAGGTAAGAATCGTATAGAAGACGAGTAATTGTAATCAGAACAACTGAGTTGATTTTTTTCAATCCTCTGTATTTTACAAATGCCCAGTGACCTGCAAATGAGAATTTACGAAAGCTTTGCAATTAGGAATCTTGCCGTAGAATTTGATATCTTTCATACATTATCATAAATTTGGTTAACGAAACCTTCTCCGGAATTCGGAAGTTTGTCACACAGTACTGGTTTTTCCTTGGAAAAAAAATCAGTATTGATTTTTCTTCTGTTGCTGTTACTGACAACTACCTTGGCAGAACCACATGTCTCATCCCGCTGTCGTAAAAGGATTTATAAAATCTGTCGCAGTCCGTCTTTTTTAAAAGACAGCCGCACGAACATTCATGTTTATCGTCGTCACAAAAAAAAAATGCTTCAAATGGCTCTGATCACTATGGGACTTAATATCGGAGGTCGTCAGTCACCTAGAACTTAGAACTAGTTAAACCTAACTAACATAAGGACATCACACACATCCATGCCCGAGGCAAGATTTGAACCTGCTACCGTAGCAGTCGCGGGGTTCCGGACTGAAGCGAATAGAACCGCTCGGCCACCGCGGCCGGCTCGTTGTCACAAAACATGCTTTTGACATGTTTTCCTGTAATTGTTGCTGAGGAATGGAGACGTTCAGTTTGAAGCTGGCGCTCTACATCAGCGATATATGAAGTACTTGAGCTTGTGACCTTAATAGAAACGGCTAAATATTCTTGATAGTGTAGCAGTCAATACATAAGCATCAGCAGCGCTGAGCCAAAACTGGCTTCTGCCGGAAATCAGGCCATGTTTTTCCTATATAGGGCATTATTGATAGACTAGGCCTGTAAGACATCTTCTCTCACAAGCGATCCTCCCCATCTCACCCCCCTCAGATTTAGTTATAAGTTGGCAAAGTGGATAGTCCTTGCAAAACTGAACACAGATCAATCGAGAAAACAGGAAGAAGTTGTGTGGAACTATGAAAAAAATAAGCAGAATATACAAACTGAGTAGTCCATGGCAAGATAGGCAACATCATGGCTAGTATGACCGTGGTCCCGTGGTTAGCGTGAGCAGCTGCGGAACGAGAGAGTTTTGGTTCAAGTCTTCCATTGAAATGTTTAATTTTTTATTTTCAGACAATTATCTAGGAGTGATTATCACGTCCACAAGAAAACCTAAATCAGGCAAGGTAGAAGAATCTTTTTACCCATTCATCAAGTGTACCAGTTAGGTGGGTCGACAACATATTCCTGTTATGTGACGCACATGCCGTCACCAGTGTCGTATTGAATATATCAGACGTGTTTACCTGTGGAGGAATCGGTTCCCATTGGAGAGGCACGTCCATTCGTCTACTAATCGCACGGTTTTGCGGTGCGGTCACAAAACACAGACACAAAACTTATTACAGCAAACAGAGACGTCAATGAACGAACGGACAGATCATAACTTCGCGAAAATAAAAGTCAACTATTCACTCGAAGGAAAACTTGAACCAAGGACCTCTCGTCCCGCAGCTGCTCACGCTAACCACGGGACCACGGCGCTCCTGAACTCATACTAGCCTTGATGTTGTCTATCTTGCCATGGACTACTGAGTTTGCATATTTTGCTTTTTTTATAGTTCCACAGAAGTTCTTCCTGTTTAATCGATCGATCTTTGCTCAGTTTTTCAAGGCCTATCCACTTTGCCAACTTATAACTAAATCTGAGAGGGGTTGACATGGGGAGGTTCCCTTAACAGTAACGCCAATTAGTTATATTTGAGTCACAGTGCTAAATATCATTCGCATCTATTGTCACTGCAGCCATTCTTTCATGCTGCTGCTTGTTTCCGGAACGTTAGAATTAAAAAAAAAAGTGAAGAAAATCCTGCTTACCCAAGTGGTTTCACTGCTGGTGATAGAGCTATAGAACACTTTTGTTCAAAAACCTCACTGTTCTAGATGCTGGTAACGTAATGTTGAAATCACTACATTACGTAAGCGCTTGCTCTTACAGTAGCTACATTGGAGTGGGTATATTTCGGTTGGTAACGCAAACGGCAAGTACGGTTGTGAAATGCTGTTAATGAGCGTCGTGGTGTAGCTATAATGGCCTGTGTAGGTTCCGGGGGCTCAGAGATCCGGACGGCATTATCGGGTGAAATGGCGCTGAAATGGCATTGCGCTACCGGTCCTCGCGACAGCTCATTGAACCGGCTGTTCCGTCCGGTATTTTGATTGTCCTGCAGGTCCAAATTAAACTCAACTTTTAATAGGGGAAGTTGGGCGTTTAATGAAACATCAACAACTGAGATAAATTTTTAATTGTGTGTTGGCGCTGAACAAAGCTATCCGAATAAATGTTTTCCTAACGCGTGCCGGGTTGTCTCTCTTTTAGTCGCCACAAGTAAAAATTGTACCGGGTCCAATTTATTCTCCTGGTATTCACTTCACAATGAGATACTTTCAGTAAAAGACTTTTCTATCAGTTCAAATCAAATATTGTCCAGTATGGAACCGTAGCAAGTAGTCATGAATTTCTGCTGCGTCT
The DNA here is from genome assembly GCF_023897955.1 of Schistocerca gregaria. Lineage (NCBI taxonomy): Eukaryota > Metazoa > Arthropoda > Insecta > Orthoptera > Acrididae > Schistocerca > Schistocerca gregaria. The sequence continues at coordinate 725,801,135 of NC_064923.1, forward strand.
GCCAAACACCACCTGTTCTTGTTGTGGTGACTAGTCCCGAAACTAGCTTGGTGGAGAGCTGCATGTTAGTCTATCTTCTGCTAGTCTCCTTATCCTTGTATGACTACTGCAACTTACATCCATTCTAAACTGCTTACTGTACTCCAATTCCGGCATCTCTATCAATTAAACCCCCTCCCCCCAAACTCCTCCCCTCTACACACAGTGGCCGTGCTGTTCTAGGCGCTTCAGTCTGGAACCGCGTGAACTCTACGGTCGCAGGTTCGAATCCTGCCTCGGGCATCGATGTGTCTGATGTCCTTGGGTTAGTTAGGTTTAAGTAGTTCTAAGTTCTAGGGGACTGATGACCACAGATGTTAAGTCCTATAGTGCTCAGAGCCATTTTAACCCCCCCTCTCCCCCCCCCCCCCCCACACACACACAGAAACACACACACACACATTTCCCTCCATTCATGTATCGTCAGAATGTATCCTCTTCATTTATCCCTCTCCACTAGTTATCTGATCAACCCACCCTATCTTCAGTGTTGCACTACGAAACCGTATATCAAAAGTTCTGTTGTGTTCTGGTCGGTTTTACTTATCGTCCATATACGACTTCGCTATAAAGCCACTCTCTAGAGAAATAACAAGAGAATAGGTTATCTAGCACTTTACATTCACTATTAAAAAAATAGCAACCACATATAACCTTTCCCGGAAAAGTTTCTTAATGTGACAAATCATTCAGCTCCCACGGAGCCCGAGTCCTTTCACAGTAATACAATAGTGTTTCGTGCGAACTTTAAATATTCGTGACGAGAACCAATTCATGCGAACAACGGCGTATATATTTCTTTCAATAAACAAGTCAAAATTAGCAGCGGCTACGAATTTCTAAAACAATGGCGCGAAACAAAACTGCAACAGCAAAGGTTTTTTCACGAATACTTTCGACTACTACAACAAAAACAGCAACCGATATGGGCTACAGGGACAGAATTAGCGAGCCAAATTCCAACTTTGCCTCAATTTCCAGCATTCGATGCTGCGACAGGTGAATGGGCTCGTATCACCGTCGATGAAGCCCGCATTTACCGGGACGTCACACCTCAATTTCTGAACTAAATCGTGTGTGTTTGTAGTTTCCTGTTAAAATAAATATTCGAATTGTTGCAAAATATCAACCCAGTGGTAGAGCTCAGAGATATTTCATTTGAGAACATAATTTCCTTGGTGTTAAACGATGTCATTATTAAAGCACAATGACAGTCACATTTCTACACGTTCGGAAAAAAAGAAAAACAAGCTTTAAGAGGCCTAAATCGAAACTGTCACTTTAAGTGCAAGATTTCCCATCAGTCATTATCCCATACTCTTATTATTGATGATCTGGTGTGCCTGATCACAGATCCTGAAGTTCTGGATCAACTTTTAAAGTGGCCTAATCCACTTTTAGAAGAGTCTATAGTGACTGCAACAGTTCATGAAGTGCCTTGACGCGCTTAAAAAGTATTGTCTACTGGTCTCAATAAAATCACTGTGCAGTCATTCTCATCAAGTTGTTATTGTTGTTGTGGTCTTCAGTTCAGGGACTGGTTTAATGCAGCTCTCCAAGCTACTCTCTCCTCTTCAAGCTTCTTCATCTCTGAGTAACTTCTACAATCTACTTCATTCTGTATCTGCTTAGTGTATTCGTCTCTTGGTCTCCCTCTACGATTTTTGCCCTCCACTCTTCCCTCTGGTACTAAATTGGTGACCCCTTGATGCTTCAGAACGTGTCCTACCAACCGATCTATTCTTATAGTCAAGTTGTGCCACAAATTCTTCTTCACCCCAATTCCATTCAGTACCTCCTCATTATGTGCATGGCTTCCCGTCTTATCTTCAACATTCTTATGTTGCATCAAATTTCTAAAGCTTCTATTCTCTCCTGGTCTAAACTGCTTATCGTCCATCTTTCACTTCCCTACTACACTCCATACAAATACATGGAGAAAAGACTTCCTGATACTGAAATCTATACTCGATGTTAACAGACTTCTCTTCTTCAAAAACGCTTTCCCTCCCGTAGCCAGTCTACATTTTATATCCTCTCTACTTCGACGATCATCAGTTACTTTGCTCCCCAAATAGAGAAACTCATCTATTTTAAGTGTCTCATTTTTTAATATAATTCTCTCAGCATCACCTGATTTAATTCGCGTACATTACATTATCCTCGTTTTGCTTTTGTTGATTTTTGATCTTATATCCTCCTCTCAAGACACTGTCCATTCCGTTAACCGCTCCTTCAGGTCCTTTGCCGTCTCTAACAGAATTAAAATGTCATCTGCAAACCTCAAAGTTTCTGTTCTTCTCAATACATTTTAGTTATTACTCCAGATTTTTCTCTTGTTTCTTGCTACTGGTTGCACAATATACAGATTGAATAACATCGGCTATATGCTACAACCCTGTCTCACACGCTTCTCAACCACTGCATCCCTTTCACGCCATAGACTTATTAACTGCCATTATGGTTTCTGTACAAATTGTAAATAACCTTCCCCTTCCTGTATTTTACCCCTGCCACCTTCAGAATCCGGAAGAGAGTATTACAGTCAACATTGTCCAAAGCCTTCTCTATGTCTACATATGCTAGAACCGTAGGTTCGCCTTTCCTTAATCTATCTTCTAATATGAGTCGTAGGGTCAGTATTGCCTTGCGTATTCAAACATTTCTACAGAATCCTAACTGATCTTCCCCGAGGTTAGCATCCACCGATTTTTCCATTCATCTATAAGGAATTCGTGTTACTACTTTGCAGCCATGACTTATTTAGTGATTGATCGGTAATTTTCACACCTGTCAACACCTGCTTTCTTTGGGATCGGAATTATTATATTCTTCTCGAAGAGTCAGGCTATTTCGTCTGTCTCATACATCTTGCTCATCAGATGGTAGAGCTTTGTCATGGCTTGCTCTCCCAAGGCTATCTGTAGTTCTAATGGAATGTTGTCCACTCCCAGGGACTTTTTTCAACTTAGTACGCAGTCTGATTTAAGAAGTATCTCTACAAAAGCAGGTAAAATGTTAACGCGATTACACACCCAGGTGGATTTTACAGAATGAATACGGCCTCGAAAGACTACGCCTTATAACGTCTACTGAGTGCGAATCAGCACACATATAATCACTGTCAATCCGCATTAGCCTATTTGATATTTAAGGTAACAGACTCACATGATTTCAAAAAAAAATTAGCCTCGAATCACCATTTTAGTAAGTGTCACTCATATTCATCTTTCTATTTAGACGTGGTACTTACAGGTAGAAACCAATCGGAAATACATCTTGCATAAAATGCTTGAAGACCCACGACCGAGGTAACTTTCCTCAACGAGCAACTTTCTTCATCACCTTGCGATCTGTTTTCGATGCTCCACATGAGGTCAAATCGTGGTGACATACCCATCCCATATAGCTATCTTCATAGCACACTTACCAACCAAGTATAAACTAAACGGATGGTGTTATCAGACATAAATCGTAACGTCAAAAGTCATAGTGCTGGACGATTCTTTGCCACCCATGATTTCTCAGCTCGGCGATAACGAGAAGAAAGACTGATAATATTAAAAGACTAAGTACAGGTGACACGAAAGTTGATAAAACGAGACGTTTGTTAAAATTAACACCCTCTTAAAACTCTGATACCCAACTTATAACAGAGGACATTGTACAATGTAACAAATAAATAAACTTGGGGTACCGTGGAATATTTAGATTAGACGTCATTTATTTTCAGTCGTATATTATAATTGTGTAATATGTAATTACAATAATTACAGTAGGGTACTTTGTTGCTAAGTACTGCTTACACAAGACCGGTTGATGACGCATCTACATAGAACTGAAGATGATCCAGAGTGATCGAACCACGTCAAGGAATTAAGTATGTGTAACGTAGATTGAGGAATAAATGAGATTTTTATTTTAAATATCAATGCAGTTGCTAATTCTCTCGAGAACAATATTTCGCCTACTGTATCATGAAACAGTCGGGCAATATGGCAAATCGTGATTTCTCATCCATCGTGTGGTGCTCACATGCGGGGGATGTATCAATTCTTTCAAAACGTTCTAGAGATGCTTTGTAGCAAGTCCAGTTCTTCTCTAGACCACTTGTGAATTAATGGGCAAAAAAGTTGTTTTCGTCTACGAGAAAAGTATACCACGTAAGTTTTCAAAAATATGCTGTAACTATTGAATATGTATACTAATAACTAAAAGTATGCAGTTTATTAGGTGAAATAGTGGCACTTCGTCACATGTTACTCTATTTTTGGCTATGGAAAATGTTGGTTGTGTTTTTATGTTGTGACCTGTCGGAGAGTGTGGAATACGTGGTAAATTGTTGACCCATCACGATTTTGAAAGCGATAAGAACGAAAATTACATTTCTGATTTCTGCAAGTAGATGAATGTGAAACGAGTCACCTCAACCAAATAAAATATAATAACTGTTTCATAACTTTGTTTTAAAGATTTTGTTGTTGTTGATAAGTAATTATTTTAAGAATATAAATTAACAGCAATCTGAGTTTGTATTTAGTGTATTTAGTGTATTTTAGATATGTTTCCCTCCATTATTTACATGATTATCTGCGTTTTATCAACCTATTCCTTCTTTACAGACTAGTGCAACTTTTTTATACTGTACTTTGGTGGTAGTTTTCTGTAATTTTATTAAGAGAAATACAAACACTTGTTTCTAAATAGCTGAAGTTTATGATAAATGCGTTTAAGATCTAAGAATGAGGTGAATTTGGAGAAACCCCTGCAAAAGTAAATTGTGTTCCATTTTACCTGAACTTCCTCTTCAATCATCTCAGGCAAGTAAGTTTTCGTGTCATGGTGCAGCCAGACTAATGTAATTTTGGAGTAATCATCTCGCGTAGTAATTGACATATTTTTATGGTCTCATTGTATCATTATGTGGGATAAGTGTTTATCATAAAACGGGTTTGCCTGAAACAAAGTTAAGAACTAGTCACACGGCCGTTGTGTGTCAAGCCTGCCAAAGCGCAGTGGTTTGCTCGCGTCACGCCGTCTGACAGAAGTAAACCCCATTCAGCTGGGCAGTATCGGGAGTCAGCCACGCCCACTAAGCTAATATTGTATTTGACGTTGCTAAATGCGGAAGTGAAATTCCATGCGGACGCAGAAGCCTCTGTGCCCGTCATTTACGTTGGAACATACTAGTACATAGGACCTCCTATATTGCAACCTGCAAAGCGTATAATTTTTTTCGTATTGTTGACAAGTGGCATGACTCGAACAACAAATCACAGGCCCCTATCTTTTAAAAATTGTTGTCATCGATTAATATTTCTATTGTAATAGATCATAAGGCGTCAAACGTCTGAGGACTGGGTGTGTTCCTGCATTTAGATTGACCAGCGACGATTGAGTCAAATTTGGTTTCAGGAAATAAATCCCCTCTGGAAATTTAGAAGCAGCGTGAGAAGAATACGAGTAGTTTTAGGTTGTGCCTCGAATTTTCAAGAACGTGTCACTCTGAAGTAATTTGCGCTACCAAGATTTTGTAGAACTATGGCTATTCCATTTGGAATTTGAGCGGATTAAAAACAAGTAAATTGTACGTTTTTGAGGTCACCACCACATTTCATTAAGAGACTGGGGCCATTTAGAAGTAACGATAAATAGTCAAGCGTATGTCGACGTCTATCCTTTACCAAGACCCAGAAAGTTACTGGCGCACTTGTCATGTAGTGAATACTTTACCAGAATTGATTTACCCGATACATATTCGCAAACGCCGCTAGACGAAGAATAAAGCTGAGTAATAGAGATCTAGATAGATTCTGGCTGTACGAACAGAACTGCCCATCCTTTGTAATTTCCACAATGAAATACAAATGCCAGCCTCGATAGCCAACCACGGTCGCAGGTTCGAATCCTGCCTCGGGCATGGATGTATGTGATGTCCTTAGGCTAGTTAGGTTTCAGAAGTTCTAAGTCTAACGGACTGATGACCTCAGATGTTAAGTCCTATAGTGCATACAGCCATACTGAAATACAAATGTGGGCCACATGCTGTAGGACGTAAATACTTTTAAGCCACGATACAGGTCTCAGCTAACTAGGAATATTTCCGAAAGAGGCGACAAACGGGCTAGACACTGACTACGAATTCATTGCTCCTCTTTTATCTCACAGAAACGTAAGTTGTGCTTTTAAGTCCCAATCTAAACACCATGTCCGAATAAGTCACAGATTTCGAAAAAAGGCCGTGGACTATACACTTCGTAACATCGTAACACTACATTTCAATGTGCGAAATCACACGCCAAAAAAATCCATTTACGTAATGTATTCACAGGGTGCGACATGGTAGCGAATTGAACAGTGATTCGAAAATAAAATAAATTTCCTTTGCTTCACATCTACGGTCACAAATTTTTATGTCATCAGACTACCGGTTTGTCTACAATGACGACCTTCATGTTATAAACACATGTTTTTATAAAACAAACCTGAAGGTAGTCATTATAGACCGAAACTGGTAGTACGATGATATAAAAATTTGTAACCATACGTACAGGAAATGAAGGTAATACGTTTATCGCAAGAAGCAGAGGATTGTCGACGATTCGGAACTAATTCGTATATTATCCGGAAGAGTCGCTACCAACGCTTCATTGACGATGTCTATTACACAACATTCCATTAGAACTACTGACGGCCTTGGAAGAGCCAGTCCTGACAAAACTCTACCGTCTGGTAAGCAAGATGTATGAGACAGGCGAAATACCCTCAGACGTCAAGAAGAATACAATAATTCCAATCCCAAAGAAAGGAGCTGTTGGTAGATGTGAAAATTACCGAACTATCAGCTTAATAAGTCATAGCTGTAAAATACTAACGCGAATTCTTTACAGACGAATGGAAAAACTGGTAGAAGCCGACCTCGGGGAAGATCAGTTTGGATTCCGTAGAAATGTTGGAACACGTGAGGCAATACTGACCTTACGACTTATCTTAGAAAATAGATTAAGGTAAGGCAAACCTACGATTCTCGCATTTGTAGACTTAGAGAAAGCTTTTGACGATGTTGACTGGAATACTCTCTTTCAAATACTAAAGGTGGCAGGAGTAAAATACAGGGAGCGAAAGGCTATTTACAATTTGTACAGAAATCAGATAGCAGTTATAAGAGTCGAAGGGCATGAAAGAGAGGTATTGGTTGGGCAGGGAGTGAGACAGGGTTGTAGTCTCTCCCCGATGTTATTCAATCTGTGTATTGAACTAGCAATAAAGAAAACAAAAGAAAAATTGGAGTAGGTATTAAAAACCATGGACAAGAAATAAAAACTTTGAGGTTCGCCGATGACATTGTAATTCTGTCAGAGACAGCAAAGGACATGGAAGAGCAGTTGAGCAGAATGCCCAGTGTCTTGAAAGGCGGATATAAAATGAACATCAACAAAATCAAAACGAGGTAATGGAATGTAGTCGAATTAAGTCGGGTGATGCTGAGGGAATTAGATTAGGAAATGAGACACTTAAGGTAGTAAAGGAGTTTTGGTATTTGGGGAGCAAAATAACTAATGGTGGTAGAAGCGGAGAGAATATAAAATGCAGACTGGCAATGTCAAGGAAAGCATTTCTGAAGAAGAGAAATTTGTTAACATCGAGTATAAATTTAAGTGTCAGAAAGTCGTTTCTGAAAATTTTTGTATGGAGCGTGGCCATGTATGGAAGTAAAACATGGACGATGAATAGTTCGGACAAAAAGAGAAAATAAGCTTTCGAAATGTGTTGCTACAGAAGAATGCTAAAGATTAGATGCGTAGATCACGTAACTAATGCCGAGGTATTGAATAGAATTGGGGAGAGGAGGAGTTTGTAGCCCAACTTGACAAGAAGAAGGGACCGGTTGGTAGGACATATTCTGAGGATTCAAGGGGTCACAAATTTAGCATTGGAGGACAGCGTGGAGAGTAAAAATCGTAGAGGGAGACCAACTGATGAATACACTAAGCAGATTCAGAAGTATGTACGTTGCAAAAGTACTGGCAGATGAAGAAGCTTGCACAGGATAGAGTAGCATGGAGAGCTGCATCAAACCAGTCTCAGAACTGAAGACCACAAAAACATTATACACTCCTGGAAATGGAAAAAAGAACACACTGACACCGGTGTGTCAGACCCACCATACTTGCTCCGGACACTGCGAGAGGGCTGTACAAGCAATGATCACACGCACGGCACAGCGGACACACCAGGAACCGCGGTATTGGCCGTCGAATGGCGCTAGCTGCGCAGCATTTGTGCACCGCCGCCGTCAGTGTCAGCCAGTTTGCCGTGGCATACGGAGCTCCATCGCAGTCTTTAACACTGGTAGCATGCCGCGACAGCGTGGACGTGAACCGTATGTGCAGTTGACGGACTTTGAGCGAGGGCGTATAGTGGGCATGCGGGAGGCCGGGTGGACGTACCGCCGAATTGCTCAATACGTGGGGCGTGAGGTCTCCACAGTACATCGATGTTGTCGCCAGTGGTCGGAGGAAGGTGCACGTGCCCGTCGACCTGGGACCGGACCGTAGCGACGCACAGATGCACGCCGAGACCGTAGGATCCTACGCAGTGCCGTTGGGGACCGCACCGCCACTTCCCAGCAAATTAGGGACACTGTTGCTCCTGGGGTATAGGCGAGGACCATTCGCAACCGTCTCCATGAAGCTGGGCTACGGTCCCGCACACCGTTAGGCCGTCTTCCGCTCACGCCCCAACATCGTGCAGCCCGCCTCCAGTGGTGTCGCGACAGGCGTGAATGGAGGGATGAATGGAGACCTGTCGTCTTCAGCGATGAGAGTCGCTTCTGCCTTGGTGCCAATGATGGTCGTATGCGTGTTTGGCGCCGTGCAGGTGAGCGCCACAATCAGGACTGCATACGACCGAGGCACACAGGGCCAACACCCGGCATCATGATGTGGGGAGCGATCTCCTACACTGGCCGTACACCTCTGGTGATGATCGAGGGGACACTGAATAGTGCACGGTACATCCAAACCGTCATCGAACCCATCGTTCTACCATTCCTAGACCGGCAAGGGAACTTGCTGTTCCAACAGGACAATGCACGTCCGCATGTATCCCGTGCCACCCAACGTGCTCTAGAAGGTGTAAGTCAACTACCCTGGCCAGCAAGATATCCGGATCTGTCCCCCATTGAGCGTGTTTGGGACTGGATGAAGCGTCGTCTCACCCGGTCTGCACGTCCAGCACGAACGCTGGTCCAACTGAGGCGCCAGGTGGAAATGGCATGGCAAGCCGTTCCACAGGACTACATCCAGCATCTCTACGATCGTCTCCATGGGAGAATAGCAGCCTGCATTGCTGCGAAAGGTGGATATACACTGTACTAGTGCCGACATTGTGCATGCTCTGTTGCCTGTGTCTATGTGCCTGTGGTTCTGTCAGTGTGATCATGTGATGTATCTGACCCCAGGAATGTGTCAATAAAGTTTCCCCTTCCTGGGACAATGAATTCATGGTGTTCTTATTTCAATTTCCAGGAGTGTACTTTCGACCCGGGTAATACCAAAGTTTATCAGAAGTGTTGTTCTAACCAAAATACACCAACTATTCGAGTCAAGCGGGTTTGGCCAACTTTATTTTCATTTATTTACTTTTATTTATTTAATTAATTTATTTATTTTAAGAAGCTTAGATCAACGTTTCACTGAGATGAAATTTCTTTTAAAAGGTATCAATGGAAGAATGTGAAGGCAATAGAAGTCCGTATACGCAAGTCTTCCCCAGGGAAATCAATTACCGCTGCATCACACGGGACTCGTGTTACAATCAGAAGGTGATACGGAAGCGGCAACAGTGTTGACGCAGTAGGGCGGGTAACGTCGGAAGCCTAGAAAGGCATAACCGCCGCCGGCGGGCGCCGCTCGTAAACACGACACGACGCCGTCCCACAGCTTCCCTCCCCCCCCTCCCCCCACCCCAACCACTGTGTTCCCCGGTAACGGCGCGTCGGAAGACTCGCTGCACATTCGTCTCCTCCCTTCGGTCGTTTCTCGTTTCCACCACGCGTTGTTACTTCCGATTCTGCGACGTCGCACGCCGTTACTGGGGAGACTATATCAGTCTACCTTGTTCCGTAGCCGAGCTGCAATCTGGAGCGCCGTAAAACCTTTCTGGCGTGTTGTAACCTCAGAGCTCTTGCGGTCCAAAGTGTAAGTTTCTCCCTGGTGGAAGATCGAGACTCTCGCTGCTTGTCATCAGCCAGTCTCCTTCTTAACAGTTACTGCTGCAGATACTACTGTAAAGTACTGCGTATGTGGAAAGGTACTACAAAACAGCTCTGCAAGTGCTTTCATAAGCTAAACAGCTAACATAAAAATAAGTAGTTCAGAAAGGCGAAAGACAACTGATCCATGAACTTTTTAGATCCGAGCAGTGTCATCAGTACACAAGCGCATTATTTCAGTGTACACCGTGAAAACGATAACTGTTCATAACGAAGCATACGAATGTACGGTAAAAATGGTTCAAATGGCTCTGAGCACTATAGGACTTAACTTCTGAGGTTATCAGTGCCTTACAACTTGGAACTACTTAAACCTAACTAGCTTCGTAACGATTTGCGTAGGCGCCATTTACTCGTTCAAACTGTACGCGAATATTTTACGGTTGACAGAGGGGAACACAGTGTCCTTATCAAAACATGACAGTCTGTGTCTGAGGGTCGCAGGGCGTAACGACTTCTGGCGACCTTCATCGAATTTCGCGACGACAAACGGGGTCCTGGCGACTCTTGCTAATGATAATGTTAGTACGTCGTGAAAGGCCGGTACCTTCTCTATACAGTACATACCTAAACAAACTCTCCGCCAGCCGTTGTACAGTGTTCTATACCTGTATTACCGGACTTCTGTTCACTTCCACTTTCTTATTGACCGACGCAGAATACTTCCGGACGCACCTCACGGTCCCTTCCCTTATTATCACAATCAATATCATAGATACACAATAATGCCACAATCATTCACGAACTGTGGACATTGTTTATTTAAACTATATATGGTTCAAATGGCTCTGAGCACTATAGGACTTAACTTCTGAGGTTATCAGTCCCTTACAACTTAGAACTACTTAAACCTAACTAAAGGAAGGATATCACACACAGCCATGCCCGAGGCAGGATTCGAACCAGCGACTATAGTGGTCGCGCGGTTCCAGACTGTAGCGTCTAGAACTGCTCGGGCACCCCGTCCGGCCAGTGTAGGGTAAGGCGAGACGAACAGTTTGATATTGGACACTCGTGGTCTACCAAGTCGGGACACAGCCTCAAATTGGCGGCAAGAGCCACATAAGCTACAACGCATGTGCGCCGCATGAGATTTTGGAGTATCTTTTCGCCCCGTAACTCCACTGGCTTTCATAGAGATTTGTACAGGGAAAACGGAACACCTCGAGCGACTATACATAGGAAGTTGGTATTCGCAAGACATGTAGAATAGCATGCTTTTGCGTTTCAGTGAACTCGGTTTACCATGTGTCCTGTTGCCTACCAGTCACATGATCGGCCATGGGTCCTGACAATGATGCGTATAAGGTGCGAATGTCGTCCTGTGGTGCAGCCATCCAAGTTGCGTTCACCCGGTTCCAAACTTCATCTGTACTGGTCGACGCCGGCCGATGTGGCCATGCGGTTCTAGGCGCTTCAGCCTGGAACCGCGCGACCGCTACGGTCGCAGGTTCGAATCCTGCCTCGGGCATGGATGTGTGTGACGTCCTTAGGTTAGTCAGTAAGTAGTTCTAAGGTCTAGGGGACTGATGACCTCCAATGTTAAGTCCCATAGTGCTCAGAGCCATTTCAACCATTAGTGGTGCTACAACCGACGTTTCACCATATCCTACACATTTTCGATTGGCGACAAGTCTGGTGATCTCGCGGGCCAGGGTGAAAGGCTAACATCCTGTGATACCAAGAAGTCACATGTTCGTGCACCAACATGTCGTCGTCATTGTCTTGCTGAAAAATGGCATCTGGGGGTGTTGTGCAGAAAGTGTACGGCTACGGGCCGCAAGATGCCATTTACGTAGGTCACACTGGTCAGAGTGAGCTGGACAAGCACCGGCCGTGATTTGTAGTTGTTACCAACAGCGCCCCACACCACAAGGCCTTGAGTTGGCGCTGTACGTCTTTCGCTCATGCCGTCACTGTGATGCCGCTCCCACTGTCTGGCGGACCAAAATGCGGCCATTATTTTGAAAGAAACAGAAGCTCTGGGTAGAAGGCCCGCACAGTTGTTGGTCCTGCTTTAACACCGGAAGTAGCTTGACGGACGTCGTGGCACTTGAGCTCTGGTGCACAACAGGGTGACGGCCGGCCGCTATTGTAGTAGGGGCGGCAAGGATAACAGGATAATACTTCCGAACACTGAAACTCTTGGACGCAGGTGAGTGGAACGAAGAAGCCTCGCCTCGGAAACCACGCAGGCTGTTTTATTTCCAAGGATTTTTACTCAGAAGTGTACCATTGTACGAGTATATGTTTTTCCTCGCACATTCTCAGCGCTGGACGACAAAAGACTAAAATGTGATTGGTCGCCGTTCGGAAGAATCTGTAGAGAGGGAGAATATTCCGTGGTTTCGGGAATATCACTCGTTTTCGGAATTACGATGGTGGGGAACCAAGTCTTGCTGGGAATTTAGTACTGGAGAGACGAGGTCTTCTGTTGTGACTGCCCGTGTGTGACGGTCGCTCGATATTAGCTTTTGTTGCTACAGACGGTCTTCCTGTCTTTGCTCTCAGTAGAGTTTATAGTTAGAACAGTTAGGAACTGTACTGTTGCCAACCTATACGACAGTGGACTTCACCTCCGGGTTGGAAGTCGTCGTTGAGTACGCAGCGTTCAGTAATTGAGAGCACTTCCTCTGCCTATAATTACGCTGAGACGTTATCTGAACTCCGTCCTTGTGGTTGGGAGTTCTCGTCTGTAGAACACAGAGAGGGGGAGACAGTATTGGAGTATATTAGTCAGAGGACCGCCTTCTGCCGTCCTAGTGTTTGAAAGAGTTTATTTTTGGCTGGAGTTTTTCCATCGTCGCAGGCGAGCACGAGAACCATCACTTCGACGCACCAGACGCAGTACATACGGTGATATCGCATATTGCTTTGGCTTATTAGGGCTATAAAAGCTAAACAGTTGTGATCAAGTTAGTTTATTTCCACTGAGGTTCCGCACCACCGTAGATTTCTTTGAATGTAGTAAGCTAAACAGTTGTGATCAAGTTAATTTATTTCCACTGAGGTTCCACACGACCGTAGATTTCTTTGAATGTAGTTCTTGTATTGTTTGCTATGTAGATGATATCAGTCATGTCTCGTTATCGATATTAGACCGCGCAGTCATAATAAAGGCCAGAGTTGGCCAGTTGACCAGTAATTTCACTTATTAAATGAAACCTTTGTAATATAAACGTTTTCTTTTCAATTAGAATAAATATATGAGCAGGAACAACGTTTATCATTTAGTAGGATTAGTTGCCTTCATCATTCATTTAAGTTTAGAGTGTAATTTATATGTTTAAGTCCATTAAGAGATCCGAAGATCTGCTTTAGAGGCTAGTCAGACAGGGCAAGATCTTCATTTTAGCATTTATTATTTTCCGTTGCGCACATTCATTTTACACCCACTTGGAGTAGCATCATGAAACAAAGCTTCTGTATGTAGATATTACTAACTTTATTTTTATGTTCATCAGGTCGACGTTCAAATATTAGAGTTCCAACTTCGCTTCCACCGCTTTTTTCTTGTAGTTCGAGGTTGCATTGTGGGAAACCTACAATAAATTTACGATTCAATGTATTGGCCGTCACTTGCCACTACTTTCTCCCATATTTCGGAAGAACTGGTTGTCTTTTGAGGAGAACCATGAATACATCTAGGTTTTCACTTGTCTGTATGACCGAAAGTGCTGGTAAACTCGGCTGTGTGCCGTTGACGGAAAAAGGAGGTACTTAGAGCGAGCAGCGTCTAGAGAATACGGCGGGTCGGATAGGACCTCCGATGTCAACGCTTCCAACTATTTTTTGATGGGATTTGCGACATGGTGTCTAGCATTGTGGTGCTAAAATATCAGCTTTTAGTGTCCACCGCTGTATTGTGGCCGTTTGCCTTTCAGTATTCGGCTCAAACGCATCAGTTGCTTTCGATGTCGATGACCTGTGATCGGTTTGAGTAGCTTCTCAAACCTACGCTCTTCCACCGCTATGCGGATCTCCGACGTCAAAATTATATGACTTCCTTGTGGTTCTTTAGAGGGTACAAGAGCGAGGAACCGATGGTGTTCATGAACAGAGAATTCATATATTAATTTATTCTACATCTAATATCAAACAATAACAGACAAATTCGTAACTTTGTTGCTGTAGTGGCAGCATTAGCTGCTCACAGTAGCTTTGAATGTAGAAATACTATGAAGCGCCAAAGAAACCAGTATAGGCATCCGTATTCAGATACATATAGATGTATGTAAACAGACAAAATGCGGCAATGCGGTCGGCAACACCTGTACAGCATGAAGCGAAATTTGCCCACTCACATGCCAGGGATAAAAAAAAATGTCTGTCACAAAATTTCGTCCGGCGAGTACATCCGGAATGAAAAGGACGTTACAGAGTGACAATCTGGCAAAACTATGACCACGTGCAAGGTAACTACCTTTGTCAGCACATAATAGTCGTTTTGGACAGTTAGTGCGGGGGATACAGTTTTGGTTTAGCATGCTGGAGATAGAGGGTTCGATCCTGGGTTTTTTATTTGCTTATTTCATTCTGTCATTTCATACTGTAATATACACCGTTTCTTAGGTCACATGTATCCCAAACGTGTAACATTTTGTAACGTTGAACATAACAAATGCGTGGTTGACAAATAAAACATAGACAATTGAAACAAATGACCTGTCACAGGACAGAATAACTACAAAAACAATATCGATTTCGAGACGCTAAAGATGATAGCACAGTACAATAATACAAGAAAAAACTTGTCATTTATACTATGTGTAATAAGAACGCTGAGAACTCGCACATTAGTAACCTGTGAGAATAGTGATGTCCATATTAATGATCAAAAAATGGCTCTGAGCACTATGGGACTTAACATCTATGGTCATCAGCCTCCTAGAACTTAGAACTACTTAAACCTAACTAACCGAAGGACATCACACAACATCCAGTCATCACGAGGCAGAGAAAATCCCTGACCCCGCCGGGAATCGAACCCGGGGGTGGGAAGCGAGAACGCTACCGCACGACCACGAGCTGCGGACTGTTAATGATCAAATGACCTTCACAACAAAATACTTTGTCCTCAGAACAACAGATGCTCAAAGCAACCTCCCTGCACGTCCAAACATTGTGCAACCTCCCGGATCGTACAGTTCTGGACCCTTCGGAGCAAAGCTGCGTCCACAGTAACAAGAGCAACATGAAAACGCGCTACCAATTCCCTCACATCCGTTGGAGGGTTAGAGTACACCTGCTCCTTCAGGTATCCCCACAGAAAGAAATCCAGGGGACATAAGTCAGGTGAATGCGGTGGCCATGCTACTGGACCTCCACATCCGAGCCATTTCCCTCGACGTGTTCTGTCCAAATACTATCGCACATTAATTCCAGAGTGTGGAGGTGCACCATCATGCTGGAACTATGTCCTCTGCCGTACATGTAGTGGAACATCTTCCAGCTCATCAGACAGATAGTTTGAGAGGAATGCAAACCGGTCAGGCAACATGTAGAGGCTCAAACACCCGTTGCCCAATATTCCGGCCAAGACGTTGATGCCAAAGCAAACTTTATATCCACGGTCGCGAGTGACGTGCGTGTTAACCTCACACCAATGGAGGGCATCGTGCATATTGAGGATACCCACACTAGTGAATGCTGCTTTATCCGACCATGTTACGGCGTTCACGAAGTTATCATTGACTTCCTGTTGTTGGAACCATTCACAGAATTGGATCCGCTGATGGCGATCTGCAGGATCTAAGTGTTGCATGAAAGCATAATGATAGAAGTGCAGCTCATGCTCTTGATGCACTTTAATCACAGTGCGTTGCGAGATACACAGCTGCCTTATTACGCTAGGTGTACTTTGCTGAGGTTCTTGGTGCATGGTCTCCAGAATAGCAGATTACAACGAGTCCGTGGACGACTTCTGTCACTTGGTGGTCGAAGGAGAGAACCTGACTCCCGAAGGCGCACCTCCAGACGACGAAACACATTTTTATCTGGATGACGTTGAGGAGTATAACTAGCAGCATATTCATGAGCGGCAACACTAACCTGGTTATCAGATGCACTAAGGACTAGAAGCATATCCACATATTCATCATTTGTGTACGCCATACGTCCGCCACACTGGTTTAGAGGTTTACAATGGGAAAATTCGATACGTGTACTCATGTACATTGGAGTCTGTCACGGGCGAGTTACTCCCTCGCGAGTCCCTGTCTGGCAAACAACACTTACAGTATAAACACACCGTCAGTGCTGCACGCTGTCGCACATGACTCATGATACCCCTTTGACAGACATTGTTCTGCATGATTCATCCCGACACCACTAATTGTGAAATGTTCGGGTTATAATCATACTGTTTCCGTAAAGGTAATTATTATAATAATTATAATGCATACTATGTAAGGTGTCAGGCAAATCCAACACCTTTCATGAAAACCCTGACATGATAAGCAAATCCAGTAGTATGTCACATAGCTCCGAATAAATCGTGACATTAAATTAACCAAAGAAATACGAGTAACGTGTGAGCAAATGGAATACCACAGACTAACACAAGAATGCCTAAATGCATGTCATACCTTCCCACCGTGAGACAGATGCAGTTCCGAGGGGAGAAACGAGAACAGAAGCCGAGAACAGAACTGTGTTAAGCAGGAAGGCCCTACAATAAGGGATGGACGGTCACCCACGTCGCCAGCTAACCGCTAATACCACACCACCCGCAAGTTTTAGCGTGAGACTTTTTCGCGTCTCTTTTACGTTGCAAACTTTAATAACATTGCCCCACCACGAAAAGTATAACGTTTCTCATTGCATAGACAGAATTTCTGTAGGTGGAGCTTAAGTTTAACATTGAGACCCTGATTGGTCAGGTGAAAACTCAGCCACATAGTTTTTTTAACCAACTTCGGTAAATGGTAATGAACGCACGCGATGCCGCATTTTTGAGCGCATAAGGCCTCACTCAGAACTGCAGAAGTCTCATATGTTACACCCCCTTTTTGCGTAATACTAGTGTCGATCGTCAATTAAAGCACATGATGTTCTCATTTGCCACTTGAAGTAAAGTTTATGAAACGCGATGATTTTTGTGTTATATAGTTATTAAGAAGCCACATCAACCACTGTAATTTACGACAATTTAGATAAGTAATTAAAGATAATTGAGGATCACTGTAGACCATTTTGATAGTTCTCTCTTTTGTGAAATTTAATTTAAATCTATATTATAGATGTGATATGGCATAGGTCATCCTTCTCTTGGAAACCCACTCAGGGAATATTCGTTCACATTTTTGTTGAAGGCAATTGGTTTTTACCATCCTGTATTAAAACATTTCCTGTTATCAATAGTGCAATATATAAACAATCTTTTGTGAGTAGAATAAAATTTCCAATGGTAAACTTGACTGCTTTTTCGACGTTATTTTACCAGTTAACTAAAAATAGGGAAGCCTTGAACCCCTTCCACTAAATATAGTTAGCATTAAGATTCTCTTACAGGGAGTGCAGTGGAGCTGACGCTAAAATCATTAAGTATTTGGTTATATCATCGCTAGTCTCACTGAACTCTTCTGAATTCTACATGTCATGTGTTTTCTGGCGTCTCCTTTCCAGCAACAGGTCCCAGGTTCAAACTAGTCAATTCCTTAAAAAACACGCTGAGAGCGTCGTTGCGCGAAATTGGTAGGGAGACACGATATAGAACAAACAGACACCACCATGAATGTTAGAACTAAACAGCATGCAGTTAGCAGACTCAATGTTGGAAGGCATAATTAGTGAGACCATGGTGAAAATACATACATTTAGTAACCGAGTTTGCACATTATTCGCAAAGCACGTTGCTATTTCTTCTTGTTACGTCAGGCCCTAACGAACTGTAATGAACCTGGATTAGGCAAGAATAATAGTTGGTACTAATCTGTGGGACCACTGGAGAAAGATACAAAAGAAAACATGTTTAGCATCCGGTAGATGAAGTGGTGCGAATAAATTCACACCCACGACATGGAAAGGGCTCCTTTCAAAGTGGACGAATCTTACAGACTGCCACTTTTTAACGTCCTTTTACTGGCAGATGTACTTGCTGGACGAAATTATATTATAGATATTTTTTATCGCTGACATATGAGGAGTCACGCTGTGAAGCCCGAGTGCGCGAATTTTGCTTCACCCTGTATAAGACAAGTGTCTACCGCAGTTGTTAGATCGGTTACTGCTACTACAAAAAGCAGGTTATCAACATTTAACATTTAAGTGGATTTGAACGTAGTGTTATAGTCGGCGCGCGAGCGATGGGAGACAGTATCTCAGAGGTAGCGAAGAACTGAGGATTTTCTCGTAGGACCATTTCGCGAATGTACCGTGAGTATCACAATTCTGGTAAAACATCAAATCTCCGACATCGCTGCGGAAAAAGATCCTGCAAGAACAGGACCGACGGCGACGGAAGAGAGTCGTTCAGCGTGACAGAAGTGCAACCCTTCGGTAAATTGCAGTAGAGTTCAGTGATGGGCCATCAACAAGTGGCAGCGTGCAAACCAATCAAGGAAACATCATCGACAATGGCTTTCGGACACGAAGGTCCAGTCGTGTTTCCTTCATGACTGCACGACACACAGCTTTCAGCCCCGCCAGGGCCCGTCAGCACTGACATTGGACTGTTTATGACTGGAAACTTACTGCCTGGTCGGACCAGTCTCGTTTCAGATTTTATCCAGTGGAAGGACGTGTACAGGTATGGAGACAGCCTCATGAATCCACAGACCGTGCATGTCAGCAGGGGACTGTTCAAGCAGGTGGAGGCTCTGTAATGATGTGGGGTGTGTGCAGTTGGAGTGATATGAGACCCCTGAAACGTCTAGATACGACTCTGATAGGCGTAAGCAACATGTCTGATGACCTACATCCGTTCATGTCCTTCGTGCGATCCAA
Source organism: Schistocerca gregaria (assembly GCF_023897955.1). Classification (NCBI taxonomy): domain Eukaryota; kingdom Metazoa; phylum Arthropoda; class Insecta; order Orthoptera; family Acrididae; genus Schistocerca; species Schistocerca gregaria. Next base: position 725,820,396 of record NC_064923.1, read on the forward strand.
CGGACATGGGCAATTCAAGCAGGAAAATACGACACACCACACACTCTTCTGAATTTACACACTTACACTAGTCATCAAACTCCCCAGACATGAACATTATTGGGCATATCTGAGACGCCTTGAAAGGTACTGTTCAGAAGAGATCTCACTGCAGGATTCATGGTGTCAGTTCCCTCCAGCACTATTTCAGGCATTAGCTGAGTACATGCCACGTCGTGTTGTGGCACTTCTAAGTGCTCGCGAGGGACAACACGAAATTATGCAGGTGTACCAGTTTCTTTGATTCTTCAGGGTGTATACAGATACAAAATAAAAAAGAAATGGTTCAAATGGCACTGAGCACTATGGGACTTAACATCGATGGTCATCAGTCCCCTAGAACTTATACCTACTTAAACCTAACTCACCTAAGGACGTCACGCAACACCCAGCCATCACGAGGCAGAGAAAATCCCTGAACCCGCCGGGAATCGAACCCGGGAACCCGGGCGTAGGAAGATACAAAACATTTATAAATCTGTCACTCTTCAGTACAATGTCTATTCAGCATATGTCGTGCCCAGGCCATTATTGAAACATGTAAATGTTACTCAGCTGGCAAACAAACAAACAAGAAAGGGGCTCAGAGCGTGAATATTCGTACTTTAGTACTCCCACCACTGGAGCCCCGGAGAGGACATGCTTACATCTCATTGGCAATGGCGTAACACTTCATGGCAGCGCCATTGTGCGCGTATTTTAGAGAGCTGCTGACCGGATGGCAACCGATGTCGTACCTCTTCCCGCCCAACATAGAAGGTATGGGTGGATGCCTGTGCCTTGGATAGTGACGAGGCTGGTTGCTTGGCTGGGGGCAGAGCAGACCAACCAGGGTCCCGACATTGCGTCTTGCGAGCGCCAGGAAAACTGCCCCAGAAAACGAGGTACAGGACGCTCCCGACGATACAGGTAGGGGCATGAAGGGTGCTGCTGAGGGTGCCGGCGACTGGTTGACAGTGGCGGAGTGGATGTCCACGGTAGGGGTGACCTGTGACGTTGGAGGCAATGGCGTCGCATGTGGACAGCCGGAGACCCGTCGGTGAGATGGTCGCGGATGGAAGCGCCCACTCAGTATGCTTCATGGGAGGCTGCGTTGCGGTGGACGATGTGGCTGTGTCATGGCGGCAGGACTCCATGCAGTGAAGAATCTACGAGGTGCGACGATAAAGTATTGAGACTGATTTTCTTTCCAAGTTATGGCAACCCTGCAGTCTTGCTGCGTAGGCACAATATCTTTGTCCTCGGTCTATAAGCTGCTTCTAGTCCAAGCGGCACATCGATGCAATTGCTCAGTCGTGAGCCGTGCTGTAATAAGTTAACACGTGTTTGTATCTCTCGTCACTAAATGGAACCGCATAATATTGCGCCACGGTATGCCATTTCTTTTTGCTTTAAACTGGGTGGGCCGCGCGGGATTAGCCGAGTGGTCTAGGACGCTGCAGTCATGGACTGAGCGACTGGTCCCGGCGGAGGTTCGAGTCCTCCCTCGGGCATGGATGTGTGTGTTTGTTTAGGATAGTTTAGGTTAAGTAGTGTGTAAGCTTAGGGAATGATGACCTTAGCAGTCCCATAAGATTTCACACACGTGTGAACATTTTAAATTGGGTGAAAACGCGATGACAACTTACGGTAAGCTTCAGAAGGCTTTTGGAGAGGAGGTTATGTTAAGAGCTCAAGTTTTTTGTTGTTAGTGAAGGCATAACGAATGTTGAAGATGAAGACTACAGTGGACGACCATCAACCTAACGGACGAATGTCAACTTGGTGAGGGTGACTGAACTCGTACGATCTGATGGAAGATTATCCACGAAAACGATTGCAGAATATCTGAACATCAATCAAGAAACGGTTTGTCTAATAATAACTGAAGATCTTGTTATGAGAAAGATTTGTGGAAAAAATGGTCCCCAAAAATCTCACACCACAACAGAGAGAAACACGGTAAAATGTGGCAGCCGATCTGTTACAGAAATCAATCTAGAATTGTTAAGCTGTATTATCACTGGTGATGAAAGTTGTTTCGTTCAGTAATATCCAGAGACAAAACGCCAAAGTTCGACATGGTGCTCAAAGGGATCACCCAGACCAAAAAAAGCTCTCATATCAAAGTCAAAAGTGAAATGCTTGCTTGTGTGATTCTTTAATTCCAAAGGGATTGTTCATAAAGAGTGGGTGCCTGCTGGACAAACAGCTAACCAATATTACTACAAAGAAATTTTAGAAAGACTTCGTAAAAGAGTTCTTCGCTTCCGTGCCAACATTTCTGATAAGTGGATTCTGCATCACGATAATGCGCTATCCCGTACTGCTCAGTCAGTACAGGCATTTTTAACCTCAAAACAAATTTCAGTAATACCACAGCCACGTTATTCACCAGATATCGCTCCGTGCGACTTTTTTCTATTTCCAAGAGTCAAAACGGCGGTCAAGGGACACCATTTTCAAACAACAGAAGATGTCCAAAAAGCTGCGACGAGGATCTTGGAGGATATTACAGAAGATGAGTTCCATAAATGTTACCATCAATAGCAGAAGCGCTGGAAAAAGTGTGTGCAATCAGAAGGGAACTACTTTGAAAGAGAGAACACTAAAATAGATTAAAACGGTAAGCAACTTATTTTTTAACTTCAGTCTCATTACTTTACTGTCGCACCTCGTACGTTAGGATCACTGAATTCATGGACCCGTAGCTGATTTTGGTGGCACTAATGCGTCCCTAGAGTCCCGCCAACAGCGTGCTGCACTCTCCAAGCTGATGTGAGAACAACGCTGGATTCCCGTGAATGTGGCTTGTAGTACACTCGAACTAAACACTGGCGTTCGGGTGAAACTTCGTGGTGAGGTCTGAAGCTGGAGGCGAGCGGTAAAGACGGAGCAAACGCTTCAAGATCCGGTGGTGCATTCCATTCAGAGGTTCCGCTTGCGAAATGTCATGAGTGGGCAGCGTACGATGTGAACTAAGAAACACTAGTAAGGCACCTTCACGTGAATGTGATGCTTGAAGATTTGGCGTTTGCGTCTTGAATGTTTGAGCGAAACGTCGAGCCAGGCTATTAGAGTACGGCGAGGATGGTGGTGTACTGATTATGCTGTATTCCTTTGTCTTCGCAAAAGTGTGCAAACTCCTTGGAAGGAAAGGAGGTCAGTTATCGGAAACAATTTTTTGTGCCAAGTTTCTGACAGAAAATGCAGAAGCCAACGCGTTGATAGAGCTGACGGCATTCGTCGAATGCATTCAGATAACAAACAGCTATTTGCTGTAGGCACCGATGATAATCAACCAACATGTATGCCAAAAGGAGCTAGCACCTTCTGTATGCAGTCATTATCATGGAGTCTCAGAATGTGGCCCGGAGAAAACTGCTGGAACGGAACGGCCTGATTTTCCCACGTCAGCGCGAACCGTGCCGTCACACGTTCTGTTTGCTTATATATACCATGCCACGCCAGCTGGTTAGAGCGAATTGTTCCCCAATGACCTCTATGTAGGAGAGCATGTTGTTATCAATGGAGAGACGTCTACAGACGTTAAAGTAACCTCTGGCGTGCCACAGGGGAGTGTTTTGGGACCATTGCTTTTTAAAAAAAAAATGGTTCAAATGGCTCTGAGCACTATGGGACTCAACTGCTGTGGTCATCAGTCCCCTAGAACTTAGAACTACTTAAACCTAACTAACCTAAGGACATCACACACATCCATGCCCGAGGCAGGATTCGAACCTGCGACCGTAGCAGTCGCACGGTTCCGGACTGCGCGCCTAGAACCGCGAGACCACCGCGGCCGGCATTGCTTTTCACAATATACATAAATGACCTAGTGGATAGTGTCGGAAGTTCCATGCGGCTTTTCGCGGATGATGCTGTAGTATACAGAGAAGTTGCAGCATTAGAAAATTGTAGCGAAATGCAGGAAGATCTGCAGCGGATAGGCACTTGGTGTAGGGAGTGGCATCTGACCCTTAACATAGACAAATGTAATGTATTGCAAATACATAGAATGAAGGATCCTTTATTGTATGATTATATGATATCGGAACAAACACTAGTAGCAGTTACTTCTGTAAAATATCTGGGAGTATGCGTGTGGAACGATTTGAAGTGGAATGATCATATAAAATTAATTGTTGGTAAGGCGGGTACCAGGTTGAGATTCATTGGGAGAGTCCTTAGAAAATGTAGTCCATCAACAAAGGAGGTGGCTTACAAAACACTCGTTCGACGTATACTTGAGTATTGCTCATCAGTGTGGGATCCGTACCAGATCGGGTTGATGGAGGAGATAGAGAAGATCCAAAGAAGAGCGGCGCGTTTCGTCGCAGGGTTATTTGGTAACCGTGATAGCGTTACGGAGATGTTTAACAAACTCAAGTGGCAAACTCTGCAAGAGAGGCGCCCTGTATCCCGGTGTAGCTTGCTCGCCAGGTTTCGAGAGGGTGCGTTTCTGAATGAGGTATCGAATATATTGCTTCCCCCTACTTATACCTCCCGAGGAGGTCACGAATGTAAAATTAGAGAGATTACAGCGCGCACGGAGGCTTTCAGACAGTACTTCTTCCCGCGAACCATACGCGACGGGAACAGGAAAGGGAGGTAATGACAGTGGCACGTATAGTGCCCTCCGCCACACACCGTTGGGTGGCTTGCGGAGTATAAATGTAGATGTAGAACATCTGTTGTTGCGGAGATAAACACTCTTGTTTGTTCGTTAGGTGTGTGGAGCGGAATCACATCTGCAGCAGAGATAAGCTGTTTCGGTTCACCAAGCATCTTCGCTCGAAGTGCTCGGAAACACGTTTCTGAAAGCACAGCCAATGTAACTCTTTAACAGTCGTAGCGCTTGGCTTGTGCTATCCGCAGTGAATCAATAGGGAATGAATATAGTGCTGGCGAATCAGGAGAATCAATCCGAAAACAAGAAGCTTTCGATGAGTCGAATGCTGCACCTGTGCCGACAAGTAAAAGAGACACTGTATCAGCTTTTGCGTGTTGTGACGTCGGGCAATACAGAATTTCGTAGTGGTTATTCGACAATAATAGCGACCAACGTTGAAGCTTTTCCACCGTGCAGTTGGTAACTTGTTTCGCTCGATGAAACAGTGAAGTCAAATGTCGTGACCAGGAAAATTTTCTGACATACAGGTAACGATGAAATTTGATGACACAATATATAACGGCTTCCTCCTGCAGCTGCCTATAATTAATCTACAAACTGTCCAAAGTTTTGGAATCAAATGCGATGGGGTGTTAGTCAATTTGATGGGATAAAACCGCCCCAATGCCATGGGACGAGCCATCGACTGCAAGCAGGTCTGGGTTCAGCAGATCGTAGTTCTTGAGGCGACGTTGACGAAGCAATGCATTTTTCAGTCTTAGCTTCGTGGCGATCTTTCGTCCAATGGAACAGAACATTTGGTGGTTCACAGTTGCCTCAGTTTGAACTGCATTAGGATTGAGCTTTACGTAGTAAGTCAGTTTTCCAAGAACAGCTTGCCGGTGATGGCAACTGCTGAATTGTTTGGAAATGTTTCATCGAAGGACGAACACCATTGGTGTCGATGGAATGTCGTAAGTGTAAAATCATTATGTTGAAGAACATTTGTACAATTTACATTTGAGGCCCGCTTCAGTTAAAACTCGAAAAAGACAGTCCACATTTTAAGACATTATCCGCTGTTTGTTCAGAGACGATAGTGTCGTGAAAATAATTACAGCAAGAAGACATCATGAACATGACTTGTTCGAGAAATTTTTGAAACAACGCAAGATACCTCAGAACTTCGAAAAGGTGGGCATTGATATTCAAACAAGCCGAAATGAATACTCACAACAAAAGTTTTCTTTGTCTCTTGGTTAAATGGTAACTGAAGACAGGCTTCTGCAAGCTCAACTTTTGAGAAGAACTGTCCTTCCACTAGACGATCCAAAATTTCCTCTATACATGGCAACTGGTAAGAATCAGTGACTGTCAGGGAATTTATAGTGCGTCTGAAGTGCGCACAAAGATGAATCTTCTCATTTGGATTACGAATGACGACTAGAGGGCGATGAATGCTAACCTGCTGAAACAGGTGTTAAAATAACAATGGATTTCAGAATCCGAATTTCTGTAGCCACATCGTCTGGTAATGCATGCGACACAGGGCGCGCGCGGAAAAATTTTTGTTACGTGTTAGGTCTGAGCGTAATGTGAGAGTGAAAATCACGTCCTATAGTACCGTCGAACAAACGTTGATATTTGTCACAGAGTTGTTGAATTGCCGCATGGGAAACTTTTATGTCGATGTCATGTACATTTTCCTGTATGTCTAATGCGAAGGAATGAAACGCATCCACGCTGGAAATATTTGGGCTCGGACTAGATTGAAAGGGGCTTCCCCTGTAGTGTTTTTGTTTTTTGCAGGTAAGTGGCAAGTTATAAGCAGTGAAATACTATCGCCGTTACAGGCGGTGAAATGGAGATTTGATGTTTGCCTAGGTGATTGACCTATTCTTCTGTGTATATCTAGATTAAGAAACGTGACAAAAGCTCCGGTACGTAGCTGAAAAGGCACTGACTGGTTGCAAATTTTCTATGTACTCTACAGTTTGCAGTCTGTTCTCTGAATACAATTGTTCATTCCGTGTTGTGAAATACTCCTCTCTGTTACCACCTGCACAGGAGAGCGCTTTCGTGAATTTAGAGATTGGGAGATTCTTTTTAAAGTGTGTGGTATTTTCATGAATCGTGTGTGTATGCAGTGTCTGCGTCTTCACCTGTGTGATTTTTGAGCCGGAGGAGACGCAGAATCTGAACACGAAATAACGCTGATTTCCATCCGCTCCTGCTGTGTATTATTCCAGCGTGAAACAGAAGAGGGTTTTCCAGTCTTTCGCAGGCACACTGGTTCTGTATGTCCCGTGCGATGACATAATTTACATTCGGCTCGTCTGAAGCAGAAGTTCTTCTGTTTATGGGTGACATAGCATTTCATACATGGCTTCACTTTGCGCGAATCCTTGGCAGTATAATTAGAGCTACTCTGGTGCGGAAAATACAGTATGTAGTGCGTCCGGCCGTGTGAAGGCGGTGCTGACTTGCGAGTGCAGGAGCAAAGATCGTGGCTGGGGCACGGATTGTTTGTCCCAAGTTAAACGATAACTGATAGAAATCTTGCTCGTCCAAATCTTGAACTTCGCGTCCATCGATAACTTTAAGCACTTCACTTGGGCGAGGGTAGCGATGCTTTAGAATTTCGGCCCCCAATCTCTGATATGATAGATTCTCAATAATAGTATCACGAAGTATTTCATGCTGATAAGTTTCGCCACCGACAGCTTTTAGTCATATCCTGCAATTACGCAGTCCATTCTTAATAGGGCTGTCCACTACAACGTTGCGTGGGGAAAAATGTATACTGTGCAGCAGCAACGTGTATTTGACTCTCAAAAAATTCGTCTAATCTTGCTGTTAGGACTTCATAGGGCTCGGTTTGGGGCTCACTAAGGGGACACAATTTCAGTAGGAGGCGGTAAGTGTAGTCTCCTACATATGAAAAGAAAAATTCACGACGTGATTCATCTGTGATTTTTAGGCGTCCAAATGTTAATGCGGCTGTGTTATGTATTCTTATCGTGTTTCCTTCGTCTCATAGAACAATGGGAAGGTTGGCGGCTGTAGTTGAATTATTTCTTTAGCTTGTGGCGCCTTTTTCTGTCGGGCTGTTCGTTATTTGTTGACTCTTAAACTGAACAAGAGATAGTAGAAGCCACTAAGCTGCTAAGCACGTACTTAGATGTTGCGCTACCTGGTTTGCCATTATTCCTTAAATATGTTAAATATTTCGAATCGTGGATTTCATCTTCACATACGCACACACAAGAAAAGGATTCAACAGAAAGAAAGCAACTGTGCTGTTCTGACGTCCAAAGCTACTTGTTCTACTTTCCTTTTACTCGTCGTCAGCCTCTTATCAATGCACGCTGTGTTGTTCTTTAGTCAATAGAGGAGCGAGGAAACGATGGTGTTCATTAACAGAGATTTCAGATATTTATTCTACATCTAATATCAAGTAGCGAAAAATAGCACGTAACTTTGTTGCTGTCGTGGATGCGACAGTTGCTAGCAGGAGCTCTAAGTGTAGAAGTATATACGGGTACAAGAGATTTATAAATCTGTCACTCTTCAATACAATGTCTACTCAGAACATGTCGAGTCCTGGCCACTATAGAACCCTACAGATGTTACTCTGTTTTGTCCAAGTCTTTGGGGATGTTGTTTCGATCGGCTAATGAAGATGCTTCTCTCTACACAACAGCATCGCCAGTGCAAAATCTCATTGTGCTGCTGATCCTGTCTGCTAAATAGCGTCCTCAATTATTTGCTTGACGTATTCCAATCTCTGTCTTCCTCTACAGTTTTTGCCCTCTACAGCTCCCTCTAGTACCATGGAAGTCATTCCCTCATGTCTTAGCAGATGTCCTATCATCCTGTCCCTTCTCGTTATCAGTGTTTTCCGCACATTCCTTTCTTCTCCGATTCTGCGTAGAACATCCTAATTCCTTACCTTATCAGTCCACCTAATTTTCAATATTCGTCTATAGCACCACATCTCAAATGCTTCGATTCTCTTCTGTTCCGGTTTTCCCACAGTCCATGGATCACTACCATACAATACTGTACTCCAGACGTACATCCTCAGAAATTTCTTCCTCAAATTAAGGCCGGTATTTTATATTAGTAGACTACTCTTGGCCAGAAATGCCTTTTTTGCTATAGCGAGTCTGCTTTTGATGTCCTCCTTGCTCTGTCCGTCATTGGTTATTTTACAGCCTAGGTAGCAGAATTCCTTAATTTCATTGACTTCGTGACCATCAATCCTGATTTTAAGTTTCTCGCTGTTCTCATTTCTACTACTTCTCATTACCTTCGTCTTTCTCCGATTTGCTCTCAAACCATACTATGTACTCATTAGACTGTTCATTCCGTTCAGCAGATCATTTAATTCTTCTTCACTTTCACTCAGGATAGCAATGTCATCAGCGAATCGTATCATTGATATCCTTTCACCTTGTATTTTAATTCCACTCGTGAACCTTTCTTTTATTTCCATCATTGTTTCCTCGATGTACAGATTGAAGAGTAGGGGCGAAAGGCTACACCCTTGTCTTACACCCTTCTTAATACGAGCACTTCGTTCTTGACCGTCCATTCTTATTATTCCCTCTTGGTTGTTGTACATATTGTATATGACCCGTCTCTCCCTATAGCTTACCCCTACTTTTTTCAGTATCTCGAACAGCTTGCACCATTTATATTGTCGAACGCTTTTTCCAGGACGACAGATCCTATGAACGTGTCTTGATTTTTCTTTAGCCTTGCTTCCATTATTAGCCGTAACGTCAGAATTGCCTCTCTCGTGCCTTTACTTTTCCTAAAGCCAAACTGATCGTCACCTAGCGCATTTTCAATTTTCTTTTCCATTCTTCTGTATATTGTTCTTGTAAGCAGTATCGATGCATGAGCTGTTAAGCTGATTGTGCGATAATTCTCGCACTTGTCAGCTCTTGCCATCTTCGGAATTGTGTGGATGATGCTTTTCCGAAAATCATATGGTATGTCGCCAGACTCATATATTCTACATACCAACGTGAATAGTCGTTTTGTTGCCACTTCCCCTAATGATTTTAGAAATTCTGATGTAATGTTATCTATCCCTTCTACCTTATTTGACCGTAAGTCCTCCAAAGCTCTTTTAAATTCCTATTCTTGAGTACTGCTCGAGTATTTTGGGTCCGCACCAGGTCGTATGGAAGGAAGACATCGAAGAAATTCAGAGGACAGCTGCTACATTTTTTATTGCTGGGTTCGATCAACAAGCAAGTCTTACGGATATGCTTCGGGAACTCAAGTGTGAATCCCTGGAGGGAAGAAGGCATTCATTTCGAAGAACACTACAGAGGAAGTTTAGAGAACCGGCAATTGATGCTGAGTGCCATACGACTCTACTGCCACCAACGTATGTTTCGCGTAAGGACCCCGAAGATAAGATACAAGAATTTAGGGCTAATATGGAGGCATATAGACAGTAATTTTTCCCTCTCTCTGTCTGAGAGTGGAACAGGAGATGAAATTACTAGTTGTGGCACAGGGTGCCCTCCACCACGCACCGTATGGTGGCTTGCGGGGTATGTACACTCCTGGAAATTGAAATAAGAACACCGTGAATTCATTGTCCCAGGAAGGGGAAACTTTATTGATACATTCCTGGGGTCAGATACCTCACATGATCACACTGACAGAACCACAGGCACATAGACACAGGCAACAGAGCATGCACAATGTCGGCACTAGTACAGTGTATATCCACCTTTCGCAGCAATGCAGGCTGCTATTCTCCCATGGAGACGATCGTAGAGATGCTGGATGTAGTCCTCTGGAACGGCTTGCCATGCCATTTCCTCCTGGCGCCTCAGTAGGACCAGCGTTCATGCTGGAAGTGCAGACCGCGTGAGACGACGCTTCATCCAGTCCCAAACATGCTCAATGGGGGACAGATCCGGAGATCTTGCTGGCCAGGGTAGTTGACTTACACCTTCTAGAGCACGTTGGGTAGCACGGGATACATGCGGACGTGCATTGTCCTGTTGGAACAGCAAGTTCCCTTGCCGGTCTAGGAATGGTAGAACCATGGGTTCGATGACGGTTTGGATGTACCGTGCACTATTCAGTGTCCCCTCGACGATCACCAGAGGTGTACGGCCAGTGTACGAGATCGCTCCCCACACCGGGAGCCGGGTGTTGGCCCTGTGTGCCTCGGTCGTATGCAGTCCTGATTGTGGCGCTCACCTGCACGGCGCCAAACACGCATACGACCATCATTGGCACCAAGGCAGAAGCGACTCTCATCGCTGAAGACGACACGTCCCCATTCGTCCCTCCATTCACGCCTGTCGCGACACCACTGGAGGCGGGCTGCACGATGTTGGGGCGTGAGCGGAAGACGGCCTATCGGTGTGCGGGACCGTAGCCCAGCTTCATGGAGACTGTTGCGAATGGTCCTCGCCGATACCCCAGGAGCAACAGTGGTCCTAATTTCCTGGGAAGTGGCGGTGCGGTCCCCTACGGCACTGCGTAGGATCCTACGGTCTTGGCGTGCATCCGTGCGTCGCTGCGGTCCGGTCCCAGGTCGACGGGCACGTGCACCTTCCGCCGACCACTGGCGACAACATCGATGTACTGTGGAGACGTCACGCCCCACGTGTTGAGCAATTCGGCGGTACGTCCACCCGGCCTCCCGCATGCCCACTATACGCCCTCGCTCAAAGTCCGTCAACTGCACATACGGTTCACGTCCACGCTGTCGCGGCATGCTACCAGTGTTAAAGACTGCGATGGATCTCCGTATGCCAGGGCAATCTGGCTGTCACTGACGGCGGCGGTGCACAAATGCTGCGCAGCTAGCTCCATTCTACGGCCAACACCGCGGTTCCGGTGTGTCCGCTGTGGCGTGCGTGTGATCATTGCTTGTACAGCCCTCTCGCAGTGTCCGGAGCAAGTATGGTGGGTCTGACACACCGGTGTCAATGTGTTCTTTTTTCCATTTCCAGGAGTGTATGTTGATGCAGGGACATATTTGCTTGGCTCCTGCTCAGACCAGAGGTGACGCGGGGTTTTCGGGCACGCGTTTCTTGGTACAAGAGTGGCTGCATAGAGGAGTGAAACAGCGAAGAGGTCGAGCCGGCGGTTTTGGTCGAGAGGTTCTACGCCGTACAGTCCGGAACAGCGCTGCTGCTTCGGTCGCAGGCTCGAATCCTGCCTCGGGCAAGTAGTTCTTAGTCTAGAGGACTGATGACCTCAGATGTTATGTCCCATAGTGCTTAGAACCGTTTGAACGATTTTTTGTCAAGTTGAGATATTTCGGGTGTCTGTGGCTGGAGACAATACAGAAAGACTTTCATGTTGGACTGAGTTGGCAGATAAGATGATGATACGGAAACGAGACTCTGGGTTGATTTACTAGGTTTCTTTTAATGTTTCTTCATGTTTTAGCAATGAACATGCAGATGAGCACCGGCACAAGCTTATAACTACATTAAGTGTAAAACATAGATGACGTTTACTAAATCCTCCAATAAATTACCAAAACAAAGATCTGCCCTGGTCTATAACTTTATTTAAATTCAGTTACATAGTACTATAGACCATGAACCATGCAAATGCCAGATTCTATCGTTATAGTCGAAACCCTAGGTTCAAGTACTTGTCACAATGAAAGTGACATACAGACATAGGTACATAGAGACAAATGTGAAATGGAAACCTAGTTAGGTACAGGAAAAATTTGCAAGTGCTTCTTAGTGTAAAAACTTAACTGACGATAATGCAGATCCACATGGGATTCGCTGTAGGCTGTCGGTCATCCGAGGCTGGAACACTTCTGACCGCTGCACTCTTGAACTAGCCACGCGGTCTACGGCGTCTTGTCACGGTTCGCGCTGCTCTCCCCGTCGGAGGGTCGAGTCCTCCCTCGGGCATGTCTGTGTGTGTTGTTCTTAGCGAAAGTTAGTTTAAGTTAGGTTAAGTAGTGTGTAACCTTTGGGACCGATGGCCTCAGCAGTTTGGTCCCATAAGATCTTACCACAAACTGACAATTGTACGGTATAAATGAGGGGGGGGGGGGGGAGAGGGAGAGGGGGGAGGGGTGTTTTCTTGCAGATGGGACGTGACTGCGTACGTTTTTACCTCCATTTCGCCATCAGTCAGCGTGAAATCAGTGGTTTCTCAACGCGTACGGCGTCTTAATTGACTGACTAAGTCTACACCGTATGCCTCTACCTAAGTCCCAAGGCTAAGCTAATATTCATACTTACATGATTTTTCTCTTTTCCTGATTCGTTCATTGAAGAGGACACCCGGCATTACCCTCGTTTCTGTGCAAAATTCCGCGTCCAATACAATTCTGTCAGCCAAATATTAAACGGATTCACAGTACTGCGACGATACTCCCCATGACAGTATTTTGATCAGAAGTACACGGTATGGTACAGTGAATGCATGATCGAAATCAAAGAAGAAAAAAGCTACCAATTCATCAGCAACCATTGTTTACAAGATGTCGTGTGTAAATGAAGCAAGTTTTATAACACACGAGTGAATTTCTTATGATTCTGCTCTGATTTTTGAGTGAAGCTTGTGTTTCCCCGACGAGTGTCATAATGGTTTTTTCCTTTAACGGAGAAGTATACGCTGCGCAAGCCATTTGTGATAAGTAAAGAGTGTATAAAAACACGGACCAGAATCTTTAGAGATTTCTTCACGACATTCATATAAAGAAAGGTCCGAAAACCCTCCGTTCGGGACGCATGAAAGGATTTATTATTCATGGCACGTAAATGATACTTTTATGAATCACAGTTTCATCTACTAAAATTTCTCAAAGTTACCAACTCCTGCTATCATGCATATCCTAAGACTGCGTTCCATACTCTGCCGCACGTTGTGGAAAACTCTTCGTGTCTTCCATATCTGCTGCAACCCATGTTGGATACCCTCCGTAAGAACATCGACATTCGCTACGGATCTTGAATACATCGAGAACTTTAAAGAAAAAGTCCACTGGGGGTCAAATCTGGCAAACGGGACGTCGCGCAATGAACTATTCTCGACCAACTGATGTGTTGGGAAACTGTTTATTAACATGCCGACAAATTATTCGTAGTAACTGAGGTGGAGCACCATCGTGCATGGTTGGATAACATCCAGGGGTACATTATCAAGTAAATTAAGGAACTTATACCTGAGAATTGACACGTGTGTTTAGAAAGATGTTCGGAAAGAGGTACGGGTCAATGAGATGATCACCCTAACCCCAAAGTTTGGGCTTAAGACAATCGAAGATCCCATCTCATCAGAGGCCAGACACGCAGGTCACTGCCATAAAGTGCGTTGACAGTTATTCTTGGTGGAGAGTCTACTTCATTTAATCCTTGCAACTGTTGGGAGGGATAAGGTACTGAAAATTTCCATGCGGAAGGTTCCAGAACGCCATGTGATTAACATCTTCCCTTCTCGCAATCCTCATAGTAGTAGTTGACGGCGTTTCATCCGTGGTACGAAGAACCTGTTCATCGAGTTAAGACGTTGGTAAACAGCGTGGTCATCCACCATCTGCAAAATATCTTCTCAAATGAGCCTTATTTTCATAGGCATTGGTGAAGTCCTACTAACGTTGTAGCACAGGGTAACTCCCAGGATAACGTTCAGACTAAAATTAACGTGCTGCATCCGCAGTCCATTCCGCTTGGCCGAAAATGTAGTGCACATGCGTCGTTTCAGACACGGAATACATCGTTGTTATGAAAGTACCAAGCATAATAAATAATAAATAATAAACAAACCGAAGACAACAAATTCCACGAGCAGGTGTAACGAAGAAAGCGAATGACAACGTTCATGATAATGTACGTCCTAGGTAAAGTGCACTACTAGCATTAAAATTGCTACACCACGAAGATGACGTGCTAAAGACGCGAAATTTAACCGACAGGAAGAAGATGCTGTGATATGCAGATGATTAACTTTTCAGAGCATTCACACAAGGTTGGCGCCGGTGGCGACACCTACAACGTGCTGACATGAGGAAAGTTTCCAACCGATTTCTCATACCCAAAAACAGGTGACCGGCGTTGCCTGGTGAAACGTTGTTGTGATGCCTCTTATAAGGAGGAGAAATGCGTACCATCACATTTCCGACTTCGATAATGGTCGAATATAGCCTATCACAATTGCGGTGTATAGTATCCTGACATTGCTGCTCGCTTTGGTTGAGATCCAATGACTGTTAGCAGAATATAGAATCGGCGGGTTCAGGAGGGTAATACGGAACGCCGTGCTAGGTCCCAACGGCCTCGTATCACTAGCAGTCTGAGATGATGGGCATCTTTTCCACATGGCTGTAAGGGATCGTGCAGCCGCGTTTCGATCCCTGAGTCAACAGATGGGGATGTTTGCAAGACAACAACCATCTGCACGAACAGTTCGACGACGTTCGCAGCAGCATGGATTATCAGCTCGGAGACCATGGCTGTGGTTACCCTTGACGCTGCATCACAGACAGGAGCGCCTGCGATAGTGTACTCAACGACGAACCTGGGTGCACAAATGGCAAAACGTCATTTTTTCGGATGAATCCAGGTTCTGTTTACAGCATCATGATAGTCGCATCCGTCTTTGGCGACATCGAGGTGAACGCACATTGGAAGCGTGTATTCCTCATCGCCATACTGGCGTATAACCCGCTGTGATGGTATGGGGTTATACACCTCGGTCACCTCTTGTTCGCACTGACGGGCACTTTGAACAGTGGACGTTACATTTCAGATGTGTTACGACCCGTGGCTGTACCCTTCATTCGATCCCTCGGAAACCCTACATTTCAGCAGGATATTTCTGGAAAAATGTTCGACTGCTGACCTGGCCAGCACATTCTCCAGGACTCTTACCAACTGAAAACGTCTGATCAATGGTGGCCGAGCAACTGTCTCGTCACAATACGCCAGTCACTACTGATGATACCGGCCTGGGTGGCCGAGCGGTTCAAGGAGCTACAGTCTGGAACCACGCGACCACTAAGGTCGCAGGTTCGAAACCTGCCTCGGGCATGAAGGTGTGTGATGTTCTTAGGTTAGTTAGGTTTAAGTAGTTCTAAGTTGTAGGGGACTGATGTCCTCAGAAGTTAAGTCCCATAGCGCTCAGAGCCATTTGAACCATTTGAACTTCTCATGATGACCAATGGTATCGTGTTGAAGCTGCAGGGGCAGCTGTACCTGTACACGCCATCCAAGCTCTGTTTGACTCATTGCCCAAGGCCGTTATTACGGCCAGAGGTGGTTGTTCTGGGTACTGATTTCTCAGGATCTATGCACCCAAATTGCGTGAAAATGTAATCACATGTCAGTTCTAGTATAATATATTTGTCCAATGAATACCCGCTTATCATCTGCATTTCTTCTTGGTGTAGCAATTTTAATGGCCAGTAGTGTAGAAAACCAGTGTCGCTTAAAGGACTCCCTTTACAACTCCGTATCAAAGGATTGTTGAAAGCATGTTGATATGAACTTTTTGTAATATTTTGAGGCGAATAATAAATCCGTAATGTTTCTGCCAATTTTTTATATAGTATGAGCTTGGAAAGGAGCTAATCCCGTCCGTGGGGTATTCAATCCAAAATGTAATTCCGCCAGAGCAAAACGTTTGCTAAGCTCGTTTAATCAGAGGTATTAGGACTGGAGACGGGTGTCACCGCCAGGCCAGCCACGCGCAGACCGCGGCGTCACCGCCGCTCCACAGGTGATCTCAGCGTGTCGTGCCCTCTCCCCCTTCCCACCCCTTCTCACCACCCCCGCCACCCTCCGTTGACTCCGGCTAGTGACGCCGGAACCGATCAGTGTCCGCCAGTTCACAACCAAGTACAGATATTTTAAAATGTGTCAGCCTGTTTCACAAGACCATATCGTGTGCTTGAATGAAGATAGAAACATGGAGAAAATTTCACTCACTCAGCAGAACCAAATGTTTCATTTGGTGCCAGTTGTAAGTCATCAGTCATATAATTGCAGGTAGGGGTCTCTACATAGCGCAGCTACCTCTCTCCCTCATTCATTACCCGTTTGCTTCTCTGTTCCAACAGGTGCTATTCAGCTACAACTGTGTGGCATGAGTTTCGACGAGTTTGCGCCACCGCATTACCTACGGCTCAAAGCATTTGACAATGACACCAACGGTTTAACGTTACAACGACAGGTCGTGTGCGTCCGACACCGTTTTCTACGTAGCGCAGGGAAGCCTAATTTTAGTGCCTGCCGTGAGTCAGCCTCCTTTCATGCGTCTGTCTTGTGTATACTGTGGCGACGTAAGTATTTCAGACAATTTCTATCGTGTGTCCCGTGTAAGGAACGCATTGCGGGCATGAAAGATTGATCATAACCTTGCTCCTAAACTTAACAGAAAAAATATCCCAAGATTGTGTGCAGTCCGCAGCTCGTGGTCGTGCGGTAGCGTTCTCGCCTCCCGCGCCCGGGTTCCCGGGTTCGATTTCCGGTGGGGGCAGGGATTTTCTCTGCCTCGTCATGACTGAGTGTTGTGTGATATCCTTAGGTTCGTTAGGTTTAAGTAGTTCTAAGTTCTAGGGGACTGCTAACCATGGATTTTAAGTCCCATAGTGCTCAGAGCCATTTGAACCATTTTTTGTGGATGTGAGTGACAGGTATACACTTTGTAACCTTAGGCATATGCTTAAATCTGTCCCATCGTTTAAATTTTTATTCATGTAGAAGACATAGTCCTGTGACAAGGGCTGAATCATTTTGAAAGACTCTACTATGAGCAGTCCTCTCCTGCCCGTCTTTTTTTGGACTTACATTTGCCACAGACTTGGCTTGGAATCTGCTACGGCTTGTTATTGTGCTTTCTTGTTTCAGACTATTTCCTGGAATCGCACTCCGTTCACTACAACAACGATGATATTTTCTTATAGGATCTTGCTACTAACTGTATCAATGAGAACTAAGAAACGTAACGTAGATACGAGAGTGAGTCAAATGAAAACCTTAACTTTGTAATAACAAAACGAAATTTCGCGCTGTTATCCTGTAAGTTGTATAACACCCCAACGACCCCCTTTAAGTCAATTAAGACAGAATATCATAATATGAAGTAGGAAGAAACCTCAGATTCAATTAATGGACAAACATTCAAGTGATAATTGCAAATAATAAGAAAATTCTTGTCTTAGTTATTGAGAGTACGGAATGCGACGAGATTGTTTTCAATATAGAAGCGTTTCTTGCGTGACGTGATTCACGAAATTCGGAAACTGATTTTCTAAGCAGAGACAGGAACTGATAGACGCGTTTAACCGTGCATAACGGATTAATTAAACTTTATTGACGAAACTAGTGAATATTGGACTTGACATTCAAATAGTTCGAACTAAAAGAAGAGTGGATAGTACATCAAAGGACTACACTCAGTTAGTCTCGAGTAGGACACAATTACACGACTTCACGGAGATAATACAGTTACGATGAAGAGTCAAGTTGTCATAATTGTCAAGAAACTTAATTTTAATAGAACTGACTTTACCAACCAACTGCGTGTGCGTGTGGTGCGAAAGTTATAAAATATTTAGTGGCCAAGGAACAATAAACTGTTCGTTCCCAGTGAAATATCAAGCCTGGACTACATTGTTAAGTGATTTAATCAATGATAGTTGACCAACGACTGTTCAGCGTGGACAATTTAATCTGAATATCAAAATGCCTACTTCATTAATTGAAAAAGAACTTTTGAACATTTTTTAACATTACGGCGTAGGTTCACTCAGACGTGATCAAAGAGTATCTGTTGATCTCACTTCATACAGGTTTAACAACTCCGTAGCAACGAGCCAACAACGTACGAGAAGACTGATAATTACAATGTTTCCTTGCAACTGGTGGTCTGTAAGATGCGGTTGAGATAAGATTTAACAACTACTGCATATCCCGGCAATGAATAATTCAATCTTAAATCAGAAGAAGCATCCATCGTACGAGTTCGCATTTCTGTCTCCCGTTCACCAACGGGGACCTACGTCATCGCGCATCGTGTCCCAACTCCACTGCGAGAGCTGTGGCAGTAGCAGTTCTACGGCGTAGACAATATCAGCACGCGGTTGGAGAGCGGGGTCGCAACAGTTGGTAAGCGTGCTACAAACAGCGTGCAGAATGGTCTTTAGGTGGCAGCATAGTGCAGATGCACATATACCGTCACAGCATCAATATAAATATGGCCGCCATACTTGCGTCTTGCAGCAAGGAAGAACAGCGTTCTGTTATTCGGTTTTTGTGTAGTGAAGGTGTGAAACCTATTGAAATTCATCGACGAATGAAGGTTGAGTACGGTGATGCATGTTTGTCACCGCAGCAAGTCTAGGAATGGAGTAGGAAGTTCGCAAATGGTGAGACTTCAGTGGAAGATGCTCCTCATCCAGGTCAGGCACAACAAGTTGTGACTCACAGAACACTGCAGCGGTTGAAGCCATAGAGAAGGAAAACCGCCGAGTGACACTGAATGGCATTGCAGTATGTTTACAGATTAGCCATGGGTCAGCACACCACATTGTGCATGATATGCTCCAGTTTGACAAAGTTTCTGCAAGATTGGTGCCACGGCAACGGATTCCTGAAATGAGAGAACGACGTGTTGATGCTTGTGAAGAACTTATTCGGAGCTTTGAACGAGAAGGTGATGGCTTCCTTGTAAGGATCGTTACTGGGGACGAAACCAACCGGAAACGAAGAGAGCATCATTCGTCATCACCAAAACTAAAGAAGTTTCGATGATTTCCATATGTTTGGACTACTCAAAGACCCAATGGGAGGAAAGAAGTTCCGTTCTGATGAGGAGGTACGCCACGTGGTGCATGAGTGGTTGCGTGGACTACCAAAATAATTTTTTTGTGAGGGAATTTATGCACCTTGCAAGCGCTGTAGGACTTGCATTGAGCGTAGGGGAGATTATGTTGAAAAGTGATACAGCATTGTACCACTTCTACGCAGTAAATAATATATAAAAATATTAAAGTTTTTATTTCACTCACCTTCGTATTTAGAATGTACAGTTACGCACTGGATGCAACACGATTTCAGCTTGCGAAAATAAGTCGCGTGGCGTGATTTAGTAGGAAGGAGAGATGTTCTGCTGCTACGCATGTCACTTTAGAACATCTAGAAACAATATAAACCTTTAAAAATGTTTTATTCTGCTAGTTTCCATAAGTTACGAAATAATGAGGTTCAGTTTCTATCGCGTCTACATCTATCTTCCGCAACCGACCTTACGATATGTGGCGGAAGGTAAATTCGTGTACCGGTGTCACCTCCTCCTTTCCCGGTTACAGTCGCGTATAAAGAGCGAGAACAACGATTGCTGGTAACCGCTCGAATCTCTATTTCTTCCTAATAGTTTTTTACCGGAGATATATGTAATAGGAAGCAATATATTCGTTGGCTCTTCTTCGAACGTACACTGTCTGAATTTCAACAGTAGACCATATTGTGATGCAGAACGTCTCTCTTTCTCCCACTGAAGTTGGTTGAGCATCTCCATAATGCTTTCGCGATAATTAAATTAACCTGTAAAGAAATGTGCTGCTATATGCTATATCAGTCCTGTCTGGTGCGGATCGCACACTGACGAGCAACACTCAGTCGTTGGTGGAACGAGTCTTTTATAAGTAAGTTCCCTTGTTGGTAACCTACATACCGTTGGGGTTCTTCCAATGAATTTTGCCTCCACATACTCTTCTCCGCAGTTTTAATTATATGAGAGCATAGATTCCCCTACAATGTTGTGGAATTAGCACTTACGTGAAGCAGATTATAGCAGATACTCTGGAATGTATGAGGGTTAACATATGTCAAATTAAAGAGCAGAATCGGATCGTCAAACGTGTACTAATAGAGTAATACATACTCAACTGTTCGCTAACGTCAGTGATCTGAAACACACAGTTTTCATTTTTCTCAACACGAGATATCGAAGTACACAAAGTTCAAAAATGATTCAAATGTCTCTGAGCACTGTGGGACTAACTTCTGAGGTCATCAGTCCTCTAGAACTAAGAACTACTTAAACCTAACTAACCTAAGGACATCACACACATCCATGCCCGAGGCAGGATTCGAACCTGCGACCGTAGTGGTCACCCGGTTCCAGACTGTAGCGCCTAGAACGGCTCGGCCTCCCCTGCCGACCACAAAGTTCCGTATTACTTTTTATCCCTCTTGACGCTATCTTGATACTTAATTTTCTGGCCGTCGTGTACCCCCTGATTAATTTCAGTGGCCATGTGCTCTTCCTCGTGTCACAGGGCTTAGGTAAACTGAGGGGAGGAACGCCAAGTACGCAATCTCTCTGTGAATTTTGTAAACAACGCTTAATGAGTTTCCGTGGTATTTACCTACATCCACTATCAGTGGTAACGGACATGAGTGAAGTACGACACTGAGTGTAATAATATTCAGTATAAACAAGACGTCCAGCAGCAATAATGCACAGAAGAAACACGCTACGTTTCCACACACAAAGCCTATCTTCAGCTGCACTCTTCTGTCAGCCTCCTGAACGGTGCTTGTGCATGTATTTGCTAATGAAACGCGGCTAGCTTCAACGTTTACGCCTCGCGGCGCTACGTTTACACCGTTATCCAATCGGACGTAATCATGGAACTGTTTTGTCATGAACATTATTTACGCAAAGAGGAACAATTTATACGTGAAACGTATCATGTATTTTGTACTACATTTATTGTCTGTAAACCGGGGGGTTCGTTATATTTAATTTCGTTTCCGTTCTTTGCTATTCTGTGTTTGTCACGCTCAGGTAAACAGTGTGAGAAGGCAGCCTAAACCATGACTGACGCATTGAACAAGCGACCTATTCGATCCGTGCCAGGCTAATCTCCTTGTATCGCGAGCCATTCCTCTATGTATGACGCTACAGGTGAAGGCCAGCAGAAGGTTCCAGTCATCAAGTGTTCAAATGTTGGTTGAATTGCGGACATATATTCACACATGCAGAATCGAAACATATTTGGTGATTTACAAAGACTCACTCTCGGAGACATGTCTTAGGACAGAGTGAAATAAATTTCCTTTTTTTTATTATCAGTCAACAGACACGTTTGAGGCAGCTTGCCTTGATAGCCTCTACTGGCCCAAATTCATCATCTCAGAGTACCATCTACTGCGAATGTCCACAGTTATTGACTCTACTTATTCGAACCCCACCATCTCCTATCTTCGTGCGCTATCGGTCTTTCTAGTACCATGATAATTACTCGCTGAAAGTTTACCACATGCCGTATCATCCTATACATTCTACCCGTAAATGTTTTTATTGTATTCCTTTAGTCTTCGATTCTGCGCAAAGCGTAATTTCTTTTATACCCGTTAACTTATATCCCTCTTCAACACGACATCTCAAACGCTTTCTTTTTCTTCTTTCCCGACTTTTCGATGAGAAAAGCAGTTTATAGGAAAATGAAGTTCCCATCAATACATAGCACTATATAGTGATGAAAGGCTCACCCGGTTGGCCGTGCGGTCTAACGCACGGCTTTCCGGGCGGGAAAGAGCGCCTGGTCCCCGGCACAAATCCGCCCGGCGGATTTGTATGGAGGTCCGGTGAACCGGCCAGCTTGTGGGTGGTTTTTATGCTGTTTTCCACCTGTCTCGGCGAATGCGGGCTGGTTCCCCCTATTCCGCCTCAGTTACACAATGTCGGCAATTGCTGCGCAAACAAGTTCTCCACGTTCGCGTATGCCACCTTTACTCTACCACCCAAACATTGGAGTTACACTCGTCTGGTGTGCGACGTTCCGTGGGGAGGTCCACCGGGGGTCGAACCGCACAGTAACCCTGGGATTGGTGTGGGGCGGCGAAGGGGTGAGGTGGACTGCGGTAGTCGTCGTGGGGTTGTGGACCACTGCGGCTGCGGCGGGGGCGGAGCCTCTCCTTAGTTTCGAGGTCCCCGATTAACATACAATTACAATACAATAGCGGTGAAAGGACATTAAAACACACACACACACACACACACACACACACGTCTACACACAAAAGCGTTCTAGAGCCTAGCAAACCTATTGCACTATTCCTGCTACTGCAGGAGGTGGGAAAAAACGTGGAAATACCGCGAGAAGTGCTTGCCTGTACATAAATACAGATTCTAGCCAATCCTGCAGGTCGCACTGTTGTAAATGACCACGAACGGCGCATGTGCAGTGGCCTTAGTTGTAATCAGAGCAGTGTTATGTGTAGTTGTGAGTGAATAATGTTGGAGCTAAGTCAATTCGAAATGAGGGCAAATTGTTGCTGCTCATATAGGGGGTACCACCTTAAACAACATGTTCGGCGTTGCGGTAGACACCGTATCGAAGATTTATCCCATATTCAGGTAAAGCGGAAGAACACCATCCGCTAAATTACAACGGAGACGAAAGTGTGGGCTAAGTGATCGTGAAAGACGGTCATTGATGAAAAGGAAGAGGACGACAGCTGCAAAATGCAGTTCAGAACTGAATGTTGCACCAACGAACTCGCTCAGCACCCGAACAACACGAAGGAAGCTCCATAAGCAGTCAATTGTAGGGCTATCTGAAATTCCAAAGCCGCTCATCAGTGGTGCAAATGTCCATAACACCACAACAGGTAAACGTCGTGCAGAAGCCATGAAACATGAACTATGGAGCAATGAAAATGTCGTTATGTCCCATGAGTCATTTTGCACGCTGTTTCCATCTCCTGCCCCACCTTATCTCATAAGACTGAACAAGACGCTGTTGCGTTGACGAATTAGGAAGCGAGATTGTGTTATTCTGCGGGCTCCATGTGTACTGTAGAAGGAGCCATTGCTGTCAAGGATTATGTGATCTTTTCAGCTTGAAACGTCCCCTTAGAAAAATGATACAAGATTGTGCTTAAACTGACACACAATATTTTTAGCGCAACGCAATCTGACTTCCAAAAATCCCTACGAAAGAATGGCCCTGACTAACATTAACCTATACGTTTCACAAATCACTTACCCCACAAAAATCTTCGTTACTCAAGCTACAGCTATACAGCGAGCGCCACTACTGCCAGCTGAATAAAAGATTCAAACTACTGAAGACACTAACTACTGATAGGCATAGTTAGCAAATGAAAGATTTTAATACAGAACAAACAATGTATTTACCTTAATAGTAATATATAGCAGTTCATGACATCCAGTCTTACAAATTTCAAAACTCCGCCATCTCTCCTCCCACGTCCACCACTGCTGGCGGCTCACATCCAACTGCGCAACGCTACGCGCTGTTAGCATCCAGCTGCCGCTGCCCAACACCACAATGGCAGACAACAATGCAAACCAGCCACAGACTGCACACGGCACAGCCAGTGATTTTCATACAGAGCGCTACGTGGAGGCGGCGTTACCAATAAAAAAAAACCTTAACAGCCTACTTACAAGCTGATCAAGAATGTACCATGGTACAATATTTGTTTCCAAATGGTGATACTAGGTTGCAATATGACAGTTGATTGGTTGATATGGGGAAGGGCACCAGACACCGAGGTCATCTGTCCCATCGAATTTGCGAAGGATGTCGAAGAATGTCGGACGTGCCCTTTCAAACGCGTCTGAAGTGATTTAGGGAATCTCGGAAAACCTAAATGGGGAAGTCCAGACATGGGTTTCAACCACCGTCCTCCCGAATTGAGTCCAGTGTGCTAACCACTACACCATCTCGCTCGGTACGAAATGACACAGTACCTGCTCACACATCTCGCGTTGTCAAGTACTGGCTCTGTGAGAACGAGGGTGAATTGTTGCATCTGCTCCGGCCTCCTCAGTCATCAGACCTCGGTATTATTAAGTCTTGCTCGTCTGTTTTGGCGAGAAATCAGAAGGACACGTTAAGAACGCTGGCAGTGCCTACCACATATCTACAGGACACGATACCCGAAACAACTGCAAAAATGTAAAATATGTAGCACAATTGCATTTGGCATTTTCACTGCTAATGGCTGAAATGTAAACTAAACTTATTCGTCTGAGAAACGCAAACTATAGTCATTTCTGAGGAATACGTAGCCACTTACAAGGATGAAGATCAGAAAGGTCTCCATGAGACATAGTTACCGTATTTTTACGCAATCTGTTTGTAGAACAACGTAAGTCTTAGCGTAAAAATCCTATTTTTAACTACAAGAAACGGAATTGTCTTGATTTTGATATCATCTCATTACCATCAGTTTTTATAGTCGAGCAAAGCTCTCATAACCACCCGAACGAAACAAAATATTCTAATAGGCAGACCACTTTTGCTCTTCACACTATAACCCCTCAATGAATAGCCATTTTTAAGAATATTTATATCATTAAGAAGAATACAGGCGCTACAGATGGAATTTTACAATCGCCGACTTCTTCATACCAACCTATGCATTCTTTACAACAATGGTTGAAGTTCCACTGATTTTATGTAATTAAAATATCCTTCAGGAGACTGAAAACATTTACCAAAATGTATTTGTTTAAATCTTTCTTTGTTTGTAGCTGCGATATTGTCCCACTCTTGTCTTTAGTTAACGCTGATATTAATTTCAATTAGTATGACTTGCGGTGTCTGTGACGGTCTCTGTGACAAGCTGGAAGTACCGATTCAACCCAACGCAAACTAATTGTTCCGATTGTGGCCCCTTCAGTCTGCTGATGCATCCCTTTACAAGGATGGCTCCAAGCGCCTCTAATGTTACGTAGAGAAGCGTCGCTACCGATCTGTAGCTAAACTGAAGCTCCAGAACTAAGTATCGCGATACGCCGTTTCCGATTCCACTGAGGGTTGCATTTCGGAGATTAGAGGTTATTACGCATCTTAATTACCTCCTTGAATTGCACGCCTGCTTGACGGTTAATCCAGCCAATATCCTACACGGGAGACCAGCCGCCCAAACGACCTCGCAATTAGGAGGTATTAACTGTTCTTTGAGCTCGAAGCTCTTCGTTTCTAATCACATCATATTCAAGTAATCTCCTGGGCTCTTGTAATTAACGTCGAAGTGGCTTTTCCTCTTAATGCCTCCACAATTGGCCGATGGTCTGGTAGAGAAATCCGTATTATCGAACACGGCAACCATCACACTACTTGAGTTGCAGGTTGCCTATTCAACGCCTTCGAGGTACAACAAGATGTTTATCTTCAGTAATTCGTAAACTTATTGACCGAATTTTAATGTTTTACGTGCAAACATAACTTATTCATTAAAAGGTATAAAGCTACGTTTAAGATTGTGGAACACAGTAGGTCTGGTATTTTAAAGTTTGAAACTGTGTGTTTGCCTTGAGGCAGCACAACTCATGGCGCACAAATTATCCAGACTATATTCATTCGGTATTTGCGTATGAGAGCACGTAGCGACTTCCACCAAACTCTACACATAATTTCAAAACAAATCTATGCCCTTTTCTCGCTGTCTATCGTCATGTGCCTTACCATTTAACTCAGCCGTAAAATAATAAAATGTTTGATCCTGTTTCTATAGACGGGAGTTCGAGTCATTAAAGATTTGAGTGTGGGAGAGAAGGGGGAGGGTACTGCTATTCGCTAATTAGTCGTGTGTGTACGTGTGTTTTTCTGGAGCCCTTAGTCGCATTTATTCTGGTATGGCCTTGATGGACGCAGCCTTTTCAATATCAGACACTAGGGTTATGATTTTCTTGGTGTTAGGTTTATGTGATTTGTAGACGTTGCCTCCATTGACACATTACAGCACGTTTCCATTTACCAACCTATGAACAGAATTCTGAGAGAGCCTCTACCCTCGAAAACCTGTTGCTGAGCTGTCTGCAACTTCCATCGTTACTTGGTGTAACGGCCTCCGTAGCTTGAGCAGTTTGTATTCCCTCGTGTAATAAGGTGTGAAACATTAGCAAGACAATGGACTCGCATTCAGGAGGGCGCTATATCAATTCCCATTCCAGCAGTGCAGGTATAGGGTCTGTACCGTTTCCCTAAATTGTTCAAGGCAAATTCTCTATTTTGTAACGAGAAAGAGCATTTTCCTTCCGCTATCCGAGCTGTATTTCTGTCACTAAAGATCAGGACGTCGACCAGAAGTTAAATCCTAATCTTCCAATCTTCCTTCTTCGATAGCTGAGCCGCGCGTGATTAGCCGAGCGGTCTGAGACGGTGAAGTCATGGACTGTGCGGCTGGTCCCGGCGGAGGTTCGAGTCCTCCCTCGGGCATGGGTGTGTGTGTTTGTCCTTAGGATAATTAAGATTACGTAGTGTGTAAGCTTAGGGACTGATGACCTTAGCAGTTAAGTCCCATAAGATTCCACACACTTTTTTTTCGATAGCTGGTGGTGAGAATATTTTCTTCGCCATTGTATTATCCATAAGAGTTGACAGATGGCGGAGTAAAATTCCAGAGTTAGTGCCACCATTCTGGGCTAAATTCTAAAACAATGTTAGAGTGATAGTACTGCGAATTCTCTGCTAGGTAGAGACTTAGAAGCCTTACTGCTATTTAAGAGGAGTGCAACATACGCCTCACAACACACGTAGCCATCACAGTTAATTAATCGTCAGCAATAATGCCTTGTAACAGACAGTGAGCCACACGAGGAAGTGAATAAAACTGTTTTGAGTGCGAATAACTTTGCAGTTTCTCAAGTAGTTTATTATCTGGCTAAGCTACTACGTGCACGCCATCTATGTAATAATAAAAACGTCATTAATGATCTATATACCACATACTAAAGTCTTCCTTTAGTAGCTATATCGAAAATGAAGCAACAAACAAACAGCAATGCGGATTCTGTAAGAAAACTAGGGTAATAAATTTCTGTACACAGACAAATTTTTAGTAGTAGTACTGATAGCCTCCTCATTTAGGTTCTATAAGAGAATGCTGAGTTAACTCCACCTGCCAGTAAATGGAATTAACGATTCTTGGCATCTAACGAGGATAGTGAAATACACAAGCTCCCCAGCATGTTACGGAAACTTATGATATTTCATAAACTACCCAAAATACCGATTTATGAATTCTGGCAACTGGTATTCTTCAGGTGAGCAGTATACGTGTGCGGGTACTGTGCATAAGACATTATGTTCATCTTGACTTCTGATGTACTTCATTGAAGTCGAAGCTGCATCCGATATTTCTTATGAAAGACTGACCACCAAGGGCGGGCATAAAAGTACAATTAAGTCCTTATATTAATCACCAAACTCACTCCCAGATACAACCGAAATCCTCAGACAAATCTTCAACTTCCCAACACATCTGCTCCGCAATCATACTGCCATTATTTGAAACTTTAATCATCCATAAATCTATTGTGTGCGTGTGGTTTGAGGTTTTCGGGCGCCAAACAGCGTGGTCATCAGCGCCCAAACGCATAGAAACAGGAACACATGCTGTGAAGGGATGAAGATGGACAGCGAACAAGGAGAACGGCTAAAAGACACAGACCTGACGCAGTTGCAAATCCTCACATACAGAGGCAAAACAAGAGGAGAAGAAACGCACTAAAAAAGGAAAGGAAACACAAGGAAAAGAGAACAGAAATCGAAGTGAAACAAGTAGGTAATAGTGACTGGTGGACCTCTTACCTAAAACCTGGTACATTACAATTTTGTAAGTGATGGATGTGTCAAGACGCCATGTCAAATAATATAAAACACTTACCCTCAAGACTACCAAACCTGTTGGAAATATATCTAATGGCGATGAATGACGTCTTTGAGGGTGTCGTTTTAAATTAGAGCAATTAAATTGGTATCACTGAGCATGAGGCAGCAGTAGCAGCAATTATTATTACATTGTAGACTACTACTACTCTCGATGAGGCAGCTGGAACATAAACATGAATAACTGGAGTGGAACGAATGAAAAGGAAACGGGATGGGAGGAATTTCTGGCGCGGCACAAATTTTCAGTTCTGCGCAGCGTCCTGTGCTGCCGGAAGTCATTATTTTCTTCCTGTCTCTTTCCCATCCTGTTCCCATTACTTCCACCCCAGTTATTCATGACTGCTAAACAGCAGTGGGTGACTAAAAAAATTACATGTTAAATAAGCCAGATACAGATGCAGTCGTGAAATATCTCAAAAATTAATTGGAATTATTTAGCTCTGAGCAGCATCTTGTAGAGAGAGCGCGACCAAAGTTCAATAGAACAGTCGGCAAAGCACTGGATGGGCATGTATATATTAAAACAATTCGTGATGGTGAAGACCCTCCATGGTATACTCTCACTGTAATGATATTTATGTAGAAATGTAGCTCACACAACAAAGCATAGTGCCTTTGGCTGTCAAAAGGCAATGAGCACAGCGTTCGACGACTATTGCAGTGGGGTCTCATGGAAAGATCTATCATAACAGTCAAAGTAATTCTGGTCTTGCCGGAGTTAGTGTACTAGCACTTTATGGATGACACAGGAACCGAAATTGAGGGTAGCAAAGCGAAAGCAGACATTCTGAATGATATGAGCTGACGAAACTAAAAGCTCCACATAACTGTGAGTTCTTTGATCGCTCTGCGAGATGGTGGAGTGCAGCTACACACATGGAATATCGGTTCACTTTATAACAAGAATAATAAAGAAAATACATAATTTTTTATAATGAATTGCCACAAGAATGTGGCGAATTTTTACAATGGCATTTGAATATTAAAACATTTCTCGATGCACACATTTACTGAAATCTTCTCTGAAAGTACAAAGTTCCTAAAGTTCAGAATGACAGTTCAATCTAAGACATAACTAACACATGTGTCCTAACCGGACGATACTGTCTGCTTGATCAGAAGTCACGAACTGGCGTGAGCCTTTCTGTGCGATCGGCTTTATCTGTGTGTCTCGGTGCGGTGGTGCTACGAAGCAGAGGCGAAAGGTGTGGTTTCGTCAGCACTTCCAATCTGTCGTTGCAGAATACAGCGAGACATCGTTATCCTATGTGGTATCGAAGTGAAGTACCTACTTTGTTACGGCACAGCGATGTTTGAACGATATCACACTGAACACAGTTCTTAAAATTTCCATTCATATACGGAAGTACTGAACCAGTTTAAACTTCGCACCAGTACAAATAGTTGTGCTAGAGGTATCAGCGTCAGGTACGTTGCGAAACAGCTGAAACCTCTAAAATTAAATAACGCTCGAGGACCTGATGGAATCCGTATGGGGCTCAAAACTATGTTTCACCTGGTTTAACTCTCACTTAACAGCGACATACGATAGGACTCTCGAACAAAAACCTGTAGCTAGTGGATGTAAGACGGCACAGGTCACACCTTCTACTGGAAGGGTAACATAAATGACCCATAAAAGTGTTGTCTAATCTGACGTAGAACCATAATACAGGATGTACATAAAGTCCAGGAACACTGTCAATTATTTGTTGCACAAAAACTAAACACTCTACAGATGTCATACATATTACATGTTGAAGAGAAACTGATTTTTTTTACAAACATTCGATTTGCTAACCATGAGTGACCCAACGGACGTCAATACGGTAATCGAATTCTTGCCATA
Organism: Schistocerca gregaria; assembly: GCF_023897955.1. Taxonomy (NCBI): domain Eukaryota; kingdom Metazoa; phylum Arthropoda; class Insecta; order Orthoptera; family Acrididae; genus Schistocerca; species Schistocerca gregaria. The sequence goes on from NC_064923.1 coordinate 725,850,555, forward strand.
CCTGTTCCAGGACGGCATCGTCGACTGTGGCATTCGCTTCCCATATTCTGTCTCGGAGCTCTGCTACGTCACGTGGTAGAGGCGGTACATACACCAAATCTTTAATGTGTCACCACAGAAGAAAGTCACACGGAGTGAGATCTGGTGGTCGGGAAGGCCATTTCATGAAACAGCTGTCCCCTTCTGTACCTCCTCACGTGAAATCGCCATGTTTGAGACTAGCGCTGACTATCGGCAAATTACGAAAGTACAATGTGGCGTTATACATGAAAAAAAAAACTTTCAGAGTTTCTCTTCAAAATGACATATGTATGATATCTGTACAATGTTTGGTTCTTTTTCAATAAATAATTGAAAGTGTTCCAGGACTTTATGCACACCCTGAATATTCTGAGCTCAAACATTAAGATGTACCTGTGAACTGCGTGGTTTTCTCCATGCCAGTCAGTCTGGATTCCGCACATCGGTTATGTGAAACTGAATTTGTGCTTTTGCTGCATGACATTCTCAAACTCATGGATCAATCTTATAAGGTGGACGCAGCATCTCTTGACTTCAAACAGCTGATTATAACATCCTCCCTCGTCCAGTCCGCTATGCGGATATAACGACTCTGTTCGTGTGAGCCTGGTCGTAACAATAAACATTTTGAGGCTATCGTTTCTGAAGTGAACAACTGATTAGTGGGGAAAAGTGTGCAACAAGTTATTATTTCGAATAACTTCCTCTTCTCTCCCCTTATCTGAATTTTGAATAACGCATCTGACAGTGCTATCACACAGGGTAAAAATGATATGAAAAATGTTGTACCCCGAAATTCCGAATAACCCACAGCAAAATCAAATGAATTATGTGAAATTAAACGGTCACAAGTACAGTTGGACAATATCTGTTCATTATGTAATCAGTTATCAGAGCAGTAATAATTAAGTAATTGTTGAAGGAAAGTTGAGCCGACAGGAGGTTTACGCATACGTAACCAACACAACAGCAGAATACCAAGTAAGAATGAAAAAGTGTTAGTAACTGTTTTAATCCGTTAAAGAAATTGAAAGTAATCAGTTTGTGATCGTTACTGAAAGTTTTGGCTGTTGAAGACTTTCTGTTACAGCAAGAACTACTTTACGTCGCAATAAGTTTTACTTGCAAGGCTCTTTAAATATTCAAGTGGAGCTCATTCAAATTCACTGTCTTAAATAATTAGGAAGTTATTGGAATAAATAAGTTTCAGTACAACTGCAAGGTCGGTATACAAAAAAATTAAGGCATCACAAAATAACGGCTTGTAATAAAAAGGTGCAAATACTGTAAAAGGTATAACTTAAATTTTAATTTGCCAGCACAAATTCAGTTAGATTTACTTTACTCTTATATCAGACATATCGTAATAATGAACATTGCTTTTGATTGTTATTGAACAATGACACCGACCAACGTAGGGAGAAAGAATCACCAAGATAAAACAAGGGAAATCAGAGCTCGTACGGAATTATATAGGTGTTAATAATAGGAAATTGTGAAGGTAGTTCGATGAAGCCTCTGCTGGGTACTTAAATGTGGTTTGTAGAGTACCCATGTAGATGTAGATGTTGATGTAGAATAGCTAACTTATTGAGACGTCACTACTTATTAATGTCATCCCTACGTGGCAGAATTATTTCCCTAAACATACTGTGAGCAACAGAGTTAAAGGATTACTTTTTCGAAACCTCGTAAGTGCCTCTCATTGTTACACGTAACTTTGAAATTTGGCTGAAGGTGCCTACAAATGTCCTCTGTAATGGTGCAAAAGCGAGGCGCGCTGCAACATTACCCTCGAAATCGACAACGCTTCAGAGAGCGAGGAGTTAACGTACGCGAAAAGGGCCAGAGATCAGGAATTCATGTGAGTGGGTTAATGATGTCGCATTGGCACCAAAGTTCACCACAATTCCGCCCAACGCCGACGTGGACGTGTTATACGATGGTAAGATCGTCACAGCCCCTCTTATCCGCATTTCACCCCTTCTTTTGATGTTTCTGCCATGGAAGTCAGAACCGCGACACCCACTGTTGAAATCGCGCGGGGGTCTCATATCAATGACAGAGGAAAATATTCAAGACGCACGGTTGCTCAGAATCGTCACGAAAGGGCCTCACAGGGTGGCATATACTTCCCATACTTTTCGCTGTCGAAAACAACAGTTTGCAGTGAGGAAAAGGAGTACGTACCCTATTATACTGACGACATCTCCCTGACTCGTCAACCTTCTCGAAAGAGGATTGTACATGTACCAAGCCTCGTCCCGTCTCAAAATTAGTAACTGGGATTCATGTGGATCTAACTTATCTCTCTGTACGAAAAGCGCGTGTCCACTCAATCATGTGTTTAACACTGGAGTGCGGCTCACTTTCTGACGTCACACAACAGCGCACTGGGACGCTACTGGCTCATCACTTCACTCTTTGACAAACGATATCAATTTAGATACCATTACCTATCGGTTCCTTTTTAGCATGATTCAATGTAATTGTAATACAAATTACATTAGAGCTAATTTACCTTGGTTTAGCAACATGTGCATTAATTACAAAACCAACTTCCATTTGTAATCACAGATGAAATTTAATAATAAACAGAGGTAATAATGAGATAATACTTACAGGGTACAATGAGTAAAATTATTAATTTATATTTGTAAGTTATTATAGTGTTAAAATGTGACTCGATGCCACTTCATTAACAAAAGTACGATCACGTAGAATATCAAACGATGTTTGTGACTGTACTGAGCACTTGTTGGTAGTGTGGAAACAGGATGTAGCTTTGGATTGCAAGTCATCAACAGACGCAGTAGGAACTTTAGGTGTGTCCTGTGGAAGTGAAACGGGAGCCTTATTGTTCATGTCGCGTATTAACGACGTGGCAGGCAATACCAATACTAGATTGAGACTTTTTGCACTCTATGCAATTATCTATAATGAGGCTCTTTCTGAAATAAGCAGCAAAATTCTCAAGGCTGATTTTGATAATATTTCACACTTGCGGAAGGTTGCACACTTATTTGAAATGTAAAGAAACGTGAAAAAATTTCACTTTACAAAACGCAGAAATGTTGTATTCTACGACTACAAAATGTGAGCCTTGTTCTTCATGTCGCGTATTAACGACGTGGCAGGCAATACCAATAATAGCCTGAGACTTTTTGCACTCTGTGCAATTATCTATAATGAGGCTCCTTCTGAAATAAGCAGGAAGACCCAGGCAACTCACCTGGGAGTATCAGTTGGTTTGGATGTCAAATGGTATGATCACATACGCTCAGTAGCAGGTGAAACAAGTGGCAGACATCTGTTAATTGGCAAGATACTGGGAAATTTCGGATAGTCTGCAAAGGAGATTGGGTGTCCCATCTTAGAATATTGGTCAAGTTCTTGGGACCAGTAGCAAAGGGAACTACACGGGTTATTAATGTATACAGAGAACAGTACGAATGATCACAAGTGTGGGCGACTTGTATAAGCTTCGCAGAGAGAAGTGTCCGATGGACACCACTGCCTCACTGTCTGGTGCTCGTCGACTGAGGCCGTTTTGGCGTGATGGGTTTGTCTCTTTGGGAGACCAAGAAAATGAACTACAGTTGCGTTAATGGACTAATGAGCTTCCTGGGCGATTGCAATATTGTAAAATATGCCGATATTCCTAGCGATTATATAACAAAAATAGGAAGCAAGAGCTCTACTGAAGTCGTTGGAAACATTATAGCGTGATTTAGATTGCCATGTAAACATAGCATTAGAGTGATCACATTACTTTGTATCAGCAGATCTGCATCAAAACTTTGGATGCAGAAGATCTGTTAGACAGGAAAGTTGCTCGACCTATGCATCTGAGTCAATGCAATGTGGTGCGGATATGGAATCGGTTCCAGTTGACAGATAGTGCTGTGAACGTACACCACACAGGCCGTATACCATGTGCAAGTGCACAAGATGATCGTTATCTACCATTTTTGACTCAATGTAACACATGGCTGAGTACTCCAGAACTGAATTCGGTGTTCTAAGAGGCTACAGGATTTCATCCATCACACTGAACTGGTAGGAGGTGATTGCATGGTCCGAATCTCCATTCCCAGTGACCATGGCGAACACGTCATACACCACAACACCATAGACTCCATTATAGATGGGCAAGGAATCATGCAGAATAGCGTCGCGTATTGCTTTGGGACAAAACTTGGATCTGTTTGTACCCTGATAATCACAAAGAACATATTTGGAGACAGTCCGGTAATACCGAACGCTTCCAGCACTGTGTTCCGCATGTGCAATAAGGTGTTGGTGGAGTGACGTTATGGGATGTAGTTACTTAGCACCACCGTACACCTGTGATGGTTGCCGAGTACCATCTCACTGCTTTGCGGTTACAGGACGATATCCTGCATTGAGTAGTAGGACTTTATTACCAATAGTTTAATGACAATTTCTTCTTGTTGGATGATAACTCGCTTTTCATAGTGTTGTTCTCTTGAATTCGTTCCTTGAGCATGCTAGGATAACCAGAATGGAGTAGCCTGCCTATTCCACGGAGATGACTCCAATCGAATATGTGTGGGAACGTTTGAGATGAACGATTTTTGAAAGTCCACAACGACCACGTGTTCTACGTGACTTACGCAGAATCGTCATTGCAGAGCGGAACAGTTTGTCTATGGATGGGATGATGATGTCATCGGTGGTAAGTCACATCGGATCTGAGCAAGGGTGAGTTCCAACCCGTATTGACTTTGCTCAGAGTGCTCTGAAAGTAACCCTGTGGGAAACAGACGATTTTGTCGTTACATCAATGTTAGCTTTATAATTTGGTGATTTGGACACATTGCAAAAAATGCACCTCCGAAAAAAGACTACGCCCGCTGGTACCAGGATATAATATATTCATATTGAGGGGTTGTAGAGTTAGCGATTCATTTGTCACGGTTATCGGTGATCCCATGGCGCTCAGAAGGCGTATCTGGGTCTCCTCGTGTTTGGCTCTTCAGGTAATACTGTTAGCAACGTTCATTCTAGGATACTACTATGCCTCACCGACGAGTACATGCTCCTTTTGAACAGCATCAGCTACTGAAAAGGGGTCACACTGTGGGCGTACGGGAAGCTGGATGGACGTAAAGCGTGCACATTGCTGCACATGTTATACGCAATGTATCGGTGGTACGTCGCTCTCTGCTTTCAGTAGTCCCCTGGGGAACATTCCCACAACTGAAGACCAGGTTCTGAACATCCAAGAAGTACAGACACATGTCGAGATTGGCGTATTGTGCGACGTGGCCAACCAGACATTATCCAGGGACGAAATCCGGACCATGTAGAACCTGCTGCGTCACCAGGTACCATTGGAAATCGTTTACATGCAGCAGGATTGAGGTCACGGATGCCTTGTGCTACCATTCACACCACGACACCGGAAATCACAGGTCCTCTGGTGTCATTAAAGAGGTGACTGGAGAGTGGAATGGGGCTCTCTTACTGTCAGTGATGAGAGGAGGTTCTGTCTTTGTGAGTGCTGGACGGACATGTATATGGTGTAGACATTATGAGGCGATGGGGGAGGGGGGGGGGCATCAGTTACCACTTGCAGTCACATTTGGTTTTCCTGCAGTGTAAGGCAACTAGTGCCAGAGTGCCAGCTACACTGCACAGGTTGTTCTTAGAGTGCTACTGTCATTTCTTCGAGAGGATGGTGATGTGCTTTTTCAGCTGGACAGTGCCATCTACATACGGCTACTGCGATGCAGTATGCTCTTCGTGGTGCACAGCAATTGCCTTGGAAGTTCACCAGATCTCCCGCCGACTGAACTCGTGTGGGACATGACCAAGCGGGAAATTCCTCGTTTGCCATGGCCTGCAACATCCATTGCCAAACTGCAGCAAAAAGTGCAAGAAACGTTGCCTAAACCATCACAAGATGCAATTCGGCGCCATTGTGATCGTATACATTCGAGGATACACGTCTACATTGCTACCAGAGGGGGAGGGAGGCGGGGGGGGGGGGGGGATATTGTACTGTGTATTGATGAGACTGCTTGGGCATCCTTTACCATGACATGTTTACTTTACATGGTCTGAATTTATAACACACTTCTGAAAAGATAAACTATCTTTCACCTCACTTGCAAATAAAATGACTTTGTCCTTGACGGAACTGCATTTTTTTCCGACAGTGTGTATAAGTGTGCCTCACAGTCAGTACTTAACTTCTCTGTCACGAATTTCGAAATAAAGGACTGATTTTAAACTATTGTTGATGTGTGCATATTTCGGGTGTGAGGCTGGCATCCGGAGCAAAACCTGAGCCCCATATATTCAAGCTACATGTCCTTCGCTGCTCCCACAATGTTCAAAGAACCGGACCATAAAACCGAGTGTTAATTTTGTATGAAAAACATAGACTGATCGCTTCGGAAGCAAGGAAAACTATGCACTGTTTTAATTTACAATTTGTTAGAATTCTGGCAACTGAAAGTGGAGAAATGCCGATATCAGAGCCAGATGGGAATATGACAGTGGAGGTGAATACAGTGACGATCAAGCAGAAGACAGTAAAGTAATTTTAACCAAAATTATAAGGAACACAGTTGTGACCACACCCAGCTGTTCACTACGTTGTCACCTCCAGCCGAATGTTGCTCATAATTTGAAGATGGCCGATTAACCGTGCCGAAACCGGTCATTTCGATAAAAGAGATATTCAGCGCTCTTGACTGTTTTTACTAATTGATAAACATTTAGTCATAAATGTTTGCGACGTGCATGGCGTCGTCGCTGGCGGCGCAGTGTACCTGTCTATCGCAGTTTGAAAGCAATTAATATTGACCTTGCTGGTCAATTTAATAAACAGCAATTGATTGGAGGTCCGAATGTTTTTCGTGGACTCCATCTCAACTTCACCTGTGATGTACAAGCTGTGTTTGGAGGTAGTACTTGGCTTACACTGGCTGTTGTATGGGGCAATCAAGCAGATTATGGTGGCTTTGAAGTTTTTCCTAATGCTAACATTCTGAATTGGAAGACATGGAGTATTTCCGAGACTACAGGACTGTTGACTAAACAGCCTTATGGTACTCTAGTTCCAAGTATGCCATTTGTTTTGAGTACGAGAAAAAAGAAGAAATTAAATGCTGATGAGTACCTTTTTATATGGGCCAAATGATCAAATGATCCATCGTTTTTATTTCTAGTGCACCTCAACGCTCTTAACTTTCTCGAAACAGCATGCTGAGATTGTAGCTACACTATTAAAAGGATGAAATCATCATCTTCGCGATGGGATGTGTTTATCGTAACCTCCATGCTATTGCAGATATAATTCTTTCTTGTTATTTTCTCATGTTACTCATTTTTCTGTTCCCTTCAATACTGACAAATTGCTTTTTGCTGTTTGCACTTAGAAGTCCTTGTGAGAGAGTGCGGCATTTACAAAAAGCATTATAATTTGGAAACTGAAGCGAAGACAGAAACAATGAAAAAAAATCAGGACTTAAAAGTGAAATGCCATTATTAGTAAGCGACTGTCCGGGATCCCGGAACCAAAACAGAGTTGCAGGTTGTCATCTACGGGATTCCAGTGCAACAAAAATTTGTTTTTCAATATTTCGCGTAATTAATGACCGAATTTAAGAATTTAAAAATCTGTCATAATCTACTCATTATGAGCTACAATCTCATGTGAAAAGTTTGGTAAAATGAGAAAGTATTACAGTTAGAAACTGTGTATATATTTTCAGTTAGCGTAGCTGACGACAAACAAACACCTGGGCTTTGTTCATCAACTATTTTAGAATGAGAGCAGTTAGCGACTTGAAATGAGCTTTATACATAATTTCAAATCTTTATGAAACATTTTCTCTCTCACACCGCCACAAAATGATGAAAATAGTTTATCGCTTACTATATTTTCGCTATTCATGCATTAAAACTACAGATTCAGACAGGACGGTTAATTTATTACTTCTTTATTACCGACTCTATTCGCAACGTATTTTGGAGACAGTATCCACATAAACCAGTGAGTGCCCCTGAAAAAGTATAACGTTGCACGAAGCACAGTTCGCGGGACATGACGTCATAAACATTTGGATGCGTGAATGTCTAGCTTCTGCTTAAAATAGAGAGCGAATTACCCAGACAATATTCATATTTCTGACTACAATACTACATTCCTGTGCCTCGCGGAATTTTCAGCTACGTGACTTCGCCTGTTTAAAACCATTTTTCTTAATTATATGTATTTATGAGTTTATTCACTAATTAGTGTTTGTGAAAATATAATTTATACTGGAAGAATAAGCAAGAAAAACTATACGACGTCGCTACAGTAGACAAGCTGGCAATGTCAGGGAAGTTTATACTGTACGACACACAAAGAATATCTTTCATGTAACAATAACATCGCTTGCGCAGCGCGCGCAGTAGTAGAAACGAGCACGGAGTTGATTTGCGAAGCATCTGCGATGTGATGCGGTACAGATATGTGTGCTCGTGCGTAGATGACAAATAGAGATTGTGCCAGAAATACTGTAGTAAGTGTGAAAGAAAAATATAAGTGAGCAAGCATGTGTATTGGTACAGTACATACTGTCAAGTATGGAACTAATGAAGAACACGATGCAGATGAAATTTATTTAAGCTGTTCGCTAATCAAGAAGAGCCTGTTACCAATAATGTATTTCATTATAAGCAGTATCTTTCACCACAAGCAAATCATCGCAAAGTAAAATTCAGTGAGTAATTTTTAGCTGTATAATTGGCATTTCAGCGTAATAGTGACTTTTTTGGAACATTAGAGTGTATTTAGTCAAAGCATGAACTTTGCAAGCGAAACTTTATTGACGCAAGTCGTTAATCAATAGCGTAGTCCTATTCTCCTCTCCATAAATTCCTAGAAGTTATGAGTGAAAGAAACAGATAAAAGAAAAGAGATTGAGTTAAATTTACAGTTGTGTTTCGATCTAGTAATAATTTTAGCAAAAGCTGCAGTAACGATAGTTGTTCTTATAGTGTTGCGCTATTACTGCAGACAATCAATTCTAACCGAAAGTGATTTAACGGCAACTCACATTTCTATGACAAAAGTATTCTGATTCCATTGCAGTCAGACTATTTTAATGATTTTATGTTGTGTTCTGTAAATGTTATTATGTACGTATGTATATGTAATAGTATTGACAAGTAGTTGTTGCCATGAAAGCTTTTACGGCATGATTTGAAAAGTAATCACTAAGGAATAGTAATTAAATTTGATCACGATTATACAAACATACAAGCAAACAGCATTACTGTGAGTTACATAATGCAAAACTGTTTCTAGGAAGTGTTTCTAGTCGTTGCATATTACTGGTTTTCATAATTACCATAACTGCATTCCAAATTTACGCCCTTAGTGTTCACGTTATATGTGTTCTCTACATCTATGCTCACGCTAGTTCGGTTCATTCCGTTCCTCCATTATCATTCTTGCCCAGTATTAGCGTAATTTCGAAATTATTACCGCCATTCACCAAATTAACTTTTCCTCGGTTTGGAGCTGGCGATCGTGTTCATCTGCAGTCTAAAGTCATTCTAACAATTCTGATATACAACATTAAGGCTAACTGCAGTGAAACCGTACGTTTAAATTACCATCGTTCGAAATTGTTTCATGCATGTCTTAAACGACTTTAGTGACATGCTAGGCTTTAAAGAATTGGGTGTTTACTGATCTTCCAGAAAACAGGTCTTATCCAGTGCAATTGATGCGCTGAGATCTATAGGGCCGTAATTCACAGCGTCCTCGATTGTTGCATGAATGCATGCTCCCGATGTCTATGGATCTTGTGGTGAACCAGATTTTTCCATGCTGTTACACACATTGTATACATGAGCACTCACAAAAATCTTTCTCACTGATTTCCCTGATGTTCGTCTCCATGTGGACACAAAGTACGAAGCAAAATGTTGTTGCTGTGCACCGCCAACTGGGCAACATAATTCGGAGTCTACACCACGCATATTGCAGTAGTAATAGTGTTTTGTATGCGGAGATATATTGACACTTTTATCAGAAATTCAAGCCAATGAATTTGCTTAACGAATACCATAATAAGAGGAACATGAAGCTTTGAAATGGGTTACAATTTTGTGTGTGGTGGTGCATTTAGTATCTGTTCTTTATATCCTGATTCTAGTTTCTCATTAACTACAAACTTTTTATGTGACAAAAAACACCCTTGTCATTAGCATACATAAGGAAGGTTTGTAAATTAACATTAACAATAAATGTAATGCTAAATATTAATATTTCATAGTACATTACTGTTGTATAGGAAATATAGGATGTTGAGATTTGGTTAGAAAACAAATCAGACCTATGATGCGGATGGTTTCTTTACAAATTTGATTTTCACAATTCCTTTCTTAAAAGTTTGTGTTTTTGCTTTTAGGTTCTGTAGTTCCCATTACCTCAATTCATTCTACAGAGTCGTTGTAATTAATGTTGCTTTTGGTTTCGTTTTGTTTTAGGGCGCAAAAACCAATTGGGGTCATACGCACCCAAGTCAAAACTACAGAACACGAAGACAGAGAGCAGTTAAAAAACAACTTTACGTCAGTCCCAATTGACATAATGGAAGACAGCTGAAATCAGGAACGTGGAAAAATTTCTACAAATGACATCATATAGAAACGGAGGTCCAAAACTACATATTGCTTTGGCGGATAACAAATAAAACGCTGTCGATAGCCCGTGCATCATTTGCTAAAACGGCCTATAACTCAGACGCAAACCCAAGCTGGAACGTAAATGGTTAAAAAATGGGCATTCCTTCAATAAGTGGCGGGCAGTTACAACTTGGACGGAATGTGTAGAAAGTGATGGGGTACCGCCACTTATCAAATGACGATGGATAAGAAGGCAGTGTCCAATACGCAGCATAGTTAACATGACCTCCTCCCAGCAGGAGGGCCGAGAGAAGGTTGTTCAGGCCGCTGTGAGAGGCTTAATAAGCCGGAGCTCACTCCCTTGAAGGGAAGACCATTGGCGATGCCAAAGGTGCACCACCTCATGACAGGTGGCAACACAGAGATCATCGAAGGGATTTAGGAACTCTCGGGCTAAGATACGGTGACTACACCCTTGGGAGCAGCATCAGCAGCCTCATTTCCTGGCAGACCGACATGACCAGGAACCCACAGAAAGAACACACTGGCTCCACCAAGAGTGGGCAAGTGACAGTTTTCCTGGACCCGCTGCACTAAGGGATGGGCGCGCATAGACTTTGAAGGGCGCTGAGTGAGTCTGAGTAAAGGACACAACTGAAAAGACTGTGTCGTCGGATGTACACCTCGGCCTGATACAGGTTGAAGCGCTCGGCTGTAAATACTGAGCAGTGTGCCGGAGGCCGATATCGAAAGACATGGGTGCCAATGACGAAGGCACACCAGACCCCACAGTCAGTCTGAGAGCCAACAGTGTATACGAAGTTCCATGCGAAGGTCGTGAAATTGAAGGTGATAGACAGAGGCTGGAGTAGTGTTCTTAGGAAGCGAATGAAAGCCAAGGTTAACATGGGTTGCTTCACGAAGCCTGAAGGGTTCGCACCCACTGGGAAAGTTGCAGGTAGTGTGAAGCTAAGCCGCAGTAGCAAGTGCCGAAAGCTGACTCCAGGAGGTAACAGAGAAGAGGGTCGCGCCCCATACTGGCGATCAAAGGAATCATCAAAGGAGGAGGCACAGGATGGGTGGCCACGCACGACAGACAAACGTCGTGCATACCTGCTGAGGCGAAAGTCACGGCGGTAGGACAGTGGTAGGTCGTCAGCTTCAGCACACAGACTCTCAACTGGGCTAGTGTAAAAGGCCCCTGTAGCCAGACAGAGGTCACAATGGTGGATAGTATTGAGACTGCATAACAGGGATGGACGTGCAGATGCATAAACAAAGTAAACGTAGTTGAGTTTCGAACGGACAAGGGACCGGCACAAACGGAGGGGGGTGGTTCGATCGGCACCACAGGAAGCACCATTGAGGACACGTAGAACAGTGAGGAACTGCATACAGCGGGCTGCCAGGTAAGACTTATGGGAGGACCAAAAGTGTTTCCTACCGAGCATGAGCTCCAGAAATTTCTTAGTTTAAACGAACGGAAGGACAACAACCCCAAGATGTATGGATGGTTGGAGAAACCAACTGCGTCACCTGAAATTCATACAGACGGTTTTGTCAGTGGAAAAGCGAAAGCCATTGTCTATGCTCCTGGAGTAAAGACGATGAAGACATCGCTGAAGACGCCGCTCAGTGAGACAGGTTGGTGGATAACTGCAGTAGATGGCAAAATTTTGAACATAAAGGGAGCCAGAGATGCCCAGCGGGAGACGCTCAGAACGGAACCCTGAGACACACCGTTTTCCTGGATAAAGGTGTTCGACAAGGCAGATCCCACACGCGCCTTGAAAACTCGGTCTCTTAAAAATGCCTGAAGGAAACAGGGCAGGCAGCTACGGAAGCCACACATGTACAGAGTACGGAGGATACCAGTTCTCCAGAAGATGTCGTATGCCTTCTCCAAATCGAAAAAACATGGCCGTAGTTGGAATATCAGCTGAAAACCATTCATGACATGGGTGGACAAAGTAATGAGATGGTCAACGTAGAATGCCGCACACAAAATCCACACTGTACATTAGTCAGTAAATTGCGAGACTCGAGCCACCATACCAACCGAGCATGAATGAAACGTTCCATCACCTTGCAAAGGCAGCTGGTAAGAAAGATGGGGAAGTAGTTAGAAGGAAAGTTTCTCTCCTTACCAGGCTTAGGTATGGAAATGTCGGTGGCTTCACGCCAGCATCCAACAAAAGTGCCCTCTGCCCAGATGCGGCTGTATGAGTTAAGCAGAAAGTGCTTGCCCACAAGAGAAAGGTGCTGCAACATCTGAGTGTGGATGGTGTCTCGCCTAGGGGCGGAGAATCGGGATGAAACGAGAGCATCATCTAGCTCCCTAATGATAAAGGCGGCATGTGTGAACCCTACCTATCGACCCAGGGCTGGGAATTATGCATTACCCAGTCATTTGTTACATGTCAGACGGGTGGGCCGTCCTTCAGGAGCGCACAGGGAGGAAGAAGAAAAGGAGGAACCTCAAACGCAGAAGAGGGGAAACGAGAGGAGAAAGGAAACAAAGAAATGAAAAGGCAGCGAAAAACAAAGGTGAGACTGTTCATACGTCAGCGGCAGACAGTGCAGAATATTCCCAATAACACCCTAGACATGTTCCCCAAGGGAGGGGAAAAAGATTAGCAAGAGGATAGACAAGCAGCATGGAAGGTAAAAAATGCTGCAAAGGCTGGGGCCCCATGGTAGCCAAGCATGAACACACCAAAAAGCGGTGAGCCCCCTGGGGCCGTTGTAATGAAAGTGCAGCTACTTACTGAAGTCCAGTGTGATCTGGTAGGTGTGCTGATGCGTTAGGGGGAATCGATTTGCGCCGGAGGAAAAAGAAATTAGTTCCAGCTGCGGCCACCAGGCGCAAATCTGGTACTGTATCCTGTTTGTATGACGATGTGGCATCCACCTGTCAAACGATAAGTCGTAACGTGGGTGAGCAGTATGGCCATCGAGAATAGAGCTCGTGGACTGTTACTGCAACTATTTTATGTGAATGGTGGCAATTACAGCTCTGCATTGAGAGAGTGTCGTCGACTGAAAAGACTGAGGAGACGCCTTATGTCATTAAATGGTTTAATTAAGCACTCCGTCTTCAGGCCACAAATGGCCCATCGGGACCATTCGACCGCCGTGTCATCCTCAGTTGAGGATGTGGATAAAAGGGGCGTGTGGTCAGCACACGGCTCTCCCGGTCGTTATGATGGTTTTCTTTGACCGGAGCCGCTACTATTCTGTCGGGTAGCTCCTCAGTTGGCATCACGAGGCTAGTGCACCCAGAAAAATTGCGACAGCTCATGGCGACTCGGATGGTCACTCATCGAAGTTCCGGCTACACCCGACAGCACCTAACTTCGGTGATCTGACGCGAACCGGTGTATCTACTGCCACGAGGCCGTTGCCAAATGGTTTAATTAAGATGATGATGAAATTCAAAAACACGGGTGTGGTACCTGGAAGAGAAGGCGTCCTATCACGGTGGAAGTTGTTGACGAGGTTGCTGGTGCTAAAACCAATCGGCAGCACGTGCCCTCTTAGTGTTAGCGCTCGTGAAGTGTCATGAGAATTGTCCATCAAACTGTCAATAGTATTGGAAGTTTCGTAGTCTGCTTTACAAAAAAAAAAAAAGGTTCAAATGGCTCTGAGCACTGTGGGACTTCAGTCCCCTAGAACGTAGAACTACTGAAACCTAACTAACCTAAGGACATCACATACATCCATGCCCGAGGCAGGATTCGAACCTGCGACCGTAGCGGTCTCACGGTTCCAAACTATTGCGCCTAGAACCGCTCGACCACTTGGGCCGGCTTCTATTTTACACTGATATCTGTAGAACATCTATTGGTGCAGTAACTTGAATTCCATGATCCACACCAATGTTCAGAATTTGTTCTTCGGTTTCTGCCACAGATCGAAATTGATGACATATTACCGGGAAATGTTCTGTAGAATGACGAGACACATTTTAAACTTCAGGGTACAGTGAATACGCAGAACGGCCGAACTCAGGGTGCCGTTAAATCACATATTGTGAATGAAGAATCACTGCTGTCGTCGTATGTAACTGCGTGGTGTAGATTTTGAAGCACCTTTATTCTTGGGTGTAGTTCTTTGAAGAGAGTGTACCCAGAGGGACTGTGAGTTGTAACATGACGTCTGCACGTTATTGGCACCCAAATGCACTGCATGTGGTTACTGCGTGGAAGCCACTGTTTTCATTCTACGAGCAGATGGGGTCATGCATCATATCGCCTGTCCAGTAAAAGATCTGCTTATTGCAACCTTCCAAGAATGTGTTACCATCAGAGGATTTCCAGAAGCAAAACTTGCGAGATCACCTGGTCTTAATCCGTGTGTTTTATGACTCCGAGGATATCCAAGGACAAGTTCGGTCTCTACCTGAGCTGAATTCCAATATAAATGAACATGTTATTCAGATTCCACGGTAACTGCTGAGAGCAACCATTCATCATGTCGTTTCATGTGTTTGGCATCTCGTCGACGTCTTTGGCGCATATAAACAAATTGCGTAAATTTTGGTTGATAACAAAATCAGCACACTCACTTGTTTGATCTTTCCTGCCCACGACCAGTTTATGATAAGTTACACTCGGAAACATTTCTACACGGTGTTCCGGCATTCACAACGCCATTTGCACCTGGTAGACAAAATTGAAACAAATTTTTTTTCATCATGAATCGGTTACGAATTACCACATTAGAATATCTAGCATGTTTCGCTGTCATACAATAATTACAGCCAGCACTGGAGCCTCATGAGTAACTGCACTTCAATTATATCCGCTCTGTCCAATGAACTAAGGCACTGAGAGTTGTAAGGGGCCACATCACAGGAACAAAGGTCTCAGAAAAGTGGATATTTGTTAAAATTAAACTTGCAGACAAACCACCAGTGTCATGGATCTGACTTGATTTTTAACCAAGTCTCGATATCCTATATTTCTACCTGGTACTTTATAGAGCACTTTACAGCAGGAGCTGTTATTGCTATGGGCTAGGAGCAGGTCTGCTATCCTCCGATGCCTCTCGCTGCCTCCCAATCATTTCGCAGGCCCTCGCGTTGCCGGCGACCCTCTCCACGGCGGCAGAGGACCTGCTCTTCCACTCTGAGCCGCTCGCCCCCCTGCCGGCAATTACATCTGCACGTCACTCTCTCTGGCCGTGGAGAGCGCTTTCCCAGCCACCATTGCGCCGGTGCCCCAACAGCACCCATTACACTACTTCACCTGACAGATTCGGGTCGAGAGTTTTCTCGTCACGAAGTGGAATTTGCAGCAGAGTCCGTGACTGATGGGCAAAGGGAAATTGGGAATAATTGCTGGGGTAAATAGCTGCGTTAGTAAGTTGTGGGACGGCCGGTAATGCGAAGGAAGCCCCTTGGGGAGACTTGTGTAACGTCAGTACGAAACCGTTCTAGTAAATCAACGGTGAAATAGCAGTCATGAAGTGGGAGTATTCATATCCCAACCAGCTCTCTCTCTCATATGGCTTTCATTGTTTTCTCAACTCATTACTCCTTTCAGCATATACTCGGTCGATTTCGATCAGAGCCAACATAACGGGAACCGTCGACGATGATGGACTGGAACTACTTTAAACAGAACTAAAAACATGTCAACTGGTTGGTAATAGTGAGGAGGCAGAGGTGACAGGAAGCTTAATGTAATACTGTCATTTCCTTTCGTGGTGTACTTCTCATGAATACCTACTAATCCATAGTAATATAATAAGTGGAAAGTAATTGTCTGTTACGTGTCCTTGAGTAAACCACTGAAATCGATTTCGATGAAATTTGATGTGCAGATAGTTTCAACGCTGAGGAAGAACATAGGCAACGTAAGAAAGTGTGTTGCCCAAGACATTTATTGGCCCATAGAATATTATGCGAATTAGGGAAAATATATAGTATTTGGAAAAGCTATTTACTTTTTGTTGTGCACATAGTTCCGCGTAGTCAGCGCGTACACAACTTTCCCAAAAGAGCGCGCCCCGCTAAGCACAACAGCGCAGGCGCAGCGCTCGTCCGTCTCCACACTACGAGATGGCGCTGCCATAGAGACGGACCAAATTCTGCTTCCGCCGATTCGCGTATTAATATGTAACGCAGCCAATGAGATTGCTGCTAACGTAGAACCTTTTCTCCTCGCGGATCACACTCGCGCGAGGTATTATAACGAGTGTACAGACCTCCGATTAGTCAGTCTGAATTTGTCTGCACCAGTCTGTACCAGTCTGCATTTGTCTGCAACAGTCTGTACGAGTTCTACATTTGTCTGTACCAGTCTATAATCAAATTTTAGTCTGCACCCAATAAGATTACCTTATTCCTGTACACAGCTATGAAGATAAATTTATAGATACTTTTGTCAAGTATCAGAGATATATGTGAGAATAAGATTAACGTACCAATACCAAAGGAACTTCAGATTGTCAATTGTAAATAGCATCCAGAACCAAGTAAGTAATTTTTATGCTTGTTATTATTTTAATAAATGTGTGTGAAAATTAATCAAGTTGTGTTTAAAGTTGGTCACCGTCAATCTGCTACTCTAAGCGTTTAAGTGGCATTTCTATCGTCTGACCTAACGGCAGAAGATAAGCACGCCACGAGAAGACCACGAGACATATCGCTGACACTCGCCTACTTCGCCTACTTCGTTAGAGCGACAAGTCAAATAATCTGATGGTGTGAGTACTGAAGGTCTTACAGTACTCACACCACACTTTTTGACATACAAACTTAATAGTATTTGCGAAAATTCTCTTAATGATTCTTATGTTCTATGTAATACGATTCAACGTAATTAATACAACGGCCATAAATCCTCAACGTGTACAACCCAGTTTCCAGCTCGTGGTCTAGTGGCTAGCGTTGCTGCCTCTGGATCACGGGGTCCTCGATTCTATTACAGGCACTGATGGGTGTTTTCTCTGCCTGGGGACTGTGTGTTTATGTTGCACCCATCATCATCATCATCATCCGTGGCAGTGGCTAGATTAGACTGTGCAAAAGAAGGAGGTTGTACGGGCGCTGATGGCCGCGCAGTTGAGAGCACCACGAACCGCACATTAATGTGTTCAATCCATGTTATGTTATGTTATCCGGGGACCTAGGAACGACGGACAGGCTCCGCCCCCGCCGCAGCCGCACTGGTCCACAACCCCACGACGACTACCGCAGTCCACTTCATCCCTCCGCCACCCCACACCGAACCCAGGGTTATTGTGCGGTTCGGCCCCCGGTGGACCCCCCAGGGAACGTCTCACTGCAGACGAGTGTAGCCCCTATGTTTGCGTGGTAGAGTAATGGTGGTGTACGCGTACGTGGAGAACTTGTTTGCGCAGCAATCGCCGACATGGTGTAGCTGAGGCGCAATAAGGGGAACCAGCCCGTATTTGTCGAGGCAGATGGAAAAACACCTAAAAAACATCCACAGACTGGCCGGCTCACCGGACCTCGACACAAATCCGCCGGGCGGATTCGTGCCGGGTATCGGTGCTCCTTCCCGCCCGGAAAGCTGTGCGTTAGACCGCACGGCTAACCGGACGGGCTGTTTAATGCATACTTCCATATTATTACTGTTAAACACGAAAGTAAGTCTGTCTGTTACATTTTCACGACTAAACTGCTTCACCCATTTTAATGTAGTATGGTATGGAAATAGCTTGAACGCCGAGGATGAACACAACTAAGAGACGAAAAAAGTTCGACTTATAAGAGGAAAAAGGAGGCAGTGTTCGGCAAACTTTTGTTACCCACGGTACATCCAGACATGCCCACATCCAATATAGCATACCAGAATGTCGGTTCCCTCTAAATCGTATGAATCGTGATGTAATTACCAACTACCACAGCGTTTTGCAGCAAATTATTATTGTTATTACTATTATTATTGTAAAACAGAAGTACACTCACGTATTTATAAATAATTTATTAACTCCAATTCTTTATAGAAAACAGAAATTCATAAAAAGAATTTCAAAGAACATAACTCTACTGACACCTTCAATGTGATGCTTAGGCCTGCTGATTCGTGGCGGAATCGTTGACAAAGCAAGCAGTATTTCTTCGTCGATGGATTTGAGTCTTTCTCCCTTTGATATTTTAATTTAATTCAACGTCGAGAAGCTCAGTTCATATAAAAATGTTGATGAAAATGGGGACAACACATTAACCGCCATATCGAAGATATCTGAATGTTCACTGCTTATGGACAACCAAAATGTATGCTAACGCATTTCGAAAACTTCTTCTGTGCTCTTTAAAATCTGACATTTTCTCTTTCACGTCTAAAGTTAAACAATTCGAAAAATGTTTCGATTCCGCGAATAGAACAAGAACTCGTTAAACATCTTCAACACTCTCTCCAAGATATTGTTTGAAATTCTGCTAAATTAGTACTAAACGTCCTACTATTAGTTCTATCAAAGCCTTATTATTGTCAGTAAGGGAACATACCACAAGTTCAAATACTCGCGTTAACACTTTACCTCCAGATAACCATGATACTTCTGTATGTAGCAAAAGTCTAGTGTGTTGTGATCCTATTTATTGACACAAGAATTGCATATTTAGTGGCTGCATTTCGATGAAGTTTACAGCTTTTGCTAGTTCGTCTATCACAATTTTCAGAGGAGATGGCAAAGAGTTATAGCTTCGTAGTGGATGCGACAATGGTCGGACTGTAACGTAGGAGTTACTTCTCGTAACTTACCGACGAATCTCTTCACTTGGCCTGTATGGAAGTGGTTACATCTGCACAAGCACTAATGCAATCCTCCAACGTCAATTCATTGCTGACCAAGTATTCATTAGTAGCATGAAATATTTCTTCACGGGTTGTACGTTCTGTAGGTCTTTGCAAAGAAATTACTTGCAAGTAGATTCCCATCAACATACCTTATATGGAAAGGAAGTCGTGCATGACAGCCAATATCGGTGGATTCGTCGATCGGAAGTGAGAACTTACGACTGCTCTTTATTTTCTCTTTCAAGGTGTGTTCGGCGTCACTAACAAGGCGGCTGATTGTGTCAGCGGAGAGGAATTTGTGAAATTTCAGTCGCAGCTTCTGAATCAAGGACTATTGTTTCCATTTGTGTACACACAGGCATTAACAATGTTTCGTCTGTTAGGTGTAGTTTTTGTGACCTGTACGTTATTTCTTGTATTTTCTCCCGAACTTCAATTGTTTTTTATTTTGGTCCAACAACCTATGAAAATAATTAACATCTTTACTTAACAGACGGGAATGATTCGTTGACAAACGTCGTTTCTTTTGACTGGGAAGCGTAGCAGTATTACTTGTGTTTTTCATTCACACTATACACTTGGGGACTGGGCATATTTTGTCACCATATCAAAACAAAAATCTGCAAGACAAGTAATTTTCTCTATGTTACCTTTCAACGACTTTCTATTTATTTTTATTTTTTGTATTTCTTTTTTGCGGGGAGGGGCTCTATGGTTTCACTATTTGCGCTCAAGGATGGACTACTGTATACAATGAACTTAGTAGTTTAGTGACACTGTAATATAAAATACTAGTGCAGCAATCACACTATTCGCATTGCTGCAGAGCAGAACTGTCATACAACCGAACTGAAATGCACAAACAGTGGGGAGTCCAGGTTGTAATAACAACAATATTGTTAGCCTCTTTCAGAAGCCTCCTTGTGCGAACTGTTCATTCTTTGTCTACTCTCAGCGCCTGTGGGGCGCTGGAATTGTCTGCACATCCCTGCTTTCTGGGGCAGGTAAATCGACTGCTGCCAGGCCAGTACAACTCACAGCCTTCGTGTGTACGTTCTTGACGGTCCATCGTAACGACTGCAGGGTTCCGTGAGTTTTCGACACACTTCTCGTTGCCCACCTGGCTCTTGGCAACGTGTCCATTCCTAAGCGAGGCGAGGGCGTTTCCCGGCTACCCTCTATCCGCCTACAGAATGGCTACAGTGTCTGCCTCTCAGGCACTCATCGTATGCAGTCCGGCCGGTTTTCTGGCCAGCTTGCGGTGTGAGTCGGCGACGGTCGCTCCTGGATGGAGGTATCACACTCCTTCTCGTCATGAATATTAACATTTTAATACAGAAGATTGAGAGTCACGCCAAAGTGGTCCATGGATAATTACTTGGCTATCGCACTCTCGCTTAGAAAAGGGAAAACGAAGATCTTCTGTCCCTAATCGTAGCACCAACACTTCTGTCCCTAGTGTGGGATATTGTAAAGATATTACATTTTCTGATTGTGCCCCAGTATCTCAAGCCCATTCAACAGTTTACACATATGGTTGCTCTTAATAAATAGACATAAGGGATGCGCAAATAAATAAAGATCAATACAAGTAAACAATAGATGAGTAACACAAATGTGATAACGTCACAGGAGTACAAAACAGATATGCAGTATAGAAATGTAATGAAGACGTGTGAAAATCAAGAATAAGTCACTCACAAAAATACTGTTCATCACGTCACTCGTAGAGTTAAGACATGTGAAAGAAAAATGCACTGTACACTAAAATGATTATCAAAGAGTCATATGTCACAAATACCGGAAAGAGAAACACTAAACACTCCTATAACTACGACATGTGACACAAAAGTAAACTTTCCAACTCAATAATGTTTATAAAAGAGTTTTTTGCCAGAAATGCCAACATGTAAAACACGCAAGGCACTTATAATTAAGACGACCTTACAAAGTAGCATTGATTATCAAAGAGCTCTGTAAAATTGATACAAAATGTATGTCAGATCAAACATTTGGTCACGCAAAACAAAATGTTTTTATCACACACATAACTGGACTGCCAGGGGCAAAGCCTGGCTGGGTTGTATCGGTATCACATTAACGTTTTTACCTACAGTACACATGTTTTCTTACCTCACGAGACGTACGAAAGTAAGATTGGTACCTTATTTTCTGCCTGAACGTGCAATAATTCTGTATAATCAACGAATCACCGATCTTTGGGAGGCCTCCTTCTTGTTTACTTGATGCCTTAATGTCAGCGGTGCGAGTTGCGTCAATGTCAGCAAATTTATTTGTGTACCTAACTTTGTATACCTTTAACTTCGAATATGGTTCAAAATGGCTCCAAGCAGTATAGGGCTTAACACCTGAGGCCATCAGTCCCCTAGACTTAGAGCTACTTAAATCTAACTAACCTAAAGACACCACAAACATAGATGCCCGCGGCAGGATTCGAACCTGCGACCGTAGCAGAAGCCAGGTTCCAGACTGAAGCCCCTAGAACCGCTCTTCCACAGCGGCCGGCTAACTTCGAACATGCAAAGTGATCTTATTTACTAAGTTTCCTAGCGACCGCAGTGCGAGCACTATAGACGAACGCGAATGTCAAAGATATAAAAATAAGTCGTGCGTGTACCTAACTTTGTACATTTTTATCCTTTCATTAAATTCTAACATGCAAAATAACCCAAACATGGTTCAACCCACCTTTCATGCACTACTTTGCAAAGATAAAATGTCTCCTCCGCTAGCTGCAAGGTACCTACGGAACGCCTCTGTATGTTGCAACAGAAATGGTATCAAATGTTGGTGCGTGTTTGGTTTTCACCCTCCACGCTAGCGTCATTACATTTAACACCTCGCACTGTGTTATGACAAATACGGATCCATCACAATGCAGTGTTACTGAGCACACAACAACCAAACAAAAAGTAATGTACATGGAAATGGCAATGCGCCCGAGTGAGCTGTGTGATAATCCCGCAGTATCGTGCTGTCGAATGCGGGCTGTCCCTGCCTGCCTCGCGCTGCACACTACGGCGTCGCACTGAATCCAGGCACACACGTATGCAACCGTCATATCACCTCTAAGATTCAAACCAAGTGTACCACACTCCAGGCACACACAAAAGTGACTATCTAAGCACAACAAATACGTGATGATTACTATGACGGAAAATACACTCCTGGAAATTGAAATAAGAACACCGTGAATTCATTGTCCCAGGAATGGGAAACATTATTGACACATTCCTGGGGTCAGATACATCACATGATCACACTGACAGAACCACAGGCACATAGACACAGGCAACAGAGCATGCACAATGTCGGCACTAGTACAGTGTATATCCACCTTTCGCAGCAATGCAGGCTGCTATTCTCCCATGGAGACGATCGTAGAGATGCTGGATGTAGTCCTGTGGAACGGCTTGCCATGCCATTTCCACCTGGCGCCTCAGTTGGACCAGCGTTCGTGCTGGACGTGCAGACCGCCTGAGACGACGCTTCATCCAGTCCCAAACATGCTCAATGGGGGACAGATCCGGAGATCTTGCTGGCCAGGGTAGTTGACTTACACCTTCTAGAGCACGTTGGGTGGCACGGGATACATGCGGACGTGCATTGTCCTGTTGGAACAGCAAGTTCCCTTGCCGGTCTGGGAATGGTAGAACGATGGGTTCGATGACGGTTTGGATGTACCGTGCACTATTCAGTGTCCCCTCGACGATCACCAGAGATGTACGGCCAGTGTAGGAGATCGCTCCCCACACCGGGAGCCGGGTGTTGGCCCTGTGTGCCTCGGTCGTATGCAGTCCTGATTGTGGCGCTCACCTGCACGGCGCCAAACACGCATACGACCATCATTGGCACCAAGGCAGAAGCGACTCTCAACGCTGAAGACGACACGTCTCCATTCGTCCCTCCATTCACGCCTGTCGCGACACCACTGGAGGCGGACTGCACGATGTTGGGGCGTGAGCGGAAGACGTCCTAACGGTGTGCGGGACCGTAGCCCAGCTTCATGGAGACGGTTGCGAATGGTCCTCACCGATACCCCAGGATTAACAGTGTCCCTAATTTGCTGGGAAGTGCCGGTGCGGTCTCCTACGGCACTGCGTAGGATCCTACGGTCTTGGCGTGCATCCGTGCGTCGCTGCGGCCCGGTCCCAGGTCGACGGGCACGTGCACCTTCCGCCGACCACTGGCGACAACATCGATGTACTGTGGAGACCTCACGCCCCACGTGTTGAGCAATTCGGCGGTACGTCCACCCGGCCTCCCGCATGCCCACTATACGCCCTCGCTCAAAGTCCGTCAACTGCACATACGGTTCACGTCCACGCTGTCGCGGCATGCTACCAGTGTTAAAGACTGCGATGGAGATCCGTATGCCAGGGCAATCTGGCTGACACTGACGGCGGCGGTGCACTAATGCTGCGCAGCTAGCGCCATTCGACGGCCAACACCGCGGTTCCTGGTGTGTCCGCTGTGCCGTGCGTGTGATCATTGCTTGTACAGCCCTCTCGCAGTGTCCGGAGCAAGTATGGTGGGTCTGACACACCGGTGTCAATGTGTTCTTTTTTCCATTTCCAGGAGTGTATATTCACAAAATACAGCGTGTTGTTAACAGTCAACTATAATTTTCGGTTCCGCCACTGCTATACAATGCTCTGATGAGCCACATACGGTCCCAGGCTGCGTGTAATAAATATATCAACCTCGCTCTCGTGATCATAAACTGCGTAGCCATTGTGTGCTAGTACCTGTCCTACTGAGAATGGGGCCTCTTACTAGTGGAAGATCTTTGCAATCTTTTTCTTTTCGGCATCCGACGGCCCTTTTTACTCTCACGAGAACTCGGTCGTCCTTTTTCCCAGCACCCTCTCCCGCTCTATACTTTTCATCACCGTCTCCATTATGAACTGTCGGGCCCGATTCAAGCGTTGGTGTCCAGTCTCCTTCTCTCCTCCCATTGGAAGTTTGACCGACCTGCCAGCCACGGATCTCTCCGGTTTTCTGGAACTGTACTTCTACTGGTATGTATCCCGTATTACAGTGCGCGACTTCATGGAAGTACCTGTCTATCTTCGGTAGGTACATGACCCAGGCATTGTCTGTCAGAACCAGTCTGCTAAAGCATGTACCGTTCAGAAGGATTGGGTCGACGGTTTGTAATTGAGGAGATTGTCACTTTGGTCCCTTCCTTTTCTAGTCCTGCCGTCCATCTCGGAGATGTGAGAGTTGTAGCGTGGTCCGAGTGAACTCTCTTGGGCCTACCCCACGTGATCTTCCGTCAAAACGTTTACACAGCGTTTCGTTGTGGTGCGGTTTGTGGCGTAAAGGCTGAAGTGCTTAGTAAATGCGTCCGCGACAACGAAAATAAACTGCCTCCCGAACAGTCCCTTCGGCAGGTGCTACAATATCGACACACGCAACGTCATTTGAATCTTCTGGTGTGACGGCATGCATTTCACCTCGTACAATCGCGTTCGGGTGTTTTACCCGCTGGCACATGTCACATTTCCTAACTATGTCTGCAACCTTCCGTCTGAGTACGACACGTTTCCACTCCTTCGCTTCCAAAATTCCTTTAAGGGAACAAATTTTTCACCTTATTCCCTCAAATTCCACCGGAAACATACCGTTCGCTCGACTGTGCACAGTATTTCTCATTCGCACATCCTCTCCACCAACATCGTAGATCAGAATGTTCATCACTTCCCGGATTTCTGGCTGTTGCTCTTGGACTGCTGCTAATTCTCTCCTATATTGTCGGATGCACGCCTGATCCCTTTGTTGTAACGTTACAGTTATAACCTCATTACTTTCTCGCTCGACATCTACGTCGCCGTTCTCACGCGAAGGATTTAGGTTTAACTAGACGGAAAATTTGTTGTAGTTACCAGGAAATAAGCGATTTTCCGATCGAATTCCTGAACCGCCATGGCCCAACGCACCACTCTGTTACTCGTGTACCTGACGTTTCTTAGGAACATTAAAGCATGGTGGTCTAAATATAAACGGTTTTCCAGCCAAGCAGGTAGCTCCTAAACTGTTTTGTCGCATTGACAGTGGCAACCATTTCTAGTTCTATAGTGAAATACCGTGTCTCTGGATCCAGAAACTTCGGGCTGCACGTACCCACAGTGTGCACATTTCCATCATTGCCTTCCTGTTGTAGTCTTCCCTCAATGATCTGAGCACTTGTGTCGGTGGAGAGAAGGAAAGCTGCCAAGAATTCAAGACGCGCCAAACAAACACTGTCATGAAATGCAATCTTAACATTCTCAAACGCATTTCCTCGTCTCCACTTGTTGCCCTTCTTCAACAGCGCTCATAGAGGACTCAGCATCTGTGAGGGCAAGGTACCCCCGACAAAATGAAATCAGCCCCAAGAACTGTATTAAATCTCTTAAGCGGAATGGACATTTCATTTTCGTATTTTCCATTAATTTGCACTTTTCGAGACGGAAAACTCTTACGTGGCAAGTCGTTTCTTCAAATGCAGACGCGACATTTAATTCGTCGATATAGGGAACATAAAATTGCCTCACCTCTTGTGTAATTATAACATTCAGGACCCTCATAAATGACGAACACAAATCCTTAAGCCTGAATGGTACTCAGTGTAACGTACTGTTGCTCTTCAAAAAAGAAGGCAGTGTATTTTCTGCAGAATCGATCGAGCTCAACTTGATTGAAACAGATAGTAATGTCAAAGGTTGACAGTCAAATTTTTCCCGAGAACTGGTGCAGTGTGTCGTAAAGGTTCGGGCCTCGTTTTATCTGCCTCAATGTGATCGTTTATCATCCTCGCATCGAGGCAACAACGGACCGATCCGCTTTCTTAAGCACAATCGCGAGGAGGTACGTAATTCCACTGCGTCCACAGCCTGTACCGCTTTTCCAGGTTACTGAGTACGCTTTCCTTGTCAGCGACCGGTAACACATTTTCAGAGAGAGCAATTGTTCGCTCGCGAACATTCACATCAGCCATTTTGAAGCAGACCTATGACGTATGCCAATCAGCTGATAAGTTTTTGTTAACTGAAAACTATAGACATACCGGTGGCGCTCGAAGTAATTACAAATAAATACATCCACTTTTTACATTGAAGATCCAAAGAAACTGGGGACAGGACAGTGGGGGAAGAAGCAAATGGACAGAGAGTGATGGAGCAGATGGACACAGAGAGATTCAAGAAGAGAGGGTGGGCACAGAGAGTCGAGAGGAAGAGAGAGACAGTGGGTGGAAGAGGAAGTTGACAGATGGAGGGAGAGAGGTAGATGGACGGAGAGGGGCACAGGAGATGAACAAAGAGAGGAGGAAGGAGGATATGGGCTAATGAAAGATATACAAATCCGGGCAATGCTGCATCATCAGACTGGATGTAGTCGTATACACTGAAGAGCCAAAGATACTGTACCTCTGCCTGGAATCGTGTAGGGTCACCGCGTAATCGCAGCAGTGCCGCAAGACGACGAGGCATGGACTGAAGTAGTGTTGAATGGAACTGACACCATGAATCCTGCAGCGCTGTCCACAAATCCGTGAGAGGGGGAGGAGATCTCTTCTGAACAGCATGTTGCAAGGTATCTCAGATATGCTCAATAATGTTCATATCTAGGGAGTCTGGTGGCCAGCGGAAGCGTTGGAACTCAGAAGTGTGATCCTGGAGCCACTCTGAAGCAATTCTGGACGTGTGGTGTGTCGCAGTCCGTTGGGAAGCACAATGGACATGGACGGATGCAGGTGATCAAACAGGATGCTTACACACGTGTCACCTATGAGAGTTGTATCTAGACATGTCAGAGGTCCCCTATCAATCAAACTGCACACGCCCCACACCATTACAGAGCCTTCATCAGCTCGAACAGACCCCTGCTGACATGCTGGGTCCATGGATTCATAAGGTTGTCTCCATACCCATAGACGTCCATCCACTCTATAGAATTTGAAACGAGATTCGTCCGATCAGGCAACAAGTTTCTAGTCATCAGCAGTCCAATGTCGGTGCTGACGGGCCCAGGCGAGGTGTAAAGCATTGTGTCGTGCATTCATCAAGGGTACTCGAGTGTGCCTTCGGTTCCGAAAGCCCATATCGGTTATGTTTCGTTGATGCCTGTCACTTGTTGATGGCCCAGCATTGAAATCTGCAGCAATTTGGGGAAGGGTTGCACTTCTGTCATGTTCAACGATTCTCTTCATTCGTCATTGGTCCTGTCTTTGCAGGATCTTTCTTCGGCCTAGCGAAGTCGGAGATTTGATGTTTTAGCGGATTCCTCATATTCACGATACACTCGTGAAATCGTGGTACTGGAGAATGCTCACTTCATTACTACCTTGGTGATGCTGTGTACCATGGCTCGTGCGCCGACGGTAGCACCGCATTCAGTCTCGCTTAAAACTTTATAATCTGCCATTGTAAGAGCAGTAACCGAACTAACAACTGCACCGGACACTTCTTGTCTTATGTAGGCATGCCCACGTGGTTCTGCCTGTTTACATATCTCTGCAATTGAATACGCATACCTATACCAGTTTCTTTGGGGCTTGAGTGTAATATTTTTAATTTCATCATTTGTCTGTTTGTCAAAGGTCAAACTATTGTAGAATGGAATCTTTCGAAAGAATGTGAGACCTAGAAAAACCTACAACTTCACAATTTGTACTGCTTTCAGGTTTAAAATATTACTTTCACAGGACTAAATTTAAAAAAATGACAACTGACTCCAGTTAGGTTTCAATGTTCGTTTTTTACATTCGTAAACCATCGGCCTATCCAATCAGCCATTGAAACAGGTGTGAAAGGCTCGTCTTTGTCGTAATTCTACCGACGTATAGTTGTACGTGTTCGAATAGTGACTTTCAAGAGAAATGATACGATGAGCTAAATTACAGTGAATCTCGACATGTACTGTATCTTAACTATTATGTTGCTTATAAACTGACGATGTAAACACCAAGCTGAAGCTCCACAGACCGTTAAAGTTGTGAACACTATCAATTCAGAACTTGGGCATGTGCAATTCTCTGTTCTTGGACTCTTAATTATTAGCGCCGTGCTATCTTTCTGCCTCTCACTGTGCATATTAAGGAACCACACATAAAAATATCTGAATTTATAGCAGTTACCCCTTGTATAGTGACGGTAGCACTACCTTTGTATGTGTGAACTTTTTATCAACATATGAATCCCACGGTGTGTCAAGCGCTGTGGAAGAGTAGTTTTCACATTAAAGATAGTACCTTCTAAAGGTGAATTAAATGTAGTTCTATGAGGTACTCAATACTCTTGCAAAGACTAAACAGAAAAGTAAACCCTTTCATTCTAGTGTTTTAGATTAGAAATGAATACGGTTGAAGATTTTGCTTATGTCCTTCTCGCGATGACGTGAGGTAAAAGACTTGGAATTTCTGATACTGAAGGCAGAGTCTACAAAGCGTAGCACGAAGCGGGAAGCTAATGGCTTTCTGGTGGCTTGTGTGTGTTCGCGGCATCACAAGCGCTCTTACCAGCCAATACCGATTGTTTTCCCGTTATCGCAAATAACTGCAGCACCAAAGGATCCAGTGTGTTATGTGGCAAACGTAAGATCCCCGGACTATATAAGTAGCAGCAAGGCATGGAGAAAACTTTCAAGTAAGGCGTTAATAGATTGCGGAACTCTTGTATTATGAGGCTAGTTTAGGTCCGATTACGGTCGTGCAACGCAACAGCCGCTGGGAAGCAATTGTCCTTAATTGTGGTTCAGTCTTGAGGTGTCACCTTTGACATGGGACTCGTTCTTCAGACGACACCACACACTCATTCTCATGTAATAGGTTATTTACACAGGGTAAGTGGGTCCACTAAGATGTCTAACATCGTATTTCAACGGCGAATGCTGCAGTAAATTACACAACATTTGCTCATTTGCATTTGTTTGGAGCGGTTCTAGGCGCTACAGTCTGTAGTACCGCGCGACCGCTACGGTCGCAGGTTCGAATCCTGCCTCAGGCACGAATGTGTGTGATGTCCTTAGGTTGGATAGGTTTAAGTAGTTCTAAGTTTTACGGGACTGATGACCTTAGAACTTAAGTTCCCTAGTGCTCACAGCCATTTTTGCATTTGTTTGTTCGCGTGCTGCACTCCGCAGGAAAGATAATGCAGAATCCCATCATTCCCTAGATGGGTGACAGTGATTGCGTAACAATTGATCTTCCTTTTCTTTTTAAGCTGTCAGTCTTCTTACTGGTTTGATATGGCCCTCTGCAAGTTCCTCTCCAGTATACTGTTCATCTCAGAGCAGCAAACGTAACCTGCTTTTTCAAATATTTCTTTTCCGATTTCTTCACATTTTTCATGCAGCCAGTTTGCCTTAGCTTCTCTGCATTTCTTACTTATTTCGTTCCTAAGTGAATTGCATTTATGTGTTCCTGAAATTTCTTGAAGACTTTCATACTTGTTTCTTTCGTCGATCAGCTGAAGTATTTAACCTGTTATTCAAGTTTTCTTCGCAGTTATCTTCCAGGTACCTACAATTTTCTTTCCTACTTTCGTTATTGCCCTCTTTAGAGATGTCCATTCCACTTCAATTGTACTCTCTGGTGACCTACTCATTATCGTAGTGTCTATTTCTCAGAGTACTTCAAGCCTGTTATTCGTTAGAAATTCCACATCCGACTTCTTTGTACACTTATTCGTTCTGGCTGGTCTCTTAAACTTTTCTACTCTTCATCACAACTAAATTGTGATCTGATTCTATATCTGCTCCTGGATTGACGCCCGTCTTAACTCTGGCGTTTTGAGCATATCTTTGATACTACTGACCCAGCTGTGAGTTATCACTTTGTGTTCCGAGCAGCTGATGAGGTACTGTGCACCAGTATGGCTCCATAACACTTTCACTGTCTCGTGGAATTCATGCAACATCGCGCCAGCACTCTCACAGAACATATGAGGGAGCTACATATAGCTTTTCAGGCGTATATAATCCAGATGTTATTCAGTATATATCTCCAAAAAGCGCAGAAAAAGTTCGTGTTTTAATCACAGACCTTCAATAAAAAGAAATTCTCGTTGGCGTTTTGCATTATCCAAAGACACAACACGACGTTCTGAGTTGTGCCAGGTTTACTCGTTGTTTCTTTGTTTCCGACAGTGTTTTGATTCAGTAGCACAACTAGACCTAGTGCAGAGATTGCTCGTATGACAATAGTATCCAGCATTTGACGAAATCGAGGAAATGCGCAGCTGTCAACCTGGACTAAAATATATCCAGTGACTCAGAAGTAATGTCTGCAGTGTCCAAAAGGGGTCCGTTAGATTCGCACCCGATAATGTTATTCGAACCCCAATCTTCAGCAAGCGACGCGAAGTTGGGGACAGCGGAACGCATGTGACATGTAATACCATATAGTGTGGCCCGCAGAGCCATCTTTGTTTTCGTCATGATACACAGAACAAAAATCTACGTACAATAAAAGACATGATAATACAAAGAGCAACAGGACCCAATGATCTCAACATGTTCATAGAATTTCAATGACAACAACAGAGCAGCGTAGGAATATCTGTTCTGTTGTTGCCTAATTAGTGGCGTGACTACAGAAGCTACCCCAGCTGCAGCTTTGCTCTATATTTGTTGTACCGCACATGGGATTCCACATGTAGGAACCTACAGAAATGTCTATTCGCCTAGTAGTTATATACTTTTCCGACAGTTGCTCTGTAGTCATCGAAAACTATATCTACGTTGTATCGTAGGCGTTTATATAAACAACAAAATGTATGTGCTCGTTTCTATAAAACCGTAAATCTTCGAACGTTCTGCACAGATTCCTTTGAAATTTTGACACAGCACTTCATTCGAATATGCGCTTGTTTTTATTCCCCAATTTGTTAAATAAGTGTAATACATAAATAAATATACAGCGTGATTATTTCCACACTGTACAAACTTAGAGATTGACCAATGAGAGGAAACGAAACAAAAATGGCCCAATGAACTTATGGCTGGAAATGCATGGTTCCCATGCTGGAGATCATTTCTCCAGTTATATATTGTTATACAGACTGCGGTCTAATACGCACTGTACCACGCAGCCACAATTACAGCATGTGTTGAAAACGGCTTCTATGTGCCTCAACGCATGCGTGTAGGCGCCTCACACGATCACATCTGTCAGGCTCCATCCAAACAGTGTGAAAGGCAGCAAGAATACGCTGTTTCACTGTCTCCACATCTGGAATGTGCTCTGCATAAACATTACTTTGGAGATAGCCTTATAACCAGAAGTTGCATGGGTTAATATCCGGTGAACGAGCAGGCCATGCGACTGGATCTCCTTGTAACACATATATCGATTAGAAGTAGGTTTATATTATGTAACAGTGTATCTGTAATTAAGATGTGTGTATTATTTGTTGATTAATGTCATATATTTGTGACAGAAACTTTAAGGTATTGTAATGTCTATAAGGAAAAAGCTAAATGATATTTAAAATAATGATTTTTTTTAAATATGTGTACATTTAGAAGTAAAACATTGTATATTGGAAGCTTTTTCATGCTTAGAGCACTTGTAAAATGTAAAAGATGTAGGGAATTCCCTCCGCAACGGAAGTGGCTTGGCGCGATGCAAAAGGTGGTTTTGTCGGTCGAACTGCGCGGCTCCTTGATGTGAACGGTACGTAGCCAGTGGCTAGATGTTGCACGGTACACATCGGCGGCGCCAAGGGAGGCAATCAGAAGCCGAAGGAATTTTGCCTCGGACGTGGATTTGGCTGTTGCATGGTACTCTCGGCAATAAGGAATGGTTCTAAGACATTAAAATCCGACGCCAAGAAGAAATTTTATAGACCATTCAACCATCAAGAGCCGTGAGTGCAGTTAGCTGCCATGTCGCTTGCCACAACAACTTCGCCACTGCTCCACAAGCTTCATGCATACAGATATGTATCAGAGCATGGACCAGTTAATTTGTGTGAGTGATTTTAATAATAATAATCCAAGTGCTATAAACCTGTGTTCAGAACCATAAACTGTATCCTGGTCATGAACCTATGCAGGATCACCTCCTAAGTGGTTATAAAACCAGGTATACTGTTTCAAATGAACTAGTGATTTCTTCATGTTTGTCAAATGTGCAAGGATTAGCAAGAGTTAAAATGTTGCTAAAGTGCTCTCATTTATAGCAAAGTATCGTTTTGCAAAAATTCAGTGCAAAGAATGTACAAATATTACTGTCTAAAATACCTGCTTCACAGGTGACAAAAAATCTATTATTACTACTAAGTAAATGTGATATATTTCTATAAATTGGAGTATAAACAGTGTGATTGTTTTATTGTTTATTTTAATTCTGTTATTTGTATGTCAGTTAAGTCAGAAGCCACTCCTGGCCCATTTTTATTCTGCAGTTCTTGCAGGAACATTTCAGTACTGATCCAAGTAGCAATATTGAATGTAGCTCTTATTAGCGTGAGTTTGGTACGATTTTGCTTTCTGTGATTACTAGTATGTGCATAACGTTAGAGATATGTCCGGACGTTAACGGTGAAATGGGCTGGAGCTGCATCATGTAACATCAACATAAGCCTTTGAATGATCAATGGTACTTCTTCTAGCAGGGGAGGCAAAGTTATCCGCAAGAAACGTCGATAATTCCGACCTGTTAGGCGACATTGAAGGAAGACTGGTCCCAAACTACAGTCGCTAAATGTTCCGGCCCATATATTCCGGTTACACCAATGGTGAAGATTCGAAGTAACCATACCATGGGGGTTCTGCGTACTATCCCACAGGTGACTGTTATGAAGATACCACTCCGTGTGAAGGTTGCCTCATCTGTGAATAGGACTGATGACACAAATCCCGGAATTACGGTTGCCTGGTGAAGAAGCCAATGGCAAAACTGCTCCCGATGTGGAAAGTCTGTCGCTAGTAAGCCCTGCACACGCTGTAAGCGATAAGGGTAGTAACAGTTGTCATGCAGAATGTTACACACGGTTGTCAGGCTGTACTGGCGAGCCAACTGCCTGGTGTTGACACGGCGGTCGCCTTCCACAATCACATTTTCCTGCAAGTCTGGTGTCCGAACATTTCTGGTACGTCCTTTTTCCTGAAATGACACTGCCTCTGACAAGCGGCGAAACAATGTTGCAAACACTGAATGCTGTGGTTGTCATCGGCGGGCATAGGTCTGCTGGATCGAGCTTGCTGCTCGTCGCCCTTTGCCATTTGCCTTTCCGTAAGGAAACACCATGTGGGCAAGCTGTTCATTATAATAAGGAACCATTGTGTACAGCGCTGTATCACATCCACTACAAGGAGAGCCAGCAAGAGAAGTGAATCGAACACTACTTTATTAATCTCTATGCTAGGAGGGTGCTCTAGGGCATGATGTATGAGGAACAGTACCATCCTCCAGGATGAAACATTCATATTGTAGCTGTGACCGCTTGATACATCGCGTATTACCCCGCAAACCATGATTGAATAAATGATCTACCATGGAAACCAAGCGGTTCCGCCCATAAGTTCATTAGACTACTTTTGTTGCCTATTCTCTCATCGATCAGTCTATAGAGTTTGTACATGGCGGAAAAAATCATCCTGTGTAAAGGGAGAACATTATTACCAAACATTTCGACAAGCTCTTGACCGATTAACTTCAAATTGTTACACAATACTCTAATGCATATTCGGACGGACATCACATTTACGTAGTTAACACACACACACACACACACACACACGCACACACACACGCACGCACACGCACATGCACACACACACACACACACACACACACACACACACACACACACACACACAGCGAAACATAAACAGCAAACAAGAAAGTAGTGTTTGTGGCATTTCGGCTTGCGATTTGAATGCTACTACAAAATCTGAATCTGCAGGAGCAGTAAAGAAGGCTCAAGATTAGCGAGAGAGGGGAAGAGATGGAAGCAAGGGTGTGAGGTACTGGACGTAGAAAGCAGAAAGGAGGGGACGGACAGAGAAAGGGAGCAGGAGGAGCTACAGAGAGATGGAGAGGAAAAGGAGGACATTGGAAGGGGCAGGGATGCGACAGACAGAGACAGGAAGAGAGAGATGGGTGAGCAGAAGGCGGGTAGGGAGAGGGGAGCAGGTTGTGGACAGAGAGAGTGAATAGGAGAATGAGATCGACAAAAAGAGGGAGATGAGGAGATGGACACAAACGTGTACTTTTTCTATTCTTTATTTTCCATTTAACCACACTGAGCCACAGCAACGTGTGGCCGGGAACAGCTAGTTACAATTATGTGACTTCTGAAATTTTCCCGGCGTATTTGTTCTTCTAATGATTTCCAGGTAGGCAGCCGGATCCCGTCGACATTCTGCCACGATATTTCGGCCCAGAGACGTCCGGCCATCATCAGGTGATTACACAACTACTGAAGAGCCCAGTTTTTTTCTTTATTGTTATGGTGATCACCTCATACAAAGGCGGGCTGTCAGCAGCAGAGTACGCCGCTCTTCAGCCTTGAGTTTGACAATAAGTATTACATACAGACGGCACAGAGAATACAATGAAAACGGCGGGCAAAAAATGTAGACACTAAAAAGCAAAAATACATGGAGCCGTTCACACTGGACGAGAAAGATCACTAACACTAGTTGACATGGCGCACATAACATGGATGACGGCGACGGCACACGTGAAGAGTGGTGGCGTGACGGCGAAGGAACACAAAACACAAACGAAGGCAGACACACGAGACACTGATGGCGATGATCTCCTGCACGCGAATGTTCACTGAGTGTGTGCGAGTCTGTGGACCTGCCAAGAGAGGAGGAAGAGGAAGGGGAGTGGGAGAGGGAGGGCAGATGCCATGGGCAGGGGAGATAGGGGGAGGGGTGGAAGGGGGAAGCCCAGGGGGAAGAGGGGTGGAGAAAGGGGACGGGGGAAAAGGAAAGAGGAGGGTGCCAATAGGAAAGCACACAGGAAGTGGGGGTGGGGAGGATCAAAGTTGATAGGAGGGGTAGATGGAGGGGAGGAGGACATCATCAAGGAGGGGGAGCTAGCGGGTGCCACCTTGGGAGAAGGTAAGTAGGGTGGAGAGTTGGAGACTGGGTGGGACGTGGGATTATAGGCGCGGCAGCGGGCTGGGGTGGGAGAGGATGGGCGAGACAAGTGGGTGAGGAGGGTTGAGTTTGTGAGAGGTGTACAGGATCTGTATCCTTCCAAGGAAAAGGAGGAGGTGGGGAAACTCAATGAGATCATACGGGATCCGCGTGGGGGAGGGGAGACGGATGCGATAGGCGAGGTGGAGAGCATGGCGTTCAAGGATTTGAAAGGATTTATAAAAGGTAGGGAGGGCGGAGATCCAGGCCAGATGGGCGTAACGAAGGATAGGGCGGATGAGGGATTTATAGGTGTGGAGGATGGTGGAGGGGTCCAGACCCCACGTACGGCCCGAAAGGAGATTGAGGAGATGGAGTTGGGAGTGTGCCTCGGCTTGGATTGTCTGGAGATGGGGGTCCAGGAGAAGCGACGGTCGATGGTGACGCCAAGGTACTTGAGGGTTGGGGTGAGGGCGATAGGACGGCCATAGGTGGTGAGATAGAAATCAAAGAGGCGGAAGGAAGGTGTGGTTTTGCCTACAATGATCGCCTGGATTTTGGAGGGACTGACCTTGACCACCACTGGTTGCACCAAGCGGTGAACTGGTCAAGATGGGATTGGAGAAGGTGTTGGGAGCAATGCAGGGTGGGGGCAAGGGCAAGGAAGACGGTGTCATCGGCAAACTGGAGAAAGTGGACGGGGGTGACGGTGGCAGCATGTCCGCCGTATAAAAAAGGTACAGAAGGGGGGAGAGGACGGAGCCTTGGGGCACAACAGTGGAGGGAAAAAAGGTGTAGGAATCTGTGTACTGGATGGTGATGTAGGAAGGACGGTGGGAGAGAAAGGAGCCGATCAGACGGACGTAGTTAATGGGAAGGGCGAAGGTTTGGAGCTTGAAGAGGAGACTGGAATGCCATACGCGGTCATAAGCTCGTTCGAGGTCTAGGGAGAGGAAGATAGCGGAGCGACGGGAATTAAGCTGGTCAGAGAGGAGATGAGTGAGGTGAAGGAGAAGGTCATCGGAAGAGAAGGATGGCCAAAAGCCACACTGGGTAACGGGGAGGCGATTTTGGAGGAGATGATGGTGGATGCGTCGGGTGAGGATAGATTCGAGAACCTTGCTGAACGCTGAGGTAAGGCTCATGGGACGGTAGGAAGAGACAGCGGACGGTGGTTTGCCAGGTTTAAGGAACATCAGAATATGGGAGGTTTTCCACAGGTCGGGGTGGTAACTGGTGGACAGGACTACATTGTAGAGCCTGGCCAAGGTGGAGAGGTAAGAGACAGGAGCTTCACAAAGGTGACGGTAGGTGACACAATAGTGACAAGGAGCGGTGTTGTGTTTTGTGCGGAGTTAGCAATGAGATCCTGCGTTGCGATAGGGGCATTGAGTTCTGTGTGTGCAATGTAGCCCAAGTACTGGAAACCAGGCATGAGGGGAGGGACAGAGGTGTCAGTTCGATCGCGGACATCCGGGAAGAGGGAGTAATCGAACTGGGGATCATCGGGGATGGAAAATACATCAGACAGGTAGGAGGCAAAGTGATTGGCCTTACCAAAAGTGTCAGGGAAGGGGTGATCATCATGGAGAAGAGGATAGTAGGGAGAGGGTTTAGTTCTGGTAAGGCGACAGAAGGCTGACCAGAACTTGGGCGAGTTGATAGGTAGGGTAGCAGTTAAACGGGTGCATGTCTGTCGCCAGTCCCGGCGTTTCTTGGCTGCGAGCAAATTACGAATGTGTCGCTGGAGTTGCCGGTCGTAGTGTGTCCGGGTCACACGTGTGGAGGAAGGCACAGTAGAGACGGTGGGATTCACAGAGGAGGAGGACGGCCTGTGGCGGTAAGGTAGGACGGTGGGGCTGGATGGCGACAGTAGGGACGTGGGCCTCCATGGCCTCAGACAAGGTCTGCTGGAGAAAGGAGGCAGCATGGGTGACATCGTCAGGGTGGCAGTAGGTGAAGGGGTGGCTATCGACCCGGGTGGGGAGGGTATCCCAGTAGACATTCCAGTTGGCACAGGAATAGTCATGGACGTACTTAGGGGGAGGGTCATTACGAGGGTCGGGGCGGGGGCGACGACTGTCTGAAATGGTGAGGAGGACAGGGAGATGGTCGCTACCAATAGGTTCCAGGACATCCATAGTTATGCAGCCAAGGAGGTTGGGGATGGAAAGGACAAGATTGGGAGTGGAGTTGGATTCAGGACGGGTGTGCTGGGGGATGGGGATGAGGTCGCCTTGAAGGGAGGAGGGGAACCGATGCCACCGCCGTATCTGGGCGGCAGAACGACTGTGCATGTTGAGGTCGGTTGCGATCACGTAGGAGGAGAAGGTATGCGGTCAAGGTGGGAGAGGAAGTCGAAGGGAATAGGGGCGTTAGGGTGGACATAGATGGTGGCGCAGGTAACGGTAAGGCCAGGGAAGAAGAGACTAAGGATCAGGTGTTCAGTGCGGTCGGGAAGGAGAGGTTGGAACCGAACACAGATATGGCGGTGGTGACCAATAGCAACCCCGCCATGCACAATCGGGAGGAGATTATCGGAATGGTGAAGGAGGTAGGGCGAAGTGTGGACGGTGTGGTGGGGTTGTAGGAAGGTTTCATTGAAGAGGAATGCATCCACGCGGTGGGTGGCAAGGGTGTGCAGGAAGAGGTTCTTGTTGGCAGCAAGGGAGCGGATGTTGTTGAAAAGGATATGGTGCTGTCGCGCCACGTCTGGGATTTAGACAAGGGTGTCAAGATGGGAGAAGGTGGAATGGGCCTCGTTGTTGGAGTAGGTGGCGAGAATTTTTAGGTGGAAAATGGAACGGGCAGTGAGGGATATCTGTTGAATGGTATAGGGGCGCTGAAAAGGATAAACATTCTGAAGGACGATGGTGAGGAATCTGATGATGTCCTTAGCAGTAGGGGGAGGACGAAGGGAATTGCTGGGAGGGGCGAGGGCGTCCAGAGGGCAGACAGGAACGGTGAGCTCAGGAGTGGTTGGAGGGGGTCGGGCCTTACATTTCTGGGAGTAAGTAGGATGAGGGAGGTTACAGGTATTACAGGAGGGGGGAGGGGACTGGAGATTGGGGCACTGCCTTAGAAAGTGGGCTTGCCTACAGTGCAGGCAGGTGAGGGCATCGTGGCACTCAGATGTCGGGTGTGCCTTATACCACAAGCACCTTTGGCAGCGAAGGGATTGAGGAGGGGTACGGGAAGGGTCAACTTGGTAGTAGCGGTGAAAGAGAAGGGCACCCTCCTTAAGGAGACTGTCGATGGAGGGGGCGTGTTCGGAAAAGACCCAGTATAAGGCAGGTGGGGCTGGTGGAGTTATGGATGCGGCGAACCGCACGCACCTCCAGATGGGGATGCGCCTTCAGCTCCACCAGCACCTCCTCCTCCGTGATCGCCGGACTAAGCCGAATGATCATGGTGGTGAGGGTCGGTGGGCGACGTGGGGGTTGGGGTTGGTGGGAGGGAGACGGGGATGGAGCAGGGGTGAGGGAGGCTTTAGGGCCAAAGTGGGTGACAGTGATGCGGGTCAGGAGGTCCGTGTGGAGGGTAGGGTTGGGGGAGGAGATAAGCACCAAATCACGGCGAAGAGTGAGGAGGGAGATGGGGGCACCAGGAAAATTCTGGCGAAGCAAGAGGGTGAGGTTCCGGGCTTCAAGAAAAGAGGGATCAGGACGGGCGAGTAGGTAGCGGTAGGAGGAGTGGGTGGTGGTGGAGGAAGAGGAGGAGGGGCAGGTGGGGAGACATCCATGGCATCATGGGTTGGGGACGGCGCACAAGCCTTTTTGGGAGTAGAGGAGGCAGGGGTACCACTGGGGCGCTTGACGGCGGCGGAGGAGGTGTGGGGGATGGGGGGAGTGACAGGTCGCGGTGCTGAAGTCGGCGCTGGAGATGGTGAGGGCGATGGTGAAGGCGACGGTGAAGAAGACGACGGTGAAGGCGAAGGGGAGAGTGGAGCGTGAGCCGTAGCTCTCCGGGCAACTACCCTAGCGGGGTCGCAGAAACGGAAGGAGCAGATGGAGAGAGGAGAGGGAAGGGATCAGGGGAGGCACAGGAGGGAGGAGCCGGCGATGGGGCGACAAATAGGGAGGGAGATGGGAGAGTGAGGAGTGGGGAGGATGGACTGAGGGGGGAGTGATGCGGCACACCATGTGATAGTGGTGGCAGCGGCTGAGGGGGAGGTGTATATGATGGCAGTGTTGGTGGCTGTAGAACAGGTGGTGTGGTTTGACGTTATGATAAGAGGAAAAACACAGGACAAGACAAGGAAGCAAAAGAGAGACGGTCAGGGCGACGAGAGACACAGAGTAGAAGGGGATGGAGAATGACGAAGGAAGAAGGAGACTGGGGCCGAAGCGCCACTCTGCTGACGCTGGCGGTGGGACGACACACCCGGCTGGCTGGGAGGTGGGGACGCCTCCGCTGCTGCTTCTGCTGCTGCTGCTGCTGCTGGAGGCAGCTAGGGCCACTGCTGGCTGCTGGCGAGAACCGCTTCTGGCTGCTGGCTGGACTGCAGCACGTCGACGGGCTGGCTGGCTGGCTGGCACCTGCAACACCTATCGCTTCGAGTGGTACCGTAACAGCACAATCGAAGGGCGGTATTCAAGCAAATTACCACCGGAGATGAATAGCCCAGGTGCAGTCGCGGTATTTATGCCGAATCTCGCGCATGCGAAATTTACTGGCATCCTACAGCGCATGCGTCAAGTGTTGACATGCGCGGCATTGGCGAGTTGTACGTGCTGGCCTCGGTGGTGAAAATAACAGTTCATCTAGTCATTGAGTATCGAATGACGCTGTCGATTCCGCTGTGATTGTATAATTTTAATAATAGGATTCCAATTTTTGTCCAGCTGAAAGCCGTTGTCACGATTTATAAGATTATCGGCAAGACGTATTTACACTGACATCTCTGGGCCGAACTATCGTGGCTGAATGTCGACGGGATCCGGCTGCATACCCGGAAATTATTAGAAGTTACAATTATGTTGGAAACGTTAGAGTGAACAGTGGCTGCTTAAGGACAGATAGTTGAAGTTGGAATATTGGTATCCAGCTGTGGGAAATATTTCTAAAAAGAGGAGAAAAGAAGACAAATGAAATGTTTTTATTGAAGAATGGACACAGAGATATTTTTCAGTACGACAAAAAAAATAATCTACTTTTTTTCTCTTCTGTAGCGTCAATGTGAAATTCGTATTTAAATTGAACATTTGTAAAAGTGCAGATAAATTTTTCAGTACCAATACTTCAAAAAATTCTATTCACCAGATTTTCAGAAATTTAGAACACTGATGTCTTCCAATTAATTTCAGCACTTCGCACAAGTTTCTAATTGCACACAGTACGTACTGAGTCGTGTAACACAATAAAGAGAGCAGAATACAAGTACTGATCACTGAAGGTCAGAAGATCGATTGACAATTGTTTCAATAAAGTATGTCTTTCATTCTTTTAAATTGTTGCAACAAATAGGCGTAATAAGAAGTTGTAACACTCGATATCTTCTCCATGTGTATGGGCGCCGACTTCCTGGTGAAAAACTTCCGGTGGCGTTAATGCCTATTTGGATGTGAAGAACAGCCACGGCTGCCAACTTTTTACCCCGTTGTCCATGTAACAAAATGAAACACCACCTGTGGTTACACTTGAATAACGCAAAATATATAACGTAAAAATTATAGGTCATATTGTCTTACCATTGCCGTTAGTAAGTCTACTTTGTATCACTGTGAGTAGCGTGCAGTAATTTTCTTTATTCATGACCGGAAAAACACCTCAGCGATCCAGGGAGGGTTGTTGGAAGACCTATGACCATGCATCGTCATATGACAAAATGATTAGGTGAAACAAGTCTGAATGGAGAGGAACCAGTAATAGCTAGAGAAATGGAGGCAGAGGTACACCGAGATGGACATGCAGGTCACAATCGAGGCAAAAGTGGAAAGGGGAAACCAGTCCTGGTACAGCTTTCAACACCTTGCACGATATCTGAAACGTCGGAAATGTTGCCGTTGGTTCGATTCCTTGTCTGCTCGCATCCACTCAAAAATGCCGCCTAATTCATGCAGCAGGAAAGGTATGGATGGGAAAACTGACAACTGTACTTCACTTCTGAATAATCGTTATTTTTCGCTATTTGTTTGGTCTCCGTTGTAACAGGTTTTTTATTTTTTTACTAAAAATCACAACAGCTGAGTTACATAAATTATTTTTAAAAACGAGTACTGATTATTTATAAAATTTCAGTTACTTTGAAAAATTGGGGTATTATAGAAAATGGGAAAATTGATCATTGCTATTATAGTAACAATGTTGTTAGTGACAAACACGTGACATAATGATGGGCTCAGCATTGCTGGAAAAGTAATGTACCTTTTTCCCATGCGGAGTGGCCTATTAGGGGAAGAGCATGCACGTGCAGTGTGTAACTCTTACTCGCCGCTGATCTATGGAATTTGTTTCTCGCTGTTGTTTCTAGCTATTGTTACCGGACATCGGTTATAATGCTAAATGGCACCAGTTCTGGGCTGGAAGTGAGGTAGTAACGAAGTAGAATGCTCCATTTGCTTTAAATAATTAAAAACAGGAAGAAGCTCAACAAACTTGCCATATCATACAAAACGAAAACATTCGCAATGTTTCCTGGAAGAGAAGATAACGTATTCAAAACATGATTCAAACAAAACTTTCTAAATACTTATACACTTATTCGCAAGAAAACAATATCTGCCACAAATGTTCCTACTGTTAGTTTTGCTGCCAGTGTTTAGGAAAACTCAATCAAAAATATTCTTCTATTAGCAACATCGCTTTGGCGGTAAAAACTAATTCCGACGAACCCATCTTCATATTGATAGTAAATGTGCGAAGACGTCTGGGACATCTGCCTCATCTGCACAACTAAAGACTTAGTGCTCACCAAATTTATTTTACAAACACAGAAAACTATGCTCTATCGTCTGAATTATTCATTATTGTGAAATTTATTCCAAAAAAGTGGTTTAAATGGCTCTGAGCACTATGGGACTTAGCATCTGTGGTCATCAGTCCCCTAGAACTTAGAACTACTTAAACCTAACTAACCTAAGGACATCAAACACATCCCTGCTCGAGGCAGAATTCGAACCTGCGACCGAAATTTATTACATGGAGATAATTATTAATCAGTTTGTATAATCCTTAAATATGACACCCTGTAGTCCCAAACGTGGTAGAACAGATTTCCAATCCGGAGCTCGTGGTCGTGAGGTAGCGTTCTCGCTTCCCGAGCACGAGTTCCCGGGTTCGATTCCCGGCGGGGTCGGGAATTTTCTCTGCCTCGTGATGACTGGGTGTTGTGTGATGTCCTTAGGTTGTTCAGATTTAAGAATTTATAAGTTCTAGGGGACTGATGACCATAGATGTTAAGTTCCATATTGCTCAGGGCCATTTGAGCCACTTGAACAGATTTCCAAAAGTGACACACTGTCGCCTACGTTCCAACCACTGGCCACACAGCGGTGTGCCACGGGTTGCCGCCCAACCCCTTACTCCAAAAGCCCAACTGCCAGGGACCGAAACTCCAGCAGTATACTGACTGCTGAAAGAGAAGAGATTCCAATCAGAAAGAGAGTAGGCAAAACGCACGACAGTCGAAAGGCTGTGCCTGCGGCCAGAGGTGTGGCAAGAAAAAGAAGGAAGGTGACAGAAGATTGACTTTGACTCCGACATCTCACTGACGAGTCTTGTCATTGTCAACATCGATCTCTTTGGCGAACCCTCACTATAGTCTATTGTAATGACTGATCCAGCAAATGTTGGTGAAGGAGATAATATCTTGGCTAAATATCAAGGGGGAAAGAGGTATTCATAAAGCTACAGATATGTCTGCACCATACAACAGTATACTGGGAGGTAGCTTAGAACTAAGTGTCAGGAGCCTATGCACATAAACAAAACTGTTTTTCAATTAAATTTAAAAGGAATTTCGTTAATTAATAAGAGTGATGTGATAGGGAATCTGCTTATTTAGCAAATTGGTACTAGAGCTGGAAATGTCAAACTGCTTTTTCAGTGCTTTTTATGTTCATGAAAAAGTACACTGTCGGCCAAAAACAA
Source organism: Schistocerca gregaria (assembly GCF_023897955.1). Classification (NCBI taxonomy): domain Eukaryota; kingdom Metazoa; phylum Arthropoda; class Insecta; order Orthoptera; family Acrididae; genus Schistocerca; species Schistocerca gregaria. The sequence continues at coordinate 725,894,201 of NC_064923.1, forward strand.
GTACATCTTTCTAGAAGATTCCTGTTAATTCAAAATTTGTTATTGCAACAGTGCATATTGAGTCATGAAATGATAACATTTACAGATCAATAGCATAAATGGACCTCTGGTGCCAAGTATCGACCCATGCTGAAATACCGATGTTAGTATGTAGTGTAGCCTCCACAGGTGGCAATGCAGGCGCTCATTCTGAGATCCGCTCGGTCGTGCACACGATGAGTACCGTCCTTGGATACTTTATCCCACCCTTGCTCGAGACGTTCACGTAATTTTGTAAGAGTCGTTGGTGCAAGAGTCGGACTAGTCACTTCCCGTCCCATCATATCCCAAATGCACTCGATTGGAGACGAGGAGTTCGTGCTAGCTAGAAAGGTTGCTGCACATTTTGCAGAGAACGTTGAGTACATTGTGCAGTGTGGGCCCGAGTATATCCTTTTAGAACAACACATCATCTTTCTGTTGCAAGAACGGTAAAAGAACGTTCCGCAAATACAGAGCGCTGAGAAACACGAAGCGTGAACGAGATTTACAGGTCATCGCACCCCAATGAGCCGAGCTAAAAACTGCTGTTTTGAAGAGCGCCCCGGAACACGTAGTGTGAAGCAGTTGCCCTCCATTTCGGCGGTGGCGCCGCTGTGGCAATCGCATCTTTGGTGACTCCCTCTGGTGGGAAAGGGGGAAGGTAGCCTGTTAAGGGGCGCTGTGAGCGCGCCAGGCGGCGCGTCTTGTGAGTTGTCGTCCAGAGTGCTAGTATGTGTTAGGCCGCCAGTCTGTTCGAGCTTGTTCAGGCAGTGGTCATTGGCGGTTGGATCGATCGATCGATCGGTTGGTCGGTCGCGCACTGGGACACAAGATGACTGGTCCGTCTGGAGCGTCGTCGCATGTGAGGTCGCAACCCCAATCCAATGTGCCGCGCCGTATAGCGAGGGGTAGTGGCTTCGCGGCCGACACGAAAGCAACAGGATTCAACCCACGACACCGTCTGGCCGGGGGGAGATGCGACGCCGTGAGACGGGAGATCGGCGCGCCTTCCTGCGTCCGTTGAAGCGGCTGGCAGCGGGCGGTTCCGGAGAGCGTTTTACGGGTGCTGCGCCAGCTCTTCGCTAGGCATCGCAGTTTATTAGAATTCAAGTAATTCGAGATGTGTTGTTTCATATACTTGTTAAATTCTACTTGTTTTCTTGTCCCCGGGGTGGCCGAGCGGTTCTAGGCGCTACAGTCTGGAACCGCACGACCGCTACGGTCGCAGGTTCGAATGCTGCCTCGGGCATGGATGTGTGTGATGTCCTTAGGTTAGTTAGGTTTAAGTAGTTCTAAGTTCTAGGGGACTGATGACCTCAGACGTTGAGTCCCATAGTGCTCAGAGTCATATTTGTGTCCCGTTCGCATTTGTTAGGCAGTTAGTGTCTGTCTGTCTGTCTGCCTGCGGTACGTTAATAGCTGGCTCTGTCATGTTTGTCGGATTCGGTGTTAACGAGTTTATTGCTTGAAGTGTAACGGCCGAATTCCTGAAATATGTTTTTATCTTGCCTATCATCTTGAGAGGCGGTATATGTGTACTGTAAAGCATGTTTGTACATTTTATGTAAGACTGCATTTCATGGGTTTTTATTGAAACGGTCATTTTAGGTTATAAGGTTGCCACCCTTCAACCAAAAGAGTTTTTTTTTTTAATCAAGTTGCACCTTCGGTGCCAAGTAAATTTTTTTAATGTTAGTGTTTTGTACCATTTCCATTCCTCCTACGGGGTGCAGAGCTTATGTGTTTGTGTGAGATGTTAAAATTTTTAGTTTAAGGTAATCTGGTGTGTTGCAGATTTGCACCTGTGTAGTCTTTCAGAGGTTGTTGTGAGCGGTCGTGACTACGGCCGTGTCAAGTGCAGCGGCAAGGTTCTCAGCCCGAAGGCTCACACTGTCAATATTTGTTCTCTCTGCCTCTGAATAAAATTGTAACTTGATATTTTGAGGGTGCTTTATGATTATAATTTTAAACCTGTTTCAAAAATAGGAAAAAGGGGCTTTTAGGAATAAAATTTCCATTTGTTGAAAGAAATTTAATTTTTTTTTTCATAAGTTACCCACTGGCAACTACTTCCACGCTCACATAATGTGATTAAATGTGTAAATGTTCTTGATGGATAGTTAGTAAATAAATTCTCAAGAAAAGGTTTTGAAAGTAGATTCACGGTTCAACCAGAACATAAGGTCAGAGGTGGGGCCAGTGTATCTTGGACGAATGCACTCTACGAGACAGCGCTCACCAGGTCTATGTCGTATGCGCAAACGACCATCATTTGCGTGCACGAAGAGTTTGCTTTCATCGCAAAAGACTCGGCGCGCCATTCTAAGTGATCCTCTCACGGCACAAGTCAAGCGGTACACGTTGATGCTGTAGCATGAGTGGAATACGGGCTAGACGTGTGCGTGCCCGTAGTCCCATTGCTAATAACCGGTTCACAGCAGTTCGCGTTCATACGTGTGGGCTCACAAGTCCTCTTATCTGGGCCGTGGTAGCTGTATGATCTGCCACTGCTGCCCTTAAAATACGGCGATACTGGAGGGCGTCTGTGCTGTGTGGATGTCCAGAAGCTAGTCTACTGGTGTCTCAAATTTCTTGGCGACCACTGATAGCAGCATTGTTGAACAATTGACGCAGCACGTCCAGCTTGGGTGGTAGTTCTCAGGAAGGACCATCCCGCCACTCGGAAGACCCTACTTTGACCGTTTCCAAATTCGCTCCTTTGTCTGTAGCAAGAAGGGGGCCGTCTACGGGGAATGGTTGCCTGTTTGCTCCACACGTTTGCACCACACTGAGCATTCTGTCCGTGAGTATTTCCTATTAAAGGGTAGATACAGGTGGCATTTTGGTAGCTACATACAACGTTATCTGTTGGCGGACGACGCTGAAACCATTATCAGTATATATACTATCCCTCAGGTGGAATATGCCATCGTCGGATGAAAATCGACATCGCTTAAAAAAAATTTACCGGCAGTGTATAAGATAGCTATTTCTCTTGCATATCTCTCGTTTTTGATCTAACATCAATATATTAAATATCCTGTCAAGAGTTCCTCCCCATTATTGGGTCACTTTACAGTATTAAAAATAGGGAAACACATAACGAAATTTTTGTAGTTCTCTTTGACGTACTTTTCATGCCACAAATTTCTGAGAAATAGCCTCCACAGAAACTTTCTAGCTATACGTATGTATTGTTTTTGTGGTCCATGTCTCATATTTATGACCTCTACCTTGTGTCTTCAATGTAGTGTACATAAAAATATCACATGTGTATCATATTTTAGGAAACAGCTGTATCATATTCAAGAATTCAGGCCAAAAAATTATGGAAAGTTTTTATTTGTTCTAGTCTACATAAGTAATTTTAAAAATTAAATACAGCGTTCTTTTCAAAGCAGCTGATACTCACAAACATTTACGATTTTTCCTAATAGTTGTTCTTTTCGTTTCAAAACTATTCTTCGAATTTGTGATTTTGAATCAAATTTATGTTAGCTTTCCCTACTTACAATTTCATTAATAATACTAGAAGCAATAAGAAACCGAAATTCAGTTGTTCCAGAGACCGATTATTTTGGGCGGTTATAACAGTAAGATTAAACTAAAGATGAAAAAAACAGTATTTGTTTCAGCGATACCTGCCATCCTTAAACGAAGAAGCTAGAAGTGTGTCAGGGCAGTCCATGTGACATCCTTATGCGTCTAACAACCAAGGACGAGTGCTGAGTGTTTCACTACGACATCGAGGCAGAGGAGCGAAGTAAATACTGAAACCTCACGGTTCCTCAACCGCCGGGAGAGGCAAAAACCCAACCAGCATTGGATAAGTTGATGCTGATTTCTTAGACCTCCATTGTGGGGTGGTACCAAATAACGCTCGTACAGGGCAAACTGCCACAGGAGCCTATTACTGAAATCTCCTTACGCTCCAGCGCTTTCTACACTGAACAAAGTCACTCATACAGCCACTGTATGCTATCAAAATTTTTTGAACTTCACCTTCAGTACAATGCGATTTATACGTCACACCATGGCGTCCTCGCACTCGACGTCTTGCAACGTTTGAACAGTGGCGAAATCACAATGCTCCGGACCGCACTACACGTCACCAGTCACTTATTGTCCAGACTCTGTGCTATTTTGGTCGCTGAGAAAAAGCAGACTTCGTATGTGCTGCTCAGAGTAATGGCCTTTATTCAGGTCACCGACTACAAATGTCCATTCCATGCAATTTTCGTTCCGAAAATGGCTGAAAGAAGGTATTTATTCTGCAGTTTTTACAGGGTTTGCAACCGATTGTAATTGAAAAGGTGTAATACGAGGATGATTATTAGAGTTACCATCGTATGGGGTATCAGTCGAAATTTGTGACTGTGCTGAGGATATTTTGGTTTGGGGGTCGCGGAAAGTTATCTTGTCTGGAGAGTCATCGTCAGATGTAGATGTAACTTCTGTTCTGCCCCTGGGAGATGTCTTCCGACCTTTGCTGTCGAAGATGAATCTTAATGACTTTGCGGATAGTACTAATGGTACCTCCAGACTTTTTGCAGATGGTACAGCTATGTATAGTGAAGTACAGTCCAACGGATGCGGCGTAAATATTCAGTGAGATCTTGATATGGTTGAAACGTGGTTCAGAAATTGGCGACTTGCTTTAAATGGTCAGTAGTACAAATCTGTGCAGTGTGCAAAACGAATAACGGTAGCATTGTGTGACTATAGTCTCAGTGAGTCACAGCTTGAATCGGCCAACTCATACAAATACCTGGGTGTAGCACTTTGTACGGATACGAAATAGAATGATGACGTAGGCTCAGTCGTGGGTAAACGAGCTGATAGACTTTCCTTTATTGGCAGACTACTAGGGGAATGGAATGATACACACACTTTGCTCGAACTCTTACGGGAATCGGCAAAAAGCCGCGATTAATGAGTGTAATGGACAGGGGCACTATGAATATAGTGCGGGACAATAAGTTGGGAATGTGGGTCTCACGGGAGGCGTGCCAGAGATAAGTCCCTGCAGTCGCACTGTTCTCTGTGCCCTCAGTGGCTCAGATGGATGGAGCGTTTGCCATGTAAACAGGAGCTCTCGCGTTCGAGTCCCGGTCGCGGCACACATTTTCAGTTGTCCTCGTTGACCTACATCAACGCCTGTATGCAGCTAGGGGTATCCAGTTCATTGTAATTTCATTCTACAAAAGATTTTGCTTACAAATCACTCATTCTAGAATATTGCTCGTATGTGGGACCCATACTGACAAACACCGAATTTTGTACGTATCAGAAAAGGGAGCAGGAATGGTCACAGGTCTGTTTCATCCGTGGGAGAGTGTTGCAGAAATGCAGAAGAAAGTGAACTCGCTGACGTTTGAAGACAGACGTGAAATATTGCGAGATGGTCTATTTAGAAAGTTTCGAGACCGGCTTTAGTTGATGACTCTACGAATATACTGCAACCGATTGCGTATCGCTCACATAGGGACCGTGGGGACTAGATTAAAGCCGGCCGGAGTGGCCGTGCGGTTCTAGGCGCTACATTCTGAAGCCGAGCGCCCGCTACTGTCGCAGGTTCGAATCCTGCCTCGGGCATGGATGTGTGTGATGTCCTTAGGTTATTTAGGAGTAATTAGTTCTAAGTTCTAGGCGACTGATGGCCTGAGAAGAAAAGTCGCATAGTGCTCTGAGCCATTTGAACCATTTGAACTAGATTAATTAACAGCACCGACAGACGCATTTAAACAATCAATATTTTGAATGGGAGGGGAAGACACTCTAATAACACGTACAAGAAGACATACCCTTTGCCATGCGCTTAACAGTGGTTTGGAGAGAGTATAATATGCCATGTTATGTGGCTTCGAGTATTGCACCATTCCCTGTGAACCCGTTGGACACACGCCATTGACACCAATAAATGGAACAAAAATGGTTCAAATGGCTCTGAGCACTATGGGCCTTAACTGTTGAGGTCATCAGTCCCCTAGATCTTAGAACTACTTAAACCTAACTAACTTAAGGACATCACGCACATCCATGCCCGAGGCTGGATTCGAACCTGTGACTGTAGCGGTCGCGCGGTTCCAGACTGTACCGCCTAGAACCGCTCGTCCACTGCGGTCGTCCGCGATGTGGTCATGGGCCTGTCCAAACAACGCAGCTCCACCATCCCATTGTGACGTGGCCACGAAGATCAATTCCAATGTGCTGATTACACACAGCCGACTGGCAGATAGGCACAACTTTGACATTATCACACAATGAGCGCCTTGACAACCGAATGTCTTATCTCCTGGTAGATCTTCTAGAATGTGTAGTTTTGGTCTGTGCATTTTTTTTTGCCAGAACCACGAGCATCTCTGTTGTCATCTAGTGTATCTCTGGTTGAAAAGTAGGAACGGAACAGTTCCGTGGACCACGCCATACAATACGGAAGATATGGTTCCATGACTTACATCATCTGTGGTTGGTCACTCTAAAGTCCGGTACCAGCTCGACGTCATCAACAGCTCTCCAAAGCGACCAGTGCACATCCTTAATGGAGTGCCTAATACGATGGCGTCCTGAAAAGTAACGCTTCCAAATTCCTTATGTGAAAACTCATACAGCCCGTTAAATAAAACGGACGTTACTAACATTCTACATATCTATTCTTCATGCACTTGCGTTAGGAACTGTCCAGTCACATTACTGTGCCCACCTATCAAAAGCCTGAGTAACCACCATTTTCTACGCGAGACGTACAAGAAGAGGGTCGGTCAGGTTCTGGTGGGTACTGCCAGGGACGTGGAGCTATGCCGACTGCAGTGCCGTGTCCAGCTGCACTGTCTCTCGGTAAAGGATCCATTGCGCCAAGTGCCAGACAGTGGTGGCCCTACAGATTCTCGATTCAGTCTAAATCCGCTAAGTGTGGTGGCGATGGGAGTACGGAAACTCATCCAGATGCTCTACGAACCACGCACATACTTTTCGAATTGCATGACACTTTGCATTCTCCTAGTGGTAAATGCCGTCCTGCTGAGGAAGGAAAACTGCATTCAGAGGTGGACATAGTCCCCAAGGATAAATGCATACTATTAATGACCTACTGTCCGTCCCAGAACGACGATTTCACTTAGGGAATGCCACGAAAACAGTCTCCCCTGGTTTACAGCGTGATTACTTTTAGACGTTTCATGCCGTACACGCCACCTACCTCTGTCCGATAGAGCATAGAGCGTGATTAATCTGATAAGGCCAACGGCCGCCACTCATTGGATGTGAATTTACGGTACTGGCGTGCAAATCCCAGCCATTGTCACCGATGAGTAGCAGGCAGCATGGGTGTATGAACAAGGCGCCTACTGTGGAGCTTCTTATAAAACACCGTTCGCTGAACGGTTGTCCATACATGCTGTTGGTAGTCCAGTGATTCATGTGGGCGGGCACTTGCTCAACAGTTGCACGTCTATTCGACCGTATACATCTACGCAACTGTCGTTCGCTCGAAGGTCCATGGTGCACTGCACCGTATACTTTAACCGCAGCTGCACTTGGCCGTTTCGGATACACTTCCATCCTTTGTTTAAAAGCCAATAATGCCTTTTTGTACATCAGATAAATCGTTCCGATTCCCCATTACGACAACGACTGCACTCTATTCCGCAGCCGTCCGCGGTGGTCTCGCATTTCTAGGCGCACCGTCCGGAACCGCGCGACTGCTACGGTCGCAGGTTCGAATCCTGCCTCGGGCATGGATGTGTGTCATGTCCTTAGGTTACTTAGGTTTAAGTAGTTCTAAGTTCAAGGGGACTGATGACCTGAGATGTCCCATAGTGCTCAGAGCCATTTGAACCATTTCTATTCCGCATTCCCCCGACACACCTTCTATATCTGCCATTGCTGTTTCTGCCAACTGTCGTCTGTGAGTAGTTACTATGCGTTGACTTTGAACAAAAGCGTTATTCATATTAATGCGCCTGGCCTGTGTAATCTTGTTAAGAGCAGCAAAACCTGCAACACGCACTTGAGGTACTCCTAAAACTACCTTTACTTCTGCTGGTATCCACTCGTTAAGAAAACCATGATCAGTTCCGCCAAATAGGAGGTCCTGAATAGAGTCAGAAACCTGGTTTGATACACGACTGAACTGTACTTTCTTCACTTCCAAACGACATTTCAGAATGATGTGTCGAATTTCTTCCGGAAGCCAAACTTGAAACTTCCTGGCAGATTAAAACTGTGTGCCCGACCGAGACTCGAACTCGGGACCTTTGCCTTTCGCGGGCAAGTGCTCTACCAACCGAGCTACCGAAGCACGACTCACGCCCGGTACTCACAGCTGTACTTCTGCCAGTATCCGTCTCCTACCTTCCAAACTTTACAGAAGCTCTTCTGCGAACATACAGAACTAGCACTCAAGAAAGAAAGGATACTGTGGGGACATGGCTTATCCACAGCCTGGGGGATGTTTCCAGGATGAGATTTTCACTCTGCAGCGAAGTGTGCGCTGATATGAAACTTCCTGGCAGATTAAAACTGTGTGCCCGACCGAGACTCGAACTCGGGACCTTTGCCTTCCGCGGGCAAGTGCTCTACCAACAGAGGCAAAGGTCCCGAGTTTGAGTCTCGGTCGGGCACACAGTTTTAATCTGCCAGGAAGTTTCGTATCAGCGCACACTCCGCTGCAGAGTGAAAATCTCATTCTGGAAACGATAGTATCAGTTTAGGCGCCGCTGTCTGAACCGCTGAGTGAGTATCGAACGTAATCTGTAATCCTATAACAGACGTCACTGATACGTCTGTCAGACGACCCTTCTGGGAAATAGGAATGACGTGCGCTTTTTTCCAACTTCCTGGTACTCTTCATTGCTCCAGTAATGTGAGATAAAGTGCATTAAATGAGAAATGTGGTGTAGGCAGTTTCATAATAACCCCCGCGGGGAGGGGGGGCCAAGGGGGGGGCAGTTAGCCTAGAAAGGGGATGTCAAACAGCCTAGCGTCTGTTTTCGGTCTGAAAGCAGATTATGGGGAGTGGAAAAGCCTTATTTGATTCGGATATAAATCTTAAGTCATGTTTCGCTCGTATAAATATACAATAGAAAATGAGTCAACATATTACATATAAAAATCCACATACCGGGTGGTTCATTGATACTGACCAGGCCAAATATCTCACGAAATAAGCATCAAACGAAAAAACTACAAAGAACGAAACTCATCTAGCGTGGAGGGGGAAACCAGATGGCGCTATGGTTGGCCCGCAAGATGGCGCTGCCAAGGTCAAGCGGATATCAACTGCGTTTTATTAAAATAGAAACCCCCATTTTTATTACATATTCGTGTAATACTTAAAGAAATATGAATGTTTTAGTTGGACCACATTTTTCGATTTTTTGATAGATGGCGCTGTAATAGTCACAAACGTATAAGTACCTGGTATCACGTAACATTTGGACCGTTTACCAATTGCGGGAAAGGTCGATATCGTGTTGATGTATGGCTATTGTCATCTAAATGCCCAACGGGGGTGTGTTATGTATGCTGCTCAATATCCTGGACGTCATCCAAGAGTCCGGACCGTTCGCCGGATAGTTAAATTATTTAAGGAAACAGGAAGTTTTCAGCCACATGTGAAACGTCTACCACGACCTGCAACAAATGATTATGGCTAAGTAGGTGTGTCAGCTGCTGTCGAGGCTATTCCGCATATCAGTAGCAGACAAAGTGAACGAAAATCAGGAATCTCAAAAACGTCGGTGTTGAGAATGCTACATCAACATCGATTGCAACCGTACCGTGTTTCTATGCACCAGGAATTGCACGGCGACGACTTAGAACGTCGTGGACAGTTCTGCCACTGGGCACAAAAGAAATTACAGGACGATGACAGATTTTTTGACGCGTTCTATTTAGCGACGACGCGTCATTCACCAACAGCGGTAACGTAATATGCACTGTTGGTCAACGGAAAATCCACGATGGCTGCGACAACTGGAACATCGGCGACCTTGGCGGGTTAATGTATGGTGCGGCATTATGACAGGAAGGATAATTGGCTCCCATTTTATCGATGGCAATCTAAATGGTGCAATGTATGGTCGATTCCTACGTAATGTTCTGCCGATGTTACTACAAAATGTTTCACTGCATGACAGAATGGCGATGTTCTTCCAACAAGATGGGTGTCCGGCATATAGCTCGTGTGCGGTTGAAGCGATATTGAATAGCATATTTCATTACAGGTGGATTGGTCTTCGAGGCACCATACCATGGACCGCACGTTCACCGGATCTGACGTCCCCAGATTTCTTTCTGTGGGGAAAGTTGAAGGATATTTGTTGTCGTGGACCACCGACAACGCCCGACAGCATGCGTCAGCGCAGTGTCAATGCATGTGCGAACATTGCGGAAGGCGAACTACTCGCAGTAGTATTGTCAAATGCACTGAGGTTGACGGACGTCATTTTGAGCATTTATTGCATTAATGTGGTATTTCCCGGTAATGACGCTGTAACAGTATGCGTTCTCAGAAATGATAAGTTCACAAAGGTACATGTATCACATTGGAACAACCGAAATAAAATGTTCAAACGTACCTAAGTTCTGTATTTTAATTTAAAAAACCTGCTTGTTACCAGCTGTTCGTGTAAAATTGTGAGCCAAATGCTTGTGACTATTACACCGCCATCTATCACAAAGCGTAAAAAGTGGTCCTACTAAAACATTCATATTTCTTTACATATTACACGAATATGTAATATAAATGGAGGTTCCAATTTAAAAAACGCTGTTGATATCCGTTTGACCTATGGTTGCGCCATATAGCGGGCCAACCATAGCGCCATCTGGTTTCCCCCTTCAAGCTAGACAATTTTCGTTCTTTGTAGTTGTTTCGTTTGACACTTATTTCGTGAGATATCTGGCCCGTATATACATATACCACTCGGGCTTCACAACACGACTCCTCATATGCCAGCGATAAAAAATGTCAGTTTGCAAAGTTTCGTCTGGACGTTAAAGAGTGGCAATCTGGCAATACTGTAATCACGTGTATAGTAACAACCTATGTCAGTAGATAACAGTAATCCTGCACAGTTGGTGCACTGGATGGAGTTTCGGGTTAGCATGCAGAAGGTCGTGGGCTCGATCCTGGCTTGAGCGCTTTTCTTTTATTTGCTAATTTCATTCTGATATTTCATATTGTAATATACGCCGTTCTTTAGGTCACATTTATCCTAAATTTATAACATTTTGTAACTCTGAACGTAAAAAATACGTAGTTAGGTAAATAAGAAGTAGACAGTTGAAGCAAATGATATCTCCTGAGACAGAATAAACACAAAAACAATATCAATTTCGAGATGCTAAAGATGCGCATGCTCCATTTAATGCGCATTACCCCTCTGACAGATATTGTTCTGCATGATTCATACCGACATCGCCAATCGTGGAATGTTCTGCTTCGAATTACAGTGTCCCTAACGGTAATAGACGTAAAGTATCCACAATCCCATCGATAGAATAATAATAATAGCAATAATAATAATAATGCATTGAAATACATATTAAACTGCATGCAGTTACCAGACTCAGTGTTGAAAGGCATGGGACCATGTTGGTGACACATACAAGTTGTAACCGAGTTTGGACAGTATTCGCAAAGCACGTTAGCAGTCCTATTGGTAACGTAAGGCCCTAACGAAATGTATGGACCTGAACGAGGTAATTATAATAGTTGCTACTAATCTCTGGAACCATTGAAGGTGGATACAAAGAAAACAAGTTGCTTATCTGGTGGATGAGGTAATTGTGAAAGTCTATGACATGAAAAGTGCTTCTTTCAAAAGCTGACCAATCATCCATTTCTACTATTGTAGTATGTAAGTGCAAGTGTTTTCTAGAGGACCCGCTGCAACCCCTGTTCACGATTAAGATGCCACATACCGTACCACCTGCACTACATTTATCAAATAAAAAACATAAGCCTCAGCCCACCATCGAACCAGCGAACTGCTGCACGCTCACCTGAAAGTCTATCCACTGAACCAACTATAAAGCACAAGGCATATCTGCTGACAGAGGTACTTACAATACATGTGATTACAGTGTTGCCAGACTGCCACTTTTTAACATCCATTTTCTACGGGATGTATTCGGCGGACGAAATTTTGTGACAGATATTTTTTTATCGCTCAAATTTGAGGAGAGTTGCGCTGCGAAGCCCAAGTGCACTCTTTAACGTCCATCTTCTGCCGGATGTATTCGCCGGACGAAGTTTTGTGACAGACATTTTTTTTATCGCTAGCATGCGGGGAGTTGCGTTGCGAAGATCGAGTGCGCGAATTTCGCTTCACCTTGTATACATGCCGCATATATATATGTATGCGTGTTCGCGTGTGTGTGCGTGTTTCCAGATACCCTTCTAAACCACTGAACTGATTTCAACCAAACTTAGTCGCATATCCCTTACCGTCAGGCAACAGTCAGGCAACAATCGCTGTGGGTTAAGAACCATTTACCTATCCGAGTTCAGGAGGTATGACGTCATAAACACTAAGATATGTGAGAAATTGCCGCATGATGCATGACGTTTAAATTTACTACTTCTTTGCTACTAGGTCTGTTTGCAACATACACTGGTGTCCAAAATTAAAGCAACAAACGGAAATGTTGCAAGTTTGTGCTTATTTTGCTACAAGACAGTTGAAACAGGTGATAGTAAAGTAGAAACAAAGTAAAGAAAACAGAAAAAAACTGCAATATGCATAAAGGTAGTCAAAAACGTTCTTCGCTTTTTCCAACTTAACGGATTTGCACACACATTTCGACAACTGGTTAATGTGCACATTGTGAGGTGTGACCATCTCTGACAGCAATACAGGGCTTATGTTGAAGCAAAAACGCCCATTCTTCCTGCAAAGCTGCCCGCAAGTCTTGGAGAGTGGTTCTATATCTACATCTACATGGTCGCTCTGCGATCACACTTAAGTGCCTGACAGAGGGTATGTCGAACCATTCTAATACTACTTCTCTACCATTCAATTCTCCAATGGCGCGTGGGAAAAAGGAACACACAAATTCTTCCGTTCGAGCTCTGATTTATTTTATTTTGATCATCATTTCTTCCTACGTAGGAGGATGTCAACAAAATATTTTCGCATTCGGAAGTTAAATTTGGTGATTGAAGTTTCGTAAATACTTCGCACCGCAAGGAAAACCGCCTTTGTTTCAGTAACTGCCACCCCAACTCGCGTATCATATCAGTGACACTCTCACCCCTATTGCGCGATAACACGAAACGAGCTGCCATTCGTTGCACTCTTTCGATGTCCTTCGTCAGTGCTACCTGGTAAGGATCTCACACTGCGAAGAAATATTCCAGCAGATGTCGGACAAGTGTTATGTAGGTTGTCTCTTTAGTGGGTTTGTCGCATCTTCTAAGCGTTCTGCAACAAAGCGCAGTTTTTGTTTCGCCTTCCCCACAATATTATCTATGTTGTCTTTCCAATTTAAGTTGCTCGTAATTGTAATTCCTAGATATTTAGTCGAACTGACAACCCTTAGATTTGTGCGATTAATGGTACATCGGTACCCAGAATTTACCAGATTTCTCGTAGTACCCACGTCTATGACCTCGCACATTTCTTTGTTTAGTGCCAATTGCCACTTTCCGCACCACACAGAAATTCTCTCTAGATCATTTTGTAATTACAATTGATCGTCTGATGATTTTACTAGACTGTAAATTACAGCGTCTTCTGAAAACAATCTAAGGGGGCTGCTCAGTTTACACCTAGATAATTTATGTAAATCAGGAACAGCAGAGGGCCTATGACACTTCCTTTCGGAATGCCAGATATCACTTCCGTTCTGCTCGATGATTTACCGTCTGTCACTACGAACTGTGACCTCTCTGAGAGGAAATCACGAATCCAGTCACATCCCGTTAGAAAAATTTATGAAACACTGTGCTGGTAAACCTCTTACGTTATTTGATTTTTAAACACCTGAGCAAAACTGACTTTCAATAATTCCTACAAAATAATGGCCATGACTAACAATAACCTATACCTTTCATGTATCACTTACCCCACAAAATTCACAGTTATTCGAACTACTGCAATACAGCGAGCGCCAATACTGCCGACTAAATAAAAGTTTCTAACTACTGATAGGCATAGTTAGCAAATGCAAGATTTTGTTAGCGAACAAACAATGGAGTTCCCTTAATAGTGTTCGAAAGTCATTATATATATATATATATATATATATATATATATATATATATATATATATATATATATATAATCAGTTCATGACATCTAGTCTTACAGATTTCCTTTTTCTGGCGGACACTCGTCCAGATCGTCCGCTCTCAAAACTCCGCCAGCTCTCTCCCCACATCCACCACTGCTGGCGGCTCACCTCCAACTGCACAACGCTACGCGCTGTTCACATCCAACTGCCCAACACTACACTAGCGAATATTCCAACAATGTGAACCAGCCACAGATTGCACACAGCACCCTCAGTGATTTACATACAGAGCGCTACGTGGCGTTACCAAATAAAAATCTAAACAGCCTACTTACAACATAACTGAGACAATACTCCATATGCAAGCAACCTGATTAATAGTCGCTTGTGAGGATCGGTAAGAAAGCCCTCTGGAAATCTAGGAATTTGAAATCGACCAAATATCCCATGTCGACAACACTTATTACTTCATGGGAATAAAGTGCTAGCTGTCGCATAAGAACGATGTTTTCTGAACTCGTGTTGGTTATGTATCAATAAGTCATTTTCTTCAAGGTGATTCACAATGTTCGAGTAGAGTGTATGCTCCAAAATACTTTTGCAAACTGAGGTCAGAGATATGGGTCTGTAATTCAATGGGTCACTCTTATTTCCTTTGTTGAACATTGGTGTGGCCTGTGCTACTTTCCAGTGTTTAGGAACAGACCTTCGATCAAGTGAGCGATTTTATATGGTTGCTAAGGAAGGCGCTATTGTGTCTGCATACTCTGAAAGGAACCTGCGTGGTATACCATCTGGACCGTAAGAACTGCCTTTCGTAAGTGACTTGAGTTGTTTCGCAACACCTAAGATATCTGCTCTTATCTCACTAATGCTAACAGCTGTTCTGGTTCCTAATTCTGGAATTACTTCGTCTTCTTTCGTGAAGGAATTACGGAAGACAGTATTTAGTAACTCCACTTTAGTGGTACTATCATCGGTAACATTTCCATCCCTATCCCGCAGTGATGGTGGTATCATGCAGCCGATACCCTTTTGCATCGCAGACATAGTCTATGGGATTCAAATCGAGAAAGAGAGCAGGCAACGCCATGCCTACAATATCTTCCGTTTCCAAGAAAACATCAACTATGAGATTGAGCATTATCGTTCATCAGTACGAAGTCTGTGCCTACACCAGTTCGCAGCAACCACACAGAAGTTCCAAAATCTCGTCACGATGCCTGACAGCAATCTTGCCGATTCACCTGTACAATTTCGTGAAGAGATTATCGAGTGGTCAACATATCCCTTGCCACACCATTAAGGATCCGTCTCGATATCGGTTTCCTTTCATAATGTTTTGACCCCGAAATCGTTTTCCCAATTCCTTCCGGATGTGAATTCATGAAAAGAGCATTGGCCCACTGTTCGATCCTCCAGATGTCAGTTTGACGACTACACTCTAGGCGTTCCCTTCTATAAAGACGCATCAGAGCTACACATGCAGCAGGTCTCCAACAACAAAGTCTCTCTACCAAATCCTTCTGTGTACCTTATGCCTCGATACAACAGGTCCAGTGGATGCTGCGAGGTCAGATGTGAGTTGCCGTGCAGTACTAAGGCGGTACCCTCGTGCCATTACAGCCAAATAAAACTCCTCTCATTCTGATACCACACGAGGTCGGCCCTGCCTTGGTGTTCGGGCTACTGTTTCTGTCTCTATAAATTGTTGCCACATCCGGCAAACAGAAGAACGATTTACTTTAAGCCATCGGGCCTCATCAGTTTGCCACTGTCCTGCTTAAATTCTTGGGATGTCCCTCCATCACAGACAGTCTGTTACGCATCTTGTTTGTGGCATACTCACCATCGGTGATTGTACACTCAGCGACTGTCGTCGGTAATTGTACACACAGCGACTGTGGATGTGCAACTACCTGACAGGCACTACCCTGCTTGATAGGTGCCCTGAGGTCATCGTGGACGTGGTTGTGCACAGACCGGAATGCCATCTTCCGTGCAGAACATGATTGTACAGCCTCTGTTTGCATATTGTATGATTTTATCGTAAATTACACACAATATGGGGAAACAGCGGTTCGTTGCTTTACTTTTGGACACCAGTCTGTTTCGCTGATAGCATCCTTTTACACTGATCAGACAAAACATTATGATCACTGCCCATCGCGACGCTGTATGCCGCGTGGTGGCGTAACGGGCACGTGACGCGATAACAGGCGTTTGTAAACGGAGTAGACACGGACAGGGCATAATCCTTGCAAAGATTTGGGCTGCTGTTGGATTAATCCATTAAGATAAGCGACTTTCACAAGGGGCAGTTTATTATTACGCTGAACCTGTGAACGAGTATCACGAAAACGGCGATGCTGGTCGAATGTTCACGTGCTATTGTCGTGAGCGTCTACGAAGAGAGATAGAAGGACAATGAAACTACCACCAGTCGCCAAATGGATGGACTTCCACGACTCTTCACAGAATTTTGGATTTGGAGGCTAGTCTGCTGCGTAAAGTAGGGTAAGTGGTGATCTGTGTCATATCTGCGGAAAGTGCACAATGCTGGTGAACGCATAAATGTTTCTGACCACACCGGTCTCAGTACATTGTTGAACATGGGTCTCCGCAGCAGACCACCACCACGTCCTCACATGTTGACCCAATGACATCGTTAAGTACCATAGCAGTGGGCATAGGACCATCGGGATTGGACCGTCTATCAATGTAAATGTGTCGGCTCTTAGGTTGAATCAGATTTTTGCTACAATAGGTCGACGGTTGTCTCCATAAACGCCGTCATCAAGGTGAAAGGCGGCTTGGATCGTGCACCGCTTTACGGACGAGGGCCGCTGGAACCAGTATTGTGGTATGGGAGACATTCTTCTCCGATTGCATGGGAACTGCGGTAGAAATCTAAGCCACGCTGACGGCTTCGAACAACCTGCATTCTTTCTGATACTGCCCTGTAGTGCCCTTTTGATTATCATTTTATTTGCTTTCCAGTGATACAGTATTCTCTGGGATGCGTGAATGAATGAATGAATGTGGGCGTGTTTCATTTTGCTACACGGTGGTTCAGTCTGCTGCAGAGAATCAGCGGTAGTCGCTCAGAATGGCCAACCCTTGTAGTTTTCAGGTAGGCAAAGAGGTTTTCTCCCCTTGTGTGAAAGTTATCGGTGTTGGTGGCGATAGCCTCATCTCTGTGTTTTCCTCACCACGTGATCGCGTGGGTGACGTTGGAGTGTGTGAGACAGTCAGTCTGCTTCCAACTCGCCGACGGTCTGCAGCCGAATTGTCTTCGAAGAAGGATCTAAAAATATTTTGTTGGTGCCTCTTTACATAGTGAGAAGTGATCATATTAATAAAAATAAGAGATTGAGCTCGCACGAGAGGATTTAGGTGTTTGATTGTCACAGCACGGTGGAGAAATAACTTGAATATGGTTCGATGAACCGTCTGCCACGCATATAATACTGAGCTGCAGAGTAATCATGTAGATGCAGATGTAGATAATCTGCGTGCCCAGTCAGCTGCAGTCAGCAGCACTATCCCGATACACCTTCTTCAAACTTTTGTGACTGTTTTCTCACCGTCTCGTTCTCGCAACACAGGAACCCTGTAACAAGACGTAGCTTCAGACTTTTACCAAGTGCAGCAGCCAACTTGACGGAGAGCTACACTACTGGAAATTAAAATTGCTACACCACGAAGATGACGTGCTACAGACGCGAAAGTTAACCGACAGGAAGAGGATGCTGTGATATACAAATGATTAGCTTTTCAGAGCATTCATACGAGGTGCTGGATCCCAACGGCATCGTATCATTAGCAGTCGAGATGACATACATCTTATCCCCATGGCTGTAACGGATCGTGCAGCCACGTCTCGATCCCTGACTCAACAGATGGGGACCTTTGCAAGACAAAAACCATCTGCACGAACACTCCTACGACGTTTGTAGCAGCACGGACTATCAGCTCGGCGAACGTGGCTGCGGTTACCCTTGACGCTGCATCACCGACAGGAGCGCCTGTGATGGTGTACTCAAAGACAAAAATGTGTGCACGAATGTCAAAACGTCATTTTTTCGGATGAATACAGGTTCTGTTTACAGCATCATGATGGTCGTATCCGTGTCAGGTGACATCGCGGTGAACGCAGATTGGAAGCGTTTATTCGTCATCGCAATACTGGCGTATCAACAGGCGTGATGGTATGGGATGCCATTGGTTACACGTCTCGGTAACCTCTTGTTGGCATTGACGGTACTTTGAACAGCGGACTTTGCATTTCAGATGTGTTACGACCCGTGGCTCACCCTTCATTCGATCACTGCAAAACCCTACATTTCAGCAGGATAATGCACGACAGTATGTTGCTGGTCCTGTACTGGTCTTTCTGGATTCAGAAAATGTTCGACTGCTGCCCTGGCCAGCACATTCTCCAGATCTCTCACCAATTGAAAACGTCTGGTCAATGGTGGCCGAACAACTGGCTCGTCACAATACGCCAGTCACTATTCTTGATGAACTGTGGTATCGTGTTGAAGCTGCATGGGCTACTGTACCTGTACACGCCATCCAAGATCTGTTTGACTCAATGCCCAGGCGTATCAAGGCCGTTATTACGGCCAAAGGTGGTTGTTCTGGGTACTGTCTTCTCAGCATCTATGCACCCAAATTGCGTGAAAATGTAATCACATGTCAGTTCTAGTATAACATATTTGTCCAATGAATACCCGTTTATCATCTGCATTTCTTCTTGCTGTAGCAATTTTAATGTCCAGTAGTGTAATACAGCGCTACGTGCGGCAACAGACTGAATTAAATTTCAATGCATGTGGGAAGAACATTTCCAGGATCTCCGCAAATAGGGAATACGTAGAACAAAAGTCAGATTTTGAAAAAAAAAAAAAGATGCAAATTTCTTTTGAAGTTACGTTCGTTCATCGGACACCAGAAATATTCGATAGAGTGTGGTAGACTTTGCACCGCTCAGTTTTTATGTGATTAAACTGATGCTATAGACTGTAAGTAAATTTAAATTGGCATTTACGATCATTAGCTCCTTTCCTCATTGTACTTAGTTTAGGATGGTCAAGCACCAGATTAATTTTGATCCTAATGGTCTGGGAGAACGGGTGTTATCATTAGAGATGTCGAAAACATATTTTCCGGGGTTAACAATTACTGTCTGTCACTGATAAATTGCTTCTACACGAATAATTATGGCTTGTCGGTCGTTGTTGAAATCTGTAGTGAACTACACGCTGTTAGCTCCAAAAACTTGATCAAAGCTTTCATCCCCCTTCTCTCTACTCTCTCCGGTCCTAGCAGAGGTTCTGTTTCGCCTCTGTGGGGCGCTGAGTTTAGTTTGCTTAATGGACAAAGCGGGTCCAGGCGCTGGGATTCGATTGCTTCTCAGCCGGCCTCTTACACTGCCCGAAGAGCAGTATCAGATTCACTGGTTCCAAGAGGGAGCCTTCATTCGCGTCCGAAAACAATTCTTTCTTAAGAAGTTTTCATTTCTATTTAGAATAAACGCGGAGAAAAGTACAATTGCAGCAACGTTTACATGGCACAAGAAGTCCTCATTAAAGGTAACAGGCAGAGCACTGGTTCCGTACTTCGAAGATACAACACGGAAATGTTTTGTGGTTTATATAAGGTTTCTTTTTGCATGTACACTGGTGTTTGTAACTTAGTCATAAAAACTAATCTTTATTTGTGGAAAGGGTAAATAACCTGCAGAAATGTGTGATACAGCATTGAGTCAGGATTGGCTAGCAGTTTCTGATGCAGCAATTGAACATGTTACATGTTCGGCAGTCTTGCATTTGTAGTCCAATTAGATCAACGGGATGTTCCAGCTGAGACTCGATTATGCCCAGTGTTAAGGTATGGAAGGTATTCCCGAAACGCCTCTGATTCAATGTGTAAAAATGTTTAACAAAATTCAGACTGATTGCCACTAATCTGACAACGAGTTTATTTAATAACTTGGGTCGCAGCTTTCACACTAAATGTCATCGGTAGTCTACACGGGCTTTATTTAATTTGAAACTCATCAGAGTAGTTATATTCCTTTTTTTTGCGAAAGTTTTTCTCTTACAAATGCTTGTGAATCGTTAACTAATATATCCCTAATGTAATTCAAACAAAGCATAGAAATACTTCTTTGTATGACAAATGAAACTATTTAATTTAATTACATATATTTTACTGTATAAAATAGGTCATAGTTGAAAATAAGTTACATTTCGTTGCCGATAATAATTAGTTAAGCTCCAATTTTTCAGTCGACCGAAGTTGCGATAAGCCTCAATAACTCTGTAAATAACGTTTTAAACGTCTACTTATCACTTCAGAACAGCTAGCAATGAAATTAAATTTCATGTTTTTCTCGCTGATCTATGAAACGTGGAATAACTTAGCGATGTAACACTAAGGAATACATTTTTGTTCGTGTTCATTTCGATAAGCTACATCGTTACTAAATGGCTGCAGTACTTTTTATGTATGCAGTTTGGATCCTCTTGCCTATTGTGAGAGAGAAGAAGATTATCCCTCTCAAAAATATTTTAAGTATTGCTTTACTGTGATCTAGCTACTAACAAGTACAGGTAAAAGAAGCACCGTGTTCTCATTGTACCTGATGACTTGTAATATTTCCAACACGTTAATGTACATCACATTGATACAAATAGATTGGTACATTGTTAGCTTTCGTTCGATTAATGACTCTTTGATTTCCAACTTTGTGAAGGGAATTCAGTTTGCTCGTCATATAACTTGTGTATGCGTGGGTGGAAGGTGTGAGCATTAGCGGAAATGGTAGGGGTTTTCTTCTCGTTAAAGGTAATTACAGCAATAAATCAGAATGGATAATTTCAGACACAGATTTATAAGAACAGTCTCTTCAGTAATGATAATCTGAGATGGTACAGCATTATTTTAGATATTTCATGTTTATTGCCTAAATAGGAAATGACGTTCTCTGCTTGAGGGTTTATGAAGAAAGAAATACTGTGCGCCAACAGATATTGATTTACATCTTGATTTTGTTCAAAGAAACTTGTTTCATGAAGAACGGAATACATTGTTTCAACTTTTGGAATAACTAATCGGTGGTGAATCATACTTCTCACTGATAAATGGACAAATACACACAATAGATAGAGGGGTTTCTGTTACTTTTGTAATAATGAATACAGAAGACTGGAAGACAATCTTCGAAATTTTAAAATTAGCTAAGATTAAATACAGGGAGCGACTGGTTGTTTACTAGTATCACAGAAACCAGACCGGAATTTTAGAGTCAACAAGCGTGAAAAGGAGGAGTTATTTCAGAAGCGACGAAGATCGTAGCCTGTCAGCGAACCAGGACGCAGCATATGAAACCAAAAAGAAAGTTCGTAAGGTAATTTAATAGAAGGTTTAATGGCTGCGTTAGAAAACCGATACGTAAACTTAGAGAGATTAATAAAAAATTCAAGGGAAGTGAAAACCTAGCAGACAAAAAAAAAATCGAAGTGAAAATGTCCATACGGAAAGCAATGAGAGAAGCATTCAGTGACTTTGAAAGTAAGATTTTGTCAACCAATCTCAGGAAAAGCCCTGAGAGGTTTTGGTCTTACGTAAAATCAGTGAGCAGTTCGAAATTCTCTTTTCATGCAGTCAGTGACAATACCGGCACTGAGACGGAATATAACAGAGAGAATGCCGAAATACTGAATTTGTTCTTCTGAAATGTTCTACTGGGGAACACCATAACATGGTCCCTCCTTCCAATCATCTTATGTGTTTCGAAATGACGGATATTGAGATAACCGATGGCGAAACAAAAAAGCAAGTACAATCGATAAGTGGTGGAAAGACGTCAGGGCTACAACAGGTACCTATTAAGGTTCTACACAAAGATTATGCGAAGGAACTTGCTCACCTTCTACCAAAAGGTTGTCGTAGATCAAGGGAACATAGACATGCGTATACAAATACAGAGATAACTAAACAGACATAATACGGCGCTACGATGTGCAACGCCTATATATGACATCAAGTGTCTGGCGCAGTTGTTAGATCGGATACTGCATTTACAATGCAAGGTGATCAAGATTTAACTGAGTTTGAACATGGTGTTATAGTCGGTACAGGTGCGATGGGACATAGCATCTTCGAGGAAGCGAGATAAATACAATCAGGTGGATGCAACTTTCATTAACTTCAGGAAGGGATTAGGCACCATTCCGCACTGCCGTTTATTGAAAAGAGTACGAGCTTACAGAGCATCGTGCCAGATTTGCGACTGGATTCCAGACTTCCTTGCAGTTAGAGCTCAACACCTCGCTCCAAACGGAAGAAAATCAACAGATGTAAAGGTAATTCCTTGAGTAATCCGGGGAAGTGTTATAGGCCCGCCATGAGTAAATGGTGTGACAGAAAGTGTCGGAATCTCTGTAATACTGTTCGCAGGTGATGCAATTGTCTATAAGAAAGCAGAAACGCCAAAAAACAATATCGAATTGCGAAATCACCTGCAGATTATTGATGAATGGTGCACTCTGCCTGTTGACCTTGTACGTAAGCAATTGTAACGTATTGCAAATACGCGAGAAAAATTCACTACTATACTACCACACTACTGATGAGAAGCAGCCCGCGTCTCGTGGTCGTGCGGTAGCGTTCTCGCTTCCCACGCCCGGGTTCCCGGGTTCGATTCCCGGCGGGGTCAGGGATTTTCTCTGCCTCGTGATGGCTGGGGGTTGTGTGATGTCCTTAGGTTAGTTAGGTTTAAGTAGTTCTAAGTTCTAGGGGACTGATGACCATAGATGTTAAGTCCCATAGTGCTCAGAGCCATTTGAACCATTTTTTGATGAGAAGTAGGAAACTGTACCTGCTGTAAGATATCTAGGAGCATCTTATCCAGAGCGATCGTAAGTGGAATGATCACATAAAACAGATAGTAGGAAAATCAGATGCCAGACTGAGAGTCATAGGAGTAACCTTAAGGAAATTTAGGTGCTCCATATAGATTCCAGGAGAGGACTGCCAGGGAGGAGGTGACCGTGAGAAAAGGACTGAATGACCAAAGAAAGGAAGACGTTCCACCAGTCAGTGGGTCGATGTCAGAAGCTTGAACCTTGTACGGAAGCTGAAGAAACCAGCGGGGATCAGTGAAGTGAAATGGAGAGAAGGCTAGGCTTTCTGGTCAGACGAGTATAGAGTAATACTGACAGCAGCAGAATATGGTATAACGGGAGGAGGCTTCGTTATGAATAGGAAGGTAGGACAGAGAGTGATTACTGTGAACAGTTCGGTGATGAGAATCGTCAGTAGCGCAGCACCTACAGTAATGGCAACGTCGCAAGCCGAAGATGAAGAGATGAAGAAAGTATACGAGGATATTGGATGGGTAATTCAGTACACAACGGGAGATGAAAATCTAATGGTCGAGGTGAACTGGACACGGTTGTAGGGGCCGCAGTAGGAGAAAGAGTTATGGGAAAATGTAGGAGTGGTGGTAGGAACGATAAAGACGAGGATTAACTGAGTTGTGCAATAAATACGGGTTATTAATTGCGAATACTCTGTTCAAGATTTACGAGACAAGGAGGTATACTTGGAAGCGGCTGGGAGATACGCTAAGATTTCAGATTACATCATGGTCAAGCAGTGATTCAGTTATCAGATATTGGGTTGTAAGGCTCGGTTCACAATTTACTAATGATGAAGAGGAGACTAAAATTTAAGAGACTAGTCAGGAAGAATCATTGTGCAAAGAAGTGGAACACGGAAGCGCTACGGAAAGAAGAGGCAACAGGCATTGCGATCATGAGCAGCTCAATATGCAGTGCAGTTTAAGATGAATGGACACGTCTAAAGAAAGCAATCACAGAAGCTGCAAAGAAAATCGTAGGCACAAGGAAAGCAACTGCGAAGGAACCATGGATAACAGATCGCATACTTCAGTTGATCGAAGAAAGAAGGAAGTACAAAAGTCTTCAGCAAAAGTCAGGACTACAGAAATACACTCCTGGAAATTGAAATAAGAACACCGTGAATTAATTGTCCCAGGAAGGGGAAACTTTATTGACACGTTCCTGGGGCCAGATACATCACATGATCACACTGACAGAACCACAGGCACATAGACACAGGCAACAGAGCATGCACAATGTCGGCACTAGTACAGTGTATATCCACCTTTCGCAGCAATGCAGGCTGCTATTGTCCCATGGAGACGATCGTAGAGATGCTCGATATAGTCCTGTGGAACGGCTTGCCATGCCATTTCCACCTGGCGACTCAGTTTGACCAGCGTTCGTGCTGGACGTGCAGACCGCGTGAGACGACGCTTCATCCAGTCCCAAACATGCTCAATGGGGAACAGATCCGGAGATCTTGCTGGCCAGGGTAGTTGACTTACACCTTCTAGAGCACATTGGGTGGCACGGGATACATGCGGACGTGCATTGTCCTGTTGGAACAGCAAGTTCCCTTGCCGGTCTAGGAATGGTAGAACGATGTGTTCGATGACGGTTTGGATGTACCGTGCACTATTCCGTGTCCCCTCGACGATCACCAGAGGTGTACGGCCAGTGTAGGAGATCGCTCCCCACACCATGATGCCGGGTGTTGGCCCTGTGTGCCTCGGTCGTATGCAGTCCTGATTGTGGCGCTCACCTGCACGGCGCCAAACACGCATACGACCATCATTGGCACCAAGGCAGAAGCGACTCTCATCGCTGAAGACGACACGTCTCCATTCGGCCCTCCATTCACGCCTGTCGCGACACCACTGGAGGCGGGCTGCACGATGTTGGGGCGTGAGCGGAAGACTGCCTAACGGTGTACAGGACCGTAGCCCAGCTTCATGGAGACGGTTGCGAATGGTCCTCGCCGATACCCCAGGAGCAACAGTGTCCCTAATTTGCTGGGAAGTGGCGGTGCGGTCCCCTACGGCACTGCGTAGGATCCTACTGTCTTGGCGTGCATCCGTGCGTCGCTGCGGTCCGGTCCCAGGTCGACTGGCACGTGCACCTTCCGCCGACCACTGGCGACAACATCGATGTACTGTGGAGACCTCACGCCCCACGTGTTGAACAATTCGGCGGTACGTTCACCCGGCCTCCCGCATGCCCACTATACGCCCTCGCTCAAAGTCCGTCAACTGCACATACGGTTCACGTCCACGCTGTCGCGGCATGCTACCAGTGTTAGAGACTGCGTTGGAGCTCCGTATGCCACGGCAAACTGGCTGACACTGACGGCGGCGGTGCACAAATGCTGCGCAGCTAGCGCCATTCGACAACCAACACCGCGGTTCCTGGTGTGTCCGCTGTGCCGTGCGTGTGATCATTGCTTGTACAGCCCTCTCGCAGTGCCCGGAGCAAGTATGGTGGGTCTGACACACCGGTGTCAATGTGTTCTTTTTTCCATTTCCAGGAGTGTACATCTCAGTTAGGAGCGAAATAAATAGGAAGCCAAGGAAGGTAAGGCAAAATGGCTGAATGAAAAATGTGAATAAATAGAAAAGGAAATAATCGCTGGAAGTGCTGTTTCACATAAAGAAACGGAAAACAGCCTTTTGAGAAATTAAAAATAAGGGCGGTAACATGAAGAATTCCATGATAATTCCACTGTTAAGAGTAGAAGAGAGAGCGGATAGGTGGAAAGCGTACACTGAAGCGGGAAGAATGTGGGAGAAGACTTGTCTGACGACGTGGTGGAAGAAAATAAAGGAATCGACAGGGAAGAGACAGGAGATACAGCTGGAGAATAAGAATTTAAAGAGCTTTGAAAGACTTAATATCGGATGAGGCAAAAGTGATAGATGACATTCTACTACAATTTCAAAAATAATTGCTGGAAATGGCAACAAAAAGACTGTCCACGTCGGTGCGAACAGTGTACGAGACTAGCGATATCCCATCAGACTTCCGCAAAAACACAATCCGCACAATTACGAAGATGGCAAGAGATTAAAAGTGCAAGAATTAGCGTACTTTTAACTTAACAACTCATGCATCCAAGTTGCTGACAAGAATAACATATAGAGGAATAGAACAGAAAATTGAGAATCTGTTAGATGACAAGCAGTTTGGCTTTAGGAAAGGTAAAGGCACCAGAGGCAGACTTCTGAAGCTGTTGATAATGGACGCAAGACTGAAGAAAACTCGAGACACGTTGGCAGAATCTGTCGACCTGGAGAAAGTGTTCCAAAGTGTAAAATGGTGCTAAATGTTCTAAATCCTGATAATAACAGGGGTAGGCTATAAAAAAGTGCGGGTAATATACAAGCACCAAGAGCGAACAAATTGACTGGAAGAGCAAGAACCAGGTGCTCAGATGAGGAAGGGTGTAAGATAGAGATGTAGTCTTTCTCCCTTACTATTCATCCCCCTGCTGTTCAATCTATACATCGAAGAAGCAGTGAGCAAACAAGAGAAAGGTTCAAGGGTGGGGTTAAAATTCAGGGTGAAAGGATATCAATGATAAAATTCGCTGATGACATTGCTACCCTCGGTGAAAGTGAAGAAGAATTGCAGAAGGAGTTGAATGGGACGAACAGTCTAATGACTACAGAATGTGAATTGACAGTAAATCGAAGAAGCACCAAAGTAATGAGGAGTAGCAGAAATGGGTACAGTGAGGAACTTAACATTAGAACTTGTGGTCACGAAGTGGACGAAGTTAAGGGATTCTGCTACCTAGAGAGCAGAATAACGTATGGCGGACAGAGCAAGGAGGACATAAAAGGCAGACTTGCGCAGGCGAAAAGGGAAGTCCTGGACAAGAGAAGTCTGCTAGTACGAAACATAGGACTTAATTTGAGGAAGAAGTTTCTGAGAATATACGTTTGGACAAGAAGAGAATAGAAGCTTTCGAAATGTGGTGCTACAGAAGAATGCTGAGGATTAGGTGGGTAGATCACATAACTAATGAGGAGATATTGAATAGAATTTGGGAGAAGAGGAGTTTGTGGCACAAATTGACAAGAATAAGGGACCAGTTCGTAGGACATGTTCTGAGGCATTAAGGGATCACAAATTTAGCATTGGAGGGCAGCATGGAGGGTAAAAATCGTAGAGGGAGTCCAAGAGATGAATACACTAAGCAGATTCAGAAGGATGTAGGTTGCAGTAAGTACTGGGAGATGAAGAAGCTTGCACAGGATAGAGTAGCATGGAGAGCTGCATCAAACCAGTCTGAGGACTGAAGACCACAACAACAACAACATACGTTTGGAGCAATGCATAGTATGGTAGTGAGACATAGGCAATGGGAAAAACAGAAGAGAAGAGACTCGAAGCCTTTGAGATGTGGTGCTGAAGAGGAATGTGGAAAATTAGGTGGACCGAAAGGTAAGGAATGAAGAGGTTCTCATTAAGATCAACGAGGAAATACACATATGGAAAATACTGACAAGAAGAAGGGACAAAGTGATAGGACATCTGCTAAGGCAACAGGGGAAAACCTTCGTGCTGCTAGACGTTAATAACTGTAGAGTAAGACTGCGATTTGAACTCCAGTTATTGAGGACGGAGGAGGCAATCGCTAGACAGAGATAAACAGGTTATCAAGCGAAAGTAATTCGTGGCGGGCCGCATCAAACCAGTCAGAAGACTAATGACTCAAAAATAAAAATATGAAAACGAAGGTTACCTTAAATGTTTCCAAAAATGTGTAAGTCTTCAGTTAAAAATACAAAGTGATAAAAATAAATGGGAAGTTCGTTAAACAGGCTTACTTGGCATATATTACAATAAGTTTTCCAGGTTTTATGCCTACTGGAATGCAACCGGCTTTATCCGTTTGTTCATCTGTGAGCTAGGAAAAAGGGTCGGTGAAATAATACACTGTAATGTCCAGCTCGACAGCAATGTAAGTATTTCCAAAATATTGCCTGTGTAGTAGGATTCAGAGTAAGTTGTGATGCCATGGATCGACATATGTACAAACTGAGGATGTACACAGTACAGGTTTGCACCCGCAATGAGCTTAACCTACTCCATTAATCTCATGGACCACAATATACTTATACAATAACACAAGCAGTCGGAAAGTATGCACAAAGCAGTCAGTAACATACAGCCGTTACTGAATTGATACTTTTAATGTTTTCAGTAACTCGATCAGATTTCACAGGGGTATTCTCCGTTCCTTACTGCCAGTACGCTTTTCTATAGGGTCAATTTACTCCATCAATGGCTTCGGAAATCAGATGGGAGATCTCGTTAAAGGAATGAAAGGCCTCCGACAGCACAAGCTGAGGTGCGTCTAACTTCGACGTCGCTGCACCTCCTAATGGGACCTGTCGACCACAAAATGCCAGAACTCCAATAATACGGCGAAACCGGGTACGGTTAGAACTGCGAGCATTCACATTGAGTAATAGCAGAGAGGCATCGTGTGCCAAGTTGATCTTGATGGAGTTAGATATAATACAGTTACTTACAATTCTTTAAACAGAAGCATTAACATTCGGTCTAAGGAACACAAGAGCAATAATTATCTGGGAAAGACAGATGAAGCGGCAGTAGCAGACAGATGTTGCGTCAGCACAAGGTGGGGCCCGATCTCGAAAACCGAACGCTTGCCAACACAAGATCAGAACTTTACGCCATGTCAGCAGCCCCGCGTTCACGATTCAGATGGTGGAGCATCAACCAGATTTTCGAGACATTTAACGGTGCTTTCTGCGCCGAGTACATGACCTCAGTAGCAACAACGCCTGCTTTACTTTATTTTGTTTATTTATTTATTTTTGAGTCGTCAGTCACAGTCAACCAACTGGTCTGATGTGGGCCGCCACGAATCCCTTTCCTGTGCCAATCTCCTCATCTCGGATCAACACTTGCAACATACGTCCTCAATTATTTGTTGAATGTATTCGGATCTCTGTGTTCCTCTACAGTTTTTGCCCTCTACAACTCCCTCTAGTGCCATGGAAGTCATTACCTGCTGTCGTAGCAGATGTCCTATCATCTTGTTGGCGTTTTCCACATATTCCTTCCCTCTCCGATTCTGTTCAGAACCTCCTCATTCCTTACTTCCCCAGTCCACCCAATTTTCAATATTCGTCTGTAGCTACCAATCTCAAATGCTTCTATTCTCTTCTGGTTTTTCCAGAGTCTATGTCTCACAACAATACAATGCTGTGCTTCAAACGTGCGGTATATTTGCAGACATTTCTTCTTCTAAATAATGTCTATGTTTGATACTAGAAGACTCCTCTTGGCCTGGACTGCCCTTTTTGCCAGTCTAGTCTGCTTTTAGTGTCCTCCTTGCTCCGTCCTCATTGGTTATTTTGCTGCTTAGGTAGTAGAGTTCGTTAAATTTATTTACTTCGTGACCCTCAGTCCTGATGTTACGTTTCTCGCTGTTATTATTTCTGCTACATCTGATTAGTTTCGTCTTTCTTCGATTTCCTATCAGCCCACATTCTGTACACATTAGACTGTTCATTCCCTTCAACAGAGCATGTAATTCTCCATCACTTTCACTAAGGATAGTGATGTCATCAGCGCATCGTATCACTGGTAACCCTTCACCTTTAATTGTAAATCCACTCTTGAAGTTTTCCTATATTTTCATCACTGGTTCGTCTGTCTATAGACTGAACAGTAGGGAAGGAAGACTGTCTTATAACCTTTTTTATCCGAGCACTTCGTTCTTGGTCATCAAGTTCTATATTTCCTCTTAGCTCTTGCACACGTATCTTACTCGTCTCTCCCTTTTAGTTACTCCTATTTTCCTCAGAAGGCCTGCCTTATATAGTATAAAAGTCTATCGTCAGGCCAGGCTGAGCAAGCTGACACCCCCAGGTCTCGAATTGGAGTCCGCTGTGTGCTCGCTGCGCCCCCGGGTGATGCAATGTTCGAAGCCTGACAACGGCCTCAGATGGCCGGGATGAAGCTGTCCTGCCAGCAGTGTAACAACGACACAAGGCCCCGTATCTGTTGCAGTACTATACTACTGCACTGTACTGCTGCTGCCCCCTTGTCGCTACCATGGACCGTGAGATTGACGCCTGATCATTCCGCCGAATCAGGGAGGTGGTGGGTCGACCCCGAGCCGGGCACCTATGACTCATGTAAGTTGTTGGACTATTAAGGAGTTAGCATGTAAACCTTCTGTCTTGCTGTAGCGACCTTCACCTGCAGTGAACACTTGTAGCACTTGCCAACTCTTCGAACCCACACTGCCTAGGCGCGACAGCAATCACAAGGTGGATCACTAGAAAAACGATTTTCCACTCCTCTGTAGCGGTCATTGGACCCAAACACGCTACAAGAACAGTCACTGGGTTCGTTTTTTAATAGTATTGTTCTATCACGGCAGAATTATTACTATGTTGTCGCTATGACTTAACGCTAACTGAAGCAAATTTCACCAACTCTTCCGATGTACAGCGTGAATAACACACCTGACCATGACTAAGGAGTTGACAGCATATGATGAAGTCGCACCCAATTGATGCGCCAATACATACAAAAACTTGGGCCTGAGCTCGTTCAAGTCTATAAATACTAATTGCTTCTTTAGAGCTACTTATGACGCCTCTGACATTATGAAACGAAACGTCATCCACAGGAACTTGTATCAGACTGTAGCCTAATGGGCGTACAACAATGTTACCAAGGGAGTAAACCCAAAATATCCTCGAAAACCAGAGAAGGTGACATTCAATGATATGTTCATCTGACCCATTGCTCCAACGGACAACTGTCAGTGGTGTTCCAATATTTCTTAACCGTAGCGTTTTCGGCATTAATTGTAGACATGAAATGTTGCAGATGTATTGCCAAAGAACTGAAAAGAAAATCTCATTTATGACGAGTCCCTTTAAACTTCTCTTGATACGAATTATATACTTAACATATTAATGTCAGCAGGTACCATTTGTGGCTCACGCTACGTCCTCTCACCAGACAGTGTGTACCACTGGTGAACTCAAACTAGATTCTCACGTCAGATGACGTTTACCACGGGTGGCTGACGCTATATTGCTAAGTACCTCTGGTAGCTCAAGTTCGACTTTCCAATTGTATTACCACAAACACACTAGTGTGTGAGAATAGATTTTCCTGTGACCCTTCAACAAGAGAGCTTTCAAAATTAATTAGCTGTCTAATAATTTGTGATTGACTTGATGTAAATATTTTCTTTTGGAGGAACGGCGTTATGCCATTTTCAAAATAAAAGGGCATTATACGAGGGCTAGCCAGAAAGTAAGTTACGATTGATCGCGAAATGAATATCACAGTGAAAATCAGAAATGTTTCATTTGTAACAGTTAGCTACACCTTTCAGCTACTTCTCTACGTAGTCGCCGTTCTGGCTCAGACATTCGTCGTAGCGTTGTACCAACTTTGCAATACCCTCATCGTAGAAGGCAGCCGCCAGTGCTTTCCGCCAATTCTCTACGCTGGCCTAAAGCTCGTTGTCTGTGCCACAATGTTGTCTTCACAGCCAGCGGTTCGTTTGAGCAGAGATCAAACTCAGTGGGAGACAATTACGGGCTGTATTGTGGGTAACCAAACGTTTCCAATTGAAACCATGCAGGAACATCTTCATTGCCCCTCCGGAAATGAGGCTGAGAATTGTCTTGAAGAAGAAACCGCATGACAGTTATGTAATGTTGGTTGCAGAGCTTCAGGGAAAAATTCTCACCAGGCCTTCGTACTTAGCGGGAGACACGATTTTCTATAACATCTTTACGCGCGACTAAGAGTTCAGGAATGAAAAGAGCGACATAATTCTACCTAGAGTCCTACTAGAGACACTGTCTAACACATCTTTGCAAAGCTTTATCGGATTTTCATAGTCGTTTCCATTTCACGACCGATCGTAACTTCCTTTCTGGACAGCCCTCGTATTAAAAAAAGTAGCGTAGTGCGTTTGAATATGACAGCCACCACACGGCGATTCCCTAAATCGCTCCAGGCAAATGCCGGCCGACTTTCTTCCCGTCCTTTCCTAATCCAACGAGACCGATGACCTCCTCCTTCCATACAACCCAACCACTCGGCGAGAAACGGGAAAAACAGCACCACCAGCTCACGGAAGGCATCGTTATGCCTCCCACGTCATAACGCGAAACACGGTTCTCAGCACCGGTATGAACTGGTTATGGTGTATCTACTGGGACACAGGAGAGAAGTACATTAAATGCACTCGTAGTTGCGAATAGGAACAACCGACAGCTGTATAAGGGAATGCCGACAATGGAAATGTGTGCCGGACCTGGACTCAGATCTGGATTTTTCTGCTGGATGCGAGGGGTCGCCTTAATCCCTTTGGCTATCCGTGCACGATCCAAGGCCATACCCAAACTTCCGTATGTCGTCGTTCCTGCGTCACAACCTGTACTCGTACACACATTACGTAATTCACGGTCAGCGGAAGACATGTTAATTGAAAGACGCTGCCTGATGTGAGCAGATAAATACGATACTGCGGTGCACGTACGTAGGAACATCGCATCGTTAACAATACAGCCACAAATATCGTGCAAACAGAAGTCTTGTGAAAACAGGAGTGAAAGGCTATATGGATCTCTTAATTGAGAAATTGTGTCACTGAGCATATCTAACGTTTAATTAATTTACTTACTGTTTACGTGATACCACTTGATTCCCAATAACACGGTATGAGCATTACCTAGCGAACAAAACTAAAAATCTTCCTCCCCTATATTCATCGGTCGAATAAGAACCGTGACGGCCAATAACGTTCCACATTTGCTTGCACTATGCAACGAAAAGCTTCCATCACATCTTCTATCTCAGATTTTGGTTTTCTGTAACACATTCTGACGGAAATCGAAAGTGTTATGCAGTGAACCACAAGTTCGATGTTTATCATATTTTTTGGAGAAGATCATCATATAACAAACAACACATAATTAAAGATTCATTCCGTTCGAAACTGCTTCTGACTAGAACCTAAGTATGTGACCCACTGTAAGTAGGCTGTTTAGGATTTTTTATTGGTAACGCCGCCGCCACGTAGCGCTCTGTATGAAAATCACTGGCTGTGCTGTGCGCAGTCTGTGTTTAGTTTGCATTGTTGTCTGCCATTGTAGTGTTGAGCAGCGGCAGCTGGATGCTAACGGCGCGTAGCGTTGCGCAGTTGGAGGTGAGCTGCCAGCAGTGGTGGACGTGGGAAGAGAGATGGCGGAGATTTGAAATTTGTAAGAATTGGTGTCATGAACTGATATATATATATTATGACTATTAAGGTAAATACATTGTTTGTTCTCTATTAAAATCTTTCATTTGCTAACTGTGCCTCAGTAGTTAGTGCCTTCAGTAGTTTGAATCTTTTATTTAGCTGGCAGTAGTGGCGCTCGCTTTATTGCAGTAGCTTGAGTGACGAAGATTTTTGTGAGTTAAGTGATTTGTGAAACATATAGGTTAATGTTAGTCAGGGCCATTCTTTCGTAGGGATTTTTAGAAGTCAGATTGCGTTGCGCTAAAAATGTTGTGTGTCAGTTTAAGCACATTCGTGTATAATTGTTCAAAGAGGACGTTTCACATAGACCAGTCTTATATAACTGTTCAAAGGGGACGTTTCACCACAAAGCCACGAATGTACTCTTGTATTCAGCAGGGAAGCAAATCACCTCTGAATGTCATCTTGAGGAAATCCTTGCCACATCTGAAATACATTCTACGTCAGTTCATAAAGACTGATAGCCAGTGGTGGGTATGAAAGCATATGTCTTCCCATAGGGTCCGATACATGCTGTAGTGATAACAAATCGGAGGACTGCGTAGATCAATTTAGGAATCCGTGCATTCCATAACGAATTTGTGGTGTGAACTGCAGTGGTCGTAAGTTCGTATGAGACCAAACTGCTGAGGTCACCGGTCCATAGGCTTACACGCTACTTAATATAACTGTAACTTACGCTAACGACAACAGACATACCCTTGCCCGAGGAAGGACTCGGACCTGCGCGAACCGTGGCAAGGCGCCCAGACCACGCGGCTGAACTGAAGTGTGGAGTCTTTCATTATCCTGGAATATATAATTAGGTACCCTCGTCTTGGTGCGTATTACAACAGAATTCACCTCCCTTTAATAGTTAATATATTAGTCCTATTGTCATGACCAGTAAAGCGCACCCTACGTTCATCCCTCCACCCCTACCCCCTCCCCCACAAAACAAGCAAGATTTCAGGAGTTGGAGAGATATGATTCTCAAGAATTGCTACTTCTTGGTACTACTATCCAGTATGTACACAGGGTGGAAGGTAGCATTATCAGTGTTTAATGTCCCGTCGACATCAAGAGCATGACATATGAAGAATGTGTTCCGTATGATTCAATGGGGAAGGAAATACGAGGGTCGTTCGATAAGTAATGCTCCAAATTTTTTTTCTCAGAACATATTTATTGTTAGAAGCCAGAATTTGATGACTATATACATAATCACGTCTTGTCCGTGTCATATTTTTCTACGTAGTCTCCATCGCGTTCTATGGCCGTACGCCAGTGTTGTGGAACAGCATGTATTCTCTGTTGATAAAAGATCTTGTCTTGTAGGCGTAGCCATGTTTTCACTGCATGACAGACATTTTCGTCATCTTCAAAGTGTGTTCTCCGTAGAGAATCTTAAAGCGACCCAAAGACATGGAATTCCGAGGGTACCAGGTCTGGACTGTAGGGTGGATGAGGACAGGACGTCCCGAGAGTGGCTGATTAGGGAGCTCTGTTTCTGCATTTCTTGAGGCTGTAACTTTCTTCACCCATCGCCCAACTGCAGCATCGCCAACTCTGCACACAAACGATTATGGATGTACACCACGGTTTCTTTTTCTGCATACTAGAATTCAATAGCAACACGCTGCTTGTAACATGAGTCGTATATTAGATGCCAATCTGACGCTGTACTACGGCTTTTCCATCTGCCAGAACAGTTCGAAACTTCACCGAAGCATAGAACAAACATTAGATGTGAACCAACAACAAGGAGGTTTCTCTATGAATTAATAATGACTTTTTAAAATAGAATGTGGGGCATTACTTATTGACCGACCGTTGCATGTCTTCTGCTTTCTAAGCATTAGTGTCGACATTTGCCTCGAGAGACTTAGGGAAATTACGAAAACTGAAATGAGGATGTCCGGATGCATATTTAAACCACTGCGCTCCTGAATGCGGGTCCAGTGTGCTAACCCATCGTGCCACAGCACTTGGTCAGTTCATATATAAACACTTTGGAGACTATCTTATCACCACAAATATCATCGAGATCTCTCGCTGAAAATCAGAGGATATCAGTCAGCGTCAGGTCTGGCTCCAGACTATAAAAATGTCTCATCTGTGCCAAGGAGTTGGCGGTAAAGCGACCCAAGTCAGTTTCGCGATCTCAGTCCAGTTTCAGGTAATATGCTTGAATTCTCTGCCGTCCGACTAATCATCACAACCAGTTCAACAGTCCTACAACGTTCAAACAGTGTAAACCGGGGGCGGCCAA
This sequence comes from Schistocerca gregaria, assembly GCF_023897955.1. Lineage (NCBI taxonomy): Eukaryota > Metazoa > Arthropoda > Insecta > Orthoptera > Acrididae > Schistocerca > Schistocerca gregaria. The sequence continues at coordinate 725,929,950 of NC_064923.1, forward strand.
AAATTCGGCTTGCGAGTCCTGAATTGTCACGAGTGCTACGGCACACTTCACACACTGCCATGCCCCGCTGTCTGAGAGCAAGAAGGGGGAAGAGGAGGCAACAACGAACGCGCCGTGCTGTATATGATTTAGTTTTATAGTTCACATTTATCAACAGCGTAGATCACAAACATAACAAGTTTTCGGTATTGTTTAAGCACTTGTAGCACACTGAAAACGAAGTATAATTTTTACTTGTAACAAAGTGTTGGCATACTGAAGGACGCTGACAGTTTCGTAGTCTTTCGTACTAATGATGCCACTGAGAAATAGCAATTTGGGCGCGAAGATTTGGGATCGGGTACCCTAATGGAAGGACTAGGGCCCCCACATAACTGCTTTAGGTTTCATCGTCTTTAATAGATAACTTGCATTTATTTAAGTAAAACGAGATTTAATATATCAACAGTAAAATGGGCTGAGCAGGCTTTAGAAAAATGACTTTGAAACAGTTTTCACTAATTGTGAGCCACCAGTAATTAACTACATACCGAAAGTACAGAATTTTAAAATTAACTACTGTTATCAAAATTCAGGGAGCAGTTTTTTTTTACAAAATGACCTTTAAAGAGCTGCCATTAATTATGAATCCGGTGTCACTCAGTACAGAAATCTAAAAACAACTAACGGTCACTAAACAGTTAGCTGCATTTAACCAAAATTCCCTGATCAAATTTTAAGCAAATGATTTTGAAACAGCCGCCATTAATTACGAAGCTACTGTCAGTAAGCAGACAGCAAAGGTACAAAATATAAAAAAAAAAAAACATTCGCTGCATAAACAGCCGCAGTTAGCCAAAACAGCTGCCAGTAATTATGAACCACCTTTCATTCAGAAAGCACACGAAGTACAAAATTTGAAAAACAATTAACAGTAACTGAGTAGGCAGCTACAGTTATTCAATGTTCAATGGTTAGATTTTAAGCAAAATATTTTTAAACAGCTGCTACTAATATGAACCCAGTGTCATTCAGCACATGTCAAAATACAGTATTTTAGAAATAATCAACACTCGCTGAATAAACAGCTACTGTTAGCCAAAATTCACTGATCAGTTTTTAACCAAATGACTTAAATAGCTGCTGTTAATTATGAGTGGTCGTTGCATAAACTTCACCGTTGAGGGGAGGAGGCAGAGAAGGGGAAGAGCGAGAGGTGAGGACATACACGGAAGTTTTTTAGCCTGGATAGTGTGGTCACCGTTCTTCCACTTATGAAACCTCCAAGATAGCGGACCGCCTTCACTAGCCCCGAACCAGCCAAATAACCTCGACGTCGCTGGTGTGTTTCCCAAACTATCGTGCCCTCTCACAGAAAACGCTTCGCAGGGCAAGCGATAATCGGCAATCAAAACCAGGCTCGGCCCCTTCGCCGGAGCCGATTAGCTCTCTCGCGTACCGTCCAGAACTCCAAACCTCTCAAGCTCCCGGCCGACTTGCCCCGCACACCACGAACTCATTGCCCAAAACCTCCCTGGCTCGTGGTTTTTGCCCCAACAGATGGAGGCACCGGCGTACTTCCAAGGTTATCTAGACGAAGATCGTCAGCGAGGGGCGAATTCGATAGAAGGATGGGGCCCCGCACGGCTCATCCACGTAATCGTGACTTATTTAGTTTCATCATCGAAAAAAGTCTTTGAAACACATATGTGTATCGAAATATTGTAGCGCTTTTGTACCCTCGTTAAGGGAGATTGAAAACTCTACTTGCAGATATCAATGTAGACAGTTATAACACAAAATTATTTCCCTTTAAAACGGCAAACGCCTTGCAGATGAGTTACATCTGCCGATTCAAAGAAACTGCAAGTAGTGCTGAAAACAGCTCGAAAAGTGATGTAGGACTGGCAGTGGCCTCAAAACGCCAAAGCGTTGAAGAAATTATTCTTGTAATTCTATAAAGGTCAAAGAGTTCTTCACACGTCGCGTTTTATTTAACGCCAGTGAGCTTCGAGGACTGGACTGTTTTTGTCAGAATGTGTACCTTGTTCAATGCGATTTCCTTTTTAAATGCCTCCCCATCCAATCTCAAGGAAGTTATTTCTCGTCTTGCTATGTTTTACTGTGGGCTCGTGCAGCTAAGACCACTTCAAATGGGAGGCCTACAATCAATTTCGGAAGTTCTAATTTTCGTTCCTGCACTTCTTACTCCTTCATAAAACCAACTATAAAGAGTTGTTCATCGAAAAATCATTACAGGCATTGCCCTTGACTTAATCGAAGTACTTTGCAGTAACGTATAGATTTTCCATACTGTTCGTTCGATTCCATCGAAAACTTTTGCAATAGCGCACGATTTTAGAAATTTTACTATCGCACCACCGATTCCTTCACGTACCGACTAATTAAGCATTAAGTGCTTCTTGATGTTCACATCAATGAATAAAGTCTTTCGACAGTTGTATTTTAATGCTCTTTCATTGTCAACTAATTCATGAGCTTTTTCTCTATGGTACACTCCTGGAAATGGAAAAAAGAACACATTGACACCGGTGTGTCAGACACATCATACTTGCTCCGGACACTGCGAGAGGGCTGTACAAGCAATGATCACACGCACGGCACAGCGGACACACCAGGAACCGCGGTGTTGGCCGTCGAATGGCGCTAGCTGCGCAGCATTTGTGCACCGCCGCCGTCAGTGTCACCCAGTTTGCCGTGGCATACGGAGCTCCATCGCAATCTTTAACACTGGTAGCATGCCGCGACAGCGTGGACATGAACCGTATGTGCAATTGACGGACTTTGAGCGAGGGCGTATAGTGGGCATGCGGGAGGCCGGGTGGACGTACCGCCGAATTGCTCAACACGTGGGGCGTGAGGTCTCCACAGTACATCGATGTTGTCGCCAGTGGTCGGCGGAAGGTGCACGTGCCCGTCGACCTGGGACCGGACCGCAGCGACGCACGGATGCACGCCAAGACCGCAGGATCGTACGCAGTGCCGTAGGGGACCGCACCGCCACTTCCCAGCAAATTAGAGACACTGTTGCTCCTGGGGTATCGGCGAGGACCATTCGCAACCGTCTCCATGAAGCTGGGCTACGGTCCCGCACACCTTTAGGCCGTCTTCCGCTCACGCCCCAACATCGTGCAGCCCGCCTCCAGTGGTGTCGCGACAGGCATGAATGGAGGGCCGAATGGAGACGTGTCGTCTTCAGCGATGAGAGTCGCTTCTGCCTTGGTGCCAATGATGGTCGTATGCGTGTTTGGCGCCGTGCAGGTGAGCGCCACAATCAGGACTGCATACGACCGAGGCACACAGGGCCAGCACCCGGCATCATGGTGTGGGGAGCGATCTCCTACACTGGCCGTACACCTCTGGTGATCGTCGAGGGGACACTGAATAGTGCACGGTACATCCAAACTGTCATCGAACCCATCGTTCTACCATTCCTAGACCGGGAAGGGAACTTGCTGTTCCAACAGGACAGTGCACGTCCGCATGTATCCCGTGCCACCCAACGTGCTCTAGAAGGTGTAAGTCAACTATCCTGGCCAGCAAGATCTCCGGATCTGTCCCCCATTGAGCATGTTTGGGACTGGATGAAGCGTCGTCTCACGCGGTCTGCACGTCCAGCACGAACGCTGGTCCAACTGAGGCGCCAGGTGGAAATGGCATGGCAAGCCGTTCCACAGGACTATATCCAGCATCTCTACGATCGTCTCCATGGGAGAATAGCAGCCTGCAATGCTGCGAAAGGTGGATATAAACTGTACTAGTGCCGACATTGTGCATGCTCTGTTGCCTGTGTCTATGTGCCTGTGGTTCTGTCAGTGTGATCATGTGATGTATCTGACCCCAGGAATGTGTCAATAAAGTTTCCCCTTCCTGGGACAATGAATTCACGGTGTTCTTATTTCAATTTCCATGAGTGTATTTCAGTGTCGTTTCATAAGAAATTTTGTTGTGCCTTTTACTTATGTGACTGAGTTTTAAATATTGCGAAATTTCATCTCTCTCTTTTGTCATTCTTATTCATTTGTAAATCCTGTAACGATAGATAGCCAGACAAGTCCATTTCTGCTGACTTCCGAGAAGGACGAAGCAAAGTCGAGACAAGATCACCTTTGGCCGAAACGTGGCCCGCACACACCTCACTCGTCAAGTACGAAACACTGTAGTCAGCTCTGATGTAAATCTTCAGTAAGTGTCTATCTTCTTCACACACTGTTCTGTCTCCACGTGTAGCGGCAGCCGCTGAGCCGAGAGGACAAGAGCAGCTGCAGCACTTGTCTGGTAAACAGTAAATTAATTTAGTCTTTGTTTTTTTTTTCACGCGCTTCTGCAAAGAAGCGAACTGTACGTGTGTATTTTACTGTGTAGACTGGTGGTTAGAAAATTAATTGTAGTTTTTGTTTTTGCGTAAGGATTGAGACTAACCTTGTGTATGATGGCTGCCTAGTGTAAATTTTCCCGTCGATAGAAAATTCATCACGCCACAAAGTTTTAATTTTTGGGCTAGTAGACAGCATACAGTTGAGATCAGTGCGCTGTAGTTTGAATATTTATCTCGTGCAGTAACATTTCAGTAAAGAGGGTTTCTAATAATAAGTATCTCTAAATACATCAATTTCAGTGGAGAAATACAGGGTGTTACAAAAAGGTACGGCCAAACATTCAGGAATCATTCCTCACAAACAAAGAAAGAAAATATGTAATGTGGACATGTGCCCGGAAACGCTTACTTTCCATGTTATAGCTCATTTTATTACTTCTCTTCAAATCACATTAATCATGGAATGGAAACACACAGCAACAGAACGTACCACCGTGATTCCAAACACTTTGTTACAGAAAATGTTCAAAATGTCCTCCGTTAGGGAAGATACATGCATTCACCCTCCGTCGCATGGAATCCCTGATGCGCTGATGCAGCCCTGGAGAATGGCATGTTGTATCACAGCCGTCCACAATACGAGCACGAAGAGTCTCTACATTTGGTACCGGGATTGCGTAAACAAGAGCTTTCAAATGCCCCCATAAATGAAAATCAAGAGAGTTGAGGTCAGGAGAGCGTGGAGGCCATGGAATTGGTCCGCCTCTACCAATCCATCGGTCACCGAATCTCTTGTTGAGAAGCGTACGAACACTTCGACTGAAATGTGCTGGGGCTCCATCGTGCATGAACCACATGTTGTGTAGTACTTGTAAATGCACAAGTTCTAGCAGCACAGGTAGAGAATCCCGTATGAAATAATGGCGGTGAATCGAGGAAGTACAGTACATACTGACGAAACTGAAATGAGCTCTAACATGGAAATTAAGCGTTTCCGGACATATGTCCACGTAACATCTTTTCTTTATTTGAGTGTGAGGAATGTTTCCTTAAAATTTGGCAGTACCTTTTTGTAACATCCTGTATATTTCTTTTTAATAGCTCGCGGTCTCCGAGTACAGTGACAAATCTGCACAGCAACTGTTAGTCATATTTTATCCTCCTTTGATATATTTTGTGTATATTTCAAACTCAGTAGCGCCATTTGAGACTTTATATCTATTTTATACATAGTACGATGTGTATAGGGACTCTGATTATTGTGAGCGGACACAACGAAAGTAGGCTGGTATCCGAAAACAGCTGAAAGTTGCGTTGGCTACCGTCGACAAGCTTCTAGCTTATGCTCAAACTTGCGATGACGTCGGGGCGCCAGTGACGAGACCTGCGACTTCTTTGGTGCCACTGGAATCCCCTGGTGACCCGGACGTCGCTGCGGCTTCTCATACGCAATATCTGACCGGTTCGTCCTCACTCCAGAGTGGGTGGCAGACAGTGGTGGGTTCGCGAGTCACTGGGCAGAAGGCGAAAGAGGAAGCAGGCCGTTCGGCTGGCTCCCTACGTCTTAGCAACAGGTATGAGGCGCTGCCCAGTGTTAATGAGAACTCTGAGACACTGCGGGACGAATCTACCCAGACCGAACATGTACAGAGGGTGGGTATTCTTGTCATCGGGAGCTCCAATGGTAGGCAGGTGATGGGGCAACGTTGTCCCATCGCCGCTCGGGATTAGCCGAGCGGTCTCAGGCGCTACAGTCATGGACTGTGCGGCTTCTCCCGGCGGAGGTTCGAGTCGTCCCACGGGCATGGGTGTGTGTGTTTGTCCTTAGGATAATTTAGGTTAAGTAATGTGTAAGCTTAGGGACTGATGACCTTAGCAGTTAAGTCCCATAAGATTTCATACACATTTTTTGTTGTCCCCTCCCCCTAACCAAAAGGGACATTGCAATCAAGGCGGGAAAGAATTCCACTGTGCATTCGGTATGAATGCCGGGAGGTCTCATCCGTGACGTGGAGGAAGCCTTGCCGGAGGCTATCGAGCGCACTGGCTGCAACCGGCTGCATGTTGTGGCACATGTCGGCACGAATGACGCCTGCCGCTTGGGTTCTGAGGCCATCCTCGGCTCCTTTCGGCGGCTGGCTGATTTTATGAAGGCAACTAGCAGCGCAAGCGGGGTGCAGGTTAAGCTGTCTATTTGTAGCATCGTACCCAAGATCGATCGAGGTCCTCTGGTTTGGAGCAGAGAGGAAGGTCTAAACCAGAGGCTCAGGCGACTCTGTGACGGTACCGGATGTGAATTTCTCGACCTCCGCTATCGGTTGCACGATTGTAGGTTTCCCCTTAATAGGTCAGGCGTTCACTACACGCAGGGAGCGGCTACTAGGGTAGTGGAGTACGTGTTGCGGGCACATGGGTTTTTTTTATGTTAGAGAACCCCTCAGTTGGGATCAAAGACGATTTGCCTGTTAAGTGAGCCACAGTGACCACAGAGGATCCTGGCTCTCGTACATCACAGACATAAGAGATTGTGATTTTAGTAAACTGTAGCAGCATCCAAGGAAAGGTCCCAGAATTAGTATCGGTTTCTAAAGGTTATAATGGACAGACAGCATTGGGAACAGAAAGCCGGTTGAAACCAGACATCAATGACAACGAAATTCTAAGTTCAGATTGGAATGTTTATCGCCAGGATATGTTAGTCGCCAGTGGTGGCGGCATTTTTATTGGAGCAAGAAATTCGATGAAATCTAGCGAGGTTATCACGGATTCCGAATTTGAATTAAACTGGCTGAAACTGAGTATTAAAAATAGTCACAAGTGGTGATCGGATTCTTCTATAGACCATTTGGATCAGAATCTGTGGTTCTAGAGCAAAAATTTCGATAAAATATATCGAGGGTATCACGGATTCCGAATGTGAATTAATCTGGATGAAATTTAATATTAAAAACGGTCAAAAATGGTGATCGGATTCTTCTATAGACCATTTGGATCAGACTCTGTGGTTGTAGAGCAAAAAATTCGATAAAAATCTAGCGAGGTTATCACGGATTCCGAATTTGAATTAATCTGGGTGAAACTCAGTATTAAATAACGGTCAAAAGTGGTGACAGGATTGTTCTACAGACCATTTGGATCAGAATCTGTAGCTGTAGAGCGCTTCAGACAGAACTTGCAGAATATCAGTAATTTTGCTGATCATGTCGTTGTAATAGTGGGTGACTTCAACTTACTTACTTACCAGGATAGACTGGGCGTATTATGCCATCAAGACAGGTGCCAGAGACGGGGATTCGTGTGGCATTGTTCTGGATGTCTTGTTTTTAAAATTACATTAGAGAACTAACTCAAGAGCGTAATGTCTTAAGAAAGCGTGCTTAAGCGTTGCTTTCCGTTTCAAACGCTTCCACAAACATAACGATTACCATTGGTCTTAATGGGCATTCTGTTGCCACTTCGTATTAATGTGCTTTAATTAAGAAGTCGGTCGACGTGAGTTTATTTGGAGTCTAAGAAAAAACAAAGAAACAAAAACTACGCACAACGAAGGAAGAACTTTACAAATTGGGCAAGTCAATAACTCGTTGGTCCGCCTCTGGATTTTATGCAAGCGCTTATTGGGCTTGGTAATGATTGATAGATTTGTTGGACATCCTTCTAAGCCATATCATGCCGCACTCTGCCAACTGGCCCGTTAGATGGTCAAAATCTCGAATCCGTGTCCATTAATGCTCCAAATTTCTCAGCTGGGGAGAGATCCGGATACCTTGGTTTTGGGTAGCAGGAAGGCATGCAGCAGAGATTCTCGCCGTGTGTGAGCGGGCATTATCCTGCTGAAATATAAACAGAGTGTGGTTTGCCATGAAAGGCTGCGCAACGGGGCGTAGAATATCTTCAACGTACTGCTGTGCTGTAGGGGTGTATTGGATGACGGTCGACGGGGTCGTGCTACGAAATGAAGTGGCACCCCACACGATCACTCCTGGCTGTCGGGTCTTATCTCATGAGACAGTTGCTTCCCACGCTGTCCGAGTCGTCTCCAGACAGGTCCTCAGCCTGGAATCTCATTGAATGGAGTAGAATAGTCTTCAGTGATGAGTCCCGCTTACAACTGAGGCCCTACGACCAGTAAATGAGACGTTAGCTCATATATTGGTGCATAATATAGATTACAGCCAAACGGAACCGCATTTTGCTTAAAAATAAGTTAAGCCGAGCTGAGTGGCCGCTTGATTAAAGGCGCCATGTGACGGATTGAGCGGCCCCTCTCGCCGGAGGTTCGAATCCTCCCTCGGGCATGTGTGTGTCTGTTGTTCTTATCATAAGTTAGTTTAAGTTAATTTAAGTAGTGTGTAAGTCTCGCAACCGATGACCTCAGCAGTTTGGTCCCTTAGGAATTCACACACACACAAAATAAAATAATAGGTCATTTCACTGTGTAATGCAGAACATGTTTCCGTCATTTAAGAGATTCTCTAATTCGGTACCTTCGTGGTACAAGTGGTACAATAAAGGATAGAGTCATAAAATAGTGCGTAGCTACTAACAATGAAACGGCCGCATAGTATAGTAGTTATGCCTGGTGGAATGTTCAGACGGTCTTCCTGCGCAAAGCGTAAAAGTTCCTCTTGTCTCCAATAAGTTAAATGGACGCCGGTGCGCGGTACGTGTCCATGGAGAATAGCCCCAAGAATGTGAAAAGAATTACGTGCTGCGACAGGGAAGAGGGAGAAAGTACGTGACTGGAGAACAGAAAAGTCGTTCACCTCTTCACAATCCGATAAAGGAGGCAGATTCCACAAAACTGAGTGTCCTTTCTGGCAATCAGGTACCTTCTTCCAGCTACATAGAAATTCAGATTAGATTTCCTCTGGAACGCCGAGGTGAATGAACCAGACGTTCATCTGCGTATGCATTGGATTCTGCGGCCCATCCTTCAGTGCAGCGCACGGAAAGCTTTCCGTTCACGCAGAAACCAATTAAGTGGTAATTGCTTTCACGCCCCATAGCCTGATTACATTCACCGCTGCACCGCCTGACGTGCCTTTATCGTGCACCGGAATCGAGTAATGTTTATACTGGACCAGGAAATCCGACATTTCCTAAAAGCTAGGTCTTCTCTAAACAGCGTAGCATACCACTAATTTTAAATTTGGTAAGGAAAACATATTTTGAAGATATTTACGTAGAGCTGAATCACGTGGTAGGTTTGTAGTACGCTGGAGCTACGTGGAACAGTTGCACAGTGAGAGCTGTTCAGGGTGGATGGTAAATTGCGATCTGAACAAAGATAAAATGTGCAATGTTCCGGATATTATTCACAAAAATTTCCATTGCACGAGGGACATATTGACGGCGAGGTAATATGATGAAAAACTGTTGTTAACGTAATTCACTGCTTATAATATCAATGTTAAGAATTTTGTCACTTACTCGCGATCGTTTCGATAACATTACTTCCGCTCTTATAAGCGTGCCACCCCTTCTCACTCCCTCTCCACCTCCTAATACCACCGCCACATGGCGCCGGCCGTTGTGACCGAGCAGTTCTACGCTTTTCAGTCCGGAACTGCGCCACTGCTACGATCGCAGATTCGAATCCTGGCTCGGGCATGGATGTGTCTGATGTTAGGTTTAAGTAGCTCTAAGTTATAGGGCACTGATGACCTCAGATGTTAAATCCCATAGTGCTCAGAGACATTTGAACCATTTTGAACCGCCATCTGACAATCTCCACCCCTCCAACCCCCCCCCCCTCCAACCCCCCCCCCTCCAACCCCTCTCTCTCAAAACAACCTCCCATAGACGTAAGTTACCTTCCCTTTGTAGCGGGACTTTGAATTTCGCCGCGATACACTCGTTCCGTCAGATAAAAATTATACCGTCTCAGCGGTATGAGCGCTCGACGGCAAAGAGTAACTCTTTTTTGTTTTATATCCGTTTCTTTATTGTCTCTTGATAGCCGAAGCTTAAGGCAGACGTGATCTGATGAAGACGTAAAAAAAAGACTTATTAGCTAGTCTTGATCTGATTTTAATGTGTAGACATATAGTGGAAGTTGTTAAGAAATTCGGAGGATGGAAGTAGCAAAGTAAATTAAATTGCATACAGTATCGGGATGGTTTTAATTGGTATAAATTAGTGATTCCTGTACGATTTCAAGATTTCGGAGCAGGCTTTTCACGCAGAAATGAAGGCCATTTTTGAAGACCTGTACGCTGCACGAAAGAAGACAAGTTAACCTGGTGGAACTCTTATCTGCGCCATTTCCCCCTGTCAGTCACATTTTGTTAGTCTCAGTTCTTTTTCAACAATTTTTGTAGTGGAAATTGGTTTAACGTTTGCTCAAAAACGCCACAAGGACCACCCCAACAATAGCTTTTCCGAATCACGAACTACGATAACTTTTCTGTAATACGAAGTGCGATTTGCATTTCTTTCTTTCTTTCCCTTTTTTCAAGGTCATTAACGATTTTTTTTTAAAAAGCCTTTCCACTCACGATTTCTTCCCACATTTTCCGAATCATTTCTTTTCTCTTCTCTTTTTCTTTTTTATTAACCACTACACCTTGGACTTTTAATACAAACGTTAAACATAAATTTGAATGTACCGGTCCTGAAAGAGGGTTATATGTTCTTTTAAAACAAGTTCGAAGTGAATGTTTCTGCTTAAAAGATTTACGTATCTATACCTTACTGCAGTGCTAGGTATTAAAGAAATCACAGTTCATTTCTGTTTAAGAAAATTCGTCACATGACTGAGAGATGTTAAGTTAAATGAAATGTTACTGTAGACAGAGAGAGAGGATCACAGTGCATAGTGAATGTAGTCAGGGGTGAAAGAGTTCGATAATAGGAGAGAAAAACTTTCCACTGATCGTGGGTCTGCAAACGAACCGTTTGCGATATAGCTGAGGATGTGTGGTTACGAGTCGTCACTGACTCTACGAGAAACGCATGCTTGAACATAGATGCAAATACTAGGAAAGTCTGCAGGTTGCTCTGCTGTATTTGATTACGAACGGGACATATGCCTGTGCAATGTCCTCAACAATTTACACACCTTTACTTAACAATGTTAGAAGTAGTCAAGCTGACAAAAGAAAACCAAGTTAATTCATGCCTTTTTTTAAAGTAACGATGGTTACACTTCAGATACATACACTATCAGATATTCATATACAAGGCAATCATGTGTTTGTATGGGACGTAAACAGTGTAAAATAATAACAGCTTCAATCGCCGTTTGTGGTCAAGGTATAACTGAGGTTTTACTTGAATGCAAGGCAATTGCCAGAACAGATAATGCCGTCTCAACTACGTTTAACTGGAAACCCTTCCACAACACTAACTCCCTATCGGGAATATGGTGAACCAAGCTCTGGAGAGGAGTGGATCTCAAACGGGCTGCCTTACTCTTCTGAGTGATGTTTCAAAGGAAACAAAAATGGAGAAAATTTGTTTCCGGACAATTTAGTGAAGAATTCAGAAAACGCGATGGTCCATGATTTACGTTCATTTACTGTTCCGCGTATAGCACTTTATAACTGAAGCTGACGTTTGCTCTGTATAATATTTCTAACAAAACTGCAATTATTTCTTCTGAACATCTCACTCGTTTACTACGCGAGGTACCGATGATGCAGAAGGCATACTCTTGCCTTTCCATTCTGCGACGTTTGAAGTGACTTATCGCGACTGTTATAGATGGACTCCAAACTATGATGTAACTGAGCACTTCTCCCTTTAACAAACATAGCCAGAGGTGAAAAAGTTATAAGTGACAGATGAAAATCCGACGAATAACTGTGTATCGAAAGCTAGACATTTGAAGTCGTAGCGTAATACTTTATCACACAGTCACGTTATTTCCTGTGGGAATTTTAAAATGCTCGAATTCGCAGTTTATAGACTTTTCCAGAACGCTTAAGACTCACGTTCACGTGACCATGATAGCATGTCAACTGTTACACCCAACCCACCAGTCCATCTAAATACCGACCACTGATTCTTACAGCTGATAAAATTACAAATGAAATGGCCGACATTACGGGGTCGATTACATACATATTAAGCAAGTTCATAAATGTGGTATGCAAATATCTCCCCGTAAATTAATTAAGCTCGAAATTCTGGATCTGTCGATTTGTTGCGGAAAGATAAGTCTGTCAGATACTGATGTCGTAATAATTATGTGATTACCATAAACCGTTTTTATGAAAAATCCTAAAATGGCGTTGGCTATTCGCAAACGTTTTAGTTCGAATTTTGTTCGTGGCTACGCGGATACGGGGGAACACGTTTGTCTACGTGTCCTCGCGTTGGCACCGTTTGTAGAGGGAGAACTGTAACGCTCGTAAAATCCTCACCGCCGCCATAAAGACATAACATCCGTAGATCAGTGTAGTCACCCTACAGGGTTTGCAGCACCGGTTGTGTTTTTAGCTGCGGAAGCGCATATGTAGGTTATAATACCTCGTACAACCGGCGACACTGAGATGTGTCTCATTCGTTGCGCGTTCATGTCTCACTCATTTCTCATTCGTTTATAGTTCCTCGTTCGTTTAGTCTGACGCTGCGTTAGGTAACATCATCTTTGGATCTCAATTACCTTGGAATCAGAGTTCCAGAGCCAAGCTTTGCTATTAAATCAGTTGCGTCGCAAGAATTTAGTATCGAAGTGCGCAAGAATTCAGGCCTTGCACGCCTGCAGACGACACTATGAGTCCCATCCACCCACTTGCTGTCGCTAAGCTGGTACCCGCTACGGTGTAGGCAACGAATCGCTAGAACGGTCATGGATAGTTAACGATTGCCATTCCATCTTCGTGTAGCTTTATGCTGTGCGTTGTTAAACAGCGAACATTTATCTTTGTTCGCAACGCAAGTACGATAGTGGCTTTGTGTTGTCCCATCCCGTCGTTCCGTCTTTGTACAATACGGGCTAGACTGAACGAACTTCGTTATCTTCACAATACCTTTTAGTAGCTACTTCCTTATCCGTATGTAGGAGAGCTATCTCTACTAGCATTGTGATTTAGTGGCTTTCATAATGGAATACTGTCTCCAAATCCAGTTTTGTTTGAAAAATACGTCTGAATTGCGTCAAAAATTAGCTGTAACTCTTCTTTGTCCATAAGGATCCCTCCTTTGTTAATGGAACTGATACTGCAAAAACCAGTAGAAATATCTGAAGTGCGAAGAAACGTCCTATGCTGCCACAGTCATGGTTTGAGAAAAGTTTCGCTTGAGGTAAAGGACTGCTTATGTGAGAATAGAGAACAAAAAAGTGCCAACCAGATAATCACGCAGAGTCTCATTGCCATTGTCATTATTCCACCAGCAGGGTTTCACCAATTCTTTCATCATACTGAGCTCACAAAATTCTAAAAAATTGATGGAGGTCATGTTTTGTTCTCACGGTGTTCTACAGCCAGCTTTATGAATGGCGTTATGAATATATTGCCTGAAAAAAACAGTGAACCTCCCAGAAGATATCATCAGACTCGATGTAAAATCTCAGACATACACACTATCGGGGGATGTGAAAGCGATAACACCTGCAGTTCTGTGTGACAGCTGGAATGGCCATCAGAGTACATTAGTGTTCCTCGTGTTGCTGTTGTTACCAGGTCTGGTAGGGCATATAGTAAGAGTGAACAGCGTCAGGTGTTAAACCATCGCTATGAAGAACATGGAGATAGTGCATATACATGTACACTGTGTGATCAAAGGTGTCCGGACACCCTCAAAAACATACGATTTTCATACTAGGTGCATTGGGATGCCACCTACTGCCAGGTACTCCGCATTAGCGAACTCAGTAGTCATTAGACAACGTGAGAGAGCAGAAAGGGGCGCTCCGCGGAATACACAGACTTCGAACGTGGTCCGGTGATTGGGTGTCACTTGTGTCATAAATTCTTAAGCGAAATTTCCACACTCCTAAACATCCCTAGGTCCACTGTTTCCGATGTGATAGTGAAGTGGAAATATGAAGGGACTCGTACAGCAGAGAAACGTACAGGCCGTTCGCGTCTGTTGACTGACAGAGACCGCCAGCAGTTGAAGAGGCTTGTAATGTGTAATAGGCAGACATCTATCCAGACCATCACACAGGAATTCCATACGGCATCAGGACCCACTGCAAGTACTATGACAGTTAGGCGGGAGGTGAGAAAACTTGGATTTCATGCTCGAGCGGCTGCTCATAAGCCACACATCACGCCGGTTAATGCCAAACGACGAGTCGCTTGGTGTAAGGAGCGTAAACACAAGACGACTGAACAGTGGAAAAAGTGTGTGGAGTGACGAATCACGGTACACAATGTGGCGATCCTATGGCAGGGTGTGAGTATGGCGAATGCCCGCTGAACGTCATCTGCCAGCGTGTGTAGTGCCAACAGTAAAATTCGGAGGCGGTGGTGTTATGGTATGGTCGTGTTTTTCATGGAGGGGACTTGCACCCCTTGTTTTCCGTGGCTCTATCACAGCACAGGCCTACATTGATGTTTTAAGCTCCTCCTTGCTTCCCACTGTTGAAGAGCAATTCGGGGCTGGAGATTGCATCTTTCAACACGATCGTGGACCTATTCATAATTCACCGCCTGTGGCGGAGTGATTATGCGATAATAACATCCCTGTAATGGACTCGCCTGCACAGAGTCTCGCCATGAATCCTATGGAACACATTTGGGATGTTTTGGAACGCCCACTTCGTGCCAGGCCTCATTGACCGACATCGATACCTCTCCTCAGTTCTACACTCCGTGAAGAAATGCTGCCATTCCCCAATAAACCTTCCAGCACCTGATTGAACGGATGCCTCCGAGTGTGGAAGCTGTCATCAAGGTTAAAGATGGGTCAGCACTATACTGAATTCCACCAATACCGATGGAGGGCGCCACGAACTTGTAAGTCATTTTCGGCTAGGTTTCCGGGTACTTCTGATCATACAGTGTAAGAGAGTGTTATCAGCGCCTTAAAGACATTGTCTGCATTTGACCGATTCGTCGAATAAACATCCAGTATTGTAGGGCATACGGATGTGGCAGTGACCCGATGTTGGACTATATGGGTACGCGAGGGCAGGCAAAATAGTTGTCAAGTTTCCAATGGAACACGTCTGACCATCACAAGGGAAGATCGCCGTTTCTTCCACCAAGCGTATCGTAATTCCTTCGCATCTGCGCCTGTTACCCCAAAAAGAGGTAGTGTACTCTGTTCAACATTCTGTGTCATCCCGCACCGTCGATAAGAGACCAGCAGCAGCAAAACTGCAGAGAATTTCCCTCCCATGGGTAGGCCCCGCTAATGCCACAACACAAACGACTGTGTTTGGAGTGTTGCCGTGACCATGTAAGCAGGGAATGCTGATGGACAGGATCGCAATGTCTTCAGCAATGAACCGCGATTGTGCTTGTTATGGATAACCACTGTTGTCGAGCAAGGCGTCTAGTCGGGGGGGGGGGGGGGGGGGGGGAAGAGCTCCCATTCTTCGCGTGTGTTGGAGATTCACAGCGTTGTTACTTCTGTCTTTGGGTATGACTTCACGTCCTGGGTGGTAGTGGCTGAGGGAACTATGACGATTCAACGCTATGTCCAGGACAGCTTATGTCCTCCTGTCTTACCTCCCACGCTAAAGCCATTTTTCAACAGGACAAAGCGCATCCACACACATCATGTGTATGTATGAACAGTTCACATGATGCCGCGGCACTCTCGTTGTAAGAAAGATCGCCATATCTCTCGCGCGATATAACTTCTGTGGAACCAGTTCGCTCATCAACTCCATCACACTGTCATGGTCCAGAACACAAAGAACAAGTTACAATATTTGCGAAACAGCTTGCCTCAGGAGAGGTTACAATGGCTTTATGGCACCATTCCTAACCGCATCCACTGAACTATGCCCTGTAGAATGCCCTAATCTTGTTGCTACATTCAGTGGTATATGAGAATTCTGCCTGAGAATTGTGTAGAGAATGCATTTAGTAATAAATAAGAGATATATTAAAACGTCCCCCTACATGCAGCAGTTTTGGTGCATGAGCAAGTAATATGTAGTAATCTATAAAGTATTTCTCCTTTCATGATTCTGTAGGTCTGATCAGCGAAAGAAAGGTTTCTAATGGTTTTACATGTGTGTGAAGCATTTGCTACACTAAGGGTTCTCATTCACAAAAAAAAGCGTTCAAATGGCTCTGAGCACTATGGGATTCAACTGCTGAGATCATCAGTCCCCTAGAACTTAGAGCTACTTAAACCTAACTAACCTAAGGACACCACACACATCCATGCCCGAAGCAGGATTCGAACCTGCGACCGTAGCAGTCGCGCGGCTCCGGACTGAGCGCCTAGAACCGCTAGACCACCGCGGCCGGCTCTCATTCTCAAATATTAGGTGAGTGAAGTAAGGGTATTTGCGCCTCATGCAACACACTAATTTTTCACCTCGATCCCACGCCTTTAATACGTTGATGGTTTTACCCTCACAGTGCTTCTTTTCTGACAGTAAGTGATATGTGTATCGAGTGTGGTCGAAATCGATAGTATGGTTTAGGAGGAGGTGTGTGTGTGTCTGTGTGTGTGTGTGTGTGTGTGTGTGTGTGTGTGTGTGTGTGTATACACTGATAAGCCAAAACATGTGATCACTGACTACCGCTCGGTTGGGTGTCACTTGGTGGTGATGCAGTAACGTAAGGAAACTGTATATGAGTGGATCAAAGACGGATGGGGAATCATTCTACCGACGACACAGGAAACAAATGGGGAAATCTACTGATACAGGTGACTTTGAGAAAGACGATATTGTTATTACTCAAAGCCTGTGAACGAGTATCTCCAACACGGCTTAGCAGGTCCAATGCGCACATGTTACTGTAGCGAGCATGTATGGAAGGTGGTAGAATGGTAAGCGGTTGGACGTTACACTCTTCACAGAGCGTACGCTTTTGGAGGCCTACCTGCGCCGTAAAGCATGATGGGTGGCGACCTGTGACATCTCTGTCGAAAGAGCAGTGCATACATTGCTGAACATGGGGCTCCGCAGCAGATGAACCCTCCGTGTTCAAATATTGGCCCAACGACATCGTCAATTACGATTGCAGTGACCACGGTATTGTGAAGATTCGACAGTGGATCGATTTAAACGAGTCGCCCCGCCGGATAAATCATGTTTTTGCTACACCAGGTCGCTGGTCGTCTCCACAAACGCCATTGTGCAAGTGTACGGGGGTTCGAAATGTGTACCACGCCAAGAATGTAGGCAGGTGGGAGCAGTATTTTTCTATGGGAGACATTCTGCTGCGCTCGCAAGTGACCTGTGGTAATAATGGAGACATGCTGACAGTTTCGGATCACTTGCACCCCTTCATGCATGATGTCTTCGCGCCAGTGATGTTATCATCCAGTAGGATAACAGTCCATGTCTCAAAGCCAGACCCGTGCTACAGTGGTTTCAGGAGTATGGTAGTGTACTCACGTTGATGTGTTAGCCACGAAATTTGCTTGATGTGAATCCAGTGGAATCCATTCGGATCGCTATCTGGCTACCGGGGGCCATCACTGAGTAGACAGATCAGCAGCCCGCTGTTTTATGTAAGTGACTTGTGCGTGAATATCTGCTGTAACACAGACCTACTAACAAACAGTCGAATCCATGATACGTAGAATAGATTGTGTATTGCGTTCCAAAGACGAATCAACAAATTGAAAGCAATGGTCATAAAGTTTTGCCTCATCAGTGTACTTCCATAAATACATATATACACTCATCCATTATATAGAATGTATGGATTTACTTGTATATTTATTTTTTGACAGGACCGGTATCGTTCTACATGTCCATCTTCAGAATTCCTGTAATTTATTTCTGTTCACTCCAACAATTTCGGTAATCTTTTCTGAGTTTCCTACTTTAATTTTTAGATGCTTTTCAGCACATTCTTATGTACTACTGGCCATTAAAATTTGCTACACCAAGAAGAAATGCAGATGATACACAGGTATTCATTGGACAAATATGTTATACTAGAACTGACATGTGATTACATTTTCACGCAATTTGTGTGCATAGATCCCGAGAAATCAGTACCCAGATGAACCACCTCTGGCCGTAATAACGGCCTCTATACGAAGGGGTATTGAGTCAAACACAGCTTGGATGGCGTGTGCAGGTACAGCTGCCCATTCAGCTTCAACACGATACCACAGATCATCAAGAGTGGAGACGGGCGTATTGTGACAAGCCAGTTGCTCGGCCACCATTGACCAGACGTTTTCAATTGAATTGGTGCGAGATCTAGAGAATGTGCTGGCCAGGGGAGCAGTCGAACATCTCTGTATCCAGAAAGGTCCGTACAGGACGTGCAACACGCGGTCGTGCATTATCCTGCTGAAATGTAGGGTTTCGCAGGGATCGAATGAAGGATAGAGCCACGGTTCGTAACACATTTGAAATGTAACGTCCACTGTTGAAAGTGCCATCAATGCGAACAAGAGGTGATCGAGACGTGTAACCAATGGCACCCAATACCATCACGCCTGGTGATATGCCAGGATGGCGCACGCTTCCAATGTGCGTTCACCACGATTTTGCCAAACACGGATGCGACCATCACGATGCTGTAAACAGAGCCTGGATTCATCCGAAAAAATTACGTTTTGCCATTCGTGCACCCAGGTTCGTCGTTGAGTACACCAATGCAGGCACTCCTGTCTGTGATGCAGCGTCAAGGGTAACCGCAGCCATGGTCTCCGAACTGATAGTCCATGCTGCTGCAAACGTAGTCGGAGTGTTCGTGCAGATGGCTGTTGTCTTGCAAACGCTCCCATCTGTTAACTCTGGGATATAGACGTGGCTGTCGATCCGTTACAGCCTGGAGACAAGATGTCTGTCATCTCGACTGCTAGTGATACGAGGCCGTTGGCGTTCCGTATTACCCTCTTGAACCCACCGATTCCATATGCTGCTAACAGTCATTGGATCTCGACCAACGCGAGCCGCAGTGTCGCGATACGATAAACAGCAGTCGCGATAGGCTACAATCCGATCTTTATCAAAGTCAGAAACGTGATGGTACGCATTTCTCCTCCTTACACGAGGCATCACAACTACGTTTCACCAGGCAACGCCGGCCAACTGCTGTTTGTGTATGGGAAATCGGTTGGAAACTTTCCTCATGTCAGCACGTTGTAGGTGTCGCCACCGGCGCCAACCTTGTGTGAATGCTCTGAAAAGCTAATCACTTGCATATCACAGCATCTTCCTCCTGTCGGTTAAATTTGGCGTCTGTAGCACGTCATCTTCGGGTGTAGAAATTTTAATGGCCAGTTGTGCGTTTCCGTTCACTCCAACAATTTTCGTAAACGTTTCAGAGTTTCCTACTTTAATTGTAGATGGTTTTCAGCACATTCTTATAGTGTTATGAAACAGGCAGTGTGCAGTACGATACTAGCTAGAAAATGAAAGTAAATGTTTCCAAAAACATCTACAGAAATAAATCACACGGTCTCTGGAGAGAACCATCTAGCCTGGTACCAGTTGTGAGAAATAAAAATAAAGAAGCAGCCTTGTCTGTACGTATAAATGACATCATTCATCAAAACCGGACTCACAGTTCCCAGACTAATCGAAGAAACAGAATTAAAAAGGCGTTACTTTGGCCACTCTTTGCTTTAGCCATCGAAACGTTGTGGGCTGTCATATGTGCGCTTCCCTTGTAGGTGGCCTCGATATCAGACTCGTGATTGTGGATACGAGTTCATTATTAACCAGAGCGCTGCCATTCTGGCATTCGGCATCGACGCACAGAGGGAAGCTCTGCCGGCCACTGTGTGACGCTGAGCTGCGCCACCTTTGAAACGGCAGCAGCGTGGCGTCCCTGGGGGACAAGGCCCCGGGCTCTGTTTGACAGGCGCCGGTGGCGACTTATCGGTTCGCTATCGAGCTTCACCAGCAGGCGGCGAAACGGCAACACCCGTGCTGGCGGCGGCGTCGTTTCATCATACACACACAGGCAGACAGGCGTTCGGCCGGCCGGCTGGCTGGCTCTGATTGCGAACATCAAGCGGAGCTCAGATTCCGCTGGCCGGGCTCGGAAACTGGAGGAACGTAGGGAGCGTTTGGCACCGCCAAGAGTCTTCTGTCTCCCCTCTCTGCACTGAACAATACTTGCCGCACAATGTGATTTGCTCAAGGAACATCTTGAGAAGACAATAATGGACAAGATAAAGGAAGGGAAGGTGAACAGCTATACACATTTGTTTGGTATGGAAGTGCTAGTATATCACACGAATTACATTTCTATATTAACCATAACAGAGTTATCAAACTTTTTTATTTTTGTCAAGGAATAGGTGCAGAGGTAGCACAGCTGTGTCTCCAGAAAACATGTTGGACTCTTGCTGTTCACGTAGTAAAGAACAGAAATACTGTGGCAAACTTCGCATTCATTGTTAGTTTTGAGGAACAAAAAAATGTTCAAATGTGTCTGAAATCTTATGGGACTTAACTGCTAAGGTCATCAGTCCCTAAGCTTACACACTACTCAACCTAAATTATCCCAAGGACAAACACACACACCCATGCCCGACGGAGGACTCTAACCTCCGCTGGGACCAGCCGCACAGTCCATGACTGCAGCGCCCTAGACCGCTCCGCTAATCCCACGCGGTCGCGGGTTCGAATCCTGCCTCGGGCGTGGATGTGTGTGAGGTCCTAAAGTCAGTTAGGTTTAAGTAGTTCTAAGTTCTACGGGACTGAGGACAGCAGCAGTTAAGTCCCATAGTGCTCAGAGCCATTTTTTAATCCCACGCGACTTTGAGGAACACACAGAGAAGTGCGGCCTGTGTCCAGACGCGTCAGCCAACTACATTACAGTGTATCGAAGTTATAGGCGCTGGCACCTGTGACTAGGCCACCCCTTTAGCAGCAAAACTGATCTTTGAATAACAAACAACATTGCGAGATGTTTCACCTATGGTCAGTCAGTGCCGAAGGGCTGGCCTAGTGGTAGCATCTGCCGCCTACATCTTCAGTTTGTAACACTACAATCGATATTATAAATAATTTTTACTGATTAATTCTAAGTAATGTAAAATGTATATTCTTTACTATGTGATGTCTTTGATCTACTGTAAAGAAGTGAAAAGGAAGTGTGACATGTTTATTCTTTCCATGGGACTTAACATCTATGGTCATCAGTACCCTAGAACTTAGAACTACATAAACCTAACTAACCTAGGGACAGCACACAACACCCAGTCATTACGAGGCAGAGAAAATCCGTGACCCCGCCAGGAATCGAACCCGGGAACCCGCGTGCGTGAACCTAGAAGGCTACCGCACGACCGCGAGCTGCGGACTACTATTTGCAAGTTAAGTTCTTCGTATTTTTTGTAGGGTAGTGGTATTTAATTATGTATATTTGTGTTGAGTTCTTAGTATGTTTAAATAATGATATTTTTTAAAATATGTTTGCTGGCAACTATGTAATAAATGGTTCATACATAGGGACTTTGTATTGTATAAAGAGAAACCCAAAGTAGTTCCCCTCTGTAACGGAAGTGAGTTGGCGGGCTAGGAAAAGGTGGATGTGGAGCCCAGTCTGGGAGGCGAGTGAGAGAGTGCAGTAGTCAGTCGGTGGCAAGTGACTGACGAGTAAACAGCGCAGACGCCGAGTGAGACTTACAGTATTGCAACAGGAATGGAATCACCTCGGAATTAATACGCCGCAGCAAAAGGGTGCTCTCGATTTGGGAAAAGCTCTAAAAATGATATTAAGAACGCAAAGAAGAGGTAAATAGAGGTTATTTTTGCCAATAGAAAGTCCGCCTAGCTACCACATGCTCGCCACCACGATTGTGCAACCTCTTCGTCACACATACGAAAGGTCAGAATCGTATTACTATATAAACCAGTAACGTTGTGTTTGGATCTGTGAAAATATGATCCTAATATTCAGAAAGTGTTTGAACAATGTGTCCATCCTATGCACCTATCCAAGTAGGATCCTCCCCTTGAAGTGACGAAATCCAAGAGTGTTCTTTGCACAAAAAGCATTAACAATTTTACAGTGCATATTATACATTTGTGGCAAGTTTTATGCCAGTACACTTAATCGGCTGGACAAGAATTACTAGTTCCTCATACATATAACAAGGACTATCTTTATTTGATATTTTGAAGCTCAACAAAAGAATGAACTTAAAGATCAGTTTAGGAAAGAGTATTACTTGGAAAAGAGTGTCCTAATGTTTACTGCTTTAAAGTTCTTTTCAAAAACTATTTGCTTCACATGTGGTATCATGAAACATTAGTTCTGAGTATGTTTTATGTAAAATTTTATTGGAGATTGTCTCTGATTTTGTAGAAGTTTCTGTCAGGACGAAGTGTTAAAATAATACTATAGAAATGGTCTCAAATGGAAGAATAATCAAATTCTACCTTAATGCTACATAGTTTTGAAAGTGTATATAGTTTTGTTGTTACAATGAATGGGATAGTTTGTGGGACCACATTTCTTTTCCATCATAACGAAAAGGATAAATCAAATTATTAGGTTTCTGGCTAATGAATTTTTAAGTGATTCCTGAGAAGTAAAGGGAGAGGGTTTGTATACTGTGTTTCCTTATTGCTTTTGTTTAGTAAACGTGTGTATTAATTGTACTTGACAATTATCATGTGCTACCTGATCTTGTGTGGGTAGTGAAGGGCAAGTTTATGCTACATTAGTTAAAGGCAAAAGTACTGATTAAAGTAAACCAGAGAAAAGGCTGATTTGCAAATGTTGTGACTGCTTAACTGCTAAAGTGACAACTGCTGCTAACCACTGTGTAGTTTGTTCATTTGGGAGTGTTCATTGCACTTCACGGAAAAATATGTAATGGAAGTTCGTTTTGAATGAGTAAAAATTGGTTCTTTACAAATAATGCTTTTACGTTATTACGCCTAATTAGGCTGGCGACCGTATAACTATTTCAATTAACAGTAATCAGTTGCTGTTACATTTTGCAAAAATTATTTTCTTTCTTATAACTACGTACAGGTATTCTTACAAAATTAAGATTCGTTCCAAATTTTCCGTCAGGCAAACTCAGTCAGACTTCTAAACTCCTCTCAGAGGGTAACATTTACGGCAAGTGTGGGCCATATTTGGCAGAATTACTGCCGCTGTAGTGTTATAGGTGCCTGCCTTGTGACAGAAGTAAACCTTGTCGTCATTAGGTTAAACTGTACGCCGGTATAACAAGCGGAGTAGCAGTGGTACATATTCTATTTAGTGTTGTTAGATGATGTTTCTGGAAATGGTTTCGTATCCCCAATTTGTTCAAGTTACCCTCTACAATCCCTCGAAGTTTGTCGCCACATTTCTGGGGCACCCTGTAAGTTAATGATGTTGAAACTGCTGGACCGAGGCTTAACTCCTGCATTGTCAGCAACCAACGTTAGATCATTGTTTCGGAGATGCTTAACACACATGCTCCGATCGTTCACCGGAAGACAACCCAAGCGCCGCAGGCGGACGCAGGCCGCGCGTTATGTGTATTTCAAGAGTGTAGTGTCTTTATACCATTGTGTATATATTTCATTACGAGAGCTTGATACATTCAACACCAAATCTTTTGACTGAACCTCAGAAACACCCCCGTACGAGTTCCTGATCTCTGAAGGTTATGCTTGTGTGTGTTCAATGAGCATTCAGTTCTTACTTGATTTCTCTGGTTCTGTCTTCTTGGTTGCTGAAAAATGCTGTTTCTGAATATCAATCTCGTGCGACCGTCTAATGAGGAAAGGCACTTTCAATACAGTTAAGAGGGGATGTAATGGTTTTTGGTCCAAAAAATCGTTTTTTCAAAAATATTATTTTATTGATGTACTCAGTTTAATCCATGTCATGTGTGAATTTCATTGTGATGGCAGCTTCAGAAATGAGTTTAAATTGTTAAACTGATTAACTCTGCACTGGTGGGCACATCCACCTTTTCTGACATTTGGGAAACTGCTTGCTTCAGCGGAATTTTTGTTAGTGTCAAGGCCATTTTCTTTCAAAATCTTTGGCTGATATCTATATTTATGACTTCTAATAATGTGAGAAATGTAACACAGAGAAAATGAGGTTCAAAGATATTCTTCACATACTTCTACCTGTAATAAACTAAACTTAACTCCTCCCGAACAGGCCATGAAAACCCAACAGCATCGACCGGCCGCCGTGTCATCCTCAGCCCACCGGCGTCACTGGATGCGGATATGGAGAGGCATGTAGTCAGCACACCGCTCTTCTGGCCGTATGTCAGTTTCCGAGGCAGGAGCCGCCACTTCTCAATGAAGTAGCTCCTCAGTCTACCTCACAAGGGCTGAGTACACCTCACTTCACAACAGCGCTCGGCAGACCAGATGGTCACCCATCCCGACAGCGATTAACTTCTGGAACCGGTGTTACCGCTGCACTAAGGCCGTTGCCACATGTAATAAGCTTACCTCAATTTTAAAATCCTCCACACTGATACTCCCCATCCTCCACGCATCTCTCGTCTCCTCTTCGAATCTGCCTGGCCTGTATTTGCAGCTAAGACACTGATGTGATAGCTGTCTTGACCCTGCTCTCGTTTATGGTGTAAAATACATTTGTTGTAAACACACCAGGATCTATACCAGCTCTCTTCAGCACTTCACTTTTGCCGTTATTTCCGTTATTGCAACATAAACTCATCATCAGAACCTGTGATGAATGCAATTACGCCCGCATTGTGGTTCCGTGCAAAACCTGATTTATTGAGGAAGTGTCTTCATGGAAAGACACAAAATGCAAATGAAACACTCAATAATTTAATTAGGAATAGAAGCTCAAAAACGACATTGTATGGACTTGAGCACTTAAATCGGTGTTTATGATCCAGTTTTATGTTACAATAACGGAAATAATGGCAGAATTGAAGTTCTGAAGAGAGTTGGTATAGATCCTGGTGTGTTTACAACAAAAGCATTTTACACCATCGACGAGAAGAGGGTCAAGACAGCTAACACATCAGTGTCTCGCCTGCAAATACAGGCCAGGCAGATTCGAAGAGGAGACAAGAGAAGCCACGAGGCTGAGGACTTCGAGTCTGGAGGATTTTAAAACTGAGGTAAGCTTATTACATATAGATGTATGAGAAGAAAATCTTTGAACGTCACTTTCTCTGTTTTACATTTTTTACGTTATTACAAGCCTTTTCCCAGAAAATATATTCCCTAATGCTATGAAATTTTGAGGAACTGTTCCCAACGTGTTGCTGTCTCCCTGGAACCAAAAAAACGAGATCCTACGATTTCATTCGGATTTTCAGATCACATATAACTTATCAACGTGTGCATACCTACTTCCGGTTTAACGCAAAATGACAAATATCTGTAAAAATGATGATTCACTAGATATATAGTCTTTACTGGAAGAGCAATTGACACCACGCCACACCACTCGTAGGAGAAACAGGTTACGTGCTCAAGTACTAGAAACCTTCTGAAACGTAAGTGCTTCGTAGAACACTCTTTTTCGAGTTATCCTTCAGCGTTGCTTGTCAGTCTGGGATATATAAAAGGTAAGATTAATAGAAGGAAAAGATAGAAGAAACAGCATTGCTTTTCGTCATGGTTTGGTTCAATAAGCACAAGAATATTAAGGATATGAGCAAGAAACTTCTGTGGTGTGGCAGACGCTACAAAAGAGGCGATATACATCTCGGAAATTTTACTGTTGAAATTCCGAGAGCTAACGCTCCATGGTCAGCCATAATAGCACAACATGACCACGACGAAAACATTACAGAAGTTAGAGCTAATATGGACTATTACAGAGAGTTGTTCTTTCTACGCACCTCCCACGAGTGAGTGAAAGCAACTGAGGCACCCTCCGCCACACACCGTAAGATGGCTTGTGCCTGTAGATTGTCACAGGTGACAGGTGCGGAGGTAGATACCGATCATGAGTTCTGCAGACTTTTGCTGCACTGCGCACCGCATGCCGGGTTTGTTTATCCAACGCTGAAGGACCACCTGTTACCGCCCTTCTGACCGAGAAAACTTCGCTGGCATCGCAAATGGAGCCCTTATATTGTCGCGCAGCACAACACCCTTATTCACTGACGCTGTTAGCACTGCTACGCTGACGCTACAACATCAGGTAAGTGATAGACGAAATGATGAATAGACGAACAAGATTTTCGTATATTGTCTAGCAGTGTTGAGAATGGTATTCAGAATTGTAGCTGAGCACAGAAACCGTTAACACATCATGTGTCGATGACTGAGTGTGCATGACAGGAAATTTAATAACGAAATAAAACGTTAAAAATGGGGTGATATGAAGGAGGTCGACTTTTCAGCAAGGTCGTATAGGGTATCGAGATATCCTGTGGACACTAATATCATAGAAAAGCCTTCGTTTCCACAATGCCGTTGCTCCAGCATAGAGGAGTGCGTCTGAAAGTATCTAGTACATTTCCGCTTTTCTCCCTTAAAGTAAAACGCTTTGAATCCGGAAGGGGACCTCAAATACACTTGTTGTTACAGTTCGAAGAACAGATGAGGTGAAGCCCTTGCTTACAAAACTTCTGAGTTAACGAAGGCCTGGCATGGAAATATTCTCAAAGAAACTATCCACATACGTTAAAGTGTAACAAGTTAGAACCTTTGAAGTACAGTTATGTAAGTGATTCAAGTGGTCACGCTGTATATTGCCTCTTACGCCTTTTAAAAATCAGTAAGGCACCCGACACTATATGCAGGATGTACATTTCGAACAGCTACACAACTTTACTTCAAATGGTGTTGCGTTATACATCTCACTCTTAATCATTCTATCGTCTTACAACACCACCACGTTTTCACATCTCATCCTTAATCATAGATTTAGTCACCTCACGAAATAAATGCAATGCTTGTCATTGTCATTGTCATTACATCTCCTGATGAAGTTGCTATATCGTAAAATTTTATAAAGCAGGGCCAACTCTATGTACCCTTCTGGCCACTAAAATGGACACACAATGAAGGCAGCACGTATCAACATCAAGTTGGCATTAAGTGTACGGCAAGATTGTGTATAAAAATGAATAGCATTTCAGTGCAACAGTGCAACTTAGGTCGGATTAGTGACATCTACATCTACATGACTACTCTGCAATTCACATTTAAGTGCTTGGCAGAGGGTTCATCGAACCACAATCATACTATCTCTCTACTATTCCACTCCAGAACAGCGAGCGGGAAAAACGAACACTTAACCTTTCTGTTCGAGCTCTGATTTCTCTTATTTTATTTTGATGATCATTCCTACCTATGTAGGTTGGGCTCAACAAAATATTTTCGCATTCGGAAGATAAAGTTGGTGACTGAAATTTCGTAAAAAGGTCTCGCCGCGACGAAAAACGTCTATGCTGTAATGACTTCCATCCCAACTCGTGTATCATATCTGCCACACTCTCTCCCCTATAACGTGATAATACAAAACGAGCTGCCCTTTTTTGTACCCTTTCGGTGTCCTCCGTCAATCCCACCTGGTAAGGATCCCACACCGCGCAGCAATATTCTAACAGAGGACGAACGAGTGTAGTGTAAGCTGTCTCTTTAGTGGACTTGTTGCATCTTCTAAGTGTCCTGCCAATGAAACGCAACCTTTGGCTCGCCTTCCCGACAATATTATCTATGTGGTCCTTCCAACTGAAGTTGTTCGCAATTTTAACACCCAGGTACTTAGTTGAATTGACAGCATTCAGAATTGTACTATTTATCGAGTAATCGAATTCCAACGGATTTCTTTTGGAACGCATGTGGATCATCTCACACTTTTCGTTATTTAGCGTCAACTGGCACCTGACACACCATACAACAATCTTTTCTAAATCGCTTTGCAGCTGATACTGGTCTTCGGATGACCTTACTAGACGGTAAATTACAGCATCATCTGCGAACAATCTAAGAGAACTGCTCAGATTGTCACCCAGGTCATTTATATAGATCAGGAATAGCAGAGGTCCCAGGACGCTTCCCTGGGGAACACCTGATATCACTTCAGTTTTACTCGATGATTTGCCGTCTATTACTACGAACTGCGACCTTCCCGACAGGAAATCACGAATCCAGTCGCACAACTGAGACGATACCCCATAGCTCCGCAGCTTGATTAGAAGTCGCTTGTGAGGAACGGTGTCAAAAGCTTTCCCGAAATCTAGAAATACGGAATCAACTTGAGATCCCCTGTCGATAGCGGCCATTACTTCGTGCGAATAAAGAGCTAGCTGTGTTGCACAAGAACGATGTTTTCTGAAACCGTGCTGATTACGTATCAATAGATCGTTCCCTTCGAGGTGATTCATAATGTTTGAATGCAGTATAGGCTCCAAACCCCTACTGCAAACCGACGTCAATGATAGGTATGTAGTTCGATGGATTACTCCCACTACCCTTCTTAAACACTGGTGCGACCTGCGCAATTTTCCAATGTGTAGGTACAGATCTATCGGTGAGCGAGCGGTTGTATCTGAGTGCTAAGTAGGGAGCCATAGTATCTGCGTAATCTGAAAGGAGCCTAATCGGTATACAATCTGGACCTGAAGACTTGCCCGTATCAAGCGATTTGAGTTGCTTCGCAACCCCTAAGGTATCTACTTCTAAGAAATTCATGCTAGCAGATGTTCGTGTTTCAAATTCTTGAATATTCCATTCGTATTCCCTGGTGAAGGAATTTCGGAAAACTGCGTTCAATAACTCCGCTTTAGCGGCACAGTCGTCGATAACAGTACCATCGGCACTGCGCAGCGAAGGTATTGACTGCGTTTTGCCACTTGTGTACTTTACATACGACCAGAATTTCCTCGCATTTTCTACCAAATTCTAGACAATGTTTCGTTGTGGAACCTATTAAAGGCATCTCGCATCGAAATACGTGCCAAATTTCGCACGTCTGTAAATTTTAGCTTATCTTCGGGATTTCGCGTTCTTCTGAACTTCGCATGCTTTTTCCGTTGCCTCTGCAACAGGGTTCGGACCTTTTTTGTGTACCACGGGGGATCCGTTCCATCTCTTACCAACTTATGAGGTATGAATATCTCAATTGCTGTTGCTACTATATCTTTGAATTTGAGCCACATCTCGTCTACATTCGCATAGTCAGTTCGGAAGGAAATGAAACTGTCTTTTAGGAAGGCTTCTAGTGACACTTTATCCGCTTTTTTAAATAAAATTATTTTGCGTTTGTTTCTGATGGATTTGGAAGAAATGGTATTGAGCCTAGCTACAACGACCTTGTGATCACTAATCCCTGTATCAGTCATGATGCTCTCTATCAGCTCTGGATTGTTTGTGGCTAAGAGGTCAAGTGTGTTTTCGCAACCATTTACAATTCGCGTGGGTTCGTGGACTAACTTCTCGAAATAATTTTCGGAGAAAGCATTTAGGACAATCTCGGAAGACGTTTTCTGCCTACCACCGGTTTTGAACAAGTATTTTTGCCAAAATACCGAGTGTAGGTTGAAGTCCCCACCAACTATAACCGTATGAGTGGGGTATTTATTTGTTACGAGACTCAAACTTTCTCTGAACTGTTCCGCAACTGTATCATCGGAGTCTGGGGGTCGGTAGAAGGAGCCAATTATTAACTTAATTCGGCTGTTAAGTATAGCCTCCACCCATACCAATTCGCACGGAGTATCTATTTCGACTTCACTACAAGATAAACCACTACTGACAGACACAAACACTCCACCACCAATTCTGCCTAATCTATCTTTCCTGAACACCGTCTGAGACTTCGTAAAAATTTCTGCAGAACTTATTTCAGGCTTTAGCCAGCTTTCTGTACCTATAACGATATCAGCTTCTGTGCTTTCTATTAGCGCTTGAAGCTCAGCGACTTTTCCAGCGCAACTACAACAATTTACAACTATAATTCCGACTGTTCCTTGATCAAAGCACGTCCTGTAATTGCCAAGCACCCTTTGACATTGGAGCCCATCCCGCACTTTCCCGAGGCCTTCTAACCTAAAAAACCGCCCAGTCCACGCCACACAGCCTCCGCTACCCGTGTAGCCGCCAGCTGAGTGTAGTGAACTCCTTTTTCTAAAGTATCCAAACACAACTTCGTGGAACCTAACATACGGTTTTGTAACCCGCCTGGTAGGCTGCACGTAGGTCTGCTCCTGTAAAGTGAAGGGTAGGCCGAATGTAGGATCGAATAGGAACAGGAAAAGGTAAACTACTGCGGTACTGCGGATAAGTTAAAAGTCTTTAATGGTGTATGAATATGTACAAATAATATTACTTAACTTTGGCTGATATGAGCGTAGGTGCGAGGCAGCACAGGCATCAACGCTAACAGTTGTAAGTAGTTGGACAAACTATCATTGAATGAGATTTTCACTCTGCAGCGGAGTGTGCGCTGATATGAAACTTCCTGGCAGATTGAAACTGTGTGCCCGACCGAGACTCGAACTCGGGACCTTTGCCTTCCGCGGGCAAGTGCTCTAACATCTGAGCTACCGAAGCACGACTCACGCCCGGTACTCACAGCTTTACTTCTGCCAGTATCTCGTCTCCTACCTTCCAAACTTTACAGAAGCTCTCCTGCGAACCATGCAGAACTAGCACTCCTGAAAGAAAGGATATTGCGGAGACATGGCTTAGCCTCAGCCTGAAATAAGTGAAATAAGAAAGTCTGTAATAGCTAGCCCCCTATGAAGTAGAAACTAAGTTTCTTGGTCGTCGGATCGGAATCAAATGGGCAGAATTCGGAGCGGCGCTCGTAGAGCTGCACGGCGCCGGCTAGAGGGCACTGTCTTCGGTGTCGGTGTAGTAGTGCCCACCTAGCAGAGCGCACCTACGTTCTGGCATCGTAGCTATCGATACCACATACCGTGTATCGATATTTCACCTTTATGGTGTCTTCAGTTATTTTGGGGATATTTTCATTAAGGTGTTTGAATGTCTGTGGAAGAATGGCAGTCCATTCTCCCTCAAGAGCCGAAACCAGATATCGTATCCCAGAAGTGTTCCACTGTGTTCATTGCCTGAAGAAATCTACAGTAGCCGAACGAATGAGGCATCCATTTACACCGAGACAGCCTGCTGGAAACACCTATCCATACTGAACTGTATCATCAGGTGTCAAATCATTTCCAGTTTATAATGCCGAATTATGTGTTTAAGTTCATAGGAAGGTAACTAAAAAAAAGGAGAAAAGAAGAAAAGAAGGTCCTTTCTTATGACAGGATGCACTGTCATGCCGTTAAAATTAATGATCGTTTACGAATTGTTGCTGTTACTGTACGCACTACGTAATGCTGTAAAATGTATTCAGGTGCTACCACATTTAGCGTTTTGTTAAGCGCAATAAGATGACCACACCCTAAACTCGAAAAATACCCCTAAACTGAAGCTCCCCTCCTCCACAGTTCACTGTTGGAGCTACACATGATGGTTAAAGGTCTTCAAGCAACAACCAAACCCATACTCTTCCATTAGACTGCCACTGGGCATAGCGTGATACGTCTCTCCGAATCACAATGTATCCATTTATCCACTGTCCAAAGGCGTCGCTGTTTACACGGCATCAAGCATTGCTCAGCGTTGATTTCAGAAATGTTTGGGTCATGAGGAGTTATTCCAACATTGTACCTCACTACTTTTTACTTCCTGTGCACGGTTATTGTGTCAATTGGAACAGATGGTAGCACATTACAACTAACGAATGATTCCTTCCGCTAATTTCATGGTGTTTCTTACAGTTATCCTCAACAACTGTCCCTGGTCCCTGTATGTTAATACACAAGGTCTGCCCGGTCTTAATGTAGCCATAGTTGTTCCTTCTGATACAGAATCTATATTTACACGAGAAAGTAAGGATAAAGATTGGAAATGAAATGTCAGTAGGAAGCAGCATTGGACGAGGTGTTAGACAAGGTTGTTATCTTTCCCCGCTGTTGTTTAAGGCATACCTTGAAGAGATTATTGTGAAAGGTTTAGATGGGAAAATATGAATTTGTATTGGTGGAAAGAGAATGGAATCTATACGATTTGCTGATGACATGGTACTTGTCACTGAAAGTGAGCGAAGAGTGAATAACATGCTATTTCAGCCGTAAATAGAAATATTAAAAAAGGTAGGAAGATTTTTCTATTTGGCAAAAGTGACAAAAAGCAGATTTCAGAGTATTTGACACCTCAACACCAAAGTTTTATCTCCAGTACAGATAATGTTGAGGATCAGTGGACAAAGTTCAAAACCATCGTACAATATGCATTAGATGAGTATGTGCCAAGTAAGATCATAAGAGATGAAAAAGAGCCACAGTGGTACAAAAAACGAGTTAGAAAACTGCTACGGATGCAAAAGGAATTTCACAGCAAACATAAACATAGCCAAAATTTTGCAAACAAACAAAAATTAAGCGAAGCGAAATGTAGTGTGAGGAAGGCTATGCGAGAGGCGTTCAATGTCCAGACGCTCTGTGACCAAAATGGTTCTGAAACAGGGGATGACAGGCCGAAATACTAAATGCCTTTTTCCAAAAATGTTTCACAGAGAAAGACTGCACTGTAGTTCCTTCTCTAGATTGTCGCACAGGTGACAAAATGGTAGATATCGAAATAGATGACAGAGGGATAGAAAAACAAAATCGCTTAAAAGAGGAAAGGCCGCTGAACTTGAAGGGATACCAGTTCGATTTTACACAGAGTACTTGCAGCGGTGTACCGTAGGTCTCCAGAAGAGGACAGCGTTCCACAAGATTGAAAAAGGGCACAGGTCATCCTCGTTTTCAAGAAGGGAGGTCGAACAGATGTGCAGAACTATAGACCTATATCTCTAACGTCAATCAGTTGTAGAATTTTGGAACACGTATTACGTTCGAGGATAATGACTTCTCTGGAGACTAGGAATCTACTCTGTAGGAATCAGCATGGGTTTCGAAAAAGACGGTCGTGTGAAACCCAGCTCGCGCTGTTTGTCCACGAGACTCAGAGGGCCATAGACACGGGTTCCCAGGTAGATGCCGTGTTTCTTGACTTCCGCAAGGCCTTTGATACAGTTCCCCATAGTCGTTTACTGAACGAAGTAAGAGCATATGGACTATCATACCGACTGTGTGATTGGATTGAAGAGTTTCTACATAACAGAGCGCAGCATGTCATTCACAATGGAGAGAAGTCTTCCAAAGTACGAATGATTTCAGGTGTGCGCAGGGGAGTGTCGTAGGACCGTTGCTAATCACAATTTACATAAATGGTCTTGCGGATAACATTGGAAGTTCACAGAGGCTTTTTTCGGAGGATGCTGTTGTATATCGAGAGGTTCTAACAATGAAAAATTTTACTGAAGTGCAGGAGGACCTACAGCGAATTGACGCATGGTGCAGGAAATGCAAATTGAATCTCAGTATAGAGAAGTGTAATGTGCTGCGAATACATAGAAAGAAAGATCCTTTATCATTTAGCTACAATATAGCAGGTTAGCAACTGGAAGCAGTTAGTTCCATAAATGATCTGGGAGTAGACATTACGAGTGATTTAACATGGATAGCAGATGCCAGACTGAGATTCATTGGAAGAATCGTAAGAAAATGCAGTCCGAAAACAAAGGAAGTAAGTTACAGTACATTTGTTCGCCCACTGCTTCAATACTGCTCACCAGTGTGGGATCCGTACCAGATAGGGTCGATAGAAGAGATAGAGAAGATCCAACGGAGAGCAGCGCGCTTCGTTACAGGGTCATTTAGTAATCGCGAAAGCGTTACGGAGTTGATAGATAAACTCCAGTGGAGGACTGTGCAAGAGAGACGCTCAGCAGCTCGGTACGGGCATTTGTTAAAGTTTCGAGAACGTATCTTCACCGAGGAGTTAAACAGTATATTGCTCCCTCCTACGTATATCTCTCAAAGAGAGCATGAGGATAAAATTAGAGAGAGTAGAGCCCAGACAGAGGCATAGCGACAATCTTTCTTTCCACGAACAATACGAGACTGGAACAGAAGGGCGAACCGATAGAGGTAATGAAGGTACCCTCCGCCACACACAGTCAGGTGGCTTGCGGAGTATGGATGTAGATGTAGATGTAGGTCTGCCCGTTCTTGACTTAGCCGCGGTTGTTCCGTCTGGTACACAATCTATAATTACACCAGAAGGTGAGGATAAGGATTGGAAATTAAATGTCAGAAAGAAGCAGAGTTGGACGAAGTGTTAAGACAAGGTTGATGCCTTTCCCTACTGTTGTTTAACGTATACCTTGAGGAGATTATCTCGAAAGGCTTAGATGGGACAAGAGGAATATGTATTCGTGGAAACAGAATAGAATGTATACGATTTGCTGAAGACATGGTATTAGTGGCAGAAAGTGAGCAGGCAGCGAATAACATGCTCAAAGACTTGAATGAAGCTTGTGTGGAATATGGGATGCAAATAAACACGGCTAAAACAAAGAGTATGGTCATCAGTACTAGACACAGACTGTCCAGTATTAAAATGGGACAGTCTACCATTAACCAAGTAAGTGCATTTAAATATCTTGTAAGTACAAATAACTGAAGAACTGAGATGTCACCAGGAGATGAAAACTCGAAATGCCATAGCGAAGTAGGCATTCAAAGATGAGACTCGAATGTGGAAAATTAGATAAAGGTCTAAGGAAAAGGCTTAGCAAATCATTTGTCTGGATTGTGGCACTGTATGGGGAAGAAACAAGGACGCTGAGACAAGGGGATGAAAAAAGTTAGAAGCATTTGAGATGCAGATATGGTGGAGAATGGAGAGAATAAGCTGCATGGAAAGAGTGAATAATGAAAGAGTATTGGAAACGGTTGGTGGGAGTAGATGTCTGCTGAAGGTTGTAAGAGAAAGGAAAAAGAACTGGTTGGGACATTCATTGAGAAGGGAGTGCTTGTTAACAGATGCTTTGGAAGCACTGGTTTGTGGGAGAAGACAGAGATGAAGAAGGAGTTACAACATAATTGACGACATAAAGGAAAGAGGAAATTTTGCAGACCTGAAGAGGATGGCATAAGAGCGGACAGCCTGGAGAACTGCCATGTGAAAACCTGCCTTTCGGCAGAATGCTAATGATGATGATGATGATTATGTCCCTTCCCGTTTCCATTTCACAGTCCTATCACCGGCAGTTGACTTCAAGAACTTCACAACAGTTGAAATGTCGTTGCTGGGTTTGTAACTCACGTGAAATCCAACGAACAGTGGAGAGAGTGTCATGGATATGAGAGTTGAGGTGTGAAGTACTGAAACAACGATTCTCCTATGACTGGTCCTCCGCTGACAACACAATATTCCGTCTCATGTTGTAACAGCGGGCGCGCCGCTCGTGACTTCTAGTGGTCAGATCCGCATTACACAGGGGTGTCGTTAGACTTTTGATCAGGCAGCATAGGTAAGTACAATACGACATGCCTCCTTGTCAATAGTTATGTCCTCTTCAGAGCAACCTTTGTTGCCGCACCTCAGATCGACGGAAAGAAATGTCAATATTATACACGAAATACTTTATTAACAGAACTGATATTCACCTGAATAATTTAGACTTCTAAATGACTTAATGGATCTTTCACTTTTCTAACGCATCTTGCCAATTAGGCAAAAATTCAAGGCATAGATATCGGTATTATAGTGTCTTAATGTATGTCCCATTAACTAGCCATTTCGAAAAAAACTAAGGGAGTTGTTAGTGCTATTGTGATTTGTCATTTAAAAGTTCTGTCAATACTGTATCTGCAGCTACACATTCTACACAGAAATGACAACCATCCACTGCTCTGCACGGGTGTCTTCGGCCGGATGACGTATGTGGCCCAGCGGTAGTAAATTACACACAGAAACCTTCCTGCTGATGAGCAATACTCAAGAATAGGTCGAACCAGTGTTTTGTAAGCCACCTCCTATGTTGACGGACTACATTTTCTAAGGACTCTCCCAATGCATCTCAACCTGACACCCGCCTTACCAACAATTAATTTTATATGATCATGCCACTTCAAATCGTTCCGTACGCATACTCCCAGATATTTTACTGAAGTAACTGCTACCAGTGTTTGTTTTGCTCTCATATAATCATACAATAAGGAATCCTTCTTTCTATGTATTCGCAATACATTACATTTGTCTATGTTAAAGGTCAGTTGCCACTCCTTGCACCAAGTGCCTATCCACTGCAGATCTTCCTGCATTTCGCTGCAATTTTCTAAGGCTGCAACTTGTATGTATACTACAGCATCGTCCGCGAAAAGCCGCTTGGAACTTCCGACAATACCTACTAGGTCATATATATATATATATATATATATATATATATATTGTGAAAAGCAATGGTCCCATAACACTCCCCTGTGACACGCCAGAGTTACTTTGACGTCTGTACACGTCTCTCCATTTAGAACAACATGCTTTGTTCTGTTTGCTAAAAACTCTTCAAACCAACCGCACAGCTGGTCTGATAGTCCTTAGGCTCTTACTTTGTTTATCTGGCGACAGTGCGGTATCTGTATCGAACGCCTTCCGGAAGTCAAGGTAAATGGGGTCTACCTGGGAGCCTGTATCTAATATTTTCTGGGTCTCATGAACAAATAAAATGAGTTGCACCTCGTTGTTTCCGGAATCCATGTTGATTCCTACAGAGTAGATTCTGGGTTTCCAGAAATGACAAGATACGCGAGCAAAAAACTTGTTCTACAATTCTACAACAGATCGATGTCAGAGATATAGGCCTATAGTTTTGCGCATCTGATCGACGACCCTTCTTGGACACTGGAGCTACCTGTGCTCTTTTCCTATCATTTGGAACCTTTCGTTCCTCTAGAGATTTGCGGTACACGGCTGTTAGAAGGGGGGCAAGTTCTTTCACGCACTTTGAGTAGAATCGAATTGGTATCCCGTCAGGTCTAGTGGACTTTCCTCTGTTGAGTGATTTCATTTGCTTTTCTATTCCTTGGACAATTATTTCGATGTCATCCACTATAGAGAAGGGTTCTGCCTGGAGAGGTGAGCATCCTTTAACATGGACGGGTTATTAGATGTCTTCCTATTTCACAATAATACTGTTGAATGACTACCGGATTGTCATCGATGTGGACAGTGAAATGAGACGTCATGTTAACAGTAGATTCGTTCAGTTGATTTCTTTATTCCAGCTTCAGCCTTAGCACATTAGGAACAGCTTGGTGGAGGCACCCATTTGCCACTCGTGTGAAACAATAGACGTTCAGGATTGCTGACAAAACAAGGAGTGGGGCCGAGCATGACGTCAGCCGTATTCCACTGTCAGTGACCTCTCCGAGTGCGAGTATGATGACAGTATGGCGGCTAAGCTGACGACGGCCGCGAACTCCTTCCAGCGAGTGGGCAGCTCCCTAGAGACTCGGGGCAGGCTGCCCTATCTTGTGGACTAACGGCAGATCCCGTAGTGGATTCGGGATGTCACTTCATGTGTCACAGTCTTTCGGTGTAGTCTGTGACACTGAGAAGAGAATCATTTAGTCAACAAATGACAGAGTACTTATACGCTCCAGACTATATGCGTTTAGGGTTTATGGTACATATTATTAACACTTCCATCATTCCGCTAGCATATTGCAGTGTCGGCCGTTGTTACACTGCGCCCAGCTGTCTCCGCTTTGCAACGCCAGTCGGCCGTTTTTCACATTACAGCGCATAAAACTCTCACCCACCTGGGTGGGTCTGTTACAACTCACTTCCTCTCTAGCGTATTTCCTGACAGAATGTGATAAATACGGTACACTTCAGCTGGATGACATATCTGGCGCGGTAGTAGTAAAATACACGCAAAAACCTTAAAATTGAATTAGTTTTTGTGATTGTGAGAACCGTATAAAACGTATACGGCACTTTTACATCTAAATGGTTACTCTGTAATTCACACTTAACTGCCTGACAGAGGGCACATCGAACCATTTTCATACTACTTCTCTACCCTTCCACTTTCGAATGGCGCGTTGGAAAAAGGAACACGTAAATGTTTCCGTTTGAGCTCTGATTTCTTTTATTTTATTATGATCGTTTCTCCCTAGGTATCTGGGTGTCAACAAAATATTTTCTCATTCGGAAGAGAAAGTTGGTGGTTGAAATTCCGTAAATAGATCTCGCCGCAAAGAAAACTACCTTTGTTTCAGTGACTGCCACCCCAACGCCAAGAAAACCGCCTTTGTTCCACTGACTCGTATCATATCAGTCACACTCTCACCCCTATTGCACGATAGCACGAAACGAGCTGCCCTTCATTACGCTTTTTCGATTTCCTCCGTCAATCCTACCGGGTAAGGATTCCACACCGCACAGCACTATTCCAGCAGAGGACGTACAAGTGTAATGTAGGCTGTCGCTTTAGTGGGTTTGTCGCATCTTCTAAGCGTCCTGCCAACAAAGCGCAGTTTTTGTTTCGCCTTCGCCACAATATTATCTATGTGGTCTTTCCAATTTAAGTTGCTCGTAATTGTAATTCCTAGATATTTAGTCGAATTGACAGCCCTTAAAATTGTGTGATTTATCGTTTACCCAAAATTTATCGGATTTCTTTTAGTACCTATTTGGATGACCTCGCACTATTCATTGTTTAGTGCCAATTGACACTTTCGGCGCCGTACAGAAGTTCTCTCTAGATCATTTTGTAATTGGAATTGATCGTCTGAATATCTTACTAGACGGTAAATTACAGCGTCAGCTGAAAAGAATCTAAGGGGGCTGCTCAGATTATCACCCAGGCCAGTTATGTAAATCAGGAACAGCAGAGGGCCTATGACACTACCTTGCGGAAAGCCAGATATCACTTCTGTTCTACTCGATTTACCGCCTACCACTATGAACTGTGACCTCTCTGAGAGGAAATCACAAATCAAGTCCCACAACTGACACGATACTCCATATGCACGCAATCTGATTAATAGTCGCTTGTGAAGAACGGTATAAAATGCCTTCAGGAAATGTAGGAATATGGAATCGATCTGAGGTCCCTTGCCGACAGCACTCATTACTTCCTGAGATTATCCTTCACATGCAGACATAATAATGCGTCGGGGGACTTTAAACTAGATACACAGTTTCATCAGTCTATTTCTTCATCTCTGTGTGATACGAAAATGATCACTAGATGTCACAACAGACGAACCCGCCGGTGTAAATGGAGGCAAGTGGTGTTGTGTTGTCAGTAGAAAAGCTGATTATTAGACGGCACCAGAGTAACAAATCAACGAGAGACATTTAAATCTCTCTAAAGGCACCCAATTCCACCGTTAGTGTTGTGATTGTGAAGTGGAAACTGCTAAACTAAGACCAGGTGGGCACTATGTAGAGTGTTTTATTCACTCAGACGTTGTATGTCTGTATATGCGAGACCCACATGCATTCGACTTAATTTCATCTACACCCACACCTACATGACTACTCTGAAATTCACACTTAAGTGATTGGCAGAGGCTTCATCGAACCACTATCACTTTTTTCCCTAGCTGTCGTTTCTCGATCAGTGAGCGCTCTGATTTCTTTTATTTTATTAGAATGATCGTTTCTCCATATGTATTAAGGCGTTGTCTTAATGCTTGTCATGTCAACTCGTGTATTACATCGGTGACACTCTCTCCCCTGTTCCCCAATAGTACAAAACGAGTATTCCTTCTTTCAACTTTTTCGAAGTCCTTTGCCACCCCTATCTGGTTAAGATCCCATACCGTACAGCAGTTCTGTAGCAGGGGACGGACAAACGTAGTGTAGGCAGTTTCTTTAGCAGATCCATTGCATCTTCTAATGTTCGTGAGAGATGATGACGCAGAGGTACATGCGGTACTTAATAAGCTGATTCGCCACTGTGGAAGTGATCCATTCCATGGTGGTTATGTTTGAAAGTGAGAAAATGAAATACAATATATAACACTATGAATCGTTTCATGCTTTTTGTCGTAAAAGAATTCAAGGGAAAACCGTAACTTACATGTAATCAAAACCTTAGTACAGGACGCTTTTATTCCAGCTAGCATTACGTGTGGTGCACATAACTATAGAAACTCACGAGCGCACACTATGATTGTAAACACGGACAATGCATTCGCAGTTATGAATATGGACCACTATCAGTTGCATAATGGAATGACAAAATGAAAATTTGTGCCCGACCGGGACTCGAACGCAGATTTCCTGTTTGTGCGTGCATGTCCGAATGAACACTCTGTCGTAATTCTGAACAACATAGCCACTGCAATATCGTATGTTTCTCAATAGTTTTATATTATTCCGAGGGATGAAATTAATTTCAAACCGAGAAGCCAGTCTTTTGGACTTGGATTGACAGCATGTTAACTACTCGTGCGTATAAGGGTACGTCCACTTTCCTAACCTAAAAATATTATCACGTTTGCAACGTTCACACAAGCTAAATGGTAATAGTGCTGGCGTAGTATATACAGAATGATAGAAATAAATGTGGCCTGCTGAATGTTTCATACACCTAAATATAGGCAACCCATTACACTTATTTCGCATCTGGGGCGCATGACGTAAACTGGATTGCTCTCCTTAAGGTGCATGAAGTATTTTAAAGGCTGGATTTTTTGTTTTTTCCCTGCCTATCCCGTAAATCTGTTTCCCAAGGTGTGCTGCGTGTGTATGGCTACATTAGGTGGTTTTCTGCACAAGCAGTAGGCTCCGAAATACTCATTTTGGTACCTAGTGACTTTTAAATCATTTTACAATGTTTTGCTTTGGCGTCTTCAGAAAGGGCTGGAGGTTTGTCACCATTCTTATAATGGTAATGGTATCCAGCGAAAAGACTTGTTTATCATCTAAACTACTATGTGCACAGCTAAGCATTAAGAAGAATGGAGTTTGGGTTTCACATTGTCTTCCGCGTTGTTTAACTCGAATATCAAAGAAACGCTTTCGAAAACACGATTGGAGGTAAACATCCCTTCGACGACGAATTACAGGAAGAGGAGACACTGGAATTGGGGAAGAGCGAGTGTGAAAGTCCGTTATGTCCTTCCCAAAGTAATGATACTGGTATGTGAGCTGGCCAATTAAGGGACACAACAGAAAACCTAAGTCCGGACGGCCAGACGGAGAACCGAACCCAACTCTAGCTAATGTGAAGGCAGTGCCTTTCGTACCACTGCACCACTTTGCTCGGTTTCAAAACGGAGCACAAACGCAAGGAGAACTGATATTAATACCAGGGTTCAGAGAGGACATAATATTTCTGGCTGAAAGCAATCAAGAATTAAAACTGTGATAAGGAGAACGTTGGGTACTTTTGACTATATAAAGAACTATATGAAGAACATTAAAAATAGATGAAAGTTAGTAGGAGAGAGATATCTGTTTTCTTGAAAATTATTTAGCAGTGCCTACTGCAGCAGAACTAAATCAGTTACATTATGTGAGAAGCAATGGTACTCAAACTGATAACATGGACATCAAAAAGGACGACGTTAGACAAGAAATCTTTCACCAATGAAAAGCTAAGACGGCACAGGAAGACTTGTTTGGTACCCTTACCGTAGCAAGACAGTGTCTGAAGTGGACTGCGAGAAACTCACGAAATAATAAATTGGGAATATTTACTATTAAAAACAGCCTTGATCACGATTTACTCCTTAAGGTGACCTGTTTCGACCACTACTGTGGTCATCTTCAGACCATTGAGTAAATCGTGTTCAACAATGTTTTCAATAGTAAATATTTGTAACACATTGACCGCTGTCAATCCCATAATGTATTAAAAATTAATAAGTTGGGAGCTTTTGGAATCTGCTACCATGAATGTTACAAATCCGTGTAAGGTATGAGATGATAACGTCGCACACAGCATCAATCCATTCGAATGAATGATGTCTAAATAGAAAATTATCAGGCTGTTCTGCTACACGTACAGAAAATTTAATGACGGTCATAATTCCTCACGTGGTGATGTTAGCGAAATGGGCAGACGCTGTTATATATTTCTATTGTAGTAACAATTCGAACAACCTGATAAACAGTCGCAGCAATGTTAGCTACAAATTATCGCGCAGCCTCGAAGATTCCACATGTGATGTTTCTCTGTATAGACTTCCAATGTCAGCGTAGTTAGTGTCATTTTCCACGTTGCAATAGTATTTGATCGTAGACTCCATTTACATTTGCCTCATTTACCTAATAGTGATTACGCTTATATATCTTGTTTTTGCGTTCTCGCTTCCCGAGCACGTGCTCCCGGGTTCGATTCCCTCCGGGGTCAGGGATTTTCACCTGCCTCGAGGTGACTGGGTGTTTGTGTTGTTCTCATCATTTCATCATCATCCATGAAAGCGGTGAGATTGGAGTCAACAACGTTGAAAAGTTGTACGGGCGCTAATAACAGCGCAGTTGAGCGCCCCAGAAACCAGACATCACCACCACCACTACCATCATCATCATCATCTGGTTTTTTCCTCACAGATAATTTCGAAATGTTTATTTCTTGTGGATCTTACTCGAAGTCTGCCTCCGTAGGTGAGTGATCAGAGGCTGTCTGCCATGTGGAGGATCTGGGTTCGACTTCCGATACAGCTGGGGACTTTTTCTTGCTGGGAGGACTGTTATGGAGTGCACTCAGCCCCGTGATGCCAACTGAGGAGCTACGTGACCGAGTAGTAGCGTTCTTAGTGCAAGAAACCCGACAGCGGCTGGCAGAGCGGTCTGTTGACCACCTCCCCCTCCGAACCGCATTCAGTGACCACGTGACGCAGCGGTCGTCCAGGGCTTACTTACTAACAGGTCACATACGCAGTACTTTCGAATACTAAGATTCCACCTCAGGACCAATGATTTCCCTGTATAGTTCCAAATTTTTCAGCCAGATGTAAATTATTAAAATAAATCCACTCAAATTCTACAATAAAATGATATTATTAACGAGGCCGTGCTGGCATTACCTGAGTTAGAGGAAGGCTAGGTACTGATTGTTTGCTTATCTCCTGCCTTAGTCTTTTTCGCTTCCTATATCTTTCTAGCTTTCTATGAAATTCCACACTACTTTCCTCCTCTGCTTCCTTCGGCAGGTCTTTGTTACCACATCACATATGAGCGATTCATTAAGCAAGTGCTGAATTGACTTCCAAGGTGAATGTGTTCTGGTTATAAGTGCATATATTTAAATTGGTGACTGAGTGCAGTGTACTGAACAACATTACATTAGTATTTATACCATTTGCAAACTAGTGATTGTAATTAGTACGAGTTTTATGCTTTTAGGTTGGATAGTAACATATGTGTGGCACAAGCAAGCCATTAATGTTTATTTTCCCCCAGGAAGCAGGTCACAGCAAGTCAGGTATTGAAATGTGGACACATGGGGGCAAAACGTTTACTCTATACTGCAGGTAAACGTTTAGTCTATACTGCAGGTGTCTTTTCAGCCCAGATACAACCATGCAGGAACATCAGGTTGTAAAGTTTATGACTTCTTTGTGGAGAGACTGCTTGACACAGAGAAAAAATAACCAACACAGTGATGTGTGTACATATTAATATACTACGTATCAAAATATCTCTTAAGTCTATATTGCAGGTGTCTTTTCAGCCCAGATGCAACCATGCAGAAAACCTCAGGTTGTAAAGTTTATGACTTCTTTGTGGAGAGACTGCTTGACACAGAGAAAAAATAACCAACACAGTGAGGTGTGTACATATT
This sequence comes from Schistocerca gregaria, assembly GCF_023897955.1. Lineage (NCBI taxonomy): Eukaryota > Metazoa > Arthropoda > Insecta > Orthoptera > Acrididae > Schistocerca > Schistocerca gregaria. The sequence continues at coordinate 725,973,957 of NC_064923.1, forward strand.
AATATACTACGTATTAAAATATCTATACTTATACCCACAACATCCTCTATATACACTCCTGGAAATTGAAATAAGAACACCGTGAATTCATTGTCCCAGGAAGGGGAAACTTTATTGACACATTCCTGGGGTCAGATACATCACATGATCACACTGACAGAACCACAGGCACATAGACACAGGCAATAGAGCATGCACAATGTCGGCACTATTACAGTGTCTATTAACGGCTTGCCATGCCATTTCCACCTGGCGCCTCAGTTGGACCAGCGTTCGTGCTGGACGTGCAGACCGCGTGAGATGACGCTTCATCCAGTCCCAAACATGCTCAATGGGGGACAGATCCGGAGATCTTGCTGGCCAGGGTAGTTGACTTACACCTTCTAGAGCACGTTGGGTGGCACAAGATACATGCGCACGTGCGTTGTCCTGTTGGAACAGCAAGTTCCCTTGCCGGTCTAGGAATGGTAGAACGATGGGTTCGATGACGGTTTGGATGTACCGTGCACTATTCAGTGTCCCCTCGACGATCAACAGAGGTGTACGGCCAGTGTAGGAGATCGCTCCCCACACCATGATGCCGGGTGTTGGGCCTGTGTGCCTCGGTCGTATGCAGTCCTGATTGTGGCGCTCACCTGCACGGCGCCAAACACGCATACGACCATCATTGGCACCAAGGCAGAAGTGACTCTCATCGCTGAAGACGACACGTCTCCATTCGTCCCTCCATTCACGCCTGTCGCGACACCACTGGAGGTGGGCTGCACGATGTTGGGGCGTGAGCGGAAGACGGCCTAACGGTGTGCGGGACCGTAGCCCAGCTTCATGGATACGGTTGCGAATGGTCCTCGCCGATACCCCAGGAGCAACAGTGTCCCTAATTTGCTGGGAAGTGGCGGTGCGGTCCCCTACGGCACTGCGTAGGATCCTACGGTCTTGGCGTGCATCCGTGCGTCGCTGCGGTCCGGTGCCAGGTCGACGGGCACGTGCACATTCCGCCGACCACTGGCGACAACATCGATGTACTGTGGAGACCTCACGCCCCACGTGTTGAGCAATTCTGCGGTACGTCCACCCGGCCTCCCGCATGTCCACTATACGCCCTCGCTCAAAGTCCGTCAACTGCACATACGGTTCACGTCCACGCTGTCGCGGCATGCTACCAGTGTTAAAGGCTGCGATGAAGCTCCGTATGCCACGGCAAACTGGCTGACACTGACGGCGGCGGTGCACAAATGCTGCTCATCTAGCGCCATTCGACGGCCAACACCGCGGTTCCTGGTGTGTCCGCTGTGCCGTGCGTGTGATCATTGCTTGTAGAGCCCTCTCGCAGTGTCCGGAGCAAGTATGGTGGGTCTGACACACCGGTGTCAATGTGTTCTTTTTTCCATTTCCAGGAGTGTATTTGTATATACAGGGTAAGTCAGAAACAATTTGGAAAGTTTGTAAGAGTGTTGGAAGGAAAGCTATGCTCAGAAATAACTGTTAAGAAAAAAATCGATACTTTGTGCTGTTTCAGAGATAATTAGCACTGAAGTTAGCCAATTAGGCACTGCAAGCGCAAATCAAGTGGCTCACCGGTACAATTAGTTTTGTTGTTCTCGTAGCGCAGATGATAGCGACGAGACAGTTCATCGATTGGCTTGGGATCAGTCCTTACTGCTATCTCAAGTCAAATTTTTTTATTTCTCTTTGTTCGGTTTTAGGAAACCAGATGAAGAACACTTTTGACGACACCGTCTCTATTGGGGCGCTCGAATCTGCACACACGCAGTGCCCTGATCGGTTAACTTCAATGCTGATTAACTCAGAAATGGACCAATGTATCTAATTTGTTTCTCAACAATTATTTCTCAACATACCCTGTAACACTTTTCAAGATTTTCAGACCATTTCTAAGCACTGTGGTGGTGGTGGTGGTTAGTGTTTAACGTCCCGTCGACAACGAGGCCATTAGAGACGGAGCGCAAGCTCGGGTTAGGGAACGATTGGGAAGGAAATCTACCGTGCCCTTTCAAAGGAACCATCCCGCCATTTGCCTTAAACGATTTAGGGAAATCACGGAAAAAGTAAAGCAGGATGGCTGGAGACGGGATTGAACCGTCGTCCTTCCGAAGGCGACTAAGCACAGTGAAATGGCACTATGGCACTCGTCCACAACGGCCGGCGAGATCACTAGAGACGGGGCACCAGTTCAGATTAGGGAATGATATCCTTGATGGATCCCCATAAAATAAACATCGAGTGGTGTGAGGTCTGGGGAACGTGGGGCCATTCAGCTGGCGCATCATGGCCAATCGACGGACCTGGAAAGGGCTTACTGAGAAAATCCTGGGCGTCAGCCAGGTAGCGGGACGGTGCACCATCTTGCACGAAGTAAACATCAAGCTCTTGGTCATCTGCAACGGTCAGTAGTACCAAAAATTGTTGTAACATATCCAGTTACAATATCCTCTATAACGGAAAAAGGGGACGTACATTTGTTATTGCTCAAACCACAAGCAATGTTCAGTTTAGGGCTGTTACGAACATATTGCAATGTTTGTTTTGGATTTTCACTTCCCCAAATCCTACAGTTATGTGTGTTAACCATTGGCACTTCCGTGAAAAGTTGACTCGTCATAAAATATGATTTTGTCCAGGAAATGTTCATCCTCATGTAATCGATTTAACACATCCGTACAGAAGTTCTTGTGAGAAATTTTATCAGTGCATTTTATTGCTTGTACGTGAATCGTTGCTGTGTCATCAGTTCCCTACTGCAGAGCGCTGTAATGAAATGGGGATGTATTACAGTAGATACCACTACTCCCTTCATAGTTTCAATCACTGAAGCTAATCCACACCGAGAGCAGTATTCAAGCAGTGGGCAAACAAGTGAACTGTAACCTTCTTCCTTTGCTTTCGGATTGCATTTCCTTAAGGTTTCTTCCAATGAATCTCAGTCAAGCAGACGCCAGACTGAGATCAATTGGAAGAATCCTAAGGAAATGCAATCCGAAAACAAAGGAAGTAGGTTACAGTACACTCGTTAGCGCACTGCTTGAATACTGCTCACCGGTGTGGGATCTGTAGCAGATGGGGTTGATAGAAGAGATAGAGAAGATCCAACGGAGAGCAGCGCGCTTCGTTACAGGATCATTTAGCAATCGCGAAAGCGTTAAGAAGATGATAGATAAACTCCACTGGAAGACTCTGCAAGAGAGGCGCTCAGTAGCTCGGTGCGGGCTTTTGTTGAAGTTTCGAGAACATACCTTCACTGAGGAGTTAAGCAGTATATTGCTCCCTCCTACGTATATCTCGTGGAGAGACCATAAGGAAAAAAATCAGAGAGATTTGAGCCCACACAGAAGCATATCGACAGTCTTTCTTTCGACGAGCAATACGAGACTGGAATAGAAGGGAGAAACGATAGATGTACTCAAAGTACCGTCCGCCACACACAGTCAGGTGGCTTGCGGAGTATGGATGTAGATGTAGATGTAGACAAGAGAATGGGAGTGGCTGAAGGATTATACGAGGGATGATATCTCTCAATGTCGCATATTGGCATCTAGCGTTTGGATTGCTTCTCTACTAAACTTCGAATTGATCTGACAAAGACTTATTGTACCACAGATTAATAAACTTAATTTTGTTTAATTTTGTTACTAGACTCTTTTTAACCGGTAAGAGATACGATATAGATAAAATGAATCGTTGATACCATTATATGTGCATGAAGAAATTCTGAGTTATTAAAAATTTTTATGGAGGTATGTTCTGTCGATGCAACTAAATGAATGACTGTTTATTGCCACAGACGTTTCGTTTCTTTTATCTGTGAAGCATCTTCAGCGGTCTGTGATACTAGTTTCTCTTTATGCATGTAGTAAGTGTATTACGGAGGATTTACAGCATGTTACTATATTACATTTTGTAATGATTTTCTCTTGTTTCCCAGATTAGAACCAACTTAACCAAGTTTATAGCACAAATTTTCTGAGGTGAAATTATCGCTCGGTGTTACTTACGATTTCCATTTCTGTTAGCCCATATCTGTGCTCCTCTAGATGTGTTCATTAGTTCCCATGCGCCAGTTGGCCGATTTCTGGCGGTTTTTGACCCATATTTGTTACAACACATCACTTACATCACTTTCACGTTTCATTCGTGCTAGAGAAGTTGATTCTAATCTAACAACGAGAGAAAGACACGACAAAATGTAACATAGTAACATATTGTAACTGCTTGGTAATACGCTTATTATTTGTGTAAAAAGAAACATGTATTACAGGCATTGAATATGCTTCACAAATAAAAGAAACGAAACGCAAATGGCAATAAACAAATTGCCTTTGATTTAATTGCATAGATGGAGCATATGCCCATGAGTGTTGAAGGAAATAAGGAGCAACGGAAAATGAAAACAATGATGGAAAAACTTTTAGTTTCGAATTGTTGGAACAGAGACTGTCTATAGTAATGTTATTACGTTGATGTAAGTTCTTTTGCTGTTCTTGGAACAGGTCAAATATAGTACGTACACTAATCTTTCGCTGTTGGTCACTGCTGGTTAGGCCGACCTGTAGAGACCTACCGTTGCTTTAGTTTCGTAGGAGCAAATGTTTAGTCCACCACTACCCTTGATGTTAATGATGGGTCTAGAAACGAGAGCTGCTTCTTCTGCTTCAGTTAGATACTCAGTTGTCCTTATCGTGGCACTCTCAAACTGTACACGAATTATTTAAACAATCAATTTACATTGGGTACAGCTTCTTACGTATCTTGGTTGAACCTACTTAGAGGTGTCATTCAAGCAAATAGTTTATTCATTAATAAAAGAGAACTAATGTGATGTAGATGAAAAGGAAGGGTCGTACCACGATGATAACACTAACAAGGGCCCAAATTTGTCTTTATAACTTAAATTCATTATTTTCCAAAGATTTGCATTTACTGAAGCAAAGAATCACTCCGCTAGGGTACTCTGTTTTCGTAAATGTAAACCAATATCACCGTAGTCTTCTGTTACAACTACCGCGAACAGTACTGAGCCACATCGGATAATACAAAACTGAAAACAGAGTATCCTAGCTGAGCAACGTCTGGCACTGCTTCCTACCACCTAATGTAGCATCGATAAGCCCAGACGTTGCAAGTGCGATGAAGCACGTCTTCTGGAGGCGTCACATGTTCAACATTTCTTATCCACTGTTGGGACATTTCCCGACATTTCTGGCCCATATGTATTACTCATCTGTATCTCTCCCAGGTTTTTTAAACTTTAATAGGAATCATCCTTCATGTATACTGGTATAAAATATGAGAGTGGGCTGACATTGACCATCCGTGCTGAACAATAACCATAACTTCTAGACGTAAGCGTTTGTGACCCACTGTATAATTAGGTAGTACACATATGCGGTAGGCAAGGGTATGGGGCTGTGAGTGATCTTCCAGTTATAAAAGTAATTTACGACTCACGAAAATTAACAACATGACTGTCTTAGAAGTCCTTGCTGCATTTCTAAGCGTGTAAGCTTTCAGTACTAGACAGTTTCTAATATGGGGCTTAACACGAGATCCGTTATGATACATGCTGACTACCGACACAGACGACAGGTGTTGGCTGCACAGGAACACAGACAAAAGTCATGCGAGTGCTCATACTTCGTGACACAATAATTTACAGATTCGGTAACAGCTTAAAAACAACATACTGTCGTTGTTGTCACCATAAACAGCCATTCCATCTTCTCACTGAGTCACTTTTACTTCTGAGAAACTCCCCAGATGTTTCACGTTGTACTAAGTGGCTAGCTATAACTGCCAACTACGTCCTAGCAGAGCTATCCTTGTGCTCAAGGCGTCCCCTTTCATAAAAATGAATTTGTATAATGGTCAGCTCCATCTTGGTGAAAATAAATAATAGTAAATTTAGAAGAATCAAAATTATCTAAAAAAATTTCCGTACTATAATTTAGTTACTGTCTTCTAGTCAACCCAGAGCACAGTAAATAGAAAATTAAACTCTTTAAATTAGTTTATAACTTAATCTTCTAAACAACGTATCGAAATTCCATTGATTTATGTAACCTTGTCTTAAACTAAAATTTCCACCCATGCCAGGGTCACACCATAACCTCATGGATACTCTCTCAAAAGAAAAATTCTTAACGTTATCTAGGTTTGAACTCAGCATCAGATGCACTGAATTAGTTTTGGTCTTGCCATTATGTACGACGCAGCTAAGTTACCGTGGGGAGTACCAGATGATACTGAAAGATGTGAAATGAGGAAGAACCTACTGACAAGTCCAGAGGACACAATTTTACTTAGTTAATTAGAAATATTAAGATAAATATTCTGTGTAATAGAGCTGTTCACTTGATCGCCAATTACCACATTTAATTTGGAAAATTAAAGTACAAGTGAGAATGGAAGTTGGTACATGGTTCTCTTCATGAATTTATCTGATATGGAGGTTCGTTTCAATAGAACTATATTATCTGGTAACTAGTTCACATTACGAATAACAGCACAAGGCAGTTTTCCTTTGACACTGTGATAACTCGAACTTGAAGGGGGAAGTACCTTTGCCATCACCAGAGTATCTGTGCATACCAGTACGGTACATGTGAAATGGAACCGTCAGTCCATATCATATATCTCGATTAGATCTGTCACTTCTCTTGCTTGTTGCACTATATCGAGTCTGCTTCTTAAATTATTTTGCTGGCAAGATTCCACTGAAATCTTTGAGCAGAAGAGGGGACAAGCCAGGTGTTTTATTCCATTGATTGCTGTGGATACATACTGAAGATCTTTGATCCACTGATTGTATGGGTACTTGTAAATTAACTTGGCGTAGTGGTACAGAATAGAAAAAGCTCAGGACAGGCTGGAAAGTAGGCTTGGAATTTCAAATTTAACGAAACTCTTCCGCACTGGCTTAAATAGAGATCGATTTCGACGTGACAGAGAAGCTCAGATGCCGAGGGAAATAGAGAAACACGCGGCCTCAAACGAGAGAATGACTGAGGCTTTCAAATTGAACAGACATTTCCCCCGACTTTTTTAAACAGCGTGGCGTTTAAGATGAGACATAGAGGCCCGGGAGCATGAGACAGAGAGAAGGATGTCTCTATACCGCTTAACTTACTAAAATGACGAGCGTGATGGCGACTGTGGTAGGGGGGGGGGGGGGGGGTGGAGACAAAATAGAAAGAGAAAGACTCAGAAAAGGAGAATAACAAGATTTACGGGAGCGCCTTCAGGAGCAATGAGCAGTGAGCACTTCGCGCTTTTGGCTGAATCGCAGTGAGTACACAGACATGCTCGCTGGAGCATTTCTGTTTCCTCTTCGCAGCCAGGTGTCAGGTTATGTTAGCATTCTTTCCCGTTCGGTTACACTTATTTAGCTCAGTTACGGTAGGAAGGCGTTTGGAGCCGCTACTCTGCCTCATTATGGTTTTATACTTAATAAGAGTAATGCAAGTTTTCAGTTCCACATGAGTTTCCCTACTTCGTCATCGGTGTTTGCGATAGTGAACGGTAATTGATAATGTAGCATATTTCGCCCCCCATGAACCATGGACCTTGTCGTTGGTGGGGAGGCTTGCGTGCCTCAGCGATACAGATGGCCGTACCGTAGGGCAACCACAACGGAGGGGTATCTGTTGAGAGGCCAGACAAACATGTGGTTCCTGAAGAGGGGCAGCAGCCTTTTCAGTAGTTGCAGGGGCAACAGTCTGGATGATTGACTGATCTGGCCTTGCAACATGAACCAAAACGGCCTTGCTGTGCTGGTACTGCGAACGGCTGAAAGCAAGAGGAAACTACAGCCGTAATTTATCCCGAGGACATGCAGCTTTACTGTATGATTAAATGATGATGACGTCCTCTTGGGTAAAATATTCCGGAGGTAAAATAGTCCCCCATTCGGATCTCCGGGCGGGGACTACTCAGGAGGACGTCGTTATCAGGAGAAAGAAAACTGGCATTCTACGGATCGGAGCGTGGAACGTCAGATCCCTTAATGGGGCAATTAGGTTAGAAAATTTAAAAAGGGAAATGGATAGGTTAAAGTTAGATATAGTGGGAATTAGTGAAGTTCGGAGGCAGGAGGAACAAGACTTTTGCTCATGTGAATACAGGGTTAAAAATACAAAATCAAATAGGGGTAATGCAGGAGTAGGTTTAATAATGAATAGGAAAATAGGAAATCGAGTAAGCTACTACAAACAGCATAGTGAACGCATTATTGTGGCCAAGATAGATACGAAGCCCACACCTACTACAGAAGTACAAGTTTATATGCCGACTAGCTCTGCAGATGATGAAGAAATTGATGAAATGTATGATGAGATAAAAGAAATTATTCAGGTAGTGAAGGGAGACGAAAATTTAATAGTCATGGGTGACTGGAATTCGTCAGTAGGAAAAGGGAGAGAAGGAAACATAGTAGGTGATTATGGATTGGGGCTAAGAAATGAAAGAGGGCTCCGTCTGGTAGAATTTTGCACAGAGCATAACTTAATCATAGCTAACACTTGGTTCAAGAATCATAAAAGAAGATTGTATACATGGAAGAATCCTGGAGATACTAAAAGGTATCAGATAGATTATATAATGGTAAGACAGAGATTTAGGAATCAGGTTTTAAATTGTAGGACATTTCCAGGGGCAGATGTGGACTCTGACCACAATATATTGGTTATGACCTGTAGGTTAAAACTAAAGAAACTGCAAAAAGGTGGGAATTTAAGGACATGGGATCTGGATAAGCTGAAAGAACCAGAGGTTGTACAGAGTTTCAAGAAGAGCATAAGGGAACAATTGGCAGCAAGGGGGAAAGAAACACAGTTGAAGAACAATGGGTAGCTCTGAGGGATGAAGTAGTGAAGGCAGCAGAGGATGAAGTAGGTAAAAAGACGAGGGCTGCTAGAAATCCTTTTGTAACAGAAGAAATATTGAATTTAATTGATGAAAGGAGAAAATATAAAAATGCAGTAAATGAAGTAGGCAAAAAGAAATACAAATGTCTCAAAAATGAGATCGACAGGAAGTGCAAAATGGCTAAGCAGGGATGGCTAGAGGACAAATGTCTGGATGTAGGAGCTTATCTCACTAGGGGTAAGATAGATACTGCCTACAGGAAAATTAAAGAGACCTTTGCAGAGAAGAGAACCACGTGTATGAATATCAAGACTCAGATGGAAACCCAGTTCTAAGCAAAGAAGGGAAGGCAGAAAGGTGGAAGGAGTATATAGAAGACTTATACAAGGGCGATGTACTTGAGGACAATATTATGGAAATGGAAGAGGATGTAGATGAAGACGAAATGGGAGCTAAGATACTGCGTGAAGAGTTTGACAGAGCACTGAAAAACCTGAGTCGAAACAAGGCCCCCGGAGTAGACAACATTCCATTAGAACTACTGACGGCCTTGGGAGAGCCAGTCATGACAAAACTCTACCATCTGGTGAGCAAGATGTATGAGACAGGTGAAATACCCTCAGACTTCAAGAAGAATATAATAATTGCAATCCCAAAGAAAGCAGGTGCTGACAGTTGTGAAAATTACCGAACTATCAGTTTAATAAGTCACAGCTGCATAATACTAACGCGAATTCTTTACAGACGAATGGAAAAACTGGTAGATGCGGACCTCGGGGAGGATCAGTTTGGATTCCGTAGGAATGTTGGAACACGTGAGGCAATACTGACCTTACGACTTATCATAGAAGAAAGATTAAGAAAAGGCAAACCTACGTTTCTAGCATTTGTAGACTGAGAGAAAGCTTTTGACAATGTTGATGGGAATACTCTCTTTCTAATTCTGAAGGTGGCAGGGGTAAAATACAGGGAGTGAAAGGCTATTTATAATTTGTACAGAAACCAGATGGCAGTCATAAGAGTCGAGGAGCATGAAAGGGAAGCAGTGGTTGGGAAAGGAGTGAGACAGGGTTGTAGCCTCTCCCCGATGTTATTCAATCTGTATATTGAGCAAGCAGTAAAGGAAACAAAAGAAAAATTTGTTGTAGGTATTAAAATTCATGGAGAAGAAATAAAAACTTTGAGGTTCGCCGATGACATTGTAATTCTGTCAGAGACGGCAAAGGACTTGGAAGAGCAGTTGAACGGAATGGACGGTGACTTGAAAGGAGAATATAAGATGAACATCAACAAAAGCAAAACGAGGATAATGGAATGTAGTCAAATTAAATCGGGTGATGCTGAGGGAATTAGATTAGGAAATGAGACACTTAAAGTAGTAAAGGAGGTTTTCTATTTAGGAAGTAAAATAACTGATGACGGTCGAAGTAGAGAGGATATAAAATGTAGACTTTCAATGGCAAGGAAAGCGTTTCTCAAGAAGAGAAATTTGTTAACATCGAATATAGATTTATGTATCAGGAAGTCGTTTATGAAAGTATTTGTTTGGAGTGTAGCCATGTATGGAAGTGAAACATGGACGATAACTAGTATGGACAATAAGAGAATAGAAGTTTTCGAAATGTGGTGCTACAGAAGAATGCTGAAGATTAGATGGGTAGATCACGTAACTAATGAGGAGGTTTTGAATAGGATTGGGGAGAAGAGAAGTTTGTGGCACAACTTGACTATAAGAAGGGATCGGTTGGTAGGACATGTTTTGAGGCATCAAGGTATCACAAATTTAGCATTGGAGGGCAGCGTGGAGGGTAGAAATAGTAGAGGGAGACCAAGAGATGAATACACTAAGCAGAAGGATGTAGGTTGCATTAGGTACTGGGAGATGAAGCAGCTTGCACAGGATAGAGTAGCATGGAAAGCTGCATCAAACCAGTCTCAGGACTGAAGACAACAACAACAACAACAGCATATTTCGAATATGTACTGGTGACGAAAGCGAGAGAGTAATATTTTTTTCCCTTCTTATGCCTAAGATTACCTCAGTTCCTCTTCAAAAAGTGCAATTTCAATATCTTTAACTGAAAACTAAATCCTTACATTAGCGACACCATATGTTAGCCTTCATATGTTTATGATTCTATTGAGTAACTTCGTTTGATTATTTGTTTTCATCTTATACAATGAGTGGTAACCTAAGAGACTCTGTCTTAAGAAATAAAAATTCGCATTGTGAGCTATGAAATTACTTCACCACTTATGTAAATGGGTACCAAACTTTCAGGGAATTAACTTCCTGGCAGGTTAAAACTGTGTACCCGACCGAGACTCGAACTCGGGACCTTTGCCTTTCGCGGGCAAGTGCTCTACCATCTGAGATACCGAAGCACGACTCACGCCCCGTCCTCACAGCTTTACTTCTGCCAGTATCTCGTCTCCTACCTTCCAAACTTTACAGAAGCTCTCCTGCGAACCTTGCAGAACTAGCACTCCTGAAAGAAAGGATATTGCGGAGACATGCCTTAGCCACAGCCTGGGGGATGTTTCCAGAATGAGCTTTTCACTCTGCAGAGGAGTGTGCGCTGATATGAAACTTCCTGGCAGATTAAACTGTGTGCCCGACCGAGACTCGGTCCTGAGTTCGAGTCTCGGTCGGGCACACAGCTTTAATCTGCCAGGGAGTTTCATATCAGCCCACACTCCGCTGCAGAGCGAAAATCTCTTTCAGGGATTTTTTTCCATTTCGTGGTTTGCATTAAGACAAAAAATATGGGGCATATATTATCTCGTTTAAGTATCTAACCGCGCCAGAACTGCACCATATACACGTATCATCATGTTATACGCACCCCACGATTCACCTTACGAGAATTCTTTTCTAATAAGTGGTCATTCCGTTGAGCGTCATTGTATTACTGCTATGTGATCTGTGATTTAATAATTCCTCATGATTACTGAGCAACAGGCGAGGAAGCCAAACCAAAGAGGCAATGACCGCCAGTTCTCTGATAACCTCAGCGTTTTATTTGGCTCCTCCTGCCTTAAAAACGCGATCAAATTAAAAAGAACAGGTTAAAAGCTGCGTTTCACTTAGAATGCCACATGAGCATGTGTAACGTTTAAGAAACCAGTCTTATTTCACTTAGGTCTAATGGCACGGTCTATTACTGATTTCCTCTGTTCTGGTTTTCTGTGCCGTTTTAATGATTTACATACCTTTTTACGCCTGTGAATTGAATCAAGTTGATAGAATTTAATTCTATTCAAAGTATTTTTATTTTCTCTTTCTGCGCGCTGAATTTCAACTGTGCAAATAACTTGCTAATGTGGTGCTCATGCGTACATTAATTAATTATCGCCGAAAAAATTTCGCGTTATTAGTTACGTGACAGGGACATAAAATTTGTCTGACTGCAAGGAAGATTTTGCTTTGATGTGCCTCAAAGGCATTACGGCTCATCAATGCAAAACAGGCCCGTCGCCTGAAGGGACGATCCATCGATAATCTGTTATACTGTGTAATGTGTATTTTAAAGAATAATCAGCGTCTTTATCCTCTTTTTAATTAGAGCTAATTTCACGCGATCATTCTTTCGTCTGGCAGCATGGTGTATTGGAAGCTTATCTTCTGCTTATTGCCCGTAAAACTACTGGTTATTTATTCATTTATTATTTATTGTATGACATGCCAGCAGCATATACTTAAATATCTGGCAGATAAATGTAGATGTAATCTCTAGAGACAGATGCGAACACCTAAGCAGGTTGGCAACAGATGATGCCATCGTCATAATGGCTCTTCAAGAAACTTACCAGCCACCGAAAGTCAGCAAGAATTAATATTACAAGAGATAAGTTGTTGGCACATATACCATCTACTAACCATGGGTCAGCTGTATACATCAGGAACGCTCTGAGTCACTATAGAATAACTGAAGAAGAACAGCAACATGACGTTGAAACAATAGCCATCGATGTTAACGGGGTAACAATCATGACTACTTACAAACCATCCAAAACAGCCTGTGTAAATTCTGTATTTCCCACCTTCCCTCACCCTCGTATTGTATAGGGGACTTTAACAGCCGTCAAACTACACTCATACTTATAAATTAAGGATAATGCAAATGCATGGTGAAACAACGCTCTGGTGGGCGGTTTGCGGGTTTAAATCACCTCGGTGTATTACCGTGCGGTACATTTGACCTGCAGTCGTCGCACGGTGGCGCTGGCAGCAGTCCACATACACAGAGGTGTGTTGGTGCATGTCGGAGTACGGTGCAGCGAGTAAATATGTAGATGTTTCCAGACGTGCTAATGGTGACTGTGTGTTGAAAATGGCTCAAAGATCACATGTTGATGACGTTATGAGGGGTATAATACTAGGGCGACGGGAGGCTGGTCAAACACAGTAGGTCGTAGCAAGGGCCCTACGTGTGCCACAAAGTGTGATCTCAAGATTATGGCAACGATTCCAGCAGACAGAAAACGTGTCCAGGCGCTGTAGTCGTGGTTTGATGGTGTGGGGTGGGATTATGATTGGTGTACGTACACCCCAGCATGTATTTAACAGAGGAACTGTAACAGGGCAAGTGTATCGCGATGACATTTTGCACCAGCGTGTCCGCCTTTTCAGGGTGCAATGCGTTCCACCTTCCCCCTGTTGGATGATAACGAACGACCCCACCGAGCTGCCATCATGGAGAAGTACCTTGAAACAGAAGATATCAGGCGAATGGAGTGGCCTGCCTGTTCTCCAGACCTAAACCCCATAGAGCACCTCTGGGATGCTCTCGGTCGACGTATCGCTGCACGTCTTCAAACCCCTAGGACACTTCAGGAGCTCCTACAGGCAATGGTGCAAGAGTGGGAGGCTACATCCCAGCAGATGCTCTACCACCTGATACAGAGTATGCCAACCCATTGTACGGCCTGTGTACGTGTGCATGGTGATCATATCCCAAAATGATGTCGGGGTACATGTTCAGGAAACAGTGGCGTTTTGTGACACATGTGTTACGGGACGTTTTCTCAACTTATCTCCAATAGTGTGGACTTACAGATCTGTATCGTGTGTGTTCCCTAAGTGCCTCTGCAGTTTTGTGTAGTGCCACGTTGTGCGTCACTATATTCTGGAATTATCATTAATTTATGAGCATGAGTGTAACTGAGGCTACAGCAACACTGATGAAAACGGTGTAGAACTAGCCCATTGGATAGGAAAAGAAACTACAAGTAGTCGCGCTTCATAAATATTCATTTGTGTCATTTTTTAGCACGCGCTCTCGATTTTATAAAAGCAGATGCTTCTCTGCAAATGTCTGGAGACAGTTATACGGCATGTGTTGCGAGGTCACTCAAAGACTGAAATAGTTTTTAAATTCTGTTCAGTGATGTGGTTATGAATACACATTTTTCGTATTTGTTTTTCCTTCTGGTACGTACATGGATAAATCAAAGGTTTTCTAGCGTGTGAGGAGGCCACATGCAACTGTCCATATGAGAAGCATGGAACTGCTCAATTTTGTCCAGAGTTGTTGCCAATGTCGATGTGGTTTGTTGTTGGACAATGGAATATGAGTTTCACCGAAAAATTCAAACATTTTGAATCGTATGTCATACCTGTCGGAATCTCTCACACCCTGACAACAGCGGTGTTAAAAACTGCGGCAATATGCCAAGCAAAACTGGTAAATTTATGAATTTTGTAGGATAATTAAAAAATTCGTCTTTAGTGTCGATGGACCGATACGTTGTCACTTCGCCTGGTACTTGTTTTCATTGCTGAAACTGCTGCCACAGATATCGTTGTTCCTGGCAGCTGACATAAAACAGCACTGAGCCACTGACGAATGTTGTAATTCTGTGCGATATTTGGTGAACGTTTGTGAATCTCTTCATGTGAGTTTGATGTGATTTAAAGAAGTTTTTGGCAACATTGTCGGGATTTCTTCCCATTCCCAATATGGTTTCGAGAAACTTCCAGCGAATGCAACATGCTGCAGTTGCTGACACACACTGGTCTTCAAAGTCAGTTTCTGTACGTGTCGCCATAAGGCTGAAGATTTAATAAATGTAGAAAGTTATATTTGTGTAGGCTCCCGTTACCGGAGTCAGGTAATATGAAAGTGTTCTGGTTATCATACCGCGTCATATTGTAAAACTCTCTGACTGATAAAACCGATGTTTCGGCCACAGTAGACCCAGAAGGAGGTGGAAGTTATTTTACGTTATATATACCCGTAAAACTTTCATGTTGGCGTTAATTACGTTCATAAGTGCTGTCGAAAAGTGCAGAGCTGGTAGAAGTTGTACAAAATCACCGTACAGTAAAATTATTGCGCCAACAGAGAGCTCATGAGCTCATCTTAAGTCTTTGAGTGAGTAACGAAGCGCTTCCAGTCCTTTTTTGCCATAATGCATTCGTCCCTGACAGTGAGTTCTTGTGATTGAATTACTCTACCCATTCCAGAGTTGTTATTCATGTTGATTGTTGGTTTCTCAGTAATTTGCTTTTTTCCAGAACAATTTCAACGCTGAAAGGTCTGTTTGCCCACCTCCAAAATAGTTGGCGCACTTGTACATGAGTCAATTGCCAGTCCAATACTTTTCGTGACCGTGTGTTGGCCCAAATATGCGAAATTAGAAACCTTTTGCCTGTGACTCTAGGCGCATCGAGGAAAAACAGTCCGGCACTTTAGCCTGCTATTGAATGCATAACTCTGTCATAAGCTATGCGTTGTTCTGGAAGTGATTTCGAAAGATTCGTTTGAATATAAGTGGCCAATTCTGCAGATCGATTCTCAAGTGTACCAGTGTTTTGTTACTGGTTTGCAAACTTACGTTTTAACCGAAAACAATGTGTCATTATACACGTTTTGTCTGAACTGAATATCAAGGTTCTGAATCGTAGCACGCAAACGATGTAGTATGTATTCACTGATATATCGTTTGAGTTTTTATCAAAGGCCTTTTAGACTAGATGGGAAGCGAGCTGCCAATACGACTGTAACTGACGCACGCATTTGCTCTCATTGAGCACTATTCCATACATGAGCCAGTGAAATGATCTAATGCGCATCGTTTTCAAGGTGATTGAATTCTTGGCAGGCTTCACAATAAATGACCCAGACTTGACCTTTTGGTGTTCTCAGTCCTAGGAAGGATGTCGGTCTACGTACGGTGATTGGCAGTAACAGCAGGAAAAGTCTTCTGCATTGTTTGGATGAAGCCTAACGAGTCAGTGGAATATAAATTGGGTTGACGTTCAACTGCTTTACTTTGTTTAAGATGTTGAAAATTGTCCGTTGATGTAGTTCGCATCTTACATATTGGTACTTCAGAGTTAGGTAACGATTAGCAAACAAAGATGTCAACAATGAGAAAAATGGAGTTAACGTTTGTGGTAGTTGTGACAATCCTCATGCACGTCCATTTTCTGTTGTTGAGTTCACGCGCTCTATATTTTCAGGGTGCACTTCCAATTGAACAACTGCTGGATCTCTTTCACAGACTGTGCCACATTACTTCATTGCTACTAATGTAGCATGCTAGTTGATATTGGCTGATTTGATTTACAAATGCCGTTGCGAAACTTCCTGGCAGGTTAAAACTGTGTGCCGGCCGAAGTGGCCGTGAGGTTCTAGGCACTGCAGTCTGGAACCGCGAGACCGCTACGGTCGCAGGTTCGAATCATGCCTCGGGCATGGATGTGTGTGACGTCCTTAGGGTAGTTAGGTTTAACTAGTTCTAAGTTCTAGGGGACTAATGACCTCAGAAGTTGAGTCCCATAGTGCTCAGAGCCATTTGAACCATTTTAAAAACTATGTGCCGGGCTGAGACTCGAACTCGAGACCTTTGCCTTTCGCGGGCAAGTGCTGTACCAGCTGAGCTACCCAAGCACGACTCACGCGCGGTCCTCACAACTTTACTTCTGCCAGTATCCCGTCTCCTACCTTCCAAACTTTACAGAAGCTGTCTTGCGAAACTTGCTGTTTGGAAGGTAGGTGACAAGATACTGGCAGAAGTAAAGGTGCGAGGACCGGGCGTGAGTCGTGCTCCGGTAGCTCAGATGGTAGAGCACTGGCCCGCGAGATGCAAAGGTCCCGAGGTCGAGTCTCAGTCGGGCACACAGTTTTAATCTGCCAGGAAGTTTCATAGAAAGCAACAGTTAATAAGGTATAGCCGAACGATTAAACTTCATTTTTGTTGTTTCGTAATTTAATTGAAATGGATTTGCGGCCATCTTCATATGATCGTTGACGATACAGGGAATATCAACGATTGCCAGTGATAGTCTTGGCAATTAAATCTCTACAGTAGCGTGTTGTGCATTTTCCATCAAAAATATATGGTGAACTGTTGTTGAGTGAGTCACACGGAACGTGAATGGTGTTCCTGGTGGCGAAATAAAAAAAAATTGATATATGTCGACATGAGGTATTTCTGCCGAAAGGACCTCATCAGTTTGATGTGGTATGACTCTTTCGATCAACTAAATCAAAATAAGATAACGTGGCTGCATCATGTATATTTATGTGTCCTTTCGAACTGGATGTAATGGAAGGTAGAGGAGTCGTTCAGTTTCAGTTTTTACATACATATCGACAATGTATTGCTAGAACAACCGTCGAGAGTTTATTTTCAGCGATTCCACGAATCGTCAGTCGAATGGATTAATATTCAAATCGCTGACTTACTTATTCGTTTTATCATGTATTTGTGGTTTTCTGAATTTGATGTTGAAATAATGTCCTCTTCTCCTTACCAAAATAAAACTGGATAAGCAACTAGTTTCCGAGACCCGCTGTACATCATCATGTCTGCGAAGTAGAAATACATAATGGGAGCCAAATTTTCTGTCAACTGTAATGGTCGTCATATCATCACTTGTTGGTATATTGCAATGTCTTTCGTGGTGGCCGATAAGTATTTTGTCTGGCCTAACTACAACTAGACATCAGCTGCCGTTTCTTCATTCTAACGAATCGAATTAATTCGTTGTGTTGATCGACTGAAGTCTGTAAGGCAGCAACAATTTCTCTGGTAAGTGCCCTTACGCAACCGACGACACTGACCAATTAATTCATCAGTATAAGAGTGAATAACTTTGAGATCCGCGTTGCAGTAGTGTTTCTACACAAAGACAAATTTGCCCTTACACTTGGAATGTTGTCATGTAATTTGCGCAAATGATATATGTTGCACCAAACGCTATCTTCTGAAAACATGAACTATGCTTGCGTATGTTGACAGTGAAATCTTTCGACTGGCTTGTGCCCCCTGAGACCAATGTTGATAACGGTTCCGATTGTCAACGTAATTCTTGAAGTTTCACTTTTCCATCCTGACACGTTTCGTTCCTAAATTTCAGGTCACAGCAACACATAAGCAATTTATCCATTTCTGCAATAAACACAGTTGGCTGAAGACTGTAAATTAAATTAACATCATATTAGAATGCATAAAACTGTAAATTAGCGTTCAGTTTGCATCAGTGTCGATCAGTGCGTGCTGCAACGGTCTCCAGTCTTGTTTCCCGTTGTTCATCTGTTTCTGAAGCTCGTGATGCCTTCATCTTACGTGGTTCAGGCGTTGATCGACCAATCGCCTGCCGTTTGGGTGACATAATTGATTTTTGAAATCGAAAGTAATGCTTCATCGCGTTTATCGTAAATTCTTTTACAAAAAGAAAAGGAAAGAGTGTCAGACATATACACTACCTGACAAGAAAAACGTGAAGCATTTAGAAGGCGATGAGAAAACGAACTCAAAGATGAGGAGTCGAGACGGTATGTGATGTTGTTTCACTGGTAACAAAATCGAGTAACATTTGCATTTGGAAGGCGAGGAGAAAACGAAATCAATGATGAGGAGTCGAGACGGTATATGATGTTGTTTCACTGGTAACAAAATCGAGTAACATTTGCAGATAACTTGTCAGTGTGAGTTCAGTTGTCAGTATGTCGTTGCACCCACTGTGCCCTGGCTGCACGCACTGATAGGTTGGGGAAGCTGTCATAAAGCAGTTGTATCCTCTTCTGAGGTAAGCTGGGCCCTGCGTGTCGGAATAACACCGACGTTCCTCTCCGAAACATTGAAAGGATAAGGCCTTTCCCCATCTCGCCTCTACACACGGTGACGATGGACGATGTTCATACGTGGCAGAGCTGAAATGCGATTTGTCGGGTCATTCGCACTGGTTACTGAACATCAAACTTTTCTTTTGTTCATTGTTAATTCCACAGGCAGGCCATCAGCGGCATATTATGCCGCTCTTCGGACACAGGTAAAACTAATGATGCAAAAGAAGACAATCGCAAAACAGACAGGGTGGTTATATAAACGTAGACATACAGAAGTAAAACACACGGAGCCGTTCACGGGCGCAGAGTCCATAATAAAAGTGTTCAGATACGTGGACACGCACAAAGATGACAGCTGGCACACGCGAACGTTGAAGCACAAACGAATGAACACTGGAACACTTGAGCACCAACACGGCAGAACACACAAACACTAGGCGATGATCTCCAGCGCGCGAAAGTTCATTATATGTCTTCTGCAATTCCGAGGACCTGCCAAAAAGGGAAATAGAGGGGAGGAGGGAGAAGGGAGTGTGTAGATGCCAGTGGCAGAGGAGATGGGAGGGGAGGGAAGAAGGTAGGGGGTAGGGGCAGCCCAGGGGGAGGAGGGAGAGAGGAATGGAGGAGGGAGAGAAGGGAGAGAGGGTGCCCTTGGGAAAAAAAAACATAGGGTGCAATATAGGAGGATCAAAGTTGGTAGGAGGGGTAGATGGAGGGGATGAGGGAATCATCAGGGAGGGGGAGTTGGTGGAAGCCAACTTGGGTGAGAGTATGGAGAGTGGAGAGATGGAGAGCAGGTGGGATGTGTGAATGCAGGAGCAGCAATGGACAGGGGTGGGAGAGGATGGGAGAGACAAGGGGGTGAGGGGGATCAAGTTTGCGAGAGGTGTAGAGGATCCGTATCCATTCGAGGAAAAGGAGGAGGTGTGGGAACGAAATAAGGTCATAGAGGATCCGCCTGGGGGAAGGGAGATGGTTGCGATATGCGTGGTGGAATGCATGGCGTTCTAGGATTTGAAGGGATTTGTAAAAGGTAGGAGGGGTGGAGATTCAGGCGGGATGAGCGTAGCAGAGGATAGGGATTTATAGGTGTGGAGGATGGTGGAGGGGTCCAGACCCCATGAGCAGCCAAAAAGGAGCTTGAGGTGACGGAGTTGGGAGCGTACCTTGGCTTGGCTTTTCCGGAGATAGGTGGTCCAGGAGAGGCGACCTTCAAGGGTGACGCCAAGGTACTTGAGGGTGGGGGTGAGGGTGATACGGCCATAAATGGTGGTATAGAAGTCGAGGAGACGGAAGGAAGGGGTGGTTTTGCCTACAATGATCGCCTGCATCTAATACTGTTCACACCCCTTATACATCCTACCAGACCTAGTAGCTGCACCAAGCACGAATAACACTAATGCACTCTGATGGCCCTCGTCACTCTCACAGAGGATTCCGACTCAGTCAATAACCTACTTACGGATGGTGTGTACGTGAACAGAGTCCTTATTTTAATGACGTCCGATAATTAGGATTTCACTTTCAACACCAATGATTATGCATACTCGATATGAAATGACATTGTTTATATTTGGTTCATTTCAGTTTTGTCATGCATGGGCGCTCATACATCGAAAACACACAAATTGGGGCTAAACTGTATAAAACACACACATTTGTCGTAACGACTGGTGCGCCATCTGTAGTAAAAAGGATTTACTAATTCAGAAAGTTTCGCAGGCGATTGTTTAACTTTGAGAAAAATATTTGCAGTAATCCTCGGTCCATACCTTCCATATATTAAATACTTTGTGTGTTTACTGATATTGTTTAGCTTGTGGGTAATTATTTGAGAGCGCTGTTTTTCAAATGCAACTAAACGAAATTGAGCGAGCGAACGTATTCGTATTCTGTAGGAAGTTCTTATTCCCACTGGTGAGTTTCATTCAGATTTACTACGATTTCCCTAATTATTCTGCCTTGAAACAGTGGGAACGTATCTTACTGATTACTCTGTTATGAGCGAAACTGCTAATGGATATTAAATTATTGAACACGTTTCGCTCATGTTAACATATAGATGTATTCTTGAAGATACGGCTGTAACACCATGAAAACATTAATCATACAGCTGAATGCGTCTTTTCATCATGATATAATATTGATAGACGTGCCCAGATTAATGAATTTAATACTTTGTTTGTTAGCCAACTTTTTTTTTTCTTTTCTGGTCTCGCTGTCTTCTATTATTTATTATGAGGTCTCGGATACTTTCTGTACTAAGAAGTCAAAATTTACCATGATTGTAAATGCTTGTTGGCTCACTAACTACACAACAAAAAGTCTTCACACTGTTAGCTTTCATTTTCTGAAACTTTTCAATCGTTTGGTTGACGAAATGAACATAATTCTGATTGAAAACTTTTACTCTATACAAAAGGTAACTACTTCTTACCACATGTACAACCACACAGAAACATGAATAATGTTCTACCAATTTTTCCACCAATTGCAATCAGGTACACAGTTTACACATAAATGCAAAGAACTTAATTATTTACAATCTCTGCTGAAGATATTATTTAAATTAGTTGATATATTTGACGAAACGTAATGAAAATAAATTTACATATTTTCATGTCAAAATTTCAAAAGTTATTCCAGTCACACAATATGCAAACACGCAAAACTAAAACAATTCATTTCAGTAACCCTAAGTTTTACATTTACTTTTTCACTTACAAATAAAAATATCGATACCCATCATTGTCAGCGGGTTCAAATTGTGTATCATACTTCGTTGCGGCACATACTATACTGCTAACAAAACGGTACACGAGAACAGTGTGTGGCAAATAGAAGACGATCATGAAGAACAACGGCCGCGGTCCTCGTAGACAAGCCTACTGCAAAACGATAGAATACGTCGAACGGTAATACACCGCTGAGAAAGAGATTCTTGTCTCAGCGAAGTGTATTACAGCGAAGAGTGGCATAGCCTGCAGCACGCAGAACTGAACAGGTTTGTCTTACATTCATTTTCACTTCGTAACTTCTTGTCGAGCATACATGTTCTTAAGTAAAATCATCACATCGAATCTGCGGCTTCAGACCTAAAACGGTCCACAATTAAGTTTAAAGTAACAAACCGGCTGTGTCTATCTCTCCACCCACTTGCATAGCATTAACGTAGTAAATTTGTCTGTTCATACCCAGATACAATTCTGATGTATCAGTGTGTTTCAAGTGTTCCTTACCCAGTACAGACGTTGCATTTTTAACTAGGACATTTTTCCCTGGCTGAAATGAAACACAGAGTAGTAGCAGAAACATCAGTGAAGCAATGGATTATCGAGCATTCCACTAACGAAGTATTATATTAAAAAGGTAACGTTACGCGGGTTTCACATCACAAAATCTTTAATTCGTTTTCATTTCAATGTACACTGCCTCATAAAAATGAGACGCCCAGAAGACAAGTCGGATGTCAACATAACTTTGTACACGTTCATACCACTGGCGGGTATGTAACTGATTAGTGTAGAAATAGTCTGTGACTGGTAGAACGACCGCCACAGCACATTAGTTTTGTTCGTGTTTAGTATTGTCACCAGGTCTCTTAGGACATACACGATAGTCAGAAACTGTCTGGAAACCTTGTAAGGATGTTGTAAGGAGACGGTGGTGCGAATTAACTTGCTAAGAAAAAAAATCGATACGTTGCACAGCTTCCGAGTTGATTAGCACTGAAGTTAGCTAATCAGCCGGTTGCGAGCTGAAATTCAAGTGGCTCGCCAGATGCAGTTTGGGTCACTTGTTCTTACAGCGTACAAGATACCACACGAGACCAATCAGCCTTTAGCTCACGTTTGATCCTCACTACCATCCAATGTCCAATTTTTGTGTCGCTCTCTTGATCGTTTATATGAAACCAAACGAAGAACACGTTTGGCGACAATGTGTCTAGCGGGTCACTTGAATTTGCTCGTACAGCGATCTGGCTGGGTAACGTCAGAGCTAATTAAATAGGAAACAGCGCAAAGTATCGATTTTTTACGTGTTTAGACTCAGGCTGCGAGTGAAACTTTGCACGAAGACCAGAAATCGAACCCGAGTCTCCTGCTTAGTTGTCAGGTGCGTTAAGCACTAACCACTTTGGCACAGCCATTCACAAAACTGCACGGATTACGCTGGTACACCTCCCTCCTCGATCCAAATTCTCGCTGCCAACCCAGTCTACTTTAAATTCCGCCTTACTCACGAACAGAACTGCTGAGGCTCTCCATGTTCTGGAATGGCACCTCAGCATCAAGTGTAAATGGGGGATTGAGCCTGAAACCCAGGTGCGGACAATCAAACAAGTGAAATGACATCATTTCGCACACTTTGCTGGTCTCGTTCGCAGCTCATGGTCTAGTGGCTAGCGTTGCTGCCTCTGGATCACGGGTCCCGGGTTCGATCCCCGGCCGGATTGGGGAGTTTCTCTACCCATGGACTGGGTATGTGCGTTGTCCTCATCATTCCATTATCATTCATGAAAGTGCCTAGATTGGACTGTGTACAGATTTGGAATGTGTACAGGCGCTGATGACCGCGCGGTTAACCGCCCCACAAAGCAAACATCGTGATCACCATCCTTAACTGGTCTCAGAGAGTTGTTAGCAGCAAGAATGTGGATCGAAGAGGGAGGGACGTGAGGGTTATTCGTGCAGTGGTGTGAACCACTGTCATGGTGGCTAACTCACCTCCTTTGTAAGCAGGAAACCCAGATTACATTCCCCACGTTGGTACAAATTTCCTCTCGCCGCCTCAGTCTACACATAAAATCATATCTGTATGAGACCAGTAAAGCCTGTGAAATAGTGTCACTTCATTTGTATCGAATTTTTCCTCAATATTTATTTTTCAGCACAACCTGTTATGTAACATCCTTACTAGATTCTCAGACTTTATACGAGGCGTGATCAGCGTCAGATCATGAGTGGTCAATGTGAAGGACACGGAGATACCGTGTACTCACTTAAGGTGGAGTTACAAGCAACTGTCAATACTGAAAGCGGCCTCAGTGTGAGACCCCATCTTTCTGGACGGTTGAATCGCGTAACATCCAGCACTTTGGGGAATTTCGATGCGACCCTAGCCCGATTTTGGACTGCATGGGAGCATGAGAGCAGTCATATTCGTCGTTAAGTTTCCAGTCGTCGTATTGCGCACCAAGCACATCGTAGCCCTTTCACAGTTGCCCCTGCTATCCGAGAATAAGCAACGGACTATATAAAACATCAATGGCCAGAGATTAGCTGCAGCCAGAGTACTGAACTGACTTTCATTCCGTCGGTTTCCGTTAACGCCACGACGTCAACGGCTGCATTTGAAATTTTGCCCTGACTGGGGATCATGAATTGCTGATGACTGGCATCGCATTGTGTTCGGCAATGACATGCTGCGTCCTCATGTGTTATATCTCATGAGACAGTACCGTGATGCCATTTTATAAGAAGAAAATACTCGTCCATACGCGACACAAGAATGCTGAAGATTAGATGGGTAGATCACATAATTAATGAGGAAGTATTGAATAGGATTGGGGAGAAGAGAAGTTTGTGGCACAACTTGACCAGAAGAAGGGATCGGTTGGTAGGACATATTCTGCGGCATCAAGAGATCACCAATATAGTATTGGAGGGCAGCGTGGAGGGTAGCAATCGTAGAGGGAGACCAAGAGATGACTACACTAAACAGATTCAGATGGATGTAGGTTGCAGTAGGTACTGGGAGATGAAGAAGCTTGCACAGGATAGAGTGGCATGGAGAGATGCATCAAACCAGTGTCAGGACCGAAGACCACAACAACAACAACGCGACATGTGTCTCAGTTAACTGTCTCTGTCCTGTTCCACTACTCCGTGGGCAGCAAAAGCAACAGATCTGTTGCTGACGGAGCATGTGTATGAGGACCAGCTCGGACATCCACTTCGTCCGAGTGCCTGAATCCGGGATATCAAGTACCATTTACAACAGATGTGGAACAGCGCGCCTCAGGAGAGGATTCAATGACGTTACGACACCATTCCACACGATTCAGTGCATGCCTCCACACAGAAGAAGGGCGCAACTTCTTACTTACAAGAGAGCTTATACGGTAAGATATTTATAAATTGTAACCACTTAAGTAACATCACATGCCCGCTCAACCCGAGAAGTTTCATTTCATTTCACGCTCCCCTTCTGGATGATTCGGTATTTTGTCAGTCAGTGTTTGTCATACACTGACGAGCCAAAGAAACTGGTACACGTGCCTAATATCGTGTAGGTCCCCGGGAGCACGCAGAAGTGCAGCAACACGACGTGGTTAAGACTCTACTGATGTATGAAGTAGTGCTGGAGGGCATTGACACCATGAACCCTCCAGAACTGTCCATAAATCCACGAAAGTACGAGGAGGTGGAGATCTCTTCTGAACAATACGTTGCAAGGTGTACCAGATATTATCAATAATGTTCATGTCTGGGGCGTTTGGTGGCCAGCGGGAGTGTTTAAACTCAGAGGAGTGTTTGCGGAGCACTCTGTAGCAATTCTGGACGTGTGGAGTGTCGAACTCTCTTGCTGGAACTGCCCAAGTTGTCGGAATGCAAAATGGACGTACGTGGATGCATGTGATCAGATAGGATGCTTACGTACGTGTCACGTATCAGAATTGTATGTAGACGCATCAATGGGCCCCATATCACTCCTGCTACACGCCTCACACCATTACAGGGCCTCCACCATCTTGAACTGTCCCCTGCTGACATGCAGGGTGCATGGATGCAAGGGGTTGTCTCCATACCCGTACATAACCATCCGCTCGATATAATTTGAAACTAGACTCGACCCACCAGGCAACATGTTTCTAGTCATCAACAGTCCATTGTCGGTGTTGACGTACCCAGGCCAGGTGTAAAGCCACGTGTCGTGCAGTTATCAAGGGCACACGAGTGGGCCTTCGGCTCCGAAAGCCCATGTCGATGATGTTTCGTTGTATCGTTCGCACACTGACACTTTCTACCGGATTCCTGATATTCACTGTACACTGGTGAAATGGTCGTACGGGAAAACCCCGCTTCATCGCTACTTCGGGGATGCTGTGTCCCACCGTTCGTGCGCCGACTATAGCACAATGTTCAAACTCACTTAAGTCTCCATAACTTGCTATTGTAGAAGCAGTGACCCACATATCAACTGCGCCAGACACTTGTTGTCTCGAATAGGCGTTGCCGACCACAGCGCCGTGTTCTGCCTGTTTACATATTACTGTACATGAAAACGCATGTCTATACCATTTCTTTGGCACTTCAGTGTACATCCTTATTATGCAACACAAAGGCCAAAAGTATGATATCATAGAATATTTAGAAATATTAAGGCTTAAATATATGCAAGTAAATCACAAAATTAACGAAAATACAGACAGCGAAAGCATGTAAAATCTTAAGTGTGACAAGAAATCTTGGTTTACAGTATTCCACCTGTTGTAGACCTTTACTTGGTAGTTTCTTCCTCTGTTTCATTAAAAGTCAGCTTGTCCTGAAAAATATGTAATCGCCGCTAGACAATTTACCGTAGTAGTTAGAAAATTATAATCTTTTAAACGAATCTTGTTTTTCGAATGTATGAAGTATGGAGAACAACTACACTACCGGCCGAAGTTTTCGATCACCAACGACAAAAGCATTATATTTTATTTCGGTGTACAAACACATCATACAAACTAAATAGACCAATAAAAATGTTTTCTCTTTCTGTCATTCAGTAAAATAAACACATAACAAAAACATACTCCTGAAAACAGACGTTGGCTGTGAATACTGCGTCACAGACACAACCATGCATGAGCAGCGCCTATTAATTGAAGGGTGTCCGACAGCCGATCAGTTCCAGTCATTCCAACAGGAAGGAGGTATACGGCTCGTGTTGTTTGTAGTTCAACCATGCGTAGATGCTCAATACCGCGATTCGATCGCTTCCATATTGTTACTTTGTACGAGGAAGGGCTCTCAACAATGGAAGTGTCCAAGCGTCTCGGAGTGAACCAAAGCGATGTTGTTCGGGCATGGAGGACTTAACAGAGTGACAGGAACTGTCTCTGACATGAAACGCTCAGGCCGCCCAAGGGTTAACTACTGCAGTAGATGACCGTTACCTACGGATTATGGCTCAGAGGAACACTGACAGCAACGTCACCGTGCTGAATAATGCTTCTTGTGCAGCCACAGGGCGTCGTGTTACAATTCAGACTGTAAGCAATAGGCTGCAAGATGCAAAACTCCACTTCCGACGTTCACAGCGAGATCCATCTTCGGAACCACGACACAATGCAGCGCAGTACACATGGGCCCAACAACATGCAAAATGGATCCCTTAGGATTGGCATCACGGTCTCTTCACCGATCAGTGTCGCATATGCCTTCAACCAGACAATCGTCAGAGATGTGTTTGGAGGCAACCCAATCAAGATGAAAGCCTTAGAGACACTGTCTAGCAAGTGCACCAAGGTAGAACTTCTCTGCTGTTTTGGGGTGACATTATGTGGGCTAGACATTCGCCGCTTGTGGTCATGGAAGACGCTATAACAGTTGTACGATACGTCAATGCCATGCTCCGTCCGAGAGTGCAACGATATCGGCCGCATATTGACGAGACATTCGTCTTCATGCATTCGCGCCCTCATCGTACATATTTTGTGAATGACTTCCTTCAGGATAACGACATCTCTCGACTAGAGTGGCCAGTATGTTCTCCAGATACGAACCCTATCGAAAATGCCTGGGATAGATTGAAAAGGGCTGTTTATGGACGACCTGGCCTACCAACGACTCTGAGGGATCTACGCCAAATCGCCGTTGCGGAGTGGAACAATCTGCCTTGATGAATTCCTACACTTCAACAGTCCTGACACCTTCTCCAGAACCACCTTGACCTTTTGGCCACATGGAGTAACCAGTGGCTCCTTAAAATCAATCCTTCCAAGACCCAATCAATCGTCATAGGTCAGACCACTCACACCTTCCAGCTCCTTGATTTTTCCATTACCATCTGCACTCGTACTGGCTGCTTCTCCCCCACCCTCACCTACCTTGGACTCACCATTGACCATCACCTCACCTGGCAGGACATGGGGGTTGAAGTCCCCTACCATCATCCACACCTACAAATCTTTAATCCATTCCATCCCCTGTTATGCCAATCCCGCATGGATATCTGACCCCCAAATTCTATAAGTCCCTCAAGATTCTCGAGTGCCATGCACTCCGCCTCGCCTTCTATGTATGCCTGCCATCCCCCATATGGATCCTCTATGACCTGATTTTTTTCCCCATCTGCTCCTTTTCCTAGAACATATCTGTAACCTCTACACCTCCTGCCAACTTGATCCCCCTCATCTCCTCTTCTCCAACACCTGCCCACTGCCACGCCTTCACTGTTGTGTCCAACCTACCCTCCGCCATTTTACCCTTCATCTCTTTTTCCCGAGGTGGCTTCCTCAACTCCCGGATGATGCCCTCTCTCCCACCACTTATTACTCCTTTGATTCTCACCTTCCCCTGCCTCCCTCTGTCCTTTTTCTGGGCTTCCCCTCCTCCCCCCTTAAATTCTGTTTTTTCTCCACATACCCACTCCTTGACTCCATTCTCTCCCCACTGGTCCTTTTTATATCCCCTCTACTATCTTTCCCCACTCCTTTTCCCACGTCTGCCTTGCTCCCCCATTTTTCCTGTATCCTCTCCATCCATCAGCTCCTCCCATTTTCTGTTTTCCCAGCCTTTTTCCCATCTCATTCGTCTGGGTTCTCCCTCCCCTCCCCCCACCTGTTTTTGACTGTGGTGTGTTAACTTAATCTTTAATCTCTGGTGCAGTGTTTGAGCGTTCAGTGTTGTGAGCCCCCTTCTTAAAGTGTTGCGAACAGAAACCATACTGTCGCTGTGTTCTTTAATCGTGCTTTTTACTTACTGTGTGCCGTCATTACCGTCGTCAGCTCAGTGTTTTCTCTATATTAACTACCCCAACTTTCCACCATTTCACTGTTTTTAACAGTCACCGTTTCATAGCCTTTACATATTGTTTGTCATCTTCCCATTATGTTTTGTCAACTCTTCTATTGGCTGTAGAGCGGCGTATTAAGCTGCTGTAACCGCCCCCCCCCCCCCCCGCGCCATCTGGGCGGAGGGGGGGAGGAATCGAAATAAACATTTGCAGCCATTCGCGGACTTCATGTTCCCAACCAACGATGCATCATGTCATCAGATCGTAGCCGTTCGCGATTGGCTTAAAGAACACTCCAGACAGTCTGAGCGAATGATTTTGCCACCCAGACTGCTCGACGTGAATCCTATAGACAATTTATGGGATATAATCGAGAGGTCAGTTCGTGCACAAAATGCTGCACAGGTATCATTTTCGAAATTATGAATGGCTATAGAGGCAGCATGGCTCAATCTCTCTGCAGAGGACGTCCAACGACTTGTTGAGGCCATGCGATGTCGAGTTGATGCGCAACGTCAGGCAAAAGGAGGTCCGACATGATATTTGGATGTATACCATCTCTTTTGTCACCTCAATGTGTAGCTCTTTGTTTTTGTTAGCGACCACATGTTTTCCCTTTAGTATAACAACATATCCTTCCCGAGGTGCAATTTCTCTAACAGGTCATGCCAAAAAGCCTCATGTGAATATTAGAAATCCTGACGTGGTAGATTTCGTTCCAAAATACGTATCGGAAGTATAAACTTGAAAAGCGAAATAATTATCGTTTCGTTAGAAACAATGTAATGCTCGTTCGTCATTTTGCATACGGTGTAGAGCAACGCTAAACGCCGTAGAAATCGTATGCGCAGTAACGCTCAGAGAGATGTTGTCATTTTCTACTCGTCATGTCGTCATGTAACACTATGTCCGCCCCCGGTAGCTTAGTGTTCAGCGTGACAGACTGTCAATCCTAAGGGCCCGGGTTCGATTCCCTGCTGGGTCGGAGATTTTTCTCCGCTCAGGGACTGGGTGTTCTGTTGTCCTAATCATCATCACTTCATCCCCATCGACGCGCAAGTCGCCGAAGTGGCGTCAAATCGAAAGACTTGCACCAGGCGAGCGGTCTACCCGATGGGAGGCCCTCGTCACACGACATTTCATTTCATGTAACAATATAAGCGCCAGAGGCAGTTCGCTCGCTAAATTACGTTTCAATTTGTTGGCGGGTCGCCACCAGTTTTTCAGTGCTACGGGTTACGTCGCTTTTGTTGTGCCAGAAAACGAAAAAAATTGAGGCTTAAGTGATTTGTATTATGAAAGGACTTTCGCCTCGTTTATTAAATTGAAAAACACTCTCTTTTTTTGCTGTTTACATCCACCGTCGTGTTCACTGGATAGGGACGTTCGCCATTTCAGGAGCATTGTGTGATAACACGCCAGTTTAACTTATAATGAGTATGTGAGACATTTCGACAGATAACGGATTAAGTGGTCCGGGGAAGAGACAGTGCAAACAAGGGGAGGCGGATATTCCTCTTATGTTCACGTGCAGGATATGAACAATGAAATTCTCGTAACTGATCAAACACAAATACGGGCAAGCAAGAAGCACGAAAATAACATGATTCTTCTTTCCTATCCAGTGCACAGATCTATGAAGCAATGACGTAACTAAATACCAAGAATATCAGTGCCGTCCATACTCAGAAATAAGAGAGGAAGAGACAGAGAACAAAAGATATTATTTACACGTGATAGATTAGGACGGAGAGCTGTATCAAAACAGTCTTCATACTGAAATCCACAAAAACACAACATAGGGCAAACGTCTACCACGCTCCATCGTAGAAGCTGTTGTAAGGACGAACAGTATTGCACATTCTCAGGAAATAGCACTGAGCCCGGGACCTTCTTCCCCTGGTTTAAAAACGTGTGTTGCATAAGATATTTTGAACACATCTCCGCGACTTATTAGACGGTATGGCCTATACACTACTTGGGCAAACTCTATACTAATTTTCTTTGAGTTTCAGAAAAATATAAACTGTGTCAGGCTTCTGAGAGACACACTTTTCTAGAAAGCATGCCAGAAGTTGAAGGATCTGTAAAAAGAAATTTCGTGTCGCTACGATACCTACTGTGATAGATTTAGTGAATGATAAATTTTTTTCTATATGCGCTGCAATCAAAAATACCTGGCCTGGGTTTATTCTAATC
This sequence comes from Schistocerca gregaria, assembly GCF_023897955.1. Classification (NCBI taxonomy): domain Eukaryota; kingdom Metazoa; phylum Arthropoda; class Insecta; order Orthoptera; family Acrididae; genus Schistocerca; species Schistocerca gregaria. Next base: position 726,005,123 of record NC_064923.1, read on the forward strand.
GTTTCAACCACCTGTTCTCATGATATTATAAACACGAAATGTGCAATGTAATTCGTCAGATTGTGGAACCCAACAGTCACTGCATAATTTATCTTACATGTATCATATACAGCTCACGAAATCTACGTATAACATGCCATTGATCTCTTTCACATCAAGCCGGCCGGTGTGGCCGAGTGGTTCTAGGCGCTTCAGTCTGGTTCGAATCCTGCCTCAGGCATGGATGTGTGTGTTGTCCGTAGGTTAGTTAAGCTTAAGTAGTTCTAAGTTCTAGGGGACTGATGACCTCAGATGTTAAGTCCCATAATGCTCAGAGCCATTTGAACCATCTTTCACATCAGTTTGCTTTGAAGCAATCTTCGCATATGTTAGAAATTATTATATCTTTTCCTTTCTGTGACTAACAATCATTTTCTTGTTGTGTAATAAGTATTTTCTAATGTGTTCTGAAATCTGATGGAGCTGTCTGCTAAACCATTCCATGCAATCAGCACGACGGTACATCCGAAACTCTGATAACACATTACTGTAACTACAGTGTACATAGCGTGCAATACACCCAGACACTTTTAACACTTTAGCAAACCATCTTCAGTGGTTCTGTAATACCGCACAATTTTAGGTTTCAGATTTAAAATGAAGAGGTACTTATTTGAACATTTTGCACTTTTCCCTCGTGTGTGAAGCTCGTTTAAAGTCTCCGCGATTTCGTTCAGCCACTGTAATTCCTCTGTATCTAACAAACGCAACAGTAAATGAGCATGGAGTGAGAATGCATTCAGTCTTTCCTAGTTGAAAGCAAAGTTTACGATGAAGACTGAATTTGTAGCATGGCGGCCTTGTTAAGACATCCAAGACCGTTAGTCAACATCTATCACATTTAAAGTCAACAGTTAATGTAACTGAAAGTGACAGTTTATTAGCGCTAAAATCCTGAAACTAGCATAATATGATACTAACCCCCTGAACGTAATGTGTAATAAAATCCTCATACCATATTTGAATTTCTTAGCTTAATCGAATAATGTATATCAGTATCACTGTAAATTTCGACGATTTGCACATAGTTCTTTAACCATAGCCTGCAAGAAGTTAAAATGTTGGCAATTTTTGCATCACAGACACGAATCCACAGTTAAAATGAAGGGGTTTTCATATAACCTAATTTCAGTACTATAAGGTTAATGCCTCTCTATGCAGCCCAGTAGTGGTTAGTATGAGAGACGATTCATAAAATACGTTGCCCTCTGCAGCTGGCAGGTCATACAGTCAAATACCTTCACAGGAGATCATATTCTTCAGACTAACCCTAGGTGTCAAGGTCTCTCTCTCTCTCTCTCTCTCTCTCTCTCTCTCTCTCTCTCTCTCTCTCTCTCTCTTTCTTTCGCTCTTTCTCTCTTTCTCTCTGCAGCATTCCAACTTTACTCGAGCACGCATGTTTCTCAGATGTCTACATCTACATCTACATCTACATCTACATTTATACTCCGCAAGCCACCCAACGGTTTGTGGCGTAGGGCACTTTACGTGACACTGTCATTACCTCCCTTTTCTGTTCCAGTCGCGTACGGTTCGCGGGAAGAACGACTGTCTGAAAGCCTACGTGCGCGCTCGAATCTCTCTCATTTTACATTCGTGATCTCCTCGGAAGGTATAAGTAGGGATAAGCAATATATAAGATACCTCATCCAGAAACGCAGCCTTTCGAAACCTTGCGAGCAAGCTGCACCGCGATGCAGAGCGCCTCTCTTGCAGAGTCTGCCACTTGAGTTTGCTAAACATCTCCGTAACGCTATCACGGTTACCAAATAACCCTGTGACGAAACGCGCCGCCCTTCTTTGGATCTTCTCTATCTCCTCCGTCAACCCGATCTTGTACAGATCCCACACAGATGAGCAATACCCAAGTATATATGGTGTGTGTGTGTGTGTGTGTGTATATATATATATATATATATATATATATATATATATATATATATATATATGTGTGTGTGTGTGTGTGTGTGTGTGTGTGTGTGTGTGTGTACTAAGAAAAGGAAACATAGTTGCCATAAAAACTCCTGGATTACTTTTCAAGAGAGAGATGACATTTGTAAGGAGTACGGTATTTTATAATACCACAGTACGTTACAGTGATATATTGATTCCAGAGGTTTTTTTGGTGTGTCTGTTGAATGGTTCTAATATTTGCAATCCACATGATAAACCTTGTGTAATATTTTTTAACTTGGTATCAATTCAAGTTAAGGTTCCATATTTATTCAACACGGTTGATTCGCAAATATCTTTGAACATGTAAGACTGCAGGCTTTCGTGGCCGTTGTCGTTGTTGTTGTTGTTGTGGTTTTCAGTCCTGAGACTGGTTTGATGCAGATCTCCATGTTACTCTATGCTGTGCAAGTTTCTTCATCTCCCAGTACCTACTGCAGCCTACATCCTTCTGAATCTGCTTAGTGTACTCATCTCTTAGTCTCCCTCTACGATTTTTACCCTCCACGCTGCCCTCCAGTACTAAACTGGTGATCCCTTGATGCCTCAGAACATGTCCTACCAACCGATCCCTTGTTCTAGTCAAGTTGTGCCACAAGCTCCTCTTCTCCCCAATTCTGTTCAATACCTCCTCTTTAGTTATGTGATCTACCCATCTAATCTTCAGCATTCTTCCGTAGCACCACATTTCGAAAGCTTCTACTCTCTTCTTGTCTAAACTATTTATCGTCCACATTTTACTTCCATACATGGTTACACTCCATACAAATACTTTCAGAAACGACATCCTAACACTTAAATCAATACTCGATGTTAACAAATTTCTCTTCTTCAGAAACGCTTTCCTTGCCATTGCAGTCTGCCTTTTATATGCTCCATACTTCGACCATCATCATTTATTTTGCACCCCAAATAGCAAAACTCCTTTACTACTTTAAGTAATTCATTTCCTAATCTAATTCCCTCTGCATCACCTGATTTAATTCGACTACATCCATTATCCTTGTTTTGCTTTTGTTAGTGTTCACCTTATACCCTCCTTTCAAGACGCTGTCCATTCCGTTCAACTGCTCTTCCCAGTTCTATGCTGTTTCTGACAGAATTACAATGTCAGCGGCAAAGCTCAAAGTTTTTTTTTTTTTTTTTGTTCTCCATGGATTTTAATACCTACTCCGAACTTTTCTTTTGTTTCCTTTACTGGTTGCTCAATATACAGATTGAATAACATCGGGGAGAGGCTACAACCCTGTCTCACTCCCTTCCCAACCACTGCTTCCCTTTCATGTCCCTCGACTCTTATAACTGCCATCTGGTTTCTGTACAAATTGTAAATAGCCTTTCGCTATCTGTATTTTACCCCTACCACCTTCATAATTTGAAAGAGAGTATTCCAGTCAACATTATCAAAAGCTTTCTCTAAGTCTACAAATGCTAGAAATGTAGGTTTGCCTTTCCTTACTCTTTCTTCTAAGATAAGTCGTGTGGTAAGTATTGTCTCAGTTGTACCAGCATTTCTACGGAATCCAAACGGATCTTCCCCGAGGTCGGCTTCTACCAGTTTTTCCATTCGTCTGTAAAGAATTCGCGTTTGTATTTTGCAGCTGTGACTTATTAAACTGATAGTTCGGTAATTTTCACATGTGTCAACACCTGCTTTCTTTGGGATTCGAATTGTTATATTCTTCTTGAAGTCTTATTTCGCCTGCCTCATACATTTTTCTCACCAGATGGTAGAGTTTTGTCAGGACTGGCTCTCACAAGGCCGTCAGTAGTTCTAATGGAATGTTGTCTACACCCGGGGCCTTGTTTCGACTTAGGTCTTTCAGTGCTCTGTCGAATTCTGCACGCAGTATCATATCTCCCATTTCATCTTCATCTACATAATCTTCTATTTCCATGATATTATCCTCAAGAGCATCGCCCCTGTATAGACCCTCTATATACTTCTTCCACTTTTCTGCTTTCCCTTCTTTACTTAGAACTAGGTTTCGATCTGAGCTCTTAATATTCATGCAAGTGGTTCTCTTTGCTCCAAAGGTCTCTTTAATTTTCCTGTAGGCAGAATCTATCTTACCCCTGGTGCGATAAGCCTCTATATCATTACATTTGTCCTCTAGCCATACCTGCTTAGCCATTTTGCACTTTCTGTCGATCTCATTTTTGAGACGTTTGTATTCCTTTTTGCCTGCTTCACTTACTGCATTTTTGCATTTCCTCCATTCATCAATTAAATTCAGTATCACTTCTGTTACCCAAGGATTTCTACTAGCCCTCATCTTTTTACCTCTGCCACCTTCACAATTTCACTCCTCAAAGCTACCAATTCTTCTTCTACTGTATTTCTTTCCCCCATTCCTGTCAATTGTTCCCTTATGATCTCCCTGAAATTCTGTACATACAACTTCTGGTTCTTTCAGTTTACCCAGGTCCCATCTCCTTAAATTCCCACCTTTTTGCTGTTTCTTCAGTTTTAATCTACAGTTCATAAAAAATAGATTGTGGTCAGAGTCAACACCTGCCCCTGGAAATGTCTTACAGTTTAAAACCAGGTTCCTAAATCTCTTTCTTACCATTATATAATCTATCTGAAACCGTTTAGTATCTCCGGGGTTCTTCCATGTATACAGCCTTCTTTTATGATTCTTGAAAAATGTGTTACCTATGATTAAGTTGTGCTCTGTGCAAAATTCTACCAGGCGGCGTCCTCTTTCATTTCTTAGACCCAATCCATATTCATCTACTACGTTTACTCCTCTTCCTTTTCCTACTGTTGAATTCCGGTCGCCCATGACTATTAAATTTTCGTTTAACTCCACTACCTGAATAATTTCTTTTATCTCATCATACATTTCATCACGTTCTTCATACTCTGCATAGCTAGTAGGCATATAAACTTGTACTAATGTTGTAGGCGTGGGCTTCGTGTCTATCGTGGCCACAATAATGCGTTCACAATGCTGTTTGTAGTAGCTTACCCACACTCCTATTAGTTTTATTCATTATTAAATCTACTCCTGCATTACCCCTATTTGATTTTGTATTTATAACCCTGTATTCACCTGACCAAAAGTCTTGTTCCTCCTGCCACCGAACTTCACTAATTCTCACTATATCTAACTTTAACCTATCCATTTCCCTTTTTAAATTTTCTGACCTACCTGCCCCATTAAGGGATCTGTCATTCCACGCTCCGATCCGTAGAACGCCAGTTTTCTTTCCCCTGATAACGACGTCCTCCTGAGTAGTCCCAGCCCGGAGATCCGAATGGGGGACTATTTTACCTCCGGAATATTTTATCCAAGAGGACGACATCATCATTTAATAATACAGTAAAGCTGCATGCCCTCGGGAAAAATTACAGCTGTAGTTTTCCCTTGCTTTCAGCCGTTTCCAGTACCAGCACACCAAGTCCGTTTTGGTTAGCGTTACAAGGCCAGATCAGTCAATCATCCAGACTGTGGCCCCTGCAACTACTGAAAAGGCTGCTGCCCCTCTTCAGGAACCACACGTTTGTCTGGCCTCTCAACAGATACCCCCCTGTTGTGGTTGCACCCGCGGTACGGCTATCTGTGTCGTTGAGGGACTCAAGCCTCCCCACCAACGGCAAGGTCCATGGTTCAGGGGGAGGGGGGGGGGTGCGTTGTCACTGAAGTTAATCTTGTGTTATTAGGCCGGGTCATGTTTCTTCTAAAATGTGCGACGCTTCGACCCCTCTGCTGGGATCTTCCTCAGGATCTTTTGGTGTCCACTACTGCTAGAAGACTGTCAGAGACGAGTGTTGCGTCCACTTACAAAGCGCTCGTTTTCTGGTGTTTTTGCTTGAGAAGTGATAATATTGGCTAAAATTCATATGGCATCCACTGGTGGGCCATAGTCACTGTCTTGATTTATGAATCTCTGCTAGTCATCTTTGTAAGAACAACATCTGGAACTGTTTAGCTGTCGAAATGAACTGCCTTTTATTCAAGAAATTAATGACACCTGGTTTCTTTTTTTAATCTAAGTGCTTCAAATTATCTTGTGTCACACCGAAAATTTCCATTATGCGGCACTACGGTCTCTTGTTACGACCGATCGAACGCAACCCAGGAGTGGGGCGCAAAACCCCTGTCATAAGCGGTTCTTCATGCGGCAAAAACTATTAAAATCAACAATTATACATAAATACTTATAGTGCGTTTTAGCATATAACTTTTCGACAGTGCATTTCTTTCGTTGTACTCTTCCTGCTTAAAAATTCCAGGTTGGGTTTCGAGATGTTGGACTGGACCATTCCTTTGTAAGCCCCTGGAACAACAGACAGTCATCAGCATGAAATAAATTCCATTCGCAACATAAATGCATGTTCTAGCGTTCTGTTGATTCCCAGCTTAAGTCATCTTGCTTACAGTTCCTTCGAGGTCTGAAACTCCCCCAAAAGATAGGGTAACTACACCAGGGCCAAGTCCACTTCCTGTCTTACTAGAAGACGATTCAGGTCAGCAATTACCCTTTATTGTGCTGTAGATTTATCTGTAACGCCTGCAGCTTCCAATTTGCCGCCAGAGGTGATCCCAATGTCTGATTATCCTGACGTCAGCCCGCAGGTCCTGTTCTCGAAGTGCAGTAAGAGTTTTTCCCCGGTTTCGCCACAAGGGTTTGGCCGCCTCATACAATCTTTTAGCTAATTACCCTTGTGACGTAACGGGCGAGTTGTGGCGCCATGAAAATATTCTAAGTTCGGAGTTGGTGTGGTCTCGCGGGGGCCGCTCTGAGGGCCGCTGTTTGTCGGCGGCCGCGTGGTGCCGGGGCAATAGAGTAGCCCCAGCGCCTGGTCCAGGCCGACCGCGTGGGTGCGAATTCCGTGTTGAAGCTGTGACGAGGACTGTGCTTTGTGCCGATGAAGGAGATCTGTATGCTTGGAGTGCCAAAGGTGGCGGCCTTTGTGAAACCTTAGAAGCAGACATTTCACAGTTAATGTAGAAATTAATAATAGCCAGAAGAATCATGACGATTCTGATGGTGCAATCAGATTTTACATATCTTTATTTGTTTAAAGTTTAGTATCTGACTGTAAATTATACAAGTAACACCCAGCAACGAATTTCCAATTTCTAATATGTTCATCCGATTTTGTCGATCATTCATCGCGTCAGGCTATAAGTACTTCACAGTTACACGAAAAAAATGGTAGCAGCATGCTTACAAATATATTTATTCGTCTCTTTATTTATATTCGATATATACTAGTCACGAAGAAGTTGTTCAACTACTTACTGTGTTTTAGAAACCACAGAGACATTAGGATACTGGCTTACTTTTGCCCCTATTTCTTTGATGTATGTTTATTTAACTTGATTATAGTATATCTGCCATCCGCGGATAGGAAAAATCTCAGAGTGTGAGTTATAGCGGTTTTATTTAAACTAAAGTCTTTGTTCAAAATTTACAATACAATATCCTCCAAGCCTACCAATAACTAAATCATAGGCCCCGGGCGTCTCGTGAAGAGCGGCGCGGAGTCCACGTTGCCGTCACCTGATTCCGAGGGCGAGTATAGGCCCTGCGGGGATGGCTCCTGTACGCTGGCGGCGGTGGACGATGACGCGGCGGCTACAATGACACCAGTGGGCTCCCTCATACCCACGCTTCCGCACCTGACAAGGTCTTGAAGATTGTAATCCGGGACCTCCCATTCAACATGGAAGCCGATCACCTGCATCTTGAACTCGCTGACCTGGGCTTCTACATACGGGCTGTCGTGAAGATGAAGTCGCGTAAATCACGCGATGATATTCCGCTCATTCTGGTCGTCTGCTCCGACACTGTGGAGAACGGCAAACTCTACCAATTGACGCGGTGCGCCTGCCTAAATACTGCTCGGCGCGTGGATATGGCTGGCTCTATTTGCAGTCACGTATCGAGCGGAAGGAAAGAGGTCCGCGGCTGTAGCGACCTCTTGCGGTGCCGTGGACGCCACCTGCTGGTCTCTGGGAAGCGTCTGTGTTTCCGGGACGACCGGCCAGGCTGACCCCTACTCGGTCCGGGGCCCGCTGTACCGGCCTGCTTCGAGGGAAGCGAGCATTGCAGGCGCTCAGTCTGGACAAAGTAGTTTATTAAAATAAAGAACAAACCGCCTTCAGTCACAAGTTGCATTTATTTATTGCACTATGCATTTCGAGCCCTGGAGGCTCATCTTCAGGTGCTTTTTAGTGACTTTATTTCATGTGTTTTAGTTGTTTTGCCTGTTGATATTACATTTTTGGTTACAACATGGTATATTGTAAATATAAGTTTGACAGCGTTAATAATATGAAAGTAACTTCCAGTTAACATTGTATACTGTCTGCTTCCGTTGTCCAGTAGGTATACACAATACACATTTTTAATTTTACGGTACATACTGGTATATATAGATATTCACACACTTTTTTGCACATTGTGTTAGCAGAACGTAAACATGCCAAAGATTCTCGTTCATACAGATATTCTACTTCTAAATATAATCGATTTTTAGTACACAGGTAGTATTAAAATAATTATTTGGTACCATGTTGTAGGTTGTCAACTGTTTGTACTATTATAGATTTGATTCCTTAGGGAAAAAATAAACTTTTGAAGGTGTAGAAAAAATTGTGGCTGTTAAACTCTGTTTGTTCATTCAACAAGTTTTGAGGATATTTTTCTTTGTGTAGCATTATTTCTAACTGTTCTAGTAGGCTAAGTTTTTTACTGTTGGGTTCTGTGTGAAGTACAGTTAGGCTGTTGTGGATGTTGTCAAGTCTGTGTTTATTAACATACATGTGGTTAGCTATTGCAGATTTTTCAAAATGGTTTAGTCGAAAGGCGTCGGTGTGTTCTTTATACCGTGTGTGGAAGGTTCTTCCAGTTTTTCCTATGTAAAATGCAGGGCAACTGTTACATTGTAATTTATATATTCCACTGTGTTGTGTTATTGGCTTGTTTGTGTTCACTGTGTGAGGTAAGTGGTATCCAAGTTTGCTGTTTGTGGAGAAAGATATTTTAATATTGGTTTTTTTGAATAGGTTAGCTATTTTTTGTGATACTGTGCCTAAGTATGGAATGCTTGTGAAGATTTGTTTTGTGTCGGTAGTTATCTTTTCAGTGTTTTTGTGGATGATGTTGGTCTGAATTTTTTTAGATAGTTTATCAATTGATTTTACAGAGTAACCATTATTTACTGCAATTGTTTTGATAGTATCTATTTCTTGTGTTAGTGCTTTGGGTTTTAAAGGTAATGTATGTGCCCTGTTCAATAATGATCTAAATGCAGCATACTTATGTGTGTTCGGGTGGTATGAAGATTCATGTATTGTGATGTCAGTGTAGGTTGGTTTTCGGTAAATGTACAAGTTATGTTCTTGTTGTTCATTCACAATTGTGAGGTCTAAGAAATTTATGGATTGATTAGTTTCATGTTCTATTGTGAACTTTATTTTATTGTGGAGTGAGTTGAATGATGTGAGGAGTTCTTCAAGTTCATCTTTAGTGCCATCAAATAAGAGTAGTGTGTCATCTACATATCTCTTGTAATATACAATTTTTTGAACAAGCTTATTTTCTCCTTTGAAGAACTTATTCTCTAAGTGGTTGATGAAAATGTCAGCTAGGAAGCTTGACATGCAGTTACCCATAGCTAAGCCTTCTTTCTGTTGATAGATTTTATTATTAAATGAAAAGTAGTTGTGGGACAGTACTAGTTCAAGTAGATCTACCAACTCTGTAATCTCTGGTATGGTTAGTTTTTTGTGTGTGATGAGGTTTTCTCTAATAATTTCAATTGTGTCTTTAACAGGTATATTTGTGAACAGGTTGACAATGTCAAATGAGGCAAATCTAGCTTCTCCGGGGATTTTTATGTCTTTGATGAGTGTTGTTAACTCGTGTGCATTTTTTACTGTGTATGTGGTTTCAAAAGTGTAAAATTCTCTGAGGATATTATTTAACAACTGTGAAAGTTTATATGCAGGTGTGTTCTTGGAGTTAACAATTGGTCTAATTGGAGAGTTCTGTTTATGGATCTTTGGCTGTGCTCTGAGTTTGGGGGCAGTGGGATTCATTAATGTGCAAGCTTTTATTTGTTTATCAGACAGCAGGAAGTTACATTGGTTAAGCATTTTCTTCAATTTTTTCTGAAATTTAGTGGTTGGATCATGGTTCAGTTCAGTAATGTTATTTTCTGCAAAAAAATTAAGAGTTTTAGTAATGTAATCATTTTTATAAAGGATGACTGTGGAATTTCCTTTATCTGATTTCACAACAAAAGCATCATGTTCATTGAGTTTGTGTTTCAGTTGTTTCAGCACTTTGTTTTCTTCAAAAGTTGGGTTGGAGTGTTGTTTTGCTTTCTTTTCTTCTTTCTGGATAATTTCATTAACTTTATGTGCTAAGACAATCTGTTCATTGTGGTTCAGGTTTGCCATGTCTGCAGCTTTCTTTGTATCAACAATGAGGTTTTTTAAATTATGATGATTAAATTTTGGTTTAATATTGTGTTTAAGACCTTTGTTCAGTAAAGCTTGTTCTGTGTTTGTGAAGCTAATGTTGGTTTCGTTGATAACTCTTTCATAGAAAGTCTGTGTTTTAGAAGTTACATTATTATGGGCACTGTCATATTTTTCTTTAAGGGATTCAAGTTTTTTTGCATGTTTATCAGTTATAGTAGTTCTAACTTTTGTACACAGGGTTGTAACATATTCATCTACATAATACATTTCTAATGGATGGAGTATGCTAGTTAACTCTAAATGTAGGTGGTAAAGAGCTCTATTAAGTTCTTCTTTTTGCTTGTGCTGTAGTTTGATTTCTGTACGTAACCAGTTGCTCTCCAATTTTTTCGTAGCTATTCTGGCTGCTTGTGAACGCCACTTTCTCGTAATGTTAATGTAGTTTGGAATAAAACCATGAGATACACATTCTTTGTTAAATTTGACACTACAAATCACTTTTGTTAGCTTAAGTTTCGCATTTTTAAATGAGTACACTGTTCTTAGTGCCTGGCTGGGCAAATATAACTTAATTTTATCCATTGTTTACCAGTGTTTCACCCGCGACTGTTTTACTTTCGTAAAATAAAGAACAAACCGCCTTCAGTCACAAGTTGCATTTATTTATTGCACTATGCATTTCGAGCCCTGGAGGCTCATCTTCAGGTGCTTTTTAGTGACTTTATTTCATGTGTTTTAGTTGTTTTGCCTGTTGATATTACATTTTTGGTTACAACATGGTATATTGTAAATATAAGTTTGACAGCGTTAATAATATGAAAGTAACTTACAGTTAACATTGTATACTGTCTGCTTCCGTTGTCCAGTAGGTATACACAATACACATTTTTAATTTTACGGTACATACTGGTATATATAGATATTCACACACTTTTTTGCACATTGTGTTAGCAGAACGTAAACATGCCAAAGATTCTCGTTCATACAGATATTCTACTTCTAAATATAATCGATTTTTAGTACACAGGTAGTATTAAAATAATTATTTGGTACCATGTTGTAGGTTGTCAACTGTTTGTACTATTATAGATTTGATTCCTTAGGGAAAAAATAAACTTTTGAAGGTGTAGAAAAAATTGTGGCTGTTAAACTCTGTTTGTTCATTCAACAAGTTTTGAGGATATTTTTCTTTGTGTAGCATTATTTCTAACTGTTCTAGTAGGCTAAGTTTTTTACTGTTGGGTTCTGTGTGAAGTACAGTTAGGCTGTTGTGGATGTTGTCAAGTCTGTGTTTATTAACATACATGTGGTTAGCTATTGCAGATTTTTCAAAATGGTTTAGTCGAAAGGCGTCGGTGTGTTCTTTATACCGTGTGTGGAAGGTTCTTCCAGTTTTTCCTATGTAAAATGCAGGGCAACTGTTACATTGTAATTTATATATTCCACTGTGTTGTGTTATTGGCTTGTTTGTGTTCACTGTGTGAGGTAAGTGGTATCCAAGTTTGCTGTTTGTGGAGAAAGATATTTTAATATTGGTTTTTTTGAATAGGTTAGCTATTTTTTGTGATACTGTGCCTAAGTATGGAATGCTTGTGAAGATTTGTTTTGTGTCGGTAGTTATCTTTTCAGTGTTTTTGTGGATGATGTTGGTCTGAATTTTTTTAGATAGTTTATCAATTGATTTTACAGAGTAACCATTATTTACTGCAATTGTTTTGATAGTATCTATTTCTTGTGTTAGTGCTTTGGGTTTTAAAGGTAATGTATGTGCCCTGTTCAATAATGATCTAAATGCAGCATACTTATGTGTGTTCGGGTGGTATGAAGATTCATGTATTGTGATGTCAGTGTAGGTTGGTTTTCGGTAAATGTACAAGTTATGTTCTTGTTGTTCATTCACAATTGTGAGGTCTAAGAAATTTATGGATTGATTAGTTTCATGTTCTATTGTGAACTTTATTTTATTGTGGAGTGAGTTGAATGATGTGAGGAGTTCTTCAAGTTCATCTTTAGTGCCATCAAATAAGAGTAGTGTGTCATCTACATATCTCTTGTAATATACAATTTTTTGAACAAGCTTATTTTCTCCTTTGAAGAACTTATTCTCTAAGTGGTTGATGAAAATGTCAGCTAGGAAGCTTGACATGCAGTTACCCATAGCTAAGCCTTCTTTCTGTTGATAGATTTTATTATTAAATGAAAAGTAGTTGTGGGACAGTACTAGTTCAAGTAGATCTACCAACTCTGTAATCTCTGGTATGGTTAGTTTTTTGTGTGTGATGAGGTTTTCTCTAATAATTTCAATTGTGTCTTTAACAGGTATATTTGTGAACAGGTTGACAATGTCAAATGAGGCAAATCTAGCTTCTCCGGGGATTTTTATGTCTTTGATGAGTGTTGTTAACTCGTGTGCATTTTTTACTGTGTATGTGGTTTCAAAAGTGTAAAATTCTCTGAGGATATTATTTAACAACTGTGAAAGTTTATATGCAGGTGTGTTCTTGGAGTTAACAATTGGTCTAATTGGAGAGTTCTGTTTATGGATCTTTGGCTGTGCTCTGAGTTTGGGGGCAGTGGGATTCATTAATGTGCAAGCTTTTATTTGTTTATCAGACAGCAGGAAGTTACATTGGTTAAGCATTTTCTTCAATTTTTTCTGAAATTTAGTGGTTGGATCATGGTTCAGTTCAGTAATGTTATTTTCTGCAAAAAAATTAAGAGTTTTAGTAATGTAATCATTTTTATAAAGGATGACTGTGGAATTTCCTTTATCTGATTTCACAACAAAAGCATCATGTTCATTGAGTTTGTGTTTCAGTTGTTTCAGCACTTTGTTTTCTTCAAAAGTTGGGTTGGAGTGTTGTTTTGCTTTCTTTTCTTCTTTCTGGATAATTTCATTAACTTTATGTGCTAAGACAATCTGTTCATTGTGGTTCAGGTTTGCCATGTCTGCAGCTTTCTTTGTATCAACAATGAGGTTTTTTAAATTATGATGATTAAATTTTGGTTTAATATTGTGTTTAAGACCTTTGTTCAGTAAAGCTTGTTCTGTGTTTGTGAAGCTAATGTTGGTTTCGTTGATAACTCTTTCATAGAAAGTCTGTGTTTTAGAAGTTACATTATTATGGGCACTGTCATATTTTTCTTTAAGGGATTCAAGTTTTTTTGCATGTTTATCAGTTATAGTAGTTCTAACTTTTGTACACAGGGTTGTAACATATTCATCTACATAATACATTTCTAATGGATGGAGTATGCTAGTTAACTCTAAATGTAGGTGGTAAAGAGCTCTATTAAGTTCTTCTTTTTGCTTGTGCTGTAGTTTGATTTCTGTACGTAACCAGTTGTTCTCGAATTTTTTCGTAGCTATTCTGGCTGCTTGTGAACGCCACTTTCTCGTAATGTTAATGTAGTTTGGAATAAAACCATGAGATACACATTCTTTGTTAAATTTGACACTACAAATCACTTTTGTTAGCTTAAGTTTTGCATTTTTAAATGAGTACACTGTTCTTAGTGCCTGGCTGGGCAAATATAACTTAATTTTATCCATTGTTTACCAGTGTTTCACCCGCGACTGTTTTACTTTCGTAAAATAAAGAACAAACCGCCTTCAGTCACAAGATGCATTTATTTATTGCACTATGCATTTCGAGCCCTGGAGGCTCATCTTCAGGTGCTTTTTAGTGACTTTATTTCATGTGTTTTAGTTGTTTTGCCTGTTGATATTACATTTTTGGTTACAACATGGTATATTGTAAATATAAGTTTGACAGCGTTAATAATATGAAAGTAACTTACAGTTAACATTGTATACTGTCTGCTTCCGTTGTCCAGTAGGTATACACAATACACATTTTTAATTTTACGGTACATACTGGTATATATAGATATTCACACACTTTTTTGCACATTGTGTTAGCAGAACGTAAACATGCCAAAGATTCTCGTTCATACAGATATTCTACTTCTAAATATAATCGATTTTTAGTACACAGGTAGTATTAAAATAATTATTTGGTACCATGTTGTAGGTTGTCAACTGTTTGTACTATTATAGATTTGATTCCTTAGGAAAAAATAAACTTGCAAAAAAACTTGAATCCCTTAAAGAAAAATATGACAGTGCCCATAATAATGTAACTTCTAAAACACAGACTTTCTATGAAAGAGTTATCAACGAAACCAACATTAGCTTCACAAACACAGAACAAGCTTTACTGAACAAAGGTCTTAAACACAATATTAAACCAAAATTTAATCATCATAATTTAAAAAACCTCATTGTTGATACAAAGAAAGCTGCAGACATGGCAAACCTGAACCACAATGAACAGATTGTCTTAGCACATAAAGTTAATGAAATTATCCAGAAAGAAGAAAAGAAAGCAAAACAACACTCCAACCCAACTTTTGAAGAAAACAAAGTGCTGAAACAACTGAAACACAAACTCAATGAACATGATGCTCTTGTTGTGAAATCAGATAAAGGAAATTCCACAGTCATCCTTTATAAAAATGATTACATTACTAAAACTCTTAATTTTTTTGCAGAAAATAACATTACTGAACTGAACCATGATCCAACCACTAAATTTCAGAAAAAATTGAAGAAAATGCTTAACCAATGTAACTTCCTGCTGTCTGATAAACAAATAAAAGCTTGCACATTAATGAATCCCACTGCCCCCAAACTCAGAGCACAGCCAAAGATCCATAAACAGAACTCTCCAATTAGACCAATTGTTAACTCCAAGAACACACCTGCATATAAACTTTCACAGTTGTTAAATAATATCCTCAGAGAATTTTACACTTTTGAAACCACATACACAGTAAAAAATGCACACGAGTTAACAACACTCATCAAAGACATAAAAATCCCCGGAGAAGCTAGATTTGCCTCATTTGACATTGTCAACCTGTTCACAAATATACCTGTTAAAGACACAATTGAAATTATTAGAGAAAACCTCATCACACACAAAAAACTAACCATACCAGAGATTACAGAGTTGGTAGATCTACTTGAACTAGTACTGTCCCACAACTACTTTTCATTTAATAATAAAATCTATCAACAGAAAGAAGGCTTAGCTATGGGTAACTGCATGTCAAGCTTCCTAGCTGACATTTTCATCAACCACTTAGAGAATAAGTTCTTCAAAGGAGAAAATAAGCTTGTTCAAAAAATTGTATATTACAAGAGATATGTAGATGACACACTACTCTTATTTGATGGCACTAAAGATGAACTTGAAGAACTCCTCACATCATTCAACTCACTCCACAATAAAATAAAGTTCACAATAGAACATGAAACTAATCAATCCATAAATTTCTTAGACCTCACAATTGTGAATGAACAACAAGAACATAACTTGTACATTTACCGAAAACCAACCTACACTGACATCACAATACATGAATCTTCATACCACCCGAACACACATAAGTATGCTGCATTTAGATCATTATTGAACAGGGCACATACATTACCTTTAAAACCCAAAGCACTAACACAAGAAATAGATACTATCAAAACAATTGCAGTAAATAATGGTTACTCTGTAAAATCAATTGATAAACTATCTAAAAAAATTCAGACCAACATCATCCACAAAAACACTGAAAAGATAACTACCGACACAAAACAAATCTTCACAAGCATTCCATACTTAGGCACAGTATCACAAAAAATAGCTAACCTATTCAAAAAAACCAATATTAAAATATCTTTCTCCACAAACAGCAAACTTGGATACCACTTACCTCACACAGTGAACACAAACAAGCCAATAACACAACACAGTGGAATATATAAATTACAATGTAACAGTTGCCCTGCATTTTACATAGGAAAAACTGGAAGAACCTTCCACACACGGTATAAAGAACACACCGACGCCTTTCGACTAAACCATTTTGAAAAATCTGCAATAGCTAACCACATGTATGTTAATAAACACAGACTTGACAACATCCACAACAGCCTAACTGTACTTCACACAGAACCCAACAGTAAAAAACTTAGCCTACTAGAACAGTTAGAAATAATGCTACACAAAGAAAAATATCCTCAAAACTTGTTGAATGAACAAACAGAGTTTAACAGCCACAATTTTTTCTACACCTTCGAAAGTTTATTTTTTCCTAAGGAATCAAATCTATAATAGTACAAACAGTTGACAACCTACAACATGGTACCAAATAATTATTTTAATACTACCTGTGTACTAAAAATCGATTATATTTAGAAGTAGAATATCTGTATGAACGAGAATCTTTGGCATGTTTACGTTCTGCTAACACAATGTGCAAAAAAGTGTGTGAATATCTATATATACCAGTATGTACCGTAAAATTAAAAATGTGTATTGTGTATACCTACTGGACAACGGAAGCAGACAGTATACAATGTTAACTGTAAGTTACTTTCATATTATTAACGCTGTCAAACTTATATTTACAATATACCATGTTGTAACCAAAAATGTAATATCAACAGGCAAAACAACTAAAACACATGAAATAAAGTCACTAAAAAGCACCTGAAGATGAGCCTCCAGGGCTCGAAATGCATAGTGCAATAAATAAATGCAACTTGTGACTGAAGGCGGTTTGTTCTTTATTTTACGAAAGTAAAACAGTCGCGGGTGAAACACTGGTAAACAATGGATAAAATTAAAGTAGTTTATGTATTTAATAATGTGTGTTAGAGCGTGTTTATGGTCCTGCCATAGTAATATTTATTTAATTTCAAGCTACTTAAATGTAAGTCCAGTAATTCGTATGTATTTCAATATGTTTGTGAGTGTGAGTTGACTTGGAGGCGTGATGGGAGCGCTCTAGCCAATCACAGCGCTCCTTACTACGGTGGGCGACTAGCGAAGAATGGAGAGACTGGATGGAAGTGGGTGAGGAGAACCGGGTCGTACAGAATATGGAGAGAGTGCTGGGCGAGGAGGAGCAACGGATAGTCATGGGAAATACTTGAAGAGTGGAGCAGTTTGTGTGTGGTCGTCGGAAATAGAAATATTTCGTAGTACTGCCTTGTGCACTTTTGAGATTTCTGTGGCTTCTGCAGTGATGACGTAATGTGCGTTTAGAATTGAATATCTCGCGAGCTGTGGTGTTGTTCATAAATGATAACGTGAAGTAGGAATCTATTGTGTCCCCGTTATGCAACTTGTATTTTATTTAATTGCTGGACGATCGACACCAAAAAGTGTTTTGCAGTAATAAACGGCATTCTTAAAGGTACTTCTACCATCGTACTCGTCATTTAAAGTCGTTAGAAATAGTACCTGTAGGTTTTATTTAATTGCAATCTTTCATTTATAAATTTCTATGTCACATTCAAAATTGGCAATTGCCGAGTGGCAGGAACCTTCTACCATTCGATTCATGTGTATATTCATATTGTATACTATAGACACAGCAGTATTTAGCTTGTAATGCGGCAACTACGTATCCCAGCCCCTGGACAACGAAAACAGCCAAAACTTTCAATATTTCAATTCTGAGTCACAGGATACGTAGTTGAGGGCCACTCATAACCTCATTCCATTTGGAAGCTCGTACCCTCCAGTCCTCTGTCGAGATCTCCTGGTTTTCGGCTCGCACTTTCTTGAACAGAACCGTAGGAAGAGTAAACTTAATAAGTTTTGCTACCCCGATAGAAGAACTCAAAAATGTCTTGACCAGCAGGTGCGCCTCCTCCCACTGGTTAGTACATTCGACTCGCATTCCGTGCGACGACGGTTCAAACCCGTGTCCGGCCACCTTGATTTAGGTTTTCCGTTATTTCTCTAAACTGCTTCAGCCAAAAGCCGGGATGGTTCCTTTGAAAGGGCATGGCCGACTTTCGTTCTCAACATTCCCTAATCGAATGGGACCGATTATTTCGCTTTTTGGTCCCCTTCCCCAAATTAACCAATCAACCTTCGCCTCCTTCAAGGGTATATCTTGAGCACCAGCTCCTTGAGCCACTCCACTGTTTCCATCCCCTGGTGGACGTAGATAAGATCATCCTAGTCCAGATAGACTCTCCTGAATTGGTGACTGGTCTTGCATCTTCCCAGTCTTCTTAAGAAGAGCCACCAAAACAAGGTCCACCTGCCGATAGGTCAGTCTTACCAGTGGATGTCCCAGCAGGATAACTGCCACCCTGAGAATCAAGGCTGCAGTACTAAAGGTCTGTTCCACATCTTTATTACAATTGAAGCTAAGGTCAGTCTGAAGCTCGCTTAGCGACTACCACATTTGGAACAGAGACTTTGCCACTTTTCTAGTAATGGCTTCTGCAGCTTATACTGGAAGCCTCTTTCTGTGACACTGAAAGCCTTAATAACGTGTAATAAATGTCGTTTTTCCCTCTAGTGTTGTAGGTATGAACATCATTGTCCTTCTCAAATTGTGATGGACTGACGAATGTCATTAGTGAATATATGTACTGCGAGTGCGCGTATAAGATGCCTACCTCCTGGAAGAGGTCCTGCATGATCTCCATGGGTCAAACACCACAGATCATTTTTGTTCATAGCTTTTATGCAATCAATCCTTTCTCTCTGAGTGATGAGCTACCAAGAAAATCATTCCCTAAGTCATTATTGACTGGAAATATCCAATATATGCCAGAGGGTTGATTCATCTGCTTCTAAGATTAACAATAATATGAAGAACAAAACTAGAGGAACTTAACTGTTAGAGAAGCATAGGAATAAGCTTTTTCCACTTCAAGTTTCGGTCAGTAGGTACACCCAAAACCCCTGAGCATTCTACCCAATTTACTGACTCCTGCTCAGGTGTTACATAAATTATTGGTATGACTATTTGTTGTACAGAATTGAAATTTAGTGACTGTGTTTTATATAATGTTCGGAGAGTTCATTCTTAGGAAAATATCATTTACCATCCCTTCTGTTGCTTTCTCTCTAATGGGATTTATTACAACGCAACATCGTCTGCAAAAAGTGCCAATTCTGCTTCATTGATGTTACGTGGAAGGCCTTTCACATATATAAGGTAGAGTAGTGGACCAAAATTGAATCATGTGGATCATCTTTGGATTTCTTGCCAGTCACTAAAGTTTTTTACTCTTCTGACATTGTCCGTAGTAGTCAGCGTTATGTTTGTTCAGTGTGTTTGAAACCAGTTGTGCGTAAAACGTGAGTTTTTCTAAGACAGTAACTTCCCTACAAAACCAAACTCCATCATAAGATCAAAAAAAATACCAGCGGGTAATATTTTATTATTTAAGGGGTACGTTATTTGATGAAGGACTGTATAAATAACATTCTCAATCGAACACTTCTCGAAATCAAAATGTGATACGCTATGTGAATTGTTCCGAGTTAAGTGTGTGCCGGCACGTGGTGGCCGAGCGGTTCTAGGCGCTTCAGTCTGTAACCGCGCGGCCGCTACGGTCGCAAGTTCGAATTCTGCCTCGGGCTTGGATGTGTGTGATGTCCTTAGGTTAGTTAGGTTTTAGTAGTTCTACGTTCTAGGGGACTGATGACCTCAGATGTCAAGCCCCATAGTGCTCAGAGCCATTTGAACCATTTAAGTGTGTGACTATCTTCGAGTACATTACTTTTTCGAATATTTTTGGGAAAATATATCAGTAAGAAATTAAGACGACAGTTATTTAAGTGTGTCTTGTCACCTTTCATCTGAAGAGAGTCGACAATCGTATATTTTAATCCGTCTGGAAAAATTCACTGTGCTAGTGATGCATTGCACGTATCAGTAAGGACATTACTTATAAAGTTGGAACAATTTTTCACAATGATGCTCGAAACACCACGTCAGCTTTTGTTTTATTAGAATTTTTTAAAATGTATTAATTTCATTAAAGGATGTTGGTGCTACTTCTAGTTCTTTAAAGTTCTGCTGAATGACAATTTTAATAATCTCGTTTGCTTCTTCAACTGAACCATTTAATCCTATTTTTGGTGCTATACTTAGAAAGTAATTGCTAAAAGTACTTGTAATCTATGAATTATCAGCCACAACATTGTCATCCAGGAAGTATTGCAGAAGCGAACCACGTTCCTTCGGAAAGAAACAAAAATTATGATAATCATTCTGTATCTTAGGAAGATACGAGACACAATCATATGTAACTAAATTCCTTCTATCGACTTTGAGGACTTACAATGGAGACCAAGACGGTTACGTTTAGCATCAGAACTCAACTCCGGAAATGTACCGTTTTCCAGCTACACGCAAAACACCGCAACACACGTTGCTCTCTGACTTCTGCTGCTTGTCATCTGTGTCCACTTGCCAGTAGAGCATGATGTGACGACCAGTGATGTGAACACCGATACGGTACCTCCGTACCAAGTTCCTGTACACACGATTACTATTCGCTGGTCTCCCAGCTTCTGCCGCAGCCACAACAAGCACCAGTAGACATTCCTCGGATAGCACGGGGTTCTTGTAAATCAAGGATTTCGTGTGGCCCCACAGGTATCAATCTAGTTGGTTCAGATCCCACTGCACCGGGCTTCCGCGAACAGTAACATCATGTGTTGTATTTCGCAAACGTGTAGTTCAGTATGGGCAAAAGCAATACACTAGAAACGAAATGTGCGTACACGCTGCATTCTGTGAATGATTACTACGGTAGAGCATGAACAAAGACCACAAGCACAACAGCAATGCACACCTCTCTCGGAGGGTACAGTAGTGCAGTATAACACAAGACAATAAGTATAACAGGAGATAAAAATCTCTCTGAGCAGATCACAAACCGAATTGCACGCAAACAAACCTGTTGTTGACACGGTACGTCAGGTGATCGGTGAATGACGTGCGTAATATTCTGCTTGGTGGCGCTAAGAATACGGGAGATAGGAACGTCTGTTCTCATGTTTTGTGTGTAGTGGGAAACGATGTGTTTCCAGACGGGGTTTTCTTTGTAGAAGTTAACCGACTTTGTCCGAACTACAAGATCTCAACATCTGTAAAGGGAGTCCTGTACATACTGTGACTTCGTTGTAATGTCACAGACTTTCAGGAATGATGGAGAATGGTAAATACATCATTCTGAGGAAAGGGATCCTGGATCGGAAACAACCAAGTCGAAAGCTATAAATGAGTATCATTCAGATGCCCCTGACAGTGGACCTCCACTTCTGTAAGTTCTTTGCTTTCAGTACTTTGGGAGAGGTAGTATAGAGCGAAACGAGAAAAATTCTCGAGTAAATATGGGCTTTGAAATGCATACCATAAGATCTATAAATACTTGCTCAATAGAAGAGATGTGTTTCACAGTAGCAAACACGAACAAGTGAGTATTGTTCTTAAGTTACGAACTTTACAGTCTATGTTTACTGGAATTTTTTTCTTGTTTTGGCCCATATTTCCTCATCCAAAACCAGGGCAAGCAAGGAACTTGCTGTAGAAGAGGCCTACAGTCAGAGCTTTCAGAACTACTTTCGCTTAGAACTTTCGGCTCAGTCGTTTCCCAATCAAAGTCCCTTACCTCAGATTGATACATCGGCCATTCCCTATCATCTCCGCGAGACTGTAACATCATCACCCTGCTGAAGTACACAGAACTGTCTGCATCTCTGGTGACACTGAGTCTAGGGAGGGCGCCACATGGCGATGACTGTGTTCTGATTTCGCCATACGTCATTCACACATCTCTCAAATGATCATCTATCCGCAAAATGTGGATATGAGATGAAGCACTGGTACACTCTGTCAGTATTTTTCAGAGTGTCGGAAATATCATTAAGAGTATTGCACATTACACAGTACCGCAAGACAGCAAAAGGGACAAGCCTACAGTCGCCGCCAAGAAGGGCCCAACTCGACCTTCGACACGTCGTCGTTATAGTCGTTCACTGCATTCAGGACTAGACCAGAGTCAGACAGAATAGTGCAACTGAACTTCCGACTCTTACCACCCACCACATTGACACTACAGTTAATTATTTCCATCATTTTAATAAATAAATAATTTTAAATTGTTATCGTCCGTATTTCCATCGTAATTTTTGCTGTAGATGTTGCCTAACCCCATCTGGCCCTGTGACGAGGCTCTATAGCTGTTGCATGAAAGCAAACCACCTCATGAGTAACAACTACTTTAGATGGTAAGGGGGTCTCTTTCTACTACCTATTTTTTATTTGGACTCCAACTGTATATGGTGAATACCACAATAATAATCATACTGCTAAACTAAGGGGAAGTATAAGTTATAATAAGAAAGGATAAACTGTCCTTCGTTTACTGACACATTTTAAACAGGTATGGGAATTGCATATACATCCTAATTTCCTTGCCTCTACTCTCTGCCCATCTTCTCATCCGACCTACCTCCCCGTATATATACTCCTCCTCCCATCTTTGTGCACAATCTCCCCCCCCCCCCCCCCCTCTCTGTCCATCCACCTTTCTAGGTCCATTTCCATAGGAATTTTTAGCTAGTATCGTGTGAAAATTAGAACTAAATCGGCCGAAAGCTTTCCAAGATACGTGATATCAACACTTCCGGCTTTCAGTACTACAGATATTGTAGAAATATGTAACCTATCTGCCCATTTTCATCCGAATGTTTGTTAGAGTATCTTGTAAATATTTGAAGTAGCACACATACAAACACACACAAAAATATTTAACTTACGTGCGTCCGAACATTCAGTAGAGTGTCGTGTAAAAATTTGTAATAAATAGACTAAGAATTTTTCGCATTTTTTTATATATTACATTGTTGTTGTTGTGGTCTTCAGTCTTGAGACTGGTTTGATGCAGCTCTCCATGCTACTTTATCCTGTGCAAGCTTCTTCATCTCCCAGTACCTACTGCAGCCTACAACCTTCTGAATCTGCTTAGTGTTTTCAGCTCTTGGTCTCCCTCTATGATTTTTAGCCTCCACACTGCCCCCCACTGCTAAATTGGTGATACCTCGATGTCTCAGAACATGTCGTACCAACCTATCCCTTCTTTTGGTCAAGTTGTGCCACAAGCTCCTCTTCTCCAGAATTCTATTCAATACCTCCTCATTAGTTATGTGATCTACCCATGTAATCTTCAGCATTTTTCTGTAGCACCACATTTCTGTTTTCTTCTTGTCCAAACTATTTATCGTCTATGTTTCACTTCCATACATAGCTACAATCCATACAAATACTTTCAGAAACAACTTCCTGACATTTAAATCTCCACTCGATGTTAACAAATTTTTCTTCTTCGGAAACGCTTTCCTTGCATTGCCAGTCTACATTTGATATCCTCTCTACTTCGACCATCATCAGTAATTCTGCTCCCTAAATAGCAAAACTCCTTTATTACTTTAAGTGTCTCATTTCCTAATCTAATTCCCTCAGCATCACCAGACTTAATTCGACTACATTCCATTACCCTCGTTTTGCTTTTGTTGATGTTCATCTTATACCCTCCTTTCAAGACCTGTCCATTCCGTTCAACTGCTCTTCCAAGTCCTGTGCTGTCTCTGACAGAATTAAAATTTCATCGGCGAATCTCAAAGTTTTTATTTCTTCTCCCTGGATTTTAATACCTACTCCGAACTTTTCTTTTGTTTCCTTTATTGCTTGCTCAATATACAAATTGAATAACATCGGAGAGAGGATGCAACCCTGTCTCACTCCCTTCCCAACCACTGCTTCTCTGACAAATCCCTCGACTCTTATGACAGCCCTCTGCTTTCTGTACAAAATGTAAATAGCCTTTCGCTACTTGAATTTAACCTCTGCCACCTTCAGAATTTGAAAGAGAGTATTCCAATCAACATTGTCGAAAGCTTTCTCTATGTCCACAAATGCTACAAATGTAGGTTTGCCTTTCCTTAATCTTCCCTCT
Source organism: Schistocerca gregaria (assembly GCF_023897955.1). Classification (NCBI taxonomy): domain Eukaryota; kingdom Metazoa; phylum Arthropoda; class Insecta; order Orthoptera; family Acrididae; genus Schistocerca; species Schistocerca gregaria. The sequence continues at coordinate 726,029,402 of NC_064923.1, forward strand.
AAGATAAGTCGTAGGGCCAGTATTCCCTCATGTGTTCCAACATTTCTACGGAATCCAAACCATCTTCCCCGAGGTCGGCTTCTATCAGTTTTGCCGGCCGGGTGGACAATCGGTTTTAGGCGCTACAGTCTGGAACCGCGCGACCGCTACGGTCGCAGGTTCGATTCTTGCCTCGGGCATGGATGTGTGTGATGTCCTTAGGTTAGTTAGGTTTAAGTAGTTCTAAGTTCTAGAGGACTGATGACCTGAGAAGTTAAGTCCTATAGTGCTCAGAGCCATTTGAACCATTTTTTTCTATCAGTTTTTCCATTCGTCTGTAAAAGAATTCGCGTTTGTATTTTGCAGCTGTGACTTATTAAACTGATAGTTCGGTAATTTTCACATCTATCAACATCTGCTTTCTTTGGGATTGGAATTAGTATATTATTCTTGAAGTCTGAGAGTATTTCGCCTGTCTCATACTTCTTGCTCACCAGATGGTACAGTTTTGTCAGGACTGGCTCTCCCAAGGCTGTCAGTAGTTCGAATGAAATGTTGTCAACTCCAGGGGCCTTGTTTCGACTCAGGTCTTTCAGTGCTCTTTCAATCTCTTCACGCAGTATCATATCTCCCATTTCATCTTCATCTACATCCTCTTCCATTTCCATATTATCGTCCTCAAGAATATCGCTCTTGTATAGACCCTCTATATACCCTTTCCACATTTATGCTTTTAGTTCTTTGCTTAGAACTGGGTTTCCATCTGAGTCTTGATATTCATGCAAGTGGTTCTCCTTTCTCCAAAGGACTCTTTAATTTTCCTGTAGGCAGTATCTATCTTACCCCTCGTGAGATAAGCCTCTACATCCTTACATTTGTCCTCTAGCCAACCCTGCTTAGTCATTTTGCACTTACTGTCGATATCATTTTTGAGACGTTTGTTTTCCTTTTTGCCTGCTTCATTTACTGCATTTTTATGTTTTCTCCTATCATCAATTAAATTCAATATTTCTTCTGTTACCCAAGGCTTTCCACTAGCCCTCGTCTTTTTACCTATTTTATCCTCTGCTGCCTTCGCTATTTGATCCCTCAAAGCTACCCATTCTTCTTCTACTGTATTTCTTTCACCCATTCCTGTCAGTTGTTCCCTTATGCTCTCCCTGAAATTCTGTACAACCTCTGGTTTAGTCATTTTATCCAGGTCCCATCTCCTTAACTTCCCACATTTGCAGTTTCTTCAGTTTTAATCTACAGTTCATAACCAATAGATTGTGGTCAGAGTCCATACCTGCCCCTGGAAATGTCTTACAATTTAAAACCTGGTTCCTAAATCTCTGTCTTACCATTACATAATCTACCTGGTACTTTTCAGTATCTCCACTGTTCTTCCATGTATACCTTCTTTCATGATTCTTGAACCAAGTGTTAGCTATGATTAAGTTATGCTCTGCGCAAAATTCTAACTCGCGACTTCCTCTTTCATTTATGAGCCCCAATTCATACTCACCTACTATGTATCCTTCTCTCCCTTTTACTACTCTCGAATTCCAGCGACTCATGACTATTAAATTTTCGTCTTCCTTCACAGCCTGAATAAATTCTTTTATCTCATCATACTTTTCATCAATTTCCTCGTCATCTGCAGAGCTAGTTGACATATAAGCTTGTACTAGTGTAGTAGGCATTTCCATTTTTAAATTTTTTAACCTACCTGCCGGATTAAGGTATCTGTCATTCCACGCTCCGATCCGTAGAATGCCAGTTTTCTTTTCCCTGATAACGACGTCCTCTTGAGTAGTCCCCGCCCGGAGATCCGAATGGGGGACTATTTTATTTCCGGAATATTTTACCCAAGAGGACGCCATCACCATTTAAAAAAACAGTAAAGCTGCATGTTCTCGAGAAAAATTACGGCTGTATTTTCCCCTTGCTTTCAGCCGTTCGCAGTACCAGAACCCCAGGGCCATTTTGGTTAGTGTTACAAGGCCAGATTAGTCAATCATCCAGACTTTTGCCCCCGCAGCTATTGAAAAGGCTGCTGCCCCTCTTCAGGAACCAGACGTTTGATGGCCTCTCAACACAGACCCCTCCGTTGTGGTTGCACCTATGGTACGGCTATCTGTATCGTTGAGGCACGCAAGCCTCCCCACCAACGGCAAGGTCCATGGATCATGGAGGGGGATATATTACAAAATATTTATAAACTATCAACCTGACCTATTCATTATGAACAAGTGACAGCAGAACTCTCAAACTGAACATATTTCTTTTTTAATTTTCTTTTTCAAACCAAAAATACCATTGCCATCAATAGTTAACGAAAACAGCAGAAAGTAAATCAACCAAATCTACCTAGTCGTTCTCAAGTGTTGATCTTTCACAATTGGTTTCCATTGCCTCTTTTCCGGCGGATTTTTCCAAATACTTTCTTTCATAAAAACCTTGTCCCAAAAATAACGAACACAACAAAGACAAAAACTGTTGATAGTTCTTAATTACTGATATTTCATATATGCCGCAATTGATGCTAATTTCCGACTCTTCTGTTAGATTTTTCAAAAATTTTCTTTCATTTAAACCTATTTACGACAACAACGAAAACAAGAAAAGAAACTAAAAATCAACGAAATCTATCAAACCGTTCTGAGGTGATGATCTCCCATACATGCGACAATTGACTATTATTTCTGTACATCTAGGCGCCTCTTGAAACGTTACCAAGGTGAAGTCATTCTATGCCGTCGTTGGTAGGCACGTCCCGCCGTATCTATCATACGTTCGTGAAATACATAGTACAGAACTGCAGCAAGCACCGTGCGTATTTCAACAAAGTGAGGTCAAGGCGCAGCATATGATTAAGAGGAGGTTGTTACAATAGATTTTTGTTTATAATGGATCTGATGGCGAAAAACTATTAATGAAGATGGATTTGATAGTAATTTAATTTGGTTATATGAACTGTTATTAACACTGAGGCGTGTACTCATAGCCCTTCACTCTCAGTACCTATGCTGTAAAACGATGCAGTTCTTCAGGGAGAAGAGAAATCTAATCATCCCGAGATAGTATTTCTCCTTGAACGAGCAACAATATATATGCATTTTTCGGTCGCTGCAGAAAATTTTTAACTTTGCGATAAAAGTATACCCAAAGACTCAGGTATTCCATGTCTGACATAACAGCAATACGCGCGCAAATGTCTCGGTAAATAAATGTTCATTTCGTCACGATTCATTGTTATACTTAGACTATATCTCGCCACGACTGTGCTACTATGATAATCAATGTTATTGTTGATGCTTTATGAAGAAATATAATTTAAAGAACAGAAGAAAAGGAAAATAATGAGAAGGATCGAACACAGCTCGGCTAGACTTGTAGCCCTCCCCTTGAGCTGCTTTCGCTAACGCCTGTTCTCGACGGCCAGCGTTTCCGGACGTTATTCAACAGACTCTGAAAATTTCCACTTCAGGTTCTCGAAAACGCATTGGAAGCGCATTGTAATAAAGGATCATTTCCAGCATTTATTCAATGCACTTTTACTCTGTAACCCGTTATGTGTGCGCTTCCCATGTGAGTGTACGTTGTAAGGAAACGTCCACACGGATGAAAACTGCGTTTGTCGTGAACTTACACAATCAGCCAATGTGGATATGTTAGAAATTAAACCTCCCTGAATTTCTTGCTACAATACAGCAAGCACAAGATAAGCCATAGATGAATATTTATACTACCTGCTTCAGGTTCATAGCTACTGTGGATTCGTTGACTTTTTCTGTGATCTGATGATGTATAATGACTATGCAACGCAGTTTGTTCTTCCAAGTCAGTACCGCCATTAGACTGTTGTTTATTTACAGTGTTACAGTCACACTTACACAATCATGATTTCGGCCTCAAAGTGCAATTATAAAGTGTTGTAAGTGTTATATATTGCCTAAAATGGCATACTGTTTTATTAAAATACACTATTACCACTGTATGATAGTGTATATTAATAGTGTAAAATACACTATTAATAGTGTACTTTAATACGACAGTATGCCATCATAGACAATGTACAACACTGAAAACACTTGATAATGGCACTTTGAAGCCGAAATCATGATTATGTAAGTGTAAATGTAACACAGTAAATAAACAACGGTCTAATGGCGGTACTGAATTGGAAGAAATATATTATGACCGTGGCTCCGCATTACGAAAATATTATCAATTTATTCTGTCAAAAGGCTTCCTAATCTGATTCTTTAAATTCTTTGAAGGGTTTCAATGAGTTTTTTTTCTTCGATAAGTATTCTAACGTTTCCTGAGGGAAGTGGAAAACTTCTTGACATGTATGAAAACTGAGATCATTACGACGCAGCTACAGTATTCAGTTATCGTTACGTCGTCCGCAGGACTGTAAAATTTAACTCCACCTATATACATTAAACATCAGGTTGTGTAGCCAGTGGGGTTATGTACGTTTTTATAGGTTCCTATAGCACCTCACTTATTTAAAATGTACAATACATATTACGTACGGCAGGAGTAATAAATATGGTAAAAAATTACTAGTGGGACAGAAAATAGAAAAATTGCTCAGTGTTGTACTGGTATCAGTTGTGAAGCTGTTTAGTACGAATGGGACAATTATCTTATGCAGGTCCAAACTCACTCTTAACACAGTTAAATGTTGTAGCTTTAGTCCATAACGCGGACTTTTTATTAACAGTTTTGGCTCTCTAGAAATTACGTGCGTGACATGTGGTAAATTTCAGGATTTTGTCAGTTTCTCATGGTCTGAATCAACCAATACTCTGATCCCTCGTACGATTAGCTCACGAAAAGACCTCGAAGGTCAAAAATAGAGAGATACACCTCACATGGGAACTTATCAGCAACCGTTCTTACCTCGAATCATTTGCAAATGAATCAGGAAGAAGAAGAAATGGCAATGGTACACAAAATAATCTCCACCACACACCAGACACGAAAGCGAGTTAATATGTTACTGACATTGAGTTTTAAACTATAATGCAAACGAAGTCTCTAACCCGCTGGAAAATGATAGTGGTGAACAAAAGTACCATCCGCCCTGCGCTAGGTAAGAAAGCACGTCATTGTTACACTGTCATACGGTTCTGAGTTATCCTGGAAGTCTCGAGTCTCGAGCTTATCAGGAAATGATAGTGCCAAACAAATTACCCTAGTTATATGTAAATTGAAAGTGATGGAACTGGCCGCAGTGGGCGAGCGGTTGTAGGCGCTTCAGTCTGGAACCGCGCAACCACTAAGGTCGCAGTTTCGCATCCTGCCTCCGGCATGGATGTGTGTGATGTCCTTAGGTTAGTTAGGTTTAAGTACTTCTAAGTTCTAGGGGACTGATGACCTCAATGTTAAGTCCCATAGTGCTCAGAGCCATTTGAACCATTTTTGAAAGCGGTGGGGAAGAAAGGAAACGAAAGGGACTATTGATGTCAGATGCACCGGGACTTCACGCGGAATGTGCCGGACCAGGAATCGGACTAGGGATAGCGTGCTTACGAAGCAACTGCGTGCGTCACCCGGACACAGTGTTTATCGCAACTGCAAGGACTATCTCGGCACACCTGTCGGCAAACCCACACTCGCAAACAGCACCACCTGTTTGCAGTGCCTGTCCACGTCCTAGATGCTCGCTACTTTGAGATTCCCGCAGGAGATCAGACGTAATTGTGCACACACACTGAAGAACGTGGATTCGTTTCCCATGAGGCGAATCAATTACATGAATGTATGATATTTCTTCTTTCCGATACAGTCATGTAAAACTATCCTCTGCCACACACCAGAGAAGAAAGTTTTACCGTTGCATTGCCATCCATTTCTGAGCTGTGTGACTAGCTCATCGGGAAGTTAGTTTACAATCAACCACAAAATTTGTACCGAACGAACGGACAGGAAAAATACGAACAAAAATGTGTTTGAATGAGGTACATCAAAATTTTTCATCGATAGTTGATGAGATTCGCCAAAATCTCTATTTCTGTTCAGTGCACATCGAATGGAAAAATACCATGAGCTCACGACTTCCATGATGGTGGTGATGACGTATGGAGTTTACGCACCTTAGTCGAATTCAGCTAAATCATATCTGTTACTTCATATGTTAATTTAATTTTCTAAGCACTCCTGATATTAAACTTTACGATAGTAACATCGAAAAAGGTTCATTGGTGTCAGTGAGTGAAGTTAGAATATGTGAATTAATGTGATGACGTTATGTAGCTATTAGACCGTGAGATGGGATTAATGCTAAGTGGCTTTATCCGCCGATATCCCAGCGAACGTTCGACCTCTAACGCCAACACCCAAACTCACAACGGACGATCAATACACGTTAGATGCTCACACACGTGCTGAGAGCATAATTGGATTGCGCGTAATGGAATGAGCAGAGGCTGGCGGCCGCAGGAGTCGTCGTGTGTTCCAGGCGGGACGCAGTTTAATTATTGAGGAAACAAACCGCATTTTCTTAGCAATTCCTTTAGGGACGGAACGGGGTAGCCACTCAGATTCATAATTAAAATACTGTTTCTCGGATTCCATCCAAACAAACTTGGGCGAACCTCACGAAAGAACAAAATAAACACAGCCTTACTTCTCCAAACGATTTCCAACTTTTTACTGAATACACAAGTTTTATCGTGCTTTCAATCTCGTCTTTGCTCTTTCACAAATACTTGTTGCAATAAGCAAGTCGATGTTGTTTACCGTCCGCGAGTCTATTTTTTTCCTTGTTTTAAATAGAGCGCTTATGAAATTGTACTACATTTATTGCGTTTTAGAACCTAGTGCTGTTGTGCTAATATTAGTGTTCCTTATTATTACGTTAATGTGGCAGTTCCTAGAAAAAGCAGCATGACGAGCATTAACATGATTCAAAACGATTGATGAATAAGAAAATATCCAAACATTTTGTAACTGTTACACACGAAAACTGCTTCTCTGATAAATCCCACCTTTTGTGGTACTTCAGGCGTATTTTCGGTGCACCCTTTCCATATCGATATCGTTTATATCTATACGAGAGAGTAATCACTCTGTTGGCTAGAGATCTAGTTTCACTTTCGTGACCGAGCGAGGTGGAGTAGTGGTTAGACACTGGACTCGCATTCGGGAGGACGACGGTTCAATCCCGCGTCCGGCCATCCTGATTTAGGTTTTGCGTGATTTCCCTAAATCGCTCCAGGCAAATGCCGGGATGGTTCCTTTGAAAGGGCACGGCCGACTTCCTTCCCTGTCCTTCCCTAATCCGATGAGGCCGATGACCTCGCTGTCTGGTCTCCTTCCCCAAACAACCCAACCCAATCAATTTCGTGGATCAAAGAAACGACTGTGGAGCAGGTTTTCTGGTTTAGAAGATGGGCCGGTTTCCTAGCGAAACGAATCGTCAGGAACACTGCTTACTACATATGGTTCGTTTTTTATTTGTGAGTGATAGTGATTTATAGATTCAACATTCTGCAAATTTTATGCAAATATCACTAACAACGTTTAAAGACATGTAAGGTCAGACCTTCTCTCTCCTCCACACCCTAGTCCACGCCAGCCACAAACCTCTCTGTCTGTGTATATCTTTGTTGGTATATAATGGCGGTGGGAGGGGGAGAGACTTTTTTAATTACCGATGTAACATTCGCTGTAGGTATTGGAATGTTGATTGCCTACGTGACAGATAATCAGGGATTTGCTGTGCTAAGTCAACGTGACTATGGCATTGCAGTATGAACAAATTGCCAACTCTTTCTTACATATCTTCCTGCCTCAATGTCAACACATTTAAACAATAAGTATGGCGCAAATGAAAGAGTAGCGTTTAACATTATATTGAATGCGGATGTTATGTTCGTGTATTTGGGTGCTGTGCCGCGTATGTTCCGTTTATCTTCGCGAAAAATCCTCTTGTTTCATATATCGACAGTGGTCAAATCTTTGGTTGCCACCGGATGCTACGATGGAGGGAAGTTAAGAGAATGCTCGATAATGCTCCCAATGTAACTGTCCGTCAGATAAACAAGGTGGGACTGCGTTCGTTGTGACGGCTTTTGTGCGTTGCTATTCCTAGTTGTGCACTCGCTAAGGACTTGAGTGGCGTAAGGATGCAGCACTCCTGTACTCGCATAGCCGTGGTGTTCGGATGCGCGTCGCAGAGGGAGTGTTTGCTGGCAAGGCGAACAGCGGACGGGAACTTATATTGGACCGTTTAGGAAGATCAATAGCTTTTGCTGTATGGCAGTGTCATGGGTGACTTCTCACTAGGGCTGTTGGTGAAATATCGATATATGGGTACGTTGATACAGCTTCAAGGAATATCGATATGAAACGGCTGAATTGTGTACAACCACATATCGATATTGAAATGGCAACGTCGATAGCCGATATTTTTATTTTATATTATATTTTTTTCGCAATTTTGGCAAATATTTCAAGTTGTTCTTTTGAAAGAGCAGAACAACATAATTTTCTTTCACTGTTTGAATGTGTCTTACTGCTTTTTGAGTTTTCATCATGTCCAGTATTCCTCTTTGACTGTCGGAAGCAAGTATAAATCACACAAAGAAGAAGTCAGATTGCTCTGAGGGGTGGCGGTGTGAATGGAATAACAAGATATTCGAAGGGAAGAAATAACACGACAAATTCGTTAAAAAATGGTTCAAATAGCTCTGAGCACTATGGGACTTTACATCTGAGGTCATCAGTCCCCTATAACTTAGAACTACTTAAACCTAACTAACCTAACGACATCACACGCATCCAAGCTCGAGAAGGATTCGAACCTGCAACCGTAGCAGTCTCGCGGTTCCGGAATGAAGGGCCTAGAACCGCTCGGCCACCTCGGCTGACTATTGCCCTCTCATTGCGTGCGGAGGTTTTCTTTTATCAACCGTGAGGTCTGATAAGTTTCTCCGGAAAAATTTTTGTTCTTGTGAGGAAACCTACCAGCTTTGTGGTACACTCATTGTCTGCCCTTGGGAGGTTTTTTAATTTTTTTTAAACAAATGAAAAGGGGGGAGAGAGTCCGGAAACGAGTTGAGTGTAGTTATCTGGGAGGTGATAACATTTGCCCTGACACTTGTGAAGTAATTAAAGTCTGGCGACCACTTGTAAGTTTGGTGATAGAGATTGTCACAGTGGTAAAATACATTCAAATGGTTATTTTTAGTCGGTTCCTTAGTCATCACGATGCTGCTAACGTACAAGTAGATAAGTTTTGTTCATTTGTGGAAGTCAACAGGTTCGTTTTAAACTTTGTGACTTAGTACTTGCGCTTATAATTCCTAGAGCTTGTCTTGATGACTGATGAGCGTATTTCTTGGCTTAGTAGCCCCTTGTTACTGCTACGTACGACTACTCCGACGCCTGGTGACAGTAGCTACGCGCGCTGGTTATGGGCGTTACGTCTGAGTCTGTTATTACTGTAATTATGGAGATAGAGGAGACACTTACTGATGTGTGAAACTTAGTTCTTGAAGTGTCTCAGAAGATAATTTATGAAATAGAATGCTGTATAAAGGTTTAGCTGCTTCTTAATACTGTTAGTGTCTTCCAATGTTACTTTGGTTACTTGTAAGTTGCCGGCCGCGGTGGTCTCGCGGTTCTAGGCGCGCAGTCCGGAACCGTGCGACTGCTACGGTCGCAGTTTCGAATCCTGCCTCGGGCATGGATGTGTGTGATGTCCTTAGGTTAGTTAGATTTAAGTAGTTCTCAGTTCTAGGGGACTGATGACCACAGCAGTTGAGTCCCATAGTGCTCAGAGCCATTTGAACTTGTAAGTTTTGTCAGTATAAGAAATCTTTGGCTTGTAGCCGCAGTAATCTTCTGCAGTTTAAAGTTAGTTGGGCGTTTTGCGGCTTAAACTAGATGCAGTGATTGAGCTTTTTTGCTGTAACGTTTGCTTGTTAAAGCCTGTTGTGGACGTGTTCGATTGAGGGTAAAAATCAAGAACCTGTTTATTCTCTCATAAATTTTTCTGTAATAAATGTATTTTAAAGTATTATGTGTTTATTAGCTAATCCAGCCTCTTATGACCACTTCACCACCTAACCCATGGCGGCGCGACATTACAGTTTGACTATTAGCGACCTTTGACTATCTTCGTATCAATCAATGCTCACCTTTCTGTGAAGTCTTTTGCGGGTGGATCCTTGAGTGAAATTCTGTCAGTAACGCATGCCTTTACCTTCTGAACCTCAACATTTTATGAATAACTTCCATTCTTAATTAGTATTTTCTTTGAACTGACGGAGCAGATTTTAAATAATGCTCAGTTATATAATGCGACAGTCACAGACGCAATATCACGTCCACTGCTATTATTGGTACAATCCATGGGAGAGAGCCGTTCGCAAATGAGCTCAGGTTTCTAACAACCCTACCACAACAAAGGTCAAAATTTTAATAACGATTGTGGTGTTGCTCACGCTGATAAATACTGCATTTTCGGGCAACATCGGTCATATTATGTGGCAGGTGTCATTAGAGCACAGTTAATAGTCATTTCATGTAATAATGAAAAAACTAGGCACTCATCTTTTTATGTTTTCCACGCTGGTCTCGTCGTAAAATCATGGCTCAATCGTTGAAAATCTAGGTGATTATGATTCCAAGCTCGGATGCAAAGAGGCCTAGGATTTATTCTACTATATTCAAAAGTTCTGTAGATGAGCTTCTCAAATAATTCTTGGAGATTAAACCTTTCAAAGTTAGCACAATAGTGATGTTAAAAAAATAATCAGCACTCCGAATTTAAGTCACACTTCCTTTTAATTGCTTTCATTGCAATATCACGTAACACACAAAACATCACTTTACAATACAAAACATACTTGAAAACATCTTCCTCACAGTCACAGTTAAAGTTCACTTTTTATAAGCACACAACAATATTCGTCTTTCTAACATGACGTCCACGACTTGACTCAACGTCCGACTCTCTAACCAGTTAACAACTAACTAACTATCGCTTACGCGCCCAAAAATCAGAGTTACAAGTACGTCAGAAATCATAGTGACAAAAGAAATAATACACATAAGAATAATTTCATTACAATATAAACAAATCGATGTATCACAAGTGAAATCAAATCTGAATGTTGTCTCAGAAATATGTTAAGTAGTTAACAGAAATACAGTAGAATAGTACTGGTATCGAGAGGTTCAGGTGAGGTACCATAATGGTTACGTAATTCAAGTACCATTACAGGTTGCAGCTTCTTCTGTTTCTGAACAATTTATGGACTTTATTCGAGAAGATAACGTAAACACTGCTCTCGCTTTAGGATTAAGGCCTGTTCCTACTGGGCGACAGCTGCCTGCAAATCAGAACGAGGAGCGATCTATTATCGTGAGACATATGATGAGAATCTCGTCGATCCCTCCAGCCGCTATTGCCAGTAGAACAATCCTGATGATACCACTGCTTCTTTATTCAAGCAGTTCCTCATCTGGCTTAATAAGGTCTGAGCGTCCCTGTACCAAACTTCCCTATCTGAGAAAACATCTGAGGATATAACAGGAATCGAACCTAGACCCTTCCGCAATGAAAGTAGCGACGGTAACTACTCTTGTCGTTTTACTTACCTGTTTCTTTGTCATTTCCGTACCGATGCTGCTTGACACCACTAAAATTTCATCGATGATTTTTTTGAAATAGGACATTTTCTCATTATCATTTTTGTAATGGAGTGTGGTAAAAATTCTATAAGAAGACCATAGCTCCACTACCGCTAGAAGCTCAATGGGATGATGGTTGTAGAAGCTCCGAAAAGATGAAGAGTTGTAGAGCACGGACTAGCATAGGGAGTGTGCAACAGACTCTTCTCTGGACTGAAGAGCGCAACGTTCAGCAAGATGCCTGAGAGATTTTCAAAACCACTTGAGAGGGAAAGGCATATTGGTGTCGAAATGATGAGTCCACATTCTGATATAAGCGTGACTTTTCAATAATATTAAGCATGACCCCTCTTTTCTCCCGTAGAAAGAAATTTGACTACTTTCACTGGTGTTGATGCCTTCTGAGTATATGGGGTGTTCAAAAAGTCTCTCTGCAGTGCCGTATGAGCTTTAGCCGCGCGTGCCGTATGCCGCAGTAAATATACCGAAATGAAAGACAGTGAAATACAAGTTATTAATTTATTGAATATTCATTTTTCCTTACAAATTTTCACATTAAATGTTGAAAGTGTCCCCCCTGTTGTTGAATACACAATTCAATTCGTCTAATCATGTTTCGAAACACGAGCTGTAACATTTCTTCTGTAACAGAAGCAGTGAAAGTGGATATTGCAGCTTTAAATTCATCGATGGATTTTGAACGGTTTTTATAGACAGTTGCTTTCGCTTACCCCAGAAGAAAAAGTCACGAGGTGTTAGGCCAGGCGATCGTGGAGGCCAGAGTCCTTGTGAAATTATGCGATAATCAAAAACATCAGCAAGCAGTGACATTGAAACGCGAGGTGTATTCGCGGTTGCACCATCTTGTTGAAAACAACCGTTCAGTATTTCACTTAAAACAATTTCTCCTACTAAGGGGTACAGAATATCACTGCAGAATCGTTGTGCGTTTATTGGTTCGTTGAAAAATATGGGATCCACAATCCGACGTCTAAAAGCTGCAATCCAAACTCCTATTTTCACATAATGAAGTGGTTCCTCATGAATACACAATGGAGTTGCAGTAGTCCGGATACAAGAATTTTGCGAGTTCATGTACACAGGTAAATGAAACCACGCCTCATCAGTGAAAACCGTTTCATTAAGAACATCCCTTTCAGTTTGTTGAACGAAATTTTTGAACCATTGACAATAATGCAGTCTCTTGCCATGATCAGTATTTTTCAGTTCTTGCACGACTGTCATTTTGTACGGGAAAAGTTCTAATTTCTTCCTTACAACTGTGTGGGCCGTTCTGACAGTAACATCGATTTCCTGGGCGAGTTTCCTTACTGACTTGTTCGGACCCACGGTCATTTTATCGGAAATATCGAGTAGTTTATCCTCAGACAAAACGCTAGGACGAGCACTTCTCGGTGCATCTGTCACTGAACCCGTACTTTGAAATTTGTTAATCAAATCTCGCACAATATCTCGATGTGGGAGTGTTGCCTCCGGGAAAACTGAATTAAACGTTTGACAAACTGAAGCTGTGTATTTACCGCCAGCTTTGAACACTTGTTCAACACACCAACGACCCTACTGACGCTGGTTGAGATAAACTATACAGTGGAATGTCGGGAGAGTCCGCTTGAAGGGAAGTAACCCAGGCAGGCGAACGATCATACGGCACTGCGGAGAGACTTCTTGAACACCCCGTATTAATGGAGGTAATAACCTTGACTGTTGGTGTTTTTGTGGTCGTATCATCCTAAAATAACCTTACAGTAAGTAGCAAAATGAATCAGATATAGTTTCACCAAAATACAACCACGTTATATGTAGCCTAACTATAACATTAGGTGTTGCAGCTATACATGGCACTGTCTCCCTTGTCTGCCTTACCACCGTCCTATATATGCGGGCTGTGGTAAGTATCAGAGGAACCGACCTGTTGCCGAAGTCCGTACACTATCTATACTAAAACGCTCTTTCTTCCACCATATGTTGCAGCTCACAGTTAGTGAAATTCTGCGTGGAGTTGCCTTTAAACGCTGCTCTGTACAGAGGTGAACGTGGATGACGGTACTCATTTTACTACGGTAGTGGTAAAGCAAATCACTGACTTGCACAAACCGCCGCTGTAAAACACAGGCGATTGTCATCTTGTGCATTTTGTGTGTAGAGGCTGTGATATTCGGAGCGTATACATTCAAATAAATAGAAGAAAGAAAGAATGAAGAAGAGCGGCTACTACCTGTCACAGATTGTCGTAGGATACCCACGTAAGGAAAACGTTGGGATGTTGCCAAGTAAAGATGACGACCTGACCACCAGGTGTCACTGGAGGTGGACCCACCAGTGTGATAGGAGGCGGGGAGTATCCTGTTGACAATACAGAAACAGTACCGGCAAAATGAGTGGGTCAGCAGTGTCCAGTGACTTCGAAAGTGGGCTAGTCACTGCATATCACATGAGGAAATGGATATGGGCACACCTACTGACACTAGGTATACCTCATATAATAATGGATAGGGATCGCAGAGTCACTCGTGAGTTCCAGGTCGCTTCCAGAAGTACAGATAGCACAATGAGTGTGCATAGGGAGTTGCAGAGACCATGGTTGAGCAGCTCCTTACAAGGCTCAAATTTCTGTAGTCAATGCTAAGTGGCACTTGAGGTCGTGTAAAGTGCTATATACCCCAATGGCAATTCGTTGGAAGTGCCCGAGTTTGGTGAATGCCTGGAGAATGTTAGCTGTCATCGTGTGTGGTGCCACCCTTGAAATATGGGAGCTGTTACAGTATGAGCGGATTTTTAGTGTTTAGGTGTGGTTCCCTTATTTCGCTTAAGAAAATGCTACGTGCGCACACAAAAAAGTCCTGCATCACCTCGGTTCAGAGAATTCCGGAACCTGTACAGAAAACTGGAATACAGATGAACATAAAAACCATTTCTACCCTTTTTGTTGCTCATGGAAACCACACATTGCATGTTGCACCACGATACAGTGAGACCTTCGGAGGTGGTGGTACAGATTGATGTACACACAGGTACTTCTAATACCTAGTGACACGTCCTCTTGCATTGAAGCATGCCTGTATTCGTTGTGGCATACTATCCACAATTTCATCAAGGCACTGTTGATCCAGATTGTCCCACTCCTCAACGGCGATTCGTGTAGATCTCTCACAGTGGTTGGTGGGTCACGTCGTCAATAAACAGCCCTTTTCACTCTATCCCAGGCATGTTCGAGAGGGTTCATGTCTGGATAACATGCTGGCCACTCTAGTCAAGCAATGTAGTTTTCCTGAAGGAAGTCACTCACAAGATGTGCACGATGGGGACACGAATTGTCGTCCATAAAGACGAATATGCTGCCGATGTGGTTGCACTATCGGTTGGAAGATGGCATTCATGTATCGAACAGCCGTTACGGCGCCTTCTATGACCACCAGTGGCGTACGTCGGCCCCACATACTGGCACTCCAAAACATAAGGGAACCTCCACCTTACTGCACTTGCTGCACTGTGTGTCTAAGGCGTCCAGCCCTGCCGGGTTGCCTCCAAACACGTCTCCGGCAATTGTCTGGTTGATGGCATATGCGACACTCATTGCTGAGCGGTCCCTTCGGCACGTTCTTGGGTCCATCTGTACCGCTCTGCTTGGTGTCTTGATTGCAAACATGGACCTCGCCATGGACGTCGGGGGTGAAGTTACGCATCATGGAGCCTATTACGCACAGTTTGAGTCGTAACACCACGTCCTGTGGCAGCAGAAACAGCTTTTTTTTAACATGGTGGCGTTGCTGTCGGGGTTCCTCCGAGCCATAATCCGTAGGTAGCGGTCATCCACTGCAG
The DNA here is from genome assembly GCF_023897955.1 of Schistocerca gregaria. Classification (NCBI taxonomy): domain Eukaryota; kingdom Metazoa; phylum Arthropoda; class Insecta; order Orthoptera; family Acrididae; genus Schistocerca; species Schistocerca gregaria. Next base: position 726,044,861 of record NC_064923.1, read on the forward strand.
TAGTAGCCGTTGGATGGCCTGAGCATGTCAGCGACAGTTCCTGTCTCTCTGTATCTCCTCCATGTCCGAACAACGTCGCTATGTTTCATTCCGACACGCCTCGACACTTCCCTTGTTGAGAGCCCTTCCTGTCTCAAAGTGACAATGTGGACGCGATCGCACCGCGGTATTGACCGTCTAGGCATGGTTAACTACAGACAACACGAGCCGCATACCTCTTTCCTAGTGGAATGACTGGAGCAGATCGGCTGTCGGACCCCCAACGTGTAATAGGCGCTGCTCATGCATGGTTGTTTACATCTTTGGGCCGGCTTAGTGACATCTCTGAAGAGTGAAAGGGAGTGCGTCTGTGATACAAAACCCACAATCAACGTCTATCTTCAGGAGTTCTGGGAACCAGGGAAAACTATATATATGCTGTCAGCATCTGTGAGGCAATGTTTGAAGACAGTAACATTGCTGGCCTGTCTAGATCCCCGTCCTGAATGACATGCAACGAGACTGGGACGAGTTAAAACTACCAATTAGCTCCAGACCTCTAGCGTCCGACATCAGTGCCTTCTCCGCTTTCGGCTCTTGAGGAAGAATGGACTGTCTTCCCTCACAGACATTCAGACATTTCATTGAAAGCATCCTCAGTAGAGATGAAGCTGTCAGGAGGGCGGATGGTGGGCACACCTCATATTAATGTCCACTAATAAGTGTCTGCACGCCTTCGAACAGATAGTGTATTAATTAAACCGGGACTCAAAGGAAAGAGGAACGAGCCTGTGGAAAATAAGGCAACGCAAACAATACCATCCAGTACTGTCTATTATATGCGGAGTTGACTGGTACGGGGCGAACACAACTGACTCGAAATGAGCACTTAAGTACCCCTTTACAGCTTGATTACTTGTACTCAGCCAAACTGCAGCATCTAGGCTCAGACAGGGACAGTTAGCGAGTATTTGTAGGGACGAGCGGAAAAGGCTGAACAGAACGGTTGTAATCAGCCAACTCATAGTGTGATGTCGTCAGTCATACGACCACACAGCTGCCTGAGAGATCGATCCCCCGGGTGTGATTCTCTCGATAAACGGAACAGAAGAACGGCTGTGTTAGCCAAAGAGTACACAGCCAGTCGCAGTACTTGCGCTCGCCGCGAGGCGCCGCGAGGCGCCGCTAGGCCACTTCATGTGTAGCAGGCGTCTAGTACAGTTATGCCAGTCTACAGTTCGTAGCCGCGATCAGTGGTCAGCCAGCGCCGATGTTAGTCTTCGTCTGCACCTCAGTCTTTGTAGCTCCGTTCTTAGTTAGTCTTCAGATTCACCGGATTCGACATTCAATATTACGAGAGATTTGTGACTTATAAATTACGTCATTCTACAGATGCTTAGCCTAGTCGCGTCTTCTATAATTGTCAACCAAGTGATGATGGGCTACAGCAAAGTTAAGTAATAAATACTTTCTTATTTTGTACTACTCCTAATTAATTGTGTTTTCCTGTTGTAGCTATGAAGCAGTCTTGGCATTGAAGATCGAGAGCCATCACATACAAATACCTGGATGTAATGCTTTGTAGAGATGTGAAATCGAATGATTAAATACATTAAGTTGTGGGTAAAGCAGGTAGTAGAGTTCCGTTTGTTAGTAAAATACTGGGGAAGTTCCATCAATCTACAAAACAGATTGCTTACACTTCGCTAGTATGACTAGTTCTAGAATATTTCTCAAGTGTGTGGGAACCGCACCAGATAGTAAGAGAGGATATTAAACGTATAAAGAGAAGGGCAGCACGAATGGTCAGAGGTTTGTTTGATCCGTTGGAGAACGTTACACATACACTGAAGGAACTGAATTGGAAGAAACTTGATGACAGACGTAACCTATCCCGAGAAATTCTATTAACAAAGTTTCAAGAACCGGATTTAAATTGTTACTCTAGGAATTTATTGCAACCCCCTATGTAATGCTAACATAGGGGCCGGGAGGATAAGAGTACAATGATTACTGCACGCGGAGACATTCAGACACTCATTCTCCCCAAGATCCATAAGTGAATGGAACAGGAAGAAACCTTAATATCGAGTACAATGGAACGTACCCTCTACCATGCACCTCACTGTGGTTTTCAGAGTACAGATATAGATGTAGAACACAAAAGGGCTGCACCGAATAAGAACAGATGCTGTTGTGTAACAACTACGTTATGTCTCGGCATAGGAGAGAGGAGGAGGAGGGGGGGATATTAATTTCTGTGGCTTGTGTTTGTGGGTAACCGGAGGGAACTTTAGATCACATAATGCAAGAGTGCTCCGCAAGTTAGTGTCGAGGACCTATGAAATATGTAAAGGTTTTTCTTAAAATTACCGCTACCAGTCACAAACTTTGTCAACTATTGTATTATTTATTTAGCGACATGTTTCGAGGGAAAAATCTCATCTTCAGGCTAAATGGCATTACAAAAACAACTTCACAATAAGGTCATACTGATATTACATAGTCTTTTCGTAATTGCTGTGGTCATCTTTGCTCTTCTGGCGCCAGAAGTCCAGGTTGTGTTCTCGCTACATATTTTGACTTTTACTTGTTTCGCAATCTGTACAGATATCAGTAATCATATGGTTCCTTGATCATGTGGGTATTTCCGTTTAAAAGAATATAATATTAAAAAACATATATCCAATTTTAAGTTGTGATCTGCGCTAGAGAAAAATTTCGTAGCTCCTAATTAATGCAATACATTTTGTCAATTTTCTTTTCCTTCCCCAGTTGTACTCGCACTTAAAGGAGATGTATAATTGAAATGCGACCAATAATAGACTGAGAAAGATTGCAACTACCAGTGCGGTCCTAAAATATTTCAATCCCAGAACAGAAAGATGAAAGAGCTGTCTAGTAAGAAAAGCATGTAACAAATCATCTCTATGTGTCTTTTCACTTAAAGTATTCTCATATGTGACGTCATGACTGTTGGAACTTTAGATTTATCTGGCTCAATGGCACCGCAATATTCCATTATTTGTTTATTCAGACATGTGCTGTGTGGTACTAAACAAGCACAGGCCCTTGCGCTGGATGCATCATACATATTGCAGCCAGCGCCATGTAACGTTATGTACATTTAATCAGACCAAATGCGTTTCAACACAGGCAGAGTAAACAAACGTGTTACAGTTAATCATGTCTCATACTAGATAATGAAATTTTTACGGAATTGACTAGTTAGAAGCTCGGACCTGTTGCTGGTAAGGAGACGCCAGACCACACATGACATTTAGAATTCAGCAGAGTTCAGTGAGACTAGCGATGATATGACCAAATACTTAATGATCTCAGCGTCAGCTCCACTGCACTCCCTGTAAAAGAATATTTATGCTAACTAAATTTAGTGGAAGGGGTTCAAGCCTTTCCTATTTTTAGTTAGCTGGTAAAAGAACGTCGAAAACGCAGTTAAGTTTAGCATTGGAAATTTTATTCTGGTCATAAAACATTGTTTACAAATTGCACTATTGATAAAAGGAAGTGTTTTAATACAGGATGGTAAAAACCAACTGCGTTCAACAAAAATGTGAACGAATATTCCCTGTATGGGTTTCCAAGTTCTGCAATGGATCGAAGGATGACCTATGCCATATCACATCTATAATCTAGGTTTAAATTACGTTTCACAAAAGAGAAAACTATCAAAATGGTCTACAGTGACCCTCAATTATCTTTAATTACTTATCTATCTTGTCGTAAATTACAGTGGCTGATGTGACTTCTCAATAACTATATAACAGAAAAATCATCGAGTTTAAGATTTTTATTTCAAGTGGCAAATGTGAATAACATGAGCTTTAATTTACGATCGACACTAGTATTACGCAAAAAGGGGGTGTAACAGATGAGACTTCTGCAGTTCTGAGTGAAGCTTTATCCGCTGTTTTGCGGCATCGCGTGCGTTCATTACCTTGTCGTTGGTTGGGCAGCTCAGGGGCGCAGCGGCCGGCGCAGCAGCCATCCAGCTCGCCGTCTCGGAACTAACTAACTTCTCCTAACTTCTCCTTACTACCATTTACCGAAGTTGGTTTTAGAACAAAAAAAAACTATCTGGCTGTGTTTTCATCTGACCAATCAGGGTCTCAATGTTAACCTTAAGCTCTGCCTTCAAAAATTTTGTCCATCCAATGAGAAACGTTATACTTTTTGTGGTGGGGCAATGTTTTTAAAGTTTGCAACGTAACAGAGACGCGAAAAAGTCTCACGCTAAAATGTGCGGGTGATGTGGACATAGCGGTAGGCTGGCGTCATGGGTGTCCCTTATCGTATGGCCTTCTAGCTTGACACAGTTCTGCTCTCGGCTTCTGTTTGGATTTGCTTATCATGTCAGGGTTTTCATGGAAGGTGTTGATTTTGCCTGACACCTTTCATCATTAGCTATGTGTCGTACAATGATGTAATATTATAGGTACATTCAGCTACATTTGTGGACACTGTCTGCAAAATATGTCACAAATACAGTTAGTACTAAAGAAGTAACAAATTATAACGTCACGTCTCATGCGGTATTTTTACTGCATGACCAGAGGAAAAGCAGTAAGCAAAAGACTCTTTTCCTATCATCATTTTGTAGTGCTTGTCAGCGACGAAAAGTTTCATTAAGGTTCGAAATTAGGTGTAAAGTTTTTTGCATGAGGCTAAGTGTTTTCACTTAGCCTCATGTAAAAACTTTACACCTAATTTCGAACCTTAATGAAACTTTTCCACGCTTTCACCTCCCCTCCATGAACCATGGACCTTGCGATTGTTGGGGAGGCTTGCGTGCCTCAGCTATACAGATAGCTGTACCGTAGGTGCAACCACAACGGAGTGGTATCTGTTGAGAGGCCAGACAAACATGTGGTTCCTGAAGAGGGGCAGCAGCCATTCAGTAGTTGCAAGGGCAACAGTCTGGATGATTGACTGAGCTGGCCTTGTAACACTAACCAAAACGGCCTTGCTGAGCTGGTACTGCGAACGGTTGAAAGCAAGGAGAAACTACGGCCGTAATTTTTTCCGAGGGCATGCACCTTTACTGTATGATTAAATGATGATGGCGTCCTCTTGGGTAAAATATTCTGGAGGTAAAATAGTCCCCCATTCGGATCTCTGGGTGGGGACTACACAAGAGGATGTCGTTATCAGTAGAAAGAAAACTGGCGCTCTACGGATCGGAGCGTGGAATGTCAGATCACTTAATCGGGCAGGTAGGTTAGAAAATTTAAAAAGGGAAATGGATAGGTTAAAGTTAGATATAGTGGGAATTAGTGACGTTCGGTGCAAGGAGGAACAAGACTTCTGGTCAGGTGACTACAGGGTTATAAAAACAAAATCAAATAGGGTCAATGCAGGAGTAGGTTTAATAATGAATAGGAAAATAGGAATGCAGGTAAGCTACTACAAACAGCACAGTGAACGCATTATTGTGGCCAAGATAGATACGAAGCCCACACCTACTACATTAGTACAAGTTTATATGCCAACTAGCTCTGCAGATGACGAAGTAATTGAAGAAATGTGAGATGAAATAAAAGAAATTATTCAGATAGTGAAGGGCGATGAAAATTTAATAGTCATAGGTGACTGGAATCGAGTGAAGGAAAAGGGAAAGAAGGAAATGTAGTAGGTGAATATGGATTGGGGCTAAGAACTGAAAGACGAAGCCGACTGATAGAATTTTGCACAGAGCACAACTTAATCATAGCTAACACTTGTATTAAGAATCATGAAAGAACTTTGTATACCTGGAAGAACCCTGGAGATACTAAAAGGTATTAGATAGATTATAATGGTAAGACAAAGATTTAGGAACCAGGTTTTAAATTGTAAGACATTTCCAGGGGTAGATGTGGACACTGACCACAATCTATTGGTTATGACATGTAGATTAAAACTGAAGAAACTGCAAAAAGGTGGGAATTGAAGGAGATGGGACCTGGATAAACTGAAAGAACCAGAGTTTCAGGGAGAGCATAAGGGAACAATTGATAGGAATGGGGAAAGAAACACAGCAGAAGAAGAATGGGTAGCTTTGAGGGATGAAGTAGTGAAGGCAGCAGAGCATCAAGTAGGTAAAAAGACGAGGGCTAGTGGAAATCCTTGGGTAACAGAAGGAATATTGAATTTAATTGATGAAAGGAGAAAATATAAAAATGCAGTAAATGAAGCAGGCAAAAAGTAATACAAACGTCTCAAAAATGAGATCGACAGGAAGTGCAAAATGGCTAAGCAGGGTTGGCTAGAGGACAAATGTAAGGATGTAGAGGCTTATCTCTCTAGAGGTAAGTTAGATACTGCCTACAGGAAAAATTAAGAGACCTTTGGAGATAAGAGAACCACTTGTATGAACATCAAGAACTCGGATGGAAACCCAGCTCTAAGCAAAGAAAGGAAAGCAGAAAGGTGGAAGGAGTATATAGAGGGTCTATACAAGGGCGATGTACTTGAGGATAATAGTATGGAAATGGAAGAGGATGTAGATAAAGATGAAATGGGACATACGGTACTGCCTGAAGAGTTTGACAGACCACTGAAAGACCTGAGTCGAAACAAGGCCCCGGAGTAGACAACATTCCATTGGAACTACTGACGGCCTTGGGAGAGCCAGTCCTGACAAAACTCTACCATCTGGAGAGCAAGATGTATGAAACAGGCGAAATACCCTCAGACTTCAAGAAGAATATAATTATTCCAATCCCAAAGAAAGCAGGTGTTGACAGACACGAAAATTAGCGAACAATCAGTTTAATAAGCCACAGCTGCAAAATACTAACACGAATTCTTTACAGACGATTGGAAAAACTAGTAGAAGCCGACCTCGGGGAAGATCAGTTTCGATTCCGTAGAAATACTGGAACACGTGAGGCAATACTGACCTTACGACTTATCTTAGAAGAAAGATTAAGGAAAGGCAAACCTACGTTTCTAGCATTTGTAGACTTAGAGAAAGCTTTTGACAATGTTGACTGGAATACTCTCTTTCAAATTCTAGAGGTGGCAGGGGTAAAATACAGGGAGCGAAAGGTTATTTACAGTTTGTACAGAAACCAGATGGCAGTTATAAGAGTCGAGGGACATGAAAGGGAAGCAGTTGTTGGGAAGGGAGTAAGACAGGGTTGTAGCCTCTCCCCGATGTTATTCAATCTGTATATTGAGCAACTAGTAAAGGATACAAAAGAAAAATTCGGAGTAAGCATTAAAATCCATGGAGCAGAAATAAAAACTATGAGGTTCGCCGATGACATTGTAATTCTGTCAGAGACAGCAAAGGACTTGGAAGAGCAGTTGAACGGAATGGATAGCGGCTTGAAAAGAGAGTATAAGATGAACATCAACACAAGCAAAACGAGGATAATGCAATATAGTCGAATTAAGTCGGGTGATGCTGAGGGAATTAGATTAGGAAATGAGACAATTAAAGTAGTAAACGATTTTTGCTATTTGGGGAGCAAAATAAATGATGATGGTCGAAGTAGAGAGGATGTAAAATGTAGACTGGAAATGGCAAGGAAATCGTTTCTGAAGAAGAGAAATTTGTTAACATCGAGTATAGATTTAAGTGTCAGCAAGTCATTTCTGAAAGTATTTGTATGGAGTGTGGCCATGTACGGAAGTGAAACATGAACGATAACTAGTTTGGACAAGAAGAGAATAGAAGCATTTGAAATGTGGTGCTACAGACGAATGTTGAAGATTAGATGGGTAAATCACATAACTAATGAGGAGGTACTGAATAGGATTGGGGAGAAGAGACGTTTGTGGCACAACTTGACGAGAAGAAGGGATCGGTTGGTAGGACATATTCTGAGGCATCAAGGGATAACCAATTTAGTATTGGATGGCAGCGTGGAGGGTAAAAATCTTAGAGGGAGACCAAGAGATGAATACACTAAGCAGATTCAAATGGATGTAGGTTGCAGTAGGTACTGTGAGCTGAAGAAGCTTTCACAGGATAGATTAGCAAAGAGAGCTGCATCAAACCAGTCTCAGGACTGAAGACAACAACTACAACAACGACATAGAAGCATTAGTTTTTTACACCTCCAAGGAAACATAAATCCTAGTATGTGAAATAAATTTCACCTTGATACCTGTGGCCAGCCGGCAGGTTCGAATCCTGCCTCGGGCATGGATGTGTGTGATGTCCTTAGGGTAGTTAGGTTTAAGTAGTTCTACGTTCTAGGGGACTGATGACCTCAGATGTTAAGTCCCATAGTGCTCAGAGCCATTTGAACCATTTTTGAACCTGTGGCCATCCCTGAGAAAATGGGGCTTATCAGTCGTACAGACAGACACACGGGCAACAATGTGATCTTGCAATGGTTCGGGTTTTACCGACTGAGGTCCTGAACACCAAATATAGCCAACTTTTTTCAGTGTTTCACCGAGCGAGGTGGTGTAGTGGTTAGCGCAATGGACTAGCATTCGGAATGACGACCGTTCAAATCCCAGTCCGGCAATTCTGATTTAGGTTTTCGTGGTTTCCCCAACCATTTCAAGCAAATGTCCGGATGGTTCCTTTGAAGGAGCACAAACGATTTCCTTCCACATCCTTCCGTAATCCGACCGTTAAACTCTAATCTCCTCCTCCTCTTCTGTGTTTCGTATTAGAAACTAATTTTCTGAGCACCGATCGCTTGAAGTCGAATATACTCGATTATCTTTGTTTCACCTTTACCGGCATTTGTCTTACAGCATCTTTCCAAGACACTATCTGTTTCATTCAGCTGATCTTCCAACTAAAGTACGTTGCCGTCGCTGACAGAACTGCAATGTCATCAGTAAACCTCAAAGCTTTTATTTCTTCTCTTTTAACTTTAATTCCTGTACCAAATGTTTCCCTTGATTTCTTTGTTGTGTATGCGGATGGAATAAAAATGGGGATACTGTACAGCCATATGTTAGAACTGCTGTCTACTTTCTGTGCAAGTTTCGGATGACTTATCACGCCCTGAGTTTTATCGTTCCTTCACAGCTTCAAAAGTGTCTATTCCAGCCAACGTATTGAAAACTTCCTTTTAAACTGACCGTTGTTGTTAATGTGGGTTGCCTTTCTTAGCCCTGTTTTCTAATACATTTATTGATTTACCCCGATCTGATTCCGGCCATCAGGAACTCTCTTACATAAGATGTATATTTACTTCACAATTATCTAAGACCATAACAATTTTAGTATGACAATTAGAATTAAAATGATTTGAATATCTTCTGTGGTGGTGTGAGCAAATTATACTGACTATACGAACTAACGAAGTTAATACTGTCATTAATTGTATAATGATTGTAATAATAATAATAATAATAATAAATCAAACACTGCGACACAGTAACCAAACCAACATTCACATATGCAAATGAAACACTCTCAATCAATCGAAAAGTAGATTTACAAGAAATTAAGAAAGTAGAAACAAATATTATTAGAAAAATCCTGGGACGGCGATACATACAAAATGGATACAGGATGAAAATCATCGAGACAACAGAAAAAGTATCAAACTTCGAAACTGACATCAAAAAAGAGACAAGTGAAGTTCTATGGACACCTAGATAGATTACTTGGAAACAGTCTAACTAAACGTCTAATGGACTATATGACATCACTAAAAGCATAATTCCTTGGGTACCTGAAGTTAAGAAGGCTTTGACAGAAGCATAAATTGACATAACAAACATACCAGACAGTGATACATTCAGAAGCAAAACTGACAATTGGAAGTTTCCTCCAAAACAATACCGACCAAAGTGGACCGAAAAAAGAAAGAAGGCCTTTGGGCAGAAAATGAAGAAGTATTCGGAAAATAAGAAGAACCTGAAGGAAGGTTGAGAATCATCTGCTTATCGTTCTCCAATGGTGACATTCGCTAGTAGTCACAATAACCTAATAAAAGTAATAGCAGTAACAATAATAATTACGACATTTATAACAGTAATGATAAAGCAGATAAAATAATTTTTAGGTTTCGTCATAATCTTTGTTGAACTACGTGGCTGGTCACAAAAAGACAATCCACATGCAATTCTTGGCACAATTAAAACAATTTTAGCTTTTATAGCGAGTTGAGAGAAAAGGAAATTTAGGGAGACTACATCCACTAAGAATACTTATCACAGGGTCAGTATTCTTTTGTATGTTGCTACATTTATCAGAAACGCGAACACATCTTCCCTTAGTTCGAATTCCACCAGTCGTTTCATCATTCTGTAAATAATTCGTGTGATTATTTTGCAACCGTTGTCTGGTAAACTGATGATTCGGCAACAGTTATACCCATAAGAACTATATGTATTTGGTCATGGGATTATTACAGTCTTGTAGTATGTGAGTCTCTCGCCGGTCTTATATGTCACAAATACTGAATTGGATAGTTTTGTCACGGATATAAATAATTTTGAGAAAATACCCTCTACTAAAAGTAGCTTGTTTTTTCCTTCTGGCGCTCTACCAAATTCTTCTCCCTTTATCTTATCATCGCTTCTCACACTTCCTTGATATAGTGATATTCATATTTCTGCACTGACGGCAATGGAGAGTGATTCCCCATGAAGCACCATTCCGACATTTAGCAAAATCAGCGCAGACTTTCATCACATAAGGTGCATTAAATGATTCGTTTCGGAAAACATGTCCATCATCAATATTAACATCAGATTTGTCCTCCACAGGCACTGAAACTGTGTCCTCCACAGACATGGACACTGAGCCACACGAAATTATTGTTATTATTATCTGCCTACGCAGTTAATTAGTATTCATTGTGGCGTGGAAGAAAACAGCTTCCAAATTTCATCTTCATAAATTTCCTGCGCTGCCTGTAATACTTGCTGTGTCGGTTCATGAAGACTGTTGGCTGGAGGCTTTTGTGCACTACATCGCATCCCAGACATGAACTGTGAGGGTTGACTGCAAATTAATGCCTCCACCTTCGTTACCCTTCGAAAGCTGGCATGACTGGTATGTGGCAGTTAATGGCGTGTTCCGTAGCTTCTTCTCTACAGCTCCAGTTGGCGGGAAGCCTTAGCATTGAACGTTTGTGTTGTTACAGTATAAAGTATGGAAAACTGCTCAGACGATCGGTCAATGCGATTTAAGCAGGGTGCAGTCATTGAATTCTTGACAGAAGAAGGTGTCACCCCAAAGGAGATTCATCAGAGAAAGAAAGCAGTTTATGGTGATGTGAGTACAGTGCGTCGTTGGGTCCGAAATGAAAAGGGAAATGTTTTCCTGCAGCATCAAGATGCCAAACCACACACTTTACGCGCAACCACAGCAGAACTTCAGGGACTGAATCTCACCACCGTACGGCATCCTCCATGCAGTCCAGAGTTAGCACCGTCTGACTTCCATCTGTTCCCGATATTGAAACACGATCTGCGGGGACATCATTATGCGTCTGACGAAGACCTTTAGAGAACTGTGAGACTGTGGTTGCGGATACAGAATGTCGACTTCTTCCGTGATGGCTTCAGAAAACTTGTTCGTCGTTGGCAGAAATGTATACAATTGGCTGGTGATTATGTGCAGTAGTGAATATTCATAATTAAAGACCACATTCTAAGGATTATTTCTGCGTTTGATTTATTAAAATATTCCCATCCAAACCGGATTAACGAACGAGGAGGCATTACTTTTCATTCAACCCTCGTATATCGTTGGCTGGTAGGCTGACCAATCGAGACAATCGACAGTCTGTTACATTCTCGGAAGACTAGTAGTGTCCGGTCTTCTATTATCCTGCTGGAAGATGCCATTTGGTACCCTAGTGTCGAAAGTTGTGACAAGAGTGATTACCATTCTTACCACACACAAGCGAGGTTCCAAATCCCTTTAAAAACTGCAAAGTCAGTCCATGTGTCACGCTGTAATTCTACGAACTGGAGAGTTGAGTATGTCCTGCTCCTGCTTGGCAATTTTGTTAAATTATTGTCCACTCTGTCCTCTAGGGCACTGAATTTCTCTTTGTAACATCTTTCTCATTGGTGGGCTCAATTTGCAGTCTCATTCAATGACTAAACGACACTGCACAACCATTCGTCCTATTCTTCATCGAGGGTGAAAATTTCTGGTCTTGCAGTGTCGGATGTGTAATTTTCTTAGTCGCATGTTGCTCTCAGCTGCTCCACATTGGGGTACTTCTCATTGCGGTGTGTGACACAATACGGAGTGATTTTCTTCAAGTCTTTGTGTGCATTCAAGAGTTATCAGTAAAACCGCGACCCAACAACAAACCCCTTTGTAAAACAATACACGAGTATCCAATATCGCAGGAATTCTTTTTATTCCATGATTGCCGGTTTCGGCAGAACTAAAGCCGCCATATTCGGATCTTAGGACATATGGTCATCATGGAATAAACAGAAATCCTGCTATCTTGGCTACCAGTTTATTGTTCTAAAAGCATCTAGATCGCTCCAACATGAGCAGAATGTGGTCCCTACAAAAATCCTTTGCTTTTAATGGGAATGCCCGTGCTTTGCTTCAAATTCCCCCAGGTGTTTGCAACTGGCCAGCGTCCCTCATATCGTCCATCAGATTTTAAATGCGGCAACCTTTGAAAGATGTCACCGGAGCTTGACATGCCACTTCGGCGCCACAGTGATCTGCGTTGGCTGGACTTAGATCGTTCCTGGTTGTCTCACGTACTGTGACAGAATTGTCAGGCAACGGAATAACAGCATGAAATGGGTGGGCCTTGTAAATGAGTCGTGGATGTTGGTTCTTTCAAAAAGCATTAGAAATTGGGAAATAGAGGATGATTTTGTTACTGAAATGAAATTCACCCCAATTTATTACAATATTTCCCGTGCGTACACACATGAACCAAGGCCAAAACCTTACCGTAGGCGATAAGACACAGAGAAAGCAAAAACAGACATTTAGCAGCATTTAACAATATAAACCAGATGGCCGACTGACGGGCCAATGTCTGTAACAGGAGGGTGAGATAGGAACATTTTTCATGTGAAAAGCGATTCACGAAAAGCACGTGACCGCTGTGAACACACAGTGACTGCACCGATGTTCCCAGATGGGTGTGTAATAACCACGAGCAAGTTGCATAAATAACCTTGTCACTGCTGAGCGCATTATCAACCGAACTACACGTGGAAGTCGCAGAATCTAATAATTCCCAGACAATGCGCCTAACGACAACTCTCATATCTCAACTGTCGATTTAGACAACCGGCATTCGAAGGTGACTGCCGAACGATTCAACATACATTGCGCTAAAGGACCACGAAGATAAGATACGAGAAATTTGGGCTCATACAGCCGTATATAGATAGTCATTTTTCCCTCGGTCGATTCGCGAGTCGAACAGCAAAGAAAATTACTGGCAGTGGGACAGGGTACCCTTCACCACGATCCGTATGGTGGCTTGAGGAGTATGTATGTAGATGCAGATGTTACGAGTTCAAACCATAACTTACATTCTGGAGTGGAGTACGGTAAGTATCGTAGTTTGTCCCCATCTGTTGTTGTGGTCTTCAGTCCTGAGACTGGTTTGATGCAGCTCTCCTTGCTACGCTATCCTGTGCAAGCTTCTTCATCTCCCAGTACCTACTGCAACCTACATCCTTCTGAATCTCTTTAGTGTATTCATCTCTTGGTCTCCCTCTACGATTTTTACCCTCCATGCTGCCCGCCAATACTAAATTGGTGATCCCTTGACGTCTCAGAAAATGCCCCACCAACCGATCCCTTCTTCTAGTCAAGTTGTGCCAAAAATTTCTCTTCTCTCCAATTCTATTAAATACCTCCTCATTAGTTATGTGATGTACCCATATAATCTGCAGTATTCTTCTGTAGCACCACATTTCGAAAGCTTCTATTCTCTGCTTGACTAAACTATTTATCGTCCACGTTTCACTTCCGTATATGGCTACACTTCATACAAATACTTTTAGAAACGACTTCCCGACACTTAAATCTATACTCGATGTTAACAAATTTCTCTTCTTCAGAAACGCTTTCCTTGCCATTGCCAGTCTACATTTTATATCCTCTCTACTTCGACCATCATCAGTTATTTTGCTCCCCAAATAGCAAAACTCATTTACTACTTTAAGCCTCTGATTTCCTAAACTAATTCCCTCAGCATCACACCATTTAATTCGACTACATATCATTATCCTCGTTTTGCTTTTGTTGATGATTATCTTATATCTTCCTTTCAAGACACTGCCCATTCCGTTCAGCTGCTCTTTCAGGTCCTTTGCCTGACAGAATTACAATGTGATCGGCGAACCTCAAAGTTTTTGTTTCTTCTCCATGGATTTAAATTCCTACTCCGAACTTTTCTTTTGTTCCCTTTACTACTTGCTCAATATACAGATTGAATAAAATCGGGGATAGGCTAAAACCCTGTCTCACCTCTTTTCCACCAATGCATCCTTTTCATGTCCCTCGACTCCTATAACTGCTATCTGGTTTCTGTGCAAATTGTAAATAGCCTCTCGCTCCCTGTATTTTACTCCTGCCACCTTCAGAATTGAAAGAGAGTATTTCAGTCAACATTGTAAAAAACTTTCTCTGAGTCTACAAATGCTAGAAACGATAGTTTGCCTTTCCTCGATCTATTTTCTAAGATAAGTAGCAGGGTCAGTATTGCCTCACGTGTTCCAACATTTCTACGGAATACAAACTGATCTTCCCCGAGGTCGGATTCTACCAGTTTTTCCATCCGTCTGTAAAGAATTCGTGTTAGAATTTTGCACCCGTGGCTTATTAAACTGATAGTTCGGTAATTTTCACATCTGTCAACACCTACTTTCGTTGAGAGTGGAATTATTATATTCTTCTTGAAGTCTAACGGTTTCGCCTGTCGCGTACATCCTGCTCACCAGATGGTAGAGTTTTGTTAGGCCTGGCTCTCCCAAGGCTGCCAGGAGTTCTAATGGAATGTTGTCTACTGCCGGGGCCTTTTTCGACTTAGGTCTTTCAGTGCTTTGTTCCCACAGCTGCTCATAAGCCACTAGGTGGTGGGTTAGCTGAAGCACGAGTTCTCCGTTGACACAAGCTGAAGACGAAGTCTTGTCACCTGCAGCTGAAACTTAAGTGTTCTTCGCCAAAGCCGCAAAGCCGAAGGCTGAGCGTTTTCAGACAAGACTGTCGCCTCCTTCGTCAAAATTTGTCCAGTGATAATATTTTGATCCAGCTGCCCGATTCCGGTCGTAGTGAGAGTTTTTCTCTCCGCATTAATAATTTCCCAATAAATTCAGTATGAAATCTTCATTCCATGACAGTGTTGCTCCGACAGCATATCCAGTATGACGTAAACCAAAAATTCTCAAAACCTGGGTAAAAATCCTCTACCCTGAGATTTTTATAAAATCAGCCAGTGAGCCAATTCCTCATTTTTTTGCGATCAGAGGTCCTTGACCCCGAGTGCTTAGACCCTCTGGCATCGGCATGTCATCCAACAACTAACTGAGGAAATATTCTTAACAAACACAACGACACGCCTTGCAATAACAAAAAATAGACATCGCCATCTTGCGAATGTCTCCCCATTTCTTCGTCTCCCGGGAAGTTGCTGTTCGATGGACAGAGACTCGGCTTGAGCGAACAGTTCTGCTTCTACAAGGCATTTTACTCTGCACAGTGTCAGCCTTTCTGCTCAGTTCATTATATAGGGTGTTATCTTGATCGGGGCGCCACGGTGTGTGGTCCACAGACTGCAAAAATATGCATCTGCCATCTGGCTGGCAACCTTACTTCACAATTCCGTGTGCCACAGATGCCTACCACGCTGCCCATTGCACTCCTGCTCAGCTCGTACGAGAAAATAATTTAGATAGGAATTGCTGGCTCTATAAGTGCAGCCGCTAATGTTGCTCGATACTTGCATTCATTGACGTTACTCAGTCAGTGTCAAACATTCATTTAGTGCAATGAAATGTGAACTGGGATTAAGATAAATTGAATTCAACGTAGTAAACCGTTAGAGGAGTCTGGCTACCAAGAGACGGAGGTGTTTCCCTTTTTCAGAGCGCAGCAAACGCTTCAGTTGTATCGTATTCCCTGATTTTAGGGATTTCTCACATGTACATGTTGCCACTAAGTGCCCCCTTGTCACACGTGCCTGGTAGTGTTATAGTATGCACCAGATCTGCGTAATTAGTACAGTACCAAAGCAATTTTATTGGAAATCAACAATTGTACTGTTACAAACCTACATCTACATGCATACTCTGCAAAACACATTTAAGTGCCCGGCAGAGGGTTCATGGAACCACCTTCACAATTCTCTATTATTCCAATCTTGTAAAGGGCGCGGAAAGAACGAACATATATATCTTTCCGTACGAGCCCTTATTTCCCTTATTTTATCGTGGTGATCGTTTCTCCCTATGTAGGTCGGTGTCAACAAAATATTTTCTATTCGGAAGAGAAAGTTGGTGATCGGAATTTCGGGAGAAGATTTCTTAACAACGACAAACGCCTTTCTTTTAATGGTATCCAGCCCAAATCCTATATCATCACCCCCACATTTCGCGATAATACAAAACGTGCTGCCCTTCTTTGAACTTCTTCGATGTCAGTCCTATATGGTAAGGGTCCCACGCGGCGCAGCAGTATTCTAAAAGAGGATGGGCAAGCGTTGTGTAGGCAGTCTCCTTAGATGTGTTACATTTTCTAAGTGTCCCGCCAATAAAACGCAGTCTTTGGTTAGCCTTCCCCACAACATTTTCTATGTGTTCCTCCGAATTTAAATTGTTCTTAATTGTAATATTTGGGTATTTAGTTGAACTTACGGCTTTTAGATTAGACTGATTTATCGTGTAACCGAAGTGTAACGAGTTACTTCTGGCACTCATGTGGATGACCTCACACTTTTCGTTATTTAGGATCTACTACCAATTTTTGCACAATTCGCATACCTTTTCTAAGTCGTTTTCAAATTTCTTTTGATCTTCTGATGACTTCATTAGTCGATAAACGGCGCCGTCATCTGCAAACAACCTAAGACGGCTGCTCAGATTGTTTCCTAAATTGTTTGTATAGATAACAAACAGCAAAGAGTCTGTAACACTACCTTGGGGAACGCCAAAAACCACTTCTATTTTACTCGATGACTTGCCGTCGGTTACTACGAACTGTGACCTCTCTGACAGGAAATCACAAATCCAGTCACATAAATGAGACGATATTCCATAAGCACGCAATTTCATTACGAGCCACTTGTGTGGTAAGTATCAAAAGCCTTCCAAAAATCCAGAAATACGAAATCGATCTGAAATCCCTTGTCAGTAGAACTCAACACCTCATATGAATAAAGAGCTAGTTGTGTTTCAAAGGAACGATGTTTTCTAAACCCATGTTGACCGTGTGTCAATAGACAGTTTTCTTCGGGGTAGTTCATAATATTCGAACACAATATATGATCTAAAATACTCCTGCATATCTACGTTAACGAAATGGGCCTGTAATTTAGTGGATTACGCATACTACCTTTTTTGACTATTGGTGTAGCGTGTGCAACTTTACAGTCTTTGAGTGCTAATCTTTCGTCGAGCGAACGGTTGTATTTGATTGTTAAGTATGGAGCTAAAGTATCAGCATACTCCGAAAGGAACCTAATTGGCATACAGTCTGAACCAGAACACTAGCTTTTATTAAGTGATTTAAGTTGCTTCACTACCCCGAGAATATTTACTTCTATGTTACTCATGGTGGCAGCTGTTCTCTTTTGAAAAGTGCCAATGACCATTAAACGGATGTAACATTACACAATGCTGCTTTTATGCCTATTAATACCTTGCAGTCATACTCATTAATGGCCTCCAGAAAAAGAACGATTCCACCCTTTTAAGCGTGGGATCGACAATTGAGTCTACCAGTGTATCACCCTCTCCCGCGCAATATTTGAAGCTTACGTTTGACACTTGTCAAATACTCCTTTCGTAGAAAGCAACGAAGACTCCGCTAGAACCAGTATGGTGAAGATCAGCTTTTTTTGTTTGTCTAATACATCCAAAAGGCAGCAGACAGTCAGGTGTAGATTTATGTTATGTTTCTCTACTTACCGAAGGCTTTGCATATAGCTCCGTAGGGTCATCTAGTAAGTTACGTAATTGATTAATGAATATTGGACTGCTCGGCGACTAGATTTAAATCTTGCTGGTACACAATCACTCAGTACATCGTCCCTAAAAGCGAGAAATGTTGAGACGGGAAAGTAATTTCATGTGTGTCCCAAGACGGTGTCATTGAGTCGCAATGTATACAGGGTGGATCGTAATTATTAGCGAAAACTCATACAGGCTAAAGTGTACGATAAGAGAAGCAACAATGCTCTAGCAAACATGTGTCCACAAGCGATCGGTTTTCGAGATAACTGAAAGTGTGGTTACGAACCGTCAATGATTTCAGTATGAAATATTGTCCTATTAGTACAAATTTATTCGAAATATCAACTTTTCAACTTTTTCACACATGGCCTACTTTAACACTGAACACTTCTTCAGTGCATTGCAAGTTAAACGTACATTGTGAATGAGTTGTCCTTAACAAGAAACACCGTACCTCTTCAACAAGTTACACGTTATAATTTACTGTACGTAAAGAAGTTTTTTCATGTTGTCATAGCATTTGGATGCAACACTGCACTCGTCGCCAAGTTACGAAGTCTTTCAAACAACACTTGATCATCTCGTAATATTAGAGAAATCTGTACAATTCGGTGCCCCAGTTCTTCAACTGTTTCACTGGGAGTGGTCAACACTTCACTTTAGAGATGACACCGGCCAAAAAACACACAGTATTGAGGTTAAGTGATACCTAAGGTAGGGCCTGATCTATCTGACCATTTTGTACCATATCGGCCATTCGATGAGGACTTACAGCAGAGGCAAATTGAGCTGGCCCCTTATCACGCATCCGCTATACTCGCCAACTGTTTGTCGTGGGTGAAATTTAAGCCCAGTTAGATGAGCACTTAAAGAACTTAATTTTCAAAACCATATGTACTGAACTGACCAGTATTACATTTTGGAGTCTGTGGTGGAACGTAACTACACAATCGAAATTATCTCGGTAATAACTCGTCTCCAGACTTTTGGCAACAAGCGTAATCACTGAATGTGGTTTCACTGAGCGAAATGATGCTGGCTTCGTCTTTGGTCAAGAAAAGAAGGACAGTTTGTGTACAACTGCTCACCGATGCTGCTGATGACAATACGCTCGAAGTGCGGTCTGAGAGTGACCAAGAAGGGACAGCACACAGGCTGCGAACTCTTCAGAGGACCATCTCGGAATTTAACTTGTGAACAACAAAAGAACCTTAACTCGGGATAACCAAAGGGTATATTCGAGTCCTTCCTCTCCAGAAAGTGAGTCCCCTGCGTTAACCCCGCAACGCCTCCTTTATTTCTTCTTCGATAGATATTCTAGCCAAATTTATGACTTCAGTCGTTTTCTTAAATCAGTTGAATCGAATACGGGCCCGTTCCTTCTTAGTCTTTCTTCCGTTCTACACATGTTAGTTTTTTGTAACTAATTGCTACACTTATGATGAAATGTTAAATGGTAAAATTTCATACGCGTTTTAATCGAAAGTTCCTATATTTTGTGGTGTTACAACTCTGCATCTTGTACTCTGCTCTTTACGTTATCAGAACCCACTAGTGATTTTTTGTGAATGGCGGACAGCTTTCGCATTCTACAGAAGAAGGATTCATATCGAACCTGTGTCTGTTTCTACAATCTCACCTTTTGCGACCAGTTTCGTGTGCAGGTGTTATTTACCAAGCCATAAATGTCGATTTTGGTTGAGAGACTGCAAATATAACGTCAAGGTAAATACACAGCTGTAATCGTACAGCGAAGTGCAACTACGTAGCTCCCGTGGAATATCACAAATACGACAGACGGTTAATTTACGTCATTTATGTCTCAAGCGAAGGAGTGCAAGAAGTTCAATATTTACCACCATCCACACTTAAACGTATTCTGACTAACTTCACTTTCGTCCTCTATGTACATACAAAGGGGATGTGGTCTAAAGAGTGCCAAAGCTAAACACAGCCCCCGCCGTGTTTACTGTTCCATGTGTAAGCACAGTGAGGCGTTCTGTCTAAACACTGTAGTAAATGGAGAAGGCAAACGGCCTTGCATTACTTGTGCTAAGAGCGTCACGAGCGACGGACTACTTTAATGGTGAATATGCCAGAGGTCTGCGCTTTCTGCGGCTGTCGGAATCTTCAACAAAACCCTAATGAGGAGATAATGAGAGGCTCTGTAACACACTACATTTGGCTTCCTCACATTCGAGTGAAACACGTACAACAAACTGCTACAGTTAGTAATTGACAAATCTGAATAGAGAATAGACATACTAACATTGTTCGCCGCCTGAACTAGCTTTCATTTCAGTTGAATTATCCTGAAGAGCCATCTGGCACCAAGGACGACATTTTAAGAAAGACGTTTGCGTATTCCCGGATTCAAGGTGACAGCCTCATCACGTCAACACATAAGGTGGGGGGGGGGGGGAGGGGAGGGGGGGAATGTTCCATTCGGCGAAGTCTTTTTATTTCCACAATAATACAGTTATAGGTTTGGCAAATCGTTCAAATGGGCCTCTCCATTGATCTCGTCTACGCCATACATCAGCGCTACGACAGCAGTTTTCATCAGTGAAGCTGTTACCTCTACTCGTGTAAAACTAATTAATTTTACCACTTTTGAATGGTTGTTACATAGCACAAGAACAATCAATTTAAGGTTATAGCCTGGCAAATGTCGTTTTCTGCTTTCTATTGAAGGATTTTATTTTTGTATGATCAAGTCTGAGCAAAAATGGAATGTTATTGGAAGAATCTGCGTCAATAAGTATCTTTTCCTGAGAACTTTGTGTGTGTTAAAGTGTGGCTTGATCTAACTTATAGCCTTAAAATGATGATTTCTGGAGCATACTAATAATGTGATCTGTTTTAGGAGCATCATGGCGGCGAACCCAATGAAAGCGTTAATTTGTTTCACGATGACATTAACGTAAATTTTAGTTGCAGCAATTTTTGTGAGAAGAGAATTAAATTAGAAAAAGAAATTATTTGTCCGTTAGTTTCTGTTGTAAATTATATCTAACCACTTTTCTTCATGGCATAAACTGTTAACTAGTACCAATTTCGCAAAATTAATCAGTCATGTTGAAAACATCGTTGCATTCAGATAACTTCCGTAATTTTTTATTATTTTATATGTAACTTGCTGAGTAGGCATCATTCTCCAGGTATGAATTTCTTTCAGTCTTCTGATAGATCTATAGACCTATGGCAGTCCGAACGCCGGAAAATACACTGAAGCACCAAAGACACAGGTACAGGCGTGCGTAATCAAATACAGATATATGTAAACAGGCAAAATACGGCGCTGCGGCCAGCTACGTCTTTATAAGACGACAAGTGCCTGGCGCTGTTGTTAGCTCGGTTACAGCTGTTACAACGGCAGGTTATCAAGATTTAAGTGAGTTTGAAAGTGGTGCTACAGTCGGCGTGACTGGTGGGACATATCATCTGCGATGTAGCGATGAAGCAGGGATTTTCCGGTACAATCATTTCGCTAATGTACTGTGAATATCAGGAATCCGGTAAAACATCAAATATCCGACACAGCTGCAACCAGAAAAAGATCCTATAAGAACGGGACCAACGACGACTGCAGAGAATCGATCAGCGTGGCAGAAGTGTAACCCTTCCTCATATTGCTGCTGCTTTCAATGCTGGGCCATCAACAAGTCTGAATGTGCGAACCATTCAACGAAACATCATCGATATGGGCTTGCGGAGCCGAAGGCCCATTCGTATATCCTTGATAACTGCACGACACCTCGCCTGGTCCCGTCAACAAAGACATTGGACAATTGATGACTGAAACATGTTGCCTGGTCTAACGAGTCTCGTTTCAAATTGTACTGAGCGGATGGACGTGTACGGGTATGGAAACAGCCTCATGAGGCAATGGACAGTGCACGTCAGCAGGGAGCGTTCAAGCTGGTGAAGGCTCTGTAATGGTGTAGAGCGTGTGTAGTTGGAGTGATATGGGAGCCATGATACATTTAGATAAGACTGTGAGAGGTGACACGAACTTAAGCATCCTGTCTCATTTCCTGCAACCATTCGTGTCCGTTGTGCATTCCAACGGACTTGGACAATTCCAACAGGACAATGCGACACCCCACACGTTGAGAATTGCTACGAAGTGGCTCCATGAAGACTCTTCTGAGCTTGAACACTTCCGCTGGCCACCAATCTCGCCAGACATGAACGTTATTGAGCATATCTGGGATGCCTTGCAACTTGCTGTTCAGAAGAGATCTCCACCCCCTCGTACTCTTTCGGATTTATGGACAGCCCGATAGGATTTATGGTATCAGTGCCATCCAGCACTACTTCAGACATTAGTCGAGTCCTACCATGTCGTGTTGTGGAACTTCTGCGTGGTCACAGGGGCCCTACACAGTATTAGGCAGGTATACCAGTTTCTTTGCTTTTCAGTGTATTTGACCAATTTGTGCGCCACATTTTAGTCAAAAAAGCAACGACTGTCCGGTGAGCGTCAGTTCCGATTGGTATTCGGCCATAAGTAAAAATTTCTTCATTGTAAGGATGTTGGATTCAGGGAAGACTGAGGTACTTCCGATCTCATTTCTATAGTAAGAACACTGACAGAAATATACTGGTAATATGGAAGAAATCTGATGACTGCATTTATGGACATTGAAGAAGCTTATGACAGTGTTCCTTGTAACGAGATATGGGAACATTTGGAAGATGTAAAGGTGCCAAGTACCTAACTGATAAAGTCAAGAAACTGTACCTGAAGTGTTACACTTGTGTGCAGATGTTAAAGGGTGACCAGCATGGCTTGAAATAAAGAGAGTTATCCAAGAACCAAGTGCCCTGGTCCCACTCCTGTTTGTAATAGTAATGGACAAGATCATAAAATGTATCAAGAAAACAAACATCGAACCAAATCCCCTTGCTTTTCTGATGATTTGATAGTATCGGGAGTGACAGAAGCTGAAGCACAGGAGAAACTTAATGATTAGAAGAACACATTCAAAAATTTCGGACTAAAAATAGGTAAAACTTAGGCAGTAGGAGTGACCTTCAACAGGCAAGGAACAACCTGAAATATATTTCTAGCAAGAGTCAAAGCATAATATGTTTTTCATTTTAAGTACCTAGGAAGCAAAATCTCGAACGAAAACACCATTAAGAAGGAAGTACTCAGCAGGACACAGAAACCCTCAGTTTTTTAAGTAAAATCAGAAATCATTTCTGGTACGATAAAATGCCACGAAAAGCAAAGCGACCATTTACCACACCAATTTCGTACCACTCCTTACATATGGTTTAGAAACCGGCACTCTAATAAACTAAGATCTCGGCACAATACAGGCAAGAGAAGTGAGATTCATTACAGCTATGAATCAAACAACTAGAAAGGACAAAATCAGGATTGAGGTGAATAGAAAAGCAAGTGGTATTAAAGTTCCTATTACCACTGTCATAAAGAAATGCAGGCTGTAGTTGTAGGTGCACACAATGAGAGTGAACAGCGAAAGACCTGTCAAAAATATTACAACCTAAACATCGTAGGAGACCATGAGGAAGGCCACGAAAGGTCCGGACAAAAACTATAACATCAGATGTGGAGGTGAAAGGACAAAAATTGGAAGTCGTCCAGGAATAGAAGATGTATGAAGACAGAAGGAGATGGTGAGCGCTTGTACACAACACCCGGGAAATTGGAGTCGGGAAATGATGATCATGCAGAACGATCTTGATGATGACGCCTACAGGTACATTGCAGTGTAAACGCTTTTTTTTGAGAAAGATGATGCTACGGCCCATGCGGTTCATAGTATAAAGACTACAGTGAGAAGCCACGTTCCACATCTATTACTCTCACGATTCAGTGATTATACTACGGCCCCTGATATTTTTGGGTGGGGATCTCAAGAACAAAGTTTTTGCACTCCAACTTCACAGAACTAATGAGTTCAAAGTCCAAATCTGGGAAAAGATAGAGACCAATCTTCCATAAATAACTGAAAACATGATGATGAGTTTCTGAGAAAATCGTGTGCAGTCCGTCGCCAATAATGGAAATCATTCGTGTGGTGTACTTTTTAAGAAATAACCTGGTATATGGCTTTGCAGTAATGGCTATGAGCGCAGAACAGTTATCTATAAGCAGTATTGGTGGAAAAATACACTAGACCTCGAAATATCCAAATGAATATGCATTGCTAACCATGGGCCACACTGCAGAATAACCTGCGGAAGAGACGGGAGGCTTCTATCGTTATTGACGATGACAGTACACAATCACGTCTCATTTTGCAATCGAAGAACAAAATCAAAATTTTTCGAGTACGATTTCCTACTGGGTACATCGACCGAAGCACATTTTCATAAGTGGTGCGGTTTTCGTCTATGTTATTACGCAGCTTAGCTAGAGACTAAGAGAGTTGCCGCACACACATTGAGTTCAGAATGAGAGAATATTCGTTGTTTGAGATTGCCACCTGTTTCCAGTGCATCGCTTGTTTGCATGCTTGCAGTCCTCTTGTGACACTAGGCGCCTCCTACATCAGTGTGTGGATATGGTTCCGTTGGCCATCGCTCGCTTTCAGCTTGGTTACCGACTTTGATCTATGTTTGATATCAGACGGCCAGCACGTGAGACGTTTATCAGACCAGGCCTCTGATAGTTCTACAGCCCAAGTGATGTATACAGTGGTGGCGCCTGCCTACGGCTACTTCGTTCGGCTCTTGACGGATTAACGTCGCATGCACTATAAGATAGATGGTTTAATGGTCGACAGCCAATGATGTTAATATTTCTCTTTGTTATATGAATCTTCTGGCATATTTATTGGTTTGAATTGATAGTAGTTGAGGTAAGAGCTGTCGTATGCATGGGTTAGACACCGGTCACATCAAATTCCATTTTCTCGCAAGCTTTTGCATAAGAAAGTTATTCCTATTAGTTTTCTGATTTTGCTTAGATCTAACAAAAGACTATGTAGGCTACATTAAATATAGATCAGTAAGTACTACACATTTTTGCGAAAATTACCGTTCCATGCTGGATATTTGAGGATAGCGTGTCGTTTCTAAAACAGTCTTTTTTATACAACAAATACTACACTATATCTACATCTACATGGACACGACTAGTGTTCAATTCACAATTAAATGCCTGGCTGGGAGTTCATCGAACCACTTTCAAGCTACTTCTCCACTTTCGAAGAGCACACAGGGAAAATAAACACTTAAATCTTTCCGTACGAATTCTGATTTCTCTTATTTCATTAGAATGATCAAGTCTACCTATGTAGGTGGGCATCAACAAGTAACTTGTGCTGTCGGAGGAGAAGGTTGGTGACTGAAATTTTGTGAGAAGATCCTGCAGCAACGAAAACGTCTTTATCTTAATGACTGACACCATAATCCTCTTATCATAACTGTGGCACTGTCTCCTGTATTTCGTGATAATACAAAACAAGCTGCCTTCTTTGAACTCCTTCGATGTCCTCCGTCAATCCTATCCGATACGCTTCCCACACCGCGCCACAGTGCTCCAGAAGAGAATGGGGAAGCGTGGTATAGGCAGTCTCCTTAGCAGACCTGTTGCAGCTTCTAATGTTGCAAATGAATCGTAGGCTTTGGTTCACTGTCCCCACAACATTATCTCTGTGATCGTTCCAATCTGTTATTTTTATCTCTAACCCCTATGTGTTTAGATGAATTCACAGCGTTTGGATTTGCGTGATTTTTGTATCTGTATTGATATTCTGTGTCAATTTATAGTATTGCTTATATATAATGTTGTATCTGTCATGGAAATTCTTTGACTATGTATACATTTTTCAGCTATGTGAAACTTTTGAACGATGTTATCTAAATTATGCTTGTGGGTTTAAGTAACTAATGGTATGGGTCTACTTTTGTTTGAATCTGGACATACGAGTGTGCACTTTAAGCCGAATTATGCAGTTTAGTACGGTTTACGAAATTCCGATGCTGTCGGAGTATTCTCTGATGTCCAGTTTCTTTTATGACATAATGTAAGATCTCTTATAATGCTATATACGTATGAGCATATGTATATGTTCTCTTGAAGATGACTAAACAGGCAAATTTTGTCAGTAGTATTGAATAAAGTGTTTTGTTTCAAATGTGTTGACAGGTGTAGCAGAATTTTACAAACCTACCTTCCATGACACACAATCTTTTTCGATCACAAGACATGTTTCAACATTTACAATGGAAAATTGTACTGAAATGCAGGAGGATCTGCTGCGAATTGACGCATGGTGCAGGGAATGGCAATTGAATCTCAACGTAGACAAGTGTAATGTGCTGCGAATGCATAGAAAGATAGATCCCTTATCGTTTACCTACAAAATAGCAGGTCAGCAACATTAAGCAGTTAATTCTATAAATTATGTGGGAGTACGCATTAGGAATGATAAGATTGAATTATCATACAGAGTTGATGGTCGGTAAAGCAGATGCCCGAATGAGATTCATTGGAAGAATCCTAAGGAAATGCAAACCGAAAACAAAGGAAGTAGGTTACAGTATGCTTGTTCGCCCACTGCTTGAATACTGCTCAGCAGTGTGGGATCCGTACCACATAGGGTTGATAGAAGAGATAGAGAAGATCTAACGGAGAGCAGCGCGCTTCGTTACAGGATCATTTAGTAGTCGCGAAAGCGTTACGGAGATGATAGATAAACTCCAGTGGAAGACTCTACAGGAGAGACGCTCAGTAGCTCGGTACGGGCTTTTGTTAAAGTTTCGAGAACATACCTTCACCGAAGAGTCAAGCAGTATATTGCTCCCTCCTACGTATATCTCGCGAAGAGACCATGAGGATAAAATCAAAGGGATTAGAGCCCACACAGAGGCATACCGATAATCCTTCTTTCCACGGACAATACGAGACTCGGATAGAAGGGAGAACCAATAGAGGTACTCAGGGCACCCTCCGAGATACACCGTCAGGTGGCTTGCGGAGTGTGGATGTAGATGTAGATGTACTGTAAATAACTTGGTCCTAGTTATGGAACATAGGGCAGAATGAAAAACATGGGGGGAAACCCCGCAGTTACGGAAGTAGCCTGGGGGAGTGTTAAAGCTGTGGTTGGCGTGCAAGTGGCAACTTGTCTTTTGTGACAGGTAAGGAGTCTGGGCTGAGCAGTGCTGTGGTTAACACCTCGATGACAGTAGCGAATCATCATGGCTCATATTCCTGGCGTTTTGACGCCTGTGATATCATTGTCATGGCACGGTTTTTGGCCCTGTAAATATAATTAATAAGTCACAGCTGCAAAATACTAACGCAAATTCTTTAGAGACGAATGGAAAAACTTGTATAAGCTGACCTCGGGGAAGATCAGTTTGGATTTCGTAGAAATGTTGGGACACGTGAGGCAATACTGACCCTACGACACATCTTAGAAGAAACATTAAGGAAAGGCAAACCAACGTTTCTAGCATTTGTAGACTTAAAGAAAGCTTTTGACAATGTTGACTGGAATACTCTCTTTCAAATTCTAAAGGTGGCAGGGGTAAAATACAGGGAGCGAAAGGCTATTTCCAATTTGTACAAAAACCGGATGGCACTTATAGTAGTCGAAGAGCATGAAAGGGAAGCAGTTGTTGGGAAGGGAGTAAGACAGGGTTGTAGCCTTTCCCCGATGTTATTCAATCTGTATATTGAGCAAGCACTAAAGGAAACAAAAGAAAAGTTCGGAGTAGGTATTAAAATCCAGGAAGAAGAAATAAAAACTTTGAGGTTCGCCGATGACATTGTAATTCTGTCAGAGACAGCAAAGGACTTGAAAGAGCAATTGAACGGAATGGACAGTGTCTTGAAAGGAGAGTATAAGATGAACATCAAAAAAAGCAAAACGAGGATAATTGAATGTTGTCGAATTAAGTCGGGTGATGCTGAGGGAATTAGATTAGGAAATGAGACACTTAAAGTAGTAAACCAATTTTGCTATTTGGGGAGCAAACTAACTGATGATGGTCGAAGTAGAGAGGATATGAAATGTAGGCTGGCAATGGCAAGGAAAGCGTTTCTGAAGAAGAGAAATTTGTTAACATCGAATATAGATTTAAGTGCCAGGAAGTCGTTTCTGAAAGTATTTGTATCGAGTGTAGCCATGTATGGAAGTCAAACATGGACGATAAATAGTTTGGACAATAAGAGAAAAGGAACTTTCGAAATGTTGTGCTACAGAAGAATGTTGAAGAGTAGATGGGTAGATCAGATAACTAATGAGGAGGTGTTGAATAGAATTGCGGAGAAGAGAAGTTTGTGTCACAACTTGACTAGAAGAAGGGATCGGTTGGTAGGACATGTTCTGAGGCACGAAGGAATCACAAATTTAGCATTGGAGGGCAGCGTGGAGGGTTAAAATCGTAGAGGGAGACCAAGAGATGGATACACTAATCAGATTCAGAAGGATGTAGGTTGCAGAAGGTACTGGGAGATTAAGGAGCTTGCACGAGATAGAGTAGCATGGAGAGCTGCATCAAACCCGTCTCAGGATTGAAGACCACAACAGCAACAACAACGATATAATTTGACTCCAAGAAGATATTAACAGGGTGAGACTAACAGTATTGCTATAAATGTATCGACACCATGTTAATAGCCACTGCAAGCTACGCCACCAGTATCACCAGCCTTCCACTAAATTGTTTGTATTTGTTACTCTGTTAATGGATAGGGTATTTGTGAGATTTGGTTGATTTTATAATAATAATAATTGTGGTGTCATTAAAAAGTGTATCTTACACCCGTGTCTATCCCAAATCATAAACCTGGACAGGAATGCAATCCTCATGAATTTTATTCTGAGTGTCCTAATTTATTATGAGAAAGTGGTTGAAATCGAATTTAGTGTTGTGTTGCCATTTGCACAGCTAATTATACTTTTGAGTAGATCAAAAGAATGCTTATGAAAGCACGTTTGTTATTTAAAGGGTTATAGTTTGCTGTGCTTTAATTAATTCATAATTAATTATAAGAGTACTTACCATTTCTCATACATAATGGTGTAGTTTTGTTAATGAGCATGGTTCTTCAAACCATGAAAGTTTAAGCGTCCTCATGTGCTGAGATAGTTAGTTAATGAAGGAAAGCAAAGGCTCCTTCAGAGTAGTTAGATTTGAATTCCGTTCAGTTACATCAAACCGAGTTTAGGAAAAACTATTTACTGTGTTATCTATTTTAACGCAAGTTGGTTAATGCGTAGGTATAGAGACCATGTACTAACTATTGAAGTTTTAGAGTGTGATCATAGACAGACCACCTGATTTCAATCAGAATCATTTCATGCTCTCTTCCCTGTTTAATATTTCTACTAGTTTCGTGTGTGTTGGTAATTGGTTCTACAAACTGTTGCATCTAGTTCATTTAAGGTACGTCTTGTTGACAGGGATATGTTACTGTTTACTTTCTCATTGGCCATTTGTTTGTCTGATTTATTAGTTAGTAGCACATTTATCTGCAAGGACACGTTACCCTGTTGTAGTGTGAACAGATATAAGGAAAGAGTTCAGTGTGGGTGTCAAGGAAGGTTAGGTTAGCCTTAGTACTGCCTTCCGCTGCATTACGTTGCTTGACACAACACTGCCTGATTAGGCTGACGACCGATCTTAACATGTAATGTTAGAACTTACTTTTGTGCTGTGAGAACGTCTGTTTCCTGATCCACTGGTTTACTGTTAGTTATACGCTGCTGAAGTGTTGCGGAAATGATTCCCAGTTTTACTGTCTATTTCCATTAGATTAACTCACGGTCACAACTACTTAAAAATTTCTCGCAGAGGTATAACGTTAGCATCGAATGCCGTACAACGTGGTCGGCGGTACCGTTACAATCTTGTTACTTTACGGGAATGTGAATGACAGCATCATCCTCAAACAATCCAAGAGGTCTGGTCAGAATTTCTCCTAAATCGTTTATATAGATCAGGAACAGCAGAGGGCCTGTAACACTACCTTGGCGAACACATAATCATTTCTGCTTTACTCACTGAGTTATCGTCAGCTACTACGAACTGTGACCATTCTGGCAGGAAATCACGAATCCAGTCGCACAACTGAGACGATACTCCTTTAGAAGCAATCTGATTGAAAGTCGCTTCCGAGGAACGGTGTCAAAAGCCTTCTGGGAATCTAGAAATATGGAATCAATCTGTCATCCCCTGTTGTAGCAGTCACTACTTCATGCAACTAAGGAGCTCGTAGGGTTTCAGAAGAACGACATTTTCTTAATCCGTGTTGACTCTTTGTCAATAAATCTATTTTTTCGACGTAATATATTATGTTCGAAAACAGTATGTGTTCCACAATCCTACTGGAAATTGACATTAGTGATATGGATCTGCAGTTCAGCGGATTACTCCTGTTTCTTTTCATGAATGTTGTTGTGACCTGTGCAACTTTCCAGTCTTTAGATACGAATCTTTCGTAGTGAGAGGTTGTAAGTGACTCCTAAGTATGGAGCTATTGCATTGGCGTACTCTGAAAGGAAACTAACTGGTATACAATATACCGTAGGCCTTGACTTTCTTAAGTGATTTAAGCTGCTTCGCATCACCGAAGATATCTACACCTAAGTTACTCAATTTGGGAGTTATTCTTAATTCAGTTCTGGAATATCTATATCGTCTACTTTGGTGAAGGAATTCCGGAAAACAGTTTTTAGTAAATCTGCTTTAGTGACACTACCATCAGTACCATTACCATTGCTGTCGCATAGCGAATGTATTGATTGTGTCTTGCCGTTGGTGCACTTTATCTACGAGCAGAATCTCTTTGGTTTTTCTGCCAGAATTCTAGACAGATTTTTTTGTGGAAACTGTTAAAAACATTTCCAACTGAATTGCGCGCTAAGTTGCGAACTTCAGTAAACATCGCCAATCTAGGAGATTTTGTACTCTTTTAAGTATGACATGTTTTCTTCCCGTGCGTAAGCAACAATGATCTGACTTGTTTTGCTTGCCATGGTGGATCTGTACACAGTGGCGGATTTAAAAATTTTGCGCCACGAGGCACACCATATTATATGCGCCCCCCACCCCCCTCCCCCAAAAAAACATGTTTTAGATTATACTACTACCCGACCACTTCACAGTTGCCGTTTTCGGTGGAAGCGGTGTGAGCTGTTTCCGTACTGTGCTATTCTTTGTTCTGAAGAACGGGTCAGCGATCTTGTCACGCTCGCTCAAAATATAATATAATTCCTGAACTGTACTTGGTGCACGGCAGCGGATGAAACAAACTTAAAACTGCATTGTATTAACACATTCTTCTGTTCAAAGACAAAAGAAACGAACACAAGGAAAATAAGTTTTCTTTTATGGCCTAACAATTCAACAGAGCGTGTAGGAGATAACAGATTTTTGTTATACATTCACTTTTAATATGTTCTCTTGCACGAAACCGTTGAAAATGAAAATAAAGAAACTTGTGTTTCGATCTAAAAACTGAAGAGAACGTGTCATACACTAGAAATTAATACGTACTTTTACAGAGATGCGTTCAAAATTAAAATTAATCTGTCGTTTTACGATCTAATAACTTGAATGTGCAGCAGATAAATGAAAAACCCGGTGGGTATTAATACGTGAAACCATAGGAATGCGTAAGAAATGAACATGAAAGAGATTTGGGTGCACGAACTAATAACTAAATACAGACGAACAGAAGACCTGGATTTTCTATTGCATAATTTTACAGACTATTGTGGAAGAATCAAATAAATTTTACAATTTAATAATTGACGTGTAAAGCATTTGGTTGTGTGTACATAGATGCTGCATAATAAGTGAATACAATACATTTAATCCATGTAAGTGCTGAATAGTTTTGTAATGCATCTACTGCTCTCACCATAGCTCTTTCTAATGGTTTTAGCATAGTTTTTACGTAATTATCGACAGAACTGAACTACATTATTTATTAACACTTTCTCATCTGAGCATACTCGCCGATAACGTATACTTCAGTGATAACTACACATTTCAGCAGACGCCAAGAATACGCATTACTTTTAATATGCTACAGTATCAGTACGAAGTGCATTCAAGTTCTAAGGCCTCCGACTTTTTTTCTAATTAACTACTCACACGAAATCGATGAAACTGGCGTTACTTCTCGACGTAATCGCCCTGCAGACGTACACATTTTTCACAACGCTGACGCCATGATTCCATGGCAGCGGCGAAGGCTTCTTTAGGAGTCTGTTTTCACCACTGGAAAATCGCTGATGAGGTAATAGCAGCACGGCTGGTGAATGTGCGGTCACGGAGAGTGAATTTCATTGTTGGAAAAAGCCAAAAGTCACTAGGAGCCAGGTCAGGTGAGTAGGGAGCATGAGGAATCACTTCAAAGTTGTTATCACAAGAAACTGTTGCGTAACGTTAGCTCGATATGCGGGTGCGTTGTCTTGGTGAAACAGCACACGCGCAGCCCTTCCCGGACGTTTTTGTGGCAGTGCAGGAAGGAATTTGTTCTTAAAAACATTTTCGTAGGATGCACCGGTTACCGTAGTGACCTTTGGAACGCAATGGGTAAAAATTACGCCCTCGTTGTCCTAGAACAGGGACACCATCATTTTTTCAGCACTGGCGGTTACCCGAAATTTTTTTGGTGGCGGTGATTCTGTGTACTTCCATTGAGCTGACTGGCCCTTTGTTTCTGGATTGAAAAATTGCATCCACGTCTCATCCATTGTCACAACCGACGAAAAGAAAGTCCCATTCATGCTGTCGTTGCGCGTCAACATTACTTGGCAACATGCTACACGGGCAGCCATGTGGTGGTCCGTCAGCATTCGTGGCACCCACCTGGATAACACTTTTCGCGTTTTCAGGTCGTCATGCAGGATTGTGTGCACAGAACCCACAGAAATGCCAACTCTTGAGGCGACCTGTGTAACAGTCATTCGGCGATCCCACAAAACAATTCTCTCCACTTTCTCGATCATGTCGTCAGACCGGCTTGTGCGAGCCCGAGGTTGTTTCGGTTTGTTGTCACACGATGTTCTGCCTTCATTAAACTGTCGCACCCACGAACACACTTTCCACACATCCATAACTCCATCACTACATGTCTCCTTCAACTGTCGATGAATTTTAATTGGTTTCACACCATGCAAATTCAGAAATGAATGATTGCACGCTGTTCAAGTAAGGAAAACGTGCCATTTTAAGTATTTAAAACAGTTCTCATTTTCGCCGCTGGCGGTAAAATTCCATCTGACGTACGGTGCTGCCATCTCTGGGACGTATTGACAATGAACGAGGCCTCATTTTAAAACAATGCGCATCTTTCTATCTCTTTTCAGTCTGGAGAAAAAAAATCAGAGGCCTTAGAACTTGAATGCGTCTCGTATAACTTGACTGTACAGCGCCTCGCGGCCTGGGTGATTCGAGTATTGTCTAGTATTGTCGGGCGCCTTCGGTCACGTCTGCACTTATACGAGGTTTATTTCAGCGTTCTGTCATCAGCAGTTGTAAAATAAGCAGGTAATACGTAGTTTGTAAATCCAATGAATGTGTTCTAAGTTATAATAAAAATCACATTATAATCTTAAATTTTTAAAAGTAGTATGAATAAGTAAAGAAACTCACCAGTCAGCAAAGTCTGCGTCTGGCTTTGACGGCAGAAAATTCGGTCATATCTTTATAGTTCAGACGGTTATCCGATAGGAGGTCGGCTGCGATGTGAAGAATGGACAAGGCGTTAAATCTCTCCTCAGACAATGTAGAACGTAGTTACGTTTTCAGTCTTTTAAGAGCCGGAAACGAGCTTTTTGCTGAACAATTTGTAAGTGCCACACATAGAAATATTCTAAGAGCAACATTCGGAAACACGAACTGTAACCTCTCTTTTAGTAAAAATTTACTCATTCTGACTGATATATCACTAATCGCAGAAGATTTCAAAGTTCCGCAAAATGCACACATTCACTAGGGAATGAAGGCTCTAAATCTGTGTCATATGACCCCTGAATTTTTCCTGCACGCTCAGCAATACCGTCAGATGAATTATTCTTAAGGTTACTGAAAACTGTGAATGAGTCCAACAGTATTCTATAGCTTTCCTTCCTCCTCACTAATTCGGCGTACAAGCTGTCGACTCTAAATTTTTCCCTTCCACCCAGAAAAGCTTCTTCAGAGTCCGATTCTTCGTCATTATGAAGTTTGCGTTTCCGTGATCTTTTATAGATGCATTCATAGTCTATATTAGTTACAATCTCCATTGATTTACTTTCATACAAGGCGAACATGCCACGAATAGTCACAACAAATCCTGCAAGTGATACATATAATTCATGCACTATTTTAGTATCAATATTTGCACTTTACAGTTTCAGATTTACATTATTAAATCTCTGGAGTATGTCTTTCCAAACTGTCATCATGAATACTGTTTCTAGATTGCTGAATTTACTCAATAAAGCTGAAGCCTCTTTTCGCACAAGTGGTTTTTCAAACATTTTATTAGCATTATGTGTGAGGGCATTGATAACGCCCTCCCAGTTTTCATATAGACTTACACACGCTTTCTCTCTTGCTGACCAATGTGTTTTTGATAAACTCTTTACCGTTTTGATTACTGATTTCATGAAAGAAAGGAGTTTATCCCAGCACTGTGTAGAAGTAGAGAAAAAATTGTAAAGATTTTGCAGTACATTGAAAAATTAACATGCTTTCCGACATCAGCTTGCCGCACTAGTGCTGACTGAATTCAGAGACTGTGCTGCACAAGGCACATAACGCACTTCCAGATTTCGTTCTTTACTGTGTGCCTGCAAACCAGTGTAGGTTCCTGACATATTGCTTCTTTTGTCATGTAACTGGCCTCTACACTCAGTAACATTAATGGAATTTTTAGACAGGACTTTTAGTACGGCAACAGCTAAGTCAGCTTCTGTCCGGGGTTCGGTGAAAACGGATGGAAACGAACAGGTACACCATTCTCGTTCACATATCTTAATATGAAAGATAATCAACCACAATGTGAAATGTCCACAGTAGAATCTGCTATTATAGAGAAATATTAGGCCTGTTTTAATTCACATATGAGAATTCTTTATATTCGTTCAGAAAGAAGTTCTATTATTTCATCACAGACTTTTGAAGAAAGATAACTTGCATGTCCCTGCCCTAGATTTCCAAATCGTTCAATGTGCCCTGCGAGATAAGGAACAACACGGCTATAAGTTCAAGCGACATCATAAATTGACCATTATGTAATGAATGGGATCTTTCAACGCGTCCACGTTGGGGAAGTCCACGACTTGTTAGCTTCTTCACTACTGCAAACACCCTTTTCAACACACTGTGCCAGTACATTTTTTCTGTCTCAACATATGACTCGAAATGGTTATCTGTTATTTCAAGTGACTTTCTTCGTGTTAAGAGTGATAACTCAGAATTTTTTGTGTTCAATTGAATTCTCATGATGAGTTAAAATATTAGAAATATTTTTCCAATCTGCATTACTACTGGTAGCAATCGCGGCCTTACCTCCGAACAATTTACATGGTGTACAAAAAACAGCACCGGTGCTACAGGAGTGTACTAGAAAATCACGCGAAGTTGATTCACAGTTTAAAAGTTTACGGTAAAATACATTTTTATTTAAATATCTGGTTTTATCGCCTATTTGTCTTCTCGAATTAGAGGAATCACCATTACAATGTTGAATAATGCCACGTTGTAAGTGAAAGTCGATTGTTGATTGACACCATTCTGCAGAATCATCACTAACGAGGTTATTTCTTTGTAATGTCTGACTTGCTTTCCTTCATTTTTAACTTTTGTTTCGTCCCTATTTACTTCTTTTACAACAGGTGCAGTGCCAGAAATATCATCCGTACTACTTGAAGTCGACTGAGCCACATATTTTGCGAAAAATGTATTTACTGTGCCAAGTGTTTTTAGATCATTGGCTTCTCGTTCTCGCCTGTCCTTCGATAATTTCCGAAATTCCACCCTACCTAACTTTTCACATTTGCTTTTTGCACAGTTATTCATATCCAGGCACTTACAAAATTGTCAACCAAGAGTCAAAACAAAAGAAAAAACTTGTAAAAGGAAAGAAAGAAAGATTGTATCCAGTTTCAATCGTATTACACCGTACATGAGCACAAAGCTTTTTACTTTAAACACGGCACACGAGTACAAAGATATTTCCTTTAAACACGGGGCGATGAACTGACCAACTCGGATCACCCGACGTAGCTGTGCTATGAAAGAACGACAATGCACAATAATTTCATTTCACTGTCGCTTGTTTCTGTGTTGTCAGTTAACGGCAGAAGCACACCTGCCTGCTGGAATTCGTCTCGTAAAGAGTGTTTCCCGCGTCGCCTGAATTTTAGGTGGGACACAAAATTGTTCTGAATATTCTTGACACTGTCTTTGTAATTTAAAAAGCAAATAACTTTTTCGATTTCTTGCAGAGAAGTGTGCTGGATCGACTCTTATACCACTTATTCTTATAATAATTTAGCGGTTTCTGAAGGCGGAGAAGATCAAAGTTTAAGTAGCCTTGTTAGCAGTTGATGTGATATGTTGTCATTTGCGTTAACACCGCTGTTATTCCTACATGCAAATGCACCTTTTGTTCCAACATAAAATAAAAATAACTTTTCCTCGAAGAAAAAAGCTTAGTTAAGAAGTTTAGTATAAAATTTTCAATGCTACGTACTATTCGTTTACACGAAGTGGGTAGTTTTATATCATACAAGCTGCAGCACTATAAATGAGACAAACGGATGTTGGTTTCTTCTTTTTTTCGCCAAAAAAGTAACTAAGTAAATAAAGAAATAAAACTTTTAAACTGTTGTGAAGTGTATTTCACACATTATTAGATATTCAGCTGATGTTCTTTTCGTATAAACATGTTTTTAAAAAATATAAAACATTCCCTGTATCAATATGTTTTGTTAAACGGGTGTCATTAAATCAAAGCTCAGATATTGAAGAGCACAGAGCTTTCACATTAATTATAGTAATGGAGGGTTGACTTGATACTTTCGAATAATTTCTACAAGAAATTTTATACGGAGTCGGGTTTTACATACTGCGCCCGACGCATGTTATAGTATTTAAGAAACTGCTGATTGGTTTATCACAGATTTTCAGGGGTCCTGGTATTTTCACGGGGAAGAAATGGCAGGGTTAAGTAGAAGCCGACAACATTCTCGAAATAGTAACCTTTCAAAAATTCTACTGTAGATTGCCGTCCTGACAGCTTACTTCAAAATATTTTGAACAATAAAGAAGATGATACTAGAGAGAAACACTGTGTTAAATTTCCATTCAGTCACCAAGTAAGCTATGTATATTTCCAAGCTTGTTTTGTCGAATTTCGTTCTTAAGGCTTATTTAAACTAGCAAGCTGTTCAACAGTATTACAAATTTTTCTCGTTTTTAAGCGCAGTTATTTTAAAAAGTAAAAGGCTAAAATGAGTACAGAGTAAAAAATGCCGCCCCCTTAAGGAGCCGCCCCTAGGCCCGTGCCTATATGTAAATCCGTCACTGTCTGTACCCCTCTTGTTAATGTGTTTGGTATTTACCTCTCAATTAGTGTAGGTACTATTTCTTTGAATTGTAACCACATCTCTGCTACGCTTACTTAGCCAGTATGGAAGAAGTTGAGTCTGTCTCTTTTGCGTTGCTTTTGGTGGATTTAGATGTTGTGGTATTCTGTCTTGCACTACGACCTTGCAGTCAATAATCCCTATACCTGTCACTATGCTCCTTATTTTCGCAGGTTTATTTGTTGCTAAGAGGGCACGTATGTTTTGGAAGCCATTTACACTTTGGGACGGCTCCTGAACTAACTTTTCAAAATATATTGCGGAGGAAATGTTCTGTACGATTTCGGATTACGTTTTATGCCCACCACCGATTTAAAACATGTATTTTCGCCAAAATATCAAGGGTAGACTGTGTCAGTGGGGTACCTACCTGAAATGTTTAGCACGTATGTCATCTGTTTCGGAGGGTCTTGTAAAAGGAATTAATTACTAATTTATTCTGGTTTTCCAAGTATAGCTTCTACCCACGCTAACTAACAGGAACTATCTACTTCAACTTTACTATTAGGTAAACCACTTCTGACAGTAATAAAAATTCCACCACCAACAGTATTTAATATATTATTTCGGGAAACCGTCAGATCCTTTATAAGAATTTCGTTTGAATTTACCTCAGGCTTTAACAAGCTTTCAGTATCTTTAACGATTTGAACTTCAGTACTTTCTCTCGGCGCTAGGCGCTCTGATTCCTTCCCAAGATAGCCACGACAGTTTACGTCTAAAGTAATGATTGTTGCTGTGGCTACGCTCTTCCTGTGACTGTTCTTCAATCTTCGAGGCTGTGGCCAATTCTGTACATTCCTAAGATCCTCTAACCTAAAAGCAGCCTAGCCCCCTCCCCTCTACAAAAACAATAAAACAATTATCTTTATACGGTCGTATGTGCCGAAATGGGAGATACTAAGGCGCCCGTGTGTTAAAGTGAGGATCTACATATATTTGGTTGAAGTTCTTGCATGGTGGTTATATGAAAACTCAAACACCATCAACAGTGATTTCTGCAGATCGGTCTAAATCATACTGTGAATCGGCGCTCTCGCTGTCATGTAAAGTGAACAACGTATCACATGAATAGGGTCATAATCAAGGGCAGGAGGTGGTGTAACTTGCAAGATGAGTCCTGCAGGTACGAAGCTACGACCTTTATCGGACGACCCGACGTGAGTTACGACGTTACAACCATCTCGGGCGAGCAAAACCAACTACGGCGACACCGACACATTGCTGAAGGCAATTCACGACCTAAAATATTATTAGCATGGCATGCTTCATGTCAGTAGAGTGGCTGTCGTTCACCGTTGCTTTGAAATTAAAAGCTCTAACATTCTAATTTCTAACAACTCAATCTCTAATATCTAACAGTAGAAGCCCAAATCGCTAACAATTGGACACTAATGTGGGTTACACCAAAGAGTTTAAATTTCAAACCAACTGTTTGTTAAAGAAAAATGACCACATAAGAATGGCTGCCTCACATACACCTACACTGTAAAATGATACTTCAGTTGAACAGTAATCAAATAAGCAGTGAAGAAACCCGATATATAAAAGGAAATATCCTGACTGATGATCTCCATCGTCTTCCATCCAAAACTGCGAAGGATCTTATACTGTAGAGTGTAAACATAGCTTAAGAACACATTTTTCGAAATTGCACCCCTAGTGGGGTGAAATACGA
The DNA here is from genome assembly GCF_023897955.1 of Schistocerca gregaria. Taxonomy (NCBI): domain Eukaryota; kingdom Metazoa; phylum Arthropoda; class Insecta; order Orthoptera; family Acrididae; genus Schistocerca; species Schistocerca gregaria. The sequence continues at coordinate 726,084,206 of NC_064923.1, forward strand.
GATGAAAGCTTTTTGAAAAAATGCCGATATTAAGGCAAATTTGAAACTACAACTAAAAAAAAGTAGTATTTGGTTTCTCGATCAGAAATAGAATAATACGTGTTTCAGCATATTTGGATATTTGATCGCTAAGACGTCAAATAGTGGGTGAATGTTTTAAAATTAATCGTTATTAAAGAACTACTAGTTCTTTTCTGAAGATATATAGATGTAAATTGGTTTTGACTTCTCGGTTAGAAATTAAAAAAGAAAGTGTTTCAGTGATTTTAGAAATTCAATCCTTAGCGAGGTGAAATAGGGGATGTATAGACAAAGAAAGGGAACCTTAATAAAATAATTTTTCAGTAGGCCTAATAAATGAAACATTCTGGCAGATTAAAACTTCGTGCCTGGCGCAAATTCAAACTAGGGACCCTTACTTTTCGCGGGCAGTTGCTCTGCCAGCTGGGCTACACAAGTACTACGAGGGCCCGTCTTCCCAGCCTTGCTTCTGCAGCATCTCATCCTAAATTCATGGAAGTTCTCCTATGAAACGTGTGGATTGTCGGTCGTACTTGGGTAGACCAGTTGGTAAAGCAGTTGCCCGCGAAAGGCAGAAGTCCTTGGTTCGAGTTTTAATCTCTCAGGATGTTTCATAACAGCGCACACTCCGCTGCGAGGGAAAAAATTCGCTCTTGCCTAATACACGTTTATAAAATTATATTTTTGTAATTACTATGTAAACTAATCATAATTGATGACAAAATACATATTATGGTCAAATTCGATTCCATGCACAGGAATATCCGTTTGGGATGAACGAATTCAGTGCCGACTGTAGGACCGATGCTAATAACTACAGAAGCACTTACCCGACTTGTCCGTCTTTTTTTTATAACTCGCTATATGAAATTAAATTAAATCTCCTGCAACACTTTAATTATGCAAATATGGCAGCTATGTAAAGGGTAATTAACTCGTTAATAGCGTGTAGATTTATACATGAGCAATGGGCATAACATGGAAATTGGATTAAATGTGTGCAGAACATACGGTCTACGAGGGAGGACCAGTTTGAGCAAAGCTAGTATAATCATATAGTGTACGAACAGAGCATTTAAATAGAGCATCATGTAAGAATAAAGTTCATACAACAGTAAATTAACTTTCGAAAATCATCACCAAATTTTTAAAGTTCATCATAGCAAAAATTCCACTAATAGTCGCTACGAAAACCAAAGTGCGTTAATCAAATGTCCAAATGTGTGGGAATTCCTAAGGGACCAAATTTCTGAGGTCACCGGTCCCTAGACTTACACACTAGTTAAACTAACTTGAACTAACTTATGCTAACAACAACAACAACAACAATACACACACTCATGTCCGAGGGAGGACTCTAACCTCCGGTGGGAGGGGCCGCGCAATCCGTGACACGGCGCCTCAAACCGCGCGGCCTTGATCATTGCTGTCGCGACTGATGTGTACACTGCTATAAACAAAAGCAGCCCTTAAACTGCTTAAATTACGTTAAAGTTCGCGAAGTCATACAGAACAGTCACCGAAACTCACACGAATATTTTGAAGTCCCGTCAGAATTTAAACTCCAGAACTCTCTCGAAATTATGCTACGACCCGTGAAATATCTAACGAGAGACACTTTTGACCTCAAACGCTCGAAACTGCACGAAACCATGATTAGAGCAACACTCGATCATAAAAGAAAACAGTGGTCTGTGTCATTTCCATGCAGAACGTTCCATTCCACCGCATGTGACATTTTAATTAGAGAGAAACAAAATATACGTACTTTAGTGGCATCAGTGTATAGTTACATTTTCAGTCAACAGTGCAAAAAACCATCTGCTTAAAGTAGTTACAATAACACAGAACACACATATCCTACACACCTTATATTGCTTATGTAAGGTCTAATAGCGCAGCTGCGGTATTTAGATGAAGTGATTAAAACAAAGTGGAGCACACTTTGCGCACCTCACTAAAACTACGTTTTCACATTCAAAATCACTTCCGCAATGAAGTAGTCGAATATCAAAAACAATACTACTTACGCTTTCAAATAATGATATGGGGCATTCTATAGCTCTAATCTGCCTTTCGCTAAGCATATTGCAACAGAGGCGTATACAAAAAATTAATTGTAAATCACAGAGTGAAGTTTTATGATGAAATGACGATCATGTACCTATTCTTGTGGTTTGGTGCACTGTAGTCTTACCAAATTAGAAATCCTTCTGATATAGAGCTTATATTGCCGTGGGAAGTAAACATCCAGGGGTTGTTATTTTAGATGGAAATATCTTCAGTATAAGATCTTTGCTTTTGAAAATTGCGTCTAGAGGGTACGCTCTGTATGCCTCACCAGGAATCACTCAGCATTAGGCTCTTTTCACTTGTTACAAGTTCGCCAAGGACTGAAGTTAGAAAACGTTTTATGGGTTTTTTAGCCGTTTTTCCACTTCTTTTTGCCTCCATAGGAATATTTTCTGAGCAAGTTGTTTCAAGTTTCCTTGAAATATTTGGGTCGAAAGTACCTTGTGGCTCCTGAAAACAGATGTAGAACTTACCTGCTGGTCTGTCGTTAATGCCACATCAGTTGTGTAGCTGTGGGTAGAGCTACGGAGAGAATACTACACCCTAGCTGTAGTTCGCTCCTCTGTGTTGATAAGCGAGACAGTTCATACTGGAAATGAATGAAGTCACTATGCCAAATATTTCTTTTCTCCACACCCTGTTCTGTCATTAACTGTTGAGCCTTCTGACATATACTATTATCGTCTTCTATGCCCTTACGTGTGAGAAATGTAATATGCCTGGATGAAATGTCTTATTCAGCCTTAAGATTTGCAGATGCCAAGAGTGAACTGCATATCAATAACACATTGCTCTACAAAATCGCCACATTGAATGCCTGTTTCCTTTGTTACGATATCCTGCTCGGCTTTTCGCAGTTAATATGCAATTTGATTTACTGTTAATACACTTACAGTGCCACATTAGTTTTCTATAGCAATTGAAGCCACGAGTGTAATATTATTGGCAAATGTTCTCTAGTACGGTGTCGGTAACATCTCCCAATGCTCTAGGTCTCTACTGTTTGGATGGAGATAGTCCGTACTCACTTTGACTGGGCGATTCCTGTTGCTCTGGACGCTAACGTCGTGTATTGCTTGAACAGCGGCCCTCAGGTTCAGGTTCTTCTAGTCCTTCAAAATCGGTATATCTATCCATCCTAACGTCATGTATTTCTGTGTCACCTCCATTATATTTCAGAATTATTATGTTATATCAACGAACTCTCTATCTTTGACTCCAATTTCATTTTCATATTCACCAGGTCACAACTTTGTACCTAAAATTTGGACTACTTTCGTAGCATTAATTCTCTCCATTATATCACTGCACACAGTTCACACAGAAACCCTCATGCCAACACTACAAGAGACACACTCGTACAGCAGCTATACCATTCATGCCACTCGAGCATTTGTTGCTGCAGGCAACGTCTGATGGTACTAGCAGATAACCAGACCATTGTTGTTTTTCTGATCGAGATGATCAAAGGCGTCCCGTGTAGTTATTCAACTCTCAGGCTCAAGAAATTTTCTAAGTCCAACATTAACCCAAGACTGGTCGTACTCACCAACCTACCAATCTCAGTCGTAACCGGAAAAAAAACGAAGAAAAGCCCAAAAGCTCTCACGCTTGCTTCTGCTCGTGGTTTCAGTGGCGTCATGACAGCCATATTTAACTTAATATTCAAATATAAAAGATGGAGTACATAGAGAAAAAACGCATGGTCAGTTTGCCACCTCTTATCTAAATATTTACATATTATTATCAAAGTTATGAGAGAATTTCATGAATGGTACCCTACATTCGGCACTGCAACGTGTTCACATACAATTGCAAACTACAGACACTTCTTAAAATATTAGAATAGTTGTTGGTCCGACACATGAATATTGGGTAATGGTCTGAGTTACTCATGCTGATTTCATGCGTTTATGTATATAGAATTCGTAGTAAATGCACAATTTACATATAAATTTGGCAAACAGTTAATAATTGATTTTGCACATACCTTATTGTAAAAGTACTGTCGCACAAGGAATGTCTCCTAATTGTTTGTGTGGCCCTAACAAGATGTGAACCCGTTTGCGTTGACGGTGGCGTACCGAGCGGCAAAAGTATTGTCGAACAGTGGTTATGGTTTGCAGTGTCGATCACACGGAGGCAGGAGTAACGGTACTGCACGACATCGAATTAAGCATACTATTACAACTTCACGTATTTAGTGTATTTGAATAGTAATTGCTACGTGAGGAAATTCTTTGATGAAAACATCCTGCCTTCCATCAGAGAAATACCATATTTCAATATAATAGTGGTTGTTGACATATGACGAGGACTCCACAAGATTTCTTTGAGGAGGAACTGATTCGTATTTTGAACGTTCACCTGCTATGACATTCATCATACGTATACGTCTGTGATGTGGTCTATTTTAAAGTCTTCAGAATTCACCGTCACTCATACGACTCATGCGGAAGGTAATTGGTAAGAAAAGTATCTCAGCCTGTATTTGTTCCACATAATGATGTTTGAAACTATAATTTCAGTACAAGTGGCAACAAAACCGTAGTGCATTCTCGAGATAACAGATTAAACATAATTGTGTATAGTATATATATTTTCCAGCAATAAATGTCTCAAACAAGAAATACAAATATTGGAATTAAGAAATATATTCACCTTTGTAGATCTATCGCTCGAAACAAATGGTTCTTCCGACAACTACCAGGTGACTGTTTATTCACAGTGCGCTTAGCTTAAAAAGGCAATTTTTCCATAGAGACGGTGAATAAGCGAAACAAAATGTCAAATGTGCAATACCACATTGTATCTTCACATGAGACAATCGAAATCGACAAGAAACGAGCGGTCATCACCAACCAAAATACAGCCTGCACCACCGAACTATGACACTGGAAGATTTTTGCTGTTAGGTACCCTTCATGCAGCATATTCGTCAACGTGTCGATAGGCATTTGTTTCCCTTAATGAACTGTAGTGAGTTATTTGAATTCTGAGGTAGGTCATCTCTGGCCGTCGACCATATGTTACGTGCTGTAGCAGTAAACTGGGCATACATATGTTTTGTCTTCTAGTGTAACGTGGGAAGTATACTACGTAATCAAAAGTAGCCGGACACTTGCGTGAATATGACTTAAACGTCTGTGGCGCACTCCATTGGTAATACTGGAATTAAATATGGTATTGACCCATCCTTAGCCTCGAAAACAGCTTCCACTCTCGCAGGCACACGTTAAATCAGGTGCTGGAAAGTTTCCTGGGGAATAGCAGCCCATTCTTCACGGAGTGCTGCACTGAGGAAAGGTATCGATGTCAGTCGGTGAGGCCTGGCACGAAGTCGGCGTTCCAAAACATCCCAAAGGTGTTCTATAGGATTCGGGTCAGGACTCTGTGCAGGTCAGTCCATTACAGGGAGGTTATTGTCGTGTAACCACTACGCCACACGCCGTGCATTATAAATAGGTACTCGATCGTGTTGAAATACGAAGTAGCCATCCCCGAATTGCTCTTCAACAGTGGGAAGCAAGAAGGTGCTTAAAACATCAGTCTAGGTCTGTGCTGTAATTGTGCCACGCAAAACAACAAGGGGTGCAAGCCCCCTCCATGAAAAACACGAGCACACCATAACACCACCGCCTCCAAATTTTACTTTAGGCACTACACACGCTGGTAGATGACGTTCACCGGGCATTCACCATACCCACACCCTGACATCGGATCACCACATCGTGTACCGTGATTCGTCACTCCGCACAACGTTTTTCCACTGTTCAATCGTCCAATGTTTACGCTCCTTATACCAAGCGAGGCGTCGTTTGGCATTTACCGGCGGGAAGTGTGGCTTATGAGCAGCTGCTTGACCATGAAATTCCAGTTTTCTCACCTCCCACCTAACTGTCATAATACTTGCAGTGGATCATGATGCAGTTTGGAATTCCTGTGTGATGGTCTGGATAGATGCCTTACACACTACGACCCTCTTCAACAGTCAGCGGTGTCTGTTTCAGTCATCAGATGAGGTCGGCCTGTACGCATTTCTCTCTTCACGTTCCTATTTCAGTATCACCTCGGAAACAGTTGACCTAAGGATGTTTAAGACTGGGAAATCTGGCGTACAGATGTATGACACAAGTGACACCTAATCAGGTGACCCCTTTCGAAGTCCGTGGATTCCGCGGAGGGCCCCATTCTGCTCTCTCACGATGTCTAATGACTACAGAGGTCGCTGATATGGAGTACCTGTCAGTAGGTGGTAGCACAATGCAGATAGTATGAAAAACGTATGTTTTTGCGGGTGTCCGGATACTTTTGATAGCATAGTGTATATGAACTTTGTTCGCACATTCAACTTTTCACAAGACAAGACTTTAGTATTCTATTTTGTACAAGTCCTTCACTCGTCCATTGATATTCCAGACATTAATAGTAATAGTTGGTGCTTTTGTTTTGTCTATTGCATCCGGATGGTAACACCGGCCAACGAAAAATTTTTTTGAAAAACTTTATTAGGGGAAACCAAATTTGGCCTCAGTTTTTTTTTTATCACCTATAGTTTTCGAGCAATATGCTTTTTACTGAATAGTATAAAAATCCTATGTTATGTGGTAAACGGGGAAATTATTGAAACGCTTTGATACAACATAAGCATGATTTCTCTTTACAGTAAGCTACTTAAAACAATGATATGTGTTAATAAAGGTTTCACTTTGGTGTTCAGGCAGCCTTGGTAGCGTTTTTCCATCACTTTATTGTCCTGGTGAAAACGCTCTTCTTGCTCCTCACTAACATTCAATACCAAACTCATTCATCAGACCAGGAACGTCTGAGCAGTACACTAAATCACCTCCTTGTTGAAAAAACTAAGAGAATTCCTGCTGTCTTTCTGTACATGTATATGCTGGTTCCAACTGCCAGTAGATTTTTTCTTTTAATGTAGAGTCAAGAAATTCAGCTTTTTCTTTCGGTAAGCCCAGATCCCTAACCAAATCGTTAAGTTCGGTCTGAGTAAACAGTTTGGGCTCTTTCTGTATTACAATGGAATTGATCACCATCTGGTTCATATAAATCAGATTGTATATCAGAAAATATTTCTGTTCGAACAGAATTTAAATCATCTGGTGGTTCAGGAACCGGAAAATCTACATCCTGGCCTACTAGTCGGATGGTGGACGGAAGGTTAGGGTAGCTTATTACCTTATTGTTTTTCGAATTATGACCGGTAATATCAACACTGCAAAATTAGCAATCATCGGAATGATTTCTTGGGTCCTTCTGTATCACAGGAAAAGCAAATCTAAAGGCTTTTTTCTCTTTCTTACTATTTTCTCAAATCTTCAATACACAAATTACATACCTTACGTGGCGCCGAAGATTTATCTCGAACGCCAAGTTTAGATCCAAAGTATGATAGATAAACCTTTTTCACAATGTCTGCAATGTCTCTTTGGTGTTTTTTAATCCAAAATTCACCACAAATATAACAAAAACTGTCAGCAGAGTATTTACAACCACGATTAGACATTGTACTGAGCACATGTACAGGAAATGGGAAAGTGAGGTTAGGTTGACAGTAAACGAAACACACACAAAAAGAGAATCGACTTCTTTTTGAGAGCAAGTGTTTTTCAGCAATACTACCAACGTCATCTACATTCATTACACCTACGTTTTAAATTATTCTAAATACATAAAAGCTGTTGAATTGTTTAAAAAGTCGCTTAATTTAATAAATTTAACTATAAAATGTGAAGAAATGGTGGGTGATATGGTTTTTTAAGTATCATATTTGGATTTACCACCCTAGAAATTATAAGAATAAGGTATTTTCCGCAAGAAGGTTTTTCCGTCGTTGGCCTGTTAATGAAAAGGCAAATGGTCCGCTGTACAGGAATTTGTATATGAAATATGATGTATTGTACTCCGTTATTGAACACTACATTACATGTTATTGGGTCTTTCCAGGGGTGAGAGCCAATGAATAGGAGGGCGTTGAGACACAGCTAAGTAATGAGGAACACAATTAGTACGTTCTTAACTCTGGCATACTTAACTTCAGTTAGTCGTAAATAATTACAGAGGTAGATGAGGTTAACTGGTAGGCTTAGAGTGCACACAGTGAACTCCGCTTTCCGACTGGGCAGTCGCCTGTGCCTCGGCTCCTTCTGTCTGCCCAGCGGTGGTGCTGCTAGCCCGTGCAGCTGAGGGTGTATCTTCGAGTTGGCCGTGGATGGGTGAGCAATAATTCGGGATCCGTATGAGATTATCTCCATTCTCCCTGGTCGTCATTCAAGTTGAATTTCCACGTGTTCCACACGTACACACTTGTTCGCGTACTAAATTCATTGTAATTGCATTTTAAACTCTAAAGCAATAACCTGCTGAAGCTTAGATAACAGTTTCATTGAATAGAGTTTTCAGTGATACAGGTGAGTTTATGGAGCTGCTGAAGTTCGAGACACGAGTGAGCGAAGGAGGATAATTAGTCAGAATGCATTTATTCATATATGGATTGGATTTGATATAAAGGAGTAACATTTCAGAGCATAAAAAACCGGTATAATTTTGTACCATGACCTCACAGGTTCAAGCAAATAGTAGTGGTACCCTACCAGCTTCTCGTAGCAATGAAATTGGCTCATATTTCAACACGTACCAGGTGGTTATAGTTAAACTGACGGTGTTTCAGGTGCCCCAGTGTAGCCTGTACACATCTCAGGACGAAAAAACATCATAGGTATGCTCGTTAATCAGTGCATCCGTGCAGTATTCTTAAAAAAAAATAGTTCTACACTTAGAAGATGCAACAAGTCCACTAAAGAGACAGCTTACACTACACTCGTTCGTCCTCTGTTAGAATATTGCTGCGCGGTGTGGGATCCTTACCAGGTGGGATTGACGGAGGACATCGAAAGGGTGCAAAAAAGGGCAGCTCGTTTTGTATTATCACGTTATAGGGGAGAGAGTGTGGCAGATATGATACACGAGTTGGGATGGAAGTCATTACAGCATAGACGTTTTTCGTCGCGGCGAGACCTTTTTACGAAATTTCAGTCACCAACTTTCTCTTCCGAATGCGAAAATATTTTGTTGGGCCCAACCTACATAGGTAGGAATGACCATCAAAATAAAATACGAGAAATCAGAGCTCGAACAGAAAGGTTTAGGTGTTCGTTTTTCCCGCTCGCTGTTCGGGAGTGGAATAGTAGAGAGATAGTATGATTGTGGTTCGATGAACCCTCTGCCAAGCACTTAAATGTGAAATGCAGAGTAGTCATGTAGATGTAGTTGTAGATGTTCTGTAACCAATTCAAAATATGGTACTGTAAGCAGTCATAATGTAAAACGTTTCTTATATTACCCACAGTATACCTTTTGTCACTTCGCGACACGTGTTGTTTTTTGTTTTTGCGAAGTGACTGCTGGTCCTAAGGATTAATAGGTTGAATTGTTCCTTACGAAACGCTATGGCTATTTAGAAGAGAGACTGTGCACTGCTGGTAGAGTTGTTTTATCAGAATGGCAACAACAGCAGCGCTGCATTGCGTCAATATCGCCAACAGAGACAGCTGCGAAGAGGTCCAATGTCAATATATAGGCTAAAGAACACGACGAAGAATTCTAAAGAAACAGGTGAATTAGATGGTGCAGCAATTGCTGATGAAGTTGCAGTAGATATAGCTGACAATGCAGCACATGCGTCAGATTCTACAGCCAGCACTCATGCTGTGTCTCGGGAATTGCCTGTCTCCTGGTCAAAAGTTCATAAGATTTTCGACGCATTTTACCCTCGTATCACTACAAGATTTAGAATGTGCGCCAAATGAAGCCCCAAGACAGCTTACAACGCCATTACTTTTCTCTTCGTTTTTTGGCGAGCTTGGAAGTGAAGTGCATGACGTGGCCATGGAATATTCTTTGAGGAACGAGGCCATTTTGCTCTGCACGGTGCCGTGAAAGCACAGAACTGTCATGTATGGATTTATACTCCGCCACCTGTTGTGCAGGAAGATCCACTGCATTCATGTGACTGTGTTGTGCGGTTTCTAAGAGTACTTCGCGCTCGGTCAATTTTTCTTTCAGAAGAAGACGCCTCGGAGATGTTTTAAATGTACAGTAACATTTGCAAGTCATGAAGACCTTGTGCAACGTGTGGTTCGAGCGTTGCAATAACGAAACTATTTCCACATCACTATTTTCATCCAAGATGTGGCGACACCACATTTCGCTTTCGAGGTGAAACATTGTCTTCGAGAAACCTTTGGTAATGACAGCATCATTGCTAGGCAATTTAAAGGTATGTGTGGCCTTCCGGATCCATGGATCTAGATCAACGTGACTTTTGGATGTGGGTATATCGGAAAGATCGTGTCTATCTTAAATGTATCAGGACGCCTCCGGATCTGAGGGATAGCATGCGATGACATCTCGATCTGATTACAACGGATATGCTGTGAACAACTGTCGACCATGCCGTGTTACTGATGCAGCATGTTGTTGAGTCGGGAGACCATATGAAACACATGTTCTAACGTGAGAAAATATCCTAACAAACTTTCCAGAACCACTGTCTTTCGTCTGGAAATACTGATTTAGGTGTTCCGTGAGTTCTCTAAAACTCTCCGGGCAAATGCCAAGATGGATTCTTTGAAAGCTCACGGCCGCTTTCCTTCTCTATCCTTCCATAATGCGAGTGTGTGAATCGTCCCTAATGACCTCGTTGTCAACGGGAGCCGGCCGAAGTGGCCGTGCGGTTCTAGCCGCTGCAGTCTGGAATCGCGAGACCGCTACGGTCGCAGGTTCTAATCGTGCCTCGGGCATGGGTGTGTGTGATGTCCTTAGGTTATTTAGGTTTAACTAGTTCTATGTTCTACGGGACTAATGACCTTAGAAGTTGACTCACATAGTGCTCAGAACCATTTGAACCATTTGTCGACGGGATGTTAAACACTAATCTCCTGCTCAGAACCACCATTATCATCGTTTTCGTCTTTTCTCCATTTTTACTGCGTGCATATTACATTCTGACTTCATACAGCGGCATAATTTTAACCTGTGGCAAAAAGTGGAATGGTCATTTTAAGCGTGTTGCGGGAGCACACCGATAAATACACATACCTGCGATGTTTCAGCGTCTTATGATGTGTAGAGTCGGTACTGCAGAACTCTGAAAACCTTCGGCTTAATTATAACCACACAGTATTTCTTTCCTTACATGAGGTTCTAAAATGTTTCTTTACTAGTTTTGACAAGTCCTGTACCACATTAAAAATGAAACGGTTCCTCCTTACCCACTCTGTAGGACGGGTGCCTGTTGCATCGACGCTCATTAAAGTACACGTTGAAGTCATGCACTTAAAAATATTCACATATAGAGAAGATTAGTGTGTCCTCTTCCATCATCTACCTGGTTTTCGAAGTCAGTCTTCAGTGCAGTAGGCTCCCTGGGAGAGAGTAGCCGCGGACAGGCTCTCTGAGATGTAGCGGAGAGCAGCCGGCTGTCAATGTTGCGGAACAGAGTTACCTGGCGTCGCAGAATCCCCGTCAGCTGTTCGGGCGACGTAAGCAGCAGGAGGCAGGGACAGAGGGAGGGGGTGTGGGTGGTAGGCGCCCACTCCAGCCCATCCCAGTGGCGGAAGGGGTGGGGGACGCCTAGTCCACTCCATACGCAGAGACCTCTTTATCTAGTCACGACGTCCGACTGACGTCAGGTCCTACCTAGTGCGAAACAAAAATAAAGCGGGGAGTTATCCGAGTACAACTGTTCTTCGGCCGGTTGCACACCTATGACCGGTAGTCACAAAGTATTAATTATCCACTCGAAAAAACCATTCTGCGACCATGACACTTGCTCACGACGATTGCCATTCTCGCCACATTCACCTTACAACGCGACACACTTTACCTCGGTTATAGGTATCTCCACTTTGGTGTCAGGAAAGGTTCCTCCTCTACAATAATTTCGTTGTCTTCTGGAAATGCCTCCCACGTGATGGTTTGTGCATCCCAGCAAAGTGGAACAAATGTAAGTGGGCTGTTTAGGTATTTATGTTGGTAACGCCACGTAGCGCTCTATATGAAAATCACTGACTGTGCTGTGTGTAGTCTGTGGCTGGTTTGCATTGTTGGAATTTGCTATTGTAGTGTTGGGCAGTTGGCTGTTAACAGCGCGTAGCGTTGCGCAGTTGGAGGTGAGCCGCCAGCAGTGGTGGATTTGGGGAGAGACATGGCGGAGTTTTGACAGCGGATGATCTGGACGTGTGTCCATCAGAGACAGTAAATTTGTAAGCCTGGAGGTCATGAACTGATATATATATATACATTATGACTTTTGAACACTATTAAAGTAAATACATTGTTTGTTCCTTATCAAAACTTTTCATTTGCTAACTATGCCTATCAGTAGTTAGTGCCTTCAGTAGTTTGAATCTTTTATTTATCTGGCAGTAGTGGAGCTCGCTGTATTGCAGTAGTTCGAGTAACGAAGATTTTTGTGAGTGATTCATGAAAGGTATAGGTTATTGTTAGCAGGGCCATTCTTGGTACATATTTTCGAAATTTAGATTGAGTTGCGCAAAAAATATTGTGTGTCAGTTTAGTGTTGATCAGAATAAGTAAAGAGCGAAATGTCTGAGTGCGTTCAGTTCTGCTCAGATGTTTGAAAATCAAATAACGTAGAGGTTTATCAGCACAGCAATTCAATAATTTTTCACAAATCAGTAGGCACTATGTTAGGTGAATACAGCGACTGAGGCAAGATTTGACAGCCCAAAGAAGCGGCATTTATATCTACAGCGGGCTGAGGTGCTGTTGACGGATAGAAACTCCTGTCTTCGTTAGCCTCTTAGTGCACTTTGTCTTGTCAGCCTCACGTAATGTCGTCAGAAAATTTCGGTAGTATGCTGTTGTGACAGTTCATCCATTTCAAACATAAGCTTTTAGCACCAGACCATGCCAGCAACGCCATTACCATTTCTTCCACTTCTACACGGTAGGATTCGTATGAATACCTTGGATTCCGATGAAAATCTGCGAGTCGAAAGTATACGTTACAATACAGCCGCAACCCTCCCAACTTCTAGATAAAACGTAAAATTTTGGAGAAATCGTCAGTATTTACTCTTGTAGGACCAACGGCCTAGCCGCAGTGGTAGCACCTGTTCCCGTCAGATCACCGATGTTAATCGCTGTCGAGCTGGGCTAGCACTTGGATCACCCGGTCTACCGAGAGCTGTTGGCAAGCGGGGTGCACTCAGACCTTGTGAGGCAAACTGAGGAGCTACCTGATTGAGATGTAGCGGCTCCGTAAGCTGACATACAGCCCGTAGAGCGGTGAGCTGACCACATGTCACTCCATATCCGCATCTGGTGACGCTTGTGGACTGAGGATGACACGGCGGCCGGTCGGTGACGTTGGACCTTCCAAGGCCTGTTCGGACGGAGTGTTTTTAGCAGACACTCTTGTAGTATAATGATTAATGTCGCTAGTTATTATTGTGCAGGTTCGAGGACCCAGTTCACTGATATTTTTTCCTTTTTTTGTGATTTTAACTGGTGCATTTATTAAGACAAATGCTTGCCTGACCCCTCCATCTCTCCCCCTCCCCCCCTTCCCGCGGCTTGACGCTATCAGAACAATACAACAAACAAGCAGTTAAAACTGAGAAGAAAACGAACATAATAGACACGATTCGCAAACAGATGGTCTACATACCTTGCCATCGCAGCGTCACGAAAATTATGGTGGGGCGAATGCAATGGCATGCACCTGCTGAAAGGGAATTATCGTTTACTGCAGGCTCTCAGGTAGTGAAACAGGTAAAACGTATAGACACAGAAAGGGATAGTACAATTAGCGAGGCTATAAAACAGTAAAACATGCCAGAAATATCAGTCTGATAATGCCATGTCTGAAACTATACGGTGCCGGAAGAAAGTAGATAGGATTTGATTGAGTCTCTGACGCCGGCCGCGGTGGCCGTGCGATTCTAGGCGCTCCAGTCCGGAACCGCGCTGCTGCTACGGTCGCAGGTTCGAATCCTGCCTCGGGCATGGATGTGTGTGATGTCCTTAGGTTTGTTGGGTTTAAGTTGTCCTAAGTTCCAGGGGACTGATGACCACAGCAGATGAGTCCCATAGTGCTCAGAGCCAATTGAACCATTTGAGCCTCTGACAAATGAGGTTCAGATGAGATACCGTTTCAGCATTAAGATTAATTATGAAGATAACACCATGAACACCGCCAAACATTCACACATCAATAAAATCCGAGACGCCTCCAGTGCCCGAGAGAAAGGCGATTTGCTGGCATAGTCGACTCACTTGGTTGTAAGTGCTTAAACTCTCCAGTTATACACGTACTCGTACCAATCACTTTTGCACATATCCTGCTATGTTTGTCCTATTCTAATGTATTATTATTTTACTATGCCTTTCTAATGCCAAATACGTACGATGGTCGTTACGTATTGATTCACCAGGTGTAGAAGTACGAAACTGGAATTTCACTATAGGTGGTGCTAGCCGTCAGTGTAGGGATCGCGAGACAACGTCTGCAGCGCCATATGGTTCCTGTAACCGCTGACGACGAATGTCAACTCACATTAACCCAAGTTCCGCACATCGGTACCTGTTTGGAACCTGTATACATGTCGAATTTTTTGCCTACGAATTACGATTTGCGGACAGCATAAGTTTTTTCTTACCATTTAAAGAAAACTGCTACAGAATCGCATTGAATGCTTGTCGAAGCTTTCAGTAAACATGCTCTTGGGAAAACATGGTGTTTAGAATGGTTCAAAAATTCAGAAGTGGTGATTCTGACGTGAGAAACTACGATCGCTGGAAACCACAGGGAAAGTTCGAAGACAACGAATTGTAGGCCTATTGGATGAAGATAATACTCAGACTCGTCTGGAACTCTCGAAATAATTCAACGAGACGCTGAAAGCCGTTTCTCTTCGGTTGAAAGCCATGTGAAAGGTACAGAAAGTGGGGAAAATGAGTTTCGTGTGAACTGAATGAAAGACAACAAGCAAATCGAAAGACCACTTGTGAAATGCTGCTCGCCGGATACAAAAGAAAGTTTCTCCATTGAATAGTGACTGGTGATGAATAATGGATATATTTTAAGCATCCTAAGCGTCGTAAATCATGAGTGAAGCCAGGCAAACCATCGACATCCACTGCAAGACCAAACCGCTTTGGGAAAGAGATAAAGCTCTGTGTTTGGTGGGATCAGAAGGTCGTCATCCATTATGAGGTGCTAAACCATCGTGGAACCGTAAACCCCCCTGATCGCTACCAACAGTAAATGATCGATTTAAATCTAGCGTTGTGTGAATAACGACTGGAATATGGAAAAAATGGACACAGTGTCATATTGCTCCATGATAACGCCCCATCACACGTAGCAAAACGGGTCAGGGAACCGATGGAGGCGTTCAGTTGGGAAATACTAGGGCATGCGACTTATTCTAGAGACTTGGCTCCGCCTATTATCATCTGTTTGCATCACTGGGACACGCTCTTGTTGAACAAAGTTTCAGTTCGTATAAAGACGTACGAAAATGGCTCGCTCACTGGTTCGCTTTTTGGAAACATTTTGAATAAAACGTTGTTTACAAGTTTCAAACATCAGACGCGTGCAACCAGATTCCGGTTTCATACTTCTACTCCTGGTACACTATATTTTTTCCCATTATTCAAGGTGTGGCATTTGACTCACCAGAGTTACAACTATGTATTACTTTGGTCTGACCGTAGGTGGCAGCACAACCACTAGATGCCAGAACAGCCAACTTCCCCAATTGCTGCCATAACGTGACCGGACAACCTGGTGTGTGAGAGCTGATTAGATGGAATGCGTTGAAATGACACTGATATTCTAGTAATAATTTTTGATGTGGTCTTTGTCCACTTCTGTTCCTTTAATTCTGCGGCTTTGAAACATGCGCATTTTTTCAGGTATGTAGACTATAGGTTAGCTGCTTGGTCTGAAGGCAGTGAGAATTTTAACGACTTTTTAGAATAGCTGAGTTCAGTCCATCCTAATATTCGTTTCACGATGGACGTGGAAAAGGATGGCTACCTTCCCTTCCTCATGTGCTGGTCAGGAGGAAGGCCGATAGTACGTTTGGACACGCTGTTTATAAGAAGGCTACTCAGACTGACTGACTTGTATCTATAGGCTGATAGTTGTCACCAACCAGCTCAGAGTGAAGGGGTACTTCATACCGTGGTTCACAGGACCTAAGTCGTTTGAGACGCTGAGTGTTGAGTTAACTTATTTTAAAGCCACCTTCCGTCAAAATGGGTATAGTCAAAGACAGATCAAATGTATGATGCGCTATCAACCAATCGTGAGCCGGGTGAGTGATAATAATACCAAGTTGTCACCGAGGTCTACAGATTTTGTGTCTTCCGCATGGAGCATCTACAACAAGACTGGTCGTATTTTTCGGAAATACGAGGTGAAATATGTTTTGCGACTTCCTTATAAGATTATGGTTTTTTGGTTCCTTTAAGGATGATCGTAGTTTGCACAAGGCATACACCTGTTGCATTTCTTGAAGGTGTGGCATGTCTTATGTTGGTCAGCCTATCAGGACCGTGCAGGACCGGTGTACTGAGCATAACCGAACAGATCGGCTACTGCGAAACATTGACTTAGCATCGGGCGTCCTATGGAATATAACAACACGGAGATTCTCACATACATTTCTTGCTAAGGGACAGTGTAATTAAGGAAGAAACTGACATTAAGTTAGCAAGTAGCTTTGTAAAGACAGAAGGAAGTTTTCGATTAGATTCTGCGAGGGGCTCTGCCTTCTCCCTTCTCTTAAAAACAGAAGGGCAGAATTAATATTAAGTCACCCTTTGTTTACTAATCTTCGCTGTCGATAATTTCTAGCGATCAATTTTGTTTGTATGTTGGCCCCAGTGTTTACAGCATGTATATGTATGTGTGTTGCGACGGATTTTTTACGTGCGTGCGTGCGATGCACCAATTACGACGGATTATACGTTGCTGCTGATATGCAATTTCTTTTATAGTTTATGTTCACCTACCTCTTTACAGCGGTAGATCTTCGCACGTAAGCTCCCGACTGCAGCTACTTACGAGATCACAGAAAAGCAGTGTTGAGGAAACTGTAACCTCATAGCTACACGCCGGAGGCCGCTATAAGTAAAATTTGCTGAAAATTTTCTATATACTTTAAAGAAATGATTCGGAAAGGGGATGTCACTTGTACTTCAAACATGAATTTCAAATTTAAACCTTCAATAGATCTTTACTGTCGTTAAGCAAGATCATTAGCCTACATTTACTTAAATTACTCAACTTTCTGCTCACAGTTATCACCATACTTAAAACAGCCAGAACATTTATCTTCCCAAATTCCGAAACCAATTACTTATAATACAGTCAACGATCGGCCAATTACTTCTGAAGACGATATTCAGTGGTTGTCTTTAGTAAAAGTTTATGCTCACCATAAAATACTCAGTAAGAATATAGTCTATACCGCCACGCTATATAATTCAAAGTTCACTCGCGATTTTCGTCGGAACGAATTATCACCACTCTCTAAAGTTTTCATAAACAGTTTCTGGTCACTATCAGATACCATTAACACTGGACTATAACGGGGAAATCATCCCAAGACTTCATCTTGCACATCATGCGGAAAGTCACATCCAGCATAACCGCCTCCACTCAAAGCTAGCTCGCAACTCCCCCTCACTCTCCCACACTCAATACTATATCTCCTAGCTAGGCGGCCAACCGTCTCGCTTCTCATTGGCTGCCAGCACTTAGACCAATGAGAACTCACTTCTAGGGCGCGACTCGCACCAAAATCTAGCAAGCACCAACCACTTCTCTAGGCTCATTGACGTCATCATATTAAGTAACACAAAACTCTCTAATTAAATAAACAAAACAAAATGAACTATAAGCTTTACTCTATATCTGGAAATATATTATGTACTCGAGAATGTTCAGGCTGTCTTATACATAAGCATACATACTTCGACATACGGCACTCACTAGTATGGGAACCACTAGTGGATTCGTTCCCACGTTACAGAGTTGGAACACTTGCCAGCTCCTGTAGAGCATTACATGAATGATTTTTAATAATGCCGAACGTCCCACATGCGCTCATGCACGCATTCTCATTCGCACGCACCCTAACACACAATACACATATTTACTTAGATATCTTGAACTTATTGTTATAGAAAAGTCACAGAAGTTTTCTGAAACTAAAAACTTTCCAAATTTATATATGAACACTGAAAGAGTTATCAGATCATCGTATATAATCACTGAAGGTGAACTATTACATCACTGTATTTAAATTCTTGACTGTCGGAAAATTACGTTTTTTTATGGAATTTTACTAACTTCCAAAATACAACTATATTTCATCTCAGACTTTGACATAGTGTTTGTTTTCACAACAGAAGGAATTTCATCAAATATGACGTGCCTCAGGTTATTCCTTTATTAGTTATTAATATTTTTAGTTTCGTGTAATGTAAGTGGCCTGCCAGCGCTACTCCACTGCTTTCACAAGCGCAGCTGCAACAGATGGCCGTGACGTCAGTCTGCAGGACACAACTCGTCCGTTACTGACTGTATAATACTCCACTGGCGTATATTGCAGCCCACATACATTCTAAAGTAAAGCTTTTAATAGACAAAGGGGCGATCGCGCATTAGTTGCGACGCCACAGTGTGTGAGCATGTTTGTCTTTCCGGAACTGCAAATTGCTCTGCAAACCGAAGTTGTAAATTCACTTAATTCAAATATATATGAAAATGGTATCTGTTCTTTCAGACATGTCTGAAAGAACAGATACCCTCGGTGACCATGCAGTTTGTTGGAAATAAATTACAATGAAATGAATACCGCTAGCTACATACACACGTCGATATAAGTCAACGGGTACAGTTGAAAATGTGTGCCCGACCAGGACTCGAACCCGGCATCTCCTGCATAGATGGGAGACGCTCTATCCATCTGAGCTAACGAAGACACATGATGGTAGGACTGAAGGGACTTATCTCTAGCACGCCTCCCGTGAGACCCACATTCCCAGCTTATTGTCTCCCACTATATTCATAGTACCCCTGTCCATTATACACATTACTCATGGCTTTTTGCCGATTCCCGTAAACAATTCGGGCACTGTTTGTGCATCCGCACAAAAGAAGATGGTCAAATGGCCGGTGAGCCTTATATATATGAAGATGGTATCTGTTCTTTCGGACATGTCAGACGGTACACGCTCTCCACACAACGCAACGCGGTACCAATGGATATCCGTAGTGTTTACACCTTTGTTCCACAGATACTAAGGCATCCAACACCGTCTTTGATGATGACACTCTATGTTGTCCGTTCACGAAATGACAACATTTGGGAAAGTGGGCTCTACTGAGCAGGAATTACACTTCTGGAGATTGTTCTGCCCCTTGTGGTTTGACCAAAGTTCTACATACTTTAACTATAATGATGAGACAAACCGCGCATAATGAATTATAGGAAAATGGCGTAAATCAAAATGGAACGCACGTCTTACATGGGTATTACCTTCGATATTTAATTTTTTTATTCTTTATTTATATCAGTCTCATTCCTTACTATTGTAACATGCGACGATTGCTATAGAAGTCGATTAAGCTTTAACCTAAAGGTTATTCGTACTCTCTTTCTTCTGCTCCTTGTAGTTTGCCTGCCCTTCGATTCCCTTCCTGTTTTACATTTACAATGAGAGCTAGTTATTGCTTGTAGACAGTAATTTAAGCCGAGAACTGTATAACGACACAAACAAAAGGTGCAGAACATTAACAGGCAGCGTTTCAATACTCAAATACTTCAGAGCAATATAATATCATTCCTGTATAAGTGACTAACGTTCCTTAGTGTCTGCGTGTTCATAAAGAGAACGAAAGCGTCCCACGTCACCAGAGTTTAACAGGTAGTAAAGTACTCAATAGTCCAAAAGCCGGTGTGAAGCAGCAATGATTGAAAACGAAGTCCTTCGCCACTGCACTGTTGCATAGAACATTCTCTAAGTCCTTGCCACGTCAGTTGAGGATAACATGTAGCTTTCGACAATTGGCTCATCGTCTTTTTCAGGAGCGAACTGTCAGTTACTCCTGATGAAGGCGATGGAGGTTATAGACTGAACTGACGCGACAAGGAGCCCGGGAATGTTTTGTACAGCAGTGTTTGCTTAGACATTTTTCTGTTGGAAGGCGTTTGTTCTACGTTCCTCCTTGGTGAGGAAATGAAGCACCTAAAGAAACAATTAGGAAAATCTCTCCATCTTTGAAAGGCTACATTCAGGTTTTCCGTACCTCGCACAGCCTTAGCAGAAACATGTTTTATACATTCCAGTAGGAAAAGAGAGTATTATAGAGTACTTTGTTTAATTTATTTCCATAGTTACTATTAAGAAAATTTCAAGGAAGTCTTTGTGGTCTTTATTTGTAGCGACCTGCTATGAAAGTATTCCTATTTACTTTTCTGCTCACTATGAATGTTCAGTTCAAAAAATGGCTCTGAGCACTATGGGACTTAAGTTCTGAGGTAATCAGTCCCCTAGAACTTAGATCTAGTTAAACCTAACTAACCTAAGGACATAACATAAATCCATGGCCGAGGCAGGATTCGAACCTGCGACCTTTGCGGTGAATGTTCAGTCAATTGGCTTTATCGTACTGCTAAATCTTTCTATTCCTTAAGTCATTATCACGAAATTTTCATTTTCCATCTTCGTACACTATAGTCGTTCGATTGCTCTTAGGTAAATCTCATCCTCTGTCAACGGACGCTCGGAGGACATAGTTATAATTATGAAATCAGTCTGCAGTGAAGTTTTTGTTGATGTACTGCACTTGCCGTTAAGGTATAGGAAAGCTACGAAATGTCACAGTTACAACAGAAGCATCGGTATCGCGTTGTCTCCTCGATCATCAGAATAAATTTTAAAGCCACACGGGGTAGCCGCGCTGTCTAGGGCGCCTTGCCACGGTTCGTGCGGCTCCTCCCGTTGGAGGTTCCAGTCCGTAGAGTAAGGTGGCTTAAGTTAGATTACGTAGTGTGTAAGCCTAGAGACCGATGACCTCAGAAGTTTGGTCTGATAAGATCTCACCACCATACATTTTAAAAGAACACCACATCTTTCGATTCGCTCCATTTCTTACTTCAACGATCATATTTGAATGATTGACGTACAAGGGTTGGGCAAAAATATGGAAGCACCGCGAGCAAAGCAGCTTGAACATAAATGGGGATACCAGGCAAGCCTGCACGTTGCGCTATTCTACTTCACCACGAACAGGACGTGTGCAATGTCCTCAAAACGTTGCAAGTGTCAACCGTGCTTGGAAGAGTGAATTGTGCAGTATGTAAGTGTGCTGTCACATCGCTGGCTTGGTTGCGGAGTATCTTCGCGGGCAGCCGCATTTTGCTGAGTCGAGCATGGGATGGAAGTGATTCAGAGGAACGTGCGTAATAATGTAATTAAAAACGAGCAGTGCCGCCAATAATGTACTTCTGTATACTCTTGTTGCGTGTCGCTCTGTATATCAATAATTCGCACCGTGTTAGGTCTCCCAGAATAAACTAATGTGAATCAGTAATACTATTTACCACCATTTAAGTGCCAGTGTCTTGTAGCGAGCGTGAGAATGTGCGTTCGGTCATCACGTTCCGCATCATCAACAATCTACCGGTTACGCGCACGCTCGTACACTTGAGAACTGTGAACTGTAAATTTAACTTTGTGAACAGTGTTAAAATTTGTTACTAGTGTCAAGGAGGACTGGTACCAAATTTCTGTGTGACGAGGGTAAGAACTTTCGTGCCATCATGCGGCTTTCGCATCATCAACAATCACCAGCGTCGTGTCGGTTACGCGTACGCTCGTCTGAGTGATATTGTGGACTGGTAATCGTCCATTAATTGGAATGAACACTTATGAACTAGAATGTAACCAGCTTAACGAGTGATTTTCTTTTATCGTCTCAGAATATAGTAGTTCATACCACACTTAGAACAATGCTGTGTTTGGAAGTTGAGTGGCTCCCCTAAACCCGCTTGCATATTTCGATAGATAATTTCAGGCAAGCCAGCAGCAGTGTGGAGCAGAACAGTAGGACCGCTGCGCGATTACCAGGTACGTGGTGTGGACAGGTCGCACGGTTCGAAGTGAGAAACCAGTTTAAGGATCCCCCACCACCATTCGAATCCGCGGGCGTGTTACATGGCGACATGTATTCAGGACCTGCAATTACGGATAAGAAGTGTCGTATAATTAATTCGGAGAGTGAACTATTTGTGTATAAACAGTGACTGTTGATTTGGATTGAGTGACGTCACGCGAGCTGTAGAATGTGTACGCCAAAGAACTAGTGACACAGTGTATATCAAGGAGGTATATAAACTACATAGAGTGGCTATTTGTGATGTAACAGCGCTCCCAGAGGCAGCAAAAGGCAACACTGGCCACCATGTTTTGAAACGTCATGTCAGTATATTTACGATTGGTGTATAGTACTGGCATTAGAAAATCACTGTTTTCCGGTTGTAACGTGTTTTAAAAGACTTATTGACCGATCGCGAATCATGCCCAGTGTATGTGCAGCATACAGTTCCGCTAATAGAAGTGATAAAACATTTGGAATATCATATTTCAGGCGAGTATCTAAATGCGTATTGTACTTAACGTCTTGTGCATCATTATCGTGTTTAAGCTGTAAACAAAATGTAAATAAGTTACTGTATACACGTCTCTTTATTTTTAGATTTCCTCTGAAAAAGAAAGAGCTGTTAAGTCGGTGGGTAGCCAATATGAGGCGAGATAAGTGGCAGCCAACTCAATATAGCTACATATACTCGTTTCACTTTGAATATAGATAGATGTATAGTACAAACGAGAAAAGGCTACTTTTGGCAAACGCATTACCGACAATATTTACGTTTCCTGACCATGTGCAGAAAACAACTATAGTATAGAGACAACCAAGGAAACGGTTCGAAGTGAGAAACCAGTTTAAGGATCCCCCACAACCATTCGAATCCGCCGGCGTGTTACATGGCGACATGTATTCAGGACCTGCAATTACGGATAAGAAGTGCCGTATAATTAATTCAGAGAGTGAACTATTTGTGTATAAACAGTGACTGTTGATTTGGATTGAATGACGTCACGCGAGCTGTAGAATGTGTACGCCAAAGAACTAGTGACACAGTGTATATCAAGGAGGTATATAAACTACATAGAGTGGCTATTTGTGACGTAACAGCGCTCCCAGAGGCAGCAAAAGGCAACACTGGCCACCATGTTTTGAAACGTCATGTCAGTATATTTACGATTGGTGTATAGTACTGGCATTAGAAAATCACTGTTTTCCGGTTGTAACGTGTTTTAAAAGACTTATTGACCGATCGCGAATCATGCCCAGTGTATGTGCAGCATACAGTTCCGCTAATAGAAGTGATAAAACATTTGGAATATCATATTTCAGGCGAGTATCTAAATGCGTATTGTACTTAACGTCTTGTGCATCATTATCGTGTTTAAGCTGTAAACAAAATGTAAATAAGTTACTGTATACACGTCTCTTTATTTTTAGATTTCCTCTGAAAAAGTAAGAGCTGTTAAGTCGGTGGGTAGCCAATATGAGGCGAGATAAGTGGCAGCCAACTCAATATAGCTACATATGCTCGTTTCACTTTGAATATAGATAGATGTATAGTACAAACGAGAAAAGGCTACTTTTGGCAAACGCATTACCGACAATATTTACGTTTCCTGACCATGTGCAGAAAACAACTATAGTATAGAGACAACCAAGGAAACGGCTTGTCAGTGAAGAATCAGCTTCCTTATCAAATGAACCAGGTAAAATAGTTTTCCTGTTATTTATTTGATATATGGGTTATGTGTGAATTTTACTATTAATCAATGTATGTTTAAAGAAAAGTAAAGTTTAATGATAATACTTCATTTTTGTAGGTGAAAGAGTGAATCAGAATGATCATACAGATCATTCATATAGTTTGCCTGGCCCCAAAAAATTGAAACACAATTATGAGGCACTACAAAAAAGGACCGAGTAGCTGAGAAAGCAAGCGAAACATGCAAGGCAAAGTGTTGCAAGAAAGAAGAAACAAATTGTGACATATAAAACAGTGGTTGTAGGCCTAAATAAGAGACTTCAAGACTGTGCTTCTGAAGTGATAGGATGTGACAAAAATAGGGATATTCTAAAGCACTTTTTGCAGTGCAAAACAAATGTTCAATTCCGGAATATCCCAAAGAAATAAGACAGTTTGCCCTTACACTCAATTTTAACTCCTCCAAAGCTTATAATTATTTCAGGAAGTCTGTTGAATTACCCCATCCTCGAACACTCCGCAGGTGGTCAACTACAGTAAATGGCAGTCCTGGATTTACAGAAGAAAGTTTAAAAAAAGTGGCAGATGAGGTTCAACGTAGTTCAGGACCTATTTTAACTGCCCTTATGTTCGATGAGGTGGCTCTTAAGAAAGACTTACTATGGGATGATAATAAGGTCTGGGATTATGTTAACTTAGGGCAAGGATGTGAGGAAAGTGATGATAGCCAAATAGCAAAAGATGCACTAGTGTTTATGGTCACAGGGATTAATAAGAGTTGAAAAATTCCTGTTGGCTATTGTTTTCTTAATGGTTTAACAGCAAGTGTGAAACTTAATTTACTGCAGCAGTACCTTCGTAAATTGGAGGAAACTGATACAAAACAGGTTTCATTGCAATAAAATGCATCAAAAATAGTTTTTATACTGCTCCAAAGGGTGTATTCAAATTTTTAAGAGGACAGAAAGGGTTCTCAGGGACTGTCAAACCTTAATATGGAAAAAGAACTTCCTTCTGTAGTTGTGTGTGGAATTGTTCAGAATGTTGGGTGACAGTCCGAATTTATTTACTCGATTTTGGCCATCTAATGGTGGCAGCTGAATTTGGAGAAGAGTCACATTACTCTTTTCTAGTCAGGATGCTGTTAAAATAGTTTTTTAATTGTAGCTTACACCATTTGTGCAGAAACTAGGCCAATGGAAGAAAGAGGGAAACATATTCGGATAATATATACAAACTTATATTGTTTAAGGGACAATGAAAGGTCCTGCACTGTCAATTGATCGTTTTTGGACCTACTGAACTACTTATAATTGTTTTTGACCTAATCTATATGGCATTGCAGCCAAATGAACTGCAACATTTCGAAATAAACTTTTCAATTAATCGATGTCAGAAGTGTGTTTCATTTCTTTTAGCCTTCATCACTATATGTTTTACAGTAGATAAATCAGATTGTCAGTGCAGGTTGGCTTTTTTTTACGCCATGCGTAGTTAACAATAACAATATTCAGTATCAGCAGACGACGTGTAGGCTGCCCCTTGACGTTACATGACATGGCGGCTCAGTTTTCAAGTTGCTTCAAAGATGGCGGTGCCATAGCCAGTTTATGTTGTTTATATAGGTCGTTGGTGTATATACCCGTCGGATCCGTGACGGTGCAAAGAACTTGTGCTACGAAGTAAACATACTCTACGGTGGTGCGCTTTTGACGACGCTATCGGCACCTATGTGCGAAAGGAAACACTTATTTGGCAGCCAATGCGGAAGACGCCGCTAGTGGCACCTGTCGGAATAAGTGAAAACTTTTTGGCAGCCATCACCATATACGACGTGAGCGGCGCCTAGGAGCGACGCTGCAACCATTACCACGCGTTGTAGCGGCACGGCGCTGCGGAGCAGCTGCAGACTGCGAGGCCACCAGACAACGCAAAGTGAGTCACGCATCATAGCGTCACATCACGCAACAGAAGCAACGAGAATAATTAACTAGCAGTGCAGATTGCATTCTATAATTAATACAAACAGTGGCAGTTAAAATCTTTTGTATCATTACATTAATGTCACGAGACATTATTTACCTTGCCAATCGTACAGTAAGTAAATGTCACTGTCAGGCCCTGCTTACTTAGTAGACTAATTTTTTAACACCATTTAATGCAAGTGCAGAACTATATTTACATTAGCTTATATTTCATTCTTTTGTTTTCTTTTACGTGGCGTCGTATGTTTTGTGTGCTTCTGAGGACGGATTTCCGCGTTGAATGCATACGGCGTTGTAGTTTGTTGTAGTTATTGCCATCAATTCTGTGCTGCGGGTGTTATTGTGATTTGTTTATTTCTTGGTTGGGTGACTTTACGGTGGTTCAATATGACAAATAATGAGGTCGGTGCAAATGCAGTAGACAGAGACGTGAAAGCAGACTCGTTAGGTGAAAATAATCAGGTGGAGACGAAAACAGAAGCAAGTAGTGGTGAAATGTCGAAGGATTCCGCTGTAGGGGACAGTAGTCTATCAACAGATATGGGAAGTCCTAATGCAGTGTCGTTACCAATCACGGAGATGCCCAGACCGGATGAGTGTAAACTTAGGCCTGACCTGTCCATCGTGCACATGCCCAAACTATACTGAATGATAACAAAACATTATTGAATGACAACAAACAAATAAAGGAAGACATTAAGCACCAGAGACATGAAAACAAACAATTAAGGTAAGATATTAGGCAAACGGTAGAGCAGATAAGCGAACAACTCAGTAAAAAGATCGACGAGACTAATGAGGCTCTAAGGAAAGTGGCTGAGTCAAGTCATCAGAGGATAGATGAACTTACCATTAGGTTTGACGAGAACGTTGCAGGTAATGCTAGACGTATTGAAAAGGTAGAGTCAGGTGTCAAAGAAGTTAAGGAAGAACTTAGTAACAGAGTTGAGGTTTACGATGAGCAACAACTGGATGAGGAAGTGAAGCTCTGTAAACACTGGATACCATCTGTTGCGCTAAACCACGATGCGTACGCACGGCGAGTAGAAGAGATGTACAGTGAGGTAGGAGAGACTAAAGAACAGGTCGGTCAGCAGGTGAAGACCGAAGTGAATTCACTATTACGTAATGGAAACATTGCGGGAGGTAGCTTAATTGGTATACATAATGATGAGGTCTGCCTTGTCATAGGGAATTTGAGGAGCTTCGAACCAAACTGAAGGTGGCATCCCAGTGATTTCCTAGATCAAATTAAGGGCGTGTTACCTGAATTATTGGACGAACAGAGAAAGATACGCTTTGTTGAAGTAGGGTTGGAAGGTGAAGCTGGTACCTGGGGTATGAGAATAGGACATAAGTGTACAACTTTTGCTGAATTTGAAAAGGAATTTTTGCAACAATATTGGTCGCGATAGAAGCTAAATGAAGTACCTAACAGTCTGTAGCAAGGTAGAAGGTTTGAGAGAGGGTGTGACCAGAACTTAAAGAAATCTTGTATTTAGGTCAACCAATGACAACAGAAGCAATAGTGTTCCCGGTCATAAGTAAGCAACCAAATGGAGTGCAGGATATGTTGCTAGTAATCCATAGAGATGACGTAGAGGCAATGAAGTCAGCCTCAGGACAATCAGACACGTTGTATCAGTCACGTATAATAGGAGGAGGAGTAGATGACAGAGTATCATTGAGCAAGGAACCCAATACAGATAACCATTCAAACGGTAACAATAGACATAATGGACACTGGAGCAATAGAAATGGCTAGAGATATGGCGGTAGTTTCCGTCGACATGGTGGTTACAGAGGACACTGTAGCGGCTACGGATATCAGAACTCAAGGCACGATGATCGGATGACCAGGTGCGAAACTGGAAACATAGCAAGTGTAAAGAGTATATTAACTATTTTGAAGGTGTAATCAGCAGCATACCTCATGCCACGAGGGCAAACACTGTGTGGAAAACGTTAAACCATACCGCAGTGAGCAAGATTAATGACTGACTGATATATTGTGACGTGTCTTAATCTGTATATATATCAGCTGCTGTTGTCCTTAAATAAAACAATCATTTCTGATTATTATGAGGTTTTATGAGGACACTGTAATCGAGTGAAACTTAACTAGGACGTGTTATTACCATATGCAACTCTTTTTTCTTTTCACTTTCTGTCTGTTCTATCTAGATTATACACTCCTGGAAATGGAAAAAAGAACACATTGACACCGGTGTGTCAGACCCACCATACTTGCTCCGGACACTGCGAGAGGGCTGTACAAGCAATGATCACACGCACGGCACAGCGAACACACCAGGAACCGCGGTGTTGGCCGTCGAATGGCGCTAGCTGCGCAGCATTTGTGCACCGCCGCCGTCAGTGTCAGCCAGTTTGCCGTGGCATACGGAGCTCCATCGCAGTCTTTAACACTGGTAGCATGCCGCGACAGCGTGGACGTGAACCGTATGTGCAGTTGACGGACTTTGAGCGAGGGCGTATAGTGGGCATGCGGGAGGCCGGGTGGACGTACCGCCGAATTGCTCAACACGTGGGGCGTGAGGTCTCCACAGTGCATCGATGTTGTCGCCAGTGGTCGGCGGAAGGTTCACGTGCCCGTCGACCTGGGACCGGACCGCAGCGACGCACACATGCACGCCAAGACCGTAGGATCCTACGCAGTGCCGTAGGGGACCGCACCGCCACTTCCCAGCAAATTAGGGACACTGTTGCTCCTGGGGTATCGGCGAGGACCATTCGCAACCGTCTCCATGAAGCTGGGCTACGGTCCCGCACACCGTTAGGCCGTCTTCCGCTCACGCCCCAACATCGTGCAGCCCGCCTCCAGTGGTGTCGCGACAGGCGTGAATGGAGGGACGAATGGAGACGTGTCGTCTTCAGCGATGAGAGTCGCTTCTGCCTTGGTGCCAATGATGGTCGTATGCGTGTTTGGCGCCGTGCAGGTAAGCGCCACAATCAGGACTGCATACGACCGAGGCACACAGGGCCAACACCCGGCATCATGGTGTGGGGAGCGATCTCCTACACTGGCCGTACACCTCTGGTGATCGTCGAGGGGACACTGAATAGTGCACGGTACATCCAAACCGTCATCGAACCCATCGTTCTACCATTCCTAGACCGGCAAGGGAACTTGCTGTTCCAACAGGACAATGCACGTCCGCATGTATCCCGTGCCACCCAACGTGCTCTAGAAGGTGTAAATCAACTACCATGGCCAGCAAGATCTCCGGATCTGTCCCCCATTGAGCATGTTTGGGACTGGATGAAGCGTCGTCTCACCCGGTCTGCACGTCCAGCACGAACGCTGGTCCAACTGAGGCGCCAGGTGGAAATGGCATGGCAAGCCGTTCCACTGGACTACATCCAGCATCTCTACGATCGTCTCCATGGGAGAATAGCAGCCTGCATTGCTGCGTAAGGTGGATATACACTGTACTAGTGCCGACATTGTGCATGCTCTGTTGCCTGTGTCTATGTGCCTGTGGTTCTGTCAGTGTGATCATGTGATGTATCTGACCCCAGGAATGTGTCAATAAAGTTTCCCCTTCCTGGGACAATGAATTCACGGTATTCTTATTTCAATTTCCAGGAGTGTATATCAGCTGCTGTTGTGCTTAAGTACAAATAATCATTTCTGATTATTATGAGGTTTTATGAGGTCACTGTAATCGAGTGAAACTTAACTAGGACGTGTTATTACCATATGCAACTCTTTTTTCTTTTCACTTTCTGTCTGTTCTATCTAGATTATATGTATTACGTTTCTTCTTGCCCACGCAGAGATGTAGTTTTGGTGATTACTAGTGTCTGGTGTCTATAGGTTGTGTTATCCAAAAGGTTTTTCCTTTAAAAATTTCTTACTACGCCTGCTTAATGATAGTTATTATTCTTGTATTATTCACTTAGAAAAAAAATATAACTTAGAGGAGATCCACATATTCTTTGTTATTAGCCTATGTGTTTTATTATGTCATATAGAACATTGTAATGATTACTGTAGTAGTAAGAGCCTAAGAATAAGTTGAATAGGCATTGCTAGGACAACTCCGAGAGTGTCATTACACTGTTTCATGTACGCCAGTGAACGTATTACTGCGAGAGAAAGTGGCGAGCTGACGACGATACTGCACTCTGCCGGTCGGCGCAGCATCGACGCTACAGTCACTCCCCATCCCTTTCAATGCAAAGAACTCTCCCTTGTTATGCAGTGTTGTGAGTAGCGAAATAAATTTTATTTGCTGGAATTTCGACGGCCTAGTGCTGATGGAGGTTCATTAGTTTATGTCCAATAGTGGTACCAGTGATATTTTCTACCGAAGTACAGTGAACGCGTGTTTTTTTCTACTGTTTTTTTATCGCTTTCTTTCAGGCATCTGCCTATCATATCTAACGCTTTGTATTTTTAGACTTTTCTGTTTCAGTGACTTAATATTCTTGCGTTTTAGTGTATTAACTATTTGTTTTTCCTCTGTACTGTAAATGAGTTTTGCTGTACAGGCTGCACTGTAGGTAGGGTTCTTAAGCTTTGCGTTTCCATGATTATAGCTCACGTCTGGTCCAAAATGTGGCAATGGGTCTATACCAATGGGATGGGGCGGTATACCCACCTCCCCTCACACCATCTCTTTAAACCCCTGCAGTAAGGGATTATCTAGATTTCGATATTCTCTTCGACAATTCGAAAATTTTTTCGTGCGGGAATGTAAGTGTACTGCCATATCGCTGGCTTGGTTGCGGAGTATCTTCGCGGGCAACCGCATTTTGCTGAGTCGAGCGTGGGATACGAAACTGTTGTGTTGTGGTTTGCTCTTCATGTAAGATGCATTGTTATTATGGAAGTTCAAGTGTCGCTGCAAGTGCTGTATCAGTAAAGTAATGGAATATGGAAGTGATTCAGAGGAAAGTGCGTAATGATATAAATAAATATGGGCAGTTCCGCCAATAACGTATTTGTGTATCATGTGGTTGCGTGTCGCACTGTACATCAATCATCCGCGCCGTGTTCGGCGTCTCAGAATGAACAAAAGTGAATCGGTAATACTATTTACCACGAAGGAGAGCATTTAAGTGTGAGTATTTTGTAGGGAGAGTGAGAAAGTGCTTTCGGCCATCGCGTTCCGCATCACCCATAATTAACCGTGATGCGACTGTTACGCGCACGCTCGTACAATTGAGAACTGTGAACCGTAAATTTAATTTTGTGAACAGTATTAAAATTTATTACTAGTGTTAAGGAGGACTGGTACACAAATACCTGTATATACGTGACGAGGGTAAGAACTTTCGTGCGATCTTTGGGCTTCCGCAACCTGCGATTTTCTTTTATCATCTCAAAATATAGTTATTCATACCAAACATAGAACAGTGTTGTGTTTTAACGTTGAGTGTCTTCCCTAAACCCGCTTGCATATTTCGATAGATAATTTCAGGCAAGCCAGCAGCAGTGTGGAGTAGAACAGTACGACCGCCACGGGAGTATCCGGTACATGGTGTGGACAGGGTGCACGGTCTGCAGTGAGAAACCAGTTTAAGGGTCCCCACCACGGTTCGACCCCCCGGACATGTAACAAGTTGTGAGTGTGTTATGTCAGACCTGAGAAAAGTTGGGCCGGAAAATTTATGGTACACGTAAGATGGCTGCTTTCGTAATCAGGGTGGCCGAAGTCTATGGTGTTTCAAAAGACTCCTTATCGGAGCGTCGTGCTGCATTCAGGGACAGCGGGAAAACGTCGTCCGCTAAATAACAACACCTACGAAAATGTGTTTGTGATATTGACAGACGGTCGCTGCGCGGGATTAGCCCAGCGATCTAAGGCGCTGCATTCGTGGACTGTACGGCCAGTCCCGGCGGAGGTTCGAGTCCTCCCTCGGGCAACGGTGTGTCTGTTTGTCCTTGGGATAGTTTAGGTTAAGTAGCATGTAAGCTACTATTCACCTTTGCAGTTAAGTCCCATAAGATTTCACACACATTTGAACATTTTGGACAGACGGTCATTGAAGATGAATTTGACGAGAAATAAGGGGACGACAGTAGCAAAAATCACCGCAGAAGTGAATGTCACACTCGTGAACCCAGTCACCACCAAAACACCATGTAGGGAGCTTTATAAGTTGGGAATTGCAGGGCAAGCTGGAATTCCAAGTCCATTAATCAGGGATTCTAACGCCCGAACCAGAATGTGGTGCCGTTGTCATAAAATCTAAACTATGGAGAAATATCAAGGGCTCGGATGAGTCTTTCTTGCGTCACAAGGGTTTTATCTTTTGGCCCAGTTTAGATCCAAAGAGTGAACTATGGCGGA
This sequence comes from Schistocerca gregaria, assembly GCF_023897955.1. Classification (NCBI taxonomy): domain Eukaryota; kingdom Metazoa; phylum Arthropoda; class Insecta; order Orthoptera; family Acrididae; genus Schistocerca; species Schistocerca gregaria. The sequence continues at coordinate 726,116,525 of NC_064923.1, forward strand.
GTTCGGTGACGATTTGGAAAACCAGGAAGTGGTATTCCGTTTGTCTCATGGTTACTGAGCAATGTGCATTACTGTCAAGGAATATGTGGCCATTTTTGCTGTTCGGGTTGATTTTATGATAAAATATTTATTTCATAGTGGTGATGTTCACAATCTCGTATCGTCCAGGACTGCTTTCATGAGCATGAGGTCCTATTATCGCAACTCCCCTAGCCACCACCGTCATTAGAACTGAATATCATTGGGCCTTTGTAATCTACCTTGAAGAGAAGAATGTATCGTTGCCACGTCCTCCATCATCGTTACCGAACTTGCCACTGCTTTGTAGGACGATTGGTGTGCAACTGCCTTGAAATGCATACTGGATCCATATTTATCCATTCCGGGGCGACTGGAAGTTGTAATGAACGCCAACGGGATCCTACACCGTCTTAAGCGTAGTAATGTGTTGTGTTTTTGGTGTTTCCACATTTTTGTTCACGACCCGTATCTGCTCTCATTACATGTACCAGAAGATTAGCACTTCTAGTTGAAATATTTTGAGTAACTTGCATTTGGAAGTAATAAACATTTTGTTCCGGGTACTTAATACGTTATTTATAAGAGAACATCGTGTTGCATTAAAATGAACTACGTCATAGTTGACTCCGAAAATTTATATATTCACTTCCTATAAATCTAATAATGGCGATCCATATTATTTTAAGACTGTGTTTAAATGAACTGTTCATTGTCCATTGAACTGTCCACTGTAATAACGCATTCGAAACTCAATTGTACTCCAGATTTATTTAAATAACAATGGTTATTATACTTGCCGAAGACGGTCCAGATGGTATACCAATAAGGTTCCTTTCAGAGTATGCAGACACAACAGCGCCTTTCTTAGCAGTCATATACAACCAGGCACTTGACGAAAGGTCTGTTCCTAAAGACTGGAAAGTAGCACAATCACACCAATATTCAATAAATGAAATGGGAGTAACCCATTGAATTACAGACCCATGTCACTTACCTCAATGTGCAGTAGGATTTTGAACCATATACTGTACTAGAACATTATGAATCACCTTGAAGAAAATGAATTATTGATACATAAACAACACGGATTCAGAAAATAACGTTCTTGTGCAACACAGCTACCTCTTTATTTCCATGAAGTAATGAGTGTTGTCGGCAAGGAATCTCAGGTCGATTCCATATTCCTAAATTTCCAGAAGGTTTTTGATACCGTTCCTGACAACCGACTGTTAATCAAATTGCGAGTATATGGAGTATCGCCTCAATTATGTGACTAGATTCGTGATTTCCTCTCAGAGAGGTCATAGTTCGTAGTGATAGACAGTAAATCATCGAGTAGAACAGGAGTGATATCTGGCGTTCCGCAAGGTAGTGTCACAGGCCCTTAGGCCCTTTAATGTTCCCGATTTATATAAATGATCTAGCTGATAATCTGAGCAGCCCCCTTAGATTGTTTGCAGGTGACGCTGTAATTTACTATGTAGTAAAATCATCAGACGATCAATTTCAATTACAAAATGATCTAGAGAGAATTTCTGTATGGTGCGAAAAGTGGCAGTTGCCACCAAACAAAGAAAAGTGAAAGGTGATCCACATGGGTACTAAAAGAAATCCGATAAATTTTGCGTATACGATAACTCGCACAAATCTAAGGGCTGTCCATTCGACTAAATACCTAGGAATTATAATTACGAGCAACGTAAATTGGAAAGACCACATAGATAATATTTTGGGGGAGGTGAAACGAAGACTGCGCTTTGTTGGCAGAACACTTAGAAGATGCGACAAACCCACTAAAGAGACAGCCTACAATACACGTGTCCTTCCTCTGATGGAATATTGCTACGCGGTGTGCGATCCTTACCAGGTAGGATTGACGGAGGACATCGAAAAAGTGCAAAGAAGGGCAGCTCGTTTCGCGGAATAGGGGTAGGAGTGTCACTGATATGATACGCGAGTTGGGGTGGCAGTCACTGAAACAAAGACGGCTTTCTTTAAGGCGAGTTCTGTTTACGAAATTTCTATCACCAACTTTCTCTTTCTTTTCCTTTATCAAGGATCAGTTGCAACAGTTGTTCGCCAGCTTTCATTGGAAGGGGATACAAGGGCTCTATGACACCCTTTCCTGTCGGATCAGTGCTTCGAGGGAAAAAGGGGTGAAGTACCATAGTTGTAAGGAGGCTCATACTTCCAAGTCCTTTGTAAATTTGTGATGATTGAAATAACCGCGTAAATAAAAATAATGAATTGGCGCATTCTGTATTATACAGATCTGCAGGGCAAGAACGATATTAGAAAAGAGGACTAGGTATGGTCCATAGTGATACTAAGACGAATGTGACAATTATGTAACACTGAAATTTTTTGCAGATGAGCTCATCGAAATGAAGATTCCCATGTTGCTATGCGAAGATAAAATGACCATTATGAGCACTGTTTTGTCGCGAACGGAATTGGGGAAAAAATAAATTTCTTTTACAAACTGACTAGAAGGACGGATTTTGAGACGTCAAGGGATCACCAGTTTAGTACTGGAGCGAAGATTGCGACTACAAATGGTAGAAGGAGACCAAGTGATGAAAAGAGGAAGTTACTGGGAATGTTGAGGCTTGTACGGGACAGAGTAGCACGGAGGGCTGCATCAGATCTGTCCTTTGACTGAAATTAACAACCACATGAGTAGTATATGATAAGAAGAAATTTTTGTTTCGCAGTGTGAAAAAATTGATACCAAGTTGATCAATTGTTGACCGCTATTCAAAGTGTTTCAGTTCACACTCACACCTAGACTGCGTCATATCTTCAAGTACACAGGATCCACAACGCTTGTGAGTGTGAAGTGAAGCGATCACTTTGTAAATTACAAGTCTCGATTCACTACAACGAAACTGAAACATTGCAGTCAACTGTCGAAAGAAATCTACCACATACACAAAAACGTTTTTCAAACGTGTGAGATAAAAATGGTTCAAATGGCTCTAACCACTATGGGACTTAACATCTAAGGTCTTCAGTCCCATATAATTAGAACTATTTAAAACTAACTAACCTAAGGACAACACACACACCCATGCCCAAGGCAGAAGTTGAACCTGAAGCCGTAGCAGCCACGTGGTTCGGGACTGAAGCGCCTAGAACCGCTCGACCACAGTGGCCGGTGGCCGGCCGTGTGTGATAATTTATAAGTTAAACACACTTGGGATTTCCAGCGTATACAATGAAGAATAGCGGAAATGGCGGCAGGCATGTACCACAAGGCACAAGATTGATTAAAATCAGAAATGGCACACTCTTAAGGAAATGCTCTTAATATCTTGCGAAAACACGCATCAATAGTTTCCACATCCAGTACTGGGGTAAGAACGTAGACTACTTCTAGATGACCCAAGAATCATTGCCAGAACACCCACAGTCACATTCTTACTAAAACCCATTATAAAACAGATTGAAACGGACCTTACGTCAAACATACTAAATTAAAGTGCAGTGATGCAGCACACAGAAAAATATGAACCACTTAATGTATTTTACGTTGTTACTGTTCCCAAGTATGCCGCTCCAGCGGCCGAAGTGGCCGAGCGGTTCTAGGCGCTACAATCTGGAACGGCGAGACCGCTACGGTCGCAGGTTCGAATCCGTCCTCGGGCATGAATGTGTGTGATGTCCTGAGCTATGTTAAGTTTAAGTAGTTCTCACTTCTAGGGGACTGATGGCCTCAGAAGTTAAGTCGCATAGTGCTGAGAGCCATTTGAACCACTTTATTATGCCGCTCCAAATAATGTCGTAACGAAAATTAGAGACTGACAGACCACATACTAAAATAGAACTGATTCTAAAAACGCTAGTAGGAGAAGTACACATCATCATCGACGAACCCAACCTGGAGACTTACATATCACACAAATGGAACCAGCGCAATGAACGTCGTAGTATTCAGAGACGACGATGCAAAGGCATTAACCTCAAAACACTCTGGAGATCAACGGCAGCACCAATAGAAGAACGTACACCAGGCACAACTTTTGAATTTCATCAGCCATCACCAACAAGCAAGTCCAAGTCCAATGCGATGTCCTGGAAATTAGACAGAGAAGTTAAAAGGAAACCTACGAGAAATAGAAAAAGAGAGACGTATAATACAGCTAAACCACGCAATGGAAGCGGTGCAGCTATACACAACTAGCCTGCACTCCTATCAAGCAAACATAAAATATAGGAAACCGTAGGCAAAAAATAAAAGATATCATATATAAACCAAAAAATAAAGGATACGAAGTAGCTACCATGATTACAGAAGGTGTTTTATGACGAATGGCAGAAGACACTGTCAGCACTACATCGAGCCACAACCACAAAACAACGGTACGACTTGTCACTATACGCCAGCATAGAAGGTCATACAAAACACTAATCATGAAGAAGAAGAGGCTAGACGACGGGCACAACGCGCTTAAGCAGACCCAATCATAGTGCACGAAAAAGTAAGACAACCAGCAATAAAAGGAATCTCCATGGACACCATTTGTAGCCACCCTAATCTTTGAACACAAGGTAACAATTTACAATGGAAACTACAGAAAGTCACACCCCTATAACATGAGAAGGAATACACCAACCACAATAAATGCCAAAATCAGAAGAGCTTCAGGGCAAGATGGCATATTTACAGAACACCTCAAAGCATCCTATCACTTGACGGAAGACTGCTGGTTGTAACAACTGCAAAAGCATATGAAAAATACCAAAACAATGGAAAGGAACAGAAGCGTGCAAGTCGGTCTCATACAGATGCGTAGCCCTCGAAAACATATATTTCAAAATTTTGTTCGAAACATTGACCAGCACCCTGACGGCTGAAGTAAATGCCCAGAAACAAGAAAACTAGTTAGGTTCCATAAAGAAAGGAAGTGCCCTACATGAAATTAACGGAGGAAACTCAAGGCACAGTAAGACATCCACGAAATAAATATTTTGTGGTCTTTATAGACTACAGCAGAGCGGCACTATTAACAGAGCAACACTCTTCCCTAAAACGTAGACTGTTAGTGACACTCCAAAGAACGAAAGTACTTTCAGACAGACAGATACAACAGCATCCAAATATCTGGTGATGGCGCCGCATGCAAGAATCTAATGCAAAGTTGAGTACGACAAGGAGACTCGATCAGGCCGATATCGTGACAGCAGACTTCACAAAAATCATCATGGACAGCATAACAAGTCATACTTTGTGCGGATCACACGGTACAGGTTCAGAAGGCAAAGACGAGCTACTAAAGGTGCTAAATAGACTCACGCCGCGGCTTATGGAAAACGACGTACAAAGAAACCACAGCAAAACCAAATAAAATGGTTTCAACAGAGGTGACCTTAAGTCACACTGTACCTTCAAGATGAATCACCAGAAGCAATACCAAAATATAGATATCCCCCAGGCACTCCGCGAAACAAAACTGCCATCATTGGACACCCACCTTAAAGAAAGAGCAGCAGCAGCAACAGAAACAATTTACACCATCCAACAGTCTTAGAACTATCGCCAACAACGGGAGTGACAGTATTTAAAACGGCCATAGCATCAGGAGCAACTTACTGGATACACGTAATCTGGGACGAACTAAAAGTCAATCTCCTCATAATAAAGGCTCCCATACCCAGAGGCAAGCGAGCGGCGATCTCCCTCTTCCATCTCTGGAACGAATTCTTTCAGCATTGCTACCTGTCCTAATGTTAAACTGCTGGTTTCGTCTGTAATGGGGTAGCGCACATGAATGGCCTTATTTGGATATCAAAACTCGTATATTCCAACGCTGCTCAAGCATGCTTACGTTTTTGCTGGATATTTTTACATGTATAATGAAGCCTCCGCGCCCCCCCTCTCCACCACCCCCAACCCCATGAACCACGGACCTGGCCGTCGGTGAGGAGGCTTTCGTGCCTCAACGACACAGGTAACAGATAGCCGTACCGTAGATACAACCACAACGGAGGGATATCTGTTAAGAAGCCGGACAAACGTGTGGTTCCTGAAAAGGGGCGGCAGCCTTTCCAGCTGTTGCAGGGGCAACAGTCTGGATGATTGACTGAGCTGGCCTTGTAACTTAAACAAAAACGGCTGAAAGCAAGGGGTTACTACAGCCGTAATTTTTCCCGAGGGCATGCAGCTCTACTTTATGGTTAAATGATGATGGCATCCTCTTGTGTAAAGTACTCGGAACGTAAAATAATCCTCCTTTCGGATCCCCGGACGGGGACTACTCAGGGGGATATCTTCATCAGGAGAAACAACACTGGCGTTCTTCCGTTCGGAGCGTGGAATGTCAGATCCCTTATTCGAGTACGTAGGTCAGAAAATTTGAAAAGGGAAGTGGATGGGTTGAAGTTTGATGTAGTGAGAGGTAGTGAAGTTCAGTGACATTAGGAACAGCACTTATGGTGAAGTGAATACAGGGCTATAAATACAAAGTTCAATAAGGCTAATGCAGAAATGGGTTTTATAGTGAATAAGAACATAGGAATGCTGGTAAACTACTACTTTGAAGAGCAATGTAAAGACGTTAGCGTCGCCAAGATAGACAAGAAGCCGAAGCATACGACAGTAGTAGAGGTCTACGTGCCAACTAGCTCCGCAGATGAAGAGACTGAACAAATTGTATGATGAGATAAAATAAATTATTCAAATAGTTAAAGGAGACGAAAATTTAATTCTGATAGGGGACTGGAATTCTATAATAGGAAAAGGAAGAGAAGGTAAAATAGTAGATGAATATGAACTAGGGGAAATGAATGAAATTGGAAGTCGACTGATAGAATTTTGCACTGAGCATAATTTAATCATCGCTATCACGTGGTTTAAAAATCATAACAGAAGGTTAGAGACCTGGAGACACTGCAGGGTTTCAATTTGATTATACAATGGTTATGCAGAGATTTAGGAGCCAGATGCTAAATTGTAACACATTTCCAGAGGCAGATGTGGAACTTGACCACAATCTATAGGTTTGAACTGTAGATTAGAACTAAAGAAATCGGAAAAATAGGAAATTAAGAAGATGAGACCTGGATGAGTTGAGGGAACCAGAGGTTAATAACAGTTTCAGAGAGAGCATTAGGCAACCGTCGACTAGGACAGAGGAAAAGCATACAGTAGAAGACGGATGGACAGCTTTAAGAGATGAAATAGTGAAGGCAGCAGAGAATCAAAAAGGTAAATAAACAAGGTCTAGTAGGAACCCTTGGATAACACAGGAGATATTGAATGTAACTGATGAAAACAGAAAATTTATGTTTACCAAGATGGTGGGTGGCGATTCGGAAACGGCGCTTATACATAGCAAGACCACGCGTTAACACAGAGGCAATAGCCACCGCCATACAGCAGTCGCTTATCAGCTGCAGCACAGGCAACGGCATCGAACGGACCACTGAACCATGCTGCACTACACTATGCTATACAGACGACGCGCAAGACATGTAGTGCACAAATCATTAAAAAACATACAGTTGACAACGACAGCTGGAGACAAAAATAAAACAACGCTGAAACCTGTTGCTGCAAAAGCATTACTGGATGGACGTGCATTAAAAAATGAGAGTGACAGGAAGTGCATGATGGCCAAGCAGGAATATCTAGAGAACAATATAAAGATTTTGAAGCACATTCCACTAGGAGAAAGGAAGACACCACCCCTAAAGGAAGATTAAAGAGATCTTTGGGGAAAAGAGAAGCAGATGTATGAATATCAAGAGATCACATGGGAAGCGCGTCCTAAGCGAAGAAGGGAAAGCTGAAGGTAGAAGGAGTATATAGAGGGTCCATCAACGGAGGTGAACTTCAATGTAATATTACCGAAACGAAGTGGACGTAGATGAAGAGGAGATGGGAGATACGATACCGCGAGAAGAATTAGAGCTCTTAGATTCAAGACGAAAGAAGCCCACAGAGTTGGCAATATTCCGTTAGAATTACAGACAGCCTTAGGAGAGCAAGCCATGACGAAACTCTTCCATCTGGTGTGCAAGGTGTAAGAAGCAGGCGAAGTAGCCTAATACACGTGATCAAAAGTATCTGGGCACCCAAAAAACACTTATTTTTCATATTAGATGCATTTTGCTGCCCCCTGCTGCCAATTACTCCATATCAGCGACCTCAGTATTCATTAAACATCGTGAGAGCAGAATGGGCCGCTTCGCGGAACTCACGGACTTCGAACGTGGTCAGGTGATTGGGTATTACTCTTGTCATACATCTGTACGCGATATTCACACGCTCCTAAACATCCCTAGGTCCTCTGTTTCCGATGTGATACTGAAGTAGAAACGTGAAGGGACACGTGCAGCACAAAAGCGTACAGGCCGACCTCGTCTGTTGATTGACAGAGACCGCCGACAGTTCGTGAGGGTTGTAATGTATAATCGCAGACATACATCCAGATCATCACACAGGAATTCCACACTGCATCAGGATATACTGTAAGTACTATGACAATTAGGCGGGAGGTGAGAAAACTTGGATTTCTTGGTCGAGCGGCTGCTCATAAGCCACACGTCACGCCGGTAAATGCCAAACGACGCCTTGCTTGGTGTAAGGAGAGTAAATATTGGACGATTGAACAGTGGAAAAACACTGTATGGAGTGACGAATCACGGTACACAATGTGGCGACCCGATAGCAAGGTTTGGGTTTGGCGAATGCCCGGTGAACGTCATCTGCCAGCGTGCGTAGTGCCAACAGTAAAATTCGTAGGCGGTGGTGTTTTTCATGGAGGGGGCTTACACCTCTTGTTGTTTTGAGTGGCACTATTACTGCATAGGCCTACATTGATATTTTAAGCACCTTCCTGTTTCCCACTGTGGAAGAGCAATTCGGGGATAGCGATTGCATCTTCCAACACGATCGAACAACTGTTCATATTGCACGGCCTGTGGTGGAGTGGTTACACGACAATAACAGCCCTGTAATGGACTGGCGTGCACAGACTCCTGGCATGAATTGGAGAAAAAAAAACCGTTTCTCCTTGCAATAATTTTTTTGGTGGATTCCTTACTACTCCGAATCGAAGTATCTTTTGCTAACACAGTTATTTCAGAAATGATTTTAACGTTGATCTGTATTTTACTGATCTACATAAGTCAGTAACTTAAATGAAAATTACATTCTCCAAAATAATTCTGATGGAAGACCTACAAATGATTGTAACCACTGCCGTGTGATTTGGTACTTCCCGTAAGTCGCTTCATGCGTGGGACCCTTATAACGACCAACTACCTTAACTGCAAACACACGTGCTGGTTTTGCAGGTCTTAGGTTGCTAATGCTCTGTGGCCTTCCACGTCCCTATGTATTAAAGAGAGCAGAAATAAGGACTCTCTTTGAGGAAGCAGGGTAAGTCTGCATAATTCCACGAAAGCCTTATAGAGGATTCACAGTGACAATTAGCGTAGATTATTGCATAGCAAGGAGCTTATCGCAACCTTTTGAAATTTACATACGTATATTAATTTCGTGTAATCTGTTCAGCGGGGAGCGTTAATTCATGCGTATGAGCAAAGACAACTTTAATCCCTTTGGAAAATCAGCTGTTTGCTGCTTCGTGAAATTTGTAAAGAACTGAGGGACATTATACGGATTAAAAGCAGTACTGAGTAGGAAAATCTGAAAATGCGATGGATAAGAGAAACATTTTACGGTAATTTTCTTTACATGTACATGAATAGCTGCTCACTACCCTCTCGGTGCAATACGATATATATCAGTTACAGGAGTACAGCTCAGAACCAGAAACATTACAAATTAGTGTTATCGGATGCAAGTAAATTGTGACATTACAAGTGCTAATACAGCTGTGGAACCTCATCTGTGTGATCGGTTGTTAAGACAAGATTATGTAACGGAATTTAGTCTGGAGATACCTATTTTTAATTCCGGTAGTGGAAAGAGTTTTCATCGCTAGTATGCGAGTAAATAATTTTTATCTCCAGATTGCAATCTAGCTTGGTACACTGAAATACTAATCTCTTTACAGAGAATATCTCGAATATTTAAGAGTGTTCAGCCAGACTGTCGAACAAATTGTATGCTCTTAAATGAATCCCCACACAATGAGTGTAACTGAATGGATGCGGCCTTTGTCTTTGACTAATGATAGGAAATAGCAAGCTCATATGAAGCACAATGAAAAGGGGAGAAGTTACTTGGAAGTATCAATTTAATACTGAAGAGACATATGAAATTGTTAACCACATTCTTCTAAATTTCCAACTGTAATATATTGTGCTTTATTGATCTGATCTGTGCAAGGAAAAATGTCTTCGTCCTCTCTTACCTAATATGCCAAACGACCTGCCAATATTTAGCGGTTGGCACAGAACATTGAGAAGACCACCCTTGCGCTTGGTGTATCAACGGAGCTCACAATTTGCGGTATTCTCCCCAGAAGTGACAGTGGCCCCTTGTCTCTGAATCGAGTGGAAGGAGTCAACCAGAGACTTCTAAAGTTCTGTGAAAAGCTAGGCTGCAACTCCCTGGACTTGGGCCATAGTCGTGAGAACTGTAGAGACCCCCAAATGTGTCAAGTGTGACTATACATAAGAGGCTGCTGCTCACGTAGTTGACTGTGTGTGGGTTGCTAACAAGGGTTTTTTAAATTAGGCTACTTTCCATCCAATCCAGATAAGGATAGCTGTAGAAAACCCAGATGTATGAACGTAAGGTCGAAAGAAATGCCTCACACAGGCGAGTGTATTAAAATCGTAATGGTAAAATGCCGCAGCATTCGCAACCAAGGGCCAGAGTTTGAAGTGCTCATAAAAAGCTGTGAAGTACACGTAATATAAGGTACAGAAAGCTGGTTGAAACTTGAAATTGGTAGCAGTGAGATGATTTGCGAAAATTTACTTCTATATCGGAAGGATCGGCAACTGTAAATCAAGATGGTGCATTTTTCGCAGTAGACAAGAAACTCAAATCCACCGAGGTAGAAGTTGAAGCTACATGTGAAACTGTTTGGATTAGGCTTAGTATCAGGGACAGGCATAACATGATTATTGGATCCTTCTATCGCCCACCAGACTCACATCATGATGTAACCGGAAACTTTAGGGGACATCTCAGTTCACCTGTACGTTAAGTTCTCCTATGACACTGTAATCGTGGAGACTTCAGCCATCCACTAGTTAATAGAGAAAATTAACTGTTTTGTTAGTGCCGAACATCATAAGACATACTGTGAAACATTACTAAATGCCTTCTCTGAAAACCAATTACAATAGATAGTTAGAAACCCCACTCATGCCTAAAATATACTGGATCTGTTGGCAATAAATAGACCTTAGCTCTTTGAGGTTGTTCTCGTCAAGCCGGCAGGTGTGGCCGAGCGGTTCTAGGCGCTTCAGTCTGGAACCGCGAGACCGCTACGGTCGCAGGTTCGTATCCTGCCTCGGAGATGGATGTGTGTGATGTCCTTAGGTAAGTTAGGTTTAAGTAGTTCTAAGTTCTAGGGGACTGATGACCTCAGATGTTAAGTCTCATAGTGTTCAGAGCCATTTGAACCATTTGTCCTCATCAAAACTGGTATCAGTAACCATGACGCTGTTGTGGCAGCAATGATGACCAAATTACAAAGGACAGCTAAAACAAACAGAAAGATACATATGTTCAGTAAACTAGATAAAAAGCCAATAGTGTCATATCTCAATGACGAACTTGAAACTTTCAGACATAGCAGGAATATGTAGGTAAATTATGGCTCAAGTGTAAAAGAAGTGTTGGTTGGTTGTTTGGGGAAGGAGACCAGACAGCGTGGTCATCGGTCTCACCGGATTAGGGGAGGATGGGGAAAGACGTCGGCCGTGCCCTTTCAGAGGAACCATCCCGGCATTTGCCTAAAGTGATTTAGGGAAATCACGGAAAACCCAAATCAGGATGGCCGGATGCGGGATTGAACCGTCGTCCTCCCGAATGCGAATCCAGTGTCTAACCACTGCGCCACCTCGCTCGGTAAAAAGAAGTGTTGACCACGCATAGGATACATTAAGTACCCAGTAGAACAGGTCATGATAAGAGGGTCACTGTAAAGAAACTTCTAAAGAAACAGAGGGCTACAGATACAGAGATGCTAAATGAAACTCCTTCGGCTGTTGTGAGAACAATGCGTGATGCTTTCAATAACTACCGCAGCTGAATATTGTCAAAGGATCTTTCACAGAACGAAAAGAAATTCTGATCGTATATAAAGGCTATTAGTAGCACAAAAGCGACCCAGATCCTTGCGAATTAGACAGTAACTGAAATTGAGGATAGCAAAGCAAAAGCTGAAATGCTTAACTCCTTTTCCAAATGTTCCTTCACAAAGGAAAAACGCAGGACAATTTCCCCAGTTCAGTCATCTTACCACTGAAAAGATGAATGAAGTAAGTTTTAGTGTCAATGGTGTTGCGAAACAGTTGCAGTCGTTAAAATTGAACAAAGCTCCAGGGCTTGACGGAATCCCTGTCAGATTCTGTACTGAATTTGCGGATGAGTTAGCCCCAGTTCTAACTATAACCTGTCGTAGATCCCTCGACCAAACAACCGTGCCCAGTTCTCGGAAAAAAAGCACAGGTCACAGCTGTCTACAAGAAGGGTAGTAGAAGTGATCCACAAGCCTACCGTCCAGGATCCTTGACATCGATTTCTTGTAGAATCTTAGAACATGTACTAAGCACAAATATAATGAGATATCTTGAACAGAATGACCTCCTCAGCACTAGCCAGATGGATTCCGAAAACACCGATCATCTGAAACCAATCTCTCATTTTTTCACATGACGATCGAGGGAATCAGGTACACGCAGTATTTCCTGATCTGCGAAAAGCATTTTACCTACGCTTATTGTCAAAAGTACGACCATGTGGGGTATCAAGCGAAATTTGTGACTGGATTCAGGACATTTTGGTAGGAAGGACACAGCATGTTATCTGGGTTATCAGGTAAATTCATCTCGACAATCAAGTAACGTAAATTACGCAAGTGTGGCGCAATCAAGTAACAATTTCATCAAAAGATCTGGACGATGTAGCTTCAGTATGCCCGAAGCAGTATCACAAAACAAGCGTCTGAGCCTTTCAAGTCTGCACGATCGCAGAAACAGAGAGAAGAGTTTGCACGGCGGCAGGCGGAAGGCGAGAAACTGTGTCTTTGTCCAGCAAGTCACGCCAGCCAACCTAACAAAATTCTCCCTGCCGAGCAATACAGTTAAGTGGCTAGACTCAAAGTTCCCAGGTTCGTTGCAAGAGATGTGCCTTGTAATTCCCAACCAAAAGCTAAGGTACTCTAACACGAAGCTACACTAGCAGACTGAAATATTGACTACTGGCTCTTTGATACACACGGCAGAAGGCACCAACTAAATGCACCACCATCGTTTAAAATTAACCACGGTAAAGTCGGCATGTAACACTGTTCAAGTCAAAATTTTGGTGCACTGACTTAGATAAAAGTTACAGATGGAACTGATTGAGGTTACTTTGGGCCCGTCTGGCGTTCGGTTTTCTCGAAATGACCAGGGTTTTGTAAGTGTAGGATATTAATATGGCAGCGTGTTTCGATGTACTAAGAAAGTGTGAAACCCAGCTCGCGCTATTCGTCCACGAGACTCAGAGAGCCTTAGACACGGGTTCACAGGTAGATGCCGTGTTTCTTGACTTCCGCAAGGCGTTTGACACAGTTCCCCACAGTCGTTTAATGAACAAAGTAAGAGCATACGGACTATCAGATCAATTGTGTGATTGGATTGAGGAGTTCCTAGATAACAGAACGCAGCATGTCATTCTCAATGGAGAGAAGTCTTCCGAAGTAAGAGTGATTTCAGGTGTGCCGCAGGGGAGTGTCATAGGACCGTTGCTATTCACAATATACATAAATGACCTGGTGGATGACATCGGAAGTTCACTGAAGCTTTTTGCAGATGATGCTGTGGTGTATCGAGACGTTGCACCAATGGAAAATTGTACTGAAATGCAGGAGGATCTGCAGCGAATTGACACATGGTGCACGGAATGGCAATTCAATCTCAATGTAGACAAGTGTAATGTGATGCGAGTACATAGAAAGATAGGTCCCTTATCATTTAGCTACAAAATATCAGGTCAGCAACTGGAAGCAGTTAATTCCATAAATTATCTGGGAGTACGCATTAGGAGTGATTTAAAATGGAATGATCATATAAAGTTGATCGTCGGTAAAGCAGATGCTAGACTGAGATTCATTGGAAGAATCCTAAGGAAATGCAATCCGACAACAAAGGAAGTAGGGTACAGTACGCTTGTTCGCCCATTGCTTGAATACTGCTCAGCAGTATGGGATCCGCACCAGATAGGGTTGATAGAAGAGATAGAGAAGATCCAACGGACAGCAGCGCGCTTCGTTACAGGATCATTTAGTAATCGCGAAAGCGTTACGGAGATGATAGATAAACTCCAGTGCAAGACTCTGCAGGAGAGACGCTCAGTAGCTCGGTACGGGCTTTTGTTAAAGTTTCGAGAACATACCTTCACCGAAGAGTCAAGCAGTATATTGCTCCCTCCTACGTATATCTCGCGAAGAGACCATGAGGATAAAATCAGAGAGATTAGAGCCCACACAGAAGCATACCGACAATCCTTCTTTCCACGTACAATACGAGACTGAAATAGAAGGGAAAACCGATAGAGGTACTCAGGGTACCCTCCGCCACACACCGTCAGGTGGCTTGGGGAGTATGGATGTAGATGTAGATGTAGATGTAGAAAGACTCAAGAGATCGCATTCCGTACGATCATACACCGAACCCTGTACTTGGGATGAGCCCAGGAAATTTATTAACCCTCCCAGTACCGAGGGGGGGAGGGGGGATGCTTTATGCCAACCTGTTGAAAATATTGTAATCTAGTCTTGTACTTCAAATTTTAAAATTCTGGAACAAATACTTATTGTTTTTGATGGTTTCTTATACTAGAATTCGTAATTGTTGTGAATTCTTCGGTAAAACGTAACCCAAAAATGTAGGTCTTAATAGTGAAAATATCACCTACTTACTGCATATATCGGCAACTATTTAAAAAGGATGTTGTCAATAAAAGTTAATAAGATTGAACGAAATTTGACTTTTTAAATTTTCTGTGTGATGAACACAAAATACGCGCCCCCTTCCCCCCCCCCCCCCCTCAACCCGCCCCGGCTTCTAATTACACTTCATGGAAAACTCGTTGTACTGCTAGGATTAATTTTTGGATCAAACTACTCAGGAATAGAATTGAATTCTGGCTACACATGTCACCGAATTAATTGTGTTCCTCTAACAAGGAGACCACGCGGCTGTCGAATTTTTTAGTTTTTTTTATATTTATGCTACATGAAGCTAAAATCTTAAATACTCCTCTCCCAAAATTGTTCAATGCAGCTCTAAAAAATTCTCTAGAAAAATTTTCTGAATTTTTCGACCATGTTTAACATACTACAGTGAGGATTATTTATGTTGGACAAGCACTGTGGCTTTGTGACCATTTATGTGAAATTAAAATACAAGAAGATAAAAAATAATTTTTAGTTCTTTTAATTATACAGTCAAGGTTAACAACCTGTTATAAAAGATTAGTAATGAAGAATTTTTGTTTGCAGTGAAAACTATTTTTCTGTATACCGTAGTTATAAATATGAAGACGTGTACTTTTCTTAATAATGACTATTAGAAGTGATAATTTAGCTTTATTTTGTGATTTTTGTGTTTAAATGACGTATTTATTCGAGGTGAACGGCAAAATCCTAAAGAAAATGTTGAACGAAACAAGACTGTGTGCATTTCTTCTTTTATACTTCAGCTATCAGGTCTTTTATTTTCAAGAACTGATGCATTTGCACTAACAATTCGAGAAGTATATCCATCTCATACTTCGAAGAATTTGACCTTCTTTTCGGTATTTCATTAAGCCATACATGTACGGACTAGATGCGAGGTATAAACACATTTCTGCTTGTTGACGATTGTGACAGCATTTGAGACATCACTTAACCGAGGTTGTCCAGAAAATAGGCTGACCCGTGAAAATTCATATATGTATTAACATCTTTTTGTTCTCCACAGCTCGTTCCACTGTAATACACGGAGCTCACCACTGTAATATCCACGATTGGCTGACGACAGTCTGCTGGCGGTCGATTAACGTTGAAGCATCGAAAGGATATTTTAAAAGCAGGTTATTTGAGGCCTGATTGTGGGACCTTACGTATATTGCTTTTAGACCTAGGTTGAGGCACTTGGGCAATACAAGTGCATATTGTTTCGTGTCCAGTTACGTAACATGAAAATCGTGTACAGTATATGGCGTTCAGTATCATTACTACATGTGCCTCAAGTAGAGCTGCGATCTACTAAAACAACGGTTGGGTGTTTTTGGAACACTACATAAATGACATACTAAATGGTAGGATTACCAGTAGTACTGGTAGCGAAGGAAACATAAATGAATATGTACACAGAAATTGGGAGCAGATTACTTCTCTTTGTTTCTTTATTTGTTTGTTCGTGTTTTTGAACATAATTAGAAGCGCGAATACAAAATATGTGTTATTGGTAATAAAAATTAGTTGGTCTCGTAACCTCAACGATCTTATGTAATAAACCAATTATTTTAGTGCAAGGCCAGTTTACATGCACAACACACAAACATTATATATATATATATATATATATATATATATATATATATATATATATATATATATATATATATATATATATATATAAAGTCCTGAGACTGGTTTGATGCAACTCTCCATGCCACTCTATCCTCTGCAACCTTCTTCATCTCCCACTACGTACTGCAGCCTACATCCTTCTGAATCTGCTTAGTGTATTCATCTCTTGGTGATCTCGTCAGGCCTCAGAACATGTCCTACCAACCGATCCCTTCTTTTATTCAAGTTGTGCCACAAATTTCTCTTCTCCCCAATCCTATTCAGTACCTCCTCATTAGTTGTTTGATCTACCCATCTAATCTTCAGCATTCTTCTGTAGCACCACATTTCGAAAACTTCTATTCTCTTCTTGTTTATACTATTTATCGTCCTTGTTTCACTTCCATACATGGCTACACTCGATAAAAATAATTTCAGAAACGACTTCCTGTTGCTTAAATCTATACTCGATGTTAACAAATTTGTCTGCTTCAGAAACGCTTTCTTTGCCATTGCCAGTCTACATTTTATATCCTCTCTACTTCGACCATCATAAGTTATTTTGCTTCCCAAATAGCAAAACTCCTTTACTACTTTAAGTGTCTTATTTTGTAATCTAATTCCCTCAGCATCACCGGACTTAATTCGACTACATTCCATTACCTCGTTTTGCTTTTCTTGATGTTTATCTTATATCTTGCTTTCAAGCGACTGTCCATTCCGTTCAACTGCTCTTCCAAGTCCTTTGCGGTCTCTGACAGAATTACAATGTCATCGGTGACCCTCAAAGTTTTTGTTTCTTCTCCATGGATTTTAATACCTACTCCGAATTTTTCTTTTGTTTCCTTTACTGCATTGGTCAATATACAGATTGAATAACATCGGGGAGAGGCTACAATCCTGTCTCACTCCCTTCCCAACCACTGCTTCCCTTTCATGTCCCTCGACTCTTATAACTGCCATCTGGTTTCTGTACAAATTGTAAATAGCCTTTCGCTCCCTGTATTTGACGCCTGCCATCTTTAGAATTTGAAACGGAGTATTCCAGTCAAAATTGTCGAAATCTTTCTCTAAGTCTACAAATGCTTGAAACGTAGATTTGCCTTTTCTTAATCTAGCTTCTAAAATACGTCGTAGGGTCAGTATTGCCTCACGTGTTCCCATATTTCTACGGAATCGAAACTGATCTTCCCCGAGGTCAGCTTCTACCAGTTTTTCCATTCGTCTGTAAAGAATTCGGGTTAGTATTTTGCAGTATATATACTAGGGCTATTCGGAAAGTAAGGAACCGTAGGTCGCGAAATGGAAACCACAATGAAACAGTTAGCTACAACTTCCATCTACTTATGTCCATAGTCGCCGATCCGACTTACACGTCTGTCGTAGCGTTCTACCGACATTCCTTCGTTATAGAAGGCAGCCGCCAGTACATTCCGC
The DNA here is from genome assembly GCF_023897955.1 of Schistocerca gregaria. NCBI lineage: Eukaryota > Metazoa > Arthropoda > Insecta > Orthoptera > Acrididae > Schistocerca > Schistocerca gregaria. The sequence continues at coordinate 726,134,677 of NC_064923.1, forward strand.
CAATTCTCCACTCTGGCTGCAGCTCGCTGTCTTTGGCAAAATGGTGTTTTCACAACCAGCGGTTCATGTGAGCAGAGATGAAACTCAGAGGGAGACAATTACGGGCTGCATTGTCGGTGATCAAACATTTCCAATTGAAAACAATGCAGGAGCATCTCCATTGCCCCTGCAGAATGCGGCTGAGAATTGTCTTGAAGAAGAAAGCGCACGACAGTTAAGTAATGTTGGCTGCATAGCTTCAGGCGAAATTTCTCACCATGCCCTCGTACTTGGTGGGAGACACTATTGTTCTGGGTATCTTTATGTGCTCCCTGTGTGCTCAGAACTAAAATGAACGACGTAACGCCATCGGTGGGCATGCTAGATACTTTTCCCAACACACCTGTGCAAACATCATCGGATCTTCACTGTGGTTACCATTTCGCGACCGATCGTTCCTTACTTTCCGAATAACCCTCGTAATTATTGTTCGGTTGTTCTCAATAGTAAGTTCTTCATCATGATCAATGGCAGGAATTTCCTGTTATTATTGATAAATGCGAAAGTTCTTTATGAATAAAGGAAAGATTTTTTAATATACGTTCGGTGAAGTACTGAAGGGATGTTTGATATACACTTCTGGAAATTGAAATAAGAACACCGTGAATTCATTGTCCCAGGAAGGGGAAACTTTATTGACACATTCCTGGGGTCAGATACATCACATGACACACTGACAGAACTACAGGCACATAGACACAGGCAACAGAGCATGCACAATGTCGGCACTAGTACAGTGTATATCCACCTTTCGCAGCAATGCAGGCTGCTATTCTCCCATGGAGACGATCGTAGAGATGCTGGATGTAGTCCTGTGGAACGGCTTGCCATGCCATTTCCACCTGGCGCCCCAGTTGGACCAGCGTTGGTGCTGGACGTGCAGACCGCGTGAGACGACGCTTCATCCAGTCCCAAACATGCTCAATGGGGGACAGATCCGGAGATCTTGCTGACCAGGGTAGTTGACTTACACCTTCTAGAGCACGTTGGGTGGTACGGGATACATGAGGACGTGCATTGTCCTGTTGGAACAGCAAGTTCCCTTGCCGGTCTAGGAATGGTAGAACGATGGGTTCGATGACGGTTTGGATGTACCGTGCACTATTCAGTGTCCCCTCGACGATCACCAGAGGTGTACGGCCAGTGTAGGAGATCGCTCCCCACACCATGATGCCGGGTGTTGGCCCTGTGTGCCTCGGTCGTATGCAGTCCTGATTGTGGCGCTCACCTGCACGGCGCCAAACACGCATACGACCATCATTGGCACCAAGGCAGAAGCGACTCTCATCGCTGAAGACGACACGTCTCCATTCGTCCCTCCATTCACGCCTGTCGCGACACCACTGGAGGCGGGCTGCACGATGTTGGGGTGTGACCGGAAGACGGCCTAACGGTGTGCGGGACCGTAGCCCAGCTTCATGGAGACGGTTGCGAATGGTCCTCGCCGATACCCCAGGAGCAACAGTGTCCCTAATTTGCTGGGAAGTGGCGGTGCGGTCCCCTACGACACTGCGTAGGATCCTACGGTCTTGGCGTGCATCCGTGCGTCGCTGCGGTCCGATCCCAGGTCGACGGCCACGTGCACCTTCCGCCGACCACTGGCGACAACATCGATGTACTGTGGAGACCTCAGGCCCCACGTGTTGAGCAATTCGGCGGAACGTCTACCCGGCCTCCCGCATGCCCACTATACGCCCTCGCTCAAAGTCCGTCAACTGCACATGCAGTTCACGTCCACACTTTCGCGGCATGCTACCAGTGTTAAAGACTGGGATGGAGCTCCGTATGCCACGGCAAACTGGCTGACACTGACGGCGGCGGTGCACAAATGCTGCGCAGCTAGCGCCATTCGACGGCCAACACCGCGGTTCGTGGTGTGTCCGCTGTGCCGTGCGTGTGATCATTGCTTTTACAGCCCTCTCGCAGTGTCCGGAGCAAGTATGGTGGGTCTGACACACCGGTGTCAATGTGTTCTTTTTTCCATTTCCAGGAGTGTATTTTTGTTTTGCAGTTTTTCTAAAAAAAATTTGAAATGTGTGTGAAATCTTATGGGACTTAACTGCTAAGGTCATCAGTCCCTAAGCTTAGCCCGCGTCTCGTGGTCGTGCGGTAGCGTCCTCGCTTCCCACGCCCGGGTTCCCGGGTTCGATTCCCGGCGGGGTCAGGGATTTTCTCTGCCTCGTGATGGCTGAGTGTTGTGTGATGTCCTTAGGTTAGTTAGGTTTAAGTAGTTCTAAGTTCTAGGGGACTGATGACCATAGATGTTAAGTCCCATAGTGCTCAGAGCCATTTGAACCATTTTTGAACCCTAAGCTGACGCATTACCTAACCTAAATTATATGAAGGACAAACACACACACACCCATGCCCGAGGGGGGGTCGAACCTCCGCCGGGATCAGTCGCACAGTCCATGACTGCAGCGCCCATGACCGCTCGGATAATCCCGCGTGGCAGTTTTTCTACTTTGCCTTTTTGTTGATAAAGTTGCATTTTCTAGCACTACATGAATTATCTGTATTTATTTTCCTTATTTTTGGTACAACATCCCTCTGTTTCACGTTACAAATCAATGGTTTTCGAATAAGATCTGAAATAAACGTTGACAATTTCAGTTTTACTAAAAATACTCTTTATTTTTGAGCAACAGACAGGAGGATAACCATGAAGAACAAAACTGTTTCGTAGCTGACCTAGCCATTTATATATCCTCACACAGTTTCTTGACGGTTTACAGCTTCCAATTGCTGGGGGAATGTAGCAAGTCACTGATCGCATACGTAAAGAAAGCAACATTACGTGCCCCTGATACTTATGCAACACACCTAACGTACAGGTAGCACGGGTAAGCTTAACAGACCAAAGCTCATAGGAAAACAACCGTAGTCTACACTTACTTATGGTAGTCTATAGTAGCCTACATCAGATTAATTGCAGCTCTAACATCACATAATTTAGTGAAATCACGAAGAATCTAAATCGGGATGGTCTGTCAGGACTCTCAACCGTCGTCCTCAGGAAAACGAATGGAGTACCTGCCCACTTTGCTATTATGTTTACTAGGAACACAGCAACTTAACTTCTGGACTGATTATCCTTGTTACCGATTGATATATGGCGGTAACATGGTATGGAGACGTTCAAAGCCAGAAAGAGGTGCTGGTGTTCTCGTGTGTGAGATATTGTGTTAAATTTAGAGAACCTGCATAGACTTTGTTTGTTCTTTCTTTTGCTGGTGACTTGTTCCACGGTTCCGCAGGGTCACCATGGTTAAGATGGATGTGGAAAGGCTAATTTTGAGGGGTGCCAGATACCCTTCCTGCCGCCAGCGCGTACCTCCCGGGATGAAATTAGTATACCCCAACGGTCTGCCTCTAATGTAATCCGTGAAATAGTGCGAATGTGTTTAGATGTGTGCAAGTCGTTAACTGAGGCGAAACGTGGGGAACAGCCCAGTATTCACCTAGTGGGATGTGAAAAACCGCCTAAAAAGCACTTCCAACCTGGTCGGCACACCAGCTGACGTTGGTAATCCGCCAGGCGAATTCGATCTGTGGCCCCAGGAAGCAGAGTATTAGAGGTCTCGGCTAACCTGTCTGGTCTGCATAAAAAGAAGACTATATGATCTTAATGCTGTGAGAATTGTGTATCTTGCGAAGAGATCATGAAAATAAGATAGATTAATGTATGTAAAGAGGCATACAGACACCCTCAGTAAGTAAGTGGCACAGAAAAGAAAATCGAGAGGGCCTGAACGAGCTACCCATCGCCATTCACTGTAGAGTGGCTTGCCGGATGTATGCATAGATTTTGATATGTAGGACGAAAGAAGACTCCTGATAAGTCTGCCAACGTCTGTCGCCAGAGAATCATTTATGACACGATGTGCATCATCTAGCTGCTTGCAACAATCTACGTGTAACCTGTATTATCTGCGACCCTACATCTTAATTCATCTCTGACGAAAACAGTAATAATGGCTTAAGGAACATTTCTTGGACTTTCCGACCCCACATGTCACGTGGTTTCAGTTGTATTGAAAACGTTCTTGCACGCCATCTAGGCAAAAGTTGGTTCTTTGAACGCATGTCCAATTAATATCCGAGACCCTTTGACGGTGGTTAAACGATCGTCGGTGTCTAGTGGAGTCAATAACACGGACCTCGCTCTTGCGATCAAGCGATGATCCCACTCTTTAATAGGTATGAGACACTGAGTATTGTAAGAGCCTAAAGTACAGACACATAGTTCTGAGAAAAATATTTTTTGGTGGCCACCAAATTTGTAGACAAACCACTTGTCTCATCCATCTGACTTGTTTTACAACTAAATATCAGCATTCCACATTTGCTATTAAAAAATTAACTGCCTACTTTAATTAATATTTAGCGTTATATTTATTAGTGATGTTAATTCAAAATATTTACATATATAGGCTAGTGACAGTAGTGTGTTTGGACAGTACAGAAATTGGTAATTAATGACAAACTAGAATCATAAAATAATGGATATATAGTAACTGCACTTCAAGATCCCCTTATCATCATCTTCACCAAGCACATTCTGTTGCCTGAGGTTTTGATAAACCTGCCAATATATCTCCGATTACGAAGATATGTGGTGCAGGCAGTAAGTTATGTTGGCAACCCTACATAGTAAATGAGCAGTGCAGAACAACAATGCTGCTCTTGGTGCTTTGGTCCCATGTGGAATTGAATATGAGAACAGTCGATGAGTCTGAGTGTCGTGAAGGTTCATATATACAATGTAGGCCAACAGTTTAGACAAAGTTAGTTCATCAGAATATCCGTAAAAGTCAGGAGCATGCATATATGTTAGAGTGTTTAAGTTGACGACGATGTGCTTTAGACACTTAAGGCCAGGTTCTCATTCAAAATGGTCGAAAATTGGATTTCTTTTGGATTTTTTGATAGGTATATTTGTACACAATGTTGGGACGAAAAAGGTTCTTTAATCGGTGCGTTACAATCGTTTCTACAGCCCATTCTTCCAAGCAGTGTCACGGCCGCCATAGGACTTTCTCAGACGGAGACTCACGTGTCAAGTTGAAAACTTGTCGTTCCTCGACGCACGTTCGCAAAATGATTTTTATTTCAGTATGCAAGCAAACATATTCGCCGAACATCGTGTGAATTCTGCCGAACGCACCCTATCCAGCTCAGCACGATCGGCTTTTCTTTCCATGAAGGACAAAATTGCTCTCCGGGAGCAAATCGAGTTAGAGGGGCGTTGATGAACGGTCGTGGAACTGCACATTAAAAGTAATACTTTTTGATCAAATTCAGGTCAAAATTGGTCAAAACATAATTTTTGGTTCACCGAATTAGATTAGCCATTTTGAATCTGGAAAATGTAAGGTCAGATTTGTGTCCAGAAACATCGAAAATACATCATAACATGTAGCTCTTATGCGAATTTAATTACTAATACATGTAAACGATTTCCTTAAAGTTCAAACAGGTTTTTGTCGAGAAACGATTTTTCAAAACTGTCTGGAGCGTAAAATAAAGACGGTTCGCCCTATTAGCCTCCACCCTTTACCCCTGATAAGTAAACACTTTTCTTGGGAGTTTACACCTATAACACATGAAGTTTGTTCAAACTAACTATTTTTTGTAAAGCCATGAAGAGTAAAAAAAAATATAGCTCAACGTTCGAGTTAGTACTATATCGTTAAATTTAACGTTATTTCGTTGTGGTTAGCTATTAGCTCATACAAATTTGATGTTGTATCTACTCATATTATCTATTTTTGATTTTTGGTAACTCCTAAGAGGCTATACCGCACACAGTGTGGGTACTTGAAACTCGCGGGCCCTTGATAAAATCTTAATTATGAGCGACATTTTGTTTTTTATTGCAAATGTAAAATAGAGTTCAAAGTATGATAAATCACATTCCCAAACAGAATCTTTGTATGTATTCCCATTGTCTCAAAAAATTTCCAATCTTTGCGTATCTTCTGCTCATTTCAATAAGAACCTGGTCTTAAGGTTCTCTGCGCCTCATGTCATTTCTTTCGCCTTTGTCCCGCAATACACGAAGTCGGCGTGTTTAATCTCATTTTTGGTGTGGTTAGTGTTAAGGGGTGGCCGAACGCCCTTGCTACCCCGTTACCTCCGGAAGCGAATAGGTGCACCCCATCTATCTGAATATAGTGTTATCCACCTGAAAGTGTTTGAACATTATCTAAATGTTTGTGAATCGTGTAACTGAGGCTGGACGTGGGTACAAGCCCAGTATTCAGCTATTGTGATGTGGGACACCGCCTAAAGACCACATCCAGGCTGGCCGGAACACCACCCATCACTCCTGTCCGAATCAGGAATCGAGTAGCTAATACGCACAGCTATGTGGTCAGAACAACTCTTGGACAGGTAGAAGACTCTAATTCTCTAAAAACTGGGTAAACGTTGCCCTAAGCTCTACAATAGGAACTTCAAGAGACCATTTTTGTAAAGGTGCTAGAGTGTTACGTTAATATAAACTATTATCCTTGAATCTGTGTTCTTGTAGCCGAATAATGGTGGCATGTATAAGACATAAAAAACGAAACGCTAGTAACTAGAACGTGTTGGCTCCGCTATCAGACTGTTTTATTCCCTTGATGTACGGCATAGTAAACGATTTTTACAGGCATCTGGTGCAAATAGTAACGAGTGTCAAGAGTAGACAGTAACTGTTGCCGTTAATTCCCTCAGTTAATAGGAAAGTCAGTTCAAAGTAGTTCTGTGTTCAATATTTTTCGGAAGACTATGCAGATGAAACTCAGATAAATGGCAAAGACTTCATGAGACACTCGATAGTCTTCCTCCGCATTTTAGTAGTTTTATGTTCACAAAAGCTGTGATTCAGGTATTCGTAGCTAATGTTCAACACGAAGTAATGTCATTTTATTCTCTTCCAGCATTACTAATGTATGGATTGTGTAACTATATTTTTTATTGTAGAATTTGGCCAATTACAGACAGCTGAAAACGTAAGACTAAGGTATAATGTCTTTCTTCTTATTTTTCCAGAACTCCTTTGAGCTTTGACTGATGGCCTGCATCTGTTCATTTGTATAATCCTCCTAGGATGTGAATTGCGTTTTTCGACAGAAAATTTTGCAAAATGGTTCAAGTGTCTCTAAGCACTATGGGAGTTAACATCTGAGGTCATCAGTCCCTTATACTTAGAACTACTTAAACCTAATTAGTCAGGATTCGAACCTGCGACCGTAGCAGCAGCGCGGAAAATTTTGCAGTATTGATCAGTAGCGTGAAACGTTCCTTGTCCTGTAAGATGTATTCTGTGACGTTAAGTTTCTTCAAGTCCCATCCCGTGATGTTTTATAATTTGGAAATGAAACTAAAAATTTCTTCGGTAGCTTATTGTCATTCATTCTGTAAGCATCACAGTAAAACAATAAACTTTTGTTTCTTATTGTGTCTATGATAGTTCTCTTGTTGCTCTATAGATCTTGATTTCACCTCTTCGTCCAGTTATTATCTATGTTCTTTTGTGGTCCTAAAATTTCTTTGAGTATATTCCTTTCTTTCTTTCTTTTACTGTTCTTTTTGTAACCTCTTTTATTCAGTGGTGAGCATTCGGTTCATTAAAGTGCTTGCGGTTTAATTACTGTTGTGTGGTGTTTAATTTTTGCCTGGAATGACACAGACCTTTGATTAAGTCGGTTTCGGGTGAATTTGTGTGGTAATTCTGTTTTCTGATCTCAATGAATGAGTTCCACTCTCCTTCTAGCATTTATGCCAACCTGTTGGTCTGTACCTTATCTCTTCGTCACATTCCTTTCCCAGCACCTATGATTCTTCTTTACCGCGGTTGTACTAGTTCATTCACCGTTTCTGTTATTCCTTCTCTGATTTCATCCCAATTTCCCGACTTTTTGTGTGAAGTTTTTTAACAAATTCGTTCCTTTTGTCTGACAGAAATTTTGTACAAATTCTATGGAATTTCAATTTTTGGGGCTTGGTTCTTCAGGTTGAAGTTTGACTGATGGTAAAAAGTGCTCCAAATATATTCCGAGGTCTCTTATGACCCGTATGTGCATGATTTCGCTCAGTTTTTCTTTCGCTATTACCACGCGATCCAATTGATATGAACCTAAATGTATATCAGGAGAAGAGCAGGTCTCCTTTCTCCGTGGTAATTTTCTGAATAAAGTTAACATTAACTAAAAGTCGTATTGTCAGCCAAAGTTGATGATCCTTTCTCCATCCCTACTGGCGCGTTTGTGTGCAGGAAAATTTTCTACTATTCCCTTGTATTTCTCTTTACTGGCGACCTACGCACTGAAATATCCTGCGAATTGTTTTATGTGGTGCTTTAGTGCTTTTGATGTCTCCTTTCCTAGTTTACCCAAAACTATTCGTCTTCTGGACGTTGTTGTTATTGACAGGTGCACGTGCGTTTTGGATGGCATAGCCCTTGTTCACTAATCTAAACAAGAGAAATGATATCCGCTCCGATGGGGACGACACATTTGTTATGGATTCTGTTAGTTCCGTTTGACGATAACAGCTGTTCCAAGCACAGTGCCTTTTCGTTTAATCTTTAAAGTTGGTTTTCTTTTATAAGTCCTGTTACACTCTGAGTCAAATTGGTCCTCATCTCCGTATCTGGTTTCCTGAATTTCTAGTATGAGTATAATGTGTTTGTTTAACACATCTGTCAATTTTTTAAGTTTCCCAGTCTTTAATAAAGTGGTGATGTCCAATAAGTCTACAAGATGTTTTTTTCTTAGTCTGTGTGCGAGAAGTTCTAGCTCCGACTCTTTCATATATGGTGTTCTAGTCCGATGGCCTAACTGCATCAGTGTGTCCAGTGATGAAGGATTGTTTATTTCTGCAGTTCAATGTTTACCATCATGTCTCAGTTAAAAGTATGTTAGGAATTGGTATTAATCCCTTCGTAGGATGATACATCCGAGATCGAATTGCCAGACGGATCTTAAGAGTCCGCTCAGTATGGGAACAAATGACTCTGAGCACTATGCGACTTAACTTCTGAGGTCATCAGTCGCCTAGAACTTAGAGCTAATTAAACCTAACTAGCCTAAGGGCATCACACACATCCAAGCCCGAGGCAGGATTCGAACCTGCGAACGTAGCGGTCGCTCGGTTCCAGACTGCAGCGCCTAGAACCGCACGGCCACTCAGGCCGGCTCAGTATGCGAACAGACGGCTCCCGTAGCTGACCACTTTCATAACAGACGCTACTGGTTTTTGCAGCTGCGATCAACATGTGGAGAGACGCCGACCACGTAGCCGCTTGTTGCAAGTCAGATACCACGCGGAGTTTCGTTCTGCTTGGTCGGTCGCCTCTTCCGGTAGATCCGCCGTACTGTGGTCCATCCACTCCTCCTTTACTATCACTCTCAGGAAAAGTGGCTCATCCGCCTTCTTTGCTGTTCAGGTTAATATCTTCATCCGCCTTAGAAGCCGTTGATCTTCTTCACATCATCTCCCACATTTCTAACTAACTGAAATTTTGACTGAACGCTGAATTAGAATATGTGTTTTATTATAATAATTTTTAAAAATGTGTAATGTGTAAAAAGTATTTGCACGTGTAAAGGGGAAAAGTTATTACGGGCAATCTCGAAAATTTCTTGAAAGACTTACGTCAAATTATTACACAATATGCTAATGAGTGTATTCCATTACTTTAATTTCTCAGAGACGTTGTCCTAGTTTATCACGGTTACGGAATACATGGGGGTTTTCCGGCTGCCTGTACCAAACGTGGCATTGTCCATGATGAGGATGTCGCTGACGGGTGAAGTAAGTAAACTTACTCCTTTTCTTTACTACACCGCTGTCACTTGAACGAGTGATGCTTCCACTCATCATTTCCTTCAGGTCATGATGGGTTCACTTTTGTCGGCTGCATTCGACTGTGAGGCATTCGACATGTACGTCGCTCGTAGTGTACATGTGATTTCGAAACTATAAACGTTTCCAAAGTATCAACTATATTCAGTGTTATGAACACTTTTTTGGGATAGTGAGGAGGAGTCAGTGCGAGTATTTCCGATTCGATAATTCGTGATTCAGTTGTAAGCATTTTATCCAGTTCGCCTCCTGTATAATGCAGCCAATATGTGCTAAGTACAAAAGAATTAGACGTTTAAACATTTTCAAAATGAAAAAAGTATTATGACTTAATTTGCTAAGTGTTACGGAAACAACCCATGACTACGCGATCAGTCATCAAAACTATTTTTCGACCAACGTTTAAAAATTGTTTGCTAATAGTGTTTCTGGATATTAACACAAGAAATTCCAAACACTTGAATGACTTGATGTGGCCAAAAATCATAAAGTAACTCCTAATTGCCTATCGACTGAGATTGCCCATGTCATTTCTACATTTTGTATTTCTGTTCCTCCTCATATTAACATTAGTAACCAATTCTCTCCCTTTGTGGACGTGTTAGAACACGGCTAGTGTAGAAACTGGAGTTAATTTGTAATGAATTAACTGCAACCAGTTGCTTTTAATTGTGTTTGTTTTTTCATGATGTAGTTTCAAGAGGCCTAGCATTCCATCTTCAGGTCTTTATTTTTACTAGCGATATTTCTTTACTAACAGCTTCTAACAACCCTACCACAACAAAGGTCAAAAATTAATTATGATTGTAGTGTTGCTCACGCTGCTAAATATTGCATTATCGGGCAACAACAAAGTTATATTATGTGGCAGGTGTCATTAGAGCACGATTAATAAAGCCATTTTATGAAATAATGGATAAACTAAGCACTCATCTTTTCGTGTTTCCAACGCTGGTTTCATTGTGAACTCATGACTCAATCGTCGAAAATTTAGGTGGTGATGATTCCAAGCTCGGATACAAAGAGACCTAGGTGTTATTCTGCGATATTCAAAAGTTTTATAGATGTTTTTCATAAACCATTCTTGAATATTAAACTTTTGCAAGTTAAGACAGAGGTGATGTAAAAAAAGCATTCAGCACTCCGAATTTAAGTTACACTTCTTTTTTATTACTTTTGTTGCAACATCACGTAACTTACAAAACATCACTTCACAATATAAAACATACTTGAAAATATCTTCCTCACTGTTAAAGTTCACAGTTTATAAACTGACTACAACTTGCGTCTTTTCAACATGACGACCAAGACTTGACTCTCTAATAACCGCTCACGCGCCCAAAAATCAGAGTTACAAGTACGTCAAAGATCATAGTACAAAGACAGAATTCACATAAGAATAATATCATTGTAATATAAACATATCGATATATCAAAGTACCTATACATTAATGAAATCAAATCTGAATGTTGTCTCAGAAATAGGTTAACTACTTTACAGAAACACAGTAGAATGTTGCTGGTATCGAGAGGTTGAGGTGAGGTGCCGCAATGGTTACGTAATTCAAGTACCATTACAAGCTTTGCAAAACTCTTCAACGGAAATTCATAAGATCGCTATTGTAAAAGCCCTACGTGACGAAATAATGTTCATGACGTATGAATAAATGTAAGCATCTGTAGATTGGATGAACATAGAATGAATGTACTCTCAAAAACGCGTATTTTGAGGTATAATTTGTGGGTGTTTCTGAAAGTGGGTGATATTCCTATCGGTGTATTACGCCAAAAAGATACAATTGATGGTTGTTATACTACGATGTAGAAAAAGTCGTGGAATACCTGCTAAATTAATGTCGGACCTTCTTTTGCCTGGCGTAGGCAGCAGCTCGATATGGAATGAACTCCACAAGTTGTTGGAAGTTCCCTGCCGAAATAATGAACAGTGCTGCCTCTATGGCCGTTCGTGACTGTGAATGTATTTCCGATGCAAGATTTTGTGCAGGAATTGACCTCTAGATTATGTCCCACAAATCTTCGATTGGGTTAATGTCAGAGGATCTGGGAGGCTAAATCATTCGCTCGAATTGTCAAGAATGTTCTTCAAACCAATCACTAATAACTGAGGGCCGATGACATCGCACATTGTCATCTACAAATGTCCAGTTTTGTTCGGGAACATGAAGTTCAGAAATAGCTGCAAACCGCCTCCAGGTAGCCGAATATAACCATTTCCAAACTATGACTGGTTCACTTACACAACAGGACGCAGTTCATTCCATGTAAACACGGCCTTCACTGTTAGAGAGCCACCACCAACTTGCACAGAGCCTTGTTCACAACTTAGGGTGATGGCCTCATGGGGTTTGCCCCACACTATAAACCTGCCATCAAATCTTACCAATGAAATCTGGACTAATCGGACCAGGCTACGATTTTGCAGTCGACGAGGGTCCAACAGATACGGTCACTAGACCAGGAGAGCCACTGCAGGCGGCGTCGTGCTTTTAGCATAGCTTCTCGCATCGGTCGTCTGCTGCCATAGCCCATTAACGTCGGGTTTCGCCGCATTATACTAAAGAAAATGTTCGTCGTACGCTCCACAATGCTTTCTCCGGTTATTTCATGTAGTGTACGCAGACGCCGCTGCTCTCGGTCGTTAAGTGAAGCCCGTCAGGCACGGCGTTGTCCGTGTAGAGAGGTAATGTCTGAAATGTGGTACTATCGGCACTCTCTTGACACAGTGCATCGCCGAATATTGAATTACCTACCGATTTACGAAATACTTCTAGCTCTAACTATAACTCCGCTTTCAGAATCGGTTAATTCCCGTCCTGTGACCATAATCTCGTAGGAAACGATTTCACCTATTGACATAAATCACCCGAATAGATATGTCATCTCAGCTAATACACTGCCCTTATATACCTTGTGTACGCGATACTACCTCTGTCTGTGTACGTACACTACTGGCCATTAAAATTGCTACACCACTAAGATGGCGTGCTACAGACGCGAAATTTAACCGACCGGAAGAAGATGCTGTGATTTGCAAATGATTAGCTTTTCAGAGCATTCACACAAGGTTGGCGCCGGTTGCGACCGCTACAACGTGCTGACATGAGGAAAGTTTCCAACCGATTTCTCATACACAAACAGCAGTTGACGGGCGTTGCCTGGAGAAACGCTGTTGTGATGCCTCGTGTAAGGAGGAGAAATGCGTTCTATCACGTTTCCGACTTGTATAAAGGTCGGATTGTAGCCTATCGCGATTGTAGTTTATCATATCGCGACATTGCTGCTCGCGATGGTCGAGACCCAATGACTGTTAGCAGAATATGGGATCGGTGGGTTCAGGAGGGTAATATGGAACGCCGTGCTGGATCGCAACGGCCTCATATCACTAGCAGTCGGGATGATAGGCATCTTATCCGCATGGCTGTGCAGCCACGTCTCTATCCCTGAGTTAACAGATGGGGACGTTTGCTAGACAGCAACCATCTGCACGAACAGTTCGACGACGTTTGCAGCAGCATGGACTATCGGCTAGGAAAGCATGGCTGCGGTTACCATTAAATCTGCATCACAGACAGGAGCGCCTGCGATGGTGTACTCAACGACGAACCTGGGTGCACGAATGTCAAAAAGTCATTTTTTCGGATGAATACAGTTTCTGTTTATAGCATCATGATGGCCACATCCGTGTTTGGGACAATCGCGCTGAACGCACATTGGAAGCGTGTATTAGTCATCGCCACACTGGCGTATCACCCGGCGTGATGTGGCGGCCGGAGTGGGCGTGCGGTTCTAGGCGCTACAGTCTCGAGCCGGGCGACCGCTACGGTCGCAGGTTCGAATCCTGCCTCGGGCATGGATGTGCGTCATGTCCTTAGGTTAGTTAGGTTTAATTAGTTCTAAGTTCTAGGTGACTGATGACCTCAGAAGTTAAGTCGCATAGTGCTCAGAGCCATTTGAACCATTTGAACCGGCGTGATGATATGGGGTGCCACTGATTACTCTTCTCGGTCACCTCTTGTTCGCATTGACAGCACTTGGAATAGTGGACGTTACATTTAAGATGTGTTACGACGAGTGGCTCTACCCTTCATTCGATCCCTGCGAAATTATACATTTCAGCAGGCTAATGCACGCCCGCATCTTGCAGGTCCTGTACGGGCCTTTCTGGATACAGAAAATGTTCAACTGCTGCCCTGGTCAGCACATTCTCCAGATCTCTCACCAATTGAAAACGTCTGGTCAATGGTGGCCGAGCAACTGGCTCGTCACAATACGCCAGTCACTACTATTGATGAACTGTGGTATCGTGTTGAAGCTGCATGGGCAGCTGTACCTGTACACGCCATCCAAGCTCTGTTTGACTCAATGCCGAGGCGTATCAAGGCCGTTATTACGGCCAGAGGTGGTTGTTCTGGGTACTGATTTCTCAGGATCACCATCTCACGACTTTTGTCATCTCAGTCTAGTTTTGACTTAATTCATTAGCAGCGCTTCTGTCGTGTCACGTGACGACCTTAATAATGTACGTGAATCAGACCCACAGGGTACGACTGGATGCCCGTTCCTGCTATAGACGATCAGGCCTGTCTGACAATAAGCTCCCCCGTGACGTTTCCCCGGCTGTTAACGAGATATTTGTTAAGCGACGCGAGAAATGAGGTCTGTTGCTTGGCAACGGCGCGTGTTCTGACGTGTCGGACGAGAGGCGGCCTTGTAAGTGTCTGGCGCTACAGACTCCAGCCGAGAGCTTATGCCGGGTCTGGGGCTGCGAGATACTCCGCTCCGGCAACTCTCTTCTGAAGCCCGCGACTGCCGAATGCAGATACGTCTAACCCTCCGCGCTAATGCAGGTGAGTGCTTACACGGCTCGGTGCTGAGTCCGTTTTCATGTCGCCTGTCTGGATTTTCGCATGGAAAGAAGCTTTCTGCAACTCAAACAAATCTTGTGTGTTCAGCGTAGGAAAAAATAAGCATTACCGTGCATATGACATAATGCGCAGAAAATACGTTTATTCGACTGACGTAACTGAGCCATGCGGTGATATACGGACCAATCTACTTTAGCTTTAAGTACCAGTCTTTCAATAGAAATTACGTACCGCTGAACTACAGTATTAGGCCAAAAGGAAGGGAAATTGTAGACGATAAACAAATAATACTTTTGTCCGTCTGCCCATTACGGAATAGTTTGTAATCATCTCTGATGTGGTGACTCTTGCGTGTTAGAAAGCTACTACGACATCAGACATAACAATATTGCCAATTCAAATGTAACCACAGCCTCACAGAAACAAAAACCAAGCGAAGCCATCAGTCGCGTAAGGAAGATTATGCGTGAAGCGTTCAACGAATTCGAAAATAACATTGAATCTACCAACGTGACAGAACCATCTTAAGCGGTTTTGGTCTTATTTTAAATCAGTGAACGGATCGCAGCCATCTGTCTGGCTACACTGGCATTAAAGCAGAGGATGACACAGGAATTGCCGTAAAAGTAAATGCCTCTTTTATTACTGTTTCGCGGAGGAAGGTCGCAATATTTTTCCTTTGTTAAATTGTCGCACGAGCGACGAAATGACAGATATTGAAATAAGCGACTAAGGAACTGAAATCGCTCATACAGGAGAGGCCACTGTATGTGATGTGATACCAATTTGGCTCTACATAGAGTATCCGAGAGGACTTGCCCCTCTTCTGCTAGCAGTGTACAGTAGGACCCTAGAGTAGCGAAACGTTTGTAACAATCGGAAAAAAGGGTGATTGTGTACATTACAGGTTTGATTGTCCTACTTATCTGCTGTAACTTACATTTTTCTACATTTAGAGCGAGCCGTCATTCATCATACCAGCTAGAAATTTTGTGCAAATAGTCTTGTGTTCTCCTAGTGTCACTCAACGGTAATACCTTGCCGTACCTCACTACATCACCAGCAAACAGCCGCAGATTTCCGCTCGTCCTTTCTGCCAGATTATTCATGTATATTTAAAATAATAGCTGTAGATCACACTTCCTTGGGGCTCTTCTGATAATATTCTTGCCTCTGATAAACATTCGCCGACGGGGACAAAGTACGGAGTTGTGTTACTTAACAAGTCTTCGAATCACTCACATATTTGGATCCTATTCCGTATGCCCGTATCTTCATTAATGGTCTGCAGTGTGGCACTGGATCAAATGTTTGTGGATAGTTCCACAACATAAGTGGTACGTCAGAGGGCACTGAGCTAGTAACGGGGTATTAATACCACTACAAAGAGTGTCAGGTCTGGAGGACTTCACTCTGCTAGGTGCCAAAAATAACTTATAGTGAATCTTAAGTAACTATTCAATGAAAAAAAATTAATATGACTATCGTGGATCAAACTAATTAAAGGGAATTAATTTGTAATAATGAGCTGATTGCGAAATTGAATTCAAGGTTAAGAACGGATTGTTAGTCCGAAATGTTTGTTTTCCGTGGTTTACTCCTCTAGGCTCTGCCGCTATCTTTGCCGTTGTGAACCGACATTCCTCAGCCATGGAGAGAAGACATGGGCTAACTATAAACTTCTGTAATAGAAAGTGCCCCCCTATGAACCATGGACCTTGCCGTTGGTGGGGAGGCTTGCGTGCCTCAGCGATACAGATGGCCGTACCGTAGGTGCAACCACAACGGAGGGGTATCTGTTGAGAGGCCAGACAAACGTGTGGTTCCTGAAGAGGGGCAGCAGCCTTTTCAGTAGTTGCAGGGGCAACAGTCTGGATGATTGACTGATCTGGCCTTGCAACGTTAACCAAAACGGCCTTGCTGTGCTGGTAATGCGAACGGCTGAAAGCAAGGGGAAACTACAGCTGTAATTTTTCCCGGGGACATGCAGCTTTACTGTATGATTAAATGATGATGGCATCCTCTTGGGTAAAATATTCCGGAGGTAAAATAGTCCCCCATTCGGATCTCCGGGCGGGGACTACTCAGGAGGATGTCGTTATCAGGAGAAAGAAAACTGGCGTTCTACGGATCGGAGCGTGGAATGTCAGATCACTTAATCGGGCAGGTAGGTTAGAAAATTTAAAAAGGGAAATGGATAGGTTAAAGTTAGATATAGTGGGAATTAGTGAAGTTCGGTGGCAGGAGGAACAAGACTTCTGGTCAGGTGACTACAGGGTTATAAACACAAAATCAAATAGGGGTAATGCAGGAGTAGGTTTAATAATGAATAGGAAAATAGGAATGCGGGTAAGCTACTACAAACAGCATAGTGAACGCATTATTGTGGCCAAGATAGATACGAAGCCCACACCTACTACAGTAGTACAAGTTTATATGCCTACTAGCTCTGCAGATGATGAAGAAATTGAAGAAATGTACGATGAAATAAAAGAAATTATTCAGATAGTGAAGGGAGACGAAAATTTAATAGTCATGGGTGACTGGAATTCGTCAGTAGGAAAAGGGAGAGAAGGAAAAATTGTAGGTGAATATGGATTGGGGCTAAGAAATGAAAGAGGAAGCCGCCTGGTAGAATTTTGCGCAGAGCATAACTTAATCATAGCTAACACTTGGTTTAAGAATCATGAAAGAAGGTTGTATACGTGGAAGAACCCTGGAGATACTAAAAGGTATCAGATAGATTATATAATGGTAAGACAGAGATTTAGGTTTTAAGTTGTAAGACATTTCCAGGGGCAGATGTGGACTCTGACCACAATCTATTGGTTATGACCTGTAGATTAAAACTGAAGAAACTGCAAAAATGTGGGAAATTAAGGAGATGGGACCTGGATAAACTGAAAGAACCTGAGGTTGTACAGAGTTTCAGAGAGAGCATAAGGGAACAATTGACAGGAATAGGGGAAAGAAATACAGTAGAAGAAGAATGGGTAGCTCTGAGGGATGTAGTAGTGAAGGCAGCAGAGGATAAAGTAGGTACAAAGACGAGGGCTGCTAGAAATCCTTGGGTAACAGAAGAAATATTGAAATGTTGGAACACGTGAGGCAATACTGACCTTACGACTTATCTTAGAAGAAAGATTAAGAAAAGGCAAACCTACGTTTCTAGCATTTGTAGACTGAGAGAAAGCTTTTGACAATGTTGACTGGAATACTCTTTTTCAAATTCTAAAGGTGGCAGGGGTAAAATACAGGGAGCGAAAGGCTATTTATAATTTGTACAGAAACCAGATGGCAGTAATAAGAGTCGAGGGGCATGAAAGGGAAGCAGTGGTTGGGAAAGGAGTGAGACAGAGTTGTAGCCTCTCCCCGATGTTATTCAATCTGTATATTGAGCAAGCAGTAAAGGAAACAAAAGAAAAATTCGGAGTAGGTATTAAAATTCATGGAGACGAAGTAAAAACTTTGAGGTTCGCCGATGACATTGTAATTCTGTCAGAGACGGCAAAGGACTTGGAAGAGCAGTTGAACGGAATGGACAGTGTCTTGAAAGGAGGATATAAGATGAACATTAACAAAAGCAAAACGAGGATAATGGAATGTAGTCAAATTAAATCGGGTGATGCTGAGGGAATTAGATTAGGAAATGAGACACTTAAAGTAGTAAAGGAGTTTTGCTATTTAGGAAGTAAAATAACTGATGATGGTCGAAGTAGAGAGGATATAAAATGTAGACTGGCAATGGCAAGGAAAGCGTTTCTGAAGAAGAGAAATTTGTTAACATCGAATATAGATTTATGTATTAGGAAGTCATTTCTGAAAGTATTTGTTTGGAGTGTAGCCATGTATGGAAGTGAAACATGGACGATAACTAGTTTGGACAAGAAGAGAATAGAAGCTTTCGAAATGTGGTGCTACAGAAGAATACTGAAGATAAGGTGGATAGATCACGTAACTAATGAGGAGGTATTGAATAGGATTGGGGAGAAGAGAAGTTTGTGGCACAACTTGACTAGAAGAAGGGATCGGTTGGTAGGACATGTTTTGAGGCATCAAGGGATCACAAATTTAGCATTGGAGGGCAGCGTGGAGGGTAAAAATCGTAGAGGGAGACCGAGAGATGAGTACACTAAACAGATTCAGAAGGATGTAGGTTGCAGTAGGTACTGGGAGATGAAGCAGCTTGCACAGGATAGAGTAGCATGGAGAGCTGCATCAAACCAGTCTCAGGACTGAAGACAACAACAACAACAACAATAGAAAGAGCATTCTCTGAAACGCCAAACTAAAATACTGTAAAGCAGTCGACGAAAAGGAACGCCTGTACACCAGTGAACATCTCACAAATAAACTACAAGCTAGAGGAGTTAGAGGTCCTGGAAAGCACAATCCTGCGATGAATCATTTCAGACTGAAGCCGGCTAGAAGCTACGAAGCAACAAAAAAGTCTGTCAGAATGTGAAGAGATGTGGGAGACCATGAGGAAAAGGGAGGCTAATATTTCTTGTACAAATGCACAGACTGCACGAAACAACATTATCCAAACAGATTTGATTATCTATGTAGCAAGGAGACCACCACGACGTGGATAAAAAAGCACCGAATGACCCCGACAGGTCTAACGTTCCGGAAACCGTCATGAAAATATGCTTCAAATGGCTCTAAGCACTATGAGACTTAACATCTGAGGTCATCAGTCTCCTAGACGTAGAACTACTTAAACCTAACTAACCTAAGGACAGCACACACATGCATTCCCGAGGCAGGATTCGAATCTGCGACTGCGGCATCAGCGCGGTTCCGGACTGAAGCGCGTAGAAATGCTCGGCCACAGCGGCCTGAGAAGCCCTCAGAATGCAAAGTCTGGAAGGGTTTCAAGTGGAAAGAAGAACCACAAAAGCCGGCACAACATGGACAGAAGAAGAAAAACAAAAGCCTAGCGGTCGTATGCTGGCGTATTGGATACAGAGGGAATTCTGGGCAAAGAGGATAAAATGAAGTTGTAGACTAATCATAAGTGCTCAGTCCACGGTAAAAAAGAAAAAAATGCGTTAGATCTCAGTTGCTTACAAAATATTCTAAAAAATTAGCCGAGTGGGATTTAGCCAATGCTTGAGAAAAATTTTGATTAGTTGCCTGAGGGAGGACATACCTTACGAAAAACCTACGAAATAAATAAAGAATTAATACAAAATTATTGTTGATTTAAAATGCCCTTCATTAGTACTGTAGAGAACATCGTAACAACATTAAATAAAAAATTATCACAACATAAAATTTCAAACTGGATAGATGTGTGAAAAGCTAACTGCCAGGTATTTGCCGAAGATTTTGCTATACTTTATGATAGTCTAACATTTGCTGCGATAAAAGTCGATCTTTTGGCAGTGTTAGTTACGAAAACAGTGTTAAACATATGTGGAAGAATTCTAAAATTCGTCTAGAATATTAAAAATTGTCCAAAACGTAATAACCGGTACTGGCTAGTTGAAGTCAGCGACAAAACGCATTAGATATCATCTGCTACGCGGGAAACTGTACTCAAGATGAAAAAGGCGTAGTATTATGAAAATGTTTACCACATAAATTCTTTCTAGCCACAGTGAAATAAATCACTTCAAGAAACTGGTAAATCCGCAAAGGATATATCCAAGTGAATGCCTAGTACTGAATTGTGTATTGGACAGAGAATGAATATTAGAAAGAAGAATTGCAATGAAAATACTAGAATTTACATAGAACTTCACTCTGCTCAAAATGGACCAGTGATGTTAGAATGTTTTTTACCAGTAGTCATCCTGGTCCTTACCGCCCGATACTGGGCGTTCCAGGTTTTAAGGTGACTGGCAAGCGCTCGGGTTTCTAAAAACATTTTCATTGGATTTTCATAAAATGTTAACACAAAGTCGTTGGTAAGTGATTATTATTTATGTGCTTTAACTTGCTGTAACTATGTTTTACAAATTTAATGAAGTCAAGTTACTTACCTATTTTATAAATAAATCACCATTACTGTGGGCGGCTAGAAAATTTGGCTTCTGACAGAGATACAAAAGCTGTCCATAGGTAAAAAAGGTTCGCAGCCCCCCTTATATATATATATATATATATATATATATATATATATATATATATATATATATATATATATATATATATATATGTGTGTGTGTGTGTGTGTGTGTGTGATTATAGAACATTTAACACGAACAAAAAGATGGAATTGACTGGTATTATATTGTTATTTGTGTGGGTTGGGTGGTAACAGATGAACCAAAAGGATTTTGAAATACTTCAACGACAAGCTCAACAACAACCTAGATCCAAAAGTTCAAGAAACTGCAAAATATATTGTTATAAGATGGAAACATCTGTAGAATGAAATTTTTAGAAATGGAAGGCAAGAAGGAAACGAAGACTGGTTTACAGTGGATCGGTGAAGCAGAAAGGAATCACATTGGAAAAATACAAACATACATTAGTCAGTCCACCCGGAAAAATGAACTTGACAAACAACTTTTTTCAGATTTCCTCTATTTCTGTAGTAGGATGAACAACCTGTTAGTTCTTGTCTCACTTTTTAATGGCAAATATTATGGACCTTAAATAAAGTAGCTTATAAAAGCTAGTATATATAAATATACTAAACTCACCACTAACTTTAACCATTCGTCGTGGAAACAGTGAGCTGAATATTTTAAGTGTTACACTTTAGTGTGCCATAAAGACATTTTCCAAACGAATTGTTGATTTTACTACAGTTAAATGTAATCGATTAACTGACTTTTTCAGTCATGGAACACACATTCCTGTCAACGTTTCATGGATACTGCTAACATTTGTTCCTTGGGAATTTTCGAAGGAATTTCGCTTGGGACAATGTACATGATTCATACCATGATCCGTGCGTATATAACAGCGCACGGTGACAGTGCACGTTGCAAAAAGCCGCACGCGAAAATTAGAAACAGAGATTTTTCAGGGTGTCATGCCTCGGGTGCTCTTGATCATAGATATAAGTGAACGAGTGTTTCAACGGCTCTTGGTCTAGCGACCATTTGTATAACTATCGGAAGAACGGACTTACTGTAACTATCCTACACTGCAGATTCCAAATTTAAACATTTCACGTTTCCTCCAGCCGAGACAAATTGAGCAAATCAGTTGGTCGACTGCATCAGGTGTGGTCTAGTGTGCACCTTATGCGGTTGATAAAGCACCATTTGTTCATGGGTGCTTCGCGAGAATTACCGAAAAACCATGATTTTTGTGTATGAAAAATACCACTTGTGGAGATGCCCATTACTTCTATTCATGGAACACCTTCAAAATTTTTCTTACATACTCTCTAGGAGCTCCTAAACTTTATTTAGTATTATTATCCTTTACCGAGATCCAGAAGTTCAAAATTACTATACCTGCGCACGTACAATATGTGCGTAATATGAGGTCTGAGGAGAAAATATAGTTTCAACTGTCGGAATGAACACATGACAAGGTTTCCTGGGTTATCGTAAGGATTCTGTGGTCACCGAACTATTTTTTTAGTCAGAGTTGTTTCATAATTAACTCTTACGACCCGCTGTCTCTGTATAGTGGGCACTTCATGCCTATAAAATTAAGCCAAAAATACGGTGACAAACAAATAGGTTTAAAAGGGTCTTAACATGCTTAAAAGGAACTTAAAAGGACTGCCAAAATTGTGTAAAACAGGAAATATTACAAAAACCGTAATATATTTCTGATCAAGTTTTTACTCTTTTAAGATGCACATCGTAAGTCGTGCGTTTTAGATGAACTGCGATCGATGAGCAAAGTATCCAAAAAACCGGGAGACAAACGACTTCTGTTAACTTTATATTACACGTACATATTTGCTGTTTATATGTGTCAAAGTATAAAAATATTTCCAAGTACATAAAGAAACTTTCAAAACCTATAAAGTTCGTTTTATATACGCAACACACCCAGCTTTTGCAGGGAAAAGAAGGGAATCAACGGAGAAATTATCCCGTTAGAGCACAGAAAAGTTATGACAAAAAAGTGAGTAACCGGTTACCACAGTCCTCATTCCGCCATCCTCATTAAAAATTTCGGCATGCTTATAAATTTGCGCTTGCCTGTGTCGAAAGTAATAGAGAAACAGTGCTGGTGGAAGAGGGGACAGTGCCATTGGAAAGAAAGAGACAGGAGACATTGATGGTGGGAGAAAGAAAGTGGCAGGGAATGAGAAAAAAATACAGATGAGTCGAGACTATACATGGGCTTGGAAGGGTCTGGACAATCCATGACCTGCGAACTTTAACATGTAGATACTAGGAGAGAGTGCATTTTGGACGGAAGCGCTGCTGGGATATGGAACTGGTAGGGGGAAAGCAAGAGAAAATGAGATGTTGTTAGTCATAGAGGAGACAGAGGCAGTGGGATATATCATAAATCAATGGGAGGAAGAGTAGAAAGAGGGAGAGACAAAAAAGGGTAATTTAGCTGCCCCACTGCGGGGCTTTATGCAGCCCACAATGCCTTCAAATACCATGTGCAAGATTTTCATGTTCTATCGCTCGCTACATGCAAACTATTAGTCCTATAGAAAAAATGAACAGGATCCCTATGTAGGAAATTTAATGAAGTTAACTTTATTTGTTAAGATTCGGTTTCACTGGAATCCACAGTTTTGGAGTTGTTCAAGAAAATCATGTTTAAAGATCACTTATCTGTTTTCTTTGAATAATTCGAAACCTACAGCCTCTAGAGAAAACGAAACCCAGTACAAAATTCAACTACATAACATTTCCTACAAAAAACGTCATGTTCATTTTTCTGCAGAATTAATAGATGGCACGTAGCAAGCAAGAAAGAAAATATTTCATGTGGTATCTAAAGGCGTTGCAGATTGCATAAAACCCAGCTGTAGGAGCAGCTCTGGCAGACGGGGAGAGGGGAGAGAGAGAGAGAGAGAGAGAGAGAGAGAGAGAGAGAGAGAGAGAGAGAGAGAGAGAGAGTGGGTAGAAACATTCAGAATGTTCTCTGTTACAAGAGCACAAATATGTTTTCATTCCAAAATATTTGGTGAGCAAAGCGGAATCAAGATGAGGTAACTGGTTACCCACATTTCTATCAGTCTTTTAAAAATCAAAATTTTCCTATTGCTCAGATAAGTGCATTTTTCCGCTGGTATTTTTATGTTCCACATGCCTTCCACCAGAGACACGAGAAAAATCCAGATGATAGACAAACTACTCCCATAGTTTAACGATCAGGTCTGGAGTTACTTCATTCACTTTGTATTGCTGTACAGCATCACAAGTCATCTAAGCACGGATGGGCAACCAGCAGCCCGTGGGCCAGATCCAACCTGCGATTGACTTCAATCTGCCTACAGACGATATCCACGGGAGAGGACAAGGCAGTAGTAGGGCAACAAGAACATTAAGCCACATTGCAGGTTGCCTACATCAGGAGCAATTACACATGTAGGGGCAAGACCTTCTAAGACCTTCTAAGGGATTAAGACCTCCTGGGGATAATCCACCCTTTTCATTGACAGGCTATGAATCCCTAGGGACAATTCTTCCAACTGACTGACAGGTCGTTAACCTATTATTCCAGCACCACTCCCCCTCCCCCTCCTCCTCCCACGTCCTCCCACGTCCTCCTGACGTCCTCCTGTCCCATACCTCAGGGAACTCCACTCACCAATACAAGTACACTTTTGATATCAATTTGATTGGCTGATTAATTAAATCGATCAATTAGTTAAATCCACTGGCTGGAGAAATCCCAGTCCTCCCCATCCACTACCCCTCAGGAAAATTGGCGGGAAGAAGACTCAATTAATCCATTATTTAGAGGGAATTCTATTGCAGTGTATTGAATATTGTTTATATAATTCAGACAATGTGCGGAATATTGTTTACTTAAACAATTTACAATATTCAAGGCGGTGTTTGGAATATACACTCCTGGAAATGGAAAAAAAAAAAACACATTGACACCGGTGTGTTAGACCCACCATACTTGCTCCGGACACTGCGAGAGGGCTGTACAAGCAATGATCACACGCACAGCACAGCGGACACACCAGGAACCGCGGTGTTGGCCGTCGAATGGCGCTAGCTGCGCAGCATTTGTGCACCGCCGCCGTCAGTGTCAGCCAGTTTGCCGTGGCAAACGGAGCTCCATCGCAGTCTTTAACACTGGTAGCATGCCGCGACAGTGTGGACGTGAACCGTTGGTGCAGTTGACGGACTTTGAGCGAGGTCGTATAGTGGGCATGCGGGAGGCTGGGTGGACGTACCGCCGAATTACTCAACACGTGGGGCGTGAGATCTCCACAGTACATCGATGTTGTCGCCAGTGGTCGGCGGAAGGTGCACGTGCCCGTCGACCTGGGACCAGACCGCAGCGACGCACGGATGCACGCCAAGACCGTAGGATCCTACGCAGTGCCGTAGGGGACCGCACCGCCACTTCCCAGCAAATTAGGGACACTGTTGCTCCTGGGGTATCGGCCAGGACCATTCGCAACCGTCTCCATGAAGCTGGGCTACGGTCCCGCACACCGTTAGGCCGTCTTCCGCTCACGCCCCAACATCGTGCAGCCTGCCTCCAGTGGTTTCGCGACAGGCGTGAATGGAGGGACGAATGGAGACGTGTCGTCTTCAGCGATGATAGTCGCTTCTGCCTTGGTGCAAATAATGGTCGTATGCGTGTTTGGCGCCGTGCAGGTGATTGCCACAATCAGGATTGCATACGACCGAGGCACACAGGGCCAACACCCAGCATCATGGTGTGGGGAGCGATCTCCTACACTGGCCGTACACCTCTGGTGATCGTCGAGGGGACATTGAATAGTGCACGGTACATCCAAACCGTCATCGAACCCATCGTTCTACCATTCCTTGACCGGCAAGGGAACTTTCTGTTCCAACAGGGCAATGCACGTCCGCATGTATCCAGTGCCACCCAACGTGCTCTAGAAGGTGTAAGTCAACTACCCTGGCCAGCAAGATCTCCGGATCTGTCCTCTATTGAGCATGTTTGGGACTGGATGAAGCGTCGTCTCACGCGGTCTGCACGTCCAGTACGAACGCTGGTCCAACTGAGGCTCCAGGTGGAAATGGCATGACAAGCCGTTCCACAGGACTCCATCCAGCATCTCTACGATCGTCTCCATGGGAGAATAGCAGCCTGCATTGCTGCGAAAGGTGGATATACACTGTACTAGTGCCGACATTGTGCATGCTCTGTTGCCTGTGTCTATGTGCCTGTGGTTCTGTCAGTGTGATCATGTGATGTACCTGACCTTAGGAATGTGTCAATAAAGTTTCCCCTTCCTGGGACAATGAATTCACGGTGTTCTTATTTCAATTTCCAGGAGTGTAGTTTACTTATTAAGTTAAGGAATTTGTTGGAAAATTGACTACAGCGTATGAAACGCAGTTTATTTAAACAATTTACAGGATACTGGATGGTGTATGGAACATAGCTTACTTAAAGTATTTGTCAGGAAATCGATCACAGCTTGGAATATTTAAACAACTGCGGCGCTTTTTTTTATTCTGATCACGCTTGGAAACGCTGAGTAGGCTTAGTTTATATCTGCTGCCAGAGCCAGGAATGTTAATGTTCTTATATTTCTCGCTTTTCGAAGCACACTGATATCTAAACACAGATGGGAAAAACCCATCGTCACTTTCTGCAAACGGTCAAATTACTAGAATCTCAGCAGCAAACTGTGTTGTACAAATCGAGAAACATAGAGCAGTCATACTGCACTGACGGTTAAACCCTGCAAAAGTGGTCCACAGATCATTAATGGAATGAAGTGCTGTATAGTAGACACCGTTTGGGGTCTCCTGTGCGTGTCTCTATCGTCAAGGCACCGCAGCGATGGCAAAACTGCCCAATGTCATAATTACAGATCACATTACGAAATACCACTGACCACGGACTGGATATCGGCCTCCTCCCGCGGCTCCCAAACAAACCATCAAGTGGCTGCATTCTGTTGATTGGCAAATTCCACACTCGCTTCCTGTCTTTGTCGCTCCCAAGAAGCTCCATACTTGCCTGTATGAACCGATGTCCAGAAACACGAAGATGGAGATTGTCATCTCTCCTCAGAATACTGTATTCCTGCTGGCTAATGGTGGAGACAAAGGGAGAGCTGAAACAATTTCGATATCAGAAATAGAGTGAAATAAGATATTTACACTACCCTTTCAAATTAATTAACACTTTACAGAAGTCACATAGGTCACTTTAAACACTTACCTCCACCTTATGATGATGCTTCTTTGTAACAAAACATATTTTTAGCGTTTGAGTATCATACACAAATATTATGCAAATCAAGTAATGAAATTCCCACCACAAATAGTTCGTAGCGCTAAATATATCGGACGTCTTGTACACGCCCTCTTCCACCACAATGTTTCCAGTAAACATGTCTGGTGAAAAAAAA
The DNA here is from genome assembly GCF_023897955.1 of Schistocerca gregaria. Lineage (NCBI taxonomy): Eukaryota > Metazoa > Arthropoda > Insecta > Orthoptera > Acrididae > Schistocerca > Schistocerca gregaria. The sequence goes on from NC_064923.1 coordinate 726,161,926, forward strand.
AATGTCCTCCACAAAGTAGCGATTGCGAGGCGCGCGCCTCTCGGAGGCTACAGCGCAGAACGCGATTGCACTGGCCGGGAGAGAGACCCATACCCGAATGCATGCAGACGCGCAATACAACTATCGGAAATGCGACGGGGTTTTGAAAAGGAATATATCATTCCTAAGTTGGTTCTCTCCGCCACATTTGGAAGGAGGGAGGAAGGTTCTACTGCGTGATAGAATAGAGACAACAGCAAATACCACCGCAAGACAGAGTCCACTGTTACATACTGCGAAGCACTGAACACAACACACTCAAACCACGATCCAGTTCATAGTAATAAGTTGTCATGCATACATGTCAGAGATCTCAATCAGTACGGAATCTGACGTCATGACTGCGTTTTTAAAGCACTGTACAATTCCTAAACTGATTCTCTCCACTACATTTGTAAGGAGAGAGGAAAGTTCTACTGTGTGATAGAGCAGAGACCATCAGACTTTTACACACCAAAAGGATGATATTTGTAAGACGAAATAAATCTCTCTCTAAATCTAAACATGATGTTCACCTCTTCTCGAGCTCTAGCTGCTTCTTTGAAGGCGCTGCCAGAGAGGGAGATAACTTCTAAGTCCTACAACTGCTGTGGTGTTTATCACTTTTCTGAAATGGTGAGTTGGCTTAGTTTATATTCGTTTCTGTTGAGTCGGCGACGTTGTTTTCTTTCTGGTCACTTCTTGAACCCCACTCTGGTGTCTAAACTCAGACGGGAAAATCAGGCCGATTACACAAACACAATTCGAAACAGTGCCCAACACACGAGAAAAATGGCTAGCATTTTCTGTGTTCTATAGCTGCTGGTCTAGAGATGCTCTAAAGCCACAGTGCGTATGAGGGACAGCATCCCGCCAGATATGATTGGTCTGCTTGGACGTGTCTCTGAACCCTCAAACAAAGATCACGTTACTCTCTAAACTTTCTATATATACCTTGCCCCCGTCCTTCTCGAACTAGTCTATAGGGTCTTCTATGCCTTGCACAAAGGATGTCTTGTGAATGAATGGACCCTTCTGATTGGCTCTTAATGTATTTATACACCAAACTGCTGCTACTACTGGTGTGGGGGCACTGTCCGCCATTTTGTCTTTCTGCAGACGAGACTCTCAGTGGAAAAAAGATTTTGTACAGTTCGCCACATTTAAACACTGCAAAGGTCCTCTACAGATGAAGCACAGAAAGACAATTCCTCAATTACAAAGCACTGCTACTGTCGAGCAAAGCTTGAATTTTTCCGTGTGTAACCCCCCAATCTACTACTTCTGTCAGTTTCGGAGCATTGCCCGCTATTTTTTCTTCTCCAGACGAGACTTTCAGCGGCAAATCTATTTTCTACAGATCGAAAAAAAGAGAGACGGCAGGCATATTGCACTGATAATTAAACCCAACAATTGTGATCTACAGACCATGAAATACTTAAAGACACTTTCTCAGTTACGCTGCTCAGCTACTGTCGAGGAAGGCTTGAATATTTCACCGCGAAACCGAGTTGTTGTACAAAGGCTGGCCTGGTACCCCTCGCACAAAGGCGCTACTGTTTCCGCCCCTGACCTGCTTGCTTGCTTTCTACACCCATTTACAGACTCTGGGATTACAACAACATATGTATTTTCACGTGCTTTGCCCAACTACCATATCTTTTACGCGATAGTTGTCGATATCAAGCTCATAACAGTATACTATCAATCGCTTGCACAGTATAATTTCGAAGATAAAGCGCGGAAATTATATCTCTAGAAAGCACAAACTTTAGTGACACGCAGCGAGGTAGAACGTGCTGGAAACCACTGATTAACTAGAGACTCATCTCGTCTGTGTAATTCTTTACGTCAAAACTCGAAAAAATAGAGGAAACTGGTAGTTCTACTGGTGAATATTCACCGCCGCCACATACTCCCCACATACCAGGCAGAATCTTCCTAGGAAACCGGCCACATAAATTCGATCACTCCAACATCCTTAATCGGATGACATTCGGCAATGAGCTAAGTACTGGAAATACCCCCTCCTTACGACTATAGCTCTGGAAATAGAAATATCTGTAACATTCTTATGACTGGACTTAACTTTTCAGGTAAACAAAATCTTTCATTCCCCTTGCAGCTATCGCAGTTTTCAACATCCATACCTTCCTTACGGCAAGATATAGTCATTTTCTTGGCACAAGTCAGAACACTCACATACTTTATAAGCCTGCTGATCACAGCGAACATATCTTGCACTCCCTACAACGAAGCATAATACTTTGCTAATAACTAAATGCTGGAAATACCAAACAATAGCCGGCCGCTGTGGCCGAGCCGTTCTAGGCGCTTCAGTCCCGAACCGCACTGCTGCTACGGTTGCAGGTTTGAATCCTGCCTCGGGCATGGATGTGTGTGATGTCCTTAGGTTAGTTAGGTTTAAGTAATTCTAAGTCTACGGGCGTGATGACCTAAGATGTTAAACCCATAGTGCTTAGAGCCATTTGAACCAAACAATACTGAGCGAAAATCCGTGGTGGATGGATATGTCGCATTTGTTCTTCTTGAAAGTGATACCAGTGTGTCTTAGAAAGAGAGAAGTAATCACCTTATAAGTTACTAACTATAAAAAAGAAACACGATCGCAAGGGTTATATTACTGTCGCTAGCGGTATTTGTTCTACCGGCTCACACAAGAATCTATGTTAAAAATTATACTGGCTTTATAAATGAACGTATGGTATTGCTTCCGAATGAAGTGGTTTTTCACACAAATACTGCGACGTTGAATATAGAAGCTGACGGCCAAGGTGTGTATTAAAAGACCGATAGTGCGGGTGCACGTCGCCTGCAGTGTAACCTAATAACAAAATCACCGAATTTAAGAAGTGATTAGGGTAAAAAACATATGAGGCCTGTACTTGCAACTCCCTCATGCCACCACAACATATTTCTCCAGTATTTGTAACACATTCTACTTCGATGCCAGTTCAGAGGTTCTATGATATATCCACTGGATTATAGAGAATAATCGCACACAGTAGATGGTGTGCTATGCAGCAAATCACTTAAAAATGCAGTGATAGATTGAGGTCGTAAGAAATGTACACTAGCTTTCCAGATTTATAATGTTACGGTTTCTGGCAGAAATGCCGTCTGTGATTTTCAATCAGGTTTTCCCATTCATCCACATACCTGCGTTGGATCGTATGGAGAAATCTTCTAAGGATTACAGCCACTAGTGAGTCGTATTCATGGCACTCTCATATCTCGAAACGAGTCACTTTTCTCGAATCTATATGCTACGGTAAAACTCCAACGATATGATTTACACAGTTCCTATGCATCTCACAACTTTTCCTCAGTCTCTCCCCTGCCCTCTTGTAGCCTTGTGCATGTGATCGTTCCTATTTCAATCGGAACTAAGCAGAAGTTGGTGAGTGCAATACCTATCACCTTCTACAACCTGTGCAGAAACAGGGTAAACTGAGTTAGTGCAACAGGACGGTGTTTTGACCATTGGATGGAAATGGTATCTTGTTTTTGCACCTCTGCCAACCACGTGTGATGTATAAGGCCAGAGCCAAACGAAAGTTTCTCCAGGAACACGAGGTCATAGTATAAAAAGATAGTATATGAATTGGGAGAAGAACGAGGACTTTGTTACTGCATTGCGGTGCGTCACCAAATTACATAAAGGTACTGCCGTCTGAAGGAGATGTATGTCTCTCGGGGTACATCCACATCAGTCACCCAAACGTTCTCTCTATCATATACCACCCAACAGAGAATAAAAATACTACGAACTATAGAAGACTCCATTAACTTCATCTGACAGAGAACTCGATATATATTTCGGACACAAATTCTGTCTCTGTCAAAGCAGCATATGACATATACACTCCTGGAAACTGAAATAAGAACACCGTGAATTCATTGTCCCAGGAAGGGGAAACTTTATTGACACATTCCTGGGGTCAGATACATCACATGATCACACTGACAGAACCACAGGCACATAGACACAGGCAACAGAGCATGCACAATGTCGGCACTAGTACAGTGTATATCCACATTTCGCAGCAATGCAGGCTGCTATTCTCCCCTGGAGACGATCGTAGAGATGCTGGATGTAGTCCTGTGGAACGGCTTGCAATGCCATTTCCACCTGGCGCCTCAGTTGGACCAGCGTTCGTGCTGGACGTGCAGACCGCGTGAGACGACGCTTCATCCAGTCCCAAACATGCTCAATGGGGGACAGATCCGGAGATCTTGCTGGCCAGGGTAGTTGACTTACACCTTCTAGAGCACGTTGGGTGGCACGGGATACATGCGGACGTGCATTGTCCTGTTGGAACAGCAAGTTCCCTTGCCGGTCTAGGAATGGTAGAACGATAGGTTCGATGACGGTTTTGATGTACCGTGCACTATTCAGTTTCCCTTCGACGATCACCAGAGGTGTACGGCCAGTGTAGGAGATCGCTCCCCACACCATGATGCCGGGTGTTGGCCCTGTGTGCCTCGGTCGTATGCAGTCCTGACTGTGGCGCTCACCTGCACGGCGCCAAACACGCATACAACCATCATTGGCACCAAGGCAGAAGCGACTATCATCGCTGAAGACGACACGTCTCCATTCGTCCCTCCATTCACGCCTGTCGCGACACCACTGGAGGCGAGCTGCACGATGTTGGGGCGTGAGCGAAGACGGCCTAACGGTGTGCGGGACCGTAGCCCAGCTTCATGGAGACGGTTGCGAATGATCGTCGCCGATACCCCAGGAGCAACAGTGTCCCTAATTTGCTGGGAGTGGCGGTGCGGTCCCCTACGGCACTGCGTAGGATCCTACGGTCTTGGCGTGCATCCGTGCGTCGCTGCGGTCCGGTCCCAGGTCGACGGGCACGTGCACCTTCCGCCGACCACTGGCGACAACATCGATGTACTGTGGAGACCTCACGCCCCACGTGTTGAGCAATTCGGCGGTACGTCCACCCGGCCTCCCGCATGCCCACTATACGCCCTCGCTCAAAGTCCGTCAACTGCACATACGGTTCACGTCCACGCTGTCGCGGCATGCTACCAGTGTTAAAGACTGCGATGGAGCTCCGTATGCCATTGCAAACTGGCTGACACTGACTGCGGCGGTGCACAAATGCTGCGCAGCTAGCGCCATTCGACGGCCAACACCGCGGTTCCTGGTGTGTCCGCTGTGCCGTGCGTGTGATCATTGCTTGTACAGCCCTCTCGCAGTGTCCGGAGCAAGTATGGTGGGTCTGACACACCGGTGTCAATGTGTTCATTTTTCCATTTCCAGGAGTGTATTTGTACGCTTCCATACATTTTGTTTTTACTAACACAGGCTCTAAACTGGCATTAACCCGTTCCGATCCAGTGGCTCTCACAGAAAACTAGACATTGCACGGTGTAAATAATGTTGTTGCTGCGGCTCCCACAACAAACACGCTGAGTGGAATGAAAGATAGTCACAACATAAGGAAACTGGAATGGTTTTGTGGCATTGTAGAGCATTTCCAAACTGCTGTCTGAAGGTGATTGATGACCTCTACATAGAAAAGAATGTTCAAATGTGTGCGAATTTCTAATGGACCAAACTGCTGAGGTCATCAGTCTCTAGACTTACGCAATATTTAAACCAACTTACCCTAAGAACTACACATACAGCCATGCCCGACAGAGGACTTCGTAAACAGGATATCTGTCAATCAGATGTATACATGGGGATTGTAGTACCTCACAAACATCTCGCTAACTTAGAATCACCGTAGTTATAAAACTGAAGGCTAGATTTTACGCCGAAGATTTGCTAGGGGAATGCAGTACGTCACATAAATCTTCGCTCGTCTAGACAAAAGCGCCGAGACAGGATGGACATGTTTCTCTATCATCATCATCATCATCATCATCATCATCATCATCATCATCATCATGCACCAAGAAGAATAACCGGAAAAATGGTTACATGACCTACAGAAGCATCTCCCTCTCTCTCTCTTGAATGCGTCATCAGTCAACCATTAAATCCCACGTCGTTATAACTCCATCTCAAGCGATCACTACATCCGCTTTCTGTCATCCTTTGAGGCGTGTGCAAGTACGTTTAGAGGCAGATGGTTCTCTTTTTTTCAGAAAAGCATCAAAGATAGCAGTCAACTTGCATGTATCACTGTTACTTCAGTAGACATGCAATAGAATTTTGTCATTGAGCACCTGTTTGTTAGCTGACACTGCAAGGTTGTGATTGGCGGAGAGCACAGAGAAGTACATTGTAAATGCAGCGTGTTAGTGTTACAAACACCTAACTAGTCCAGCAGCAGGACAAACACGTGATCCTTCATGTGGCTGTATATTGCTGTCCCACAACTCTCTTTAGCTAAGAACACATACCACGTTAAACATTCTGTTCCAGCTGTCTTATCGCTTTCCACAAAAAGTGACTGTTTCCCTAGTTCCCGGTGCTTCTATGTCAACTGTTTCTCGTATTCCTCTGGCTGCCATATACAAGAATTGTCCTGCACCAAGCAGAAGACAAACAAGTACTGCTGCATTTCGGTATATTTCTTCCATAAATTTATACGTAATTTTCTTTCACCTCTGTGCACGCCATCATGACATCACCTCTTGCCACATATTCTAAAATTGTCTGTAAATGTAGCAGTACAATTGTAAAAACCTAGTCCAAGTGCTCTATTTTTTTGTCTCTTGGGTGGTATAGAATGCACTGCACTCTAACACGCAAAATCACATATTCTACAGCTGACAAGTATTTGCTCTGTTTTCTGTGTGTCAGTTTGTCGTGGAGAGTTCACAGAGAAATCACAATGGCTTCAGTGCTTTTGCCAGGCCATGCCACACTAGGGAGGGCTTTTGCTAATCCTTGGCAACCTTCCTGCCTCAGGGAAATACGTCAGCCTTCCTTCTTTTCGACCACATGAAGCTGATGGATCTGATTAACTAATCGATTTAATTAAAAGGTTCATAAAATTGATTTCCAAAGTGTGCTTATTTCAGTGAGAGGAATTCCCTGAGGGATCAGGAGGAGGAAGTGGAGGGGGTGGAGCAGGAAGGGGAAGGGGTGGGTCAACAATAGGTTAAGGACCTGTCAACTTATAAAATCAAAAGAGTGGATTATCCCCAGAGATCTTAATCCCTTAGCAAAACAATGATTTAAGTCCCAGTCAATCAAAAGAGAACAATGGGTTTGCAGCTGAATGTATACTTGCCCCTGATGTAGGCAGCTCGCAGTGTTGTGTGATGTCCTTGTTGCCCTACTACTCAAGCTGCTCATGTTATACTCCGCCTAGGAAGCGTTTTCGGGTATTCCTGCCAACGATCGGCTAGGCTCGGCACAGGTTTGCAGCTCATGCCCAGTGCTCAAATACTGCCAGACAGAATGCAGCCTGGTGATATGTCTCAGGCCATGGCAGATGGCCGGACTTCACAAAGCAAGGGACGCTACGCAGACAAGAGCTGGCCTCCGCGACTGGCTGTTGCTGTGTTAGCTGTCGCTGTGGAACCGGCCGATAGCTCATTAGCACCTTCCATGTGGAGCGCGGTACAGAGCTGCCACCACCGCTGCTGCAGCACAGCAGTCAAATGCGCTCGTCATTTACGGCCTGCGCCTTTGCTACACATTGATAGAGCGCAAACGCTTGTAATAGGCAACAATGCCACTAAAATTACCAACTGCCGGCGAAATATGCCGCCTTCAACAACGGCAGCAGATGCAGATGAATACACTGGTACTCTGTTGTCAGTTCGCGTGTGAAGTTGTATGGTAGTCGTTTCTTAATTTCGTGTAAGTGTCTCATGCGTCGTGTTTATTCACAAAATGTCTGGCGTTACGAAGAGGGAATTTGTTGCTGACTGTTGTCAGTTCAAGGATAAATGGACTGAGGATTACTTTTTCACGATGCACAACAATAAACCTGCTTGCTTGTTGTGTAGTCAATCATCATCTCTTGTGAGAGAATATAACATGAAAAGGCACTTTTCTACGAAACACACTGCTCAACAACAGCTTAGAGGGCGACTAAGGAAAGACATAATTAAGTTATTAGTTTCCAGCTGGAACAATGAACTGGACAAGCAACAGCAAATGTTTGCCATCCGAGGCCACAGTGCGACAATTGGGATAAAGCTGGTTTTACAGTGAGCAGAAACACTGAAAAGTCATTAAAGCCTTTTTGTGAAGGCGAGTTCACGAAGGAGTGCCTCTTGGACATTGCAGATGTACTATGTCCTGATTAAAAAAAGTGTCCGAACAAATAAGTTCGTCGCGTCGAACAGTGGTTCGAAGAACTGACATTGTGGCTGGTGACATTAAAAAAAGTCTGTGTGATCGTGCTGCCACATTCGAAGTATTATCCATTGCTTTGGACGACAACACTGATTTGTGAGACACAGCTCAATTAGCGATTTTTCTTCATTATGTAGATGTGGACTTCAAAATAACGGAATAATTATTAGCATTACAGCTATTAAAAGGAACCACTGCTGGTGAACAAGTTTTTCACGATAATGAAAAAATCATCGAAACCTTAAACCTGCAGTTGAGTAAAATCAGTGGAGTTCGTCCTGATGGAGCAACTGCGATGGTCGGTTCACGATAAGGTTTTATTGACATGTTAAATGAAAAATCTTCTGAACTAAATATTGACCAAGGAAGTATAACAATTCTTCACTGCATTGTGTGCTAAATCAATTAAAATGGAACTGTCATGGACGTGGTTACCGCGAGCACCAATTTTTAAGTCCCATGCACTAAATCTCTGTCAATTCAAACAGTATTTGGACGAGCTGTGTTCCAAACATGAAGATTTAGCTTACAATTGCGACCTCAAATTTCTGAGTAAGGGCAAAATGCTAAAACGAGTTTATGATATTCCACAATAAATGTAGCTATCAAAGCGAAACCATTGGCTCAAATAAATGATCCCCAATGGATCTGTGATTTGTCATTTCTGGTTGACACCACAGCTCATTTAAATGACAAGGCAGTTAATTCACAAATTATACAGCTATCTGAAAGCTTTCTAGACAAAGATTCGCTTGTGGGAAATACAGATGAGAGCTAAAATTTTAACACTTTCCTACAGTGTAAAATCATAAAAATGTCGATTATGTTACTTATGCTGATGAGGTGAAATCATTATTAGTGCAATTTACAACAAGGTTTTCTGATTCCAGGGCTGCAGACAGCACGTTTGTTATATTTGCTAACCCAGTAACATGTGATGTAGGAAAGGCCCCAGAAAACCTTAAAATGGAACTTATTGAACGTCAGAAATTGAAGAAATTTGAAGAAGTAAACTTGGTCGAACTTTATAAAACTTATTTGACCTAAGAGAAGTATCCGCAACAGACATCATATGCAAGAAGGAAAATTTGTCTTTTTGGGAGCATATAGAAGTGTGAACAACTTTTTTCTCTTATGAAAACAAATAAATGCAATACACGTACAGAGTTAACAGACGACAACCTGGAAAATACCTTAAGACTCAGTATCAGTAACATAAATCCAGATATCAACAACCTTGTGTTAAAAATTCAGACTCAGATCACATTAATTTGTTGTTGAATATTTTTAAAATCAATACGCCACTATAAATACATTTATAAATTGTAATTTTTCAATTTTCCTGTTGTTTGATGGCAAAATTTCCGTTTTCAGCCTACTGTATTTGGAAAAAGTCTCCATGTTTCACATGGGTTTCTGCGCAATGACACGAACTTGAAAAGTTTTGTTTCGGAGTATGAGTTGTTATGATGAATTGTAGGGAACCAAAAGGCCGAGTTAAAATACGGCGCGAAAATAAATATAAACATCTGAAGGTGGGGTGTCGTGTATTGTCACAGTCACGGATGACAAATTCTGTCTGATTCGCTGCGCAAGCTGCTGTGAAGTCAGGTGAGTTTCCTTTTGGCTCTGTGGCCGAGGTTTTCTGTTTCACTATGTATGATAATATTCATGTTCTCTTGAAAAGCCTAGGAGTGAGTCTAAATATATTATCTAGGAACCTGCATGCCACAGATGTCTTCGAATTTAAGCATTACAGACGCTGCTATCGCGGCCCAGAAGTACTGTCTTCTTATTGACTGTACAGTCTGTAAAACCTCTACTGTCATTTTTGTGAGCAGTTTCAGGCTTTTCTTGCAGTGTAAACAACATGCGATTTGAGCGTACGACCGTACTGTTAGCAATGACATAAATTTGACGCGGAAGTCAGGAGGCCCTCACACGTTCAATACTATTGTTAATACGTCAACATGATGACCGTCTGAGTGCGAGTGTTATCTTATTGTTAATACTAGAAGTATCGAGGAACAGTACTGATGCCATCCAACATATTCTCAGTATTACCAACATGTATTGAGCGTGAGAGGAAAATTATTATCAGTTTGACAAATGACCATTCTGTTCATATGTTTACAATTCTTTCTAGTATAAACATTAGCAACTAATTCTTGTCCGTTGTGGACGTATTAGAACACTGGAGCTGTTCAAAAATGGTTCAAATGGCTCTGAGCACTATGGGACTCAACTACTGTGGTCATTAGTCCCCTAGAACTTAGAACTACTTAAACCTAACAAACCTAAGGACATCACACACATCCACGCCCGAGGCAGGATTCGAACCTGCGACCGTAGCAGTCGCACGGTTCCGGAGTGCGCGCGTAGAACTGCGAGACCACCGCGGCCGGCCTGGAGCTGTTGAAATTTTAGGTAATTTATAATGAATTATCAGCAACGAGTTACTTTTATAGGAATATATTTCTCCATGATTACATTTCAAGATGCCTGGTATCCCATCTTCAAATAATTTCATTTGTTTACACATCATAAGCATAGTTTCTTTACTAACTGCATTGCAGAGTTTTCCAATAGAGGTTTTAAGGTAGCTATTGAAAAAAAAGTAATAGATAAAGACACATTGTTTACGACGGGCAAATAAATGGAGAGTTTTTGGCTTTATGTGTTAGAAGCACTGCAGTCACATCCTACGACAATGTAGCCAGCGAGCTGAAATTTGTACACTACTGATCCTGAGAAATCAGTACCCAGAACAACCACCTTTGGCCGTAATAACGGCCTTGATACGCCTGGGTATTGAGTCAAACATAGCTTGGATGGCGTGTACAGGTACAGCTGCCCATGCAGCTTCAACACGATACCACAGTTCATCAAGATTAGTGACTGGCGTATTGTGACGAGCCAGTTGCTCGGCCACCATTGACCAGACGTTTTCAGTTGGTGACATATCTCGATAATGTGCTGGCCAGGGCAGCAGTCGAACATTTTCTGTATCCAGGAAGGCCTGTACAGGACCTCCAACATGCGGTCGTGCATTATCCTGCTGAAATGTAGGGTTTCGCAGGGATCGAATGAAGGGAGAAGTCACAGATCGTAACACATCTAAAATGTAACGTCTACTGTTCAAAGTGCCGTCAATGCGGACAAGAGGTGACCGAGACGTGTAACCCATGGCACACCATACCATCACGCCGGGTGATACGCCAGTATGGCGATCACGAATACACGCTTCCAATGTGGGTTCACCGCGATGTCGCCAAACACCGATGCGACCATCATGATGCTGTCAAAACAGAACCTGTATTCATTCGAAAAAAATGACGTTTTACACATTCGTGCACCCAGGTTCGTCGTTGAGTATACCATCGCAGGCGCTCCTGTCTGTGATGCAGCGTCAAGGGTAACCGCAGCCATGGTGTCTGAGCTGATAGTCCATGCTGCAGCAAACGTCATCGAACTGTTCGTGAAGATGATTGTTCTCTAGCAAACGTCCCCATCTGCCGGCCGCTGTGACCGAGCGGCTCTAGGCGCTTTAGTCTGGAACCGCGCTGCTGCTACAATCGCAGGTTCGAATCCTGCCTCGGGCATAGATGTGTGTGATGTCCTTAGGTTAGACAGGTTTAAGTAGTTCTACGTTCTAGGGGATTGATGACCTGAGATGTTAAGTCCCATAGTTCTCAGGGCCATTTGAACCATTTCAACGTCCCCATCTGTTGACTCAGGGATCGAGACGTGTCTGCACGATCCGTTACAGCCATGCGGATAAGATGCCTGTCATCTCGACTGCTAGTGATACGAGGCCGTTGGGATCCTGCACCGCGTTTCTACAACCCGACCGTCATCAAAGTCGGAAACGTAATGGTACGCATTTATCCTCCTTACACGAGGCATCACAGCAACGTCTCACCATTCAACGCCGGTCAGCTGCTGTTCCTGTATGAGAAATCAGTTGGAAACTTTCCTCATCTCAACACGTTGTAGGCGTCGCCCGCGGCGCCAACCTTGTCTGAATGCTCTGAAAAGTTAATCATTTGCATATCAGAGCATCTTCTTCCTGTCGGTTAAATTTTGCGTCTGTAGCACGTCAACTTCGTGGTGTAGAAATTTTAATGACCAGTAGTGTATGTGACTCCGGCCCGCAGGTCACCAAAGGCTGTGGTCATTGGAAGATGATGCACATAGAAATTATTGTCTTACACGCCCCAACTCGAAACATAGATAACAAAGTGTGGTTTAATACTCGACGCGTATGCCCATAACCGGCGATCCATCATGTTGGACAGAGAGTGAAAAAGATCTAATATCGCATGTTGGACAGAGAGTGAAAAAGATCTTTAGTGGCTACGTTGCCGCCACTTCGACTGCTACATTGACTGTTAAAGGAGCGAGCTTTACATGAGTCGGGAATTAACAGCTGGCGCCAGCGGAAGTTTTAGTTTCAATCCATGTGTTGAAATATACCGAATGTTTGTATCTATAAGGAGCGATCAGTGAGTCACCATTCGATGGACGTACAGTCCAGAACCAGCTCGCCACTGAGGCTAAGTCATCGTGAGCATTGATGCAATCATTCCATCGACGCACCAGGTTGAAGATAACCGTTTGGTAAACAGTGTGTCCGGTGGAGTGACGTAGTCCGTAACTGCCTGCTTCACATCCTCGTCCGACAAGAAACGTCGATCCTTCAAGGCCATTTTTGAGGGACCAAAGACTTGACAATTGCATGCGGGGAGACGAAGACTACTGGGTGGGTGCCTGAGTGTCTTCCACTTGCGTTGGCGTAACGTAAGCTTTACGACATTTCCGGTATAGGGACGTCTGTTATCATGATGTAGCAGCAGCCGTTGTTGCAATGTTTCCGGATGTTTCGCCGTAACAGCACTACGAAAATTATTCAGTGTTGCGCAGTACCGTTCCCCAGAGGTGGAGACACCAGCTTCCTTGAAATCAATAAGCGGTTAAGCACTCTAATCCAACAACAAGTTCAACATCACCTTTCCAGCAGATGACTGACTCTTAAACTCACTGGGACGAGAGGATGACAGATGACATCACAGCTTCGTCGACGCTTGCGACTCCGGCTGACAGTGGTGGCACCAGCTTTTGTCGCCTCTAACAATGCGCTCAAATATAACTGTTGCAGTTATCAGCTGCTTCAGGCAAACAGCAGTCCAATTTGCATTTTGTTCCGCATTCAATATTCGCGGTATCAATTGGCTGCAGACCTTACAGTAGACTAACTCCTGCCGAATGATGTGTTGTACGCTACCGAGCAGAAATCCTTTACTAGCGCACGAGTATTTGAGCGCCGGTCTGCCCTAATCGTATCATCAACCACCCACTTGTTGTCCGTAATGGATAAGACTCGCCTCCCAGATCGACAGGCGTGTTGTGTCGAATCACGACCAACACGGAACTTAGATCACCATTTCATAACGGTGCTTTTCGACACATATGCTGCGCGATACACATGCTTCATTCTCCGACTCATGTGTACCGGTGTTTGTCCTTCGGCAGCCAAGGAAAAAATAACAACACGTTGGTCCCGTTTGGACATGCTTGGTAATAACGTCGTCATTATTCACAAGTCCTCAATTACCGCACTCACTACGGAAAGATACCATTGTCGCAATAACTGGTTGCCTACGTTTCGGTACCCATATATCCACATTGTAGTCGCGCTAGGTTGAGTATACGCTTCAGAAACGCATCAAACGGAAACCTTTTGATCGCCCCTTATACATTCGCGTAGCAGACGTAATCGTATGAAATCTTGTGCTTTTTTCGAAACACTCTGTAAGATTTTAATTCTGACGCAGGTTGCCATTTCGCAACGTTTTTGATATATTCGTAAAGCCTACTTTGTGTCATTCCTGTATTTGAACCCTGTGCCTTGACATGTTTAGCTTAAAACATCACAGAAAGAACGGTTCTTAGTTTTTTGAGTTTTGTCCCCACGTGTCCACTATTCATTCATCGCCAGTCAGTATCGCAAAATTTCAAATGACTCATTATCTGATAGGTACATGACCTTTGCTCTGTCTCTCACACAGTAGCTGCAAGAATTCGTATTTGCCTTTCAGCGTGCTCCCAATATCGCTTCGAAATGGGTATGTTGTACGGTTTCAGCTCCATTATTAATTAAGCTATGTCAATTTGAACTGTATACAGCTATCTTCGCTTTTGTGGTGGACACAATGTACCGAAACGGTTCATTCTGTTTGAATAAGTGAGATCTCAAAGGCTGTGTGTAATGAACTGTTTGCAAACGTTTCTTACCCAGGTCTTTATTAATTATTTGTAGACTATGAAACGTGGTATCTTTGTAACACATTATTCAGTGTGGAAGGATCGTGAGCTGCAAGTTAGTACGGAGACTTTTACGATGGGGTAAGGTTGTAAGTAAATGTATACTTTCGAGGAACCACTGAATTCTACGTTACATGTAGATATGATACACTACATTGTACTTGGAATCGAAACTTTTTCCTATTTACAGAGAATATCCTTAATTTTAGTGGCCATTTTATGTACTTTTGTCCACTGCTGTAATAGAATTGCAGATGAATTCCGTGATAGTCTCCGCAAAGAAAACAAAAAAAAAGAAACAGCAGGTTGTCGCAATGTTTGCATGTACATTTACCAAATTTTTCCTGCCGTCTTTGTGAAGAAGGATTAAAGGGGGTTCTTGATGGCCAAAATACCTTCGTTACGCAGACAGAATAAGGCGAGAAGGTTGAAATTGGCACAACAACTTAAAAACTGGAGGGTCCAGCAATGGTCCAAAGTCTTATCCACTTAGTCTTAGTGGTGAACTTAGTACGGCGTCAGCAGTGAGGCATGGTTGACGGTCGCTCATGGGGAGTGGATGTTTATAAAGTCAGTAATCTAGTGAGAATTAACGGAACATTAAAGAAAGAAGACTATCAGAGGATACTGATGAACAATGTTGCCCGATTTGCCAAGAGACTTACTGGTCATTGGTTTTTTCAGCAAGCAGACAATGGTCTGAAACATGCTTCTCAATTGTGCGGAGGTTATGTCAATAGAAAAGAGATATTTGGAGAACTGAAGAATATTATTTGGCTGATACACTGACATGACTTAAACCCCATTGAACGCTTATGGGATGAACATGACAGGGAGATCAGGAAAAATGAGGCCGTTTAATGTTCAAGATCTATAGAGTAGTTACAAACGTGTTGCATTGCATAATCTGCAAAAACACTACACAATCTTATCTCCAGAATGCCATTAGGTCGTGCACCTGTGATGTGGGGCAAAGGGTTGATCCTTTGAACAGGCTAAAATCTAAATCGTATTGTATTGTATTGTATTGTGCTTAATGGAAAAGAAAGAAAATATCTATTTTTTCTTCTTTTTAGCTGGTACGATATGTTTGTGCATTGAAATAAATTACGTTGTTTTTATCGTGGATGATCGAAAACTTTTGACCGGTAGTGTAGCTTTCAGCTACCGAAATGATAAGTGACTTATGTGGAACCAAGAGCGATCTTTCTTGGTTGACTACAGACATGCCTGATCTGAACGTTCTGAAAAACAACTTGGGAGAGCTAACAGAAAAGGTTCTAGTTATCGCCTTCAAAAGATACAGTTACGTAATTAATTTTGGTTTGCTGACACGTACATGTGCGCAGTCCTGGTACACAATGAAATTGCCAGCCCCGTAGTACCGTAGCTCGACGCTAGAAGAGCCAAACACCAAAACACCAAAAAACACCAAAAATGGCCCGACCGCCGACTCACATTGGAGGAGTACTGGGCGTATCAGTATGACTCCGAAATGGAGGGGAAAGCAAGCAGTCAGTCAGGAGAGATGCAGCCAACATAACGTAATACCCATTGTGTTTTTCAGTTTGTAAATAGGATGAGGCCTTCTGAACACAGGAGAAATTCACTTGGTAATACGTCACTAGAATTTATCTCAACTTTTCAGCAGATTTAGGTTTGAAAGCGGTAAAATTCAGTAAATGTACAAGCAAAAATGCGACTCCCTGCTGTTTCTTTCTATCATTTCTTTGCAGACACTATTACGGAATTCATCTGAAATTCTATTACAGCAATAGACAAACATCAATAAACTGCCATTAATATTAAGCATGTTCTCTATAAGTACGATAAAGTTTACACTCTAGTTTCAAAGTAGATTATCATATCTACATGTAACGTAGAATCCAGGATTTTTCTGAAATATACTTTTCCTTACAGTCTTCCCAGCACCGCTAAAGTCCCTGTACTTGCTTTCGGCTCACGATTCTTCCACATTGCATAACGTGTTACCAAGCTACCAGGTTTCAGAGTCTACAAAGTTATAAATTGTTAATAAAAACCACCGCCGAAAGAGTCGAAGTCCCGACCTCCATCGTAAAAGGTGATGCTGCGAACTTTCAGGGGCTGTGGTTGTCTAGAGGTACCAGATTACGCTCGTTAGGGGCCAACATCTGTAGCTGTTCAGTTAACGAAGGAAAATTAGGGGAAAAATTAGTGTAGTCTGAAATTTTTGTACGGTGCACACTAAAAATTCAGAATGATGGGAATGTGGCTTTGGGGATGGAGGGCAGCAGGCAGGTGGTCCTTGAAGATCACTGTCTCATGCATTTCGCGAAAAATTCCAAAAACTTGGCCTCCAGCAAAAATTGTTCCCAGAACAAATTAAGCTACAAATCAGCATTTGTTACATAATCTGAAAACATATCCAGTGCACGAGCTCAGAGAAGTTATTTTCTCTACACACATAAGACAATGGGACAAGAAATACACTCCTGGACATTTAAATAAGAACACCGTGAATTCATTGTCCCAGGAAGGGGAAACTTTATTGACACATTCCTGGGGTCAGATACATCACATGATCACACTGACAGAACCACAGGCACATAGACACAGGCAACAGAGCATGCACAATGTCGGCACTAGTACAGTGTATATCCACGTTTCGCAGCAATGCAGGCTGCTATTCTCCCATGGAGACGATCGTAGAGATGCTGGATGTAGTCCTGTGGAACGGCTTGCCATGCCATTTCCACCTGGCGCCTCAGTTGGACCAGCGTTCGTGCTGCACGTGCAGACCGCGTGAGACGACGCTTCATCCAGTCCCAAACATGCTCAATGGGGGACAGATCCGGAGATCTTGCTGGCCAGGGTAGTTGACTTACACCTTCTAGAGCACGTTGGGTGGCACGAGATACATGCGGACGTGCATTGTCCTGTTGGAACAGCAAGTTCCCTTGCCGGTCTAGGAATGGTAGAACGATGGGTTCGATGACGGTTTGGATGTACCATGCACTATTCAGTGTCCCCTCGACGATCACCAGAGGTGTACAGCCAGTGTAGGAGATCGCTCCCCACACCATGATGCCGGGTGTTGGCCCTATGTGCCTCGGTCGTATGCAGTCCTGATTGTGGCGCTAACCTGCACGGCACCAAACACGCATACGACCATCATTGGCACCAAGGCAGAAGCGACTCTCATTGCTGAAGACGACACGTCTCCATTCGTCCCTCCATTCACGCCTGTCGCGACACCACTGGAGGCGGGCTGCACGATGTTGGGGCGTGAGCGGAAGACGGCCTAACGGTGTGCGGGACCGTAGCCCAGCTTCATGGAGACGGTTGCGAATGGTCCTCGCCGATACCCCAGGAGCAACAGTGTCCCTAATTTGCTGGGAAGTGTCGGTGCGGTCCCCTACGGCACTGCGTAGGATCCTACGATCTTGGCGTGCATCCGTGCGTCACTGCGGTCCGGTCCCAGGTCGACGGGCACGTGCACTTTCCACCGACCACTGGCGACAACATCGATGTACTGTGGAGACCTCACGCCCCACGTGTTGAGCAATTCGGCGGTACGTCCACCCGGCCTCCCGCATGCCCACTATACGCCCTCGCTCAAAGTCCGTCAACTGCAGATACGGTTCACGTCCACGCTGTCGCGGCATGCTGCCAGTGTTAAAGACTGCGATGGAACTCCGTATGCCACGTCAAACTGGCTGACACTGACGGCGGCGGTGCACAAATGCTGCGCAGCTAGCGCCATTCGACGGCCAACACCGCGGTTCCTGGTGTGTCCGCTGTGCCGTGCGTGTGATCATTGCTTGTAAAGCCCTCTCGCAGTGTCCGGAGCAAGTATGGTGGGTCTGACACACCGGTGTCAATGTGTTGTTTTTTCCATTTCCAGGAGTGTATTTCTAAGTCTAGGGGACTCATGACCTCAGCAGTGAAGTCCCATAGTGCTTGGAGCACAATTTTCAGGCATGCGGAAACTGAGGTGGTACGTGTAAGTAATGATCGGGTAAATGATTTAATACAATAAAAATGGATTATAACATACCACCATAAAGTCAACGTTCGATGTATACAGGTCAATATCGGGCGATATCTACCGATTATTCGGCACCCAGCACCCTTCGCCGTAAGTACCAAATTTTACCAGGAGATTCAAAAACAAGGGAGAGATTTCAATTTTTTATTACAGACAAATTAAAAAACATTGAAATGACATTGCGCATGTCACTGAGTAGAGGAAGATTCAAAGTATTGACATAGCTGCGCTTTTGCCTGTTTCTAGATCATAGTGACCACAGCACAAGAGAAATTATTCTTCGTGTTGGAATCTGCGAGAATTCAATTCTTTGTTAAAGTGCAACGTATATTCCGCCATCAATTCAGCAAGATGCCGCCTATGCACAAGCAAAATTCAAGAAAATTTGTTGCATATGCAGAAGGAAGATCACTGGGCGACCACGTACATCTGATGAAACTGTCGAGCGTATCCGAGATGCGTTCGCACGGATACATCGGAAATGCACAAGACGGACAGCCCAGGAACTTCAACTGTCTCCTCCTATATATGAAGCCCTACAAGTCACGGTTACAGCAAGAACTGCGTACCGGCCACAGTAACAGATGTTATGAATTTTGCACTTCACTTCTTCAGGACATAACAGAGGGCACCTTCCCTGGACTACTCATCCTTTCGGACGAATCGACGTTTCATCTATGGGGTGAAGTAAATCACCATGATGTATAAATGTGACGCCCAAAATTCTGGCGTCGTCGTTGAACATCGAAGAAGTTCAACGAAACTGAATTTGTCTTGTAATGTTTCTGTTGACAGATTCTATAGCCTTTTCTTTTTTGTAAACGAAAGTTTGATTGTTTCATCAGCTTCACGAAGATACCAATAATTTCATTTTTATGCACGATGGCACCCGGCCTCACTTTCCCCTTGAAGTGTGACCCTATCTTAACAACACCAACCCACAACGTTGGATTGGAAGAGGTAGGCAACAATATCTTGTCCATTGCTTATGCTCTCCCAGGCCACCAGACATCACACCTTGAGATTTTTTTCTGTGGGGATACGAAAAAGGCAGTGTCATTGACACATCTATGGCAGTTCCTCTTCAAGAGCTGAGAAATCGAACTGTTGAAGCTGCCGATTCAGTAAAAACGGACCTGTTGATACGAATGTGGAATAAAATTTAATACCGTTTCGATCTTTCTCTGCCAACACATGGTGTCCATATTGAGTGTAGGGTATAGTGTATTTGCGAACATAAAACACTGAAACTCGCTCTGTCCAGTGGCATGTGTAATGTGTTTCTACCTTTCTCAGTTTTTCTGTAATAATTGAATTACATTATTATTTTTGAATCACCCTGCATTAAACGAACACAGAGAGTGTTGGCGTTTCAACATTTCGTAATTCTAGTCGTACTTCTTAAGATTCGAGTGGTGTTGCCACAGTATGTCGAATCATATGGAGAAATTGCAGCTGATGTACGTTTTACAACTATAAGTGTGATACTGTTCACAAGAATAAAGAAACGAACTTAAATGGCTGGGTGTTAACTCTGCACACTATCATACTGTGTTGTAGCTGATGATGCATTGGCGTTAGAAATGGTACACAAGTATTTGCAGATACAAACCGCGTCATACACGAAAAGTTGAACATACCACTCCATTATTTCATTACAAAGCTGTCCTCTTGTATGATACACTGTTGTAAAAAATATTTTATTTCGTTCCTTTCTTAAACATGATGTCTACCCGTAATATTTTTCCATTTAAATCCTAGTTTGTATATTGAAATTTGGGGAATAATAATAAAATTTTATTACAAATTTCTCTCGAACTTTTTCACCTATCGAGCCAATTGTCTCAGTCTTCTGCTGATTTCCTTCTCAATTTGATCTAGCCAGTTTCCAGATTGTCTTATTTTTAGAAGTTTGCATCCAGTTTCCTATTCGATGAGACGGTATCTTCTACGTTGTCTCTTTGCCTCCAAGTTATGTGTCCAAACCAGTGCAGAATACTCAGTGGCAGCTTGTGATGAACAGTCTCCTATTTACCACTAACTACTTTAGTACTGGGGCATTACCTCTTTCTCCCTAACCACGAATTTCACATTAATGTCCTACATGTAAAGTATTCACGTTTGCGAGTATGAACGATAACCAGCTGTATAATGAAATGATGACAAAGAAACTTTGTGCCGGTCCGGTATCGCGAGCGGCCGCCTTAGCATTAGACTAACCATGCACGACTCACGTCCCGACCCAAACTTCCATGTGTCTCCAACCGTGTATCTACAACTTTCACTTGTGCATTCATTATGGATATTCCTGTACAGGGGAGACATTTTAATTGAAAGTAGCTTGCCCAGTGTCGAAGGATAAAAATATAACATTACAGTGACTGTGTTGTTTAGAATTATAATGCAAAGTTTCTTCTTCGGACATGCATGTGTGTCCGAAGAAGCTTTAGACCGTACTTATAAAAATCTTCTACATGATCACATTCGCAATACGTCATTGTTCTTTATAACCGGCTTCTCCGATGGTCTGTGTTTCTGCCTCATACGGGATCACCGAAAATACTAGCATCCTTAAGAGCCTTATCTTTGAATACCTAGTAATACGATGATCTCATATAAATCTTGGCTTTGACGTAGCTTATCTCGCAAGTAATATTATCCTTTCTGTTTCGTTAGTGTATCTGGAATTTTTATGTACTGTGTACCCAACAAATGAAACTATCGAAGACCTTTCGCGGCAGAGTTACTTCACGAAAGGTTATCAGAATTTTATTATTTTAATAAATAGAGCAACCAGCCATTTTATTACTTATTTTTATTTAAACTAACGCTCGTTACGGGCTTTCACTTGTCTTCATTGAGCATAATATATATTTCAGTTTTAATTCAGTACATAGTTACAACGTTGGCATGAAATTGGATGCTACAGTTGACCTTTGCGAATAACACTTTTATTTAGCTACTACGCTTCGAGAGTTGTATATTTACCAGATATTGCGTTTTAGGTGTGCTGTACTTACTGTCTACTCTGCTTATTCATCTACATCTACATCTACTTCGATATTATGCGAATTACACTTAAGTGCCTTAATTCACAGTAATTCGCTATTATTATTGTCTCTAACAGCTCGTGGTAAAAACGAACACCAGTACCTATCCGTGCGAGCTCTGATTTCCCTTATTTTATTATGATGACAGTTTCTTTCTGTGTAGGTCGACGTCAACAAAATATTTTTGCATTCTGAGGAAAAAGTTGGTGATTGAAATTTTGGGATAAGATTCCGCCGGAATGAAAATCGCTTTTGTTTTAATGATGTTCACCCCAAATTCTGCATCATATCAGCGACACTTTTTTCCCTATTTCGCGATAACAGAAACCGTGCTTCTCTTCTTTGAACGTTCTCGATGTACTATGTTCATCCTATCTGGTAAGAATCCATGATTGGACCGCTCAGCAGTACTCCAAAATACGACGGACAAGCGTAGTGCAGGCAGTTTCTACAGTAGATCTGCTACATTTTCTAAGTGTTCTGCCAAGAAAGCGAAGTCTTTGGTTTGCCTTCCCACATAATTTTCTGTGAGTTCTTCGCAATTTCAGTCATTCGTAATTGTAATTCCAAGGTATTTAGTTCAATTTACGGACTTCAGATTTGACTGATATATCGTGTAACCGAAGTTTAACGGATTGCTCCTAACACTCATGTGGATAACCTATCACTTTTCATTATTTAGCCAATTTTCGCACCATTCAGATATCTTTTCTAGATCTTTTTTTCAGTTTGTTTTGATCTTCTTATGGCTGTACTAGACGGTAAACGACAGCTCACCTGCAAACAGCCTAACACGGATGTTCAACTATCCCCTACATCGTTCATATAGATAAGGAACAGCAGAAGACGTATAATATTACCTTGCGGAGCGGCAGAAATCACTTCTCTTTAGCCTGATGACTTTCCATCAGTTACTACGAACTGTAATATCCTTGACAGGAAATCGCGAATCCAGTCATATGATTGAGACGACATCCCGTAAGCACGAAATTTCATTAAAAGTCGGTTGTGTGGTACAGTTGCAAAAGACTTACAGAAAATCTATAAATACAGAATAACTTTTAAATCCGTTGTCAATAGCACTCAACGCTTCGTGTGAGTAAAGAGTGGCTGTATTTCACAAGAACGATATTTTCTAAATCCTTGTTGACTGTGCATCAATAGACTGTCCTCTTCGAGGCAATTCATAGCGTTGGAACACAATATATGTTCCAAAAATCTTGCAGCATTTCGATGTTAACGATATGGGCCTGTAAGTTAGTGGATTAGTCGTACTGCCTTTCTTAACTATTGGTGTGACGGGTGCAACTTTCCAGTCCTTAGGTACGGATCTTTTCCAAGTTTATGGATATGTTTGTTCCACACCGGGCGGATTCCCCTTCCACGTGTCTTTATTCAGCCCGAAACTTTGCAGTCTTCGTGATATTGTTCTGCAGGATCACTGTTCCTTGAGTGCTTGTAAGTATTAAAAATCCGCGCTGAAATAATCAACCCATTTCTTTTCGCAGTTGCTCAATGTGTCTACTTTCTTCAACCACCATAAAACACAAGCGCAGCAGCATTTTTATGGTAACAGAAGGTTCCAACATTCGTAAAAAATTTTTTTTAGCCACACTGATCGGACCTGAGCGGATGGTGACACTTAGTCCATCTTCAAGCTGATCAGTTGCCCCTCCACGATCGTAACCACTTACTTGACACACTGTAGCCATCTTGCAAAACGTCTGTTCTCTATACACACCATCATCACACTACATATGGACGGTTCTGAACACGACAGAGTCCTTTCATCGAGGTCTTTTTCTCTTCTAGGGCAAATCTCAATTACGTTTCTGAATGTCTGAGGAGGAGAGGCAGCCCATTCTTCTCCTTGATGCGAAACTAGACAAAGTAGTGATTTACAGCCAACTAAATGGATTTTGGCAGTATGGTCGAACGCTGAGGTCTGTAATGAAATCGACATTCTAACTCATCCCGAAAGTGTTCCATCTGGACTATGGGCAGAATGCTATTTCACGAATGCTATTTCCCACAAACTGCTGTCTCACGGATGCTGCTTTATGACTATCTGGAGTGTCATGAAGAGACATAGAGCAATCGTATCCGAATTGTCCATGTACTGTACACAGAATACAGTGCCATAGAATGTCCATATTCTTCCGCCAGGTTCACAGGAGATCTTCTGTAAAGTTTGGAAGGTAGGAGACGAGGTACTGGCGGAAGTAATTCTGTGATGACGGGGCGTGAGTCGTGCTTGGGTAGCTCAATTGGTAGAGTACTTGCCCGCGAAAGGCAAAGGACCCGAGCTCGAGTCTCGGTCCGTCACACAGTTTTAATCTGCCAGGAATTTTCAATGAATAACCTAGTGGGCAGATCAGTTGAAGAGGACTGGACATTTCTAAAAAGGGCAAACACAGAAGTTGCACAGAAAAGCGTAGGTGCGTGGGAAGTATGTGCGAAGAAACCATGGGTAACAGAAGAAGTACTTAAGTCGATCGACGAAAGAAGGAAGTACAGAAACGTTCAGATAAATTCAGGAATGTACTTAGAAACAAAATAAACAGGAAGTGCAGGGAAGCTAAGGCGAAATGGTTACATGAATGATGTGAATAAATCGAAATTAATGTCGAAAGTACTGACTCAGGTGAAAAGCGTACTTGAAGGGTTTAGCTGTGGGAGGCGGGGAGGGGGGGCGTGGGGGGGGGGGGGATGAGAGAAAGAGAGAGAGAGAGAGAGACAGTATCTGATATCTGATCACATGATAGAAGAAGAAACAGGAGTCGCCACTGTAATCTGCCTTCTTATTTTACTCTTTCCTAAATGTTTCTTTGGTCTCTGTCTATAGCCCACGAGGTGTGAGCGCACAGTTAGAAATTGGTTAAAATAGCTCTAAGCACTATGGTCCTTAACATATGAGGCCATCCGCCCCACTAGATTTAACACTACTTAAACCTAACTAACCTAAGGACATCGCACACATCGATGCCCGAGGCAGGATTCGAACCTGCGACCGTAGCAGCCGCATGGTTCCAGACTGAAGCGCCTAGAAGCGCTCGGCCACAGCGGCCGGCGTGCGGTTAGAGGCGTCATGTCAAGGACTGCGGGGCCTCTCCCACCGGAGATTCGAGTCCTCCCTCGGGCATGGGTGTGTGTTGTTCTTAGCATAGGTTATTTTACACAGTGTGTAAGTCTAGGGACCGATGACCTGGTCCCTTAGGAATTCACACACATTTGAACATCGTCTCTGTTATTTATTTGCCTTTTTTTGTTCCTTTTAATGTTTGTAGCCTTTTCTTCGTTCTTTTTGGTGTTTCGTTCCTTTCGGTATTGTTCTGTACGTGTCTTTTGTTTTATTCTACCCCTTGTGGACTTTTTTCATATGAACAAGTGACTGATGACCACGCAGTTATGTCCCTCCTCCCCCCCCCCCCCCCCCCCCTCTTAAACCAAGCAAACAGGAGTTGAGGGATGAGTTAGGGGATCCAGTCCAGTATTAGAACAGAATTTAGAAGTGCTTTGGACGACTTATGATCTTATAAGGCACAAGGGATAGATAAAAACATTCCACTGGAATTTATAAAATCGTTCGAGGAGATTGCAACTCAGTCCGGAACCACGCTGCTGGTACGATCGCATTCTCGAATCCCGCCTCGTGCATGGATGTGCGTGAAGCCCTTAGGTTAGTTATGCTTAAGTGGCTCTAAGTCTAGGGGACTGATCTGCTCCTACGATCGCATTCTCGAATCCCGCCTCGTGCATGGATGTGTTAATAGTTATAGTGTTATAAGGTTTAATATTAATCCAGTGTGCACATGTAAAGGTACTAGTGCGATAGTCCTTCAGACTTTTGGAGAAACATCGTCCATGCAATTCCAAGTCTGCAAGAGCCAACAAGTGCGAGAATTACTGTACATTTGGCATAACACCTCATGCATTCAGGCTGCTGACGAGAATAAAATACAGAAAAATAGGAAGGAAAGTGGATGATCTCTTAAACGACAATCAGTTTAGCTCTAGCAAAGCTGAAGGCACCAGGGAGGTAGTTGGTAATGGCAGATGATAATGTGAGGAAGATTGAAAAGAAACCAAGACACGTTCATAGTGTTTGTCAACCTGGGAAACGTGTTCGGCTGTGTAAAACGGTGCAATATGTTCGAGATCCTCAGAAAATTACAGGTTAGCCGTAGGAAAAATTGGGTAATGTAAAATATGTGCAACAATGACGAGGGAACAGTAAGAGTGGAAGACCAAGAAAGTAGTGCACAAATTCAAAATGGTGTAAGACAACGATGTAGCCTTTCACCCGTACTGCTCAGTCTAAACGTCGAAGAAGCAATGACGGTAATATAACAAAGGTTCAAGGGTGGCATTAAAATTCAAGGTGAAAGGACATCAATATCAAGATTCGCTGATGGCATTGCTATTCTCAGTGAAAGTGAAGAAGAATTATAGGACGTATGCAATGGAATGAACAGTCTAATGAGTACAGAATATGGTCGGAGAGTAAATCGAACAAGGATGAAAGCAACGAGAAGTAGCAGAAATGGGAAGAGTGAGAAATTAAACATCGTATTGGTAATACATAGATAAAGTTAAGGAATCGTGCTACGTAGGATGCAAAACAACCAATCTTGCTACGTAGGAAGCAAAAAAGCCCAAGATAGGCAGAGAAAAGAGATAAAAAGAAGACGATAAATGGTAAAAAGAGCATTCTTGACCAAGAGAGGCCTACTAGTGTCAAACATACGCCTTAATTTTAGGAACTAACTTATTAGAATGCATGATAGGAGCATAATATTCTATGGCAGTGAGATACAGGTCTTAATTTGAGGAAGACATTTAGGAGAATGAGCGTTTGGAGCACAACATTGTTTGGTAGTGAGACATGGAAGGTGTGAAAATCGGAAGAGAATCGAAGCATTTGAGATTTGGTACTACAGACGAATGTTGAAAATTAGGTGTACTGGTAAGGTAAGTAATGTATACCAGTCAGGTTCGTCTCAGAGTAAGCTGATAAAATAGCTCCGTATTTAGCAGTTATGTACAACCACTCGCTCACAGAATGATCCGTACCTGAAGACCGGAAAATTGCTCAAGTCACACCAACACTCAAAAAGGGAAGTATGAGTAATCTACTGAATTACAGGCCTATATCAATAACGTCGATTTGCGGTAACGTTTTGGAACATACACTGTATTCGATCATCGAAGAAAACGATATATTGACACATAGCACGGATTCAGAAAATATCGTTGTTGTGAAACACAACTAGCTCTTTATACAAATGAAGTAATAAGTACTATCGACAGCGGATGTCAAATTGGTTCCATATTTTTAGATTTCCAGAAGATTTTCGACACCGTTACTCACAAGCGTCTTCTAACCAAACTACGTGCCTACGGAGTATCGTCTCAGTTGTGCGACTGGATTCATGATTTCCTGTCAGAAAGGTCACAGTTTGTAGTAATAGACGGAAAGTCGTCGAGTAAAACAGAAGTAATATGCGGCGTTCCCCAAGGAAGTGATATAGGCCCTCTATTGTTCCTGATCTATATTATCGACATGGGAGACAATCAGAGTAGCCGTCTTAGATTGTTTGCAGATGATGCTGTCATTTACCGACTTGTAAAACCATCACATGATTAAAACCACTTACAAAATGATTTAGATAAGATGTTTGTAGGTGCTAAAAGTGGCAATTGACCCTGAATAAAGAAAAGTGTGAAGTTATTCACATGAATACTAAAAGAAATCAGATAAATTTCGATTAAGCGGTAAGTCACACAAATCTGAAGGCTGTAAATTCAGCTAAACACTTACGGATTAAAATTACAAATAACCTAAATTTGAACGACCACATAGAAAATATTATGGGTACACCAAACCAAAGACTGTGATTCATTGGCAGAACACTTTGAAAGTGCAACAGGTCTACTAAAGAGACTGCTTACACCACGCTTGTCCGCCCTATTCTGGAGTATTGCTGTGCGATGAGGGATCCGCATCAGGTGGGACTGACGGATGACATCGAATAAGTACAAAGAAGGGCAGCTCGTTTTGTGTTATCCCGAAACTGGGGAGATAGTCTCACAGACATGATACGTGAATTGGAGTGGCAATCATTAAAACAAAGGTGTTTTTCGTTGCGACGGGACCTTCTCCTGAAATTTCAATCACCAGTTTTCTGCTCCGATTACAAAAACATCCTGTTGACACCCACCTACATAGATAGAAATGATCATCACGATAAAATCAGGGCTCGCCCAGAAAAATTTAAGTGCTCGTTTTTCCCGTCCGAAAGTGGAACTTTAGAGAGACAGCTTGAAGGTGGCCCATTCAACCCTCTGCCAGGCAATTTATTGTGAATAGCAGAGTAATCACGCAGATGTAGATTTAGATGTAGAATGAGGAGGTTTTCCGAGGAATCGGCGAGGAAAGGAATGTATGGCAAAGCACTGACTAGAAGAAGGGACAGGATGATACGACATCCGTTAAGACATGGGGGAATACTTCCATGGTACTAGAGGGAGCTGCAGAGGGCAAAAACTGTAGAGGAAGACAGGGATATGGGTACATCCAGCAGCTAATAATTGAGGACGTAATTTGCGAGTGCTTCTCTTAGATGAAATGTTAACACCGGAGAGGAATTCGTGGCGGGCCACATCAAACGAGCACGAAGACTGATGACTCAGAAAAAGGATACCAACGAAAATAAGACGAGAGTGATTAGAGATCGAACGAAGAGAGAAAAATGATCTTTCCACGAACCGTATTAAATACGGTAAGGTCTAAGTGCTCTCATTTTTAGTAGGTATTGTAACCTAGGTGTGTGTGTTGCGAAAAACTATATTTTCACGTTTGTAGTTTCATTAAGAAACTGTTCTTTGATAATAAATTTATATTCTTAGTGTAAGTGATAATTACGAGTATTCAGCCTAAAGCATTTGCTAATCACGTGTGATGTGGCAAGCCTCTTGCAAATATGTTTTTTTTTCAAACAATCCGCCTGAAATAAACAATGCGATTTTTATATATGAGTAAGTCAATGCGCTTTTTATATATGAGTAAGTCAAGTTAACTGTAAGGTAGTAGCTCATTCACCAACGTCACGATCCGTTATTGCACTGACCGAAAGAGGAGCTTCTCGTTAATGTGAAATTTTCCGGTTGTTGCTTCCTAGCCCTTCAACCCTCACAGAGGAGTGGGAGCGTAAGACCCTTGCGGAGAGTTTTATGTTTCCCGCCTTTTGTCAGCTGTGTATCGGAGTACA
Organism: Schistocerca gregaria; assembly: GCF_023897955.1. NCBI lineage: Eukaryota > Metazoa > Arthropoda > Insecta > Orthoptera > Acrididae > Schistocerca > Schistocerca gregaria. The sequence continues at coordinate 726,190,921 of NC_064923.1, forward strand.
CGTGCCGTGCGGAAGCAGCTTTGGACCGCGAATCGCAGCAGCGCGCAGGTCCTTTGTAATCCTCTTAACAGTGGTGCCCGTTACACGTGTCGTTCGTTATCTGCAGACCAGGAGCCACATCACAGGCCGCTTTGTCCCTCGGCCACATGTGCGAGACCAGTAGCAGTCAGCTCTCTGGGCGGTGTTACCTTTCTGCTCCTCATCCCCTCCCACTTCAAAGCTATCTCCCTTGACATGTAATACGAGAACGTTAAATATAAGAGAGGCAGGAGTTACAGACAAGCTGAGCATTATATGCTCTGCCCTATGTCGTAAATATGTTTAATTGCATACTGCTCAAATGTAGTTGGAACTTTCAGTATGTCAGGATACTGGAACTTGGTGGAAGGCACAAAGTGAGTGCTTTTCCGGACCTCGAACCAGAGTCTGTGGGTTAGATTCGTAAGTTTTCCGTCAATAGCGCCATAGGTAAAAACATTACCCACGAAAAGTAAGATTCCGGCTTAGAATCCCAGACTGACACACAGTTACAGAACAGCACGTGTAATTATAAGTTATGATTTACGTATTTTGAACATGAAATCGATTGTTGTCTTATATGGAAGTTCGTGGTATGCGGAACAGTCGGCTAAAGGAAGTGTGGTAGGTCCGCTGTTTTTTTCTATCTACACAAATCGTCTTTTGGATAGGGTCGATAGCAATGTGTGGCTGTTTGCTGATGATGCTGTGGTGTACGGGAAGGTGTCATCGTTGAGTGACTGTAGGCGGATACGAGATGACTTGGACAGGATTTGTGACTGGTGTAAGGAACGGCAGCTATATCTAAATATAGAGAAATGTAAATTAATGCAGATGAATAGGAAAAAGAATCCCGTAATGTTTGAATACTCCATTAGTAATGTAGCGCTTGACACAGTCACGTCGATTAAATATTTGGACGTAACATTGCAGAGCGATATGAAGTGGGTCAAGCATGTAATGGCAGTTGTGGGGAAGGCGGATAGTCGTCTTCGGTTCATTGGTAGAATTTTGGGAAGATGTGGTTCATCTGTAAGGGAGACCGCTTATAAAACACTAATACGACCTGTTCTTGAGTACTGCTCGAACGTTTGGGATCCCTATCAGGTCGGATTGAGGGAGGACATAGAAGTAATTCAGTGGTGGGCTGCTAGATTTGTTACTGTCAGGTTTGATCATCACGCAAGTGCGACGGAAATGCTTCAGGAACTCGGGTTGGAGTCTCTGGAGGAAATCTCTACTGAGGAAATTTAGAGAACCAGCATTTGAGGCTGACTGCAGTACAAATTTACTGTCGTCAACTTATATTTCGCGGAAAGACCACAAAGATAACATAAGAGAGATTAGGGCTCGTACAGAGGCATATAGGCAAACATTTTTTCCTCGTTCTGTGTGGGACTGGAATAGGCAGAGAAAATGCTAGTTGTGGTACGAGGTACCCTCCGCCACTCACCGTATGGTGGATTGCGGAGTATGTATGTAGATGTAGAAGTAGAAGTTGATAGCGCCCTCCAATCTGCTTAAAAATGCGGAATAGTGGAGAAAAGTAGATACTAATCACACATGTCTACATGTGTCTGGACCGACACGTCAAGAGCAAAGCTTGTGACATTTAAGAATGAATCACCAGTTAACCTAAGGTGCTATGAAACGAAGACGCGTGTCAAAAGTTGAATGAGTTTTAAAGGAGAGAGAAAGATTCAGATTGGAGTCAGAATTATCTCTTCGGAGAACTTCTGTTTTCGATATTCATGAGCCATGTGAAAATTATATATCCATGAAATACACTCCTGGAAATGGAAAAACGAACACACTGACACCGGTGTGTCAGACCCACCATACTTGCTCCGGACACTGCGAGAGGGCTGTACAAGCAATGATCACACGCACGGCACAGCGGACACACCAGGAACCGCGCTGTTGGCCGCAGCGGACACACCAGGAACCGCGCTGTTGGCCGTCGAATGGCGCTAGCTGCGCAGCATTTGTGCACCGCCGCCGTCAGTGTCAGCCAGTTTGCCGTGGCATACGGAGCTCCATCGCAGTCTTTAACACTGGTAGCATGCCGCGACAGCGTGGACGTGAACCGTATATGCAGTTGACGGACTTTGAGCGAGGGCGTATAGTGGGCATGCGGGAGGCCGGGTGGACGTACCGCCGAATTGCTCAACACGTGGGGCGTGAGGTCTCCACAGTACATCGATGTTGTCGCCAGTGGTCGGCGGAAGGTGCACGTGCCCGTCGACCTGGGACCGGACCGCAGCGACGCACGGATGCACGCCAAGACCGTAGGATCCTACGCAGTGCCGTAGGGGACCGCACCGCCACTTCCCAGCAATTTAGGGACACTGTTGCTCCTGGGGTATCGGCGAGGACCATTCGCAACCGTCTCCATGAAGCTGGGCTACGGTCCCGCACACCGTTAGGCCGTCTTCCGCTCACGCCCCAACATCGTGCAGCCCGCCTCCAGTGGTGTCGCGACAGGCGTGAATGGAGGGACGAATGGAGACGTGTCGTCTTCAGCGATGAGAGTCGCTTCTGCCTTGGTGCCAATGATGGTCGTATGCGTGTTTGGCGCCGTGCAGGTTAGCGCCACAATCAGGACTGCATACGACCGAGGCACACAGAGCCAACATCGTTCTACCATTCCTAGACTGGCAAGGGAACTTGCTGTTCCAACAGGACAATGCACATCCGCATGTATCCCGTGCCACCCAACATGCTCTAGAAGGTGTAAGTCAACTATCCTGGCCAGCAAGATCTCCGGATCTGTCCCCCACTGAGCATGTTTGGGACTGGATGAAGCGTCGTCTCACGCGGTCTGTACGTCCAGCACGAACGCTGGTCCAACTGAGGCGCCAGGTGGAAATGGCATGGCAAGCCGTTCCACAGGACTACATCCAGCATCTCTACGATCGTCTCCATGGGAGAATAGCAGCCTGCATTGCTGCGAAAGGTGGATATACACTGTACTAGTGCGCGCATTGTGAATGCTCTGTTGCCTGTGTCTATGTGCCTGTGGTTCTGTCAGTTTGATCATGTGATGTATCTGACCCCAGGAATGTGTCAATAAAGTTTCCCCTTCCTGGGACAATGAATTCACGGTGTTCTTATTTCAATTTCCAGGAGTGTAAATAATACTTAAGTGAATTTTATCTATAATGTATGCTTTTGAACCCTAGAGACTGTTCCTTTATAGGGTGTAGGATAATAACTTCTAACAGTCACAACAGAAGGTGATTTAATTTAACAGACGACCGGTTTCGGGCTTGTGTCGATCTTCAGGTGGTTTATATTCACTTACTTGTCTTCATACTTAGTGTTGGAGGTCACTGTTTAAACCAAAAACAAATAATGTAATGATGAGTAAAGAGAAACAACTGGAAGTGACGAAACGGTAGATACAGGCGCCCAGGAACATGTCCTGTTCCTTAACTTCTGAAAGGCGTCTGATACACTACGGAACTGCTACCTAATAAACATATTACGAATTTACTATATGTTGAACCATCTGTAAGATTGCACTGAAGAGTTTCTAGCAAACAGAACCCAAACCGTGTTTTTGAACATAAAAAAGTCTTCAGGCGTTACAATAACTTCGGGCGTGCCCCAAAGGTGTGTTACAGGACCATCACTTTTCACAATATGTGTAAATGACCTATTTGATAAGATCGGAAGTTCAATGAGGCTTTTGGCGGATGTTGCTGTTGTATACAAGAGACGCAACAGCGATAGGAAAAGGTAGCGGACTGCAGGGGACGTGCAAAGGATGGAGATTTTCTGCAAGGAGTGGCAAATCACCATCAACACAAAAAAAGTAAGGTACTGCGACTGCATAGACAGACAGACCCTTTAATGTATGATTACAAAACTTCAGAACAACCACTGGAAGCAGTTACGTCCATAAAATGCATAGAAGTATGCCTAAGAAACGACCACATAACATTTTCCACGAATAAGGCATATGCCAGACTAATTCACAGGAAGAATCCTTAAAAAATGTAGTCCATAAACAACGGAACTAGCTCACAAAACACTCCTACGACGACCAATACTTGGATATTGCTCGTCTGTGTGGGATACATAGCAGAGAGAAGTGACAGAAGGTCCAGAGAAGGTTCAAAGAACAGTAGCGAGTTTCGTTTCAGATTGATTTAGTAAGCGCGAAAATCTCACTGAGATGCTCTCTCAATTCCAGCGGCAGAAATTGTAAGAGAGACGTTCTGCTTCACGGTACATCCTAATGTTAAAGTTCCGCGAGGGTTCATTTGCTAGAAGACTCAACCAATATTTTCCTTCCTTCTACGTATTTGCCGCAGAAGACCATCAATGTAAAATTGGAGAGATTCGAAACCACACAAAGGTTCACTAGCAGCCATTGTTTCCGCGAAACATTCGCGACTGGAACATGAAAAGGGCGAAGTGACATTGTTTCATCCGCCAAACACTTGGTTTGGTGAGTATAGATGCAGACGTAAATGTGGATGTAGAAGAGTGGAACAGCAATGAGTAGCAACTTCTTCATCTCCTTGTGGAAAGCTTGACGAGGAGGGTCCAGCCGCATTACAACACAGGGGCAGGAATTACATAGCACTTTGTGTTACTCACCCGCAGCATTTGTTCTCGCAGATGTGTGCTTTCAAATAGATTGCTTGTGTTTCCATTATTGTGTAGTTTTTCTTTCACATTGAAGTTAACTTTCTTAATGTTTCAGTAGCTTAATCATTCATTTACCTCTCCCTTGCATCGAAGACCGCGTGTGCTGGCAGATGGGCTAACGGTGTTTAACTTCTTTGAGCAGTTTACAGTAACTGAGCTCTTTGCTTGTGTTTTCATATACAAGCATTAATCCAGATTAAGGTGAACTAGAAACTCCTCCTCTGAAGTCTCAGCAGGCTCATTGAGGTCGCCGTGGTCATACCGACTAAGTAGTAGGTGGCTACCATCTGCTGGGGATCCTTGTCCACGAATACGGACCAAAACCTCAATGGCAGCGAAGGCGGAGATGAAGCACTAAAGTACGGTGTAGCTGGCTGAAGTGTCTACCTCTATAAGGGGAGATTGGTCTCTTAAGTCTAGAAAGATAACCAAGGCAAGAACACCTAGACAGAAAATCACTTGGTCCTCCAGGTCGGGGGTTGAGGCGATGGCTTTGCCGTTTATCACTCATAAAGAACTACGTAACACCTAGTTTCTCAAAAAGGCTTCGGAAATTGACTGTGAAAAAGTAAACGAAAATGGGCAAGGGAACTATTGTAAGTAGTCACATCTCCAGACACTTCGGAAATAAAATAATTCGGCAAATTATAGGTGAAGAAAACAATATTGTTGATGCAACAGGTAACAAATAAACTTTGATTTCATAAGGGACTATTATCAGGACTGTTATAAGGAAGGATAGGAACAAAATTGTCATCAACAATCGCATTGCTCGTTTTTTCATTGTTCTTGCACATCCAGATTTCAGTTATAAATAACCATCTTCAGTGCATTTCAGTGAGTTACAATCCAACAGATTCGCAACAGTACATGTCACCATACGACTTTGCTGGTGTACAGGTAAAAGGAGTCACCACATGACTTTACTGGTGTACAGGTAAAAGGAGACTGAGCTTGTCAGTTACAAGTACACCAGCCTGAGTTTGCGGACTTCTTGCAAACAACAGCTTCAGTCTCATTCTGCCGGTATACTAGTTAAGTCATATGGTGACACGTATTGCTGCGAGACTGCTGGATTGTAGCTCACAAAAAGGCACTGAAGATGGCCAATGGTAGAGGAAATCTGGATATGCTGGAATAGTAAAAAGCTCCTCCCATGAACCATGGACCTTGCTGTTGGTGGGGAGGCTTGCGTGCCTCAGCGATACAGATGGCCGTACCGTAGGTGCAACCACAACGGAGGGGTATCTGTTGAGAGGCCAGACAAACGTGTGGTTCCTGAAGAGGGGCAGCAGCCTTTTCAGTAGTTGCAGGGGCAACAGTCTGGATGATTGACTGATCTGGCCTTGCAACATTAACCAAAACGGCCTTGCTGTGCTGGTACTGCGAACGGCTGAAAGCAAGGGGAAACTACAGCCGTAATTTTTCCCGAGGACATGCAGCTTTACTGTATGATTAAATGATGATGGCATCCTCTTGGGTAAAATATTCCGGAGGTAAAATAGTCCCCCATTCGGATCTCCGGGCGGGGATTATTCAGGAGGATGTCGTTATCAGGAGAAAGAAAACTGGCGTTCTACGGATCGGAGCGTGGAATGTCAGATCCCTTAATCGGGCAGGTAGGTTAGAAAATTTAAAAAGGGAAATGGATAGGTTAAAGTTAGATATAGTGGGAATTAGTGAAGTTCGGTGGCAGGAGGAACAAGACTTCTGGTCAGGTGACTACAGGGTTATAAACACAAAATCAAATAGGGGTAATGCAGGAGTAGGTTTAATAATGAATAGGAAAATAGGAATGCGGGTAAGCTACTACAAACAGCATAGTGAACGCATTATTGTGGCCAAGATAGATACGAAGCCCACACCTACTACAGTAGTACAAGTTTATATAGCAACTAGCTCTGCAGATGATGAAGAAATTGAAGAAATGTACGATGAAATAAAAGAAATTATTCAGATAGTGAAGGGAGACGAAAATTTAATAGTAATGGGTGACTGGAATTCGAGTGTAGGAAAAGGGAGAGAAGGAAACAGTAGGTGAATATGGATTGGGGCTAAGAAATGAAAGAGGAAGCCGCCTAGTAGAATTTTGCACAGAGCACAACTTAATCATAGCTAACACTTGGTTTAAGAATCATGAAAGAAGGTTGTATACGTGGAAGAACCCTGGAGATACTAAAAGGTATCAGATAGATTATATAATGGTAAGACAGAGATTTAGGAACCAGGTTTTAAGTTGTAAGACATTTCCAGGGGCAGATGTGGACTCTGACCACAATCTATTGGTTATGACCTGTAGATTAAAACTGAAGAAACTGCAAAAATGTGGGAAATTAAGGAGATGGGACCTGGATAAACTGAAAGAACCAGGGGTGGTACAGAGTTTCAGAGAGAGCATAAGGGAACAATTGACAGGAATAGGGGAAAGAAATACAGTAGAAGAAGAATGGGTAGCTCTGAGGGATGTAGTAGTGAAGGCAGCAGAGGATAAAGTAGAACAAAGACGAGGGCTGCTAGAAATCCTTGGGTAACAGAAGAAATATTGAATTTAATTGATGAAAGGAGAAAATATAAAAATACAGTAAATGAAGCAGGCAAAAAGGAATACAAACGTCTCAAAAATGAGATCGACAGGAAGTGCAAAATGGCTAAACAGGGATGGCTAGAGGACAAATGTAAGGATGTAGAAGCTTATCTCACTAGGGGTAAGATAGATACTGCCTACAGGAAAATTAAAGAGACCTTTGGAGAGAAGAGAACCACGTGTATGAATATCAAGAGCTCAGATGGCAGCCCAGTTCTAAGCAAAGAAGGGAAGGCAGAAAGGTGGAAGGAGTATATAGAAGGTTTATACAAGGGCGATGTACTTGAGGACAATATTATGGAAATAGAAGAGGATGTAGATGAAGACGAAATGGGAGATACGATACTGCGTGAAGAGTTTGACAGAGCACTGAAAGACCTGAGTCGAAACAAGGCCCTCGGAGTAGACAACATTACATTAGAACTACTGACGGCCTTGGGAGAGCCAGTCATGACAAAACTCTACCAGCTGGTGAGCAAGATGTATGAGACAGGCGAAATACCCTCAGACTTCAAGAAGAATATAATAATTCCAATCCCAAAGAAAGCAGGTGCTGACAGATGTGAAAATTACCGAACTATCAGTTTAATAAGCCACGGCTGCAAAATACTAACGCGAATTCTTTAGAGACGAATGGAAAAACTGGTAGATGCAGACCTCGGGGAAGATCAGTTTGGATTCCGTCGAAATGTTGGAACACGTGAGGCAATACTGACCTTACGACTTATCTTAGAAGAAAGATTAAGAAAAGGCAAACCTACGTTTCTAGCATTTGTAGACTTAGAGAAAGCTTTTGACAATGTTGACTGGAATACTCTTTTTCAAATTCTAAAGGTGGCAGGGGTAAAATACAGGGAGCGAAAGGCTATTTATAATTTGTACAGAAACCAGATGGCAGTCATAAGAGTCGAGGGGCATGAAAGGGAAGCAGTGGTTGGGAAAGGTGTGAGACAGGGTTGTAGCCTCTCCCCGATGTTATTCAATCTGTATATTGAGCAAGCAGTAAAGTAAACAAAAGAAAAATTTGGAGTAGGTATTAAAATTCATGGAGACGAAGTAAAAACTTTGAGGTTCGCCGATGACATTGTAATTCTGTCAGAGACGGCAAAGGACTTGGAAGAGCAGTTGAACGGAATGGACAGTGTCTTGAAAGGAGGATATAAGATGAACATTAACAAAAGCAAAACGAGGATGATGGAATGTAGTCAAATTAAATCTGGTGATGCTGAGGGAATTAGATTAGGAAATGAGACACTTAAAGTAGTAAAGGAGTTTTGCTATTTAGGAAGTAAAATAACTGATGATGGTTGACGTAGAGAGGATATAAAATGTAGACTGGCAATGGCAAGGAAAGCATTTCTGAAGAAGAGAAATTTGTTAACATCTAATATAGATTTATGTATCAGGAAGTCGTTTCTGAAAGTATTTGTTTGGAGTGTAGCCATGTATGCAAGTGAAACATGGACAATAACTAGTTTGGACAAGAAGAGAATAGAAGCTTTCGAAATGTGGTGCTACAGAAGAATACTGAAGATAAGGTGGATAGATCACGTAACTAATGAGGAGGTATTGAATAGGATTGGGGAGAAGAGAAGTTTGTGGCACAACTTGACTAGAAGAAGGGATCGGTTGGTAGGACATGTTTGAGGCAACAAGGGATCACAAATTTAGCGTTGTAGGGCAGCGTGGAGGGTAAAAATCGTAGAGGGAGACCGAGAGATGAGTACACTAAGCAGATTCAGAAGGATGTAGGTTGCAGTAGGTACTGGGAGATGAAGCAGCTTGCACAGGATAGAGTAGCATGGAGAGCTGCATCAAACCAGTCTCAGGACTGAAGACAACAACAACAACAACAACAACAGTAAAAAGCTATAGGGACTGACTAGGGGAAGTACTCGTAAACTACAACGCACGTAACGAGCCATAGAGAGACGTATCCTAGGAGTGAGTCTCAGGAATAGGATTCCACCAGAGAACAGTAGACGCAGAAAAAAGGTAACAGACGTCGTTGAGCGAACTGCAATTCTAAAGTTCCAATGTGTCTGGCACACAGATCGACAATTACACAACAGGTGAATCCCTCTAACTGTACATAGGCGACCATCGTACCACAAGAGAGACATTAGAAGACCACAAAAGAGATGACTTGACAAGGTGAAGCCGGTGCCTGGGACGCGATGTTACCAGGTGCCTCAAAATCTAAGGCAGTGGAAACATGTGGAAGAGGTCTACATCCTGCAGTGGGTTGTGATGCGCTGAAGAAGGCGAAAAAGAAGAATGGGATTGCGATTAATTACTGTGTTCCTATCCTTACTCATAAACATCAATTTGGTATGACCGTCTCCAACAAATGCGTGATAATATATGGCCAAATGTGATCTACAAATGGACACTACAATAGTGAATAAGACGTGGAAGACCACCTAAAAGATGGGTACAAGTTTTTAAAGATGCAATGAACTAAAGAGGGCTTCGGGAGGAAGCCTGAACATACACGAAACTTTAGCATTTGAAGAGGGAAAGACCACGACCGCCATAAAGAAGCCGTACACACACACACACACACACACACACACACACACACACACACACACACACACACGTTTGTGTGTGTGCAGTACATGAGCAGTAAGCCTCTAACTAGAAGTTTATGAAATACAGTTTAACATAAAATTTCAATCACATTCTGCCTTTTTCACTCACGTTTACCTATTTAGCTATACCCAACAATGAAGTAAATAAAACTTTTAATTTTGTATCTTAACTGAACTATAGGCCAAACGTTAAAATAGCTGTGAATACCGTGACTGTCCGATGACTTGCAATAAAACAGAATGAGCAAATTACCCCGATAACACGTTAAAACAATCTCCCTACCAGTGTACCTAGCAAGTCAAACATCTCAGAAAATCTTAACTCGCACCCGGGTCGCCTCGTTGTCCTCTAAAATAAGAATACAGATCAGCTAGTAAACTGAGCTCTGCCATCTTATCTGAATATAAAGTACGTTAAGTAAAATCGTTGGGGACTGAAGTACTAGACCATACCGTGGAGGGCCCTCCCGATAAAGGAGGAAACCACGCGCCATCGGATTGTGGCCTATCCGAAGGCGAGCGACGAGTACTTCCAAGCACCCTTCTTCCCACCGACAAATAATCCTGTCGCCCACCATCGAGTGTATAGTATGTCGAAGGATAGCTCATTGAGCCAACCGATTTGGTATATACTCTTCCCTGGCTACCTCATCTACTAATTCATTTCCATTGTATCCTCGTACCCAGCAGACTGACATCTTCTTCCGCAGCCAATGTGGAAAGCGGACAACGGAGTCCTGGATGTTATGGATATATCTTTCTTCTGGATACATTCAATGAATAAATTTAACGACACTTAAGGTGTCGGAGAAGGTAGGGACTTTCTATGCACGGATACGTCCCATCTTCTTCGATGCCGTCAAGACTGTCTGCAGCTCAACATCATATATGGTAAATTCGTTTGGTAAACGAATCTTCAGGATGCGATCAGGGGAAACCCTTCTCAGACCTGTCAGTTAGACTGCATGTATAGTTTTGGTATTCATGTAAAATAACATCAAAAGCGAGTGTATTCGCCCCTGTTCCTCACTAACAAGGAGACCACCCACAAATTTAAAAAAAAAAAAACAAAACCTGAAATAAGCTCCGTCCTAAGATACCTTGAAGGCCCAACGGTACCGAGCGACCAACGTGTCGTCCGCGGCCCATAGGCGTCACTGAATGAGGATATGGAGGGGCATGTGGTGAACACACCCCTCTCCCGTCCGTTGTCAGGTTTTATGACCGGAGTCGCTACTTCCCCATCAAGTAGTTCTTAATTGGCCTCACAAGAGCTGAGTGTAATCGCCTTGCCAACAGAGCTCGCTATAGCAGACGGTCACCCATCCAAGTCACAGACAAGCCTTATAGCACTTAACTAAAATGATCTGACGAGAACTATTGGCACCACCCAGCTATATAAATTTTATAGTTTATTATATTTATGGTATGTGACGTTCAGAACGCAAATGTCATGTCAATGTCCCACAGCAGTTAGATGCAACTCTCAAAATTTTTTGAGAAAATAGACTTTGAATTATACCAGGTAACCTTAATACACTCAAATTAAACTGAAGAACAAGTGAAAAAAAAACTCAGTACCGTTGCGGAGGGAGGGGGGTGGGGGGGGGGGGGGTTGGTGGACCCAGATGATCAACAGATTCCTTATGGTTCTAACCTTGTGACGGTCTGTGTTCTTTAATTTTATTTTTCATTCATTTCCAGTACCTCTACCTTTTGAATATAAAGTTCTTCATATATATGCTAATTCATACATACCTACTTAAATTTTAAGTGGAAAATATAGGTCTTCTTGTTTCTAATTCAAATTGCATGCAAAAATCCTGTTTTCACTACAAACGCAAATTCTTATTTAACTATATTTTAATAGGTTGTTTATAAAGATTGTTTAAATTAAAATGGCATTTGAAATTTGCTAACTATCTTATTATAAAATATCGATAGTTAATAATTTATGTTTTCATTGGAAACTGGAATTCTGCATGAAATATGTAATTAGAAACAAGAATACTTGCATTTTTATTTAAAAAATGAAAGTTGCATCTTAGTTCTTTGGGAAATTCATGTTTGAGTTGTGAACTTCGTGTACTACTAATATACATATAAAAATACGAAAATACGATTGCGTGTCATTTCTTCGCAAGTCTAAAATTATTCTACCTCTCTTCAGTAGCCAAGGTAGTTATTGACTGAGACTCTAGGTAAATACTGATATTTGAGCCACGTCAAGTTTCACAAGGCGATCTTACGCACAGATCCCAAAGCTCAGTGTTGCTCGATGTCATTTTGTAAAAATCGCCTGCATGGGAAGGTGATCACCTATTTGGTATGCTGATGAATCTGGAACAGCAGCGAACCTGTATATCTGACCCATCATAAACATAGCTCCTGGATCGCAAGTAACGTCTCCCGTGCCTCAAACTGAGTCTAATTATAAGGCTGGTCCCAATGGTTCAAATGGATCTGAGCACTATGGGACTTAACTGCTGCGGTCATCAGTCCCCTAGAACTTAGAACTACTTAAACCTATCTAACCTAAGGACATCACACACATTCATGCTCGAGGTCGCGCGGTTCGAGACTGTAGCTCCTGGAACCGCTCGGCCACTCCGGCCGGCCTATAAGGCTGGTCCAGCAACCATATGTCTAGGTTCTCCGCACAATCGGAGAAGAAAGGAACACATGGCAAAAACTGACAGTAATGCAGGGATCTGTAGAGGGTCTACACTGAAGGCGAATATATCCGAAAAATTGGTGAAGTCGTAGGGTTGAAGTCCCTACTCTTAGATGAAGAGTCTGGAATAAGAGAGAAATAATTCGCGCCGGGCCGCGTCGAATCGGTCACATTACTGATGGTTGCAAACAAACAAACAAAAAAGAAGGAAAAACGATTTTACACTCAAAATACTGAGTTGGCGGCTCTATTATACCCTAAACTTTTACGTGATGGTTTGCATTGTCGTCATCTACAAACAAAGTTTTAGGCTAGCGGCGATCGTACGATTATAGGTATTTCTCCAGGAAAGCATCATTTTTGGAGTTTTCTGTGTAGTTCCAGTTAGTGCCATAAGTTTTCTCTACAACGAAAAATGTGCTTCCTAGATGCCGTCACCGTAGGAAAAATTGATACCCTCCATTAACTACTGTGCCTTTGTTGGGTTCTCCCATGTTTCCCACCACAAGTTAACAAATAGCGAGGTGTGCCAAATTATATTTAAAAAAATTCTAGATTAATTTCCTTTGACAGTGTACTTTATTCGGTCGGGAAGGGTCGCACTAAATCGAGCCTTAGATAGTGCTCAATAAAACCATTCGAATACATGTACATCTACAAGGATATTTAGCAAATGACACTTAAGTGCCTGGGGGAGAGTTCATCGAACCTCCTTCACTATAATTCTCTATTATTGCAATCTCGGACAGTGCATGGAAAAAACCAACATCTGTATATTTCCGTGGGAGCTCTGATTTCCCTTACTTTATTAGGATGATCGTTTCCCCCTGTGTAGGTCGGGGTCAACAAAATTTTTTCGCATCCGCGTGAGAAAGTTGGTGATTGAAATTTCGTGGGAAGATTCCGACGCAAAGAAGAACGCCATTCCTTTTTTTTTTAATGACGTGCAACCGAAATCCTGTAGGCTTATCATGTCAGTGACACTCTCCCCCATATTTTTCGATAATACAAAATTTGCTGCTCTTCTTTGAACTTTCTAAGCGTACTCCGTTAATCCTGTCTGGAAAGAACCCCATACAGCTGTGGCGTCGCAACTAGTGCGAGCGCACAGTTTTCTATCAAATATTTACTGTGAAATGTAGACAGACTGTAAAGTAGCCATCAGATTAGCATATGTGCTGTAGCGGGCAGATTACCGGTGTCCGTTCGTCTGACGTCACGACCATATGGCATGTCTGTACCGTGAGAATGTAAGACCTGTGCGCTAACTAGCCGCGTGTATAACGTGGAACTTTCATCTTTAATAACTTCTAACTGAGGAACCTGAGGAAATTAAAAGTTAATATACTAGTTTCTGTTATGAATAAAAATAAGTCATCCAAATTTGAGCTTTGAAACCTGCATATTTTGGAAATTAGAAAAATCTTACAGAAAACGCAAATTTCTACAATTTTCGAGTCTAAATAAATACCATTATGTATAGATCACCTTCAGTGACCATCCAACTATGAAACAAAATCACCTTCCGTGCTTTTGTATTTATTTTGAGAATTTTACTTTTAGAAATTCACCTATAACTTTGTTAAAACCATAAATGTTTTGAATTTTTGTGAACAGTTATTTTACATGAGTAGGTGAGAGTGAATGAGTGTGCCTGAGTGAATGAAAGAGGGACATTCGCCATTCTTTGCAAGTGTATAAAATCTAGGTTGGAACTCGCAAGTGTTCAGACGATGTAACCGTGGGAACAGAGTCGCCAGTGGTTCCCCATCTTAGTGAATGTCGGATGTCCAAGAGTGTATGGTATTGTACAAGCAGCCAGAACGTTCGCGAGTATTTAAATAATTTCTGGAAATAAAGTAAAGTCTAGTTTTCCTTTCGGTTTGTTAAATTATACAGTAAATTTTGTGTAACAAGAAATCATGACGTAAATGATTCAGAAGTCATGACTGGTGCGTGCTAGATTTTGGCGCGAGGCGCACCCAAAGAGTTAATTCTGATTGGCTGTGTGATGTGTGAGCCAATGAGATGCGAGGACGGTTAGCAGACTAGGAGAGGGAGTCGCGAGTGGATGAGGAGTCGCGAAGGAACTGTGATCGAGAAGAGACATGCTTGATGCGTCCTCGCGAATAATGTGTAAAATGAAGTCATAAAACGGCTTCATCGGTTCGGTACTGTGCGATTTGAGACTGGAAGAGTCCAGTAACGCGTAGTGTGAGTTTGAGCGAGTTGTGACTTTTCGTTCCGCGAAAGACGCGAGTAACTTTAATAATTAAAAGCGTGGCGGTACTTCGTAAACTTTTACTAAGTGCTTATGGCGAGCATTAACGTTAAAAAAAAAACGAACTATTATTGAACATCGACTGCAAACGTGTATGTTAGAAAATCGTCTGTGTTGCAGTTAAGTAAATTCCGTAACTTTGAAAGCTAATTCTGGCGGGGTTTGAGTGTGGATAGAATTGTGAACTGAACTTTCTTCAAACGTAGATTAGCGGGCTGATGATCAGGCTTAAAGACAATAAAGAGCTTAAATAGAATTACCAACTTCGCGTTCTCGTTTGAGTAAACAATTACTACCATTCCAATAACTCAATTTATTTAGGAAGATTGCTCATAGATTGTATTTCAGCAAACATGTATCGCGGCCTCCGGTGAGCGGCTATTAAATTGCACTTTCTTCAACACTGCTTTTCTGCAATTTTTCCAGTAGCTGCTATCAGGAGAGGCGAGTGCAGCAACTACCTAAGAAACGAGGTAGTCTGGAAAGAACCCCATACAGCGAAGAAGTACTCCAAAATAGGAAGGACAAGCGTAGAGTAGGCAATATCTTTAATATAACTGTTGCATCTTCTAAATATTCTGCCAATAAACTGCAGTTTTTGGTTTGCCTTCACCACAACATGTGTCTTTCCAATTTACGATGTTCATAATTGTAATTCCTAGGTATTTTTTTGAGTTCGCGGACATTTAGATTTGACTGATTCATCGTGGAACCGTAGTTTAACGGATTCACTTTATTACTCATATGTATGACCTCACAGTTCTCATTATTTAGGGTAAATTGTTAATTTTCGCACCATACAGATATCTTTTCTAAATCGTATGGCACTCTGTTTTGATCGTTTACTCGACGACAGCATCGTGTGCAAACAACCTGAGGCGGCTGCTCCGATTGTCTCCTAAATCATTTATATAGATTATGAACAGTCCAAGTCCTATATTATTACCTTGGGGAACACCAGAAATCACTTCCGTTTTACTCTATGACTTTCCGTCAATCACTACGAACTGTGACCCGTCTGACAGAAAATCACGAATAACCTGACTGAGAATGATATACCAAAATATCTTATTAAGGAAATATCTAGGGCAAATGGATCTGGAAGTCTTATTAAAGTGGGATGTCAGAATATACCTGACTGCCCTGTCGATGGTTGCTAACACAGCAAGAATCATGCCCAGAACCGCGGGTTGGGTTGTGCTCGTTCGGCGTTTTACGATTCAAACTTGCTGTCGTTTCATCGGAGGTACAAAATCATGTTTGAAGTCCTAATACGTCGGACGAATTTTATAGGTGTGTAAGATGATGATTAGAAAGATGTTCTTATTTGTCCGTAAACTAGTGTGGAGTGCGCTCGCATCCAGTCACTAGAAACCATTTTTCTACGTAAGGTGTCTGCAGCAAGTTGGGGTGAGGTATTATTAGAAGAGGAGACAATGATCCTGCCAAATGCGTGAACAATCCCTCCTTCAGCCGGCCGGAGTGGTCGTGCGGTTCTAAGCGCTACACTCTGGAACCGCGTAACCACTACGGTCGCAGGTTCGAATCCTACCTCGGGCATGGCTGTGTGTGATGTCCTTAGGTTAGTTAGGTTTAAGTAGTTCTAAGTTCTAGGGGACTGATGACCACAGCAGTTAAGTCCCATAGTGCTCAGAGCCATTTGAACAAATCCCTCCTTCACTTTCTCTTGGTCTAAAAAAATGGTTCAAATGGCTCTGAGCACTATGGGACTTAACATCTGAGGCCATCAGTCCCCTAGAACTTAGAACTACTTAAATCTAACTAGCCTAAGGACATCACACACATCCATGCCCGAGGCAGGATTCGAACCTGCGACCGTAGCGGTCGCGCGGATCCAAACTGAAGCGCCTAGAACCGCTCGGCCACCACGGCCGGCTTCTATCGGTCTCTGGGCCATTATTTAGACTTATCGATGCACGTCTTTGGCATACTTGGAACAATTTTACCGACTTCACTTGCGTGAGGGGTCGTACCGTTGAACTGTGGAAAAATTTATAGAAGATCTTGATATTATTATTGTTTCTCGGCAGAGGATGCTGTTACGCTAGTTACTTAAGGATGATCAGAACTTAACGTGATGTCAGTGACATGGTAGTAAGAGACGTGGACAGGGCGCAGAACCATCCTGTCTCTCAAATACACCGATAACGGCCGATATCGATAACGGCTTGGAGGCTGTACAGATCACGGTGGACGATCGCTATCAAAGGCGTGCGTGTGACGTCACACGTGCCGAGCCGCTCGTGGCGACGGGGACAAGCAGACAGCCATGATTCTCTCCAGTATGGTCTGTTGCATGAGCCGCCTTAATCACGCCTTTCTGCTTATTGGATTTCGATTCTGCACTGCACTGCACCCTGGCTGGCTTACATTCAGTGCTCTGCTCACGACGGACGCTGCTTTGTTTACGGATTCCACAATCGCATCGGGAGACTACAGCGCATCGGGAGACTACAGAAAATATAGGAAATTCACATGAAATCTACAACTGAATAGCCTTACGATGATATTAACGGCGATTATGCCAAGTACACGTACACTACACGATTTTATTTGCTAGGCAAGCGTCTTTCAAATAAGGTCTACTTATCAGTGGCGTTACTCTTTGCTTTTTATCCTTGGACGAAAACAGAGGGTATTATAAAATTTGACGTGTGACTATCTATCTGTCGGTGGCATCGTAGCCCCCAAAAGAAAGGGGCTATTTTAATGTAGTACATGTTAAATCTTATAGCTGGTATAATCAGGATAGTTCTTAGCTTTGTTCTATGAAAATATGTTCAGCCGTTTAAATTCCATCAGCTAATTTAACTAAAAATGACTTCCGCCAGCGCAATCGATTATAACACGATACGTAATACATAAGAGCTACACCAAGTTACGTAGTACCAGATGGCAGAATTCAAGATGATCTAAATAAAAGACAGCGAGATATAAGTATATCTTTTAGCGTTCTCCAACGATGATGATTTTTGGTTTTTTTTTTAAATCGCCTATTTCAGCACCTAGAAAGAAGCGAAAGGGTAACAGTGAAACGTCCTCTTAGAAAATTAAGAATGACTGTGCTGGTAAAACTCTTACGTTAGTTGATACAGAAACAGCTGAGTAAAACTCAATGTACTCAGACAGTACTCTCTTTACTTATACTGATCGTCACTATACTGACACACTATATTTTAGCGCAAAGCTACCTTACTTTCAATAATCCCTACAAAAGAATGGCACTGACTAACAATAACCTGTACCTTACGTGAATCACTTACCTCACAAAAATCTTCGTTACTCGAACTACTGCAATACAGCGAGCGCCAATACTGCCAGTTAAATAAAAGATTCTAATTACTGAAGGCATTAACTACTGATAGGCATAGTTAGCAAATGAAAGATTTTGTTAGAGAACAGAGAATTTATTTACCTTAATAATGTACAAAAGTCATCATATATATATATATATATATATATATATATATATATATATATATATATATATATATATACTCCTGGAAATGGAAAAGAGAACACCGCTGTGTCAGACCCACCATACTTGCTCCGGACACTGCGAGAGGGCTGTACAAGCAATGATCACACGCACGGCACAGCACACACACCAGGAACCGCGGTGTTGGCCGTCGAATGGCGCTAGCTGCGCAGCATTTGTGCATCGCCGCCGTCAGTGTCAGCCAGTTTGCCGTGGCATACGGAGCTCCATCGCAGTCTTTAACACTGGTAGCATGCCGCGACAGCGTGGACGTGAACCGTATGTGCAGTTGACGGACTTTGAGCGAGGGCGTATAGTGGGCATGCGGGAGGCCGGGTGGACGTACCGCCGAATTGCCCAACACGTGGGGCGTGAGGTCTCCACAGTACATCGATGTTGTCGCCAGTGGTCGGCGGAAGGTGCACGTGCCCGTCGACCTGGGACCGGACCGCAGCGACGCACGGATGCACGCCAAGACCGTAGGATCCTACGCAGTGCCGTAGGGGACCGCACCGCCACGTCCCAGCAAATTAGGGACACTGTTGCTCCTGGGGTATCGGCGAGGACCATTCGCAACCGTCTCCATGAAGCTGGGCTACGGTCCCGCACACCGTTAGGCCGTCTTCCGCTCACGCCCCAACATCGTGCAGCCCGCCTCCAGTGGTGTCGCGACAGGCATGAATGGAGGGACGAATGGAGACGTGTCGTCTTCAGCGATGAGAGTCGCTTCTGCCTTGGTGCCAATGATGGTCGTATGCGTGTTTGGCGTCTTGCAGGTGAGCGCCACAATCAGGACTGCATACGACCGAGGCTCACAGGGCCAACACCCGGCATCATGGTGTGGGGAGCGATCTCCTACACTGGCTGTTAACTAATTGCTCGAAATAATTTTCAGAGAATGCGTTTAGCACGATTTCGGATGATGTCTTAAGCGTTCCTACAGAATTAATCATGTATTTTCGCTAACATATCGAGGATAAATTAAAATCACCACCAAGTACAATCCTATCAGTCTGGTACGTGTTTGAAATCTAACTCAAGTTTTCTTTAAATCTTTCAGCGACTGTATCATCTGAATTGGGATGTCGGTAAAAGGGCCCAATTATTGTTTCATTCCGGTTGCCAACAATGACCTCTGCCCATA
Organism: Schistocerca gregaria; assembly: GCF_023897955.1. Classification (NCBI taxonomy): domain Eukaryota; kingdom Metazoa; phylum Arthropoda; class Insecta; order Orthoptera; family Acrididae; genus Schistocerca; species Schistocerca gregaria. The sequence goes on from NC_064923.1 coordinate 726,210,374, forward strand.
CTGACGCACAGGAACTATCTACTTCAATTTCGCGACAAGATAAACTACTCCCAACTGCAACAAACACGCCACTGCCTACCATGCTTAGCTGATCCTTTATGAACACAAGTTCTTCGCAAAAATTTCGGCTGACCTCATCTCCAGCTTTAGCCTGGTTTCAGTGCCTATAACGGTTTGAGCATCAGTGCATTCTATTAGAGATTGGAGCTCTGATACTTTCCCAACACAGCTACGAGAACTTACAACTGTTATACCGATGGTTACTGTATCTACGTTCGTCTTGTGTTCAGGCTACACCCTTTGTGACAGAAACCCTTTCTGTGTTTTCCGAAGATCCTCTAACGTAAAAAACCGCCCAGTCCACGTCACACAGTTCCTGCTACCAGTGTAGCCGCCTCCTGCGTATGATTTCGATGGCCAAGTCGACAGGAGCACATTTTACTAAATGGCGCTTCTACAAGAAATTCAACTGCTCTTCAGGGCATAACTGATATTATTATTAATCAGGAACGTAACGTACACATAGAAAAATGTTATACAGGGAAATTATAAATGAGGAAACAATACAAACAGAAAATAACATGTATCTACACATGGTACAAAAAGACTTGAGACTTCGCTCATATTCTAAGCTGGTTACTTCGTCTTAGTTCCGCAACTTTCGTACTTTTCCCTGCTAAAACATGCAAGAATAACAAGCGTGAACAGCCCGTCCAGGCATAACGTGCGCAATCCCCCGCATCCCCTAAACTTGTACGTCAGCATCTCTCTGAGCCGAAGCAGTTGAGAATCCCGGGACTAAAGCGAGTGCAACTGCCGGCAAAGTTTACTGTATTAACTCAGAGCCACAGGGCACATACACTCCTCCTAATAACGTTTCTCATATTGCCCCGTATCCTCCTGTTACTTCACCGACAGCTACTGAGTTATTCACCGTTTCATCTCCGTTGGTATCCATGTACCTCCTCTCTGACTTAAACTGCAGTTATATGGTAAGAGGTATTTTACTGCTGCGGTAACGAATCGATTTTTGATTGCTTACCATAACATTTATAACAATTAGCCTAATCTTCCTATTATCATTCACATTTTCATAGATTTTTTTTTCTTTTCTCATGTTTTATGATACCAAACATAAACCCTTTAACGCCACACACATTTCCATGAACTGCCATTACTCGCCATTTCGTAGGTGTGCTCTTGCTCTCCGATTGTGCCTCTGTAGTCGTTTTCCTGCTGAAGTCTGCTATTTTTTCTATTATTTTGCATCCCTAACATTCTTTGACATATCGGTTGCGTTTTATGCATCTTTATATTTTGTCTCCATTGCTTTCCACATTGTTTTTTCAACTGCTCTCGACCCACAGTTTTCCTTTCAGTTTTCTATCTTATCTTACTTTTGCGTTGTGTGTTACCTGTTGCTCACATGACTTATCAACGTGTTTCCTTCCTTCCTTTTTCTTGTGCATTTGTCCCGCATCTATTCAAGGGAGGCATGGTTATTAACGTATTTGGGATGGTCAATGAAAGGGGTGGCCGAACGCCCTTCCTGGCGTTACATTATATTATCTCTGCCCCCCTCCCCGCCTCTACAGGTCTGAATATGACTATCCCAACTGTCTGTGACTAGTGCAATTCATGTGAAAGTGAATAAGAGTTTTCTAAATGTTTGGAAAACGTGCATCTTAAAAAGGGACATGAGCTCCAGCCCAGTATTCACCTAGTGGGCTGTGGAAAACCGGCCAAAAACCACAATCACCGACGGGTGTCGTTAATCCGCAGGGCGGATTCGATGCAGGTCCAGCGCATCTCCCCGTCCTGGAAGTGTCGCTTTAGTATGCACGGCTATTCTGGTGGGTGCGCGTGGTAAATGTAAATATTTCGCAATGACTTAACAATTCACTATACCAATTTACTATGACTCGTCCCTAATGAGTGATATATGATTTAATTTGTTGTCAGCCATTCTCACGCTGATTATTTCAATATAAAATTACAATTTAGAAGAAAGATTGAAGAATAACATAACTGCGCCTTTACTCTACTTACTACCAGAACAAAACGCAGTATGTTCATTTTTCAGCCTGAAATATGAGCTTGTCCTACGAGAAAGTGACGGAAGAATCCGTAAATATCGTATAGAGAAAGGTTTTGCAGTATTGATTGGAAATTCTGAAGTAGTAGGGATATATTATAGGCAGTCAAACGTACAGAAAGCAGATGACAGTTGTAAGAGTCAAACGACATGAAAGGGGATCAGTGGTTGAGGAGCAAGTGAGAGTGTGCTGTAGCGTAGCAGCAGTTCCCTCTATACATTAAGCAGGCAATAATGGAAACTTTGTGGTTTGCTGATGGCATTGTAATTCTGTCATAAATGGCAAAGGATTTGGAAAATTAGTTGGATGGAATCGATAGTATCTCGAAAAAAGCTTACAAAGTGAACACCAAGAAAAGTAAAACAAGGGTAATGAAATTTAGTTGAAGTAAATCAAATAATTCTGAAGGAATTAGGTACGGAAATGAGACGCTAAAATTAGATGTGTTTTTCCTATTTGAGCTCGAAAACAAATGGTGGCCGAAGAAGACATGATGTGTAAAGCAGTTTGGCGTTTGCAGGAAAAGAATTAAAAAAAAAAAAGGAATCTGTCATCTGACAGCAGTTTAAGTCATGAGAAGGCTTTTATGAAGGTATTGGCAGAAGTTTGTGTTGTACGGAAGTGGAATGTGGACGACAACCAGTTGAAACAGGAACAGGACAGCTGTTTCTGATATTTGGTGACCGAGAAGAGTGCTGGATATTTGATTGGTAGTTGAAATAACTTAAGAGGCGCAACAGAATCGAAGTGGGGAAAGACAATTATGGCATAACGTGACTAAAAGATGTGATCAGTTGATACGAGAAATACACGAGCATAAAGTAATCGCAGTTTGGAAATGAGCGGCTGGTTGGTTGGTGGATTTGGGTGATGGGACCAAACAGGGAGGTCATCAGTCCCATCGGATTAGGGAAGGAAATCGGTCCTGCTCTTTCAAAGGAACCGTTTCGGCGTTTGCCTGCAGAGATCTTGGTAAATCACGAATAGCCCAGAGCAGGTTTGAACCATCGTCCTCCCGAATGAGTAAAAAACGAAAGGTCGTGTGTGTGTGTGTGTGTGTGTGTGTGTGTGTGTGTGTGTGTGTGTGCGAGAGAGAGAGAGAGAGAGAGAGAGAGAGAGAGAGAGAGAGAGAGGGGGGGGGGGGGGAATCAGAGTAGCACGAAGAGTTGTATCAAACCAGTCTTTGGACTGAAGACCACAACAACACAAAAGGAAGCGACGACTTAATAGATCAAGGTTTACATAGGGACCCATGCCCGGGAACGTCATCCAACGGTGCTACATAGCATCAAAGTTACAGGCGCCGAGTCCTGTAAATGTATACACAGGGTGGTCCATTGATCGTGACCGGGCCAAATATCTCAGGAAATATGTGTCAAACGAAAAAAACTACAAAGAACGAAACTTGTCTAGCTTGAAGGAGGAAACCAGACGGCGCTATGGTTGCCCGGCTAGATGGCGCTCCCATGGGTGAAATGGATATCAACTGCGTTTCTTAAAATAGGAACCCCCATTTATTTATTACACATTCATGTAGTACGTAAAGAAATGTAAATGTTTTAATTGGACCACTTTTTTCGCTTTGTGATAGATGGCTCTGTAATAGTCACAAACATATGGCTCACAATTTTAGACGAACACTTGGTAACAAGTATGTTCTTTAAATTAAAAGACAGAACGTAGGTACATTAGAACATTTCATTTCGGTTGTTCCAATGTGATACATATACCTTTGCGAACTTTGCATTTCTGTGGACGCATGCTGTTACAGCGTGATTAAATACCACATTAATGCAGTAAATGCTCAAAATGATGTCCGTCAACCTCAATGCATTTGGCTATACGTGTAACGACATTCCTCTCAACAGCGAGTAGTACGCCTTCCGCAATGTTCGCAAATGCATTGACAATGCGCTGACGCATGTTGTCTGGCGTTGTCAGTGGATCACTATAGCAAATATCTTTTATCTTTCCCCACAGAAAGAAATCCGGGGACGTCAGATCCGGTGAACGTGAGGGACATGGTATGGTGCTTCGACAACCAATCTACCTGTCATGAAATATGCTATTCAATACCGCCTCAACCACACGCGAGCTATGTGCTGGACATCCATCATGTTGGAAGTACATCGCCATTCTGTCATGCAGTGGAACATTTTGTGGTAACATCTGTAGAACATTACGTAGGAAATCAGCATATATTGCACCATTCGTGCCATTGATAAAATGGAGGCCAATTATCCTTCCTCCCATAATTCCGCACCATACATTAACCCGCCAAGGTCGCTGATGTTCCACTTGTCGCAGCCATCGTGGATTTTCCGTTGCCCAATAGTGCATATTATGCCGGTTAAGTTACCGCTGTTGGTGAATGACGCTTCGTCGCTAAATAGAAAGCGTGCAAATAATCTGTCATCGTCTCGTAATTTCTCTTGTGCCCAGTGGCAGAACTGTACACGACGTTCAAAGCCGTTGGCATGCAATCCCTGGTGCATAGAAATATGGTACTGGTGAAATGGATGTTGATGTAGCATTCTTAACACCGACGTTTCTGAGATTGCCGATTCTAGCGCAGTTTGTCTGCTACTGATGTGCGGATTAGCCGCGACAGCCACTAAAACACCTACTTGGGCATCATCATTTGTTGCAGGTCGTGGTTGACGTTTCACATGTGGCTGAACTCTTCCTGTTTCCTTATAAAACGTAACTATCCGGCGAACGGTCCGGACACTCGGATGATGTCGTCCAGGATACCAGGCAGCATACATAACGCCTCCGTTGGGCATATTGATCACGATAGCCATACATCAACACGTTATCGACCTTTTCCGCAATTGTTAAACGGTCCATTTTAACACAGGTAATGTATCACGAAGCAAACACCGTCCGCAATGCAGGAATGTTACGTGATACCACATACTTATACGTTTGTGACTCACAGCACCATCTATCACAAAGTGAAAAAAGTGGTCCAACTAAAACATTCATATTACTTTACGTACTACACGAATATGTAATAAAAATGGAGGTTTTCTATTTAAAAAACGCAGTTGATATCCGTTTGACCTATAGCAGTGCCATCTAGCGGGTCAACCATAGCGCCATATGGTTTCCCCCTTCTAGCTAGACGAGTTTCGTTCTTTGTAGTTTTTTCGTTTGATGCTTATTTCGTGAGATATTTAGCCTGGACACTATCAGTGGACCACCCTGTGTACTGTACACTGGAGGAAATCCGTGACGATCTTACAAATTTTCTGGGATGATGGAGAATTATAAATGTATCTATTTGAGGTGAGGGCACCTGTACCGTAAACAAACGAGTTGAAAATTAGAGGCGAAAATCGTTCTCATACCTCTTACAGTGGAATACATGCAATGGTACTGCTGTTACTACGATTCTGTGGTAGGCAATTTTCTGAGGTAGTAATTGAGACCAAAAGAAGGAAAAATGTCGTGTAAATACGGGTCTCAAAATGCATACCTGAGGAGTTATGAGCATTTGTTCATCTTCACTACGGTGAAACACGTGTCCTCTGTTGATCAAGTGCTAACCCATTGCTTTATGTAGGTGCTACATGTGACACACTTGTAAGTATATATAAAGAAGCGCATTTTCTAATGCACCGCGGTGCCACAATAAGTATAGAGGAAATCTATAAAAAATGTAAATGTTTATTTATTCAAAAACGTAATTCCCTCAAAGTTCTTCAACAATTGCTTCGAAATAGTGACACAGCGTTGCATTCGAATGTGAATCTGTTTTTATATACCAGTTTCTAATGTATATTGTATACAAATATTTAATATATAAGAGGAAATCGTTATTAACGAAAAATGTAAGTGTTATTGATTTACTTAAAATTTTACACAATGCTCTAATGAACATTCAGACGGACATTGGCTATATATTCCTTAAATATAACTACATATGTATGAAATATTTAATAGTGAAACGTGATTAGATAACAGGAAAATTGTATTTATTGCTTACGGTCTTATGATTAGAATAATACTACAGGATCTCAATTTGCCGTTACAACGAACAAAGATGGAGGTGAGAGACAGCAGGGAGGAGGAGATCGACAGACGATTGGGAGGGTACAGAGATTGAATGCGCAAAGCAGTTGGTTAGAGAGACGGGGAAGAAGGGTGTGTAGGTACTGGGTGAAAGATTTCCAGGATGTCGTAAAGTTAAAATTTATTAATAACAAAAAATGAAACACCGATCGAACATAATCGTCGGCGAAAACATTAATCATGAATGTGTGGTAAGGCGCAGACAAATGAAAAAACCTTTCATTCGTTTATCATTGTACAAGATTTTGTTTTTGACTCTCTCGTTGTAGATGGACGATAAAGGTGTACGGCTTTAAGTATCAAGTATTACGAGTGTTATGTACTACATGTGTGCCTGAATAATAGTATATTTAGCAACAGTTTTAAATATTTTTTTATTGAAATGGAATCATGTAAGGAGGATATACTTCATTTTTTTAACACGCACTGTTGTCCGTGAAGTCGGCTGCCTACATCTACAAATGAAATGTAAGGTAAGAAGTCCGAACAGCCAAAATTCGTACAAGCAGAACATTTCTAATAACGCAATTATATTAGCATTTAATTTTTTTCTTTTCATTCTTAAGTATTTCTCTTTTTTATTATTATAACACAACTGGCGGCCTGAGTGCCAGAACTTCAGGGCACCGGTTGTGAGTTAGGGTTTGTTAACTATTGCTACTGTAAGAAATATCCATGACATTGTTATTAGTCATAAAAACCAATTGTCGGTATTTTCTGCTTACATTTCTCGACGGGGATCAAATAAAGCCAAAAGGCAAGAATTGAGGAGAAAACTTTGGAAAGGAATAAGAACTGGACCCAGGGCACGTAAAATTTTCCTAGTTAACTGTTTTGTTCGGCGCAGCAAAGGTAGGACAGCTACTTTCGCTGACACTTTACTATTTGCTTTGTTTTACTATCTCTCGCGTATCAACAAATATATGAGATAAAATATGTTGCTACGAAAATATCCTGAATACCTTTTCGTGATGCTGGGCTATGACTTTCTTTGGATCATTAACTTTCAACAAAACAAATATATTATGTTCTTATTCTTCTGGATCTGGCTTTCTATTAAAGGAACATTTTTTCGTTACTGTAACTCGCCATAAAGTTCCACATATCTTCCTTACTTTATAGTTATTGAAAAGGTTAATGAAAATTACTTCGTTATCAACACTGATGTTACAGTACGCAATGATTGTTCAACATCAAAATTTTGCAGCGGATTTTTGTTAACTGTATAACACTGTTAAGTACCACGACTAACACGAGAACATGAGACCATGAGACTATCGTCATAGAAAAAGATGATTTTACTATAAGGTTTGCCAGAGCAGAACTACGCAAAGCAAGTTTTCTTTCATGTTATGAAGGTAAATTATCATTTTGCACTGTTAGTAATAGATTATCAGCAGCCCGCGTCAACCTGTAAAACACATCATAAAATCTGCTGCACTGCTCTGCAATTCCGAAAGCTGAAAGAAATAATTTTACTTCACTATTACCTGCCCGCTTCTTTGCGGTATGAAGGTTTCATTTAATGCAGTTTGAATGCTCCGCGGCAGCGGCTCGTTAGCTCGTAGCGCAGCTCTGCCACGAATAATATTTTAATATCTGAAAGTGTCTTAAAGGGATGGGATAAAATACCAGGCTAGCTTATTAAAAATCATAATGCAAGGTTTCACTAAGTAACTCTATTCAAAACATTTAAACAAATCAAGTTATTACACAACATTCCCAAGCTATGTCTAATGGCGTCCCTCTCACAATCGTGACAAAAGAATGCTACGCAAGCATACAATATAACGCCACAGGCTCTTCCTACGCACGTAACTCCAAAAAGACGACCGAGAAATTAATGTTCTGTCTTTACTGTTTATAGTAGTCACATATTCTCATCTTTGTTTGATATTTAATAAGTATCGTCTGTGGCGGTTTCAGTACTCGCCGACACAGATAATATTTTTTTAAAAATCAGTACATAATTCTATACAAGAACAAAACATGACACATAATGCTTTCTCCTTATTACATAATATGTCTTTTGCTAAGAGACGTTACACTACGCAAGTTTCTTGCATGGTTTCGCTTGGTAGCGCCTCTATTGATGTAGTTAGAAACCTTTTCCTCATTATTCCTTTCCTTGAATTTTATGGTGGGAAATATACAGGAATTTTTTACTCTGATACGCTTGGTTAGTAAAACATTAAGAATTGCGACCAGTAGTTTGCGCATCGTAGTAGACGTGAAACAGGCTTTGACATCGCGTAAATTACAATTATCTAGTGTAATAATAGCATATGAAATTTTAACATTTTTGTGAAATTTTTATTTTCGATATTCATATAAAATGTCGGAAAAATATATGTCCATTGTTGATAGCAATAGCGAAAACGCGATCAGCCAAGATGTAGAATTGCGCGATCGAACAATTGAAGATCATGAACCATGCATGCCTACTGCAGAAAGTTTAAGTAGATCAGAGACGAGTGTCGCAGGTGTGACAAATGATAGCGATGATCCACAGCATAATAACCTTGACGACACAACATTACAACTGACGAGACAATATCACGCATATCCCAGAGAGACGTACCTCATGAATGAAACATGGAGAGCGATTCCGATATGCATCTTGACAAAACGTTACGAAAACCACTTGGTCACAAAACAAACATTATCTTGGAAAGTAAAGCTGATAGCAACTACAGTAGTACATCTGATGCACTGCTGTGGCAGTTATTAACTAACATAAACACTAAATTAGATAATATGAACACCAATTTCAGTGATATGAAACAAGATATCAATACCAAAACTGATAATTTAACACAGAATCTGAACACCGTTATACGAGATATGAACACTGTAAAACAGCAACAAAGCACTGTTACACAAGATCTAAATACAGTGAGGCAATGAAGCAAGAAAGAACACGTGCACGCCTCGACCCTATGACCATATGACTAAATCGAGCTATTCTTCTTAAACGTAACTGTACGTAGCCCTAGTGCCTAACGCACAGGCAATATCTGGCAAAGTCGCAACCGGTTTGCTTCTATGGAGTGCTGTTTAGAAGATGAGCTATTTACCAATAACCGTTAGGTACCGTCGCAATAAGCAGCTTTTGCATTATGGTTGTCAAGTTGCCCCTAAGCGTCGTGATGACTCCATAAGTATGGTGCTTCTTGCCAACGTGAAACTGGATTATGTAAATGTCCGGGTATTCAATCTCCCACAACAAATTGATGACGGTTTACATAATCAAGGTTAGCTGCTTTAGGTGTAGTGAGGGGTATTCGACGTGAATGTTGGTCCACTCAACATTGGTTGAAATGTTATAGCGGGATACATTCAGTGGAGGTGGAATGAACATTCGTTCCCATCTGCTGCGGTTACCGCTCTCATAAAAGGCATAATGGGCAAGAGGGGACGTGCTCTCTCTGCAGTGAATGTGGCTACGTTGGATCTAATTACCCGGGAAGGGTATTTGTATCTCAGTCTTCATTTGAACAGCGCCTAAAATCAATGTTAGGTGGCCTCGTTTCTACTGCTTGCGGGGGTTGGTGTCACATCTTCCCTTCGTGCAATGGTGCGACAGGGGACGTGCAGGTTACTGCTCCAAACTTCCCGCATTGACCCTCACAGCACGGTACTGAAATTGTGACTGCCAAGCTGGCAGTGTTAAATATAAGGAGTTGTAGGAAGGATGGTGAGAAGTTCGACACGGCTCTACGTGAGGCGACTCACCCGGAACCGCCCAAGTGTGGGGAAGTAACTGGACCTTCTAGCGTTCCAATGATCCAACAGCAACAAATTGAGGCTCCCTTGACGACACCCATTCAGGAACGAGCTACTGTTGTTACTCCCGTGAAGGCTATTGGTGGTCTGGAATTCCTACCGGTCGACCCAGATGTCACTACATTGCAACGATTCCACCGTGCAGAGTGCGCCTCTGAGGCTCCTAATTTGTCACCTACTTCCGTGAACGTTCGAGAATCGTTTACGTCCCAGAATGCAAGTGCCGTACTGTCTCGTAGCCGCTGTAAGAAACGCGTCCAACTTGAGCTCACTGTTCTTCGTAAAAAGAACAAACAAAGATTGCTGAGGTGGAGGTGCAAGCCCTCCACCCTGTGAATCGTCAAAGGACCTGGCACTGAACCTTCACACAAACTGATAATCTAATTAAGTTGGTCAGCAGGTAGGATTTCGTTTCTTGTTGAAGAATACAGGCCTATACTTTTTTTCTTTTCTTTGAATTCTAATTGGACGGCTCGCTTCTTTATGTCAGTTTATCGATAAGTCCTCTGCGGATATCGTATTCCTACAGGAAGTTAATTTACTCGCTCTTCTCTCCCTGGTTTTTGCGCTGTTTTTTATGTGGCCCAAATATGTTCCACGGGGACTGCACTGCTTTTAGGGAGGGCACTCCCGTTGAAAGGACTGAAGTCCGTGGCAATGGTCAAGGAATAAGATGTACTTTACCCGACCTTTATTCTTCTTTTTGCACGGAACGGTATCGGATGCACTTCAAAATGATCCCAGTTTCATAAGGAAAAGGTGATAGATTCGTTACGGAAAATTCTGCAGTTTTTTTTTTAATAGGTGGAGATGAAGCACATTCAGGTAAGGGCAGCCTCGCTGAAGAATCACAGCACCTACGAATAATACAGTACGCTACAAAAGTAAAGTATTATTTTATAGAAAACCCGTAATATCCTCTCATTGCAACGCATAAGTTTGAAATTTGGCTGAAAACTGCCTACAACCTTCCTCTATAATTTGGAAAAGGATGGCGCTCGGCGACTTCACCCTCTGCCTCGGCGATGCTTCAAACAGCAAGATGTCGACAAATACAAGAAGAGGCCACAGCTCAGAAGTTCATGTGAGCTGTAAGGTGAGTTATTGATGTCACATCGTTAGGAGATTTTACTACAATTTTGCTCAACGCCAGTGTGGACGTGTGAGATTGTGAGGAGGTTGTCACACCCCTCTTAACAACTTTTACTAGTTTGTTTGACACCTCTGCGATGGAGATCAGAACCGTCACACACAGCGTTGAAATTACGCGAATTTCTTACGGGCGGCCGATGAAAACATTTCAGCCACACCGCTGATGAGAATCGATATGAAAGGCCTCGGGAGTGGCATGAAGGGCCTCAGTGACACCACCCCCTTGCTTTGCGCCTGCTCTAGCGCCTGGAGGTAGGCAAACTCCAAACTATGTCGAAGAGTTTGCATAACTCTCAGGCGCTAGCATAGCCTCGCGTCTGAAGTGGGTCGAAGCTTCTGACACGTACATTTTTAACGTCCTCAAGGGGTTTAGCCTAACTGGGTGGTTTCAGAGTGACACTTCGCCATTCTATTCACGCATATGTCAAAGTCAAACTTGCCGGTGATGAGGACACAGGAAGGATGAAAAAATCATGAAACACGTTACAGCTTCGTATCACGTTCAGATTTCGTCTATTGGTTCTGAGCGGTCCCTAGTTGTTCTACCTTGTGCGGCACAGAAAAAAATTACTGTCACCTACACTGTAAAGGGGTAAGTTCACGTTCAGTTCAGTGGGATTGCAACTCATAAGTGCCCTTAAAGTAGCTTTCAAAGTCGCAGGGGGTGGCAGCAATGGCCAGATTTGCCAGGAACGTCGTCCTATTGCTGATCGCACTGCAAACTGTCGTTTCATACTGCGAAATGTGTGGGAGTCAACGCACCAAGAGAAGGATTGGTTTCATTGAAGTCCTTTATGACAACCACTCCTTTCTCCCTCCCCCCCCCCCCCTCCTCCCTCTCAGGGCCTTTTCGTGTAGATTCTGAGAGGCGTTGGCGTAAAATGTTTCCCTTGCAACCCATAAGAATACCGCGTGATCTCAACGCTTGGTGTCACCGTTGTTACCTCCATCACAGAGACGTCAAAGAAAGGGTAAAATTTGGGTAAGAGGGGTGTGACGATCTCATCAGGTGACAAGTCCACAGCCGCTTTAGGCACAATTATAGTGTAACCTGGTGCCAATGTGACATCATTACATCACATTGCAGCGGATACGAAGTATTGAGCTGTGGCTGTTTTCCCACATGTATCGACACCTTGCTGTTTGAAGTGTCATCGAGCCCGATAGTAACGTCAGAGGGAGCACGCGCTCCCACCGAGGAAGATTGGAGGCAGCTTTGAGCCAAACTTAAAACTTCTGCGTCGCATTGGAAGACAAATACCGAATTTCGAAAATATGGGCCTCTAACTTTGTTGTGCAGTGTATTTCATAGGAACGGGTGCTCCGGTGGTCAAATTGAGCGGACGTCGCAGACAAAAGCAAGAACGCCTGAGAAAAGGTCGAGACCTGGACAGAATAGGAGAAACCAAGGATCACTTCTCCATCTTACATAATGAGACACCTGCTAAACCCGCTGGGAAGAACAGGTGTTTAGGATTGTGGAAAGGGTCAAATAAGGTTGGGGTCAGTTTCACCTTAAAATTGTAATTTAATGTAATTTAAGGGGGGTAGGACGTCAAACGGGCCGACTTCGAGAGGGAGAGGCACCACAGGACATTTTAATTTGCACTATCTATACTTTTACAAATAAATTCATAAGACTTTGTCAGCATGACCAGGAAGGATTCAAAATTCACTCTCATAGCAGTGGAAGGTCAAGAAACACGAAAAAATAAATATTTTTAAATGTGAAATTCCATGATTTTTTCCACTTACTGTTGGCTCACTTTGTTGCTATAGGTACACTTTTCTTCATAAGTAAGAGATTCTTCGATGAATTTTGCACAGCTTACAACCATACTTACAGGTGTATGAAACTCTAGAATTTATTTAATCTGTGGAAAAATGAATGGGCTGTTACGTTTTAAACTTCGTGTTTAGAGAAAACTCTAATTTTATAGTTAATTATCTCAATCTTACGACAGTTTTTAAAAGATTTGGGAAATTCTACAGTTTCATGCACCTGTAAGTATGGTTTGTGTGCTGTGCAAAATTCATCGAAGAATCTCTCTAACGTATGAAAAAAAGTGTAGCTACAGCAACAAATTCAGCCAACACCAGGTGAAAATGATGAACTTTCACATGTAAAAAAATTGTTTTCCTATGTTTTTGAACTTCCTCTGCTATAAGTGTGAATCCTGAATCCTTCCTGGTCATGCTAACAAAGTTTTATTAATTTATTTGTAAAAGTATAGACAGTGTAAATTAAAATGCTCTGTGGTGCCTCTCCTGCTCCAAGTCGGCCCGCTTCACGTTCTACGCCCCTTAATAAAACCTTTAAACCAAAACGGTACATAGACGAGCTTTTACAACCTCGAGTTTAAAAATGCAATTCTTTCACGGCTGAAAGCCTCAAAACAAGAAATCTTAAAAATCAACAAGATAAATAAAAAGTAGTTAAAATAGCAAATAAAATAATTAAAATATGTAAGCGGAAAGCCTCAAGGCAAAATGGATGGACAAACATAAACAAGATGCAATATAATGGCTGAAGGCCCAAAATAAAATTTTCAAGATTTTACAGTAAATTACCATAACTTTTCAAAGGCAGAAAGCCACAATGTTTAAGCTTGAAAGGTAATTTTAGAATAAGGTTACAAGGGTGAAGGCCCACAATTAATTTTCTAAAATTAAAAAAAAACCAAAAGCGTTAAGTTTTAAGTAGCTGAAACCGGACTAAAGAAAAGACAGCACAACAGCAAATAACCTTTCAGCAAATATCCACTTGCAGGAATTCAAACTTACATAAAACAGTAAAATCAAGACTTTTTTATCATTGGCTATTACAAATTATAAACAGACGAACACCGTGGGAAAGACAGTATAGAAACAGCACTGAGAAGCATCCAGGTGAGGCAGTTGGTGGGCCCAAATACACTTGATCCGTCGAGACCCAAATCAGGGACAGCCACAGACCGACCAACAAACGACTTGCTTGCCACCAATCGGTACATGAGAATTCAAACACAAAATGTTACGAGAGTGATTATCCACAATCAAATATGTAAGTGTATTAAGCTGTCAAAACTACACACCGTGTTGGACAGCAACAACAGGTGAGGAAAGGACGCGGCCTGAAAGAACTTTAGTGGCCAGGGCAGGTAACCGAAACACTAACGGCAACAAGGCAGAAAATTCCGCTGGTGCACTTGAATAGTAGTCAACCAATATAGATAATTCCACCGCAAGGCGGCTAAATTTCAGCAATACAAACACTCGGTGTTGCTCGCAGGGAAACCTCCCCAACAGCGAACCACCGAAACGAGCCACACAGCATGAACGGACGTGGCTTGGGTACTTGATACCACTACTCAACTTTGACGTCCTGGATCGGTGAACCACGAAGCTCGTAGCGATCGGACAGCTCCATACATGCTACAACAACTGAGCAGGAACGGCCCTCGGACCCAACCGACTGCACCGCGGAGATATCTTCCCTGATCCACAGCAACCAACCGCGACTACACTCAGAGTGCCGACAACATCTAAAATAGTCGTCAGTGGACATAACGGCAACTGCACACACAACCAGACAAACACTTGCACGAAGACCTGAACGATGCCCAACAGTAACTAAGCACGCACAAAGACAAATCGGGAGTCGATGCGCACACACACACAGCCGAATCATGAACGATCGGCGAACCAAAACGCGGCGTCCAGTAGGACGACCGACCAACGATCCACCAAGACCGTGGCCCGGCTCAAGTGATGCTTGGCGGCAATGGTCGGGCGAACCATGTCGACGCAGACCTCGCTGCTCCAACCAGACTGCACAAAGTGCCGCATTGCAACTTCCCAACCAGTAGGTCCGGACTGCGCTCCAGACACGTTCCAACTGACTGGCAGCCCGAACTCCCTTACGACGGACAACGACCGGGAAGTAATAGCAGTCGAGCAAAGATACTACGACAGGGGTAAATCGATACACTCTGCTAGCGCCGGTCACGGTCAGGCAAAGCAGCAATTCAGTGACAGTAGTAATTTAAATTAACGTAGTGAGGTGGAAGTATGTTAAAAACAGGGTGTGGAACACGAGTCACGCACGGCTCACATAGAATAGTGCCACACTCAGGGGGGGGGGGGGGGGGGGGGGAGCCGATACAGGAACCATGGAGCGCAGCTACGGGAACGTCCTAGTGGAGGTGGTTTTTTGCTGTCTTCCTCTGACATGATATGAAATGTCAAGTGTCTATCTTCATCGTGTGGATGACTGTGATGGGTGCTTGTATAGTGTGGTATCGGGTTTGGGTTGTTGTGGATGAAGGGAAGGAAGAGGGTGTAACCCAGTGCCGCGACAGAGCCTACTTCCCACGAGCACAATCAAGGGACCGCTTAGCTTACTGTCCCCATTCATCGGACGGACGGACGAACGACCATCGAGTCGCATGTCCTAACTCCATGAGACACTGCTGAGAGGTACAAATACCTCTGAGCACCATGGGACTTAACATCTGAGGTCATCAGTCCCCTAGACCTTAGAACTACTTAAACCTAACTAACCTAAGGACATCACACACATCCATGCCCAAGGCCGGATTCGAACCTGCAGAGAGGTTTGGAATTTAGTCCAGGACACTGGCGCAAAGACTGGTGAACAGAAACTTTAAGCCACCGTACGCCGTCCCCTTGCTGACCAATTACTATCAGTGAAAATTTCATTCTCCCCCAGGATTCGAATCGGCTTACCTACGAGTCGGTAGCCCCCACACAGGCATGCGTTAACGACCACGGCTTAGGAGACGCCATCCACCTTACCCTGGCCCATTATTCGGTAGGATCGGTAGACTCCTACAGAAACATGTCATCCAGTGTATTTCGCCTCACTTAGCCAAGATAGTAAATCTTTCTTGTAATGTTAAAGACCAAGTAGGTCTCCCAAAGCCGTGCATGTACCGTAACTCACGTGAGTGTGGTATTATTCTACGTCGGGCTATTAGATCAATCGAGGAGAGATGTATTAAACATCACCGACACACGTAATTTAAACAACCACGCAAATCATCTGTCACCGGCAACTGCCTCAAATATAATCATGAAATGAAACGTGACGTGACTAGTATGGTGATGCAGTCGCAGGTTCGAATCCTGCCTCGGGCATGGGTATGTATGATGTCCTTAGGTTAGTTAGGTTTAAGTATTTCTACGTTCTAGGGGACTGATGACCCCAGAAGTTAAGTCCCATAGTGATCACAGCCATGTGAACCATTTTTTACAAATGCCGAGTTTCTGCCACCGCGTAATTAAGGTATCTGTCGAAGCAAATATCGCGGATAACCTAGTAAACTGTAATGGAGGTTCAGTCCAAACAAGACGCGTGGTCTGGCACTTAGTTTATTGAGATCTTTCCGGTCACTACGTCCACCATAGACGGTAAACACTGAGAGAATGTGAGATTCACGGAATGCGAATGTGAGCTATGAAAAGCAACAGAGTTTCAAAACGTTTAGTGGAAGGAATGATTAACACAGATACAAATCGCGCAAGGGATGAACAATAGTTAACAGTCTGGTTCGTCTCCATGTCGCAAGCGCAGATAGAAGCATAACTCTTTCAACGTCTGAAGACGACGTTTGCGTCGGCAGTCAAAATGTTGTGCATAAAATCGAATGAAGAAATAGTTTGAACATCGATGAGCATACCATTAGCACGTAATCAGCTTCCAAGGTTAATACAAAAAAGAGGGAGATGCTCAAACATAAGTGTGACGTTGTCGCTTGAGAAGTGGATGAGTTGTAGCTACAGGTATTTAGTTATTTATCCATCCTTATCTGATGAGGGCCATCAGGCCCCCTCTTATATGGGGCCAGGGATTCATACATACACTACCTTTTCTACATCATAGATATAAAAACAAATAACAGTTTTAATGTGGGAAATTGTATTAAAATGATTCAATCGTATACAGTGATAATGACAGTAAATAATACTATGAACTAATGCAATTAATAATGGCAATACGTTTACTACTCCTACTGATGTTGACAATAATAGTGATAATAATAATAATAATAATAATAATAATAATAAAGACAATATAACAATGACATGATTTTGCGACTGTTTGCTGCATATTTGGTAATTTTACTGATGCCTACTGCTGTTGACAATAATAGTGATAATAATAATAATAATAATAAAGATAATATAACAATGACATGATTTTGCGACTGTTTGCTGCATATTTGGTAATTTTACTGATGATAGTGTCAGGTATAAAAATAATTGATAGATGTACAAAATTGATGTTTTGTATTATAGTGAGTTGGGTGTAAGGAAATGTCAGGAGACAGCATCAGCTAAGAATACTGGCCAATAAGGAAGGTATTGCTCGAAAGAAAGTTATACAAGGGTAACAATGTGTAACGTGATATTGGTACCCAAAACAATTGCTTACTAGGTATGTTATTAACTGTTTTTTGAAGCTGAAGATGTTATTCAGTACGCTGATATATTGCGGGAGATTTTTCCAGAATCAGGTTCCTCCTACCGAGAAAGAAGGACTTCGATAGAGTAGCTGAACTATGGATTGGAACAGAAACGATTTTGCTGTGGTGGAGATGAGTATTTCTACTGTGTTATTCAGATAATAGTGTTAAGGTCGAGGAGGGATATGAAGGACAGTGTACTTTGATAAGACAGTAAATCTCTGCGCTGGTATACGTGCAGCCAGGATAGATGCGTATGTGATGGTGAAATACGATCAAAGAGTTGAGCATCACGAATATAAGGTTCACAGGCTTTCATAACCAGTTACAGGCTCAGTGAGCTTTCCTGAGGAAGACTTTGCAGGATAACATAGATGTAATCAGTAACTGGAAATATAAGGATATGTAGAAGTTTCTTTTTCAGCACTACAAAGAAGAATATTTATATTTTTATAGGGCATGAAGAGATGCTGATGTCTTGTTACACAGTGCACTTACGTTCTCAGTGTACTTTAAATTTTCATTTATTATTACCTCTAGACTCCTTGCTGAGGGAGGGAAACTGATATTTGTTCCGTTTAGGATTAAAGATGGTAAGAATTGTGGAAATTAAGGCTAATGAGCCTAGAGTGACTAATTATTACCGCTGAGGTTTTGGATGAATTTAACATTAGCTCTATATTCTGCGCATGTTTTGAGATCACACAAATGTCGGTTCTGAGATTCTCGATAACTGTCTTCAGGTTTGTTGGTTTTGCGCTTACATACAACTGGAGGTTATGAGCATATCTGTGATATTTGCAGTACGACAAAATTGATGATCTAACATTGTCATACAGCGAAAAAAGTGTAGGACCTTATACCGAACCCTGGGGGACGCTTGATGCTACTTGCCTGCATTATAATCTTATGGTACCGGACAAGACGCACTGCTGGCGAGACGTCAGATAGACGCGACAGCATTGCTCTCCACTTAGCAAGAAATTTGGGCTTTTCTGCGCAGCAAGTAAAATGCCGAAGTATACATTGTGAAAGGCCTTACTGAAGTGTAAGAAGCGCATAATAAGCGCCACTTGGTAAGTCCAAGCCATATGTTACTCTTATTGAGTCAAAAGTTATGCTGTGATATTTACAGATGCCTGACTTGTATTCGTAGGTTGGTTATGGTTAGGTAGTTACTAAGTTGGTCGTGAACTATACATTCTAAGACCTTGGATAGTGCAGGAAGAATGTAGAGCGTGCTTTGGCAAAGTACATTTCAGGTCGCGGCGTAGCTACCCCTGTTCCTAGGCCTCAAAGAATACACTTGTGGTTAAGAAGTCATTGAAGATATCTGTTATGCCATCGTGTCCTGTAGATGCTGATCTGGTACGCATTATGGCTTTTTAGAAGATATTGCAAGCAGCACGCTTTATATAGAATTTTTTGTGGCTGTATTCGTTTACCTCCATGAACGAATCAATGAATCTCTGTTTTGTTTGTGGCTGCAGGTAATGTGAAGTACAGGATCAGTTATTCAGCTCTGACAATTGGATCGTCTACAGCTTTGACTTTGGCTATACGAAGAACGTATAAGTTTTTCCAAGGAAAGCTGTTCTATTACTGTTGTCGGCTAATATATGGATATGCCTGAGTTTTGCATTTCTCACTTCTCTCTTCTGCTTGTAAACAGTATCAATATGACGTTCAGGCCGGGGGGGGGGGCTTTTGTATGACTGGTATCCAACGTCTCTGGGATTCATGAGTTGTTTTGTTCTTCATTTAGAGAACACGCAGGTTTCCTTCTTACTTTTCCTGTCTTTAAGGGAGTTAGTTGTCATATAGTCGAGTAAGTTTGTATATAAAGCAGAGAATAGAAGGCGCCCTCCAAACTATGTCTAGTACCTCAGTTGCAAGTTCAGATAAATTATTGCATTTGTTGTCTCGATGTGCAGTCAGTCGTCGTTTCTTTATGGGACATTCTAGCCAGTATAGCGTGAAAATTGTCATGGACAGACATGCCAACCGCAGATGCGTGACAATTACGAACTGCTCTGTTTGCGGATTTCGTTGAAAATATATCTATGAGAGTGTTACTGCTGTTCGTTTCACGGGCAGTAGAGAGCTGCACTAGCGATTCGTTTCAAGAAGAAAGCAGTCGTTTGAATTTCGTACTCAAAGGACTGTTGTATAGAACATTTACGTTAGCGTCACCAGCTATACTTACACGCTCATACGTCGATTCGAGATAAGAGAGAGCAGTTTCGATGCACGCAAACCCGCTTACTTTAGGTTTGTAGAGAACGTATATTAGGCATTTCACGTATCAGTTCAGGCCTAATTTTTGCAAATGTAAATCATTTAATCTCTCCCAGCATATTAAAAAGATGAATGCTAGTTATGGAATCATTTTGAATAAGACAGTGTTATCTACCATTAGCCTGTAACCTAAGCATGCAGTAAAGCAGAAAACAAGAAAAGAACGTCGTTGCTGTGTAAATATTTACCCCTGTGCTTAAGCGAGACGGAAATCGGATCCATCCATTAACGGCACGCTCTCGTCAGCTACCGAAGTTAGCGAAACCCTACACCCAGCATCCAGAGATTCGACAAAAAGTATTTAGCCAATCTATCTTGTAGCGGTGCTACGACACGGAGAAGTTAACGTTAGTTCTTATTTCTAAACAGACACGCTGACGTCGTTGTGTACAGATAGACATAAGAGACGTAGCTTGCATAAAGTGAAATGCTTTGGCATTGCTTGCAAAGTTTCATTTCTATTGCTGTAGAACCCGGTTGTAAATCTATATGCTGTTCCCTTTTTAATGTGCTAGTTTCGATGTCAAGGTAATGTGAACAAAATTTTGAAATCGTTCTTTACTCTACCCGATTAGAGAACGGAGAGGAGTTTCTTATGAGAAATGAACAAGTCTTTCGGAGGTACCATTTCCCACAACATACATAAACATTGTTGTAATAAACAAAAGACCTTGTCTACCTGTTTTCTCACCGGCAGAAGGAGACAGACAGACAGAGACAGACAGACAGAGAGAGAGAGAGAGAGAGAGAGAGAGAGAGAGAGAGAGAGAGAGAGAGAGAGAGACTTACAGGTACAAATTAGACTGTTGGCATACAAAAAAATTGTAGACCCCTTTCAGAATTATAATAGTGTTCGTCACAAATTTGTGAATCAATGTGTCGACTTTTACTGAACTCAGTCTATGTTATATCCAGCATATGTCACTTGAAACAAAAATTATCTGTAGGTAATATATTATTTTTAAATATTATTTGTAAACTTCACAAGGACAAAATATTTCGAATCTAACATCGAAAATGATTTCCTTCATTAAACGCGAAACGCATCTGAGTTCATACGAGGTGTTCGGAAATTCCCGTTTCGAAACTATAGGGATTGTAGAGGGGAGTGCGTACGTAATATTTTGAATAGGAATCCATGTCCGGTAATGTATCGTTTCCGTGCTACAGCCGTTTGAAACGTATTTACTAGGTAGGTAGGCAAATGGGTAATCATGGCGGGGTTTGGTGCTTGATAGGTCTGATCGGCTGGTGTGATTTGACGTCTGTCCTACCTCTCTGACCTGTTTTGAGCCTCATTCAAGTGTCCGTGAGTGTCAAAGAAATATGGTTGCGTACAACTTTGCAGAATACATCGACATGTTGCGAGACCAACATGTTTTCAAATGGCTGTAGCAAGGAAACGGTACGTTTCCGCACGTGGGTCCCAATTTAGAATGTTATCTACTCATTCCCTCTGCAGGTGTTACAAGTTTTTCACGAGAGTTTCGAACATCCCATATATCTGCGCTATGGCACAATAAATCGTATAGTTTGGAAACTTAATCGTCAAAGTTCTGTTTCTTCTTTCGTACTTTCTCTTTCATTTTGTACTTCGAGGCACATATTTTTACCTATAGGTACCGCAAAAAAAAGAAAAAAAAAGAAACAACAACTTCACTCACGGATGCGGCTCAATTGGTGTGGCACTAAGTTGGTTTCAATATCCATTCAATGCACTTCTTCCTTCCTTGATTCAGAACGTTATATTGATTGCGTATAACTCTTGGCAGCTTGTACACAACCCAAGATATCAACCCGAGCTACAGTAATTATATTTATTTATTATATAGCTCTGAACAAAAAAATTAGGAAAAATAGTAGGTTCTTGCAGCTGTTAATCTGATTAAACAATGTTAATGTCTCATTCATCATTCGTGTTCAGATAAAGGTCACAGCTCGTTGGATTAGGTGCTCGGAATAGATTCAGCGATAGTTAATAGATTTAATAGCTATACTGAGAAATTCAGAACTATAATGAAATTGGTTGTCACGCGCGGTGAAATGAAGGCTAAAGTTTTTTGGTGGACTGCACGAATCGACCGCTTCTTACACAGTCTTTTGAATTAAGAACGAACAACTAAAATAATAACATCAAAAATATCATGTGAATGCTTAATTAGTAAGGATAAACGGGGTAGAAACAGAGGTATCTCAAAGACGGATCGATAGAAAAATAGTGGGTGAAATACACGGGACAGACGTTTGGAAGATGAGAAAAAACGAGGATATCTACGAAAATGTAGAAAAAATATCAGAAGTAATAATAAGGCGAAGAGTAATCTTCGTTGGAGAGCACGCTAACGAAAAAATGTTTTTGTATTTCTGCAAAGAGAAGTTGACAACAACATGGATTACAAGTATAAGATGAGGACTGCAAAGGAAATAAATTCAGCGATTCGGAAATAACCAAAAGAAAAAATATTTAGGAAACATAATACTGAATTTAGAAGGCATTCCAGGCAGAAGAAATAAGTAACCAGAAAGACTGAGGTCAGAAGAAAGGGAAAAGACACATGGGGAGAAATTGGAGTGCTGAAGAAAACAAGAAACAGCAAAGAAAACAAAGGAAATGAAGTTGTTCGGCGATCCTAGATGATGAATATAAAATTAGAAAAAAATACATCAGCAAGTAATTTAACTAATGCAATTAAACTTCCTTCTTATGCATATTCAAAAAAACATCCTCAATAAAGATTCCGACCCGCTACCCAGTACAGCGCCGCACGGGACTATGGCGGGGGTGAAACTGGCACTGTGGAGGCGGAGGCAGGACGTCAGTACTACCTATGGCGATGCACTGAGCACCACTGATACTGACATAGCGGCCGACAGTACGGCCGTATGAAGACAAAGCTACCGCCGGCGCGGCAGTGAGTTATCACTTGACAGTGGGCGAGAGGAAGTGGGCCGGGAGCTTGTTCGAATTTTGAACTGGACTCTGAGAACACGCGATCTAGTGTAAATTAACTGGTCTCTACATCTGCTATATACGCTTACACTGCGAAGTATCGTGAAGTACATGGCAGAAGGCACGCTCTGCTGTACCAGTTATTAGGGCTTATTCATGCTGCACTCGTTTATGGGACTCGGGAAGAATGATTCTTTAAAAAAAAAAACTCTGCGCGCTGTAATAAATCTAATCTCGCCCACAAACGTGAAACCATTCGTGTTGCCCTCCTCTGTATCCGTTCAATAGCGCACGTTACTTCTACTTGGTATGGGTCCAACATATATGCTAGAATGGTAGCACGAGTGTTCTGTATGCAGTCTCCTTTGTGGACTGGTTGCATTTCCATAGTATTCCATCAATGAATCGTGGTCTACCATCTGCATTGTCCGAGACTGAGCATATGTGATCATTCCATTTCACATCCTTGCAACTTGTTACCACCAGCAGTTTGTATGAGCTGACTGATACCAACTGTGAGTCATTGATAGTATAGTCATAATACTAAGTTTTTTCTCGTTCTATGAGGTAGACAATTTTGCATTTACAAATATTTAAAACAATTTGCCAGTCTATCCACCTCTGTGGAATCTTACCAAGATCTGACTGAATATTTGCACATTTTCTTGCAGACAGTACTGCAGGATCGTTACCATTACAACTGGGTCAGTGTAGACGAAATGCTATTTACAGTATGGGCATCATACTTTACAGCAATGATGTTCAGACTGTGCGCTGCAGGATTTACTTTGTTAGTAATCTTAGTGTCACTATTTGTCGTTAGCTGACGTTACAGGTGCAGCGACGTAGGAACGAAACGCGAGCATCGGTGTTGCACTGCAATTTCAGACAGTTAACATGGGTCCGGACAAAGTGAACAGCCATTTTATCAAAACAACGGCACTATTGTTGGTGCTCTTTGCGAGTATCGATACATCAAAGTAATACGGAGAGGTCCTTTGTGCGCACCACGGTTAAAGGAAATGCTGAGGAAGTTTGAATTAAATGGCGATTTGAGAATTACTCCTGGGAGATGCTCCAACGTCTCCTAAGAACATATTCCAAAGTGGTGGCATCAGCACATGTTATAAAGAGCCAATGTGGTTGGTCACTAAATGCGTTGTATCATTTTCGCCAGTCAACCATTTTTATCGGTGCCAGATGTTTTAAATAGGACCCGGGGAGACAAAACGCTCTCTCTCTTCAACCTGCGAGCTTCTTTGAGTATGTGATTCACGATATCTAAAGATCAGTTTATACACTACTGACCATTAAAATTGCTACACCACGTAAATGTGTGCTGCAGTCGTGAAATTTAACCGACAGGAAGAAGATGCTGTGATATGTAAATGATTAGTTTTTCAGAGCATTCACATAACGTTGGCGCCGGTGCCATCACCTACAACGTGCTGGCATGAGGAATGTTTCCAACCGATTTCTCATAGACAAACAGCAGTTGACCGGCTTTGCCTAGTGAAACGTTGTTGTGATGCCTCATGTAAGGATGATAAATGCGTACCATCACGTTTCCGACTTTGATAAAGGTCGGATTGAAGCCCATCGCGATTGCGGTTAATCGTATCGCGACATTGCTGCTCGCATTGGTCGAGATCCAATGACTGTTAGCAGAATATAGAATCGGTTGGTTCAGGAAGCTAATACGGAACGCCGTGCTGGATTCCAACGGCCTCGTATCACTAGCAGTCGAGATGACAGGCATCTTATCCGCATGGCTGTAACGGATCTTGCAGCCACTTCTAGATCCCTGAGTCAACAGATAGGGACGTTTTCAAGACAACAACCATCTGCACGAACAGTTCGACGACGTTTGCAGCAGCATGGATTATCAGCTCGGAGACAATGGCTGCGGTTACCCTTGACGCTGCATCATAGATAGGAGCGCCTGCGATGGTGTACTCAACGACGAACCTAGGTGCACGAATGGCAAAACGTCAAGTTTTCGGATGAATCCAGGTTCTGTTTACATCATCATGATGGTACCATCCGCATTTGGCGACAACGCGGTGAACGCACATTGGAAGCATGTATTGGTCATCGCCATACTGGCGTATCACCCGACGAAAGAGAATTACTTTCAAAGGGAAGATTTCATTCGTTATTATTAAGCAAGAGATAGAAATCCTAAGGGAAGGTTTCATAGGTTATTGTAGAAGGGTAGGTTGCATAACAAAAGAGATATAGAGGAGACAGGAAGGTTTCACAATGAAGAAGCGAAACGCGGATGAGTGGTTTGCAGCGTAATCGAAATCTTTTCTTTCTAAAAGGATTAGAGAATATGGAACAAAGATGCCATAAATGCGTTGAGCTCAAGAAATAATATGTTGAGTAAATATTTTTTTCGCACCCTTGTCAGCATTTTGTTCCTCCGTGAAGCCAAGAACTTGTCGGCACCCCCTCGCAAGACGTGCCAATGTAACAGAGTGAATACTGGAGACAAGCAACGAGAGCCACACCGATTTTTCAAATTATGCCAAAACGGTTCCTTGAGAAGCATATTACTGGTTTTATTTATCGTCTTTATCCTGTCTGGGCATGTGCTGCGTTTCTAGTTCCGTTGATGGCGCCACCACGCTGACCCATGTCCTTCTTTCCTCCATTCCATAGGATCTGTGTCTTTCCCCGTTGTGGGGTAATATCTTCATTCGATCATTGCTCGTGCAAACAATCTTAACAATCGGGAAATTTTTGGACTATTGGTGTGGTACCCAGTGCCAACAGCCACGAAGTCTAAATACTGCATAGACTCCACAACAGAGTCAGAGATTCAATCCCATTAATCCTTGTTTCCTGAACCCAGTAACAAATTGTGCTGTGCGTTAAATTTTACAAAATAATAATAATTACCAGCACTGTTAGTGTTTTCCCCTCTTTCATTTGGCAGTACAGATTTGGTTAACCCTTTCATGCAATTGGACAATACGTTAATTGAAACTGGATGCCTTGAAAGTAAAGTCTTACATCAACTATGTCGTAACGTCTCCCACTCGTATTTCCATACATTTCGAATTGTACTTGTCTCTTTTCGTGAATTTTCTTTGGAGATGTTTTCCCTTTGTTTCTTTTGAAATTCTGTCAGTATGGGATCGGAAAGAAGATTGAATCAAATTGATTTGGTACTTCCGTTGCAAATGGTGCGAAACCTTTACATAAAGCGCGCATGCTCTGAGCGGTAAAAATCGATACGTTCTTCACTGGAGAGGGGGAAGATATCGTTCGCTTTTTATGGTGATGTATCCACCTGTCATCACAGATGGAGCAAAATTACAGCGTTTGAAAGCAGTGTCATATTTTACATCGTCGCAGTTGAGTTGCGCGCTTTGTATGCTCCACGTCTGTGCCCTTTTGATTCCTGCCCAAACACTCGCTTTTACCCGCAGCAGCTGCGTACCGGTGCCCTCGCGAGCGATGATTTCCATCTCACTAATGGACTCCTTCGCTGAAATGGAATAATGGTTGACTCCGTTGCCAAGTGGCCCTGCCGCAGAGAGATTCGAGCGAACGAGGGTGACAAACATGGCGAACAGGTCACCATTTGTGTAATGGAATACGTCCTGTCGTTCAACACAAATCTGACTTCCGGGAACCTCAGAGCTTGACGGGAGGACTAATTCTGTCGAGTGCAACCGAAATCGCAAAGTGGAGAAGAATGCTATGACATAGAAGGAATATAGTTCATGTACGTTTTGTTTCGCAAAAGAGTGTGATTATGACATTTTAATTAACACTCAGAGAGAAAAATATTTCTGGTAACAGTGTCGTTCGATGAAACACAGCAGAGTACTTGGAAGATCACTTGAACAGAGTGGAACTAAGGTTACATAGTAAACATTAATAAAAATAAAACAATGCCAGTGTCCCATGTACTTCATTTAGCAAACAGAGGCCATAAACTCAACCTGCTGGAAGCCCTGGAAATTATCAAACATCTATCTCACAGTCCTGATCTAATCCTTGATGACCAGACACAGCTCAACACTTCCCCTCTCCTAAACTTCATATAATCATCTCTGTTGATCTTTACCTCCCACACTGTCTGTTCCAACATATTCTCATTTTCCTGAATTCATTAAGTTTATTGGTTTTATTGAAGTTGTCTATATATTCGATATGGATTGTAGTTTTAATAGTTAAGGGTGTCTGTGTTTAACACCTCTTGTAGATGTCTCATCAGATATTGCTTATATTTTACTTGGTTCATTTATTTAATGCAAACTGTTACATGGCCACAGATTCGAATATAATGTGAATGTTAAAATGCAGTGCCAACACACTCTCAAAGATTGCATTTACTGTATGTTCCCTCAAACTCCTCTATTTTCTACCATTTATTTATTTCTGTTTACATTATTGATGGTGCTTAAGTTCCTTACGTATTCTGTAGCACCATTGATAATTGTTTCTCCTTTTCATTTGTTTGTGTATCACTCTCCATGTTTTATACTTCCTGATGTAGCCTTGTCAAGTACTAATTTTATTTTATTTTATTAGTTTTGTTTATTAATAGAAACTTATGTAGGTATGCTGTTCCTATTTTGCCTTAACGTTTTTCCTGTCTACTCCATTTTTATTTATTTACTGTTCAATTTTTTACTTTTTGATTGCATTACCACCACACTGACAAGGATGTTACTTACTGTATGTTTGTGCTTCAGTCTAGATGTGTCACTTCTCTTCCAATCTTGTTTGCAAACATTGTAACTTCTTTGGTGACAGTACTCAGTAAACGTCTGAAGATGGCCTTGTAAGCCGCAAACCGGTTAACACAATAAAACTAATATTGTGGAACAAAAGCAAACTGGTGCTTTTAATTTATTATAATGTTGTTCTACCAAGAACCGATGGAAGATTCTGTTAACATGAATGTGATTGAATTAAGCCAAGGGTGGCTGTGGTAATTACACAAGAAAATGAGACAGTAACAGTAGTTGAAGAGTTCTGGATTTTATGTAACTAAACTACGGACGACAGACTGTCAATAGCGTGAAACTCATTCCTGATGAACTGAAATACTTTCAAGCTGAATATAAATTTAAGTTATAGGAAACCTTATTCTGAGAGCATTTGTCCAGAGAGAACTGACAACTGTATGATAAACAGTATCGAAAATATGGGAGCAGAAACTTTAGAAACCTGATGTTACAGAATGATGAAAACCATAAGGGGATACTGGGTTACCAAAACTAATTACTGTCTCTATTTGCGAAGATACGATTTTTATGATGCAACGTGATGAAAAGAAGGGCTAGGATCATAGTGAATAATCTGTGGCATCAAACAATAATTAACCTGATAATGGATAAAAGTTTATTGATTAAAACTGTGTAGAGAAAACATGACTAGTATAATATAAACAAATTTGAAATGGGTGTAAGTTGTAGTACTTATACAGAGATGAAGAAACTTGCACAGCCTAGCGTGGTGTAGAGAATGGAATCAAATCAGTATTTGGACTGCAACCACAATAATAATATTATTTCTTGGGCCCCTGTCACTAGTGCGTACATCTAATTATACGGAGTGATTATAATTAAAATTAAACTGTCAACCCGCTATGGAGATAACATCACTGGTCAGAATGACATCAAACTGCAACGATATATTATCGGAGAAGGAGAAAAACGCATGGCAGAAGAAAAATAAATAGTTACAAAATGTAGCAACAGATGACACTGCAAACATCATAATTTAATAGTGGTCGACTACAAATGACAAATGAATCATACAACAATCCCTAAGGTGCAGGTTTGTCGTTAAACAAACTGTACTACTCAGTGTGCTTGGATGTACAGGTGTGATACTGTTAGTTACGTAAGGCCATCCACCATGGCAGGGTCATATCACATCGGATGGGGAAAAGCAGTTATTAATTGTCCTGAGGGCAAAAACCGCATAAAAAGCAACAATCAAAATCAAATCGGATTATTAATTTCCTTGTGACTGACGCAAAATATGTTCAATATGCTGTCCATGGATTTCTGCAACAAGCCGAAATCGAGAAACATGTTCCACAACTGATCAAAGTGTTTCCGGCGTCACGTTCACCATGTGTTGCGAAATGCGTGCCTCCAGTTCAGCAAAGTTGGCAATCGTAACACTAAACACATCTTTCAGATAGCCCAACACCCAGAAGTCACACGAATTAAGATCAGGTCATCGGGACGGCCAGGCTGTAGGAAAATGCCGGCTGACGATTCTAGTATTTCCAAAGTGGCGCTTCAGCAGTTGCTCAACTGGATTTGCAATGTGCAAAGGTAAGCCATCCTGAATAAAAATGATTCCATCCTCACATCTACGCTGTTGGAGAGCTGGAGTGACGTTGTTGCGCAAAAGACACTAACATCGCTTACCAGTGCCGGTACAGGTAACAGGATTGGAAGCACCTGTCTCTTCGAAAAAATATGCCGTAAGCCCGTATCTCACAGTGACCTTTTGACCTTTTCAGGATGAAGTGGTACTGGTTGATTTGCCTATGGATTTTACTTTGCCCATATTCGACAATTCAGTGTATTGACATATCCTGTCACATGGAAGTGGGCTTCGTCTGTCCACAAAATCCTTCACTGCCAATCATTGTCCATTTCCATGCGAGTGAGAAATTCTAAAGCAAAGGTCTCTCTTGCTGGCAAGTCAACAGGACGCAACTGGTGCACATGGGTAATTTTGAATGGATAGCAAACAAGGATGTTTCGTAGGATTTTCCGCACAGTACTTACGGCTATGTCCAATGTTCGGGCAATTCTCCGTGCACTCCCTCCTGAAGAGAGGAGCAGCCTTTTCAGTAGTGGCCGGGCACGCTGGTCTCGCGGTTCTAGGCGCTCAGTCCGGAACCGCGCGACTCCTACGGTCGCAGGTTCGAATCCTGCCTCGGGCATGGATGTGTGTGATGTCCTTAGGTTAGTTAGGTTTAAGTAGTTCTAAGTTCTAGGGGACTGATGACCACAGATGTTAAGTCCCATATTGCTCAGAGCCATTTGAACCATCTTTTCAGTAGTTGCAAGGGCAACAGTGTGGATGACTGACTGATCTGGCCCTGTAACACAAACCAAAACGGCCTTGCTGTTTTGGAACTGCGAAGGGCTGAAAGCAGAGGTAAAATAGTCCCCCATTCGGATCTCCAGGCGGGGACTACTCAAGAGGACATCGTTATCAGGAGAACGAAAACTGGCATTCTACGGATCGGAGCGTGGAATGTCACCTCCCTTAATCGGGCAGGTAGGTTAGAAAATTTATAAAGGGAAGTGGATAGATTAAAGTTAGATATAGTGGGAATTAGTGAAATTCGGTGGCAGGAGGAACAAGACTTTGGTCAGGTGAATACAGGGTTATAAATACAAAATCAAATAGGGGTAATGCAGGATTGGTTTGATAATGAATAAAAAAATAGGAGTAAGGGTAAGCTACTACTAACTACATAGTTAACACATTATTGTGGTCAAGATAGACACGAGGCCCACGCATACTACAGTAGTACAAGTTCATATGCCAACTAGCTGTGCAGATGATGAAGAAGTTGATGAAATGTATGATGAGATAAAAGAAATCATTCAGATAGTGAAGGGAGACGAAAATTTAATAGTCATGGGTGACTGGAATTCGACAGTATGAAAAGAAAGAGAAGAAGAGGTAGTAGGTGAATATGGATTGAGGCTAAGAAATGAAAGAGGAAGCCGCCTGGTACAATTTTGCACAGAGCTTAATTTAATCATAGCTAACACTTGGTTCAAGAATCATAAAAGAAGGTTGTATACATGGAAGAACCCTGGAGATACTAGAAGGTTTCAGATACATTATATGATGGTAAGACAGAGATTTAGGAACCAGATTTTAAGTTGTAAGACATTTCCAGGAGCAGATGTGGACTCTGACCACAATCTACTGGTTATAAAACTGTAGATTAACACTGAAGAAACTGCAAAAACCTGGGACTTTAAGGAGGTGGGACCTGGATATACTGACTAAACCAGAGGGTGTACAGAGTTTCATGGAGAGCATAAGGGAACAATTGTCAGGAATGGGGGAAAGAAATACAGTAGAAGAAGAATGGGTAGCTTTGAGGAATGATATAGTGATGGCAGCAGAGTATCAAGTAGGTAAAAAGACGAGGGCTAGTAGAAATCCTTAGGTGACAGAAGAGATACTGAATTTAATTGATGAAAGGAGAAAATACAAAAATTCAGTAAATGAAGCAGGCAAAAAGGAATACAAACGTCTTAAAAATGAGATCGACAGAAAGTGCAAAATGACTAAACAGGGATGGCTAGAGGACAAATGTAGGGATGTAGAGGCTTATCTCATGAGGGATAAGATAGATACTGCCTACAGGAAAATTAAAGAGACCTTTGGAGAAAAGAGAACCAATTTGCATGAATATCAAGAGCTCAGATGGAAACCCAGTTCTAAGCAAAGAAAGGAAAGCAGAAAGGTGGAAGGAGTAAATAGAGGGTCTATACAGGGGCGATGTTCTTGAGGACAATATTATGGAAATGGAAGAGGATGTAGATGAAGATGAAAGGGGAGATATGACACTCCGCGAAGTATTTGACAGAGCACTGAAAGACCTGAGTCGAAACAAGGTCCCAGAAGTAGACATCATTCCACTAGAACTACTGACAGGCTTGGGAGAGCCAGTCCTGACAAACCTCTACCATCTGGTGAGCAAGATGTATGTGAAAGTCGAAATTCCGTCAGACTTCAAGAAAAATACAATAATTCCAATCCCAAAGAAAGCAAGTGTTGACAGATGTGAAAATTACCGAACTATCAGTTTAATAAATCACAGCTACAAAACACTAACGCGAATTCTTTACAGACCACTGGAAAAACTGGTAGAAGCCGACCTATCACAGAAGACTAATTTGAGGTTACTCTATCGGCGGTGAACACAAAATTACAATTCAGAGAATATTTGGTGCAGTAGTGAGAACATAAAAGTTATCGAACAGTGCTGGGTGTTGTGTGACAGAAGCATTAGCAGTTTTTTTTTTTTTTTTTTTGAGTTGATGCCACCTAAAGACGCATATCACCTTATACAAAAGATACGGTACACAAACATCTTTTTGTGTTGTGTGAGTCCCTGTAGCGTAATGAGCGCCCGGAACAATTTTAAATATTGCATCCCCACAAGCTGTTACAAAATTCAAGTTTTAAAACTATTTATTTTCTAGACCTACCTTTACAATCATAAAAAAATCAAATTACTTCTCTCAAGCCTTTCACATACACTTAAATACTGTTACAGTTCATAGGTACCATTACAAGTAGGCCTATTACAAAATAGGGAAACAGAAAACTTTAACTCCAGATATTCCGATATTTATTTAAAATTTTCTGTATTTTATTCTAGCAAACTCTTAAAGTAAATGCTTAAAACTGTACCTTTCAATTAAGAGTGCAAAAGTGCAAAATGACTAAACAGGGATGGCTAGAGGACAAATGTAGGGATGTAGAGGCTTATCTCATGAGGGATAAGATAGATACTGCCTACAGGAAAATTAAAGAGACCTTTGGAGAAAAGAGAACCAATTTGCATGAATATCAAGAGCTCAGATGGAAACCCAGTTCTAAGCAAAGAAGGGAAAGCAGAAAGGTGGAAGGAGTAAATAGAGGGTCTATACAGGGGCGATGTTCTTGAGGACAATATTATGGAAATGGAAGAGGATGTAGATGAAGATGAAAGGGGAGATATGACACTCCGCGAAGTATTTGACAGAGCACTGAAAGACCTGAGTCGAAACAAGGTCCCAGAAGTAGACATCATTCCACTAGAACTACTGACAGGCTTGGGAGAGCCAGTCCTGACAAACCTCTACCATCTGGTGAGCAAGATGTATGTGAAAGTCGAAATTCCGTCAGACTTCAAGAAAAATACAATAATTCCAATCCCAAAGAAAGCAAGTGTTGACAGATGTGAAAATTACCGAACTATCAGTTTAATAAATCACAGCTACAAAACACTAACGCGAATTCTTTACAGACCACTGGAAAAACTGGTAGAAGCCGACCTATCACAGAAGACTAATTTGAGGTTACTCTATCGGCGGTGAACACAAAATTACAATTCAGAGAATATTTGGTGCAGTAGTGAGAACATAAAAGTTATCGAACAGTGCTGGGTGTTGTGTGACAGAAGCATTAGCAGTTTTTTTTTTTTTTTTGAGTTGATGCCACCTAAAGACGCATATCACCTTATACAAAAGATACGGTACACAAACATCTTTTTGTGTTGTGTGAGTCCCTGTAGCGTAATGAGCGCCCGGAACAATTTTAAATATTGCATCCCCACAAGCTGTTACAAAATTCAAGTTTTAAAACTATTTATTTTCTAGACCTACCTTTACAATCATAAAAAAATCAAATTACTTCTCTCAAGCCTTTCACATACACTTAAATACTGTTACAGTTCATAGGTACCATTACAAGTAGGCCTATTACAAAATAGGGAAACAGAAAACTTTAACTCCAGATATTCCGATATTTATTTAAAATTTTCTGTATTTTATTCTAGCAAACTCTTAAAGTAAATGCTTAAAACTGTACCTTTCAATTAAGAGTGCAAAAGTGCAAAATGACTAAACAGGGATGGCTAGAGGACAAATGTAGGGATGTAGAGGCTTATCTCATGAGGGGTAAGATAGATACTGCCTACAGGAAAATTAAAGAGACCTTTGGAGAAAAGAGAACCAATTTGCATGAATATCAAGAGCTCAGATGGAAACCCAGTTCTAAGCAAAGAAGGGAAAGCAGAAAGGTGGAAGGAGTAAATAGAGGGTCTATACAGGGGCGATGTTCTTGAGGACAATATTATGGAAATGGAAGAGGATGTAGATGAAGATGAAAGGGGAGATATGACACTCCGCGAAGTATTTGACAGAGCACTGAAAGACCTGAGTCGAAACAAGGTCCCAGAAGTAGACATCATTCCACTAGAACTACTGACAGGCTTGGGAGAGCCAGTCCTGACAAACCTCTACCATCTGGTGAGCAAGATGTATGTGAAAGTCGAAATTCCGTCAGACTTCAAGAAAAATACAATAATTCCAATCCCAAAGAAAGCAAGTGTTGACAGATGTGAAAATTACCGAACTATCAGTTTAATAAATCACAGCTACAAAACACTAACGCGAATTCTTTACAGACCACTGGAAAAACTGGTAGAAGCCGACCTATCACAGAAGACTAATTTGAGGTTACTCTATCGGCGGTGAACACAAAATTACAATTCAGAGAATATTTGGTGCAGTAGTGAGAACATAAAAGTTATCGAACAGTGCTGGGTGTTGTGTGACAGAAGCATTAGCAGTTTTTTTTTTTTTTTTTTTGAGTTGATGCCACCTAAAGACGCATATCACCTTATACAAAAGATACGGTACACAAACATCTTTTTGTGTTGTGTGAGTCCCTGTAGCGTAATGAGCGCCCGGAACAATTTTAAATATTGCATCCCCACAAGCTGTTACAAAATTCAAGTTTTAAAACTATTTATTTTCTAGACCTACCTTTACAATCATAAAAAAATCAAATTACTTCTCTCAAGCCTTTCACATACACTTAAATACTGTTACAGTTCATAGGTACCATTACAAGTAGGCCTATTACAAAATAGGGAAACAGAAAACTTTAACTCCAGATATTCCGATATTTATTTAAAATTTTCTGTATTTTATTCTAGCAAACTCTTAAAGTAAATGCTTAAAACTGTACCTTTCAATTAAGAGTGCAAAAGTGCAAAATGACTAAACAGGGATGGCTAGAGGACAAATGTAGGGATGTAGAGGCTTATCTCATGAGGGATAAGATAGATACTGCCTACAGGAAAATTAAAGAGACCTTTGGAGAAAAGAGAACCAATTTGCATGAATATCAAGAGCTCAGATGGAAACCCAGTTCTAAGCAAAGAAGGGAAAGCAGAAAGGTGGAAGGAGTAAATAGAGGGTCTATACAGGGGCGATGTTCTTGAGGACAATATTATGGAAATGGAAGAGGATGTAGATGAAGATGAAAGGGGAGATATGACACTCCGCGAAGTATTTGACAGAGCACTGAAAGACCTGAGTCGAAACAAGGTCCCAGAAGTAGACATCATTCCACTAGAACTACTGACAGGCTTGGGAGAGCCAGTCCTGACAAACCTCTACCATCTGGTGAGCAAGATGTATGTGAAAGTCGAAATTCCGTCAGACTTCAAGAAAAATACAATAATTCCAATCCCAAAGAAAGCAAGTGTTGACAGATGTGAAAATTACCGAACTATCAGTTTAATAAATCACAGCTACAAAACACTAACGCGAATTCTTTACAGACCACTGGAAAAACTGGTAGAAGCCGACCTATCACAGAAGACTAATTTGAGGTTACTCTATCGGCGGTGAACACAAAATTACAATTCAGAGAATATTTGGTGCAGTAGTGAGAACATAAAAGTTATCGAACAGTGCTGGGTGTTGTGTGACAGAAGCATTAGCAGTTTTTTTTTTTTTTTTTGAGTTGATGCCACCTAAAGACGCATATCACCTTATACAAAA
Source organism: Schistocerca gregaria (assembly GCF_023897955.1). Lineage (NCBI taxonomy): Eukaryota > Metazoa > Arthropoda > Insecta > Orthoptera > Acrididae > Schistocerca > Schistocerca gregaria. Next base: position 726,245,781 of record NC_064923.1, read on the forward strand.
GATACGGTACACAAACATCTTTTTGTGTTGTGTGAGTCCCTGTAGCGTAATGAGCGCCCGGAACAATTTTAAATATTGCATCCCCACAAGCTGTTACAAAATTCAAGTTTTAAAACTATTTATTTTCTAGACCTACCTTTACAATCATAAAAAAATCAAATTACTTCTCTCAAGCCTTTCACATACACTTAAATACTGTTACAGTTCATAGGTACCATTACAAGTAGGCCTATTACAAAATAGGGAAACAGAAAACTTTAACTCCAGATATTCCGATATTTATTTAAAATTTTCTGTATTTTATTCTAGCAAACTCTTAAAGTAAATGCTTAAAACTGTACCTTTCAATTAAGAGTGCAAAAGTGCAAAATGACTAAACAGGGATGGCTAGAGGACAAATGTAGGGATGTAGAGGCTTATCTCATGAGGGGTAAGATAGATACTGCCTACAGGAAAATTAAAGAGACCTTTGGAGAAAAGAGAACCAATTTGCATGAATATCAAGAGCTCAGATGGAAACCCAGTTCTAAGCAAAGAAGGGAAAGCAGAAAGGTGGAAGGAGTAAATAGAGGGTCTATACAGGGGCGATGTTCTTGAGGACAATATTATGGAAATGGAAGAGGATGTAGATGAAGATGAAAGGGGAGATATGACACTCCGCGAAGTATTTGACAGAGCACTGAAAGACCTGAGTCGAAACAAGGTCCCAGAAGTAGACATCATTCCACTAGAACTACTGACAGGCTTGGGAGAGCCAGTCCTGACAAACCTCTACCATCTGGTGAGCAAGATGTATGTGAAAGTCGAAATTCCGTCAGACTTCAAGAAAAATACAATAATTCCAATCCCAAAGAAAGCAAGTGTTGACAGATGTGAAAATTACCGAACTATCAGTTTAATAAATCACAGCTACAAAACACTAACGCGAATTCTTTACAGACCACTGGAAAAACTGGTAGAAGCCGACCTATCACAGAAGACTAATTTGAGGTTACTCTATCGGCGGTGAACACAAAATTACAATTCAGAGAATATTTGGTGCAGTAGTGAGAACATAAAAGTTATCGAACAGTGCTGGGTGTTGTGTGACAGAAGCATTAGCAGTTTTTTTTTTTTTTTTGAGTTGATGCCACCTAAAGACGCATATCACCTTATACAAAAGATACGGTACACAAACATCTTTTTGTGTTGTGTGAGTCCCTGTAGCGTAATGAGCGCCCGGAACAATTTTAAATATTGCATCCCCACAAGCTGTTACAAAATTCAAGTTTTAAAACTATTTATTTTCTAGACCTACCTTTACAATCATAAAAAAATCAAATTACTTCTCTCAAGCCTTTCACATACACTTAAATACTGTTACAGTTCATAGGTACCATTACAAGTAGGCCTATTACAAAATAGGGAAACAGAAAACTTTAACTCCAGATATTCCGATATTTATTTAAAATTTTCTGTATTTTATTCTAGCAAACTCTTAAAGTAAATGCTTAAAACTGTACCTTTCAATTAAGAGTGCAAAAGTGCAAAATGACTAAACAGGGATGGCTAGAGGACAAATGTAGGGATGTAGAGGCTTATCTCATGAGGGGTAAGATAGATACTGCCTACAGGAAAATTAAAGAGACCTTTGGAGAAAAGAGAACCAATTTGCATGAATATCAAGAGCTCAGATGGAAACCCAGTTCTAAGCAAAGAAGGGAAAGCAGAAAGGTGGAAGGAGTAAATAGAGGGTCTATACAGGGGCGATGTTCTTGAGGACAATATTATGGAAATGGAAGAGGATGTAGATGAAGATGAAAGGGGAGATATGACACTCCGCGAAGTATTTGACAGAGCACTGAAAGACCTGAGTCGAAACAAGGTCCCAGAAGTAGACATCATTCCACTAGAACTACTGACAGGCTTGGGAGAGCCAGTCCTGACAAACCTCTACCATCTGGTGAGCAAGATGTATGTGAAAGTCGAAATTCCGTCAGACTTCAAGAAAAATACAATAATTCCAATCCCAAAGAATGCAAGTGTTGACAGATGTGAAAATTACCGAACTATCAGTTTAATAAGTCACAGCTACAAAATACTAACGCGAATTCTTTACAGACCACTGGAAAAACTGGTAGAAGCCGACCTATCACAGAAGACTAATTTGAGGTTACTCTATCGGCGGTGAACACAAAATTACAAATCAGAGAATATTTGGTGCAGTAGTGAGAACATAAAAGTTATCGAACAGTGCTGGGTGTTGTGTGACAGAAGCATTAGCAGTTTTTTTTTTTTTTTTTTTTGAGTTGATGCCACCTAAAGACGCATATCACCTTATACAAAAGATACGGTACACAAACATCTTTTTGTGTTGTGTGAGTCCCTGTAGCGTAATGAGCGCCCGGAACAATTTTAAATATTGCATCCCCACAAGTTGTTACAAAATTCAAGTTTTAAAACTATTTATTTTCTAGACCTACCTTTACAATCATAAAAAAATCAAATTACTTCTCTCCAGCCTTTCACATACACGTAAATACTGTTACAGTTCATAGGTACCATTACAAGTAGGCCTATTACAAAATAGGGAAACAGAAAACTTTAACTCCAGATATTCCGATATTTATTTAAAATTTTCTGTATTTTATTCTAGCAAACTCTTAAAGTAAATGCTTAAAACTGTATCTTTTAATTAATAAAAGTGCGAAGTTACGTGACCTTCCTTGGCTCATAGTCGATCTCTGATAGTTCCCGACTAACTTTAATTCGGAAAAACTTTCGCAAGTAGAATTTCACAGTGATTGTTAAAAAGTTATTAGAACCACAACAGTCTTGCACTTAATTATCGAGCTTAACAGTTCTAAAGAGCTCCATGCAAAAGTATATTCTTTTATATGAAAGTCTTTACATAAAGAAATGTGGCGTCTAATAAGATGCACTTCAGCATTAATCATAGCTCAAGCATTCAACTGGAAAAATGTTTCAAATAAATTCTAACTGTTGTGAACAATAAATTTACATTTTTCGGCATCCAATAGTATTTGAATTTCAAGGAATGCAAATAGCTTTTGAAGTATATTCATTTGTAACGTACGATATACTTATTTATTATTTTTTATGATGTTTACTTTTCTACAGCCTCAAACTGTTCCCGACGGGTTTCCTGAATGAAATTTAGGCCAGAGTCGATACTTTTCAAACAAGAGAGTTTCTTACGACTTCCGAATCTTCTTTCTGCTGAAGTATAAAATTCATTGCATGTCTCTATGCCTCTCTCAGCTGCTTGTGTGGCAAGAGAACCACACTTTTTTTCAACCTATAGTCATTTCTGCTTTTGAACACACTGCTCAAGTCCAAGACCACTTTGTTGTAGGTACAATTGAGCACCATTCATTTCAGTAAGCACTAGGCTCCAAAAATAAAGGAAATCGAAGAAAGAAGTGCCTCCCATCTTCTTTCGTATCTGAAGTAATTTCTGATCCCTCCCTCAAGACTCCCAAAGCTGCAGTTATGTGTTCAGTGACTGAGAAAGCACATGTATACACAGGTTCATGATGTGAACTCTATTTTGTGTAACAGGATTGCTTCTCATTCATTGGATCATGTTGTTTAAGAACGTCCCATCTATTATTATAACTTGAGAACAATGTGTAGCCGTTTTACACAGTGACAAAAAAATCACCATTGTTTTTCCAACAGTAGCTGCTTGTACCTCACGAATATTAATGACTGATAGTTACGTGACAAACACTGCTTTGGGGTTTATATTCCAAATGAGGCTCTGAACACCACTATATGTCTGGTCGTGGTCGGAGCATTATCATATCTTTGTCCATATCAGTACTCACGTTTTAGACCATCTCCTTGCATCTTGACACAAATTTGTTCTGTTATTTCACTAGCTTATTTCTCGTGTAATAGAATGAAGTTATCGGATTCTCCTATGGTGACTTCTGAATCTCCAAAACATGACGGAGAAATACTCAGCCTTAAAAAAATTTCTTAAATATCCTTACTCTATTATGTCTCCAAGTAGTTTGATGAACCCGTTTTCACTGCGTTGAGAAAGATAAGGCACAACACAGCCGTATGTTTGTTGATCTTTTTGGAGGTGATGATTTGCATCGGTATCATATTTGGCGAGTAACTTGAAAGTTTCAAAGACATTTCCACAGTTAGCACTTCCACGAAGACTTTCCGAGGGATTACACAGTGTTAAGGACTGTCTAACTAACACAAGTACACAGTCAAGAAATCGCATTAACACTGATTTACATTTCTCAAATGACTTACGTTGCTTTAATTGAACAGCATGAACTATCGTTTCATATTACTGTAGTCGCATTTCAGAGTTTGTCCAGTTTTCATATGCTTCAACATGATTACGACGATTTTTTATGATCTTATACTCTGGGTTAAACCTTTTCCATGCTTTAAAACCACGTGGCTGTATAAAAGATTTTGTCCAATTATTTTGTTTCTGAGAACGCTGGGAAACAATATATGACACATTTCACTAGAGAATACCTCAGCAATGTCAGTAAATTTCTCTCGCTATTTTCTAAACACAAATAAAACTAATACTTACAAAATTACCTGCCTGTTTTGTCTGTTGGGAAAAAAATGCATCATTATTTTGTAGTTCACAGTTCTTCCCCCGTACAACTTAATTTTTCAAAGTCTCGCATACATTTTCTGGCCAATAACTAATATCAGCAAAAACTTTCAAATAAATCTGCTCTGAGAAAGTACTTTCCTCCACAGACATTGAAGTATTTTCAGGCAGAGTTGTCTCTTTTCCTAATGTATTTTCCTAATGTAGAGAGAGAACAGATGATGGACTCTGAATTGAGTGAACACGCTAATTCTGGTGCAATTACATAGCCAATAAATCTAGCAAGACACTGAACTAGTTTAGAAAACTCTTCCCCTTCTGTGTTTCGTCTTTTCCTGCATTTTGCACCTGTTCCTTTCTTAGAGATATTATGGAGACATATTGTGAAAAGAAAATTAAATGTTTATAAAAAAATGCTCATAACCAACTAAAGTCGCTACTGTAGAAACTTTTTAGTCGACGTAGAGGCGCTACTGAATACAACCGAGGTTACAGTAATTGGTGGCGTATATGTACAACTAGGAGAGGACATGTGCAACAATTCCTGTAACTAGCTACAAGTCATTGTTATGAGGAATACTGTATGGGGTATTTACATCACCAGAGCTTATTTCTGTAGAATATTTATTTCTCAGGTCTGCTTCAATACAAAATACAAAATAGAATAAAAATAAAAACATAAAAGAAATCTGGATAGACATTTCAATGGACTAATACAAAAAATGTGTTTCATTATTTGCAAAAACTACTAAATTATGAACAAAAAATCTTGCTTGGTGTAACTCAGATACCCATCTCAGGCAGGCAAGGGTTAAAACGAACCTTAATATCCGTGTACTACGGGAAACGAGCAAAAACTGTTTTGAGAACACCAGCATTTTTTTATTTTCAAGTGTTGCCAATGAAAGGGCTGCTGTCCCACAGTTCAAAACCAAACTTATCAATAAATAAACCTCCTTAAGCAGCATTGTGTATAGAAATTTTATATATCTGTGTATTGTATTTAGAAGCAACTTTTATCTGTTGTCCTTCCTGCCTGTATGTAGGATACAGTGGAGAACCCTCGTTTCTGAACAGAAACACGACAGTGGAGTCCGAAGGCAGCAAGAGCACTGGATTTGTATATGCCTCACGAGCGAAGCGGACCACTCTAACAAATCCCCACTCGCATGACCTAACGTGTAAAATAATAACTGTTGAAAAAACATCAACATTGGACACCAATTATGACAGGGGCTATATAAAACCCCAGAAATTCATGTTTTACTTTACGATAAAAATTTTAACTGCCAAATTTTTGGCACCCCAAGAAATTTTGCATTTCGGCATCCGCCCCATTTTTCCGCACGGTACGCCACTGGTATATGCTATGCCCAGAGAAAATAAAAATAAAAACGTAAAATCACAGGGACAGTGGGATGGAGACAGTTGAGGGACAGTTGGGTGGTGAAAGTGTTGACGATATTAAGGCTACTTGGCGGGGCGATGTGCAATAAACACAGAAAGTTGCATTAAAGGACACTAAAAATTGATTAATGATGTGTAAATTTCTGTATCTCCAGCATGCTGGGAAAAATGGTGTAAAGTGAGAGCAAACTGTCAGATGTCGAGTTGTAATATTTAATAGTTACTTACGCACAGCTTGTTTTGTGGTTTGCTACAATGTTTGGAAGGCATTCTATGTAAATAGTGCTCCTATAGTACGGCTAATCCCTTGTTGTGGTTAATAATCAACAAACGATCGCCATTTGCTTCAACATAAACTGAGTGTGCTATGCTATTCGAATGAATTGACGTCTGCGAGGAATTAATCCCCAACCCTTCCAAATTGCTAACGATAGGTTGTTGCGTATATATAATTTCAAGAAACTCCTATATTACAGCAGTCGATCAGTCGTTTACGTTTAGCAATAATTTTAACGAGGAGTTATGTAAGATACAAGAATGAAGAGTCGCCACACTGAATACTGCTTCAGAGTTGGATACGACACTCGCCATTGTCATACGTCTCGAGCTAGGCGCCATTACCGGCATCGAAAAATAGTGACAGCAAAAGCGAATAAAATAGTCAAGTCATGTGCATAGAGAAGAAACAGCTAACTATTGAAAGATTTTCTCCTCTTATGTAGCACAAAACAAAATATTTTATTTAGGAACAAACTCGCAGGTGAAATTAAGTAGACAGTAAACATATACGTAACGTTTTACAGATAGGGTTGTGTAATGATTTCGCAATCTGACGCTAGTTTAGAATAAAATCTTGAATGATTTGGTTATGACTTGTTATGCAATTTAGCTCCATTGCTTAGAAAACATTAGCAGGATGCAGTTAACCGACGTTGAGATAAAACCACACTGGCGCTAGGGGTAGTGTAGCTAAATGCTGATGGTACGGGTTGTATTTAATGATCTCATAATCGCTTTTACGCTTTGTAATTTATTAAGATTCTTGGTCCTTCGAAAAGCTACACGTTCAGCTTGTACGAAAAGATACTGAATATTAGAAATAAAAGTCACACCAATGGCAGAAAGATGCCATGTCGAATTGTTGCGCCTCTCACACAAAAAGCTGAAAAATGGAATCAGCAATACAATGATTGTTTAAATATCTGGACAACTCATTTCGAATCAGTCAGTTCATTATTTCAGAAATTATTCAGAGCTACAGAGAACCATGCTTACATGACAAGATCAGGACGCTAAAAAAACAAAAGCCAGGAATCTCTCAGCTGCCCTCGTTTATTTGTACGGACAGTATAAATATTGGCTTATAGACTCTTTGCTTCTGAATTAAAATACCAATTACATGTTCCTTTACATAAGCATACAACATTTCGTACACAGAAAATAATTTTTTGAGAACGGGTCTTACACCTCGTCGCTAGCAGTACTTTACAAGATTAAATGTTCTGGAACCAGTAATAAACTAAGTAACGACACAGCGTAACATACGCAATGACGACGAAAAGGAATATTGTTGCCGGTTCACAGACGAAAACGCACTAGCACACATCGCGTGAAGAACGCCATTCGTCACTTGACGTCATATGTGCCACAACAATGTTTTTAGCTGGTTTTCCATATAATTTTTGAAACAGTTGTTATGTTTATGCGTTAGAAAAATATCAAGTGACCTCAGGAATCGTGAAATAAATGTAAACAGAGTCAGACGTCACGAACGAAATGGCGTAAGCTGCAATGTCTTCTAGGAGAAATACGTTTGTAACTGAATTTAGTTATAACGTATTCCACTGGTGGCAAAAGAATTTGAGCACAGAATTCCATATATAAGAAGCATAATTATACACCGACGGGAGAAAAATCGCAACACCAAGAAGGAGTTTTGCTACGTAAACGAAAATTGGTAGGCAAGTTTCTACATCCGAAAGATGACGTCTGTTGAAATCTGGCGCCAGTCGGATAAAGTAGCGAAAGTGGTTCTGTTACCGCAAGGCACTACATTTGATAGGTTCTAGGCTTCAAATCGGCCGCGGTCCGTCAGTACACATCGGACCCGCGAATCGCCACTGTCGACGCAAGCAGACCGAGCGCCGCCACTCGGCTGGTCTTACAGGACAAGCTAGCGCACTGGCTATTTCTACAGCCGACTTTAATGGGAATGGTTCACTTTTTATAGCTTCAGAGATCTCATTTGCACAGACGCTAGTTAGCATAACCTTCAGCTAAGTTAGTAGCTAAGACCTAGCCAGGCGCCAAACACACTTTGTGCATTGACAATGGCTCTATATGTGTGACGCAATCAGAAATGTATAGAAGTATTCCTAGATCAGTCTATAACTGCACTTGTAAATATCATTGTAGAAAGTCAAGACCGACGTTCACCGCTAATGCTGAATTAAGGCTATATTTAACTGAATTCCTGTCTACTATCTTTCTAATCACCTAATTCATTGATTCTCACGTCAGCCTACGTGATCAACACGTGCACTTAATGGCCACACCTCGTGATCAGACTAAGAGTCGAGCTGTGTGACTCAGCCGGGTCACCCTTTCCCCATGAGGCCCTTAGCTCCGCCTCATACATGGTTCAAATGGCTCTGAGCACTATGCGACTTAACATCTGTGGTCATCAGTCGCCTAGAACTTAGAACTAATTAAACCTAACTAACCTAAGGACATCACACACACATCCATGCCCGAGGCAGGATTCGAACCTGCGACCGTAGCAGTCGCACGGTTCCGGACTGCGCGCCTAGAACCGCGAGACCACCGCGGCCGGCTCCGCCTCGTACATAACAGGCACCAAAACGAGGGCACAAAACAGGCTGGCTTTAAAAACGCGTACGGAGCGTTTGTTAGATAGTGAGTTGATGATGTTGAAGAATGTCCTTAAGACGACAAAGATGACAATATCAACAGTTGCCTGAATTTCAACAAGGCCTTTTAACAGGGCTTCGAGAAGCTGAGTGTTCCTCCCGCAATTTTGCAAATAGATTTGGCAGACATATAACCACTGTACGTTTCTGGCAGTGGCGGTCACGGGAAGGTGTGGTAACAAAATGACCTCGCGCCAGACTGTCACGTGGCACTAGCGTTAGGGAAGACCTTCGCGTTTGGTGAATGACTCTGACGCATCCAACTGCGTCTGCAGCAACTATTCTAGACGCTCTTGGCATCACAGTGACACAACGAAATGTCACAAATCGGTTACCTCAAGGGCAGCTCCGAACCAGACGTCCTGTAGCCTGCATTCCACTGACCTTAAAAGACCACACATTGCGGCTTCTGTGGTGTCATACGTGAGCTCATTGGAGGGTGAAGCAGAGGTCTGTTGTGTTTTCTGATGAAAGCCGGTTCTGCCTCGTTGCCATTGACCGCTACGTTTGGTTAGAAGGACGCCAGGTGAGCAACTGTATCCAATCGGTCTCTAGCTTAGACACACTGGATCTACATTTGGAGTTATGATTTCGTATGACAGCAGGAGCACTCCCACGAACCTTGACAGCAAATCTGCACCTCAGTCTGTCGATTTGACCTGTTCTGCTGCCATTCACGAGAAGCACTCCGACGGGTGCTTTCCAACAGGATAATGGTGTCCGACATATCGCTGTTGTAACCCAACATACTCCACAGTGCATCGTCATATTGCCTTCGCTTGCTCTGTTACCAGACCTGTCTCGAATTAAGCACATAAGCAACATCATCGAACGAAAACCCTTGCGTCCTCCGCAACCGGCACTAACAGTCTCTTTTCTGACTGACCAAGTGCAACAGGCGTGGAGCTCCATCCCACAAACTGACATCGGGGGCCTGTACGACACAATGCATGCACGTCTGCATAGTTGTATTCACTATTTTCGCAATTGTATCGGTTATTAATGTACTAGCATCTCACATTTCTTATGGCTTGTTTCACGCTCGCGTTACCGTTGCAACGTTAATCACTTAAATACAGGGTGACGGTTATTCAAGTATATGAAAGAAAACGTAAACTACAGTACTGGCCATTAAAATTGCTACACCAACAAGAAATGCAGATGATGAACGGGTTTTCATTGGACAGATATATTATAGTAGACCTGACTTGTGATTACATTTTCACGCAATTTGGGTGCATAGATCCAGAAAAAACAGTACACGGAACCACCACCTCTGGCCGTAATAACGGCCTTAACACGCCTGGGCATTGACTCAAACAGAGCTTGGATGGCTTGTATAGGTACAGCTGCCCATGCAGCTTCAACACGATACCACAGTTCACCAAGAGTAGTGACTGGCGTACTGTGACGAGCCAATTACTCGGCCACCATTGACCAGCCGTTTATAATTGGTGAGAGATCTGGAGAATGTGCTGGCCAGGGCAGCAGTCGAACATTTTCTGTATCCAGAAAGGCCCGTACAGGACCTGCAACATGCGGTCGTGCATTATCCCGCTGAAAAGTAGGGTTTCGCAGGGATCGAATGAAGGGTAGTGCCACGGGTCGTAACACATCTGGAATGTAACGTCCACTGTTCAAAGTGCCGTCAATGCGAACAAGAGGTGACCGAGAAGTGTAACCAATGGCACCCCATACCATCACGCTGGGTGATACGCCAGTATGTCAATAACGAATACACGCTTCCAATGTGCATTCATCGCGATGTCGCCAAACACGGATGTGACCATCATGATGCTATAAACAGAACCTGGATTCATCCGAAAAAATGATGTTTTGCCATTCTTGCACCCAAGTTCGTCGTTGAGTACACCATCGCAGACGCTCGTGTCTGTGATGAAGCGTCAAGGGTAAGCGCAGCCATGGTCTCCGAGCTGATAGTCCATGGTGCTGCAAACGTCGAAGAACTGTTGGTGCAGATGGTTGTTGTCTTGCAAAAACATCCCCATCTGTTGACTCACGGATCGAGACGGAGCTGCACGATGCGTTACAGCCATGCGGATTAGATGCCTGTCATCTCGACTGCTAGTGATACGAGGTCCGTTGGGATCCAGCACGGCGTTCCGTATTACCCTCCTGGACCCACCGATTCCATAAGCTGCTAACAGTCATTGGATCTCGACCAACGCGAGCAGCAATATCGCGATACAATAAACCGCAATCGCGGTAGGCTACAATCCGACCTTTATCAAAGTCGGAATCGTGATGGTAGACATTTCTCCTTACACGAGGCATCACAACAATATTTCACCAGGGAACGCCGGTTAACTGCTGTTTGTGTGCGAGAAACCGGTTGGAAACCTCCCTCATGTTAGCACGTTGTAGGTGTCGCCACCGGCGCCAACCATGTGTGAATGCTCTGAAAAGCTAATCATCTCACAGCATCTCCTTCGTGTTGGTTAAATTTCGCGCCTGAAGCACGTCAGCTTCGTGGTGTAGCAACTTTAATGCCAGTAGCGTAGTTACAAACTACAGCTTGCACACACTTCATCCAACATGTAAACGTCACTGCAGATGTTCACATTTAGATAATGACATGTTCGATATCCCTGCCATCATTGGCGATGATGTGGCGCAGACGAACTGCGAATTCTGCGTGATCCGCTGAAGTGTTGCAACATCGATGCTGTCTGTCACCTCCTGAAGGGCTGTTTGCAGCTGAGAAATGCTTTTGGGATTTTTGCTGTACACCTTGTCTTTGATGCAGCCCCTCAGAAAATAGTCGCATGCGTTCAGAATAGAAGAATATGGCTGTTAATCGAAGCCCATGCCAGCGGCCTCTGGATATCCCAGGGCCGGTTTGGGATGACCATTGCGCTCCTGTAGGATATCAAACATACTCCTTCTTCAATGGGGTCGAGCTCCGTCTTGCATGAATTACACCTTGTCGAAATTAGGGTGACTTTGTATAATGGGGCTGAAGTCATTTCCAAGACCTTCCCATACCGCTCTGTAATTACCGTGCTATCAAGGAATGTCGCACCGACTATTCCGTGACTGGACACTGCACATCGCAGTCACCCGTTGAGGATAAAGAGACTTCTCAAAGCGAAATGCGGATTCCCAGTACCCCAATTGCGCCTATTTTGCTTATTGATGAATCAATCCAAATGAAAGTGGGCTTCGTCGCTAAACCAAACCATACAGCGCATACTATGTCCCACCATGAATCGCAGCAAAGCGTGCAGTTTTGACGTCCAAAAGCAAACAGTTCAGAAGTTATGGCATTTTTATTTCAAGTAGTTCAATAATTGTCACCCTGATGTTACCTAGACAAATGTGTGCCCGAAATTAAATTGTTGTTATTGTTGTGGTCTTCAGTCCCGAGACTGGTTTGATGCAGCTCTCCATGCTACTCCCTCCTGTGCAAGCTTCTTCATATCCCAGTACCTACTGCCACCTACATCCTTCTGAATCTGCTTAGCGTATTCATCTCTTGGTCTCCCTCTACGATTTTTACCCTCCACGCTGCCCTCCAGTACTAAATTCGTGATCCCTTGATGCCTCAGAACATGTCCTACCAACCGATCCCCTCTTCTGGTCAAGTTGTGCCACAAAATTCTCTTCTCCCCAATCGTACTCAATACCTCCTCATTAGTTACGTGATCTACCCATCTAATCTTCAGCATTCTTCTGTAGCACCACATTTCGAAAGCTTCTATTCTCTTCTTGTCTAAACTATTTATCGTCCATGTTTCACTTCCATACATGGCTACACTCCATACAAATACTTTCAGAAAAGTCTTCCGGACACTTAAATCTATACTCGATGTTAACAAATTTCTCTTCTTCAGAAACGTTTTCCTTGCCATTACCAGTCTACGTTTTATATCCTCTCTACTTCGACCATCATCAGTTATTTTGCTCCCTAAATAGCAACACTCCTTTACTACTTTAAGTGTCTCATTTCCTAATATAATTCCCTCAGCACCACCAGACTTAATTCGACTACATTCCATTATCCTCGTTTTGCTTTTGTTGATGTTCGTCTCATATACTCCTTTCAAGACACTGTCCATTCCGTTCAACTGCTTTTCCAAGTCCCTTGCTGTCTCTGACAGAATTACAATGTCATCGGCGAACCTCAAAATTTTTATTTCTTCTCCATGGATTTTAATACCTACTCCGAATTTTTCTTTTGTTTCCTTTACTGCTTGCTCAATATACAGATTGAATAACATCGGGGAGAGGCTACAACCCTGTCTCACTCCATTCCCAACCACTGCTTTCCTTTCAGGCCCCTCGACTCTTATAACTGCCATTTGGTTTCTGTACAAAAGTGTAAATAGCCTTTCGCTCCCTGTATTTTACCCCTGCCACCTTCAGAATCTGAAAGAGAGTATTCCAGTCAACATTGTCAAAAGCTTTCTCTAAGTCTACAAATGCTAGAAACGTAGGTTTGACTTTCCTTAATCTTTCTTCTAAGATAAGTCGTAAGGTCAGTATTGCCTCACGTGTTCCTGTATTTCTACGGAATCCAAACTGATCTTCCCCGAGGTCGGCTTCTACTGGTTTTTCCATTCGTCTGTAAAGAATTCGCGTTAGTATTTTGCAGCTGTGACTTATTAAACTGATAGTTCGGCAATTTTCACATCTGTCAACACCTGCTTTCTTTAATTTAATTACTCTAGATTATTTGTTTCTTGATGTTGCAATTTTATTTCCGTCAGTGTATTCTGCCGCTGGCCGTTTTAATGATTGGCATTTTGTTTGACACATAACAAATTTTGCACGAAGCCTAGAGATTTGCTCATTATTGTGCTTCACCCTACTTTTCACTTCACTTGCATTTGTCTAATATAATTACTTTTCCAAATGTCAGCAGATGGCAAGAAAATCATGTCTAGACACTCCATAACCGTGCTGTTCTGTAATTTTTGTGGTCCTTGAGAAACCCGCAGGATGACAAATTCGGTATCGTGTCTTTTTTATTTCTAGAGTTTATTGCTCCCATTTATACAAATCATGTTGTAAATCAATATAAACGATGCTACTGTCATTCGTAGGATATTTATACATATTTAACAATATAGCTTACAGTATGTAACAAAAAGGTAGCAGGAGTGTCACGACCACACATGTTAGAATGGCATTTGAGATTACAATTTCACGAGGGGCTTCCAATAACAATGCAACTTTTTTTTTTAAAGGTGTTTGGTTTTATTCGGGATGCCAGTACACCGTATTATTTCTTACTCTTGGCTACAAAATCATATTTTTCCACTCATTGTGACAGCGACATGCCACCCTAGTGGGAAGATGTACAGCACTTTCTGGCATTGTACCACTCTAACGATCGACGTTTTTGTCTCAAGTACAGATAGTGTTGAGGATCAGTGGACAAAGCTCAAAACAATCGTACAATATGCATTAGATGTGTATGTGCCAAGCAAGATCGTAAGAGATGGAAAAGAGCCACCGTGGTACAAAAACCGTGTTAGAAAACTGCTACGGAAGCAAAGGGACGTTCACAGCAAACATAAACATAGCCAAAGCCTTGCAGACAAAAATTACACGAAGCGAAATGTAGTGCGAGGAGCGCTATGCGAGAGGCGTTCAATGAATTCGAAAATAAAGTTGACTTGGCAGAGAATCCTTAGAAATTTTTATCTTATGTCAAAGCGGTAGTTGGATCAAAACAAAATGTCCGGACACTCTGTGACCAAAATGATACTGAAACGGAGGATGACAGACTAAAGGCCGAAATACTAAATGTCTTTTTCCAAAGCTGTTTCACAGAGAAAGATTGCACTGTAGTCGCTTCTCTAGCTTGTCGCACAGATGACAAAATGGTAGAAATCGAAATAGATGACAGAACGATATAACAACAATTAAAATCGCTCAAAAGAGGAAAGGCCGCTGGACCTGATGGGATACCCGTTCGATTTTACACAGAGTACGCGAAGGAACTTGGCCCCCTTCTTGCACCGGTGTACCGTAGGTCTCTAGAAGAGCGTAGCTTTAAAAAAGATTGGAGAAGGGCACAGGTCATCGCCGTTTTGAAGGAAGGACGTCGAACAGATGTACAGAACCATAGACCTACATCTCTAACGTCTATCAGTTGTAGAATTTTGGAACACGTATTATGTTCGAGTATAATGACTTTTCTGGAGACTAGAAAACTGCTCTGTAGGAATCAGCATGGATTTCGAAAAATACGATCGTGTGAAACGTAGCTCGCGCTATTCGTCCACGAGACTCAGAGGGCCATAGACACGGGTTCACAGGTAGATGCCGTGTTTCTTGACTTCCACAAAGCGTTTGACACCGTTCCCCACAGTCGGTTAATGAACAAAGTAAGAGCATATGGACTATCAGATCAATTGTGTGATTGGATTGAAGAGTTCCTAGATAACACAACACAGAATTTCATTCTGAATGGAGAGAAGTCTTCCGAAGTAAGAGTGATTTCAGGTGTGCCGCAGAGGAGTGTAGTAAGCCCGTTGTTGATCACAATATATATATATATATAAATGACCTTGTGGATAACGTCTAAAGTTCACTGACGCTTTTTGCAGATGATGCTGTAGTATATCGAGAGGTTGTAACAATGGAAAATTGTACTGAAATGCAGGAGCATTTGCAACGAATTGATGAATGTTGCAGGGAATGGCAGTTGAATCTCTATGTAAGGTGCTGCGAATACATAGAAACAAAGATCCGTTATCATTTAGCTACAATATAGCAGGTCAGCAAATGGGAGCAGTTAATTCCATAAATTATCTGGAAGTGGGCATTAGGAGTGATCTAAAATGGAATGACCATACAAAATTAATCGTCTTTAAAGCAGATGCCAGACTGAGATTCACTGGAAGAATCCTAAGGAAATGCAGTCGGAAAACAAAGGAAGTAGGTTACAGTACACTTGTTCGCCCACTGCTTGAATACTGCTCACCGGTGTGGGATCTATAGCAGATAGGGTTGATAGAAGAGATAGAGAAGATCCAACGGAGAGCATCGCGCTCCGTTACGGAATCATTTAGCAATCGCGAAAGCGTTACGCAGATGATAGATAAACTCCAGTGGAAGACTCTGCAAGAGAGACGCTCAGTAGCTCGGAACGGGCTTTTGTTGAAGTTTCGAGAACATACCTTCACCGGGGAGTCAAGCAGTATATTGCTCCCTCTTACGTATATCTTGCGAAAAGAGCGTGAGGATAAAATCAGAGAGATTAGAGCCCACACAGTCCGTCTTTCCACGAACAATACGAGACTGGAATAGAAGGGAAAACCGATAGAGGTACTCAAGGTACCCTGCGCCACACACCGTCAGGTGGCTTGCGAAGTATGGATATGGATGTAGATGTAGATGTAGATGTAGACATCGGAGTCAACAACTGGCTGTAACAATAACATCCACGTACTACTTCCCGGGGAGTGCATCCTTCATTTGGTGAAACATATGGAAGTCGGAATTCCGACTGATGGTCCTTCCCAACTCTTTATGGTCGCCTGTCAGGCGGCGACGAAGCGAGCGCGTACACACCTTCGAGTACTCCAACTGGTGAGCGAATGTGTCAGCACCAACGTCAAAGACGCCCAGTTGAGCATCGAGGTGTTTGGTTTCTGTCCGTCCATCACCTCCAATTAGAGTGACTGTGCGTTCCAACATCGCAGGAGTCATAGCTGAGTGCATCCGGCTGGCATGCAGGAGGACATCGGCCATGCTTGTGCGATCTCGTTGTAATGATGACAAACGTCTCGCCCAACGACTCACCGTGCTTTTCTTCACTTCCAGGTTTCAATGAACAGTCTTCAGTTCCCAGTGAATATCTGTGATGCTACGACAGCTCTCTGCTTGGAACGCATCTCCGTTACAGACACCATTTTCAATGCTACGTATAGCACCATCACTTGCCGGAACATAATGAAATTATTGAGGCTGAAACTGGAAAATTCCACGTTGTTCCACAACAAACTCCGAAATTTTTTAACCGAAACTGGCCGCGAAAATAATTTGTTGTATTACTTATTACACGCCCATCGTTGTTATGTAACGATTGATGTTGAATGCTACTTTAGTTTCTTCTGCCTGGTCCATTGATGAATGATTGCTAAATTTTCATGCTTCACAAAACTTATTCACATTAATTGACATTCGAACTGCACACTCGTCATGTAAACAAAACACGGCCAGAATTCACTGATCTCTTTGACTTCCAAAAGCAACTTCAAAACTGACTCCTCGCAGTATCGCAGCACCGCTGCATCGCTTTATATATAATTTTAACAATATCTTCCAAAATAAAACACTAGTTAACTTGCATAATTTTGATGTTACAACTAAATTTATAAAATCGTAAAGAAACTGAAGTTACAGCCAAATAAGGTACAAAATACAATATTAAATTATAATCCTTTATAGTAATATCTTTAGTCTTCCATAAGAAAATCATTCTGAACTCTAATTACATTAATGTCTCTCGTATTATTTCACTTACGTAATTAATTACAGCTGGGATTTGGTCACTAATATTCAGTGGTACTACAGAGCTCGTACTTTATCCGCTTACATACATAAAATGCACAAAAAAGGCCTCAAATTCAGGAAATTGGAAAACCGTGAGATGTAAACAATTGGAGAGTTCATTAGAAATGTAATTACAAAGAATATTAATTACAGAGGAAGACATAAAAATAAGAACCAAATGAAAATACATCGCTTGGCAATAACTTTGAAGTTGTTTCTCAAGATAGTGAGGTCTTCTGTTACTGGATTTTTAGATCGCCATTTCGTTAATTAGAATCATTGAATTTTCATGGTAACATCTCTGAAGATTATTTATTTATTGCTAAGGCCTTACTTCTTCAATTTCTTGATTAGTTACTTAATTTAGTATATGTACATAATTTTATCAATGACAACAATCTACCGATAATTACCACAACGCACGTCGTTCCAAAACATTCCACATGCCTTCGCAATTAATATCGAGGTTTTTTATCAAATAGGGCAGATACATATAAAGACACACATACAAGATCTTAGGAAGCATTGTCCGATAACTATCTGGATAAACATTAAAGAAAAGTGGTATCGGACATTTCATGTGAGCCCTGGGGGAGGCTGTAGCGTTATATTTAGGAGAAACAATTACACCGATTGCAGAGTAAAGGTGTTCAGTGTTGTGTGCACAGATGGGTCTTGCCACTCTGTCTCACTTTTGTATAGGCCTCACTTTGTTCTACATAGATTTTACTGTTTTAACTATCTTATTTACTTTTGTGTTTGATGAGTAACTAACTGATATGACACTATAATAATTATCATATTTTATGGTTTTTATTATTGAAGATTATCCTATAGAAGATCGTGCATTTGGCCCAAAGAGTAGAGAAGGTAAAGGGCACTTTGCTAAGCTCACAAAGAGATCTAGTGAAAATAATTGCACTCATTTCATGCCTTAATTTAAACTCTGCCGTTCTCTATTCTAGCACCTGAAGACAGCATTTGACGGCCGAAACCTGTTACGATTGTGTCGTAAAAAAGTGATTAAGTCAAAAATAAAAAATAAGTCGTTGCATTAAGGCAGTCACCGTCGCCACCAACGGGGTGTCGTTTTTCCCAAAACATTAAATGCGTTCATCTCACGCTTGCCACCGTCTTCAAAGCGCACAGTAGGTCTTCCAGGGGGTCTCTGGCGCGTGCAGTTTTTAATGCACAGAAAATAGGAAATATCTTTCGTTTAACACTAACATCCTTGGTGCGAGTGCGCGTAGTGGTGGAAATGGTGGCATGGAAGGAGTTGCGAAGCACCTGTGTTGTGGTGCAGACGTATCTGTTGGCGCCCGAATGTCAAAGTGGTTTGGTCGAAGATATTGCTATAATATGTTGCCAGCCGAAGTATGTGTAGGCTGGCAAGTATATGGTCACAGTACATCGGTCGCAAGAACAATTTGGAATTAATCAACAATTCTGAGTTGCCAAAATTTATTGCAGCTGCTTGTTAATCAATAACAACATGTTTCAGTAATGGGCTTCATAATGAGCACCACTCTGCAACTTAAAGTAAATCCCAGCCAGAATTGTTGTAGCTGCGTAGTAGGCGCGCCACCGTCTTAGTATCTTTTCAGAGCATCGTAATGCGTTTCGTCAAAGAACAAATTCGTCGAGAGAAACTTTATTGACGTCAGTCGTTAACCATCAGCAGCGTCCTCCCGTTTCACTAGATATTCCGAAAAAAGTCACAAGTCAAAGAAATATTCGAGAGAAGCTAACTGTAGCTAAATTTGATTTTCAGTCAAGTAATTATTGTGTTCAAAAGCAGTTGTAACAAGAGTGGTTCATATAGTATTCCACTGCTACCGTGGACACTCAGGTTAAACTAAAAGTCATTTAAATTGAAATTCATTTTCTATGAGAATACTTTGCTGACTTTTTTGTAGTCAAAGCAGTTTTACAGTTTTATGTTGTATTTGGTAAATGATATTATGTTCATACGTCCACGTAAGGTTATTACCGAAAAATGTTGTTGCCATGAAAAAAGGGATTAGGACATTAATAACACACGCAATCATTTGCAAAGTGATGAGAAGTGAATAATAAACATTCTTTGTCACATTCAGGCATTTTTTTCTAACAGGGGCAATTAGGTGTGAGCTACGTAACACATCACAGTTTCCATAAAATGTTGCTAGTCATTGCATATCGTTTCTAATCATTATGGTAACTAACACCATTTCATTCCAAACTAACGTCTTTTGTTTCCATATGGCACGTGTCTTTTAAAAGTGAGCGTGTATGCATTTAGTCAAGTTGTTGCTTTTTCTTCCTCACACGATATTTACGTTAGTGAAAGTCATTATAGTCATTTACCAAATTTAGCTTTCACTTGTATGCATCTGGCGATCTCGTTATACTGCAATCTAAATTCATTTTAAGCTAACTGTGTCATTCAATATTTTAAATAACTGTTGTTGTTGTTGTTGTTGTTGTTGTTTTCTTCAGTCCTGAGACTGGTTTGATGCAGCTCTCCATGCTACTCCTAGTAACTACTGCACCCTACATCCTTCTGAATCTGTTTAGTGTATTCATCTCTTGGTCTCCCTCTACGATTTTTACACTCCACGCTGCCTCCAATGCTAAATTTGTGATCCCGTGGTGCCTCAGAGCATGTCCTACTAACCGATCCCTTCTTCCAGTCAAGTTGTGCCACAAACGTCTCTTCTCCCCAATCCTATTCAGTACCTCCTCATTAGTTACGTGATCTATCCACCTTATCTTCAGCATTCTTCTGTAGCACCACATTTCGAAAGCTTCTATTCTCTTCTTGTCCAAACTAGTTATCGTCCATGTTTCACTTCCATACATGGCTACACTCCAAACAAATACTTTCAGAAACAACTTCCTGATACATAAATCTATATTCGATGTTAACAAATTTCTCTTCTTCAGAAACGCTTTCCTGGCCATTGCCAGTCTACATTTTATATCCTCTCTACTTCAACCATCATCAGTTATTTTACATCCTAAATAGCAAAACTCCTTTACTACTTGAAGTGTCTCATTTCCTAATCTAATTCCCTCAGGATCACCCGATTTAATTTGACCACATTCCATTATCCTCGTTTTGCTTTTGTTGATGTTCATCTTATATCCTCCTTTCAAGACACTGTCCATTCCGTTCAACTGCTCTTCCAAATCCTTTGCCGTCTCTGACAGAATTACAATGTCATCGCCGAACCTCAAGTTTTTACTTCTTCTCCATGAATTTTAATACCTACTCCAAATTTATCTTTTGTTTCCTTTACTGCTTGCTCAATATACCGATTGAATAAGATCGCGGAGAGGCTACAACCCTGTCTCACTCCTTTCCCAACCACTGCTTCCCTTTCATGCCCCTCGACTCTTATGACTGCCATCTGGTTTCTGTACAAATTGTAAATAGCCCTTCGCTCCCTGTATTTTACCCCTGCCACCTTCATAATTTGAAAGAGGGTATTCCAGTCAACATTGTCAAAAGCTTCCTCTAAGTCTACAAATGCTAGAAACGTAGGTTTGCCTTTTCTTAATCTATCTTCTAAGATAAGTCGTAAGGTCAGTATTCCCTCACGTGTTCCAACATTTCTACGGAATCCAAACTGATCCTCCCCGAGGTCCGCATCTACCAGTTTTCCCATTCGTCTGTAAAGAATTCGCGTCAGTATTTTGCAGCTGTGACTTATTAAACTGATAGTTCGGTAATTTTCACATCTGTCAGCACCTGCTTTCTTTGGGATTGGAATTATTATATTATTCTTCAAGTCTGAGGGTATTTCGCCTGTCTCATACATCTTGCTTACCAGCTGGTAGAGTTTTGTCATGACTGGCTCTCCCAAGGCCATCAGTAGTTCTAAGGGAATGTTGTCTACTCCGGGCGCCTTGTTTCGACTCAGGTCTTTCAGTGCTCTGTCAAACTCTTCACGCAGTATCTTATCTCCCATTTCGTCTTCATCTACATCCTCGTCCATTTCCGTAATATTGTCCTCAAGTACATCACCCTTGTATAAACCTTCTATATACTCCAGCCACCTTCCTGCCTTCCGTTCTTTGCTTAGAACTGGGTTGCCATCTGAGCTGTTGAAATTCATACACGTGGTTCTCTTCTCTCCAAAGGTCTCTCTAATTTTCCTGTAGGCAGTATCTATCTTACCCCTAGTGAGATAAGCTTCTACATCCTTACATTTGTCCCCTAGCCATCCCTGCTTAGCCATTTTCCACTTCCTGTCGATCTCAACTTTCAGACGTCTGTATTCCTTTTTGCCTGCTTCATTTACTGCATTTTTATATTTTCTCCTTTCATCAATTAAATTCAATATTTCTTCTGTTACCCAAGGATTTCTAGCAGCCCTCGTCTTTGTACTTACTTTATCCTCTGCTGCCTTCACTACTTCATCCCTCAGATATACCCATTCTTCTTCTACTGTGTTTCTTTCCCCATTCCTGTCAATTGCTCCCTTATTCTCTTCTTGAAACTCTGTACAACCTCTGGTTCTTTCAGCTTATCCAGATCCCATGTCCTTAAATTCTCACTTTTTTGCAGTTTCTTCAGTTTTAACCTACAGGTCATAACCAATAGATTGTGGTCAGAGTCCACATGTGCCCCTGGAAATGTCCCACAATTTAAAACCTGATTTCTAAATCTCTGTCTTACCATTATATAATCTGATATCTTTTAGTATCTCCAGGATTCTTCCATGTATACAACCTTCTTTTATGATTCTTGAACCAAGTGTTAGCTATGATTAAGTTATGCTCTGTGCAAAATTCTACCAGACGGCTTCCTCTCTCATTTCTTAGCCCCAATCCATAATCACCTACTATGTTTCCTTCTCTCCCTTTTCCTACTGACGAATTCCAGTCACCCATGACTATTAAATTTTCGTCTCCCTTCACTACCTGAATAATTTCTTTTATCTCATCATACATTTCATCAATTTCTTCATCATCTGCAGAGCTAGTTGGCATATAAACTTTTACAGCTGTGGTAGGTATGGGCTTTGTGTCTATCTTGGCCACAATAATGCGTTCACTATGCTGTTTGTAGTAGCTTACCCGCTCTCCTATTTTTTTATTCATTATTGAACCTACTCCTGCATTACCCCTATTTATCTTCTGTTTATAACCCTGTAGTCACCTGATCAGAAGTCTTTTTCCTCCTGCCACCGAACTTCACTAATTCCCACTATATCTAACTTTAAGCTATCCATTTCCCTTTTTAAAATTTTCTAACCTACCTGCCCGATTAAGGGATCTGACATTCCACACTCCGATCCGTAGAACGCCAGTTTTCTTTCTCCTGATAACGACGTCCTCCTGAATAGTCCCAGCCCGGAGATCCGAATGGGGGGACTATTTTACCTCTGAAATATTTTACCCAAGAGGACGCCATCATCATTTAATCATACAGTAAAGCAGCATGTCCTCGGGAAAAATTACGGCTGTAGTTTCCCCTTGCTTTCAGCCGTTCGCAGTACCAGCACAGCAAGGCCGTTTTGGTTAATGTTGCAAGGCCAGATCAGTCAATCATCGAGACTGTTGCCCCTGCAACTACTGAAAAGGCTGCTGCCCCTCTTTAGGAACCACACGTTTGTCTGGCTTCTCAACAGATACCCCTCCGTTGTGGTTGCACCTACGGTACGGCCATCTGTATCGCTGAGGCACGCAAACCTCCCCACCAACGGCAAGGTCCATGGTTCATGGGGGGTAAATAACTGTAGTGAACTTTTTAAATTTATTATCATTTTATACATTTGTTGTGTGTGGTAAGAAACTCTCAGGCGATAGCGATCAGGTTGTAAGTGTCTATACTCTGTCGGTAAGCATTGATCCTCTGATTCGATGCCTTGGTGCCACTAACAGCGAAACATTAGGTACACATGTAATATAAACCCTTACTTTCAGCGTAGGTAGTTGTAAAGTAACTTTAAGGGAACCACACCCTGCCTATCTAACTCATGTTAATTTAGGCAAGTATTTGACTCATTTCTGAAAAAGGTGTTTGACGCAGGACCTTAATATTTTTACTGCATGTTACATGATGCTAATAGAGTCAACTGTACTAAAATGTAGTTTATCCATTTTATAGTTTTTAAGAAATACTTTTCTAATTTTATTAACAAAAGATATTAAGTTTTTTCTGTAGAAAATTTTTTTGTGAGCTTCCTAGTGGGGAAATATTAATGAATGTAGTACCACAGGTGGCTTTCTATGTTAAGCAGAGTCTCTGAAAATTTCATTCATTTATTTATGATAGTTTCTGATGTAATGGGGCATATGAACTGAAAATTTTAGTTTGCAGGAAATTGACTTTAAGGAAAAAACTTTTGAAATTTGTTACTTACAATTAATTAAAACTCTCCTACTGCATATGATGTCCCTTCTTTGGCCTCTAGCAGGTCTTACAGCTTCTTTTTCACCTTCCTGGATGTTTGCCTTGCTTTCTTGGGCGTAATAGATGTAGACCTGTCTGCAACGGCAATCCTCATTTTATCGTGATGTTGCAGCCCATTGATCATATTTTCACTGGGATTAATTCCCAGCTTTTTTCAGTACCCAACACTTTCCAGTATTACCACAATTGAATGTAATAACTGCATCATGAACTCCTAGTTTCATTGTATGCATGCCTACAAAAACAATTTTAGGAAGCCGGCTCCAAATTATGCTGTTGAAACATTCATTTGGGCTCTATGTCTGCCCATGGAGACATATCCTCAGAAGGTCAGGATGAGACAAGTCTCTGAAAACAGATTTAATTGCTGTAATAACAGCAGCAGGAAGAGAATGCTGTTGAGAATAATATTCTCCAGTTGCCTGAGCCCTGTTTTATTTGCACCACGAATTTTCTCCTGAAGGACACAATCCATGAGATGGCTTATCATCAGTAGAGGACTTACGGAAGAATATGGCCCAAACATCTCTCTTAATTATCTTCAGATTTTCTTTATTTCTCCTAATTGCCTGCCCATAGTATACCTGCAAGTTTTCTACTTCAGTTTTACTTAACCGACCCTGTCCGGTCAACAATTTTCCATCTTCTAAGTTTTTTCCTCTCATATCAAAAGTTAGTTTTCTCAGCCTTGTACCCAAACGTTTTTGAACATGGCGTACACATTCTATTTTGCTAATAATGGCATCTCCATATGGCTTAGAGTTCATCAATTTTTTGTATGCCTTACTGTCATCACCGCCGAAATATTTGGTGTACCATACGCCTCTTGTTTCTACGAAGCGATGAAATATTTGTTGTACTCCATGAACTTCCGTACCACCACTTGTTCCTCTATAATTAGCCACACACTTGTGTTCTTTATGTTCATCGAGTTTACAATATTTGCAGTATTTAGACATTATCTTCACGTCTAACACTTTACCATTGTGTACACTCATAGCAGTTACTACCCCATTCAGAGAAGTATGTCTCCTTTTCTGCCAACTTCCGTCAAGTGCAACTACAATCTCCGAACATCCATCATTTTCTTCCACTACTTTTCTAGGAGTCAGTTTCATGCTTTCCTCACTGACCTCACATACAGCTTTCTCTAATATTGATGTCAGTTTTTCAAATTTATTTGCTGGTTGACGTAAGTTCATCACTGAACAAAATGTTCTCCTTGGAGCCATGCCCTTGCCAATGGATCGTAAGGCATAAACTAATCTAGTATTGATTTCATAAGGGGAACTTGCATCTGGTTTTGTAGAACTCATAAATGAAATCACAGCTCAGCATTTAGTGCAAATTAAATCCAAAGCAATTGCTAGGCCTTTTCTCCCACTGGCACTCTCAGAAATTTTCACACTCTGTGACTAACCACACTGCCTACATTGTATAAATTTAGAAATTACATCTGATAATATTCTGAAATTTATAATAATGTTACTGCACCTCTTGTTACTTACAGTAAATTCGTTGTAACTCTTTTGAAATGGTGAGAGCTTCCTTGACAATGCACATGTTGAAGAATTACAATTAGAAACATAATTGCCAGGCGACATAACCTCTTTTACAGAAAGCTTTCTAAACGTGTTTCCTCTAAATCGTCGTTTCTTGAAAATGCCTTTACATTTCATCATCTTCCATAAACACAACAAAACATATGTAAACAAACACTGCAAAGGTAGGTATAACATCTACTTGTAATCACACTTGAACAAAATTAACTATGTGTCTGAAAGCGTCTTGTTTACAAACAGCAGAAACAAAAGAACAACGGCCGTTGCATTCCAAGTACAGCCAACAAACTTGGGAGCAGAAAAAAACCCTAACGTGCAATGTAGGGGATATAAAGATCTAAAATATATGCAGAAAAGTGGGTGACAGGAAAGTGGGAGTGGCACATAAACACACGTAGTAGGAAAATGTTCTTTAAATGCTCGAAAAACATTTTTTTCAGCAAAATCCTTTTCAGAGTTCTTAAATAAAACCTTGATCAACTGAAATATGATTAAAACCGAATATCGATTTTTTTCGACCTGAACGACAGTGTGGTCCCCTTAAATAAAGTAAAAAGCATAGTGATATATCTTTATGTTTTATGGAACTCAAGCTGATAACAAGAGCAGCTGATGCTCTACGTCCAAGATGAGGTTCTCATTGGACAAAAAAACGGAATTTCGGAAAAAAAGGCGTGAACTGACACTAGGTACTTTGCGTTTTTGTTTGAAATCAGCGAGTTGAATACACGTTCAGGAATGTTTTCAGATCTATGATACTTTGCCAAGTCGATAATGCCGAAGGCAGCAACCGTTCGGGGATTCCCCTGGAGCGAGGGCCGCAGGCCAGCCCTTTATTTCCGCCTGCGTCCGCCCCGCACACCCGCGGCGCCACAGGCGCTGCCACTGTTTGCACAGCCAGCGGGCAGCTGCGCCAGCGGCGAGCAACAGATGGGCTGCAACCGCAGCTGCGGTGCCGCGAGGTGGACAGGGCTGCACGTAGCGGGTGCGACTGGACGCTAGGGCCATGTTATGCAGACCAACGTGGATAGACCGAGGCTACCTGCCGAACGGCTCTAAGCCTCAACCACACTGCCGTCTGTGGAGAGAGCTCATTCACCCCCTTACCATACCGTGATGTTAGTGATGTGCATGGTCTTAACTACAAACGCCACTCTGAAGAGGAAATGCTGCGATTGAACGCAAACACATAGAACTGTCAATAACAGACACGTACACTACTGGTCATTAAAATTGCTACACCGAGAAGAAATGCAGATGATAAACTGGTAGTCATTGGCCAACTATCTTATACTAGAACTGGCATGTGATTACATTTTCACGCAATTTCATTGCACAGAATCTGAGAAATCAGTACCAAGAACAACCACCTCTGGCCGTAATAACGGCCTTGATACGCCTGCGCATTGAGTCAAACAGAGATTGGATGGCGTGTACAGGGACAGCTGCCCATGCAGCTTCAACACGATACCACAGTTCATCAAGAGTAGTGACTGGCGTATTGTGACGAGCCAGTTGCTCGCCCACCATTGACCAGACGTTTATAATTGGTGAGATATCTGGAGAATGTGCTGGCCAGAGCAGCAGTCGAACATTTTCTGTATCCAGAAAGGCCCGTACAGGACCTGCAAAACGCGGTCGTGCATTATCCTGCTGAAATGTAGGGTTTCGCAGGGATCGAGTGCACGGTACGTGGCATAATGTACCTGAGGACAGTATTCGCCATATGTACGACCGACTGGACGCAAGCTTGCATTGTCACTCATGGAGTCTACACATCCTATTAATATGAGTGTTTCAGCATAGGTCGACATCTGGTAGCACAGAACCACTTGTACTATTCATTTGTAATTTCAACCATTTAATGCACTCAATATGCACTGTTGTGACACTAAATCTTGAATGACTTGGGAGCCTCTAAAAGGGTGTGCCATTTTTTTCCAGCACATTATCTACTTACAAGTTTCGTCCTGTCGTGCGACGTGAAAACGCACGTGGATCAGGAAATTGTGACGTCACAGCGTGGAATTTCACGTTCCACTACACTGTTGAGAATGATATAAAGAATCTGGCATGTCGCATTTTTGCCTCCTGGGGAATGATGTGACTAGTGAGAAATGACATCGTTTTACGTCACAAGCAGAACACAGAAGCCACCATATTGTACGGCGTTAAACATCTTATTTGTTGGGTTTTCCTTTTCATAGAGTACGTAGTATGAATTTAAGCTGTTTCAAAGCAGCAGAAAATTGAGGATCTCTCGAAAATGAGTCGTTTTAGTTACTATTTGTTATAATAAAGTGAAACTACATTTTGGTAGGTAAAGGTTTCCTGTAGTTGCTGCTTTTAGTTTTTAAAGCTTGTATGCTTCGGAAGTATACCGTTTGAATGTTACGGCATATTGGTGATCTAACGAACGCACGTATTTTTGATTCAATTTGTCTATTAGATGTAAAGTAATGACATATGTTGATACAGTTTTTAAAAATGTATACCGTATACAGAGACGCAGCTGCTGTGTCGAAGCAGTAGCGTAGTTGGAAACGTCGTGGTTTGAAAGTTTTGAGAAATAATGTGTTAGGTTCGTGTCGACCTAAATACTTTTTTTTCATTTTTTGTTTCGTAAAAGGTTATCGAAATTTCATGTTCCTTTAACTGAAGTATTATCTCAAAGGTCGATGTTATTTATTTTAAATAACCTATTTTCCGCATTTTTTGTTGCATAGGCCAATTACTTGAATGTTTCCCCAGTTCCACAAATCTTAAAGTGATTGCCAGTACACATCGACACAATGTAAACATATGTTACACGCTGGAGGTTTTTGCTACTATGAAACTTTCTGTAAAATGGTATATACAACTGTCTTTGGGTTTATGGACCTGCCCATGTTTGTTCCTTGCCAATAAAGATCTTTTTCAAGGACGGTGAGCAGCTTCGAATAAAACTCCGAACCTGAAAAGAATCTCTGTCTTGAGACCTATGTGAAGAAGTACGATATTTCAGAGTGTTGGTGGTCAGTGCAACATCCATAGTACAGATAGTATGCATGCAAAAACTGACATTGGAGACTATACGATAAAATTTGTTCAATTTGAAACCGAAAATAGGATGAAAATTCAATCGATCTAACGAACAACTTCTGCTAGTATGTATCTCAGATCGATGTATATTATTATATAGCGTTCCTCTGCCAGCAGTTCACTGTTCGAACCATTGAGGAATCCAATTTTTCTCTGCCCTCCTTGGACAATCGGTAACAGAGTTGGCGCAGCTGTTTTATGCACGTTCATTTTCGTAAAGAAACGGTATGACTTGCGAGCCTTATAAAGCCGATAGAGAGCTCTGACAGAAGAACTTGCGTTAACCAGCTCGTCCCATGTGCTGAGGGTGCTGTCTCTCGTGAGTTCAGACGTTCCCCCCACGTCCACATCGAGATTAGGTAGCTTGCCCCTTGGGGGGGGGGGGGGGGGGGGGACGGCTTCAGGAATATGATGAATCACATGTTTTTGTTCTGTAAAATGCATGTGTACTTTATCCCATTTTTCCGTTATGTGTGCCTAGTGGCTGCTAACAGATATAAACCACAGGTTAAATTAATATCCAATAAAACAAGAAGTTTACTGCAACCAGTCACTGTTTATTTATATCCACAACGTGTTTCGTAGGTTTAAACAAAATGTTCAAATGTCTGTCAAATCTTATGGGACTTATCTGCTAAGGTCTTGAGTCCCAGAGCTTACACATTACTTAACCTAAATTATCCTAAGGACAAACACACACACACCCATGGCCGAGGGAAGCCTCTAACCTCGGCCGGGACCTGCCGCACAGTCCATGACTGCAGCGCCTTAGACCGCTCGGCTAATCCCATAGGGCGAAGGTTTAAACCTCCATCATCAGGTGCTAGTACGACACTTGGTATACGATTTGGAATTCCCGACATCTAGGAATACATGGCACTGTTTGACAATATCGTTTATTTTTGGGAGATGCATATGGGGCCTGAAAATGGCATAGTGGAGTGCCGAAACTGGTAGCCAAAATAAAATAACATCCCAATTACACGGCTATGGCGAATTGCCTTGATAATTACTTGACCAGCTAGTGTCCCCTGTTCATGATGGATCCAAAGGGACATAATAGTTAGTCGGGACGTTGTGTCGTGTTTAACGGGGGTTCCAGTACAAGAGAGACTGGATCGTTCGGCCCAACATTTTCCACTAGAATGTCAAGTACTTCAGGCACCATTTAACGACATCGTACTTGAAACTTCCTGGCAGATTAAAACTGTGTGCCCGACCGAGTCTCGAACTCGGGACCTTTGACTTTCGGGGGCAAGTGCTCTACCATCTGAGCTACCGAAGCACGAGTCGCGCCCGGTCCTCACAGCTTTACTTCTGCCAGTGGGAGACGAGATACTGGCAGAAGTGAAGCTGTGATTTTCAGGAGTGCTAGTTCTGCAAGGTTCGCTGCAGAGTGAAAATCTCATTCTGGACATCGTATGAATACTAAGAAATGAAGGACTGCACAGTGATGGCTTCATCGCTGTCTCTGGCACTCACGAATTTCTTCATGGAGCACTTTGAGGAGCAGGCTCTGAACTCCGAAGACACATTGCTAGCAGCTTTCTGATATGGCCTCACTGTGAAAATGCATTGCATCTGTTCATCGATCACATGAACGGTGTCTATCACAACATTAAAACTACCATCGAAATGGAGTAAGATGGCGAGCTACCGTTCTTGGATGTTTCAGTTGAGGGGCTGGCAGGAGGTCAGCTTGACCTTTCATTGTGCAGGATACCGACGCACACTGATCGATACTTGAACGCCGATTGTTTTCACTACCTTGTACACAAGAAAGAGGTCTCAACACGTTAGTACACAGAGGAAACGTTATTTGTCACGAAGAACACCTACAGTTTGGACTGCAGCACTTGAGACACGTGTTCAGAGAGAATGGGTATACACTACTGGCCATTAAAACTGATACACCAAGAAGAAGTGCAGTTGATAAACGGGTATTCATTGGACAAATGTATTATACTAGAACTGACTTGTGATTACAATCGCGCCATTTGGGTGCATAGATCCTGAGAAATTAGAACCTAGAACAACCACCTCTGGCCGTAATAACGGCCTTGATATGCCTGGGTATTGAATCAAACAGTGCTTGGATGGCGTGCACAGGTACAGCTGTCCATGCAGCTTCAACGCGATACCACAGTTCATCAAGAGTAGTGACTGGCGTATTGGGACAAGCCAGTTGTTCGGCCACCATTGACCAGACGTTTATAATTGGTGGGAGATCAGGAGAATGTGCTGTCCAGGGCAGCAGTCGAAAATTTTCTGTATCCAGATAAGACCGTACAGGACCTGCAACATGCGGACGTGCATTATCATGCTGAAATGTAGGGTTTCGCAGGAATTGAATGAAGAGTAGAGCCATGGGGCGTTCTGGAATGTAACGTACACGGTTCTAAGTGCCTTCAATGCGAACAAGAGATGACCGAGACGTGTAACCAATGGCACCCCATACCATCACGCCAGGTGATACATCAGTATGGCGATGACGAATACACGCTTCCAATGTCCGGTCACCGCGAGGTAGCCAGACACGGATGCGAACGGATGGTGTAAACGGAGCCTGGATTCATCCAAAGGAATGACGTTTTGCCATTTGTGCACCCTGGTTCGTCGTTGAGTACACCATCGCAGGCGCTCCTGTCTGTGATGCAACGTCAAGGGTAACCGCAGCCACGGTCTCCGACCTGATAGTCCATGCTGGTGAAAACGTCGTCTAACTGTTCGTGCAGATGGTTGTAGTCTTGCAAATGTCTCCATCTATTGACTCAGGGATCGAGACGGGGCTGCACGATCCGTTACAGCCATGCGGGTAAGATGCCTGTCATCTCGACTGCTAGTGATATGAGGCCGTTGGGATCCACCATGGCGTTCCGTATTACCCCCCTGAACCACCGATTCCATATTGTGCTAACAGTCTTTGGATATCGACCAACGCGAGCAGCAATGTCGCGATATGATAAACCGCTAATCGCGATGAGCTACAATCCAACCTTTATGAAAGTCAGAAACGTTATCATACGCATCTCCTCCTTACACGAGGCATCACAACAACGTTTCAGCAGGCAACGCCGGTCAACTTCTGTTTGTGTATGAGAAATCTGTTGGAAACTTTCCTCATGCCAGCATGTTGTAGGTGTCGCCACCGGTGCTCAGCTTGTGTGAATGCTCTGAAAAGCTGTTCATTTGCACATCACAGCATCTTCTTCCTGTCTGTTAAATTTCGCGTCTGCAGCACGTCATCTTCGTGACGTAGCAATTTTAATGGCCAGTAGTGTAGCAAGAGATTCATTGAAAACGTTTTCAGGTGCCACCGATGAAGGACGTCTCGTGGATTGGCAGAACAGCGCAAGCTTCCCTGGCGTACTGTAAGGCAGCGAACAGAAACTTAGCAGATATGCTCTGCCCTGTTAAGGACGCCATAGCTTTTCGTGTTCCCGATGTGTATGGTGTCCCTTGTGAATGCGCCAGAATCTATATAAATTAGACAACTAGTATCATTCCAGAGCGTTGTACCGAGTGCAAGCGACATATCAAACAAAGGGAACTAACTAGTCGGTGATAGCTAATCATTGCCTGGAAAACGCAGACAAAATACATCTAGGAAAGACGAGTGTCTTAGTTCATGTGTCAACATTTTAGGATTCCTTTATGAATAACATGGCTGAGATTGGAATGAACAGGAACAATGTTAACAGAGACCACTGGTAAACACTTAGTAGGGTGTGAGAATGGGCTTTGGATATCGAAAGGAAGCTTCCTTGCAGTGAGGCAGGAGTGGCTCTTTCAAATGCAGCGCCAGCCCCTCGCTACACATGAAGTCTCTCAGTCTCGTGGCGGGCCGGAGCTGCTTTGAGCGGTCCAACCCGCCTTCAGTGCACGCGTCAATCGGCCCTCACTGATTGGTGCCAGGTGCTGGAATCGTGCTTATATAAGCGGAAAGTAGTGCCAGCTCCAGCATCCTACGCGCCCTCCCTCTTCTCTGCTCCCCTTGAGTGTCTCTGCACTCCCTCCTGCCTTGCCTTCCCTCTTTATCTGCCACCCCACCTGTCTCCTGCCTCTTGGTGCACCTGCTGACACCCCCTACTCTTTTCATCCCGCCCCCTCCCCTGCTGCACCATGCTCTCCCCTCCTTTTCCATCCTCTCAGGCCTCTCCCACGGCAGGTCCCTCCTGGCAGTTTTATTCTGCGTCATGTGGGTTTGAAGCGTCTTGTTCTGGAGTGTTTTTAATTCTATGGCCTACTTTTAACTTGTGAGTGTGACTTCAGTGTCTTTATTGTGCTCTACGGATCGACAACAGTGTTTTTTACTTTATGTCGACTTTTTTTATAGTCCCTTCATGAACGTCTACATGTCAGTGTATTTTTTGGCTCCATTATCCCCCCTTACTCTGTTTTTATGTCCCCCTTTTTTATCGCCTGAATATGTATAATTTTCTTCGTGTATTAGCTGTCATGTCACTCGGCTGAAGAGCGGCGAATTGTGCCGCTGACCGCCTTCCCCTGCCCATATGGGGCAGGGGAATGAAATCACAATAAGGAACAAAAAAAAAAGCTCTGGCAGATAATGGTTTTACTTGAGACATCAATGGTGGAGACAGCCGTCAAAAGCTCGAGAATATTGCCGAACTGAGGCAACTTGAAAACCGTGAAGATTTTATTCAGACATGCCGCCATGAAAGACTAAGAGCAGACGAAATTAATCACTACTAAAATACTCACCACACCAAGTAGCTCTCCATCACAAAGACTCACAAAATCTATACTGACTCACATAGGTTTTAAAAACAACAAAAACACATTTAGCCAGCAAATTGACAACAACTACCGCTCCGGACACGCCAGAAACAGGAATGGTTAAGTATAAAAAGGAGCATATGTCACAATTCTACTGGCGCACATGGTTGAAAAATACAGTACTAAATAAAAATCCATTTCAGACTTAGTCCGAACATCTGTGAGTTAGAGATGACATGGTATATTAATCAGCCTTGTGGTTGACTTTTCTTGGGAGCCGCAGGCCACATATAATGTACAAAAAGTAAAATAAATACGCTATGTAAAGAACATCAACAAAAGCAAAACGAGGATAATGGAATGTAGTCAAATTAAATCGGGTGATGCTGAGGGAGCTAGTTTAGGAAATGAGACACCTTAAGTAGTAAAGGAGTTTTGCTATTTAGGAAGTAAAATAAATGATGATGGTCGAAGTAGAGAGGATATAAAATGTAGACTGGCAATGGCAAGGAAAGCGTTTCTGAAGAAGAGAAATTTGTTAACATCGAATATAGATTTATGTATCAGGAAGTCGTTTCTGAAAGTATTTGTTTGGAGTGTAGCCATGTATGGAAGTGAAACATGGACGATAACTAGTTTGGACAAGAAGAGAATAGAAGCTTTTGAAATATGGTGCTACAGAAGAATGCTGAAGATAAGGTGGATAGATCACGTAACTAATGAGGAGGTATTGAATAGGATTGGAGAGAAGTTTGTGGCACAACTTGACTGGAAGAAGGGATCGGTTGGTAGGACATGTTTTGAAGCATCAAGGGATCACAAATTTAGCATTGGAGGGCAGTGTGGAGGGTAACAATCGTATAGGGAGACCAAGAGATGAATACACTAAGCACATTCAGAAGGAAGTAGGTTGCAGTAGGTACTGGGAGATGAAGAAGCTTGCACAGGATAGAGTAGCATGGAGAGCTGCATCAAACCAGTCTCAGGACTGAAGACAACAACAACAACAACATGTAAAGAACTACAAAACCTGATGGAACACATTCCTAACCCACACGAAATTTGTATGTGTAAATTTCAGGGGCAATAAACCTATTTAATTCATAAATATTTTTTTCAAGCTCGGGTACAGAATGTAAAATTCCAGTGTGATAATAATTGATTAAGAATGCATAGAGACAGCGAATGTTTTGACAAAGAATTTTGTAATATAATTCCTGTTGCATACTAACTTTTGGGCATAAAAATATCATTTCCACACACAGTCGATAACTGAGGTTCCCCTGCAGCCAGCACTGTTTTTGGCTTGTAAGCTGTACTTATGTAACTATTGTTGTTGTTGTTGTTGGTGGTGGTGGTCGTCGTCGTCCTCGTCGTCTTCAGTCCTAAGACGTTTGTTGCAGTTCTCCACACCAGTCTCTTCTGTACACACCCTTTCGTCTCTGCGTAACTTCTTCATCCTACATTCATTTGAGCCTGTTTAATGAACTCTAGCCTTGGTGTCCCTCTGCAGTTCCTCATCCCCCACCCACGCCCTTTGTCCATACTGCCTTCCATCATCCGATCCCTTCTTTTATTCAAGGTGTGTTATAAATTCATTTTTCTCAAATCGATACAATATCCCATCATTATTTATTTGATATACCTATATAATCTTCTACTTTATTCTGTAGCATCACATTCCAAAGCTTCAGTTCTCTTCATGTCTGTCATTCACGTTTCACATCACTCTTGCATGGATGTGAAACGTGGAACTGAAGCTTTGGAATGTGTTGCTACAGAAGAAAGCAGAAGATCATATAGGTAGATCAAATAAATAATGATGAAATATTGAGTCGATTTGAGAATAAATGAATTTATAACACAACTTGAATAAAAGAGGGGATTGAATGGTAGGAGACTTCGTAATACATCAAAAAACTGTCAGTAATGTTAAAAAAAATTCCCTTCTCAAGAACGGTTTTCTTGCTAGTGTCAGTCCGCATGTTATAAACTCTACACCTCAGCCAATGCCAGATATTTTGTTAGCCAAATAGCAAACCACGCCTCCTGCCCATAGTGTCTTATTTCCTAACCAAAACTTCCGGAGCATCTCCTGATTTTATTCTACTGTATTTTTGTGAATTACGTATGTAATTACATATTTACATTACATTATATAATACTTCACTTAAATGTAGATTGCACACAACGAATAGTTCTGACAACAAATTAATTTTGTTTATAGTTTTTCTGATATGTTTGGTATTAGACAGAACAAATGTGGTAAATACGTTCAATGCCCTGGTTTGTGTACGTGCCAAATCACCTAAAAGTTTATTAGAAAACCAGAGCAGACTTTTTTCACAGAACCATAATAGACTTAGTTTCCCTTACCAAGTCTATTATGGTTCTATGAAAAATGTCTACTCTGGTAAACTTACTTGTCACGCCTGGTTATGTCGTAATTTGAACTAGCTGTAATGTAAAATTTTAATTACGAGGTAGTGCTGGAGTTCCTCCGTATTTTTGGTGTGAAAACTCTTGAACCTTTGCAAATAAGACGAACGATTTGACGGTCTACATATTTTTCCTATCTTCCTCTGCCGCTAGACGGCTCCGAATTGCAGCGTGTAAGAGAATGGTGTGTAACGTAACTATGTCGATGAGTGAGAACGAGGGGGCTGTAATCGAGTTTCGAATTCGTAGAGTCCGTCCACACATAAAGCACGCACTTTTCCAGCAGGACAATGTCAGACCACACAAGAGCGACGCAACTTCTGAGACTATTCGACACCTTTGTTTAACTGTCATCGATCACCCTACATACACTCCTGGATGTGGAAAAAAGAACACATTGACACCGGTGTGTCAGACCCACTATACTTCCTTCGGACACTGCGAGAGGGCTGTACAAGCAATGATCACACGCACGGCACAGCGGACACACCACGAACCACGGTGTTGGCCGTCGAATGGCGCTAGCTGCGCAGCATTTGTGCACCGCCGCCGTCAGTGTCAGCCAGTTTGCCGTGGCATACGGAGCTCCATCGCAGTCTTTAACACTGGTAGCATGCCACGACAGCGTGGACGTGAACCGTATGTGCAGTTGACGGACTTTGAGCGAGGGCGTATAGTGGGGATGCGGCAGGCCGGGTGGACGTACCGCCGAATTGCCCAACACGTGGGGCGTGAGGTCTCCACAGTACATCGATGTTGTCGCCAGTGGTCGGCGGAAGGTGCACGTGCCCGTCGACCTGGGACCGGACTGCAGCGACGCACGGATGCACGCCAAGACCGTAGGATCCTACGCAGTGCCGTAGGGGACCGCACCGCCACTTCCCAGCATATTAGGGACACTGTTGCTCCTGGGGTATCGGCGAGGACCATTCGCAACCGTCTCCATGAAGCTGGGCTACGGTCCCGCACACCGTTAAGGCCGTCTTCCGCTCACGCCCCAACATCGTGCAGCCCGCCTCCAGTGGTGTCGCGACAGGCGTGAATGGAGGGACGAATGGAGACGTGTCGTCTTAGCGATGAGAGTCGCTTCTGCCTTGGTGCCAATGATGGTCGTATGCGTGTTTGGCGCCGTGCAGGTGAGCGCCACAATCAGGACTGCATACGACCGAGGCACACAGGGCCAACACCCGGCATCATGGTGTGGGGAGCGATCTCCTACACTGGCCGTACACCTCTGGTGATCGTCGAGGGGACACTGAATAGTGCACGGTACATCCAAACCGTCATCGAACCCATCGTTCTACCATTCCTAGACCGGCAAGGGAACTTGCTGTTCCAACAGGACAATGCACGTCCGCATGTATCCCGTGCCACTCAACGTGCTCTAGAAGGTGTAAGGCAACTACCCTGGCCAGCAACATCTCCGGATCTGTCCCCCATTGAGCATGTTTGGGACTGGATGAAGCGTCGTCTCACGCGGTCTGCACGTCCAGCACGAACGCTGGTCCAACTGAGGCGCCAGGTGGAAATGGTATGGCAAGCCGTTCCACAGGACTACATCCAGCGTCTCTACGATCGTCTCCATGCGAGAAAAGCAGCCTGCATTGCTGCGAAAGGTGGATATACACTGTATTAGTGCCGACATTGTGCATGCTCTGTTGCCTGTGTCTATGTGCCTGTGGTTCTGTCAGTGTGATCATGTGATGTATCTGACCCCAGGAATGTGTCAATAAGGTTTCCCCTTCCTGGGACAATGAATTCACGGTGTTCTTATTTCAATTTCCAGGAGTGTATGATCGATGGAAGTTAACCCAGGCTGCCGAATTGTTGGCCCCATCGATTTTCATGTGTTTCGAAAACATAACGAATAGCTTAGAAGACTTCATGTTGATAGTGGTGAAGCGGTTTAAGCAGAGGTGGGGTATCAATAAACTGTTCTTTCGTTGGAAGGAATGTGTTAAAAAAAAATGGTTCAAATGGCTCTGAGCACTATGGGAATTAACATCTATGGTCATCAGTCCCCTATAACTGAGAACTACTTAAACCTAACTAACCTAAGTACATCACACAACACCCAGCCATCACGAGGCAGAGAAAATCCCTGACCCCGCCGGGAATCGAACCCGGGAACCCGGGCGTGGGAAGCGAGAACGCTACCGCACGACCACGAGATGCGGGCGGAATGTGTTCGTCGCCTCGGTGACTACGATGAAAAATAAGTATGTAGACACGAAGAAGAAAGATGTAGAATATTAATAACATTTGTCGCATTTAAAAAGTTTAAATGTTATCACATATAATCTTGGGATGCACTAATTTTCAGCACGCCCTTGTATATCAAATAACGGAGTTATTACGCTATTGCCGATGAAGTACTGTGTGAAACTGTCTTGGTATAGGCAAGCAAAAGACTGTGTTTTTATTAATGTGGAATGTTACTATTGGCGAACTAGGTTTTTAATTCGCAGACATTTATCGTAGCACTAACAACTGAAGAGTAAATTAGTCTGAAATTTTAAATTTTTAGGAACAAATAGTTATTTTTATTTGTGAATGACGTCCATGTGTTCATCTCCGAGGGAAATTAAGTGGGAATAACGTATTGAAACACCTGTATTTCAGTGAGGCACCCTTTTTTATTTTAACCTATGTTATATTTTGTTTTTAAATCTGTGTGCAGGCAACAATAAAACTTTCTTAACTATGTTTTGACTTATATATGACATAATTAATGTTTCTCTTTTAAGTACAACCACTTCAGACAATAGGAGTAATGTGATTCTTTAAATCCTCCCGGCGCATTTGTTGCTCGAACAGTTCACGGGTATGCTGCCGGTTCATAGTGTCCAACACTATGAACCGGCATTATACCCGTGGACTGTTCGAGCAATAGGAGTAATGGTTACTAAGCTTAATTAGTAACCATGAGAGTAAGTAATAGCGCCATCCGCTAGATAACATGTATTGTTGTGGTTTTCAGATTGACAAAATGTTAAGAAATTTTGGCTAGAGTAAGATTGTGTAGCTCATTTGTTTGATTAGAAACGATAATCGTAATACATTAAGTGTCTTTCTTTAAATTAACTAATGTAAATACAACAAATCATTTATTTTCAACCTGTGAACATGTGTACTTTCAATCTTTCCAAGATGCAGCCGTGCTCAAGGGTAATATTTCCGAATTTTGGTTATGACCGTTTCTGTACTTGTTGCGTTAACCAGGTATGTTTATAAATGTGGTACTTAATTGGGCGACATTTACTGGTGTGTTGCAAGCACCGTTTTTTGTTTACAGGGATATTCAAAATAACATCGTGCTCTGAAAATGAAGACAAGCGAAATAAAGTTGAAACGAAAACGGAAGCGCAATGTCGACCAACAAAATAGCCATTTCAATACGTGATTCAGTTCGAGCGGCTCAGAGTGGGTGGTCTCTACACTTTCGGCGTATCACATTGGTCCTTCACCAGGCTATACTCGATTCTTCTTGCATAGGCTACGCTACTACCATTGTGTGACGGCATATGCCTATTGAATGGATAGAAGAATTCAATGGCGGGCGTGCACTGAATATCGCAACCTGACCTCAGGACGTTGTAATCAATTTTTGACTGAATCTTCACATTCCTCCACAGATCTGACGCGATTCTGGAATGCAGCGACTGTGTTTCTCTGTGGAAACGGTTCGACGCTGCTTGCTGTGAGCTGTTCGGAAGCACCCTTTGTATCGGGGCGAACTGAACCCAACACAAGCGATCGCTTGCATCTGTAACAAAGCGTTTACACGACAGGAGGCAGAAGAGAACGCGAGATAACGCACATACTCGATGCATGCTGCGTTATTGTTTTTGACGCTAATAACTGTCACACAGGATACAACACCGTACAGTAACAGCCGCAAGGCAAAGCTTTCATTTTCCGAGAGAATTATTTTGCATGAACAGACCACTGTTTTGGACATGACAATATAAACAAAATGGCGTAAGAAAGGAAGACGTTAGGGGTCTCAACTTGAAAGTAAAGGTGTAGGCGTGGAGGGTGTACAGATAACGCTGAGTTGCAGCTCGTGCGTACATTAGCTTTAGTCCAAAACGTTGCGGATATGGCAGATGATGCTTATCTCTGGTTTCTCATTACACCTGACGATGAAATTTAATAGCGGAACACTAATTACCGACGACCAACGTAACCTGAAGAAGGACTCGTATTTACATTCTGGTTATTACCACTGGAATATTTACATTTATTGATTGTTTAGCTCCTCAGCAAGTGCATTACATCAGATAGTTTGTGACGTCTGCATGGCTTAAGCGACACACACTAAGGAATTTATTAAAGTACGTATGAGGAAGACAATGTCAGGAAATTATGGGTAATGATATGTAAAATATACATAGAAACTGCCATTTAGGCTACTTGATAAAATCTGCTATATTTTTAAAGGGCACACATCGTATTCCGGCTAAAAAATTTTCGTTTATCAACAAAAATAATGAAGATTTGTAAAAAGTTATGACTCTTGTAGGTGCCCACTCTTAGCACACAATATCTTTAATCAGTTCAGTTTTATTCATATTTTACAGTTGTGAACGGGGCGATAATCAATATACAGAACATATGAGCGTCTGCTGGAAATTGATGGCTCCGAATTTTTTATGTGAAACTCTTAAAGCTTTTTAAATAAAGATAACTTTATTAACATACAGCACTTTTATCCTTCATGTCTACACATGTATTTCGCAACGTACTCACCCTGGCGACGGACACATTTCCTCCGAACAGAGACCAATATGTTGATGGAGCCACAACCTCACCTCTGCTTGCAACGTTTCATCACTATCAAAGTGAAGTCCTCGAAGATGTCCTGTAAGTTCTGGAAACCGATGAAAATCGGGTGGGGAAAAGTCGGGACTGTAAGGAGCACGATAGGTGACTGTAAACGCAAGGTGTCGGATGTTTGTAGATGTCGCAGCGCTCCTGAGTGGTCTCTTATTGTCATGCTGAAGGAAAGGGTGCTCCATGTGTGGACGAACTCTTCGAATCCGTGCTTTCTGAGAATCTCGTAGTACGTAGTGGAGTTTATGGTTGTGCTTTTGGGCATGAATTGCAGATACACCACCATTCTCTCTGATGGTTCACTAACCCACTACGGATGAGTCTCATCGGTTGCCGTACGCGATCGTCAATTCCGAGCCCTGCCAGGCACGTTGAGGTTAGCACCACCATTTCCTCCACTGCGAGCACAAACAATCCATCCTTGCACTTTACTCATGCCGATACAATCATCAGCATACACAGTTTTCATTCTTCTATAGATTTCAATTGCAGGTACATTTTCCATGGTTAGAAACTCGATTACAGCACGATCTTTCTCACGCCTCGACGTATTATGTTACACATCGCGACGTTACAAGCTACAATTCGGAGCCCTCTAGCGGCAGACGGTTGCAACCTGCGTCGGGGAAGCGGGAAATCGACCAAGTACGAGGCGTCTTTTTTAAGTAAGTACCGTTTTGAAATTCAAAAAAGACGTGCTAAGATATCTCAATAATTTTATTTATACATGAAAGCCAGTACCTTAATCTACTTTTCTACATAATTTCCGTCAATATTGAGGCACTTGTCATAACGTTGTATCAGTTTCTGAATAACGTCCTCATGCAAGTCTGCCGCCTGTCTTGTTAACCACTGCATCATCACTGTTTTGACTTCGTCATCGTCATGAAGACGCTGACCGCTCAGGTGTTTCTTCAGGTGCAGGAACAGATGGCGGTCCCTGGGCGTAAAATCGGGGCTGTACGGAGGATGACCTAGAGTTTCTCATCGAAAAAATGTGATGAGATCTTTGGTCCCATTCGTCACATGCGGACGGGCATTGTCTTGCAACAAAACGATGCCCTAGCTCAAATTGCCACGTCTTTTGTTCCGAACTGAACGGCGCAGATTGTGCAGTGTCTTACTGTAATCTGCTGCATTGATTGTCTCATTACGGGGCAGAAATTCCACAAGCAATACTCCTTTTCTGTCCCAAAAAACTGTGCCCATGATTTTACAGGCAGAAATTGTTTGCTTAAACTTCACTTTTCTGGGTGAATCTGAATGCCGCGATTCCATGGACTGTTGCTTTGATTCTGGTGTGACGTAGGCTACCCATGTTTCATCGCCCGTAACAATTTGGCTTAAGAAATCATCACCGTCGTTGTGGTACCGCTCAAGGAAAGTCAATGCACTGTCTAAACATTTGGTTTTGTGCACATCTGTCAACATTTTCGGTACCCAACGGGCGCATAGTTTTCGGTAATGCAAGTGCTCGGTCACAGTTCCATACAAAACACTACGTGAAAGATTAGGAAAGTCATCCCGCAAGGAGGAAATCGTAAACATTCTGTTTTCTCTCACCTTATTGTCCACTTCCTTCACCAAACTTTCGTTAACGACCGAAGGACGCCCGCTCCATTGTTCATCACGCTCATCTTTAAATGCTCTCAACCACTTTCTTACCATTCCATCACTCATAATGTTATCTCCGTAAACTGCACAAATCTCACGATGAGTATCGATCGCTTTTAGGCCTTTAGCTCTAATAAATCGTACAACAGCCCGTACTTCACAGTCGGCGGGACTCAACGATTATCGGAAGAACCTTAAACAGGCGGCCGGTGTGGCCGTGCGGTTCTAGGCGCTACAGTCTGGAACCGCGTGAACGCTACTGTCACAGGTTCGAATCCTGCCTCGGGCATGGATGTGTGTGATGTCCTTAGGTTATTTAGACTTAAGTACATCTACATCTACATCTACATCCGTACTCCGCAAGCCACCTGACGGTGTGTGGCGGAGGGTACCCTGAGTACCTCTATCAGTTCTCCCTTCTATTCCAGTCTCGTATTGTACGTGGAAAGAAGGATTGTCGGTATGCTTCTGTGTGGGCTCTAATCTCTCTGATTTTATCCTCATGGTCTCTTCGCGAGACATACGTAGGAGGGAGCAATATACTGCTTGACTCTTCGGTGAAGGTATGTTCTCGAAACTTTAACAAAAGCCCGTACCGAGCTACTGAGCGTCTCTCCTGCAGAGTCTTCCACTGGAGTTTATCTATCATCTCCGTAACGCTTTCGCAATTACTAAATGATCCTGTAACGAAGCGCGCTGCTCTCCGTTGGATCTTCTCTATCTCTTCTATCAACCCTACCTGGTGCGGATCCCACACTGCTGAGCAGTATTCAAGCATTGGGCGAACAAGCGTACTGTAACCTACTTCCTTTATTGTCGGATTGCATTTCCTTAGGATTCTTCCAATGAATCTCAGTCTGGCATCTGCTTTACCGACGATCAACTTTATATGATCATTCCATTTTAAATCACTCCTAATGCGTACTCCCAGATAATTTATGGAATTAACTGCTTCCAGTTGCTGACCTGCTATTTTGTAGCTAAATGATAAGGGACCTATCTTTCTATGTATTCGCATCACATTACACTTCGCTACATTGAGATTCAATTGCCATTCCGTGCACCATGCGTCAATTCGCTGCAGATCCTCCTGCATTTCAGTACAATTTTCCATTGTTGCAACCTTTCGATACACCACAGCATCATCTGCAAAAAGCCTCAGTGAACTTCCGATGTCATCCACCAGGTCATTTAT
Organism: Schistocerca gregaria; assembly: GCF_023897955.1. NCBI lineage: Eukaryota > Metazoa > Arthropoda > Insecta > Orthoptera > Acrididae > Schistocerca > Schistocerca gregaria. The sequence continues at coordinate 726,289,114 of NC_064923.1, forward strand.
GTATATTGTGAATAGCAACGGTCCTATGACACTCCCCTGCGGCACACCTGAAATCACTCTTACTTCGGAAGACTTCTCTCCATTGAGAATGACGTGCTGCGTTCTGTTATCTAGGAACTCCTCAATCCAATCACACAATTGATCTGATAGTCCGTATGCTCTTACTTTGTTCATTAAACGACTGTGGGGAACTGTGTCAAACGCCTTGCGGAAGTCAAGAAACACGGCATCTACCTGTGAACCCGTGTCTAAGGCCCTCTGAGTCTCGTGGACGAATAGCGCGAGCTGGGTTTCACACGATCGTCTTTTTCGAAACCCATGCTGATTCCTACAGAGTAGATTTCTAGTCTCCAGAAAAGACATTATACTCGAACATAATACGTGTTCCAAAATTCTACAACTGATCGACGTTAGAGATATAGGTCTATAGTTCTGCACATCTGTTCGACGTCCCTTCTTGAGAACGGGGATGACCTGTGCCCTTTTCCAATCCTTTGGAACGCTTCGCTCTTCTAGAGACCTACGGTACACCGCTGCAAGAAGGGGGGCAAGTTCCTTCGCGTACTCTGTGTAAAATCGAACTGGTATCCCATCAGGACCAGCGGCCTTTCCTCTTTTGAGCGATTTTAATTGTTTCTCTATCCCTCTGTCGTCTACTTCGATATATACCATTTTGTTAACTGTGCGACAATCTAGAGAAGGAAGCACAGTGCAGTCTTCCTCTGTGAAACAGCTTTGGAAGAAGACATTTAGTAATTCGGCCTTTAGTCTGTCATCCTCTGTTTCAGTACCATTTTGGTCACAGAGTGTCTGGACATTTTGTTTTGATCCACCTACCGCTTTGACATAGGACCAAAATTTCTTAGGATTTTCTGCCAAGTCAGTACATAGAACTTTACTTTCGAATTCATTGAAAGCCTCTCGCATAGCCCTCCTCACACTACATTTCGCTTCGCGTAATTTTTGTTTGTCTGCAAGGCTTTGGCTATGTTTATGTTTGCTGTGAAGTTCCCTTTGCTTCCGCAGCAGTTTTCTAACTCGGTTGTTGTACCACGGTGGCTCTTTTCCATCTCTTACGATCTTGCTTGGCACATACTCATCTAACGCATATTGTACCATGGTTTTGAACTTCGTCCACTGATGCTCAACACTATCTGTACTTGAGACAAAACTTGTGTGTTGAGCCATCAAGTACTCTGAAATCTGCTTTTTGTCACTTTTGCTAAACAGAAAAATCTTCCTACCTTTTTTAATATTTCTATTTACGGCTGAAATCATCGATGCAATAACCGCTTTATGATCGCTGATTCCCTGTTCTGCATTAACTGATTCAAGTAGTTGTAAGTTCTAGGGGACTGATGACCACAGATGTTAATTCCCATAGTGCTCAGAGCCTTTTGAACCATCTTAAACACTCAGTCCACAACGTAAACATGGAAGAATCAGACTGTAATGGCGTCAGTGTGTAGATTTAGGTATAGGCTTTCATGTAAAAATAAAATTATTGAGATATCGTAGCACGTTCTTTTTTAATTTCAAAACGGTACTTACTTAAAACCACGCCTCGTAATATGCACGACGTGTAATACCTCAATCGATACTGAGAACGAAATGAAAAAATTGATGGCATTACTTTTCTACGTGAACGTAAGGAACGAGAATGATCCGGTCTTTCCTACACTTTTAATTTTAATCAGCACAAAAGGTACACATCCGCACTTCGCTACTTTCAAAAAAATTATAGTACTTTTATTTGTGCTTATTCACTCTGTTTTCGCCTGTTGCGAGCATTCAATGAATGTGTCGACTGTCTCACGTCCGCAACATAACCTTTGAGTGCTTCGACGATTTTCTACCAACCATATTCATTTTCCTTTGGCATTCGTGCTGTGGATTTCTTTGATCAGAGGAGCACGCATGATATCTATATGTTTTTATCATCAACATTACGTTCTCTTGGGAGTACCCCATCGTTCACACTACGCATCGAAATAACAACGACTAGGAAGGACAGTGGAAAAGACAGCAGACGAAAGCTTTCTGTATTTCTGGCACCCATGCGAACAGGACGCAAATTTCCCTTAATGGTTCGAAAAACACCGACAGCCAGCGCGACCCGACCGAATACAGGCGAATGCAAAGACAAGACCACCGAATGCCGTTGATTCCCGAGCGTATACCTTTTAATCCAGAGAGGAGTCTCGTTCGCTATTGCGCATGCGCTTGTGTACTCTTAGTTGTATAGGAGGATTTAGTAGTAGTACACAGGTCAATATGTCGGCATCCACTGTCTAGAAGCCACAAACGACTGACTGCATCGAGCAGTTTAACGTCACCGTTGGTGTGTTCAGCGGAAAAATCTATCGGTTTCTGACGCGTTCGACTTGAAACTGTGCTACAGTGTTTCATATTGGTTTGTTCGCTTCTATATTCCAGAACACATTATTAACAGCCTGACGGAGAAACGGCACATGTGGTTATTGTGAGTAGATCACCAAATGATATCACATGCGATATCGACATCTTGAAGGAAATCTGAACACGAACTACTATATTATGTGGCCCGAGATGCTGTCTTTTCGCATGCGAGTCCATATGCCTTATTTCAGCAGCACATTGCTTGCTCCTATAAGGCCAGAATAATTGAAAAATGACGAGTAACACTCCTGTCTTCGACTGCGTTTCTTCCTGACATGTCGCCTATAGAACACGGCTGGCAAATGACTGATCAGCAACTTGATCGCTACAGTCCATCATCAACCTTAATTGACGCTTATTGGGTGGGCTTTATTTATGTTAAGAAGTCCCTGGAACAAATCGAGGCCCTACGTAAACCCATGTCAACATGTTTTACACTTTCGGTTATTGTGAACGTTGGTGATACGTGGTGTAGCTACATTTCGTAGACAACATGTGTATTGACAAAAAGCGTTGAGGTGCCACAGATTCCACTATAAACAGGAGAACTACTCCCACCAAAATTTCAGGAACGCATGCCTATAAGAATAACTACTGAAATGACTACAGTTCTACTCCTAAAACAGACCATTATTCAGTGATATAAAAATACAGAATTTCAAGAGATCTTTGTACAATATTCCTTAGCGTGAGACGATCCTGCTCTAAGGCTAAGTCCATTTAGGGCACAGTATAGCGTTCTTTTCGGTGTAGGCACTGCCATGGCTGTACCGTGAGTTATCGAAGGGCGACGGATCCTTCTTCGGACAGGTGAGTTGCTGCGAAGTTGGAGAGAGAGCGGTGACGCCCACAGAAACTGGACCTGGAACTCAGACCAGCCCTTGCTGAAACTCTCGCGGGAACAAACTGTTCAACACCCTCGCTAACACCTTCTGCCGGAAAAGCCACGTAGCGCTACTTTTATCCTGGTCCGCAGCGATACTAATCTCCGAACTACTTGTTCCAAGTGATGCGTGGCATGGGACCCAGTTCCGTCCTCTTAGAAGTTAGTGGCAGACTCGCTTCGCCTGGCGTGTCAGCCGTCCTGTAAAGCTAGCGTTGTTTGGGTGAAGTCGAGCTTGCAGGCGTTTCCACCTTCAGACACGCCACTAAGTACCATCTTCCATTCTGTGAGGCAGATACAATGCAAAGTGCAATCTGTGGTAAAAAGTTCAGTTCAGTCTGATATATTCTTATTGTTGCAGTGCATTAACAAGCGTTACTTTCGACAACTATAGTTGTGTCATTATTAAATTATGTATGCAAAGTAGTCTTTATCAGATGGTATCACATTTTTTAATTTCTGCTGCTGCTACCACTACTTCTACTACTACTACTAACACACACAAACACACACACACACACACACACACACACACACACACACACACACACACAAGTTAGCTAGTCCAGAACGCAACGACGGAAGTGTAACCCCTTTTTCTCCAGTGCCCATATTGTTTTTTAGTCATCCAATTCTTCTTAATCTTATTTACCTTATTTTACATGTTATTCTTTCTAATCACATGCTAAAATTATGTTGCGGGCTTTGGCTGGTACCAAAATATGTTCAGGAATTGAATTATTTCCCTCTGAGCTACAGGGCCGGTCCGATAGAGGAATTCAATTTTGTCATTGTAGCGTGGGCGGGAGTCAGTGAAGACTGGAACGAATAGGGGTGAACCAAGAGCAAGTTCAACTTTGTTATCGGCTTCATAGGAAAAAGACTTTCTAAAAAGGTATCTATGTTTTCGTTCCAACTGAGAAACACTTTAGTATTTTTCCAGATGATCGAGGTAGGTTATAATCCGTCTGACATAAAAACAATTTAATAACCTTTCTGTTATCAGTATCCTAATATTACATACCAAACACAGTGTTACTGTGCACTGGGCTCTGGGCTAACGTACTACAGCCAATTAAAGCCATATGGAAACACGGCCTGAAGATGAAATTCGTTGAAATCCCCGATCTTCCATGGAAATTTAAATTATTGTTCACTAATCCACGTAATACCTCCATTTTTTATTTGGATACACCGTAAACTCTTTCTGCCGCCCCTCCCCCCAACTCTATACAGTTGACATAATGATTAGTGAAATGGGTGTGAAAATGTGTATAGAAGTACTATTTTTGTACAGGTGTCCTCCCCCATGGTGGTGACCAAATCCAACACCATTTACCACGAGATACTTCCCCGATAACACTAGACTCTGACAAAGCTCCGACGATGTTCACTGATATGGACAGCAAGTGCACATGTACCGCCGGAGACAACACAGGAAATGAAGTAGATGAAGGGCGTACAGATAAAATGCCATTAACATTGATGGAGTGTCCCTCCACCTTTTTGTCCGTAATGCGCCACTTCGAGTTAAGCCAAATGTGCTGATACAGCAATTTATGAAAGGTAGTTTGTGCATTAATCATTCCTTCACTTTGCTTCCATTGGATCGAACCATATGTGTTCACGCGTTCGGCGTATTTAATTTTAATTTTTATTTTCCGCTATAAAACTTTTCAATTAAATACAGTCAGCTAATATAAACACTTTTGTACTTACCATCACATTTATGCCTACGTACACAGGATTCGCATTCGGGAGGACGATGGTTCAATCCTGCGTTCGGCCATGCATATTTAGGTTTTCTGTGATTTCCTAAATAGCCTCAGGAAAAAGCCGACATGGTTCCTTTGAAAAGGCTCGGGCGACTTCCTTCCCCGTCCTTCCCTATCCGATGAGACCGATGACCTCGCAATTTGGTCTCCTCCTCCCCCCAAATCAACCCAACCCTACCATTCAAAGGAATAACGGGAGACTAACACAATTATTTGGTTCTATAATGGAATGTTCTACCCTGAAATGATGTATCTTTATAGTGCGTTACGGAGTATTTCAGTGTGTACAATGGGTACACAAGTTCTTCGTTCATGAAGTGCCCCGATTATCCTCCAAAATGGACTCTAAAGCATCACTTATGTTCAGTAATTACAATCCACCTAAAACAGTCCCCAAATTTAAGTTGCAGGTTGCGTATCTCAAGACTTCCAGGTGCGAAAGAATTCGATTTTCAGTACTTTATATGATTATTGACAGAAATTTAAAAAATTAAAATCCATTAATAATCTTCTTATTAGGAGGTACAATCTTGCGTTAAAAGGTTAGCACAGCACGTCAAGTACTTAAATTAGAAACGGTGTGTATGCTTTGAGACAGCATAGTTCACGGCCTGCAAATTACCTAGACCTAGACTATACAATCCAGATATAAGAATGACAACACCTAGCGACTGTCAACAAATTTTAAGCATAATTTCCATTCTTTTCTAATTTTTTCTCTTTTACAGTCCCGCAAGATAATTAAAGGCAGATAGTTTATCGCTTATGAAATGTAATAGTTCATGCGGCAAAACTTCAGCATGAAGTAGGATATTTTAATTTATTATTTCTTTACTACTAAGTCTGTTCACTAGCCATTTTATTGAATACCAATTTAATGGTTATTTTTATGCAACTATCTTTTACTATGGTAGATGTTATAATAAACTGTTTGACACTGCACTATTCGCCAAAAGTTGTTGGGCGAGTCTATCAAAGTGTTACTCACTTTTGTCCGTTATCAGTTTTCGTATTCACTTTTTCATTACTATATCAGCGACCAATCTGAGGCTAATAAAACCAACGTAATCAGGTTTTTTCGCCTTCAAACACAGCGGTTTTACATGCCTCACGTCAAATAATTAACACATTAGCTCCTTTGGACATAATCAGACATTTGAAGCCGGGTAGGGTGGCTTCTTGGTCAACATTAATTAGATTTTATGTTACATTAATGAAATTTTATATTACAAAAAGGCTGTATTTCTCCACGGGATATCTCTTCCAGGTATTGAATATTCGCGGTATCTAAAAGTTCTTCCAGATAATCTTTTTAAGTATCTGACCGAAATAGAAAGACCAAATAATGCTACTAACACTCAAGTCGTCACAAATTTTGCGAGGCGTATCATCAGAGTCAAGCGAAGCCAAATTCGTTGTTCCTCAAAACGTCCATAGTCCTTGGGTGGTAGGAATCATTCGCATGCTTCCCCATTCAAGCTTAATAGCTGACAATCAGATGAAATGTCGTGGGATGAGGTGGACTACTCTCATGTGGTTTATACAGCGATTAAAGAAGCAATGGCCTAAAGAACGCTCAGGAATTCAGTACTGAAAAACAACCACCTTCCTTTCTAGAACTACCTTCTGTGGGGATGGAATCTACAGATCCGCTATCGTACGTGATATATTTCACAATACACTGGCGTGATATGGTACAACCTAAGCATGAAAATAGATCATCTGACCTGATAGTTTTCCTTGTTGCTCTGCCTTTGACGTAAACAGCGTGAACCGGTGGATTTCTTTTTGAAGCGAAGTATAGTTTAGATCAATGGTGGCATTCAAAGAAGAAATGTTTACATGGAAAGATGTGAAATACCTGGTACGTCCGCTATCGCTGTGTGCTACGAAACGGTCATCAACCTGAGGGCTGCTACGAACATTACAGTGCTCTACTAGGCACGATCCTGTACTGTTGCCCTCCCCTGTCATGACTTACGTAGGCAGTTAGAATTTAAGATGAAGTTCAAACCAAGATTTTTGCAGTAAAAATCATGTCAATGGGTGGAAAAAGTATTAAGTGGAAGATAAAAATACTAAGGCTGAACGGAGAGAGAATCCGAGACAACGAGATCTGTAGTCTCGTAGTTTACCACTGCGTGCTAGCGACGGCTTTTTCGTCAGTGTAAGCCTGACAAAAGGCGTTAGTTGGTTTATACTGGCGTAATTTTGCTTGAGATCCAGACATGAAATTTGCTACTACGCCCAAAACGTGTTGCTTTTGCGAGGATAAGATGATATGGAATTTAACAGTTCACTGACACTGAATTAGCATGAAACAATATTCTGGTTGTGATGGGCAAAACAAACATTTACGTTCTTTCTGCTGGAACAATATCGTCAAATGACATTCGGAAACCACGGGAAAAGAAGAGAAAATCTGGGCTGGAAACCTTGTAATAATGAACGAGAGACGTAAAGTCGGCGGCTTTGACAGTGGGAACCCATCTGTTAAATTGTTAAAAATCTCCCAATTTTCTCCAGCATGCGGGGAAAAGGACTTACACATCATGACTTAAAAGTATCAGACAGCCACATTCAAAAACTGTCGCTCTCTCTCTCTGCGGTAGCTCATCACGTCGACCTTTCCGAAAGCTCAGATTTCGCAAAGCTTGCGGGGAAAGCTGAAGAGTGCTGTCGCCTGTGTAAACAGCACTACGCAGATAATGGATTCGCATCGTTTCCATGGAGATGTGGCGCGAACTTCCTACTGGGCTTCCACACAGGACTCGTAGGGTCTCTGTTGATCAACTTCCGCACTGATTCATATCGTTATCATTACAATAAATTGTAGACATGACAGCAATATTAAGCACAAAAGTAACAGCAACACCATTCACTTTGTTGTTTTCCTTTTATTGATATTCCTTGACGTCTTTAGGTTCTGAAATTAAGGAATTTAAATTTTCGGAAATTTAATGTGGGCGGCCGGAGTGGCCGTGCGGTTCTAGGCGCTACAGTCTGGAGCCGAGCGTCAGTGTACATACGCAAGAAGTTACTTTAAAATTCTGAATTAACTGAAAAACTTTGGTTGTTTCTGTTTTGTTGTGCTATTACTATGCTTATAATAATAATAATATTAACAATAATAATCACAATCAACAGACCTCTACTGAGTGTATCAAAAACAAACATCCGATTAATAAAAAATCTTAACTGTTACGTTATTTGAGATATGTGCGTGAACAACGTACTTTTGGGAAGAGCAAAGCCGGTCTAGTGGCCGAGCGGTTCTACGCGCTTCAGTCCGGAACCGCGCGACTGGTACGGTCGCAGGTTCGAATCCTGCCTCGGGCATGGATTTGTGTGATGTCCTTAGGTTAGTTAGGTTTAAGTAGTTCTACGTTCTAGGCGACTGATGACCTCAGAAGTTAAGTCGCATAGTGCTCAGAGCCATTTGAACCATCTGAACCAAATTTAATGTGAGACAGATTTCTTAATTGTGCATGATACGACTTTAACAACATTGTATTCTTGCAAAAGAAACAAGACAAATACAGACTGTATCAAAAGGGATCTTCCGATATGGCACGTCTTTACTTCTGAAAGTAACAAACATATATAATTAATTTTCTTTTTGATGAACATCAAATTCCAAAAGGTTTTTTTCATATCTTTTGATAGGTGTTCAATACGTCCCCCTTCAGATGCACGGCATATGTCAATGCGGTATTCACATTGTTACCACACTGCACATGTCTTGAGTTACAGCTTCTACACCTGCTGTTAACCAATGTCTCAGTTCATTCAAAGTTAATGATAACGGAGGTGCATAAACAGTCTTTTATAAACCCCCACAAGAAATACTCCTATACAGTCAGATACGGTGACCCTGAAGGCCAGTGATGTAAGGCTGAATCATTTGTTCCAGTGCGAACGATCCATCGTTCAGTTTGTCACATTCACGAAGAGATTGCAGTAGCTGAATCTGCATGGTTTTCTGTGTAAACGTCGACGCAACAGACGCCATTTCGACATCGGGGGCATGCTGAGCTGTCGAGCTGCACGGCGAACGGATTTCTGCGCACTCCTTGTGAAACTATGGCGGGTACGTTAGCGTCTGTGTCAGACACTCTCGGACGGCCCGGCAATTTGGTTTTACACAAATAACCTGTTTCTCGGAATTGTTCAAGCCATCGTTTAATGCTCTGTGCTGTAGGAGGGTACACCATACCTAGTACGAAAGTCACGCTTAAAAGTTATTACTGACCCGCAGTGCGCAAAACGTAGAAACAAAACGTTTTCTGTAGTCCCGATACCATTTTTCATTAGAACTGAAGTGGGCGCACTCTGCTGCTACCTATCGGGAACCATGTAAAACACGAGAGTTTGCTCTTTCCGATGGCTCAAATGGCTCTCAGCACTATAGGGCTTAACATCTGAGGTCGTCAGTCTCCTAGAACTTAGAACTACTTAAACCTAAATAACCTAAGCACATCACACCCTTCCATGCCCGAGACAGCATTCGAACCTGCGACCGTAGCAGTCGAGCAGTTCCGGAATGAAGCGCCTAGGACCGCTCGGCCACTAGACCGGCTTTGGTCTTTCCAAAAGTACGTTGTTTAGGCACATATCTCAAATAACATAACATTTATGATTGTTTTTAATCGGATGTTCCTTTTTGATACACTCAGTAGAGGTCTGTCGATTGTGATTATTGTTATTATTATTATTATTATTATTATTATTATTATTATTATAAGCGTAGTAATAGTACAACAAAACAACAAAGACAACCACAATTTTACAGTTAATTCATTCTGTAATTTTAAAGTAATTTCTTACGTGTGTACACTGACGGTAAAAAATCGCAACACCAAAAAAGAATTGCGCGACGTAAACTAAATTTGGTAGGGGTTTGGTTGCAAATTAGGTTTGCTTTAAATTTTGTTGTTGTCTTCAGTCCTGAGACTGCTTTGATGCATCTCTCCATGCTACTATATCCCGTGCAAGCCTCTTCATCTCACGGTACCTACTACAACCTACATCCTTCTGAATCTGCTTAGTGTATTCGTCTCTTGGTTTCCCTCTAGACTTTTACCCTCCACGCTGCCCTCCAATACTAAATTGGTGATCCCTTGATGCCTTAGAACATGTCCTACCAACCGATCCCTACTTCTAGTCAAGTTGTGCCACAAACTCATCTTCTCCGCAATTCTATTCAATACCTCCTCATTAGTTATTTGATGTACCCATCTAAGCTTCAGCATTCTTCTGTAGCACCACATTTCGAAACCTTCTATTCTCTTCTTCTCCAAACAATTTATCGTCCACGTTTCACTTCCATACATGGCTACACTCCATACAAATACTTTCAGAAACGACTTGATGACGCTTAAATCTATACTCGATGTTAACAAATTTTTCTTCTTCAGAAACGCTTTCCTTGCCATTGCCAGTCTACGTTTTATATCCTCTCCACTTCGACCATCATCAGTTATTTTTCTCCGCAAATAGCAAATTTCGTTTACTACTCTAAGCGCCTCATTTCCTCATCTAATTCCCCCAGCATCACCCGATTTAATTCTACTACATTCCATTACCCTCGTTTTGCTTTTGTTGATGTTCATTTTATACCCTCCTTTCAAGACACTGTCCATTCCGTTCAGCTGCTCTTCCAGGTCCTTTGCTGTCTCTATCAGAATTACATTGCCATCGGTGAACTTCGAAGTTTTTATTTCTTCTCCACGGATTTTAATACCTACTCCGAATTTTTCTTTTGTAACCTTTACTGGTTGCTCAATATACAGATTGAATAACATCGGGGATAGGCTACAACACTGTCTCACTCCCTTCCCAACCACTGCTTCCCTGTCATGCCCCTCGACTCTTATAACTGCCATCTGGTTTCTGTACAATTTGTAAGTACCCTTTGGCTCCCTATATTTTACCCCTGCCACCTTCAGAATTTGAAAAAACGTATTCCAGTCAACATTGTCAAAAGCTTTCTCTAAGTCTACAAATGCTTGAAACGTAGGCTTGCCTTTCCTTCAAGTGGCCTAACAAAATTCTACCATCCGGTGAGCAAGATGTATGAGACAGGTGAAATACAGAGATCAAGAGAAGAATATAATATTTCCAATCCCAAGGAAAGCAGGTGTTGACAGATGTGAAAATTATCGAACTATCAGTTCAATAAGCCACGGCTGCAAAATACTAACATGAATTCATTACAGACGAAAGAAAAAACTGGTAGAAGCTAACGTCGGTGAAAATCACTTGGGATTCCGTAGAAATGTTGGAAAACGTGAGGAAATACAGACCCTAAAACTTATTTTAGGTAATAGATTAAGGAAAGGCAAACCTACGTTTCTAGCATTTGTAGACTTAGAGAAAGCTTTTGACAATGTTGACTGGAATACACTCTTTCCAATTCTTTAGGTGGCAGGGGTAAAATACAGGGAACGAAAGGCTATTTACAGATTGTATAGAAACCAGATGCCAGTTATGAAGAGTCGAGGGGCATGAAAGGTAAAAAGTGGTTGGGAATGGAGTGAGACAGGGTTGTAGCCTCTCACCGATGTTATTCAATCTGTATATTGAGCAAGCCGTAAAGAAAGCAAAGAAAAATTCGGAGTAGGTATTAAAATCTATGGAGATGAAATTAAAACTTTGATGTTCGCCGATGTCATTGTAATTCTGTCTGAGACAGCAAAGGACCTGGAAGAGCAGCTGAACGGAATGGACAGTGTCTTGATTGGAGGGTATAAGATGAACATCAACAAAAGCAAAACGTGGGTAATGGAATATAGTCGAATGAAATCGGGTGATGCTGGGGGAATTGGATTAGGAAATGAGGCGTTTAAAGTAGTAAACAATTTTTTCTATTTGGGTAGCCAAATAACTGATGATGGTCGAAGTGGAGAGGATATAAAATGTAGACTGGCAATGGCAAGGAAAGCGTTTCTGAAGAAGAAAAATTTGTTAACATCGAGTATAGATTTATGTGTCAGGAAGTCGTTTCTGAAAGTATTTGTATGGAATGTAGCTATGTGTGGAAGTGAAACGTGGACGATAAGTAGTTTAGACAATCAGAGAATAGAAGCTTTCGAAATGCGGTGCTACAGAAGAATGTTGAAGATTAGGTGGGTAGATCACGTAACTAATGAGGAGGTATTGAACAGAATTAGGGAGAAGAGAAATTTGTGGCACTACTTGAGTAGAATGAGAAATCGGTTGGTAGGACATATTCTGAGGCATCAAGGGATCACCAATTTAGTATTGGAGGGCAGCGTGGATGGTAAAAATCGTAGAGTAGAACGAGAGATGAATATACTAAACAGAGTCAGAAGGATGTAGGTTGCAGCAAGTACTGAGAGATGAACAACCTTGTACAGGGTAGAGTAGCACGGAGAGCTGCATCAAACCAGTCACTGGACTGAAGACCGCAACAACAACAACAAATTGCAAGTAAATTCGGTGCGTCATTAAGCAGTTATACATTGTTCACGTTAAACGTCGCTTTAGAATCAAAGTCACGCGTGTGAGATTTTGTCCCGCTACTGTCTTTCTTTACAATCATAATTATTATGTATCTTCAATGTCAATAAAGTAGATATCAAATATTAACTTTTGCTCCCTTATTTGGCTGGCAACCGTAATTAATCTGTAGTTCTACATTCATGATATTTTGATAACTTATTGCAAACATAATTAACTGCCTTGATTTAATTAATGTCTTTAAAAGATTTTCTCGATCGTCGTTGTACATGGTAAGCATCTCTAGGTTAATGATCTAGCTAAAGCTGCTTGTATTCTCGCGATTCGCTTTAATCTTCGGAATCGATGCCTTTTCCTGTTAAATAAGGAACATTAGTTGCTATACATTCCATTAAGATCATTATATATATACAGTAGTAGAGTATAAGTACAGTGTAACAGACGTGCATAAAGTTTCAGTTGACAAAAACTAGGAATTCATGTATAGCACATCTCCCTCTGAATCTGTTTATAGAAACAACGATTAGCTACTCGATGAAATTTTAAAGACATTACTTTAATATAATGATATACGCGTATATCAGTAGAACATATTAGTTATTTGAGGTGCACTCAATGTTGAGATTATCGCCCTTCCTGAAAAGAGAGATGTTACAGAGCCTGGCAAAAAGAGCTCCCGTATTTGGGGACGCCACCACTTGAATTGAGGTGGGGTTACTGATGTAAAGGAGCTATCGCTCGATAGTCGTGTAGTGGCATTTTCATCATGCGCAATGGCTTGGCTATGTGAGCACGGTGCATTTGTTTAGGAGGGGTATACGAGTACTGGTGGTCCTTTGATTACTACTCGATAGCATTTGGCATTCGTTTCGAAATTGGCCGACACAATTCAATTTATGATGAAAGCTATAGCGAGTTTGGGTATCAAACTTTACAGCATCAGGTACTCCACACGAAATGAAAATCTATTGGCCAAGCTAAGACCGTAAAAAAGGCGTATGACGTCATGCGTGTGGGAGCGTCCGTCCAGCGATCTCCATAGTGTTCAGTACTTAAACATCCAGATCCTCTCGGACTGTATGATAGGACGATCTGCACAGAGATCTTCACATGCACCCCTACAAAATGATGGTTAATCAAGAATGAAGTGAGGTAGATTGTAAAACACTCGAAGCTATGTTTGAATAAATTCTTCAGTACATTCTCCCAGGCACTGTTCTGATTTATTTTGATGAGACCCACTCCTGTTTGTGTGATTTATTACCTTGCGATTTTTTTTCTTTGTGTAAAGACATTTAAAGGCTCAAGTGAGCAGACATCGCACCACAATCCAGCAAGCACGTAAAGAGGCAGCCATCAGGAAAGTGGTTGCCATTCAACAGGAAATGACGCGAGTAACTATGGTCACCTTCCGGGAACGAATTTGTCAGTGTGTCAAAAATGGAGGACTCCATTTCCCGGATATAAATAATGTAAAGTGGCGTACTCATTGTTCTTCATAAATAAAAGTATTTCCGCTGTATCTTTGTTTGTTTGTAACTACCTTTTGAAATGCGGAAGATCTTTTCCCGGACCCATTATTTGTGTGTGGTTTGATACTAAATCATGCCAGCTCACAGTGTCCCTGTCCGCCTTGTGGCCAGACGGTAAAGCCCTACATGAAAACCGGAAGGGCGCGGAATATTTCAGTATACCTTTCACTTGGTCTTCACCTCTCATTAATGTGAAGATTCGCCATGAATGACACAATGTAAGGATTCTACGCCCAGTTAAATACTCAGTCTCCCCGTAGAAATCCTTGGGTACATAGAGACACATAATTCGTGAAAACAGCGTCTAATATAGATTTGCAAAAGGCCGTTGAGCAACATGCAGTTCCTAGTATTTTAGTTTCACTACACGTCTCGAAATGAATGAACAAAACGACTGTTGTTGAAAAATAGAGCAGATGACATTCTTATGGTAATAGATTGTGAAAAAGTATTTGAATTATGATGAGAGATTGTTGTTGTTGTTGTTGTTGTTGTTGTTGTGGTCTTGTTGTTGTTGTTCTTGGGGAAGGAGACCAGACAGCGAGGACGTTGTTGTTGTTGTTGTTGTGGTCTTGTTGTTGTTGTTCTTGGGGAAGGAGACCAGACAGCGAGGACATCGGTCTCATCGGATTCGGGAAGGACGGGGAAGGACGTCGGCCGTGCCCTTTGAAAGGAACCATCCCGGAATTTGCCTCGAGCGATTTAGGGAAATCACGGAAAACCTAAATCAGGATGGCCGGACGTGGGATTGAACCGTCGTCCTCCCGAATGCGAGTCCAGTGTTTAACCACTGCGCCACCTCTCTCAGTTTTTGTGGTCTTCAATCCAGAGCCTGCTTTGATGCAGCTCTTCATGCTACTCTATCCTGTGGAAGCTTCTTCATTTCCCAGTATACATGGCGACACTCTATACAAATAGTTTCAGAAACGACTTCGTGACACTTAAATCTATACTCGATTTTAACGAATTTCTCTTCTTCAGAAACGCTTTCCTTGCCATTGCCAGTCTGCATTTTATATCCTCTCCAAATAGCAAAACAGCAAAATTCATTTACTACTTTAAGTGTTTCATTTCCTAATCTGATACCCTCAGAATCACTGATTTATTTCGACTACATTCCATTATTCTCGTTTTGCTTTTGTTGATGTTCATCTTATATCCTTTCAAGACACTGTCCAATCCGTTCAGCTGCTCTTCCAGGGCCTTTGCTGTCTCTGACAGAATTACATTGCCATCGGCGAACCTCAAAGTTTTTATTTCTTCTCCATGGTTTTTAATACCTACTCCAAATTTTTCTTTTCTTTCCTTTACTGCTTGCTCAATATACAGATTGAATAACATCGGGGATAGGCGACAATCCTGTCTCACTCCCTTCTCAACCACTGCTTCCCTTTCATGCCCCTCGACTCTTATATCTGCCATCTGGTTTCTGTTCTAATTGTAAGTAGCCTATCGCTCCCCATATTTTACCCCTGCCACCTTCAGAATTTGTAAGAGGGTATTCCAGTCAACGTTGTCAAAAGCTTTCTCTAAATCTAGAAATGCTATAAACGCAGGTTTGCCTTTACTTAATCTATGAGAGAGTGCGTAACAGAATCTTCGCTATTGGAATAGATTTAGGTAGAGGTGTCAGGATACTCTTATGAAGAACTGAGTTAGAGACAGTTACGCGCAGAAGATGAGGAGCAATATTTTGCTACGGGTCTTCCATTGGACGTGGGTAATAATAAAATGCATCACGACTACTACGGACTACGTGAATGTTATAATGGACCATTTGCATCCCTTCATGCTTTGTCTTCCCTGACGGCGATGGAGCCTTCCAGCTGTGTAACTACCAGTGACAAAAGACAGAATCGTGCTACAGTGACTTGGGAAGCATGCGAGAGAACATACATGATGGTTTTTGTCACCAAATCCGGCCGAGATGAAACCAAAGGAGCACTTCTGCGACGTTATAGCACGCCAGATTCGCAATCACAAACCACCAGACCTTAATATACCTCAGTTTCCTGACCTGTACGTAGTCGACTGATGCCACATTGCCTCCTCACCCATACGCAGGACGTGCTGAAACCATGCCATGCAGAATCACTTTTATAGGGCATTCCATAGGTGGATCAACACTCGGTTAAGAAGGTGGTCATAAGCTTTGGTCTCATCAGTGCTGATTGTACTAATTATGCAGCATCACAGAATCCGTCTTTAGGCCACAAGTGGCTCCTCGCGAAGATCCGACCGCCGTGTCATCCTCAGCTGAGGATGCGGATAGGAGGGGCGTGTGGTCAACACACCGTTGTTCCAGTCTTTATGATGGTTTTCTTTGACCGGAGCCGCTACTATTCGGTCGAGTAGCTCCTCAATTGGCATCACGAGGCTGAGTGCACCCCGAGAAATGGCAACATCGCATGAAGGCCCGGATGGTCACCCACCCAAGTACTGGCCATGCCCGACAGCCCTTAACTTCGGTGATCTGACGGGAACCCATGTATCCACTGCGGCAAGGCCGTTGCCAATTGTGTAGCATGGCGCTCCCAAAATAACGCTCATCATCACCTTGCCTAAGAAGAACGCCCCATCATGTGTTATATTATAGAAACTGAAATTTTTGATCTGCTGGTGATTAAAAAGTCTCTGAAACACCTATACATTTTTCAGTTATGTAGACAGGCTGAGATTAGTCGGATGAAGTCTTATTGAAGCTCTTCTTAGCCCGATGTGTGTGCACTACTTCTCTAGGCATGTCGCTGTGAACCTACTTATCTAGCCAGTCACACGAGGATTATGGATCATCATGGACTCCGAAGCACGACACATCATTGTTCTTTTTTGTATTAACAAATGCAGTAATCCTAAGGTAATGTAATTCGAACTTCGAGAGATAGAAACGAATATATGACGGCAGCTACTTTTCAGTACGGTTTCGCTTAATAATCAAGAGAGTGTCAGGGAAATGCTCAATAAACTCCTGTAGGGTCACTGAAATAAACCGTTGCGCGTCACAGGGAGGTTTGCCGTCAGGTTTCGGAGACAGTAGTTCGAAGAGCAGTGAAAGCACATTTTACTTATAAGATTGCAGAGTCCCGCGAAGATGGCACTGAATAAAAATTTCTCCTGTTTACAGCAGCTACAGTTGGCTGAAATTAAACGAGCACTCCTTGGCCGCTGTCAAGTGGTATGGCTAGAAATGGGCTAACGTTACCGGCTGTGACGTCATGGCTGCTAGTCCACCAGATAGTGCGTGTTTGGTTTTAAATTTGACGCGGCTCAAGTACATGACATTTCTGTGTCACTTCGGACTGAAACGATTGTGCGATTCCCCGGCTTCCTTTTTACAGCTGTTTAGTTTCATTGTGCAACCACTACAGCTCAACAGACTATATCAATTTGAACAGTTTTCCGGTATCCGACCGGGTAGCGTCGTAATTTCTCCATAATATTTCGGCAGACGTACACGCTGCCATCTTCAAGTGGTTCCTGACGAATGCTGTGCTGTTCCTCTCGGCGCTCGATATATACTAGCCGTTACCTCCCCCCCCCTCCCCCCTCCCCCCTCCCCCCACCGTTCTTCTCCTGGTGTCTTCGGTTCAGCAGCCCGGCAGGTACTGGAGGTGGCGGGGAAGCGGCGCCTGGGTCTGAACTGGGGTCTCCAGTCTTCCTGCTGCCGCCGTCGGAGGTAGTCCTCGATCTCTGGGATCGCATCTTTCTCTCCAGGCTGAGTCCAGGGTTCCAAGCCTGACTAAGTTGAAGGCCGCTGTCTTTATTAATTAGATCGTCCTGTAGTCGGATTTCGATGGCCTCTTTAGTAACACAGTCAAGGAAGTAGGAGGATCGACAGAGTATTTTTGTTTTTTTCATAGTCCATAGGATGGCCTGTCTTTATACAACGGTCAGCGACGGTTATTTTAGTGGCCTGGCGTAATTCGGTATGGCGCTTATGTTCGCGGCACCTCTCTTCTACAGTGCGGAATGTCTCCCCAATGTATGATTATCCGCGCTGACAGGGAATTTGAAAAACGGCTGGTTTCCGAAGGCCTAGGTCATCTTTCACTGCACCCAGTACAGTCAAGGTTTTAGCAGGGGGTCGGAATACACATTTCACATTATGTTTCCCCAGGGTTCCACCGATTTTTGTTGAGGTGTTTCCGACAAACGGAATGCACGCCAGTGACTTCCTCTGTTTATCAAATTCCCTGTCAGTGCGGAAAATCATACATTGGGTAGAGCCATACCCAATTACGCCAGGCCACTAAAACAACCGTCGCTGACCATTGTATAAAGACAGGCCATGCTATGGACTATGAAAAAACAAAAATACCCTGTCGATCCTCCTACTTCCTTGACTGTTACTAAAGAGGCCATCGAAATCCGACTACAGGACGATCTAATTAATAAAGACAGTGGCCTTCAACTTAGTCAGTCTTGGAACCCTGGACTCAGCCTGGAGAGATAGATGTGGTCCCAGAGAACGAGGACCGCCCCCAACGGCGGCAGCAGGAAGACTGCAGACTCCAGTTCAGACCCAGGCGCCTCTTCCCCCACCACCTCCAGAAGCCGCTGCGCCGGCCGCGCTGAAGATACCAGGAGAGGAACGGTGGAGGGGGTAACGGACAGTATATATAGGGCGCCGGAAGGAACAGCACAGAATTCGTCAGAAACCACCTGAAGATGGCAGCGTGTACGTCTGCCGAAATGTTGTGGAGAAATTACGACGCTACCCGGTAGGATACCCGATAACTGTTCAAATTGGAAACACGCCGGGAAAACTTCAGATAGCAGACTATATCAAACTTCAATGATCCTTGAGATATATATAACATAGTTTCCGACATTTTGTTAGTTCACGGCAA
Source organism: Schistocerca gregaria (assembly GCF_023897955.1). Classification (NCBI taxonomy): domain Eukaryota; kingdom Metazoa; phylum Arthropoda; class Insecta; order Orthoptera; family Acrididae; genus Schistocerca; species Schistocerca gregaria. Next base: position 726,308,054 of record NC_064923.1, read on the forward strand.
TTATTTATTTATTTTGACCTGAAATTGTTTCATTTAACGTTTATTAACATATATCACGTGTCTAAATAAATGCATCAAGCGACAGTTGACTTTTACACATGTTTGTATTTCGTGTAGCAGGATCGTGCTAGTGATTATTTGAGCAGACTGTTACCACGAGAATATTACCAGCACTTCTTAATTCTACAGGTCATAATGTATGAATATTGGTACATTTCAGAAAAAGGTTAAAAAAATTGCTCTCAGGTTGGAAGAGATAGAGGCATACGTGGACTCGGACTGCGATGCGTCCGCTTCAACCGAGCGATCGCTGGTTCTAGGCCACGCTGAGCAGCAGACCACCGTCTCTATTAAGGGTGAGAATGTTTCATTATTGCGAGCCACGACAGTGAGATGGTCAAATGCGGTCTGGTGACCGTTCTGTAAAGCACGCTCAAAGCGAATTTCTCTGGGTAGCGCAGGTGAGAAAACCTCTCGTGCTCCTTCCTGCACTGTTCTACAGTGCGCAATGTTCGTCCGAAATGAGACTGGCCACAGTAACAAGGTATCTTGTTGCTCCCAGGTGGTGGGAAACCAACTGCGTCTTCTACTGGTGTAAGTAATTGCCGGACGTTTGCCGGGGGGGGCTGAAGATCGATTTGATCTCGTGTCATTCCAGGAGATGGCTTATCTTGCCCGACACGGAGCCACAATACGGCAAAAGAAAGCAAGTTTCTTTTCCTGCTCCTCGTCGGTGGTCTTGTTGTGATCCTTGCTCTGAATCACTTCACTTACTTGATGAACGTTGTAGCCGTTCTTTCTGGAAGACCTTGCGAATGTGGCTCAGCTCATGAGACACGTAATCGGCGTCTGATATCACTCTTGCACAATGCCCGATGTTTTGCGGTTCTGTGCCGGGTGATGGAAGCTCTTGCGATTTTAATTACGTGACGAGACTGAAAACCCGAGTACATTTTATTCACATGTTACTTATTTGCAATGCCCCTGTGTGTCCAGCGGGGTGTTGTCATTTATGTAACCAGCCTACCTTCCTTTTATAATCAGGCGATACTTCATTCTACAAACAGCTGATTCACTGCGAACTGTTGATTTGCTGGGGAAGCTTCCTCCCGCATATATTTTGAATAACGACGACGACGAGGAGATTAGAGGAATTAAACCTAATAGGAAATTGGCAGTCGTTCCTTCCTTCATAACCTCCACAATAGAAGCATGAAAGGGAGCAAAAGAGAGTGGTACCGGAAGTACCTCCCACCACAACCGTACAAATGTTTCCCAAATATTTCTGTCGACGCATAATCATCGTGGCAATTGCAACATTCTGTTGTGAGACGCAGCGTACTGTATGCACTTTCTCAGCTTAACATATCTTTTGTTGTAGCAGGACTGCTGCTAAACCCCATAAATTCAGAGACCAGGCACAAGAAAGTTGTGTATGGTTTATCTGCGAAGCAGGTTACTTGTACTTCCTCTCTATGGGCGATGCCGTCGAGTTTCCTGGTGGAATTTCATGCAACTGAAACGATTAATCGCAGGGACTCGCCAGTGCGGTTTCCGTATCTGAACTGTACACAGATGTCTGAACGAATAAAGAATATTCCGAACGAAAATTTCTCCCGACGATACTCTTGAATAAAACATTCTCGGACTACTTGTTGAGTCAGTTCAGGGTAAAGCCTCAAAGTTGACGCGATAAGAAGCCCGAGAATGTTTTATTAAACGATTTTCTACCGACGAAGGAGAATCAGCAAAAGGCCCTGATCTTCACCCGTAAAGGCAACTTAAATTCATTCATCCGCGATTTGTTAACCGCTTTAGCCCTGTCCGTATCCCGGGACTTTATCGGAGGTACACACTTGGCGTGAATTATTTTCACATCTTCTTAGGATCCTGGCAGGACCAACAAAGCCAGATAATTCTCAAACGAATATGGCTCCACAACGTAGGTGGGCAGCAGGGGTCTTTGGCGTAGGGAAGCCGACTCTCCTAGAGGAGACAACCTCGATGAAAAGAGGGAAGGGCAACGTTCAAAACCTGGAGAGGCATACCTGCAGTGAAAGCACCCTTCCAAGGGAGACAACCCCAAAAGGAGATTTGTTGGGATACCTGAATGTGGTAGCCCCATCTTGGCTACAGTTAGGTATCCTGTAACGGGAGAATCATAATATACGGATAAATTTAAGACAGCCTTGGTATAAAACAAGAACAAACGACTTGGAGTAGAGGTGTATTCAAATTGGCTACTTGGAATGCCAACAGGCTAAAAGAATAACTAGAAAATGAACTAAATTTACAAAATATTGACGTGGTCATCAAACGGAAACCAACAGGAAGTAAAGAGATTCCACAACAATAAACAGGTACGACATGATCTACAGCGGAGTCCCTCAAAAGGAAAGAGCCTGTGGTGGAGTTGCTCTTCTGTGGAAGAATAACTCAAACTATACTTCTAAACCTTCATCAACGAACGGATATCTGTGGTTGGAATAAAGATACTAAGAGGTTATCTATCGGTAACTGGAGTATTTGCCCCAGAGGAGAGACTGGATGATGACTCTGAAGTCTTCTATGATATCTTGCAAACAACCCATTGCAAAATGAAAGAAAATGATTTTATGATAATAGCAGGAGATTTGGATGCAAGGGCGGGTGACGTCCTCGTGGTACATCTTATTGGCTCGGGAAAGGAAAATGTAGTAGTTAACAATGGATATAGACTGAAGGCGTTCTCATTAAATAATGAGTTAAGAATAATAAACGCATTGTTCAGGTATAAAAATACCCACAAATATACCTGGTCAGCTAGAGAGTCTGCCAAAATTATAGGCTACGTAACTGCAAACAAGAAGACTTGGTTCTTAGTGGAAGATACAAGGGTCTTCAGAGGCCCAAATTTCTCTTCAGATCCTTTCTTGCTAGTCACAAAAATAAAACTACTCAAAAGATGAAAGATATAATTTAGACACAAATAAAATAATGTTGATGCAACATTTAAAGTATGTTTACTTTAAGAAGAGAGTATCCGGCTTCTGTATCAGAAAAGACTTCAACCAGAACTCAGGAATGAAACATGATAAAGGGAGCGCAAATAAAGGCAACAAAAGAAGCATTTGGTACAAGAAAGATTTTGATTCTCGAAAAGCACCTGTGATACTGGAATAAATACGTAGTCTACCTGATGATAAGAAAAATACTTGCTTTAAAATGCTGGATTCCCCATACGATCAAGATCTGAGACTAGATTATTAAAGGAAATCAGCTCAAGTCAAAAGAAAAGTAAGAGAAATTGCAAAACCCTAGTTGGAAAAATATATTGGAGGTAGTGAACATGATGTAAGAGGAATACGAGACGAAGCATATAAAATAATGATACGTTGAAGCAAGAGGTAAAATAGTCCTCCATACGGATCTCCCGGTGGGGACTACTCAGGAGGACGTCGTTATCAGGAGAACGAAAACTGGTGTTCTGCGGGTGGGAGCGGTAGGTTAGAAAATTTAAAAAGGGAAATGTATAGGTTAAAGTTAGATGTAGTGGGAATTAGTGAAGTTCAGTGGCAGGAGGAACAAGACTTCTGGTCAGGTGAATACAGGGTTATAAATACAAAATCAAACCGCGGGAATGCAGGAGTAGATTTAATAATGAATAAAAAATAGGAGTTCGGGTAAGCAACTAAAAACAGCATAGTGAACGCATTACTGTGGCCAAGATAGATACGAAGCCCACGCCTACCACAGTAGTACAAGTTTATATGCCAATTAGTTCCATAGATGATGAAGAGATTGATGAAATGTATGATGAGATAAAAGAAATTATTCAGATAGTGAAGGGAGACGAAAATTTAATAGTCATGGATGACTGGAATTCAATAGCAGGAAAAGAAAGAGAAGGAATCTTAGTAGGTGTATAATGAATGGGGGTAAAGAATGAAACAGAAAGCTGTCTGGTAAAATTTTGCACAGAGCATAACTTAATCATAGCTAACGCTTAGTTCAAGAATCATATCAGAAGGTTGTATACATGGAAGAAGTCTAGAGATACTGGACGATTTCAGATAGATCATATAATGGTAAGACAGAGATTTAGGAACCAGGTTTTGAATTGCAAGACATTTCCAGGGGCAGGCGTGGACTCTGACCACAATCTATTGGTGATGCTATTGGTGATGAACTGTACAATAAAACTGAAGAAACTGCAAAAAGACTGGAATATGCGGAGATGAGACCTGGATGAACTGACAGAACCAGAGGTTGTCGAGAATTTCGGGGAGAGCATTAGGGGACGATTGACAAGAAAAATGGATATCTTTGAGAGACGAAATAGTGAAGGCAGCAGACGATGAAGCAGGTAAAAAGACAAGGGCTTATAGAAATCCTTGCGTAGAAGAACAGATATTGCATTTAATTGATAAAAGGAGACATACAAAAATGCAGTAAATGAAGAAGGCAAAAAGGAATACAAACATCTCAAAAAATGAGATCGACAGGAAGAGCAAAATGGCATCAGGGATGGCTAGAGGACAAATGTAAGGCTGTAGGGGTAAGATAGATACTGCCTACACAAAAATTAAAGAGACCTTTGGAAAAAGAGAACCACTTATATGAAAATCAAGAGCTCAGATTGAAACTCAGTCCCAAGCAAAGAGGGGAAAGCAGAAACGTGGAAGAAGCATATAGAGGGTCTATACAAGGGCGATGTTTTTGAGGACAAAATTATGGAATTGAAAGAGGATGTAGATGAAGAGTAAATGAGAGATATGATACTGTATGAAGAGTTTGACAGAGTACTGAAAGCCCTGAGTCGAAACAAGGTCCTGGAAGTAGACAACATTCCATTAGAACTACTAATAGCCTTGGGAGAGCCAGCCATGACAAAAATCTACCATCTGGTGAGCAAGATGTACAAGACAGGCGAAATACCCTTAGACTTCAAGAAGAATATAATAATTCCAATCCCAAAGAAAGCAGGTGTTGACAGATGTGAAAATTACCGGTCTATCAGTTTAATAAGCCACGGCTGCAAGATACTAACATGAATTCTTTACAGATGAATGGAAAAACTGATAGAAGCTGACCTCGGGGCAGCTCAGTTTGGATTCCGTAGAAATGCTGGAACACGTGAGGCGATACTGACCGTACATATTGTCTTAGAAAATAGATTAAGGAAAGGCAAACCTACGTTTCTATAATTTTTTGGAATTATACAAATCTTTTGACAATGTTGACTGGAATACTCTCTTTCAAATTCTGAAGGTGGCAGGGGTAAAAGACAGGGAGCGAAACGATATTTAGAATTTGTACAGAAAGGAGATGGCAAACATAAGAATCGAGGGGTATGAAAGGGAAGCTGTGTTTGGGAAGGGAGTGAGACAGGGTTGTATCCTATCCCCGATGTTATTCAATCTGCATATTGAGCAAACAGTAAAGGAAACAAAATAAAAATTCGGAGTAGGAATTAAAATCCATGGAGAAGAAATAAAAACTTCGAGGTTCGCAGATAACATTGTAATTCTGTCAGAGACAGCAAAGGACCTGTAAGAGCAGCAGAACGGAATGGACAGTGTCTTGAAAGGAGGATATAAGATGAACATCGACAAAAGCAAAACAAAGATAATGGAATGTAGTTGAATTAAATCGGGTGATGTTGAAGGAATTATGGTCGAAGTAGATAGAATGTAAAACATAGAGTGGCAACGGCAAGGAAAGCGCTTCTGAAGAAGACAACTTTGTTAACCTCGAGTATAGGTTTAAGTGTCAGGAAGTCGTTTTAAATAGTATTTATATGGAGTGTAGCCATGTATGTAAGGGAAACGTGGGTAATAAACACTTTAGACAAGAAGAGAATAGAAGATTTCGAAATGTGGTGCTACAGAAGAATGCTGAAGATTAGATGGGTAGATCACATAACTATTGAGGAAGTACTGAACAGAACTCGGAAGAATAGGAAATAGTGGCACAACTTGACTAGAAGAAGGGATCGCTTGGTATGACACATTCTGAGGCATCAAGGGATCACCAATTTAGTATCGGAGGGCAGCTTGTAGAGTAAAAATCATAGAGGGAGACCTAGAGATGAATGCACCAAACAGATTCAGAAGGATGTAGGTTGCAGTAGGTACTGGGAGATGAAGAATCTTGCACAGGATAGAGTAGCATGTAGAGCTGCATCAAACCAGTCTCAGGACTGAAGACCACAACAACAGTGAAGGGAGCCGAAAATGTAATAGTCATGGGGGACTAGAATTCGATAGTAGGAAAAGGACGAGAAGTAAAAGCAGAAGGTGAATATGGATTGGAGGAAAGGAATGAAAGAAGAAGCCACCCGGTAGCATTTTGTATGGAGCATAATTTAATCATAGTTAACACTTGGTTTAAGAATCATGCGAGAAGGTTGTATACATGGAAGAGACCTGGAGACACCGGAAGGTTTGAGATTGGTTATGTAATGTTTAGACAGAGATTTAAGAACTGAATTTAAAACTTTAAGACTTTTCAGGAGAAGTTATGGACTCTGATCACAATTCCTTGATTATGAACTGCATATTAATACTGAAGCAACTCCAAGAAACAGGAATTTAAGGAGGTGGGACCTGGATGAACTGAAAGAACAAGAGGTTGTTGAGGGTTTTAGAGCAAACATTACGGACCGATTGACAAGAACATTCGAAAGAAATATGGCAGAATAAGAATGAGTAGGTTTGAGAGATGAAATAGTGAAGGCAGCAAACGTTCAGTTAGGTAAAAAGACGTGGCCTACTAGAAAGCCTTGGGTAACACAAGAGAAATAGAATGTAATCGACAAAAGGAGAAAACATAAAAATGAAATAAATGAAGCAGGCGAAAAGGAATAGAAATGTCTAAAAAATGAGATCGCCAGAAGTGTAAATTGGCTAAGCAGGAATGGCTAGAACACAAATGTAAATTTGTAATTGCATATATCACTAGGGTTAAAATAAAGGCTGCATACAGGACAGTTTAAGATGGCACTGGAGAAAAGAGAACAACTAGGATGAATATCAAGAGGACAGATGGAAAACCCGTCCTAAGAAAAGGAGGTAAAGCAGGAAGGTGCAAGGATTACATAGAGTGTCTATACAAGGAAGATGTACTGGAGGGCAAAAGTAAGGAAATTGAAGAGATGTAGAGGAATATGAGAAGGGAGATATGATAGTGCGTGAAGAATCTGACCAAGCACCAAAGGACTTAAGTCGAAAACAAGGTCCTAGGAGTAGACAACATTCTGCTAGAGCTACTGTTAGCCTTGGGAGAGTGAGCCGTGACAGAACTCTTCATCTGGTGAGCAAGATGTATGAGGCAGGCAAAATATCCTCAGACTTAAGAATATAATAATCCCAATTAGAAAGAAAGTAGGTGTTGACACGTATAAACATCATCAGACTATCAGTTTAATAGGCCGATACTGACACGAATCAGCAAAATACTGACACTAATTCTTTACAGACCAATTGAAAAACTGGTAGAAACCGACATCGCGGAAGACTAGTTTGGATTCCAGAGAAATGTAGGAATATGCAAGGCAGTACTGATCCTAAGACTTCTCATAGAAGATAGGTTAACGAAAGGCAAACCTACGGTTATGGTATTGGTAGACTTAAAGATCCCTTTTGACAATGTTGACTGTAATACTCTATTTCAAGGTGGCAGGGGTATAATACAGAGAGAGAAAGGACATTTACAGTTTCTACAGAAACCATATGTCAGTTATTAGAGTCGAGGGGCATGAAAGGGAAGCAGTGGTTGACAAGGGGCTGAAGCCTAACCCCCATGTTATTTAATGTATATATTGAGCAAGTAGTAAAGGAAACAATGGAAATATTGGGAGTAGGAGTTAAAGACCAATGAGAAGAAATAAAAACTTTGAAGTTTCCCGATGACATTGTAATTCTCTCAGAGTAAGCAAAGAACTTGCAAGAGCAGCTGAATGTAATGGACAGTATCCTCAAAGGAGGATACAAGATGAACATCAATAAAAGCAGAACGAAGATAATGGAATGTAGTCGAATTAAAACAGATGACGCTGACGGAATTAGGTTAGCAAATGAGACAGCTGAAGTAGTAAATGAGTTTTTCTATTTGGGCAGCAAAATAACTGACGATGGTCGAAGTAGGGAGGATATAAAACGTAGACTGGCAATGGCAAGAAAATCGTTTCTTAAGAAGACACATTTGTTAACTCGGAGTATATATTTAAGTGTCAGAAAATCCTTTCTGGAAGAATTTTTCGGAAGAGAAAAATGGACGACATACAGTTTGGTGAAGAAGAGAAAAGAAGTTTTTAAATGTGGTACTACAGAAGAATGCTGAAGATTAGATGGATAAATCATGTAACTGATGAGGAGGTAATTAACTGAATTATGGAGAAGAGAATTTTTTGATACAACCTGACTAAAAGAAGGGATTAGTTAGTAGAATACATTATGAGGCATCAAGGGATCACCAATTTGGTACTGGAGGGAGGCGTGGAGGATAGAAATCGTAGAGGGAGAGTGAAAGGTGAATTGAGTAAGCAGGTTCCGAGGGATGTAATTTGCAGTAGTTAGTTGGAAATGAAGAGGCTAGCACAGGGTAGAGTAGCATGGAGAACTGCATCAAACGAGTCTTTGGACTAAAGACCACAACAAAAAATAATATAAAACACTGTGGACAGATGTGCAATGTACACAGGTGTGTTTGAACCAGATATAACTGTAAATTTAATAACATTGGAGGAGCTGCAGGATGCAGCAGCATCTAGAAAGAACAATGTGCTCCAGGGTGTGAAAAAATCAATACAGAAGTAACAAAATATGAACTAAATATTGCAAAAACAAGAATACTCTACTTAATAAATAGCTTCTGGCGAAGTGGATCTGTGCCCTGAAGAGTGAATGTAACCTAGATATGCCCAATTTCTAAGAAAGGAAACAGATATGAATGTCAGAAGTGCAGACCTATTAGCCTGCTGAATTCACGTTATAAATTGTATGCCTGAATTCTGACAAAACGACTATCGCCAAACGCATAAACTGCATTGTCTAATGCCCGACATTGTTTTCGAAGAAGCATTCATGTTCGGAATATATCTTCACCATTGTAAATCTGGTAGAAAACATTGTGAATTAAATTTAAATTATCTTGCCTTCACTGAGTATGAAAGCGCGCTTGAATAATAAATCGAAGGAAACTGTAGGTAATTTTAAGAAACAGAGGGATTCATCCCACCTTATAAGAGCTGTACAGGGTTCATATACTAATAACAAAATATAGCTATAAATAGCAGGCAGCAGACATAATATGGCTGGAATAAACAGAAGAGTTAGACAAGTGTGTCCGCTCTCGTTCACTCTTTTTAACTTGTATATCGACGATGTAGCCAGAACGTGGTCACAGACAATCAAACATTTTAAAATTAACGATGTGGATGTTAGTGCTCTACTTTTCGCTGATGACCAAGTAATTGCTAACCAGAATGAAAATAATTTAAAACAAGCTGTCGTTAATTTAAGTAAACTAACTAGAGAATACAATCTGAACGTCTAGATCACAAGAACAAAATCACTGGCATTTTTAGAACACCATACCATTAAGATTGAAACTGACAAGCATATCATAAAGTTAATATATTTAAATATTTATGGTGCAGTATTACAGAAAGGGCTTACAAAGAAATACAAAGTACGTTAGACCTATTTAACTATTTCTATGGACCTTAAGTCTGAATGTAGGGAAATGAGGTCCACAGAGATACTATAGTATTGTTCTATAAGGTTATGGCTATACCAGCAGTGCTCTATGGATTGAAATGTGAAGTCTTAAGAAGAGAGATGAAAAGAGAATAGAAGCAAGTGAAATGAACTTCCTTACATACGTGTCTGGATATAACTTAATGAATAAAAAAGAGGAATGATGACATCCGAACTGTAGTGAATACGCTAAACTTAAGTGACACAATAAAACAGTATCAGTAAAGATGAAAAGATCATATAGGTCGTATGCCAGATACAAGAATCACTAAAGCAATAAACCAATATAAAACAAGAGGCAGAAGATTTCAGGAAGACCAATGAAGAGATGACTGACCAATTTTTAATGAGACGGAACGGACCAATGGGTCCAGTCGTTGATGTACAAGCAGACGTCTATGTACTTTTGTTTGCTTTTCTTAGTATCAAGAAACACACGTTACTTCTTCGTATACTTTAACGCATCTTTCAACATATTTGAAGTCTCGTCTCGTATTCGTCTCGAGCGAGTCAACAAGCTGTTCCAGGAATAATGATAAGTATTCAAGGACATGAGAAGAATGATCATTCGAAGCAAAAACGTAATAAGGACTATAAATATGTTACATAATAGCGAAGACGAACATCTGCTCACACTCTTAAGGTACGCATTTTAGAACCCATGTTTAGTGGACATTTTTTTCATATTATTACATACACCTGTCAAATAAGGAAAGTAAAGAGCATACAATGGAAGAGATTTCTTCCACACATCGAAGATGAAGAAATACTCGTAGCTTTTAAGATAATACACTTTAGAGCCCATGTTTAATAGGCTTCATATGCTTAGACTACTCATGCTTGAAACAGTTGTTCCTGCCATATCCTTGAATACTGACCTCTCCTCCTGGGACACCCTGCATATATGACAACTAACTGAGGTCGTTACTTTGAGGAGCTACTCTAAGATTGAGAGAGCGCCACAGGGGAGGAAATCATGGCGAACTGCCTCAAATCAGTGCTAAAGGCAATCTGTCTCCAGACCCGATATTAGTGTCCTCTGCGGATATACGTTTGGTAATACGAACTGAAAGGAGTCTATAGCCAATCAGTTTTCATGTTCTTCCAGCCAACTGCGGAACACCTTACTTTCCATGTTGTTAATGCGGTTAGTAAATATATTACCAGTAAAATTTTATTTCCTTTAGATCTATAGGTCTTTTTTTATAATAGACAGTTACTTATGCGATTTTCCATATTCGGTGTCTCTTTCCTCTAAACATATTTTATTTAGGAATACAAAACGTTAAACATACACTCCTGGAAATGGAAAAAAGAACACATTGACACCGGTGTGTCAGACCCACCATACTTGCTCCGGACACTGCGAGAGGGCTGTACAAGCAATGATCACACGCACGGCACAGCGGACACACCAGGAACCGCGGTGTTGGCCGTCGAATGGCGCTAGCTGCGCAGCATTTGTGCACCGCCGCCGTCAGTGTCAGCCAGTTTGCCGTGGCATACGGAGCTCCATCGCAGTCTTTAACACTGATAGCATGCCGCGACAGCGTGGACGTGAACCGTATGTGCACTTGACGGACTTTGAGCGAGGGCGTATAATGGGGATGCGGGAGGCCGGGTGGACGTACCGCCGAATTGCTCAACACGTGGGGCGTGAGGTCTCCACAGTACATCGATGTTGTCGCCAGTGGTCGGCGGAAGGTGCACGTGCCCGTCGACCTGGGACCGGACCGCAGCGACGCACGGATGCACGCCAAGACCGTAGGATCCTACGCAGAGCCATAGGGGACCGCACCGCCACTTCCCAGCAAATTAGGGACACTGTTGCTTCTGGGGTATCGGCGAGCATCATTCGCAACCGTCTCCATGAAGCTGGGCTACGGTCCCGCACACCGTTAGGCCATCTTCCGCTCACGCCCCAACATCGTGCACCCCGCCTCCAGTGGTGTCGCGACAGGCGTGAATGGAGGGACAAATGGAGACGTGTCGTCTTCAGCGATGAGAGTCGCTTCTGTCTTGGTGCCAATGATGGTCGTATGCGTGTTTGGAGCCGTGCAGGTGAGCGGCACAATCAGGACTGCATACGACCGAGGCACACAGGGCCAACACCCGGCATCATGGTGTGGGGAGCGATCTCCTACACTGGCCGTACACCTCTGGTGATCGTCAAGGGGACACTGAATAGTGCACGGTACATCCAAACCGTCATCGAATCCATCGTTCTACCATTCCTAGACCGGCAAGGGAACTTGCTGTTCCAACAGGACAATGTATGTCCGCATGTATCCCGTGCCACCCAACGTGCTCTAGAAGGTATAAGTCAACTACCCTGGCCAGCAAGATCTCCGGATCTGTCCCCCATTGAGCATGTTTGGGACTGGATGAAGCGTCGTCTCACGCGGTCTGCACGTCTAGCACGAACGCTGGTCCAACTGAGGCGCCAGGTGGAAATGGCATGGCAAGCCGTTCCACAGGACTACATACAGCATCTCTACGATCGTCTCCATGGGAGAATAGCAGCCTGCATTGCTGTGAAAGGTGGATATACACTGTACTAGTGCCGACATTGTGCATGCTCTGTTGCCTGTGTCTATGTGCCTGTGGTTCTGTCAGTGTGATCATGTGATGTATCTGACCCCAGGAATGTATCAATAAAGTTTCCCCTTCCTGACACAATGAATTCATGGTGTTCTTATTTCAATTTCCAGGAGTGTATGTTCACTGGTCAGCGTTTGGAATAATTTGACGTTTGTTGAAACCAAACTTGGCATATTCTGGCATGCAACGTTAAGTGGATTTTCACGAACCAATATAATCGTCAGATGTGTAATTATAGCTAACTTCCTAATAAAGTAAATACCACGGAATTGAAAATGTATAGGCCCTCCTGAAAGTCGTATCTCAAGTTAACCGACGATTATACTGTAAAGTGATTTTAATGGTTCCGTGGTCGAAACAGGCCATCACTTCATGAGAGGAACCCGAAAGGTATTTGAGACATGGCATTGCAGAAAGGTAACTCGCTTTTACAAAATAGTGGTTTTTAAAGATGCACGTGGTGTGATATTTTATTAGTGTTTTGCCACGTAAGTTCGCTGTAAGTTCGTAATATTTCGGCTGTGCTGGCTGAATATATTACGGTTCTGCTCGAAAACTCTGAGAATACTCAGTTTTAAAAATATTAAGTATTTCGTTGACTGCTTGGCAATCACAGGAATTAGAACAGGTTGCTCATCCTAACGGCATTCTGTATATTAAGATGTGTCCTGAGCAGTTCTCAGCCAGTCTCCAGTTAATCGTTTACGTATTCTGAGAGCGAAGTTCCGTTTCATTCAACAAAGGTTGCCGATTTCCACTGCACAGCTCAGGAACGCCAAAAAGCTAATTAAAGTGCCAGCGAGCGGCGGCGAACGCAGCGGAGGTGCGGCAGAGAAAAGGTGGGGTCATTCAATTGATCCACAGGAAAGACAAAGACCAGGAACGGGGCGTAGACTATGGTCAGAAATGCATTCTTAAATCTGTGTCTCTTTGCAGAAAGTATCCGATATTAGATTACCTAATTTATTCAGCTGTCGTTCGAAGTGAGCGTCATAGACAACTTCGAGTACCACTACCATTTCTTCCTATACTGTTCCACTCGCGGATGGCGTGCTGAAACACCGGTGGTCGGTACGCCTCAGTATGACTTCCAGTTTTTCGGGTTTTAACATCAGTCTGATTTCTCAAGATATGTTTGAAGGGAAGTAATATGTTGTTCAGACATCTAAAGCATCGTATTTTATGGTTCAAATGGCTCTAAGCACAATGGGACTTAACATCTGAGGTCATCGGTCCCCTAGACTTAGAACTACTTAAACCTAGCCTACTTAAGGACGTTCCAAACAACCATGCCCGACGCAGGATTCGAACCTGCGACCGTAGCAGCAGCTTGGCTCCGGACTGAAACGCCTAGAACCGCTCGTCCACAGCGGCCGTTCATCGTATATACTGAAAGAGCAAAATCACTAGGTATGAATGGCGGGAGGAGAAGTGAAAGGCTGCAGAAACGTGCATAACTAGGGGAAAGAGATGTGACGTCTGTTGGAAAATGAAAGGGACATTTGGAGGAACGAGAAACAACAGTATCAATGCCTAGAGCCTAGATGGCAGTATGTGCTAAGCAAAGAGGGTAAACTTGGAATGTGGCTGGAGTATCCAGAGGGTCTTTATAAGGGAAACAACAAGATTACAAAAAGAGGAAAGCAAGTAAGTGAAGATGAGGTAGAAGTTGCAACGCTTCAGCCTGAACCTGACAGACCGCTGAAAGAGATGTGTGGAAACAACACCCCTGGTGTAGATGACATACCTTCAGAGTTACACTCTAGTGAATGGAAAGAACACACCACAAAGGAACTACCTGAATGGGACGGAAATCAGTAGATGTGATTTACACGTACAGACAATTAAATGATTGTAGTTTCAGGAAAATTGCATGATTTATACAAGAAAAAGAGTTTCACAAATTCAGCAAGTCAAAAACGCGTTGGCCGAAATTTTTTTCTTATGCAAACAGTTGTTCGGCTTGGCATTCATTGACAGAGTTGTTGGATATTCTCTTGGTGGATACCGTGTCAAGTTATGACTAACTGGCGAGATGTATCGTCAAAATCTCGAGCTGTTTGGAGGACCCTGGCCATAATGCTCCCACGTTCTCAGTTGGGGAAACATCCGGCGACCCTGATGACCAAATCAGCGTTTGACAATAACGATAACGAGCAGTAGGAACTCCCACCCTGTGTGGGCGGGTTTTATCTTGTCTAAATGCAAGCCCTGGGTAATTTGCCATGAAAAGCGACAAAACGGGGCATAGACAATGGTCAGCGTACCGCCGTACTGTAAGTGTGTCGCAGATGATAACCAAAGGCGTGTCGCTATGAAGAGAAATGGAACTCCAGATCATCACTCCTGGTTGTCGGACCATATAGCGGGCGACAGTCAGGCTGCTATCTGCTGTCCAGGGCACCTGCACACACATCTTCGTTTTGGAATCTCATTCACGAGAGTAAAATTGTCTTCCGTTCAAAATGGTTCAAATGGCTATGAGCCCTACGGGAGTTAACATCTGAGGTCACCAGTCCCCTAGAACTTAGAACTATTTGAACCTAACTAACGTAAGGACATCACACACATCCATGCCCGACGCAGGATTCAAACATGCGACCGTAGCGGTCTCGCGGTTGGAGGCTGAAGCGCCTGAACCGCTCTGCCACAACGGCCGGCTTGTCTTCCGTGATGAATGCCACTTCCACATGAGCCCCGATGACTAGCGATAGCGTGTCTAGTTCAGAATTACTGAGATACTTGGTAGGTAAGATATTTCTCCTGGTGTTTCAAGGCACATGAAATATGTGACATATCCTCAGACTTCAGGAAAAATTAATAACTGTTAATCCAAGGACGAGAGGTGATGACAAGTTGAATACTACCACACCGTCAGTTTAATAAGTCATGGTTGGTATGCATTTACACCAATTATTTAGATAAGAAAGTAAAAAACTGGTACAACCACCCTGAGCACGATCACACGTTTTGTGAACAAATCCAAGAAGGTACGAGGCAGTAGTGATCCTATGACATATCCTTGAAGATATGTTGAAGAAAGAACATTTTTAAATTTAGAAGAACCTTTTGACATTGTCGACTGGACTGTACTCTTTGAAATTTCGAAGGTATCACACATAAAATACAGGCAGTGAAAGGATATTGTCACCTTGCACAGAAGCCAAACGGCAGGATAAAGAATTGAAGAACATTCAAGGGAAGCCGTACGTGAGAAGGTAGGGCTTGCTGTGACTTTTGAAAAAACACAGTACATCCAATTTTCTGCTGAAAAATTATAATTCCTTCAATAAACATAACACATCAAAAGAAGTCGTTAGCCACGGTGGAGCTTACTAAGTTTTTCGGTGTACATATAGATGAGAATCTTAATTGGAGAAGTCATATTTGGGATCTCCAAAAGCGACTAGGTTCAGCAACTTTTGCAATCAGAATAATTGCCAATTTTGAGGATGTAGAAAGCTAACATACTTTGCATACTTCCACTCTCTGATGTCATACGGAATAATATTCTGGGACAACCCAACACTTATGCAAATGGTACTCATTGCTCAAAAGAAAGCAGTTAGAATAATGTGTGGGGTTCATAGTCGCACATCTTGTAGGCATCTGTTTAAAATGTTAGGAATTCTTACAACCGCTTCACAGTACATTTACTCAGCAATGACATTTTTTATTCAACAACATGGACCAGTTTAAAATCAACAGCAACATTCATGATTACAATACCAGAAAAAAGAAAGACCTACACTGTCCTTTATTTTAACTATCTTTGGCACAGAAAGGGGTAAAATTTGCTGCTATAAAACTTTTTCATAAATTACCTAATGAAATAAAATGTCTGACAGACAGCAGTAATAGTTTCAAAAACTAATTGAAATCATACCTCTTTGACAACTCCTTCTATACCATAGATGAGTTGGTGAATATGAGTAAACAAATCTGGAGATATAATATCTACATTATGTTCCATTTAAGGGAATGGGGTAGATAATAGAAATATTTAGATATAAGTCTATAATGCAAAAAAAACTTGGTTCCTGTGCGCATTTCTTGTGGATTTGACACGTTCCACGTCATAAGGGTTTTTCGTGCTATTGATCAGTGTAACTAACTTCTGTCAGATACGGAAAAGTACTTGGTTCAGCAGCTGAACTGAATGGATAATGTCTACAACAAAGATTATTGGGAGAACGTACAAAAACTAATACACAGATAATGAAATGTTGTCGAATTAAATCAGACGATACTGAGGGAATTACATAATGAAATTGGACAGTAAAAGTATTAGATGAATTTTGTTATTTGTGCAGCAAAGTAACTGGTGATGCATGAAGTAAAGAGGATATAAAATGCGGACTTTCAGAAGAAAGATAATCATTTCTGAAAATGTCATCCTTATATATATGGAAAAAATCGCAACACCAAGAAAGAGAGAAGGAGCTGTGCGAGATAAATGAAAGTTGGTGGACGTGTTTCTACGTGTGAAAGATGACGTCATGACGTCTACTCAGTTGCACATGAGTGGCGCTAACAGCATCATTGGAAGGATACATATCCGGCTTGCTTTAAATACATGCTGTAAGGGTCATGAGCATTTGTTACCTCTGAGATAGGACGTGGGGAGTTGGTGCTAGTTAAGATGCCTTTAAAGTGACAAGGACGCTATTATCTGCAACTCACTGAGTTTGAATGAAGTCGTTTAACAGGGTTACGAGAAGCTCTATGTTCCTTCTTCGATATTGCAGAAAGACTAGGCAGCAGTGTAGCTACTGTACATGACTGTTGACAGTGGTGGTCACGATACTGTATGCTTGCAAGAGGAGTAGGCTCCGGATGGCATGTGGCATACCAAAAAGAGGCAAGACCACCGTGTTCAGCATATGGTTCTGTCACCTCATACTGCATCTGCAGCAGCAATTTGACCAGCACTTGGCACTACAGTGATACAACGGAATATTACTAATCGCTTACTTCAAGAACATCTTGGAGCCAAACGCCCTGCACCTTGCATCCCCTGATCCCAAACCACCGCCATTTGCGACTTCAGTGGGGTCAACGGAGAGCCCACTGAAGGACAGGATGGAAGCGTGTTGTGCTTTCCGGTGAAATCTGGTTCTTCCTCGGTGACAGTGCTGGCCGTGTGTTAGTTACAAGAAAGCCAGTC
The DNA here is from genome assembly GCF_023897955.1 of Schistocerca gregaria. Classification (NCBI taxonomy): domain Eukaryota; kingdom Metazoa; phylum Arthropoda; class Insecta; order Orthoptera; family Acrididae; genus Schistocerca; species Schistocerca gregaria. Next base: position 726,325,562 of record NC_064923.1, read on the forward strand.
AAGAACCTGCAACTATACTGCCCGCATGCTAGGCACTCGAACTACTGTATTTATGATCCGGGTTACGATTTCGTATGACAGCAGGGACACTCTCGTGGTTATCCCACGCACCCTGACTGCTAAATTTTACGTCAATCTCGTGATTCGAGCCGTTTTGCGGCCATTCATGAATAACATTCCAGGGGTGATTTCCAATAGGATAATGCTCGCCCACGTACTACTGTAGTATCCAACATGCTCTAAACAGCATCGATATGTTGCCTTGATCTGCTCGGTCACGAGATCTGTTTCCAGGCGAGTACGTATGGCACATAATCAGGAGGAAAACATCCACGAACAGCGTTAACCGTCCCTGTACTGACCGCCCAAGTGCAACAGGTTCAAGATGGCTCTAAGCACTATGGGACTTAACATCTGAGGTCATCAGTCCCCTAGATTTAAAACTACTTAAACTTAGCTAACCTAAGGACAACACACACATCCATGCCCGAGGTAGGATTCGAACCTCCAACCATAGCAGCAGCGCAGTTCCGGACTGAAGGGCCTAGAACCGCTCGGCCACAAGGCCAGCAGTGCAACAGGCATCGAACTTGTAAAGACATTGTTTCCCCGAAAGTCGATTTTTTTTTCTTTTGTGCATTACCTTGTCATAGTACGTATGTATAATTTATTTCAACTATTCTTTATTTAATCAAAATATCCACGGGTGTACTGCCGGTCTATAGTGTCCAACGGGCGCAATATTTCGGCGATCAAACATGTCGCCATCATCAGGTGAACTGACGGACTGAGCTCCTGTGAACGTGCCGGCACGGAGATCCGTACGCTATGGCTGCTCAGGGGGAACTGGGTTCGGTCGCGGCGGCGGCCGATTTAAATACCCTCCGCCCGCGGCGCGCTCCCTCCGCCGTCCGCGCCCCGCGCCTAGGTCTCGCGGTGGAACAGATTGCGACGGCGTCTGAGATGACGTCGGTGTGATGGCTCTGTCCGCCGTGGTCGTCACAACTATGCGTTTGTTCGATTTACTCTTGATTAATCCAATCGCTGGTTCCAAAGCCTTGCTAAGATTATTGCCACAGTCACGGTTTATGAAGTCGTCATTGGTGCGAATTTCGATGGCCTCTCTAACAACGCTGTCCCAGTATCTCGACGTCTGTACCAGAATCCTCGTGCGGTCATACTCCATAGCGTGATTTTCCGACAAACAGTGTTCAGCGACCGCCGACTTGCTCGGATACATTAGTCGAGTGTGCCTCTGGTGTTCACGGCATCGATCCTCGACGGTACGCATAGTCTGACCAATATACGACTTGCCACATTGACACGGAATCTGGTACACGCCGGCCTTCCTCAAACCGAGGTCATCTTTGGCGCTATCCACCAGTGCACGAGTTTTATTCGGAGGATAACACACAGTTCCGACCCGGTGTTTCTTCAGAATGCCGGCGATTTTCCCCGAGAGTGCGCCTGTGTATGGAATAAATGCAGTGCCTACCTCCTCCCTCGTGACTTCATCCATCTCAACAGCTTGTGCTGCAGTGGCTGGGTGAGAGCACGTTGGATCTGCCACTCTGAGTACCCATTTTTTCGAAACACAGTTCTCAGATGTTCCAATTCCTGGGGTAGACTCTCTTCGTCAGACATAGTGCGCGCCCTATGTACTAGAGTTTTAAGTACCCCATTCCTCTGTGAAGGGTGGTGGCAGTTGTCTGCGTGCAAATACAGATCAGTGTGTGTTGTCTTTCGATACACCCCATGACCTAAGGTGCCGTCAGCCCTTCTCTTGATCAAGACGTCAAGGAAAGGTAATTTACCCTCCTTTTCAGTCTCCATATTGAATTTGATGTTGGGGTGTATGGAGTTTAGATGTGTAACGAAGTCAAGGAGTTTATCCATACCATGTGGCCAGATGACGAACGTGTCGTCCACGTAACGGAAAAAACAAGTAGGTTTCCATTCGGATGACGACAGGGCTTCCTCCTCGAAATTCTCCATGTACAAATTCGCTACCACCGGTGAGAGTGGGCTACCCATAGCGACTCCCTCCGTTTCACATGGTATGGATAAACTCCTCATCGTCATCTCAGACGCCGTCGCAATCTGTTCCACCGCGAGACCTAGGCGCGGGGCGCGGACGGCGGAGGGAGCGCGCCGCGGGCGGAGGGTATTTAAATCGGCCGCCGCCGCGACCGAACCCAGTTCCCCCTGAGCAGCCATAGCGTACGGATCTCCGTGCCGGCACGTTCACAGGAGCTCAGTCCGTCAGTTCACCTGATGATGGCGACATGTTTGATCGCCGAAATATTGCGCCCGTTGGACACTATAGACCGGCAGTACACCCGTGGATATTTTGATTATCAAATACGCCGGGAGAAACTCAAGAATCATATTCTTTATTTGTTAATACATCACATTGTTTCTTCATTAATTTTGCTACTGTTTTATATTTTACGAATATGAATTTTCTGGTTTGTAAAAGTTTTGTTAGGCTAGGAGAATTTCTGTGTCAGAGAGAGAGCGAACGACTATCGACAGAGAGCGTGCGAGTTGTGGTATCGCGACCGGTTCGCGGGTGGCAAAGCTCGGCGTGAAAGACGGTGATAGGCGGAGGAACAATTAATTACAGTGCGTCCACTGTGTTAATAGGAGATCGTCCATTATTAAGTGAAGAGAAAAACCTGAAAAGTATATCGAGTGTTTGCGGTGACGATTTCGTATACTGTGTGCACTTGTGACAATTAGCCGTGAACCGGACACCATTGCCGTGTGGAGACACTAACTGTTAGAGTTGTGTGAAAGTGGAACAAACCTAAAATGTTAAGTAAAAGAACAATGCTGTGATTTGATCAGGAAACATTTGTTGTATCATCCAAACTGTCTTAAAGACGACGACGTAAATTGAACTGACGTTTAACGGACTGTTATAGTGATAAACACATGTAACTGTTTTCCTGTGGCAACATGGTGAAAGAACTGTGCCAAGTATTAACCGGCTATATATCGTAAATACTAAAGACATTGCATAATTCCGACCTACCCGCACTGCGTGATTAATAAACTTTTAATAATAAAACGTCGCGCACGTAACGACAACGCACACACTGGAACTATTATTATAGGGCCAGTGCTGCCAGCTGATTCGACTACAAAGGACCACCGCCGTAACTGGAATATTAAAGAAACAGGAGGATCCTTCATTCTCTTCACGCCACGAACCAGGATTAACTTCACACATAGTCCGCGCGCACCAACGCTGACGTCATCGCACTGCCTACAGCAACAGTTAAGACATTATAAGAAAATTATTACGTTCTGTCTCATTTCAAAATTAAAGACAATTGCGGTTAAATTATCAATTTTAAAAATACTGTCACAATATCAAGGTTCAATTTTGTTTGGTTCCAATAAATATTCTTTCATTTATATCGTCTTGTTGTCAGTGTTGAAAACCCACCAAATTAAAGTTCAATTAATAATTATCTCAGACATTTTGCTGCTCATCATAATTTTATTTTAATGTTTGTGTGTAATTTCTTTTGCGGGGGAGTAATGGTTCCAATGGCTCTGAGCACTATGGGACTTAACTTCTGTGGTCATCAGTCCCCTAGAACTTAGAACTACTTAAACCTTACTAACCTAAGGACATCACTCACATCCACGCCCGAGGCAGGATTCGAACCTGCGATCGTAGCAGTCGCGCGGTTCCGGACTGAGCGCTTTAACCGCGAGACCACCGCGACCAGCACGGGAGAGTACAAATTTAATTTTTTGTGCAGTAAAATTAGCTGACATAAAATTACGTATATTACCAGATGATGAAGTCCGCGATTACTGCTTGAAAACTGACCAATAGTATTTTTGCACCTATTTTCTCACTGGCTGTCACATTCAATTACGTATTTCGTCGGCATGTAGCAGATGAGTGATGTCTATATAGGCACCTACAATAATTTTTTTTTACTTTTCAGGTTTACTGGAATTATATTGACTTTAATTGTTTAAAGTGATTTATCGCATCTATACAATAACTGTACTGAATTACCCAATTTACTTTTGTTATTACGTAAACATTGGCATACCATATTTAGATTAAAACTGACGTCTTATTGGACCCACATAAGATTCTGCACGTTCTGACAAAGACTATGCCTTTTTTTTTTTCGTCCATGACTAACAGGGGTAGTCAGATTCCTTGTCTAGGTCATGTTTCATTATTTAAAAGGTATTTTTTTTTTCAGAAGCAGAGAACCACTTTCTTTACAAACTCCATCCAAGAAACTGATACACGGCACCTGCACAACACAATACATGCAATCTGCTTGTTTCCATTCAACATTCAGGTGGTTACAGCGCTTTTAATGTATCAACACTTCTCAATAGCAATTTGTTACCTCGCGCTTACGTTAACCTCTGATGTTGCAATTTTTATTAATTCAGTATGATACCTAGACAAATGTGTTTCTCTACATTAATTACCTTTTGGTGCTTCGATTGTATGAAGACAGTTATTCATCCATCTCTGCACTTCATCAAATGAATTTACGCGTTCGGGTGTTTTCCTCCTCGGGAGATCTAAAACGATACAACCAAGAACCGATTTTTCTGCCCGGTTGGTCAAGGTATCTTGGCGAACAGTCGCTTAGATAGGAAACGTTAGCGACAGCCCTGGACATTTGCACAAGCCCCGCCCATTTACCCCCTCCACACCTACCCCCTCCACACCAACCAAGAGCGCATCAATATGATCTTTGGTAGGCCTCGCCGCTGTCGTGTTTTTGTTCGTCGTTTTTTGTTTTACCGCGGTTGTTCATACTAGCAGTGTTGTGCTGTTAGTACTTCTTAGCAGTTTGTGTAATACTGGCAAAATGAAACATAGATATGCACTCTCAGTAAAGTTATCATACATAAGGTACCTGATGTTGACTGTTGTGGCCAACTGCTGTCAAAACTGATATCTAACAGACATTAAAGTACGATAAGATGTGTTGGAATGACACTAACAAAATTATGTACATTAACAATAGGCAGCTCTGAAGCTCTCAAACACTGAAGAATAACTCAAAGTAATCTCGTGTCTGCTATAAGCAAGCAGTCATAAGCGTTCACAAGTAAAAATTGACCCATTACACAGGCAAATGTTAATGAAGAATGTCACTGTGTAAATATCTGACTACTTGCATTACGCATTTCTACATTATCCCACTCTTGTATTCTTTAGCCTTAATGAGGTAATCAGAAACAAACCAAGACATCGACTTTGCCTTCTTTATCGACAACATTGACTTTAGACAGTCGAGATAATGGACAGCATCCTTGGCGATACTACCAATTAATATTTCCCAACAGAATTTCTTACACTACGCGAGGTGACGGAAATCGGCGCTCACTGCAGTTAACAAACATCAGATGTTTTGAAACTTCCTGGCAGATTAAAACTGTGTGCCCGACCGAGACTCGAACTCGGGACCTTTGCCTTTCGCGGGCAAGTGCTCTACCATCTGAGCTACCGAAGCACGACTCACAGCTTTACTTCTGCCAGTACCTCGTCTCCTACCTTCCAAACTTTACAGAAGCTCTCCTGCGAAACTTGCAGAACTAGCACTCCTGAAAGAAAGGATATTGCGGAGACATGGCTTAGCCACAGCCTGGGGGATGTTTCCACATCTGCCAGTACCTCGTCTCCTACATTCCAAACTTTACAGAAGCTCTCCTGCGAAACTTGCAGAACTAGCACTCCTGAAAGAAGTAAAGCTGCGAGTACCGCGCGTGAGTCGTGCTTCGGTAGCTCAGATGGTAGAGCACTTGCCCGCAAAAGGCAAAGGTCCCGGTTTCGAGTCTCGGTCGGGCACACAGTTTTAATCTGCCAGGAAGTTTCATATCAGTGCACACTCCGCTGCAGAGTGAAAATCTCATTCTGGGATCAGATGTTTTGATATAGTGCAGATGAAAGCTCATGAAATAAAAAAGAGAGTGTGGATACCATTTTTATTTTTCATTCTTATTGATGATTATTCAACTCACATATTCAATGAACATATTTCTAATTCTTTACACAATGGTACTGGAAAAACTGTATTTCGAACTAACTACTGATTTTCTCCCTTGTTATGACTGGCATATGTGTGATACGGACAATTTTGATGTTGGAACATACGGCAGACCATGGGCGGAGCTTAGGATATGGATTGGTGTGGAGAGGGGTGATTGGGCTGGACTTGTGCACCGCCCGGGGCCGTCGCTAACGTTACGTCGCTTAGATGAGCCTCGCATGAATCGCTGGACACTTGACTTACAGAGTGAGAGAGAGACAGGCGGCAGTCAGGGGTCGGTATGTACTTTCAGGGGTTACTGAGCTGCCGCTGGCGGAGACCGAAGCCGAGGCGCCGCTGCGAATACTGATCAGCTGCCACGCGCCGCCGTGAGCTGGCACCGGCCACGTGGATTACCCCTGCTGGGAACTGCACGTGGACTGACACCCAAGTCGCCGTTCCTTGCATCGGCAAAGTGCTGGCGTGCTCATAAATTATCTGGCTAACTTTTCTCACGTCCAAACTTCAGAACTCACTAACACAACGTCGTCTGCCTACAGCATAGAGACGGGCACGTGAAGCTGCTTTCACTAGGAAGTTTCCTTGAGGCAACAGCTGCTGTTATAACGCACTAAACGCAGCGTAAGAAACTTATTATCCAAGCTATTTCGCTACCGGAAGTTGTAGGTGATGTAGGTGGACAGCCCTTTTATTTCCTTTGTAAAGGGCTCTGTGAAATAAACTTTTGTCTAGATGCTGTTTGAAAATTTGGTACTGATGCAATGTGTACGCTGTAATGAAATACGTGAATGGTTGATACTGTAGGTCGGAATGCGATTCTATCCCAGAACGTTTTTCTGTCACTTAAAACGTATTCTCCGTCTATCAGTTAAGACAGTTGCAATAATGGCTGTCTGGACGATGCGGCCTATTCTACATCTTATTTTAGATCTATTTGATGATGCTGTGCTCATTATATTTATATGTTTTGACGATGCCATTATGGCCTTATACCTTAGGTCATGGTGTCGGAAGATCTGAGGATGGTCATTACGAACTGAAACCCGTCATCTTCAAAATAATTGATAACGTGATCAAAGATTAGAATAAAAAACATTTATCAGCTAAGGACCACTTACAGCACATTTCAAAGCTTGCAGCTCCTACTACTAAACATGTTACACGGCAAGCCAAAAAAAAAAATAGTTGTGTTGCCTGACAGTACGAGTACTTGTCCAGCACATAGCCTTTCCTGTCCCTGATGATGATCGACTGTGCACTGCTGACAGAAACACGAATATTAATTGTCCAGATTTTCACGCTACCATCGTCGATATTTCATCTGTCAGCTTGTAGAAAATGCTGAACTTGTATTGCATCGTTCTCAGCTCACACAGAATTCCTACGTACAACCCTGAAAATGATCCGAGATGAAATGTTTTACGAACTGGGTGTTTTACGCTGGAGAGCCATAGAAACTGGTACTCGGGCTAATATCGAGTGGGGCCAGCACAAGCACGCAGAAGTGCCGCAACATGACGTGGCATGAACTTGGCTAACGTCTGAAGTAGTGCTGGAGTGAACTGACACCATGAGTCCTACAGTGCTGTACATAAATCCGTAAGAGTACGAATGAGTGGAGATTTCTTCTGAACAACACGTTGCAAGTTTGGTGGCCAGCGGAAGTATTTAAACTCAGAGGAGTATCAGGCGAGTATTCCTGGAGCCACTCTGTAGCAATTCTGGACCTGTGTGGTGTCGCATGATCCTGGCGGAATTCCCCAAGTCCGTCGGAATGCACAATGGACATGAATGGATGCACGTGATCAGACAGGATGCTTATGGACGTGTCACCTGTCAGAGTCGTATCTAGACGCATCAGTGGTCCCATATCACTCCAACTGCACACCATTACAGAGCTTCCATAAATATGAACACTCCCCTGCTGACATCCAGGGTCCATAGATTCGTGAGATTGTCTCCATACTCGTACACGTCCTTCCGCCCGTCCGACCAGACAACATGTTTCCGATCATGAACAGTCCAATGTTGACGGGTCCAGGCGAGACGTAAAGCTCTGTGTCGTGCAGTTATCAATGGTACACGAGTGGCCCACGGCCCCGAAAGCCCATATCGATGATGTTTCGTTGAATAATTCGTCTGCTGACGCTTGTTGATAGCGCGGCATTGAAATCTGCAGCAATTTGCGGAAGGGTTGCACTTCTCCCCATTGAACGATTCTCTCCAGTCGTCGTTGGTTCCGTTCTTGCATCTTTTTCCGCCCGCAGCGATAACGGAGATGTGATGTTTTAAGGGTTTTCTGATATTCACGGTACACTCGTGAAATGGTCCAGCAAATCAACCCCATGCCACTGGTTACCAGTACAGAGTCACATCCCTCCACCTCACTAAAGGTGGCAACAAGCTCTTCTGAGGGAGGCCAAGAAAATCTCTGCATCACCCTCTCTACCACTGCACCAGGATTTCAGTCATCCGCCACAGCAACGATTGCGATCAAGAAGACCATCCAGCGTTACTGCAGGACACCTCATCGCGGATGGTTTTGATCTAAATGAAAGATGGGATCATGAATGGTCGACAAAAACACTGGGAACAAGAGCCCATCACCTTGATCCCCCAAAGAAGCCAAAAGGTTTTGACCTACCGAGGAACCTTTGGTGCCGACTGGACATGGTTGATGTAGCTACTTCAGGTACAAATGGAGCTGCATCAGTTCACCAATGTGTGAATGTAATCCAGAAGAGCAGGCAACTGAATATTTGGTACAACGCTGTCCACTTCATTCATACCCTGGAATTCCCGATGACTTGTTCACTCTCACACCCAGCTTAATTAACTGGTTGAAAAACACTGACTTTAAGGTTTAATCTTGTCTTATGTAATATGTATACTGCATAAAATCATTTGCCTTATATCAACTGTATATTGTACAAAATCACCATACGATTAACTAAATGAAACGGGAAACTCGCCACTTCATCGCTATCTCAGAGATGCTGTGTCCCATCGTTCGTACGCCGACTATAACACCACGTTCAAACTCACCTAAATCTTGATAACCTGCTAATGTAGCAGCAATAAGCGATCTAACAACTGCACCAGACACTTGTTTTCATATATAGGCGTTACCGACCGTAGCACCGTATTCTAACTATGTACGTATCTCTGTATGTGAATACACTTGCCTATACCAGTTTCCTTGGCACGATTGTACCACAATTAGATCAATGTTTCCTGAGAATGAATCTATGAACAGTTACTAATTTTAAGCTCAAAAACGCAACAAATCGTCCCTGCAAAAATATAACAAAGCGGCTTCCATAATGGAATGCAAGCTGATGTGCTAAAAATTACAAAACATGATTGTTCGAATGAATCTCACTTGGGACAGACTGATCTGCTAACAAGTGGTGGATGCCTCTAACTGACCAGAAGATTGTAATGAAACCGCAACTGGCAACTCGCAAACCCAAGTTAAAACCGGAAAAAAGATCCAAATAATGAATGACACTGAAGGGGAAAGCAGCAGAAGTTTCGTAACTGATCAAGCAAATTCTGAGCTGCTTAGAGAAAAGTCAGCGCCAGAGCTTAAAAGCGACGCATACTTGATCGATTCAGTGAGAAGTGGTCCCGGCTGTGACCAGGCGCCTCTGTTTCTCGATATGTGACGTCACAGCCATGCGTTTCCATGCCATCTTTCGTCGAACTCTCACTTCTCTCTGCTCCCAGAAAATCATGGCTTCCAGGGGAGGAATCGGCTTCCGCCAAGTAACGAGCAAGAATGGCTAAACATGCTGAACCGCAGGGAAGCCTGCCAGTTCTTCTCCACTATCGCTTACAGCAGGGCTTTCCAACGTGTGGTCCACGGATCCCTTAGGGCTCCGCCGGCTCTTTTTAGGGGTCCGCGGCCACCTTTCACCAAATCTGGGAAAAGTAATGAGTAAAATTATTTAATAAAAATGTGAAAATCAAATTCATGAATTTTTTTCGTGTGAAAAACATGTGTACTTTTACTTCAGTTCGTACTCCCAAGCAGCCTTTGCAGTTCCTAGGTGAGAACGCATACACAGTTAGTGCTGCAGAATGCGGATTCTCTGATCTACTCTTTCGCAACAATACGGAGTTCGTTTGTGACCCGGCTCACGGCGCTAGATGCGCTGAAGCCTTTTACGCATGCGCGGAGCGAGCATTGTCGACCAATCACAGCGCTCGCTGGCACGTATGCGGCCCCAGGCATCACTAAATGTTAAACTTGCTTGATCAGTGCACTACCTATTTCATAAGTCGATTTTTGACCAGTTTATTACTTCTAACATGGATCGATGGCTGAAGTAAGGATCGTTGAAGAAGAAAGCAGTTTCTCCATCGCCATCACAACAAGGGAAGTTTCCAGTTGAAATGAATGAGGAGGGAGGACGAACAAAGGAAGAACAATCACAAGAAACTCCACAGTCGGATTTATTATGTGAAAACGCTGCAAGTACTCCGTTGGTTGCAGTATCCTGTGGAAGTGGAATAACCAAGAAGCGTAAGTACAACGAAAGCTATTTAGAAATGGGCTTTATGAAGACAAAGGAGGGTAAAGCTCAGTGTGTAATTTGTGCTCGAGTCCTTCCGAATAGTTCAATGATTCCAGTTAAATTGCACCGTCATTTTGAAGGTACTCACCCGGATTTCCAGGCTAAAAACATCGATTTTTTTCAACAGGGAGAGTGCTGAACTAGCTGCTTCTCAGCAATGCATGAAAACTCATGCAAAAATAATTGATGAAAATTCATTAAAAGCTTCCTTCTTGGTTAGTTATTTAGTGGCAAAAACAGGCAAAGCTTGTACCATTGCAGAGAAACTCATTAAGCCGTGTGCTGATGATATTGTTTCTTGCACGCTAGATGTAAAGGCAGTAAAGCTTGTATCTTCGGTGCCATTATCAAACAATACTGTCAAGAGACGCATTGTTGACATGTCAAATGAAGTGAAAAACACTCTTGTTTCACGCATCCAACGCAATTCATTTTCTCTGCAGATAGATGAAACCACTGATGTGGCAGGATTAGCGATTTTATTGGCTTTTGTCCGTTATGAATATTCTGGATGTTTTGAGGGGGACCTCTTATTGTGCAGACCACTACCAGCCAACACAACATGTGCTGAAATATTCCGTCTATTGGATGATTTCTTAAGGACTAACAAAGTTTCTTGGGCTAATTGAATATACGTGTTCACAGATGGTGCAAAAGCTATGACGGGTCCTACAGTTGGAGCAATAACGAAAATAAAAGAAAACGCCAAGAATTGCAGCAGTAGTCATTGGACTCTCCACAAATACACTTTAGCTACGAAACAAGTGCCTGTTTCGTTCAAGAAAGTTTTAGACGAATCCATTCAAATCATAAACTACATTAAGTCAAGGCCGTTGAAGTCAAGACTTTTCACAATATGTGTCAAGATATGGGGAGCCTTCATCGTTCCCTGCTTCTCCAGACAGAAGTGAGTTGGCTCTCATGCGGGAATGCACTCTCTCGGTTGTACGAATTAAGATTGGAAGTCTTAACTCTCCTTTTGGAGCGTAACACCAAATTAGATGACCTTATTAATGACGAAAATAGGCAGTGTATACTCACCTATTTGTCAGATATTTTCTCCATATTTCACTTCAAGGGCAAAGTGAAACAAAGGTCACTGCTATCTACAAAGTTCGAGCATTCAAGAGGAAAATCAATTTTTGGGCAGAGAGTGTCGAGGAGCGGGAGGTCGACTGTTTTCCTCTTCTCGAGGAGTTTTTGAAAAACTAAACATTGGTGCTTGAGAAGAATTTGTTTCATCAAATCGTGGAACATCTCGGAAGCTTGATGTCACTCTTGGAGCATTATTTCCCAACAGCTGAAGATGAGAAGCTGCAGAAATATGAATGGTTGGTCAACTCATTCACTGTATCCAAAGAAGCCGAACATTCTTTCATCAAATGAACATGAGTTGTTGATAGAAATTGCCACAGACCATACCTTGGAATCATATTTTGACATTGACGGTTACTCACACTTTTGGATCCGATTGGATAACAAGAAATACTACCCCCTTGTTGAAGAGGCAAAAAGTTTACTTCTTCCTTTTGTCACAACATACATGTGTGAATCTGGATTCTCGATCTATGTTGCCTCCAAAACTAAGTACCGAAGCTGCCTAAATGCGGAACCTGACATGCGTCTCCAGTTGTCAAGAATTGAACCCAACTTTTAAAAACTTTGTCAGCAGAAGCACCCTCATCCACCACATTAGGATTTCATTATTATTCCTACAGACTCATTTATAGTAAAGAAGAAAGCATTTTTCTCCGTAGACGCTCAGTGAACGTATCTGAACTATAACTGTATGAATTTTGTTTCTGTCTTCTATGATTTAAAAAACAATTATTAATTGAATTCTGTTGGCATTGATATCTTTGTTACAAAAATTAAAATGATCTCTACCGGCCGGTGTGGCCGTGCTGTTCTGGGCGCTACAGTCTGGAACCGCAGGACCGCTACGGTCGCAGGTTCGAATCCTGCTCTGGCATGGATGTGTGTGAAGTCCTTAGGTTAGTTAGGTTTAAGTAGTTCTAAGTTATAGTGGACTGATGACCTTAGAAGTTAAGTCCAATAGTGCTCAGAGCCATTTGAACCATAAAATGATCTCTAAAGCTAATTCCTTTTCTTTATAATATATTCCGTCCTCTCAGTTAAAAGCATGGCCTGCCTATACTTCAATTACAGTTACTTGCCATTACTCTGATACTATATTGTGGCAACTGGTTGCGAGCGTAGACAAATGAGGACTTTTGACGTGCCACCTTTTAAAAGGTAAACCCCCTCTGCCAGAATTGTTTCCTTTGAGGAAAAAACATTTTATGTTCTGTGAAATGCTTTGTGTTCTTAAATAGAAATAAAAGTGTCCGTTTGTTTGTTTTCCTAATTTGTTTACAGTCGAGGCTGACTGCCACGATATAGTGTCCAAGTAGTAGTTGAAGTTGTCAGCTGTAGCTAAACTGTTGCCACGCCACCTGCCAGTTGCCAGCTACCAACTGAAGTACACTGTTACAACGCCGCCTGCTAGCTGCCCGCTATGGACTGACAGCTGCCGTTTAGTAGATACGCAAAGACGTAAAAATAACTAGACTTTCCGAGGTGTTTACATGGGCACGAAAATCGATTGTAGAACCGGAAGACGGCTTTATAAAAGCAGATTTCCAGAATAGATTTTGAAGTGGTTACCTGACCCACCAAAAGCAGAACTGTGACATCGGCTTACGAAATCCTGTGCTGGAAACGCATGTAAAGTGGGAGAATGTATTCCCACACATTGCACAACAGATGTCACAATAGTATTTAAAGGCAATTCCTTGTCCTCTTTTCTTTCGTGATGTGTTTGTGTCCCGAATCTTTTGTTCACAGCCGTGCGGAATGGTCACGCAGTCCAGGGCGCTATGTCGTCGTGGATTGTGCGGCCGCTCCCGCCGGAGGTTCGAGTGTGTGTGTGTGTGTGTGTGTTATCCTTAGTGTAAACGTAGGTTAATAGCCCAGAATGAGATTTTCACTCTGCAGCGGAGTATGCTGACAAATCGTTCAAATGACTCTGAGCACCATGGGACTTAAGTTCTGATGTCATCAGTCCCCTAGAACTTAGAACTACTTAAACCAAACTAACCTAAGGGCATCACACACATACATGCCCGAGGCAGGATTCAAACCTGCGACCGTAGCGGTCGCCCAGTTCCAAGCTGTAGCGCCTAGAACCGCTCGCCCACCCCGGCCGGCAGCGGAGTGAGCGCTGATATTCGACTTCCTGGCAAATTAAAACTGTGTGCCGGTTCGCAGGAGAGCTTCTGTAAAGTTTGGAAGGTAGGATACCAGGTACTGCCAGAAGTAAAGCTGTCAGGATAGGGCGTGAGTCGTGCTTGTGTAGCTCAGATGGTAGAGCACTTGCCCGCGAAAGGCAAAGGTCCCGAGTTCGAGTCTCGGTTCGCCACACAGTTTTAATCCGTCAGGAATTTTCTTAGGTTAATTGTGTGTAAGACTAGGGACTGATGACCTCAGCAGTCATGTCCCATAGACTTTACATACATTTGAACATTTTTCTTCGGATTTCACGGAAACACACACACACGACTGTTACGAAATATGCATGCTCCTTACACAACAGTAGCCAAACAGTGGAAGTGAACAGACCACAAGCGGCAGCTTGTCAACAGCGAGCAGTTTGGACGTGACGCTGCTTGCTCTTGTAGGAAGACAGCTCCAACGTGTGAAATGTCGATTTCCAAGTAATTTTAATTATGCTATAGTGTGTTGAACAAAGCGAGTAAATCCGCTTGTAAGTGTGTGGATACAGTAGGAATTCAAATTGGATCGTTAATTTCGGGTTGTTTTCATTCAACTCTAAACCAAAGACTGTTGATACTTCTGTGTGGGGGGCTCATTGTGAACGTGGCCCTTGCATTAAGAAGCTTTCAGTTTCCATGGGTTTCGCTCTGAAATATAAAGTTACTGTGCTCTTGACTGACTAAGGATGCGCCCTGGATTTTCGACTGAAGAAGGGGTCCGCCAGCTGAAAAGTTTGGGAAGCCCTGGCTTACAGTATGCCAATCACCTGGCCAGAGGTTGGTAAACTTTATATGCCACTCATTGGCTCAGACATTTAAGCTACAGTGATGTCTCTTGTGATGGCTGACATCATCCGGACCGTTAGATTCTGGAACTTTCCCACCCAGAACACGGCAAAATTTCGGTGTCGCGTATTTGCAACCGCCGATAGGAAATGCATATTCTCCGCGTCAACATTACTCAATGGACACGTGGTCACTCTGATGTAAATCCCAAAGCCTGTGCGACCCCGTGGACAATGGAAACCAGCCAGTGTGTGGATCCAACATTTCTTTGAACCAGCAGCCCAGCGGGTGGTGGGTGGGGGCGGGGGGGGAGGGGAGGCGGGCCAGAGCCTTCCCATTTTCAGACCACTCAGTTCTGTCACAGCACTTTTTCAGGACTGCCTCAGCGGAGAGCAATTCACGCATGCTACTGCAGCATCCACAAACATTTTATTTCCTTCCAGCATTATTATAAACACTAAGCTACCAATTTTACTTAAGACTGCAAAGCTATATGCGACGATAATGTCAATCAACATATGTGGAAACACCCGGTTCACAGCACAGATCTTATTGCGAATTACTGCCATATGTTCTATAAGCTGAAAGACATCCAGGTTAACGCTGATGGCCGGCCGCTGTGGCCGAGTGGTTCTAGGCGCTTCAGTCTGGAACTGCGCTACCGCTACGGTCGCAGGTTCGAATCCTGCCCCGGGCATGCATGTGTGATGTTCTTACGTCAGTTACGTTTAACTAGTTCTACGTTATATGGGACTGATGACCTCAGATGTTAAGTCCCATAGTGCTCAGAGCCATTTGAATTTAACGTTGATGTGGCTATTATAAACACACGCGGGCACTAAGTTACGATCTGGACAAACTGTTAAGTGTTTTCAGATCATTTGTAATTGTACGACGTTGGTGTAGCAAGAAGCCAGTATTTGCCATTTAAATGAGGCTCTGCAGGAGAATAATTTCCATATCGTGGACTGCAAGTTAAAGTAATTTCTGAATCCAAGTGGCTCCAACATCGTAGTCATTCTTCGCTAACTCTAGAGATTTGTAGCGAATTTAACTATCGACAAACTGCGTTTGTATATCTTAGCTGAGAATACCACAGCGCTGCTTTGAGACCATGTCAGAAGTTTGAACGTAAAAAGCTCAATGAAATTACTTAACTGGGGAATTGAGTTCCGATGGAACTTGGTGTCCTTCTGCAGAACAAAACGTTGATTTCAACATCTCAAGGTGGCCACACTGGTGTACCCTTCGATTATCTATGAAATTTCCGATACTGAGAATACTGATAACCAAAAGAAAAAATAATTCATAGGTATTATTACTTTTTCAGAAGTATTAGTAATCTCTAACCATAGCTGCTATCATCGAAACCTCGGGGGGTTCACATATGTAAAAGCGTCCAATTACTCTGAGAAAGTTCAGTTTCGTTAATAGGTGCTCAAGCATTTTATGTGTTCATTGAATTCCCTCATATATTAGTTGTGAGACAATTATGTAAATGTGTTGAAATTTAAAAAGTCATGTGTGCTATATTTTTCCGTCATAGGTACACTTTTTTTACATAATGTTTAGTTTCTATCTCCAAGGATCAACTTCAGATCTAAAACGAAAGTAAAGCTGAATATGTACTTTCTACTATACATATAATAAAGTTCTTAAAATAATATAAAAATAGACATTTACTTTTATTTTGTTTTTAGGTTTGAAGATGACACTCTCTTTCATCTACCCAGACATCCTCAGCGACTCAAAATTATAATTTGTGAAGTAAATGAACAATATGTATTGACTATTATAATTAATTATTTTTGTAAGGAATATTGAAAAACCAGCGATCTTCAGACCTTTCTCTCAAACAATTTTGGCAGGCGCAGGTGGTTAAAGCAGTAGATACCGTCTGCTGAAAGACGACTGTTTAAATTTTTAACAGTATAATTATAATAAAAGTAATATTGTATGTAATAATGATTAAGCAGGATATGAGAAAACTCATTGTTATTATAATTGTGTTAGATAATTTATTCATTATTTTCTTATCGAATGTGAATACTAACATCTAACAGAAACGCGTAGCAGCAGCACAGAACTAATCAGTGTGTAGATGAAGTTGTCTGGTCAAAGGAAGAACGAGACATAATTGAGTAAGATTAGTGGCTGAGGTAGCATAAAGAAACCGGAACTAGAAAGGACTCAAAAGCATTGATAGTTAATAAAGTGCTAGAGATACTGATAGGGCAGTTATTTATGTTAAGTTTTCATAACTGAGTAGCTAATACTGCGCGAAACTCGAATACCAGTTCGTTCCAGCCTAAATCCTGTCGATACTCGCAAGTTTTCTTCGTATATGCCGTTCGTATCTGACTCGAGGCAAACCGGATGCTTTCGTATTCCTCTAGTTTCTTACCTTCAGCTGACTCGGATTGACGGAAGCGGTTCGTTTACTCACCTGTCTACGCCCCCGAAAGCTCGTGCCGACTCACTAGTTTCGTATTCCTTCCGTACCTTATGCTGAGCGGAGCACGTTGTTAGTCACGAGGAGTGCCGTATATTTTTTGGCATTCGTGATGTTTTCTTTCCACACATTCAGTTGGTGTCCGACGTCGGTTGTATGCTCAGTCCTCCCATTTCTTACTTTCACAAGCTACTGTGTCTGTCGGGTAGCAAACTGCCTACTCTTTCTACAGCCCAAATTGTTAAACGAGATTTTTAACAGGACCAGCAACAGGCTGGCAGATTGCTACGCGCCCCACCCTCCCCCTACATCTACATCTACATGACTACTCTGCAATTCACATTTAAGTGCTTGGCAGAGGGTTCATCGAACCACAATCATACTATCTCTCTACTATTCCACTCCCGAACAGCGAGCGGGAAAAACGAGCACCTAAACCTTTCTGTTCGAGCTCTGATTTCTCTTATTTTATTTTGATGATCATTCCTACCTATGTAGGTTGGGCTCAACAAAATATTTTCGCATTCGGAAGAGAATGTTGGTGACTGAAATTTCGTAAAAAGGGCTCGCCGCGACGAAAAACGTCTATGCTGTAATGACTTCCATCCCAACTCGTGTATCATATCTGCCACACTCTCTCCCCTATAACGCGATAATACAAAAGGAGCTGCCCTTTTTTGCACCCTTTCGATGTCCTCCGTCAATCCCACCTGGTAAGGATCCCACACCGCGCAGCAATATTCTAACAGAGGACGAACGAGTGTAGTGTAAGCTGTCTCTTTAGTGGACTTGTTGCATCTTCTAAGTGTCCTGCCAATGAAACGCAACCTTTGGCTCGCCTTCCCGACAATATGATCTATGTGGTCCTTCCAACTGAAGTTGTTCGTAATTTTAACACCCAGGTACTTAGTTGAATTGACAGCCTTGAGAATTGTACTATTTATCGAGTAATCGAATTCCAACGGATTTCTTTTGGAACTCATGTGGATCATCTCACACTTTTCGTTATTTAGCGTCAACTGCCACCTGACACACCATACAGCAATCTTTTCTAAATCACTTTGCAGCTGATACTGGTCTTCGGATGACCTTACTAGACGGTAAATTACAGCATCATCTGCGAACAGTCTAAGAGAACTGCTCAGATTGTCACCCAGGTTATTTATATAGATCAGGAACAGTAGAGGTCCCAGGACGCTTCCCTGGGGAACACCTGATATCACTTCAGTTTTACTCGATGATTTGCCGTCTATTACTACGAACTGCGACCTTCCTGACAGGAAATCACGAATCCAGTAGCACAACTGAGACGATACCCCATAGCTCCGCAGCTTGATTAGAAGTCGCTTGTGAGGAACGGTGTCAAAAGCTTTCCGGAAATCTAGAAATACGGAATCAACTTGAGATCCCCTGTCGATAGCGGCCATTACTTCGTGCGAATAAAGAGCTAGCTGCGTTGCACAAGAGCGATGTTTTCTGAAGCCATGCTTATTACGTGTCAATAGATCGTTCCCTTCGAGGTGATTCATAATGTTTGAATACAGTATATGCTCCAAAACCCTACTGCAAACCGACGTCAATGATATAGGTCTGTAGTTAAATGGATTACTCCTACTACCCTTCTTGAACACTGGTGCGACCTGCGCAATTTTCCAATCTGTAGGTACAGATCTATCGCTGAGCGAGCGGTTGTATATGAGTGCTTCAATGACCGTAGAAACGTCGCTATACGTGACCGCCCTACAGCGGAATTGCCCTATCTGCCTCTCTGGCGACTAATTTGGATTTTTTTATATATGGAAACGAGTTCAGTCCTTGCTGCTTTTGGTGTTGTCTTTAATCCAAGTAAAGCCACATTGCCTGTGTACAAGCATGTTGCAGAGGAAAGTAAGTTCAAGTAAGAGATCCCACTAAAATGGCGCTTCGTGGAGCACTTTGGAGCACTTTGGTAATCACAGCTATACCCAGGGCTAGTTCGAGAACATTTATGCACACAATCGACTTATGGTCTCCATCTCCTTTCTCCCTTTTTCCCTTGTACACTTTCATGTGTGTCAGTGTGTCAGTCTTCCCATCTAATTCTCAAACAAACTGTGTACAAATACTGCACATGGGCGCCCCTCCCATCGTGGCACTCCAAGCGACTGCTACAAATTGAGGACACATTTTACTAAACTAGCTTTTATCTGTTTTTAAATACCTTTTTTTACTAACAAACATTGTTCAGTTTTCTTTACTGGCCTATGCAGACGGCTGTAGAAAAAAACTTGCTTTATTCCACACTTACAGAACAGAGAATAGAGCCCACGTTTGGAAAACTTGCCTCATGCATATGCAGATGTGTTTCCAGAATTCACTTTATGCTACTTCGCTCGGCGACGCCAGCGGTATTCCTGAATACATGTTCTGAAGACACTGTAAAGGTTGTCTTTGACATACAAAAAATCGATCTCTGCAAAAGCTCTCTATAGCAGAGACCTTTTACGCACGACAGGTATTGTCCTATAACCTGACTGTCGTGATACGTAAATCAAAACAAGCTACTGATAAACACTTCTCAGTGTACGACGTTTGGAACTTAAATAGGGCAGCTATTTATTCAGAATTGATAATTGCACCTATTACCGTTTTCCTTGTTTTGTCGCTGTATGTGGCCGTGAGAGATCAATGATCTAGTTCGGCCGCCATTTGTGTAGACTTTGTGCCGTCCTGCTATCGCAGTCCGTTGCCCAGGGTTCAGCATCTTGGAGTTTGTCTACACGTCGCACCCCAATTTCAACCCCAAATACCTTGGCATAACACTAGACCGCCCCCTGACTTACAAAAAACATTTAGAAAACGTAAGCCAAAAGCAATAACATCCTCAGAAAACTGTCTGGTTCTACTAGGCGAGCTCAATCATCCACCTTACGTATTGTCGCAATAGCCCTGGTATATCCTGTTGCCGAATATTGCCCTGCTGTCTGGCATTCGTGAACTCATACTAAGAAAATCGACTACAGGTGAACGAGTGTATGAGGGTAATAACGGGTACTATTAAATCCACTCTAGTCCCTTGGCTGCATATTCTAAGCAATATCCCACCTCCACAATTGAGAAGGCAAGAAGCAGCAGCAAGAAAGTGGTCAAAAATTCATGACTCAGATTACCCACAGAATCTACCAATCCATTATGTTTTGAAGGAAATACCATCGATCCGCTTGAAGTCATGGAAGCCTATATGGGTTAATACACAAGAACATTAACCTGTCATCAAGGAGCAATGGCGGCACTTTTGGAATGATCTTGGTTCAAAAAATGGCTCTGAGCACTATGGGACTTAACTTCTGAGGTCATCAGTCCCCTAGAACCTAACTAACCTAAGAACATCACACACATCCATGCCCGAGGCAGGATTCGAACCTGCGACGGTAGCGGTCGCGCGCTGGCAATGATTCTGGAATTAATAAACAAGCTATCCAAGATCCTACTCTGGAATTACTGGGCTTTGACCTGAAGAGATGTACCTGGACTAAATTAAACCGTATCCGAACGGGCCATGCAAGATGCAATGCATATGAGTACAAGTGGAATCTATGCGACTCACCAGCCTGTGACTGTGGAGCACCAGAACAGAAAGTCCGCCATATTATTGAGGAATGCTCCTTAATAAGATACGCCGGACCTGTCTCTGCGGTTATATAAGTGAAACCATCTGCTTTGGATTGACTGTGCAATCTAGATATTGAGCTTTAAATACAGAGTGATTCAAAAAGAATACCACAACTTTAAAAATGTGTATTTAATGAAAGAAACATAATATAACCTTCTGTTATACATCATTACAAAGAGTATTTAAAAATGTTTTTTTTCACTCAAAAACAAGTTGAGAGATGTTCAATATGGCCCCCTCCAGACACTCGAGCAATATCAACCCGATACTCCAACTCGTTCCACACTCTCTGTAGCATATCAGGCGTAACAGTTTGGATAGCTGCTGTTATTTCTCGTTTCAAATCATCAATGGTGGCTGCGAGAGGTGGCCGAAACACCACATCCTTAACATACCCCCATAAGAAAAAATCGCAGGGGGTAAGATCAGGGCTTCTTGGAGGCCAGTGATGAAGTGCTCTGTCACGGGATGCCTGGCGGCCGATCCATCGCCTCGGGTAGTTGACATTCAGGTAGTTACGGACAGATAAGTGCCAATATAGTGGCGCTCCATCCTGCTGAAATAAGAATTTTTGTGCTTCTTCTTCGAGCTGAGGGAACAGCCAATTCTCTAACATCTCCTGATACTGTAGTCCAGTTACAGAAGCACCTTCGAAGAAAAAGGGACCAAAAACTTAATTGGCTGAAATGGCAGAGAAAACGTTCACCTTAGGCGATTCACGTTCATAGTGAGTTGTTTCCCGCGGATTCTCAGTGCCCCATATACAGACATTGTGATGGTTGACTTTCCCGTTAGTGTGGAAAGTTGCTTCATCACTAAACACAATCTTTGAAACGAAAGATTCATCTGTTTCCATTTGAGCAAGGATAAAATCACAGAAATCGATTCTTTTAATCTTATCAGCTGCAGACAGTGCTTGAACCAATTTCAGACGATAAGGTTTCATAACTAACCTTTTTCGTAGGACTCTCCATACAGTTGATTGTGGAATTTGCAGCTCTCTGCTAGCTCTGCGAGTCGATTTTCCTGGGCTGCGAATAAATGCTTGCGGGATGCGTGCTACATTTTCATCACTTGTTCTCGGCCGTCCAGAACTTTTCCCTTTGCACAAACACCCATTCTCTGTAAACTGTTTATACCAACGTTTAATACACCACCTATCGGGAGGTTTAACACCATACTTCGTTCGAAATGCACGCTGAAGAACTGTCGTCGATTCACTTCTGCCGTACTCAGTAACACAAAAAGCTTTCTGTTGAGCGGTCGCCATCATAGCATCAACTGACGCTGACGCCTAGTCAACAGCGCCTCAAGCGGACAAATGTACAACTAAATGAAACTTTATAGCTCCCTTAATTCGCCGACAGATAGTGCTTAGCTCTGCCTTTTGTCGTTGCAGAGTCTTAAATTCCAGAAGTTGTGGTATTCTTTTTGAATCAACCTGTATATGAGTGAGTTTCTAGTCAGGCTTGCCAAGCTTTTAAAGTGTAGTTATTTTGTCTTGAGTGTTTGTACTTTATCCTTTGGTGCTGTTGCTTGTTTTTTACACATGTAGTATTTACACATTGTCTTGTTTTATACATTTCGTTTACTATTGTACTTATATAAAATAGTTTCGCTGTATTGCCATACGCAAAATAAAAAATAAACCTGTGTCTGTCCATCAAAGTAGTCACCAACGTTGTGTAGAACCCGTTGCCAGCGATGTGGAAGGCGTAGTATACCGTTAGCAGAGCCTGTTCTATTGATGGTACGAATGGAGCGGTCCGCTGCCTGTCGAATCTCTGGAACTGTTCTGAAGCGAATGCCACTAAGTGGTTCCTTCATCTTCGGAATCAAATCACAGTCACAAGGACTTACGTCCGGGGTAGTATGGTGGATGGTACAGTACTTACCAGTCCCATCGACCGAACAGAGCAGCCACAGCTTGCGCTGTATGCGCCCGTTTACTGTCGTGCAAAATGATGTGTGGGTTGTGCGGAAAATGTCGGCGCTTCTTTCGTAAAGCGAGTCTCCAAAAATGAACAGTAATACTGTGCATTGACGGTCTGCCGTGGGGGAACGTAATGCGTTAGGATAACACCATCACAGTCGTACACGATAATCTCGATAACGTTCACCATACTGTGGCTCTGATGCACTTTCGCGGCGACCTATGATGCCTTGCGAAAGAAGCGGCAACACCCACCCACCCATCATCTTCCAAGACAATGCGCGGGCGAATACAGGGCAAGCTGTGGCTGCACTGTTCGGTAGATGGAACTGGGAAGTACTGTACCATCCACCATACTCTCCGAACGTAAGTCCTTGTGACTTTGATTTGATTACGAAGTTGAAGGAACCACTTCGTGGCATTCGGTTCAGAACCGTTCCAGAGACACGACAGGCAGTAGACCGCTCCATTCGCACCATCAACAGAACAGGCTCTGCTAACGGTATACTACTCCTTCCACACCGCTGGCAACGGGTTCTACACAACGCTGGTGACTACTTTGAAGGACAGTAACAGGTGCAAACAAGTTATGACCATGAGATAACCCAATGGGAACAGAACAATCAGACTGGGATTCGCTTCCGAAACACTCCAGCAGAGTATAAACGACAGTAAACAGGTGGGTCAGGAATAGACATTCTCCCAGCACAAAAGCAAGTTGCAACATTACGTATTAATATCGGTCGCCAGTCTAATTAGCCCTCTCGTGTCAAGTAATATAATAAAGCAGATGGCAGTGTTAAGACTAACCTAAAATTCCTTGACACACACACTAAGCTCTTTCTTTATATCTGTTCACACTACAACATTGTAACGTAACCTTGGAGATAAATGTAGTGCTTACCTGGAAGTCAGACAAGCGAATGCCCATTGTGATAGCAAACAGCAACATGTTCCTCTCAACAACACTTACTTTAAATGAACTAGATATAGATGAACCAGTCACCAACACACGTGAAACTAACAGCAATACTAAACAGGGAAGAGCATAATATGATAATGATATAAATCAGGGGCTCTATTAATGATCATAGTGTATAACATCATTGATTAGTACAGGATCTCTATGCCTGTGCATTAGCCAGCTTGCAATAAAGTAGGTAACACCGTAAATATTTCTTTGTTAAGCTTAGTTTGAAGCAATTAGACTGCAACTGTAACTACACTGGCCCTAAGAAGCCTTCGATTTGCTTCATTAACGAGCTAGCGTAGCACATGAGGGCGCTTAAACTTTCATGGTTTGAAGAACCATGCTCATTAACGAAGTATTTTCATCAATAATTATCAATTAAGTAAAGCAGAACAAACTATAACCCTTTGAATGAATAATGTGCTTTGATAAGCAGTCTTTTAACCTAAACAAGATATAGTTGGCTTTGCAAATGCAACACAACATTAAATTCAAGTAAAAATATTCTCTTATTAAATGAACACTGATAAAACTTCGTAATTCTTTTCAAAGTGCATAAATGCAACGATCAATAATCTTTTCCACTCCATATCACCAGTATTGTTCTTTTAACTAACAAATTTACTATTTTCAGGCAGCTTTTCAAGTGCAAATTACTTAAGGAAGTGACTGCAGATTGATTTAAAAATGCGTTACAAGTGGAGTATTTCTCAGGGTTAAAACTAAACTTTAAACACTGTAACTACATACATTAGAAAGCAATCACAACTATTATTACAGCTGCCGAATAAGTGTTTCGATAATAAATTAGGACACTGCGAATTATATTCACTGGGATAGGATTGCTGTCCAGGCGTGCGATTTGGGATAATCATGGATGTAAGACAGAGTTCTTAGCAACACCACGACTATTATTAAAATCAACCAAATTTCACAAATAGATGGTCCATTTACAGAGTGCCAAATATAAACAATTTAGTGGAAGGCATTGGCTGTTAACCTGGCGGCGATGCAGTCATCACAGTACTGTTGGTCTCACCCTGCTACAGATCTTCTTGGCGTCAGCCTTATATTTTTACGAATCCAAAAACCATGGCATGATAATATTATCGCCAAATGCAACATCCGGGGCCCATAAATACCGCTCTTAAGCTCCCCTGGCTTCAAAACTCCAAGAATGTGAGCCACAAAAATCCGCTACAGTTAGCGATATGTTAACCAAAGCACTGTTCAGCCCAGACTCCTTATCCATCACAAAGGATGGGTTGCCACTTGCGCGTCCACCACCCCTCTTCCACTCCGCCAGGCTTCTTCCGTAGCTGCGGGGCTTCGGCACGTATTTTACATTCAAACCTACATTCCCTAACTACGGATTCAATCGTTTACAGTATATTATACAACAGTTATTCCAGTAGTTATTTAATCATAGCTAACACTTGGTTTAAGAATCATGAAAGAAGGTTGTATACGTGGAAGAACCCTGGAGATACTAAAAGGTATCAGATAGATTATATAATGGTAAGACAGAGATTTAGGAACCAGGTTTTAAGTTGTAAGACATTTCCAGGGGCAGATGTGGACTCTGACCACAATCTATTGGTTATGACCTGTAGATTAAAACTCAAGAAACTGCAAAAATGTGCGAAATTAAGGAGATGGGACCTGGATAAACTGAAAGAACCAGAGGTTGTACAGAGTTTCAGAGAGAGCATAAGGGAACAATTGACTGGAATAGGGGAAAGAAGTACAGTAGAAGAAGAATGGGTAGCTCTGAGGGATGTAGTAGTGAAGGCAGCAGAGGATAAAGTAGGTACAAAGACGAGGGCTGCTAGAAATCCTTGGGTAACAGAAGAAATATTGAATTTAATTGATGAAAGGAGAAAATATAAAAATGCAGTAAATGAAGCAGGCAAAAAGGAATACAAACGTCTCAAAAATGCGATCGACAGGAAGTGCAAAGTGGCTAAACAGGGATGGCTGGAGGACAAATGTAAGGATGTAGAAGCTTATCTCACTAGGGGTAAGATAGATACTGCCTACAGGAAAATTAAAGAGACCTTTGGAGAGAAGAGAACCACGTGTATGAATATCAAGAGCTCAGATGGCAGCCCAGTTCTAAGCAAAGAAGGGAAGGCAGAAAGGTGGAAGGAGTATATAGAAGGTTTATACAAGGGCGATGTACTTGAGGACAATATTATGGAAATAGAAGAGGATGTAGATGAAGACGAAATGGGAGATACGATACTGCGTGAAGAGTTTGACAGAGCACTGAAAGACCTGAGTCGAAACAAGGCCCCCGGAGTAGACAACATTCCATTAGAACTACTGACAGCCTTGGGAGAGCCAGTCATGACAAAACTCTACCAGCTGGTGAGCAAGATGTATGAGACAGGCGAAATACCCTCAGACTTCAAGAAGAATATAATAATTCCAATCCCAAAGAAAGCAGGTGCTGACAGATGTGAAAATTACCGAACTGTCAGTTTAATAAGCCACGGCTGCAAAATACTAACGCGAATTCTTTACAGACGAATGGAAAAACTGGTAGATGCAGACCTCGGGGAGGATCAGTTTGGATTCCGTCGAAATGTTGGAACACGTGAGGCAATACTGACCTTACGACTTATCTTAGAAGAAAGATTAAGAAAAGGCAAACCTACGTTTCTAGCATTTGTAGACTTAGAGAAAGCTTTTGACAATGTTGACTGGAATACTCTTTTTCAAATTCTAAAGGTGGCAGGGGTAAAATACAGGGAGCGAAAGGCTATTTACAATTTGTACAGAAACCAGATGGCAGTCATAAAAGTCGAGGGGCATGAAAGGGAAGCAGTGGTGGGGAAAGGAGTGAGACAGGGTTGTAGCCTCTCCCCGATGTTATTCAATCTGTATATTGAGCAAGCAGTAAAGGAAACAAAAGAAAAATTTGGAGTAGGTATTAAAGTCCATGGAGACGAAGTAAAAACTTTGAGGTTCACCGATGACATTGTAATTCTGTCAGAGACGGCAAAGGACTTGGAAGAGCAGTTGAACGGTATGGACAGTGTCTTGAAAGGAGGATATAAGATGAACATTAACAAAAGCAAAACGAGGATAATGGAATGTAGTCAAATTAAATCGGGTGATGCTGAGGGAATTAGATTAGGAAATGAGACACTTAAAGTAGTAAAGGAGTTTTGCTATTTAGGAAGTAAAATAACTGATGATGGTCGAAGTAGAGAGGATATAAAATGTAGACTGGCAATGGCAAGGAAGGCGTTTCTGAAGAAGAGAAATTTGTTAACATCGAATATAGATTTATGTATCAGGAAGTCGTTTCTGAAAGTATTTGTTTGGAGTGTAGCCATGTATGGAAGTGAAACATGGACGATAACTAGTTTGGACAAGAAGAGAATAGAAGCTTTCGAAATGTGGTGCTACAGAAGAATACTGAAGATAAGGTGGATAGATCACGTAACTAATGAGGAGGTATTGAATAGGATTGGGGAGAAGAGAAGTTCGTGGCACAACTTGACTAGAAGAAGGGATCGGTTGGTAGGACATGTTTTGAGGCATCAAGGGATCACAAATTTAGCGCTGAAGGGCAGCGTGGAGGATAAAAATCGTAGAGGGAGACCGAGAGATGAGTACACTAAGCAGATTCAGAAAGATGTAGGTTGCAGTAGGTACTGGGAGATGAAGCAGCTTGCACAGGATAGAGTAGCATGGAGAGCTGCATCAAACCAGTCTCAGGACTGATGACAACAACAACAACATTTAAATCCACACGCAAAGTTTCAACAACATCGTTCAAAAAGGCCGCCAACGGCTTTGCCACACTGGTAACACCGGTTCCCGCCAGATCACCGAAGTTAAGCGCTGTGGGGCCGGGCTAGCACTTGGGTGCGTGACCATCCGGTCTGCCGAGCGCTGTTGGGAAGTGCGGTGCACTCACCCCTTGTGAGGCAAACTGAGGAGCCTGTTCGGGAGGAGTTTAGTTTAGTTTAGTTCTAAAAGGCCACATAACTGAAATATACATGCTCGGACGAAGAACTTGCTTGACAGATGCAACGCTTAACATAAGCAACACTACGAACTGACATAGAAATATCGATACAGATAAAAATAGGTCGAAAATAGGTGTTACAGAACTTCCAGTAAAGAAATCTTACGCTTTTGGCGCCTCTTGCTACCCCTCAGCTTGGCACCTCAAGCGGCGGTGGCGGCTTGTGTAGTGTTTGTCCTGGTTACACATACAACTTAATACGTTGGCAGAAAGGGGTTTGTATGTAATGGTTACATCAACAATGACGTTCAGTTACGAAGGTAGTGACTAACCAATGTTCTGTAACGGACGTATGTCTCGACAATACTGAATCCATGAATCCACGAGGTATAAAATTTAGTCTTTACTTTTACAACAGTATTGCGCGGCAAATAATATCTGTCGCTTACCCACGCAACTCACTTACCTAACAGCGTCGTAATTGCAAACAGCGTTTATCAAATTACTAAGTAATTGGGCTGGTCATACCTTTGCGACGTACCAGTACGTTACACAGCAAATCTCGTCGTTTAGCTGCTCCGTTGTTTTTTTTTATGACACTAAACAGGGTGGCCAGAAGCTGCCTGGAGAGCCTGTAAGGGTGTGGCCGGCAATGTTGTGCTGAGAAATAATTCCCGAAAAAAAAAAGTCGATCGGCTGCGCCCGCAAATTCAAGTGGATCGCCAGAACAATTGGTGTCAGTTTACTTTCATAGCATAGATGAAATGAAATGAAATGTCGCACGAAGTAATGGCCGCTATCGACAGGGGATCTCAAGTTGATTCCGTATTTCTAGATTTCCGGAAAGCTTTTGACACCGTTCCTCATAAGCGACTTCTAATCAAGCTGCGGAGCTATGGGGTATCGTCTCAGTTGTGCGACTGGATTCGTGATTTCCTGTCAGGAAGGTCGCAGTTCGTAGTAATAGACGGCAAATCATCGAGTAAAACTGAAGTGATATCAGGTGTTCCCCAGGGAAGCGTCCTGGGACCTCTACTGTTCCTGATCTATATAAATGACCTGGGTGACAATCTGAGCAGTTCTCTTAGACTGTTCGCAGATGATGCCGTAATTTACCGTCTAGTAAGGTCATCCGAAGACCAGTATCAGTTGCAAAGCGATTTAGAAAAGATTGCTGTATGGTGTGTCAGGTGGCAGTTGACGCTAAATAACGAAAAGTGTGAGATGATCCACATGATTTCCAAAAGAAATCCGTTGGAATTCGATTACTCGATAAATAGTACAATTCCCAAGACAGTCAATTCAACTAAGTACCTGGGTGTTAAAATTACGAACAACTGCAGTTGGAAGGACCACATAGATAATATTGTCGGGAAGGCGAGCCGAAGGTTGCGTTTCATTGGCAGGACACTTAGAAGATGCAACAAGTCCACTAAAGAGACAGCGTACACTACACTCGTTCGTCCTCTGTTAGAATATTGCTGCGCGGTGTGGGATCCTTACCAGGTGGGATTGACGGAGGACATCGAAAGGGTGCAAAAAAGGGCAGCTCGTTTTGTATTATCACGTTATAGGGAGAGAGTGTGGCAGATATGATACACGAGTTGGGATGGAAATCATTACAGCATAGACGTTTTTCGTCGCGGCGAGACCTTTTTACGAAATTTCAGTCACCAACTTTCTCTTCCGAATGCGAAAATATTTTGTTGAGCCCAACCTACATAGGTAGGAATGATCATCAAAATAAAATAAGAGAAATCAGAGCTCGAACAGAAAGGTTTAGGTGTTCGTTTTTCCCGCTCGCTGTTCGGGAGTGGAATAGTAGAGAGATAGTATGATTGTGGTTCGATGAACCCTCTGCCAAGCACTTAAATGTGAATTGCAGAGTAGTCATGTAGATGTAGATGTGGCTAGGGCCTCCCGTCGGGTAGACCGTTCGCCTAATGCAAGTCTTTCGATTTGACGCCACTTGATAGCGCACGAGACTGCTCAGCCTTGGATCGGGTTGTATCCTTATTACCGCCCGATGTCGATTTTGTGTCTCTCTCTCTTGTTCGTTTTAGGAAACCAGACGAAAAACACCTTTGGCGACACCGTTTCTGGCGGGTTCTTGATTTTGCGTGCGCAACGGCCGGATTAACTAACTTCATTTCTAATTAGCTCGGAAAACGGCGCAACGACTCGAATTTTCCTCTTGAGAATTTATTCCCAGCACAATTAACCTTGCAACACCCTTATGAAGTATTCACACTGTTTCTGACGTAACCTGAGTGTCTGCGCACTGCGGCTCACGAAGAGTCTTGCAGTGAAGAGGGCTGCCGTCATTAATTTACACTACACCATCAGGACGGACAGTCGATGATAATGGCACAATCTGACTGAGAAAACGAGGAAAATATGTTATCATAACTTTCTGTTAGGAGTAACACTATCGGCGGTGACAGAGACAATCAAAAAAGGTAGATATATATCTGCCATCAATCAAAATAACTACCATAAATGCTGACAACTCTTTTAAAGTAATAAGTGATTAGGTGGAAAAAGGGTAAGTTTTATTACCTCTTTTTTAGAGTAATGAAGTGTAACAATAGAGTTTTAAATCCTTCTTCTATTTGTATCTTATTACTTACTATTTTATAAATAAGATGTGATTGTTTAGGTTAAATGTTAGATCGTAGAACTCAAGCTGTTCATAACTTGTGAACAATGTTACAAGTGGCAAAACAAAAAACAAACGCAAATATATGATTCTATTTAATCAAATGTGGTATACAGCATAGATCAAATCTAGCGGCACTTCTAAAACAATAGACGAGATTCGACTCAGTACTCCAGAGATCATAGTGCTGGCTCGTTTACTATGAAACCCAGTTTATAGGTATAATTCAGTAGGCTGAATATATCTATATAACACTCCATGGCGTCTGCCTACCACCAGCGCTAGCCACCACTATCCGAACGCAGTGCCACACAGCTAGCTCTTTATTCCCATGAAGTAACGAGTGCTGTCGACAAGGGATCTCAGATCGATTCCATATTCCTAGATTTCCAGAAGGCTTTTGATACAGTTCCTCACAAGCTATTGCTAATCAAATTGCGTGCATATAGAGTATCGTCTCAGTTGTATGACTGGATTCGTGATTTCCTCTAAGATAGGTCACAGTTCGTAGTGATAGACGGTAAACCATCTATTAGAACAGAATTGATATCTGGCGTTCAGCAAGGTAGTGTCATAGGTTCTCTGCTGTTCCTGATTTACATAAATGATGCAGGTGATAATCTGAGCAACCTCCTCAGATTGTTTGAAGATGACGGTGTAATTTACCGTCTAGTAAAATCATCAGACGATCAATTCCAATTACAAAATGATCTAGAGAGAATTTCTGTACGGTGCGAAAAGAGGCAATTGGCACTGAACAAAGAAAAGTGCAAAGTCATCCACATGGATACTAAAAGAAATCCGATAAAATTTGGATATACGATAAATCGCACAAATCTGACGGCTGTCAGTTCGACTAAATACCTAGGAATTACGATTACGAACAACTTAAACTGAAAAGAACACGTAGATAATATTGAGGAGAAGGTAATTATGACGTATGGCGTCCAATCGCAACCTGTCTATGGCCTGTAAGTGGTCAACAGAAATCTACAGTCAGTCATTTCTGGCCAACACGATGGAGGATTTCGTCGAAAGCTTGACGTTTTTTATTCTGGTGTAACCATAAGCGCCAGAACGAAGATGCGGTACGCAATGTCAGAGGGGGCGGTGAAGACGTGAATATAAGCGCCGCACCTGCCAGCCTCGGCCGCTCAGATCGCCTCAGTCTACTGACATTAGTGGAATGTATTTGTAGACCGTGCTGCAGAACAATTAGTTGTGATCCTTATCAGATACTTAGATACTTGTCTGGACTTGACTATTACTGTCTGCATGTTACTTGTGACACCGGTGTATCTCCCAATTTAAGTATTGTCAGTTGCTTTATCGAAATAAAACTACTAATGTTATTTGTGCGTCCCTTTGGCACCGTATTAGCGACAAGTGGGTAAGATACAACAATTTTAATCAGGTCTGAAATGGCGCCCAAGGCCAAAGTGTTAGATACTAAGATGTTGTCACGGAAAAACTTCGATCTCACCTCGGGCTGTGAGCTTGTTGCACGACAAATTTATGTACGTCATCACACCATAAAAGAAGTATTGCAAGCTGTAATGCTGGTTGCAGCTGTTCAAAAGTGATGGAACAATATACACTCCTGGAAATGGAAAAAAGAACACATTGGCACCGGTTTGTCAGACCCACCATACTTGCTCCGGACACTACGAGCGGGCTGTACAAGCAATGATCACACGCATGGCACAGCGGACACACCAGGAACAGCGGTGTTGGCCGTCGAATGGCGCTAGCTGCGCAGCATTTGTGCACCGCCGCCGTCAGTGTCAGCCAGTTTGCCGTGGCATACGGAGCTCCATCGCAGTCTTTAACACTGGTAGCATGCCGCGACAGCGTGGACGTGAACCGTATATGCAGTTGACGGACTTTGAGCGAGGGCATATAGTGAGCATGCGAGAGGCCGGGTGGACGTACCGCCGAATTGCTCAACACGTGGGGCGTGAGGTCTCCACAGTACATCGATGTTGTCGCCAGTGGTCGGCGGAAGGTGCACGTGCCCGTCGACCTGGGACCGGACCGCAGCGACGCACGGATGCACGCCAAGACCGTAGGATCCTACGCAGTGCCGTAGGGGACCGCACCGCCACTTCCCAGCAAATTAGGGACACTGTTGCTCCTGGGCTATCGGCGAGGACCATTCGCAACCGTCTCCATGAAGCTGGGCTACGGTCCCGCACACCGTTAGGCCGTCTTCCGCTCACGCCCCAACATCGTGCAGCCCGCCTCCAGTGGTGTCGCGACAGGCGTGAATGGAGGGACGAATGAAAACGTGTCGTCTTCAGCGATGAGAGTCGCTTCTGCCTTGGTGCCAATGATGGTCGTATGCGTGTTTGGCGCCGTTCAGTTGAGCGACACAATCAGGACTGCATACGACCGAGGCACACAGGGCCAACACCCGGCATCATGGTGTGGGGAGCGATCTCCTACACTGGCCGTACACCTCTGGTGATCGTCGAGGGGACACTGAATACTGCACGGTACATCCAAACCGTCATCGAACCCATGGTTCTACCATTGCTAGACCGGCAAGGGAACTTGCTGTTCCAACAGGACAATGCACGTCCGCATGTATCCCGTGCCACCCAACGTTCTCTAGAAGGTGTAAGTCAACTACCCTGGCCAGCAAGATCTCCGGATCTGTCCCCCCATTGAGCATGTTTGGGACTGGATGAAGCGTCATCTCACGCGGTCTGCACGTCCAGCACGAACGCTGGTCCAACTGAGGCGCCAGGTGGAAATGGCATGGCAAGCCGTTCCACAGGACTACATCCAGCATCACTACGATCGTCTCCACGGGAGAATAGCAGCCTGCATTGCTGCGAAAGGTGGATATACACTGTACTAGTGCCGACATAGTGCATGCTCTGTTGCTTGTGTCTATGTGCCTGTGGTTCTGTCAGTGTGATCATGTGATGTATCTGACCCCAGGAACGTGTCAATAAAGTTTCCCCTTCCTGGGACAATGAATTCACGGTATTCTTATTTCAAATTCCAGGAGTGTAGAAATGGAATCGATTTCACCAGGAGGAAATACACATAGGCGACAAAAGCCATGGGATACCTCCTAATCTCGTATCGGACTTCTGTCTGCCTGGCGTAGCGCAGAAACCCACGTCGGTTCGACTCAAGTCGTTTGAAGTCCCCTGCGGATATACTGAGCCATGCTGCCACTATAGCCGTCCATTACTGCGAAAGAGAAGCCGGTGCAGGATTCTGTGCAGTCAATATCCGGTTCAGTTTGACCCGAGGATCCAATCCATTCCAGGTATACCCAGACCACACAAGTATGGGGCCCAACCAACTGGCATAGTACCTTGTTCACAACTTGGGTCCATGACTTCGTGGGGTCTGCACGGCATTGGAATCCTATCATCAACTGTTACCTATTACAATCAGAGCTCACCTAACCAGGCCACGATTACCAATAGTCTATGTTTCAACCGATATGATTACGAGTCCAGTGCAGGCACTGCAGATGACGTCGTACTGATGGAATAGGCACTCGTGTCGGTCGTCTGCTCCCATAGCCCACTGATGTCAAATTCCGCAGTACTATCCTAAAGCATACGTTAATAGAACGTCCCGCATTGATTTCTGCGGTTATTTCACTCAGTGTTGCTTGTTTGTTAGCACTGACAACTCTGCGCAAACGTCGCTGCTCTCGGTCGTTAAGTGAAGGGCATCTATCATTGTGTTGCCCGTGGTGAGATATAATGCCTGAAATCTGGTATTCTCGACACACTGCTGACACTGTGGATCTCGTATTATTGAATTTTCCAACGATTTCCGAAATGGAATGTCCCATGCGTCTAGCTCCAACTACCGTTCAGCGTAGAAAGTGTGTCAATTCCGGCGTGCCGCCGTAATCAAGTCGGAAACCTTTTCACTTGAATCACCTACTCAGGTGACAGCTCCGCCAAGACACTGTCCTTTTTTATTTTGTGTACGTGATATAACCGCCATCAGCATCGCTATCACTAGACCTTTATCAGCTCAGTGTCGGGTTCTAGATCGAACATGGTTTCGCTGATGACATTTCGCTTGTAACGACTCAGAAGTGACTGCATCAGCTAACATACGTTAACCGTTCTGGTCAGCGTCGCATCGGTCTCACTAGACTATCTTAGGAGGAAATTCATTTTGGACGTTTGTAGTATACACACGCACTCTATATATATTGCTACTAAGCAGTAAAGTGTTCTATTATGCACTTGCGGTCTCAGTCAGTTCACGTGCAGTATCCTCGTCTGGGTGTGCACTGCATACTGTTTGCCTCTACTGCATACAGACTTCGACACCAAATAGAAAAACGTAAAAGAGCGAAGTTCAGCTTCAAAGTAGCCGTGGTAATGGATTATAATAACAGTAAAAGGATGTTCCCATGTGATGACGCCGCCACACACTAAGAAGAATTTTACTTAAATTATACAGATTGTTTAGAAGAAAAGGCTGCTTGAAAATATTTGCTTTCTCTTACTTTCCTTGCAGTACCTTCCTGCATACGTATTTACCGCAGATATATACTTTCTTTGTGGCTGTGTCATGTATAATATTATGCACTAATGACTAACCATTTGCTAAGGCGTCCAACTTCTCGACGAAGCTGGAAGTGCTAGAAGCTTTTATTAATTCATGTCACCGAGAGATTTAGCATTGGCACACAACTTTTAGACTTATGCCTTCCGAAATTTTTGAACAAATATTCTTGACTGGAAGCGAATACTAACGGGAACTGTCGGTAGCATATGAGTACCAAAAATAGGAAATACTGCTGTGGACAATCTCTGAGCCGGCCGCGGTGGTCTCGCGGTTCTAGGCGCGCAGTCCGGAACCGTACGACTGCTACGGTCGCAGGTTAGAATCCTGCCTAGGGCATGGATGTGTGTGATGTCCTTAGGTTAGTTAGGTTTAAGTAGTTCTAAGTTCTAGGGGACTAATGACCACAGCAGTTGTGTCCCATAGTGCTCAGAGCCATTTGAACCATTTTTCGACAATATCTGATTGTCTGGGGAATCAGACATATGAAAAAACTGAGAGACTAACGAAGCTCAGTGACGTAACGTTTTGCATATTTTTATGCTATAAAATAACCAGCAGGTCAGCACAGTAAATTCATTTAAAGTAAAAGTAGGAATAAAAGGGAGAATATCAAGAAGCAATAATCGATATCGTTACTTCCACGAAAGTAATTTACTCGAATGTTTGTAAAAAGCTCACGACGTAACGGTTTATTCTTTTCACTTGCAAAGCAACACTAACTTATATAGTAGTCAAAGTGTGCGGCTTCGAAGCCTGTTTGTACCTATAATGTTTCTTTCTGCAACATACCATAAATTTGATATGCTGTCATTAAATATTGCCCGAGATGTTTCACATGTCAGAGGAAGTCAGTTATGTGTCTCCTGTTGTATCACCTCTAGTAAGGCATCGTGGTGTTCCACCTATCTTTTGGATAATGTCCACTTAACTGCTCTTTATATGAACAGCTGTTGCTGCTTCACAGTCCAAGATGGTGGTTCAGCCAATGGAATGAATGCTCAACATTTTAATATGGTAAGGTAAGATAGGGACGGAACTTCGTTATCAGTGACCAAAATCATTTTTCGCCGGGAAGTGAGTAACAGTAAGTCCGTTGAAAACACGTCGGATAGTAGCCATAGGAATACACCAGTATCGGAAAATTAATTGTAAGCTTGTTTCGCTTATTAGGGCTATAAGCATAAACTGCTCCGTTACATAGCAGAAAAACCTATGAAATTCGAGGCCATTTCTTAAACGTTCTCTATTTACGATACAGCCGGCCGGGGTAGCCGAGTGGTTCTAGGCGCTTCAGTCTGGAACCGCGCGACCGCTACGGTCGCAGGTTCGAATCCTGCCTTTGTCATGGATGTATGTTATGTCCTTAGGCTAGTTAGGTTTAAGTATTTCTAAGTTCTAGGGAACTGATGACCTCAGCTGTTACGTCCCATAGTGCTCAGACCTATTTCAACCATTTTAATTACGATCGAGTCCGCATAAATAATGAAACACAAACACTCCCAATCGCAAATATATCTAGTTCCAGTTCACATAAATGTTCACTCAAATACACTTCCGGAAGAACTGCAGAAATCTGACTAAAATTAATAATTCAAAGAGAGGTAAACATAATTTGAACACTAGTTTCCCAGAAGCAGTAAACCAATACCCACAACATAAACAGTAAAGGATAGTTCACAATTCAGTAAACGAACTTTTCTGTTTCACAGAGTGTATCGCAAAGTAAAAATACGCCATCAATTGGAAATGACAAACTGTGTAAAAGAATAATATAATAAAAAAAGTTAGATGGAAACCCAATGATTCCAAATCTGCTGTTAACGTATATATATACAGGGTTTTACAAAAAGATACGGCCAAACTTTCAGGAAACATTCCTCACACACAAATAAAGAAAAGATGTTATGTGCACATGTGTCCGGAAACGCTTAATTTCCATGTTAGAGCTCATTTTAGTTTCGTCAGTATGTACTGTACTTCCTCGATTCACCACCAGTTGGCCCAATTGAAGGAAGGTAATGTTGACTTCGGTGCTTGTGTTGACATGCGACTCATTGCTCTACAGTACTAGCATCAAGCACATCAGTACGTAGCATCAACAGGTTAGTGTTCATCATGAACGTGGTTTTGCAGTCAGTGCAATGTTTACAAATGCGGAGTTGGAAGATGCCCATTTGTTGTATGGATTAGCACGGGGCAATAGCCGTGGAGCGGTACGTTTGTATCGAGACAGATATTCAGAACGGAGGTGTCCCGACAGGAAGACGTTTGAAGCAATTGATCGGCGTCTTAGGGAGCACGCAACATTCCAGCCTATGGCTCGCTACTGGGGAAGACCTAGAACGACGAGGACACATGCAATGGACGAGGCAATTCTTCGTGTAGTTGACGATAAACCTAATGTCAGCGTCAGAGAAGTTGCTGCTGTACAAGGTAATGTTAACCACGTCACTGTATGGAGAGTGCTACGGGAGAACCAGTTGTTTCCGTACCATGTACAGCGTGTGCAAACACTATCAGCATCTGATTGGCCTCCACGGGTACACTTCTGCGAAAGGTTCATCCAACAATAATAAGTTACTCAGGATATGCGTACCCATGAAATCGTTTTCGAGAGAAGTGTTAATTTTGGGATGACGTTAATGATCTATCTTTAGTTTACGTATGTCGTATATTCACGTGCCACCGCAGGACAGACATTCTACCATTATTAGCGTGGCGTTTGATGAACATTATCATCAAATTATGGCGAGAATTCACTGAAACCTTTGATTTGAACAGTTATAGTTGCATCAGCGCATTAAACTCTGAACTGCTCTGGTAGTTGGATTGTGTGGATTGTTTTTGGTCTGTGACTTTCTAAATATAGTAAACATTTTTGGTCTGTGACTTTCTAAATATAGTAAACATTTTAGAGAGAATGGTTTTTGATTATGAATCCCAGACAATCTCCTAATTCCTCAGAGCTATAAGCTGTAGCAATAAATGTATTTCTCAGATGAAGTGGGCACTAGGAATTCTAATTACAGGCATCACGTTTTGTTAATCACTTTCTGGTTGCCAATATTGTAGTTAGAGAGACAGTGTTGAGAACGGCAAACAACAGCATAAATATAAAATATTATACAATTATTCCACCCGCCGCCACACAGTGTCAATCCTCATTTCAGTGCAAATGTCCTCTTTACGGATGAGGCTTCATTCCAACGTGATCAAATTGTAAATTATCACAATCAACATGTGTGGACTGACGAGAATCCGCACGCAATTGTAAATCACGTCATCAACACAGGTTTTATGTGAACGTATGGGCAGGCATTGTTGGTGATGTCTTGATTGGGCCCCATATTCTTCCACCTACGCTCAATGGACCACGTTATCATGATTTCATACGGGATACTCCACTTGTGCTGCTAGAACATGTGCTTTTACAAGTACGACACAACATGTGGTTCATGCACGATGGAGCTCCTGTACATTTCAGTCGAAGCGTTCGTACGCTTCTCAAAAACAGATTCGGCGACCAATGGATTGATTGAGGCGGACCAATTCCATGGCCTCCACGCTCTCCTGACCTCAACCCTATTGACTTTCATATATGGGGGCATTTGAAATCTCTTGTCTACGCAACCCCTGTACCAAATGTAGCGACTCTTCATGCTCGTACTGTGGACGGCTATAACACAATACGCCATTCTCCAGGGCTGCATCAGCGCATCAGGGATTCTACGCGACGGAGGGTGGAGGCATGTATCTTCGCTAACGGAGGACATTTTGACTATTTCCTGTAACACAGTGTTTGAAGTCTCGCTGGTACGTTCTGTTGCTGCGTTTTTCCATTCCATGAATAATGTGATTTGAAGAGAAGTAACAAACTGAGCTCTAACGTGGAAAGCAAGCGTTTCCGGACACATGTCCACATAACATATTTTCTTTCTTTGTGTGTGAGGAATGTTTCCTGAAAGTTTAGCCGTACCTTTTTTAACACCCTATATACGCTCCTGGAAACTGAAATAGGAACACCGGGAATTCTTTGTCCCAGGAAGGGGAAACTTTATTGACAAATTCCTGGGGTCAGATGCATCACATGATCACACTGACAGAACCACAGGCACATAGACACAGGCAACAGAGCATGCACAATGTCGGCACTAGTACAGTGTATATCCACCTTTCGCAGCAACGCAGGCTGCTATTCTCGCATGGAGACGATCGTAGAGATGCTGGATGTAGTCCTGTGGAACGGCTTGCCATGCCTTTTCCACCTGGCGCCTCAGTTGGACCAGCGTTCGTGCTGGACGTGCAGACCGCGTGAGACGACGCTTCATCCAGTCCCAAACATGCTCAATAGGGGACAGATCCGGAGATCTTGCTGGCCAGGGTAGTTGACTTACACCTTCTAGAGCACGTTGGGTGGCACGCAATACATGCGGACGTGCATTGTCCTGTTGGAACAGCAAGTTCCCTTGCCGGTCTAGGAATGGTAGAACGATGGGTTCGATGACGGTTTGGATGTACCGTGCAGTATTCAGTGTCCCCTCGACCATCACCAGAGGTGTACAGCCAGTGTAGGAGATCGCTCCCCACACCATGATGCCGGGTGTTGGCCCTGTGAGCCTCGGTCGTATGCAGTCCTGATTGTGTCGCTCACCTGAACGGCGCCAAACACGCATACGACCATCATTGGCACCAAGGCAGAAGCGACTCTCATCGCTGAAGACGACACGTCTCCATTCGTCCCTCCATTCACGCCTGTGGCGACACCACTGGAGGCGGGCTGCACGATGTTGGGGCGTGAGCGGAAGACGGCCTAACGGTGTGCGGCACCGTAGCCCAGCTTCATGGAGACGGATGCGAATTGTCCTCGCCGATACCCCAGGAGCAATAGTGTCCCTAATTTGCTGGGAAGTGGCGGTGCGGTCCCCTACGGCACTGTGTAGGATCCTACGGTCTTGGCGTGCATTCGTGCGTCGCTGCGGTCCGGTCCCAGGTCGACGGGCACGTGCACCTTCCGCCGACCACTGGCGACAACATCGATGTACTGTGGAGACCTCACGCCCCACGTGTTGAGCAATTCGGCGGTACGTCCACCCGGCCTCCCGCATGCCCACTATACGCCCTCGCTCAAAGTCCGTCAACTGCACATACGGTTCATGTCCACGCTGTCGTGGCATGCTACCAGTGTTAAAGACTGCGATGGAGCTCCGTATGCCACGGCAAACTGGCTGACACTGACGGCGGCGGTGCACAAATGCTGCGCAGCTAGCGCCATTCGACGGGCAACACTGCGGTTCCTGGTGTGTCCGCTGTGCCGTGCGTGTGATCATTGTTTGTACAGCCCTCTCGCAGTGTCCGGAGCAAGTATGGTGGGTCTGACACACCGGTGTCAATGTGTTCTTTTTTCCATTTCCAGGAGTGCATATAAAAATTATCAATAAAGGTGATGATCATAATCCCACCCATATATTCTTATGTGTCCATTATTGTTTATGTTTCCCTTAAATGTAAACAGAAGGTTCCATGATAGTGTGGTAGCGTGGGTTCGTAGTTGGAAAACAGTGATTACCTTGTGATTCCACAATTGGAGCATATTTGAATGGACTCTGCACAGGTGCATTTACCTTAAAAAATTATGCTCTTTAACATCAGTTCTCATCAACGCAGTTACTAAGCTGCACCTCATCTCCGAAGACACAACTGCAAGCTTGTTGGATGTTGCTGGACTTAGGGGTAGCTATATCGTTTCTGGTGGTGAGAAATTTTTCGTCATTGAGCTTGGTCGTCAAGCGGAGGGTGATGATTGGGTCGTAAGGTTTTATTACCCTCAAAAAATAAAACTGCGACCACAAAACTTGGCGACGGAGTTCTGTACAAAGTCTCCTCTCAATGAGACATGTTTTGCCATCGATAGGTGACTTGACGGAGACTTTGGTTGCAGTCTGCTTTCTGGTTGTCCACAAAATTGTCCACCTTTAGAATCACCACGTTTTCCTTCTGAAAATACCTCCCACACATTGGTACCTTCTTCTGAGGAAAGAAATAGATGTCATGGGAGACATGGCTGGTAGCTTCTTCAGTAAAGTAACACTGATTAAATCGATGCCTCTTAGTACATATTTCAATGAAAGTCAGCCTCGATAGCTTTGTCCCTTCTGTGAATTGATAGTAAAGCTATGCTAAGGGACCCGGCTTCGATTCCTGTTTAGTCGGATAATTTCTCCGCTCAGGGACTGGGTGTTGTGTTGTCTTCATCATCATCTCATCGCCATCAACGCCGAAGTGCCGTCATCTAAAAAGACACACACCAGGCGACCGGTCTACCCGACTGGAGGCCTGAGCCACCAGACAATCAATTTCATTTCATTGAAACTGATGTGAAAGCTTTCTGAAAGTCTTTGAATCACATATTAGGTGGTCATTAACACTTATGCCTGTGTTAGAGTTGTGGCGGCCATCTTGTGCTAATGTGTTACAACACACTGTAAGTATCACACTAAAATTATGGTATTTCTCTTCGAATGCAAGCTGGAAAGCACACTAAATACACGACATTTCTCTTCGAATGTGAGCCGGAAATCGCAGTGAAATTACACCATTTCTCTTACGAGCTGGAAATTTCACTAAATTTTGCCAGGTCTCTTCGAAAGCGTACTCGTATGTATATGAAACAGAGGAACATATGTTTTGTAGCTCTCCCTCGACGATAACCAGAAACCACTGTCGAGTGCTGAGATAATAATTGCACTACTATCAATTCAGAGAAGGGACACAGCTATCCATTTTCGACTGCACATGCTCTGATGTGAGATCATCCCTGCTAGTACCGACGGTGCCATGTTGCTCACTGCGCCAGGTTAGAATTTTTCTCTGACGGTGCGTTTAACGTATTGTGCAAGTGGAGAGTGGAGAGTGTGAGAGATTCTTGAGGTGCAGTTTACGTAACGGCGCCGTGGGTAACTGGTCATGAGCGCTGACGCCTTTTTTTAGCTATTGTTCAATTCTCATGGTTACTATTTTTCCTTTTATTTTTTTTATTCCTCTGAATGTTAAACCACTTGTTGTAAAATTTAATCCTTACACTGCTACAGAAGTGGTATCTACATACCGTGCTGAGAGCGAATGTGACGTTGCTATACAGTTCACCTTATTCTGCAGCCTATGCTGAGAGACAGCGTTCGGGTCGCTATGAAATACACTCCTGGAAATTGAAATAAGAACACCGTGAATTCATTTTCCCAGGAAGGGGAAACTTTATTGACACATTCCTGGGGTCAGATACATCACATGATCACACTGACAGAACCACAGGCACATACACACAGGCAACAGAGCATGCACAATGTCGGCAATAGTACAGTGTATATCCACCTTTCGCAGCAATGCAGGCTGCTATTCTCCCATGGAGACGATCGTAGAGATGCTGGATGTAGTCCTGTGGAACGGCTTGCCATGCCATTTCCACCTGGCGCCTCAGTTGGACCAGCGTTCGTGCTGGACGTGCAGACCGCGTGAGACGACGCTTCATCCAGTCCCAAACATGCTCAATGGGGGACAGATCCGGAGATCTTGCTGACCAGGGTAGTTGACTTACACCTTCTAGAGCACGTTGGGTGGTACGGGATACATGCGGACGTGCATTGTCCTGTTGGAACAGCAAGTTCCCATGCCCGTCTAGAAATGGTAGAACGATGGGTTCGATGACGGTTTGGATGTACCGTGCAATATTCAGTGTCCCCTCGACGATCACCAGAGGTGTACGGCCAGTGTAGGAGATCGCTCCCCACACCATGATGCCGGGTGTTGGCCCTGTGAGCCTCGGTCGTATGCAGTCCTGATTGTGTCGCTCACCTGAACGGCGCCAAACACGCATACGACCATCATTGGCACCAAGGCAGAAGCGAGTCTCATCGCTGAAGACGACACGTCTCCATTCGTCCCTCCATTCACGCCTGTCGCGACACCGCTGGAGGCGGGCTGCACGATGTTGGGGCGTGAGCGGAAGACGGCCTAACGGTGTGCGGCACCGTAGCCCAGCTTCATGGAGACAGTTGCGAATGGTCCTCGCCGATACCCCAGGAGCAACAGTGTCCCTAAATTGCTGGGAAGTGGCGGTGCGGTCCCCTACGGCACTGTGTAGGATCCTACGGTCTTGGCGTGCATCCGTGCGTCGCTGCGGTCCGGTCCCAGGTCGACGGGCACGTGCACCTTCCACCGACCACTGGCGACAACATCGATGTACTGTGGAGACCTCACGCCCCACGTGTTGAGCAATTCGGCGGTACGTCCACCCGGCCTCTCGCATGCCCACTATATGCCCTCGCTCAAAGTCCGTCAACTGCACATACAGTTCACGTCCACGCTGTCGCGGCATGCTACCAGTGTTAAAGACTGCGATGGAGCTCCGTATGCCACGGCAAACTGGCTGACACTGACGGCGGCGGTGCACAAATGCTGCGCAGCTAGCGCCATTCGACGGCCAACACCGCGGTTCCTGGTGTGTCCGCTGTGCCGTGCGTGTGATCATTGCTTGTACAGCCCTCTCGCAGTGTCCGGGGCAAATATGGTGGGTCTGACACACCGGTGTCAATGTGTTCTTTTTTCCATTTCCAGGAGTGTACTTAGCATTCAGTTTAATGAAACTGTTGAGTGAAAATTTTTTATTTATGCACGTATGTCAGTCCGATTTTTTCACTTGATAAATGCTGAATTTGTTTCTTTATTAGTTGTAATTATTGTGTTGTATCAAATTAAAGCATTGCACTAGATTGTAAATAGTTTGCACAGTTAAAAATGTGGTGTGTAAACTTCGCATGTGTTCGATTTTAACCTATACATTGTTGTGTGTGAAATATAGGTAAGATATCGAAATTTTATTTAAAATTGAGAGCAGATCGATATCTCATTTTGTTCTCGAATTATTGGTTTCTATATCTGGATAACGGACGTGCGCATCAGGAGTCGTGGTAATAACAATAGTCATATTTCATAAGCGATTCGTGATTTCGAAAGCAGGTTTTCTGCAAATGATAGCACGCTAAAAGCCACGAGTGGCTGGCAATGTCAGAGCTTCACCCTCCATTGCCGATGGTGAGCTGGCAATGGAGGGTGAAACTTTGACAATGCCAGCTGG
This sequence comes from Schistocerca gregaria, assembly GCF_023897955.1. Taxonomy (NCBI): domain Eukaryota; kingdom Metazoa; phylum Arthropoda; class Insecta; order Orthoptera; family Acrididae; genus Schistocerca; species Schistocerca gregaria. The sequence goes on from NC_064923.1 coordinate 726,369,588, forward strand.
CGAAACGCCAGTAAAATCATTAGATGGACGTCGGCCGAAAAGCCCGATACAGAAGCCAATAGGCAGTTTGTCAACAAGTGGCCACGAAAGCCTTAACAATTCTGTAAAACAGCGCTGTCGCTACTGCTGCCGGATGCTCCATTCAGTTCAGTTAGGACGTAACAACCGTGTTAACGACACAGCGATCAAAAGTGGCATTAGAGTGAACAACAAAATGAAAATTCTGTCAATGTTTGGCAATAAATATCAACACCTCAAAAATATCCTGGACGCTACCGCACTTACACACTATCGAAGAAAGGATGCAGTGATTATAATACTGAAGCAGCATTCGGTAGGAAGTCGGTTCTAATTCCTCTGAAATACGTCTTAATTTACTTTTTCTGTGGTTTCCATGGAATGGACATCGGTTTCACGTTCCGTCCTTCCTATTTGTTTCCGACATTGTGCTGGGTCTTTTATCGTTACGTCGTCAGCACGACATTGAACTATAATCTTCCTGTCTTCGTTGCAACTCTTGTGTGTTAGTTGTAACGTCGTAGCGTAGACACGATAGTTGGCCCCTGAAGCTCACAGTGGATGTCTGGATAGTTTAATTGTTTACATACCGAAAAATATGAAGTAACATCTCTACTTTCGTCTAACTGAATGTGTAAAAACCCTGAAGATCAGACTTGCTTATTTATCTGAGACCTAATGACTATGACAATCTATACAACTTTCACACCAGGGTCGCGCATTCTACATCCAGAAAATTTCAGGTTTTCCGTTGTACTAGGAAATATGTGGTATTCAATAGTGAAGGGATTTCTGAGGCTCATTTAAAGTTAGTAAAGGTATTTAGACAGCGACACACACACACACACACAGAGAGAGAGAGAGAGAGAGAGAGAGAGAGAGAGAGAGAGAGAATGTGTGCAGGAGTCTCGGAAATACGAAGGGGATCAACCAGACAAGCGTTCTGTCAACCCTATTTTCCATCGTAATTCATCCTCTTCATATTTCGCTGCATCAACAGTTTCATGGCAATGACTCCCAAAATTTGTTACAGTTCTTCGAAACTAATCTGTGACAAGTGCAAATTGATGCTACATATCTATGCAAAATTTTGTTTACGGTAGAAGTATCGTTTAGAGCCTACGGGCAATTGGTCTTCGCCATATCCACTGATCGTTAGTTGAAAATCCACTCATACACAAAGAAGTGAATAAAAACGACGATCTTGGTCTATCAACGTCTGGTGCGTGTTTTTTTCAACACCAGCGTCATTAGTAGAAGACAACCCATTAGACATAAGACAATTACTGTGGTACCGACATGACGAATGTCCCCATTCCGCAAATGTAATGACTAACTCTCAAAAGAGAACGTTTGGAGAGCACTGAAATGGTTGTCCAGGAAACGCAATACGGTCTGCACACTCACCAAACCTAACACTTCTATTCTTTCATCCGTGGTTGAAATTAAAACAAAAGGCATAATAGGAAACACCCACGACTCGCGAAGGCGTGAAATGCCTTGTAACACTGGCCTGTGCTGCTGTTGACACCAGATGAAACTGAAGGGGTAGTATTATTTCTTCAGAATGATTTTACAGGCTGTAGCTATGCTGAAGGTCAACGTTTTGAGCAGTTGATGTGACATCCGGGATAATAAACACACAAATGGTACCTGAATTACATGTTTGGTTACAGTTGGTACTGGTATAATAGGGCTGGCATTTATAACACCTCTTCTCCTGACACGTGAAATGTATAAGCAATTTCGAATATTGCCAATATTAGACGTATAATTAAAAGACAACGATGAAAATTTGTGCCGCGCCGGGTATCGAACTCAAATTTCCTGCTTATCACGAGCGGTTGTCTTACGATTGTTTAAAATTTATTTATTTAATTTTAATGTCCAAAAAGAAATACCATATATGAAAATGACAAGACAGAAATATAGGGCAGAAGTGACATCCTCCTCACTTTACTGGTAGTAATATCCTATCCCGCGAAACTACGTAACCCTGGGACTCCCCACGGCTTCGACGGGTCATAAAACATGCCTCCTAGAATGTTCGCAAAGTGCGTTTTGTATTTAGAGTGACGTCGGATGATTTCGTGTTGTTCTAGTATAACGCCGATAGCCCATTCCCGATATCACGGTCCGCGAGAGCACGTAGTGCGATGAGTGTCCTCCAATTCAGCGGATTGCCGACGTTTTCTGTGAAGGGAAAAAGACAGCGCCAGGGAAAAATAAAACGTCCGTCGTGATCGTGGATTCGTCGGTGCGTCGCAGGAGTGCAAATGATGCGTTGCGGCAGCCGCCAAACATCCTTTGCCTCACCGCACAGCAAAGAATGTCGCTGTCCTGCATGCCACATATGAGGCAGAGCCGGGAATCTACCATGCGAATGTCGTACAATCGTTGGTGGTTGACTGCCTTGCGGTTGATTAATGCATACCAAGACGATCTCGCTGCCGTAGTGAGGAGAGGCGTTTGGACAACTCCCCTAAATCTGTCATCAATCCCGCGTTGGGTATTTAAGTTCGACAACACTGGTGCCATGATGACGCCTCAAGTATCGATGTAACTCATGGATAGTGGGGTTCCTTGTGGCAGGTATCTGTACCCGAACACATAGCTAAAAATCAACAAAAAATTCGATATTGGATAAGAAGTCCCGCCATGAACTGCAACGAAACGTCCGTGTCAGGGCTCAATAATTATACATCAATACCAATTTGGACATCATTAAATCCGCATGTGCGCGATAAAGTTCGAGTGTCAACCCATCTGGGTTAGAGGATTTATGCAGGGCACATTTCGTGAGTGCCCTCCATATGTCATCTTCCTTTACGGGTTCCAATAACACCTCTACAACTATCCACCTCCGTTTGCATCTGTCGCAAAATTTCTTCTCCTATTCGATTGTCCGTCAGCGTCCCAGTGAATAGGAGGCGGTAATGCTCCAGAAACCCAGCAGCAATGTCCTGTTGTGACGTCAAGGTCCGACCATCATCATCATGTAGCACTGTGATCAAGGATAAGCTATTAAGCGCATGTCCTTAGACACACGATGCATGCTAATGCGTTCTCCATCGACGTTGTCCAAGCACCGAGCACGGATCGAAAGTCCTTCCAGTCGAAGTCTCGTGATCGAAAAAATGCACGTCTGAATGCGATGGACTTCCGCTTGACGCTCGGCCAATTGGGCCCTGGAGGACAGGTCACGGAGCCCCATGTGGTAATATTCAAGTGTATCTCAGAGCTTTTTCGCTTTTTCCTTGCCATACGTTATGAGATTTCTTCGTATCACCGGTTTTGCACATTGCAGCCACCATGAAACAACCGTACGGTGCATCAGCAGATGGCGAGTGCATGTCTGCCATGTTTCTTAGATCCACTCACAACATTCGAGATCCACCAGTAAGGATGAATTAAGTTTCCATGAACTATGGCTCTACCATACCCGCTGCCGTGGGAGCGTTAAAGTGCATAAATATTCAAGGTGATACGTAAAAACTGTGGGCCAACGCTCAGCAGCCAACACGTGACCTCTTAATCCGTCAGAAACATAAATCCGATCCATCCTGCTTGCAGAGTGGCTAGTAAGAAACATCTAGCCCTTTTCCCACATGTCCATTAGCGCAATGTAGCGGCAGATCGTGTGCAATGCGTAACAGGAGCTAAAATGAGGGGTTTCAACCTTCGATGTGAGAACACAGTAAAAATTCCCTCCTACCTAGATGTGGTCATATCTCCCGTGGAATAGCGGGACAATTTCCTCCGAGTAGAATCGTGCTCGCGCCCGTCGATTGTCAGATCCGGAGGGTACATAGATCTTGAAAATACGAATGTCGTTCACGGTAATAGCCAAACCCCGAGCCGAAGCGAGGTAATCGAGGTTAGACATCGGAATCCCTTCCCGGACTAACATCGCTGTGCCACGTCCTCCATCAGGAGTCGGCGCTAGTATGTGTTATAACCACGCACGTCGGGAAAGGGAGCATCACAGTTTTCCGGCACAAGCAGAAAGTTGCATCTTTGTAAGCGAATTTGCGGTGTTAATGCTCACTGTTCCCGCCTTGTATGTTTGGTTAGTTGTCGCTGTGATGTCGTGTCATGTCATTGTGAACTCCAAGGGCCTTAGTCCACTATTCGTGCCCAGAGGGGTGCCCACCAACGGGTTGTCAGTAAAGAATGAGATTTTCATTCTACAGCGGAGTGTGCGCTGATATGAATGTTCCTGGCAGATTAAAACTGTGTGCCGGACCGAGACTCGAAATCGGGACCTTTGCCTATCGCGGGCAAGTGCTCTACCAACTGAGCTACCCAAGCACGACTCACGTCCCGTCCTCTCAGCTTTACTTCTGCCAGAACCTCGTCTCCTACCTTCCAAACTTAACAGAAGCTCTCCTGTGAATCTTTCAGAACTAGCACTCCTGAAAGAAAAGATATCGCGGAGACATGGCTTAGCCACAGCCTGGGGTATGTTTCCAGAATGAGATTTTCACTCTGTTGCAGAGTGTACGTAGGCAAAAACCATTCCTTCGGCCGGAAAGGTTATGGCGAGTGTCTTTTGGCATTCGCAAGGGATAATTCTCATCGACTATCTGGAAAAGGGTAAAGCTATTACAGGTGCATATTATTGATAGTTATTGGACCGTTTGAAAACAAACCTGCAAGAAAAACGCCGGCGATTGGACCGAAAAAAAGTCCTTTTCCATCACGACAATGCACCAGCACAAACCTCAGCAGTTGTGATCGCAAAATCAATGGAAATAGGATTCCAACTCGTTTCACATCCCACCCCTATTCTCCAAACGTGACTCCCTCGGACTATTATTTGTTCCCCAATTTGAAGAAATGACTGGCGGGACAAAGATTTTATTCAAACGAGGAGGTGACTGCAGCAACTAACAGCTATTTTGCAGACTTGGACAGTTCCTATTATTCGGAATGTAACAACAAATCAGAACAGCATTGGACGAAATGTAGAAGTCTAAAATGAGACAATGTCGAAAAATAAAAATGTTTTACCCCAAACATGCAAGTAGTTTTTATTTTTGCACGGACTTTTCAAACGCACCTCGCACTTACGACCGGCCTCAAATTTCAACATGTCGACAACCACGTGTCCTCAACCTGTACTCATACACCCATTATGTACATTGAAAGCCGCTTGCCCGATATCGGCGGATAAATACGATATTGTAGTTCCCGTGTTATTCCAAATTATGATGCAATGTTTCTTCGAACATACATGCATGCCCAACAGAACATTGCATCTTAATTCGGAAAAACATAGGATTGCAATATCGTCTTCTCCTGTGGGTGGGACAGTGGTTTGTGGCACTGTTATCTTGATACTATTTATTGAGTTCCCACACATGTTATATCTTGGGCGTTCTCTTAGAAGCGTGTTTCAAACACCACAGAAGAAAGTATATAGTTCCATTAGAAAAAGAAACAAAATCGTTGTTGTAATTCTGCAGCTTTGAGCGATGAAAGCTACTTGTGAAGCACCTAGATGTATTTAATCATACTATATATAATTGGGGTGGTCTGTCTTAGCTGACTCGCTCTGTACGCGCGCGCGCGCCTCTGTATATATATATATATATATATATATATATATGTATGTGTGTGTGTGTGTGTGTGTGTGTGTGTGTGTGTGTGTGTGTGTGTGTGTGTGTGTGTGTCTGTGTGTGTGTGTGTGTGTGTATACGTTCTACATCTACTCCTGAATCACTGGACCGATTTGAACCAAACTTGTTGCAGGCACCACCTAATATCAATAATGCAGGGGAGGGGTGAGAACTACCACCTTTCATAAGGATGGAATGTGGGATGAAACGAGTATTCATAGAAGCACAGCTTGGAAACATCTGGAGCCATTCCCACTAAATTTTGTATATAACTGAAACCTTATTTGCTCAATTATATAATTATTTGTTTAAAAACACACACATATGCAGGGTGAGTCACCTAACGTTACCGCTGGATATATTTCGTAAACCACATCAAATACTGACGAACCGATTCCACAGACCGAACGTGAGGAGAGGGGGGATAATGTAACTGTTTAATACAAACCACACAAAACTGCACGGAAGTATGTTTCTTAACACAAACCTACGTTTTTTAAAATGGAACCACGCTAATTTTGTTAGCACATCTGAACATATAAACAAATACGTAATCAGTGCCGTTTGTTGCAGTGTAAAATGTTAATTACATCCGGAGATATTGTAACCTAAAGTTGACGCTTGGAACGTCCGACCTTCAGTTGCGTGTTGTAACAAACACGGGCCACGGTCGGCGAGCAGCATCTGCAGGGACATGTTTACGATGACGACCGTGTTTACGAGTGTGGCTGTAGTGCACTGTTGTGGTTTGGTCTAGCTGTCACAGTGTCCCCATGTAGCTCTTGCTGCTATTGTTATTCTGCATTCGCCTCCGCACGCAGACCAACTGTAGTACACCGTGTTAACAGACGTCTGTGATAGTGTAGTGTTGTAGGAACTGTGACCATGGTGTATTCGAACTCTGAAAAGGCGGAGATGATACTCATTTATGGCGAGTGTCGACAAAATGCAGCTGAAGCCTGCAGGGTGTATGCAGAACGGTACCCGGACAGAGAGCATCCAACGTGCCGCACATTGCAAAACATCTACCGCCAACTGTATGCAGCAGGTATGGTCGTAGCACGCAAACGGGTCCGTAACAGGCCCGTCACAAGAGAAGCGAGTGCAGTTGGTGTGTTAGCTGCTGTTGCCATGAACCCACACATGAGTACACGGGACATTACGAGAGCCGGTGGACTGAGTCAAAGTAGTGTCATGCGCATACTGCATCGTCACCGCTCTCACCCGTTTCATGTGTCGCTACATCAGCAATTACATGGTGATAACTTTAATCATCGAGTGTAATTCTGTCAAGTACATTAACAGAGAATGCGTTGCAGTTCTACGTGTTTACCGATGAAGCGGGTTTCACAAACCACGGGGCAGTGAATCTACAGAACATGCATTACTGGTCCGTGGACAATCCTCGCTGGCTCTGACAGGTAGAGCGACAGCAACCGTGGACTGTAAATGTATGGTGCGGAATCATTGGCGACCACCTCATAGGTCCTCACTTCATTGCAGGGGCCCAAACAGCTGCAACATACATCGCGTTTCCACAGAATGATCTGCCAACGTTTCTCGAAGATGTCCCACTGGAAACGCGTCGACGTGTGTGGTATAAGCATGATGATGCAGCTGCACATTCCGCAATTAACACTAGGCTGACCCTTGACAGGATGTTCGACGGGCGTTTCATAGGATGTGGAGGACGCCCGTCCTCCTGATCTACACCTCTGGACTTCCTTCTGTGGGGTACGTTAAAGGAGAATGTGTACCGTGATGTGCCGACAACCCCAGAGGATATGAAACAACGTACTGTGGCAGCCTGCGGCGACATTACACCAGATGTATTGCGGCGTGTACGACATTCATTACGCCAGAGACTGCAATTGTGTGCAGCAAGTAATGGCCGCCACAATGAACATCTATTGGCCTGACATGTCAGGACACACTCTATTTCACTCCGTAATTGAAAACGGAAACCACGTGTGTACGTGTACCTAACCCCTCATGGTAATGTACATGTGCGTCAGTGAAAAAGACCAACAAAAAAGGTGTTAGCATGTGGACGTAATGTATTGTTCCAGTCTCTTCTGCACCTAAGGTCCATCACCGTTCCCTTTGGATCCCTACGTAATTCGGTGCTCTCCGATTCACAGGATCGAACAGCGGAGGAGTCGTACTCAAGCGTCAACTTTAGGTTACAATATCTCTGGATGTAATTAACATTTTACAATGCAACAAACGGCACTGATTACGTATCTGTTTATATGTTTAGATGTGCTAACAAAACTAACGGGGTTCCATTTAAGGACCGTAGGTTTGTGTTTAAAAACATACTTCCGTACATTTTTTATGGTTTGTATTAACCAATTACACTAGCCCCTCTCCTCACGTTCTGTCTGTGGAATCGATTCGTCAGTATTTGATGTGATTTAAGAAATATACCCAGCGGTAATGTTAGGTGACTCACCCTGTATATCTGTACATATCCATGATCACATGCCCTGCAGACCATGCATTACTTCCATTTCTTTCTGTTTTGTGCTCGGATCCCCACATTGCCTTCAATCCATAGGGCTGCCAGGTCCTTTGCCAGGTCGTCCATCCGCCGCTACCTTGGTCACACTACTGGACGTCTGATATCTGGTTTCCTGCCAAGCAGCTTCTTGATCTGTCACTCCTGGCATATGGACTATATAGTCCGTTCACTGGATTCTTCTTTTTTCAGATTCTGTAGGAATGTTAGTTGCTACACTAAGAAGTATATTTCCCTGTTCTTCGTTCTCCTTCATTCTCCTTTAAATAATTTCTGTCCCCATATCTGCCTCATTACTCCACTTTCAATTATTAATAGTTTTTCCTTTCCTCGTTTAGTCACGCTCCATGTTTCTGAACTGTAGGCCTACACGACTGCGGGGGGTATCATTGTATTATAGATTCTTATCTTAGTGTTCGCTGATATTGATTTTTTACTGAGCGTGTCCCTGACGAAATAGGCCTACATGCATTTCATTTCCACTGTCATTTTTTCTTTGATAATAGGCCCAGTTCTGTAATTTAACTGAATTGTGCGTTTTACGCTCATTTTTTTGTTTACAATTAGTCATGGCATTTATTTTACTTTGGCTGACTGTTTCTTCTTTTTAGAGTAACCCCCAATACAGCACGCCAACAATGATGGATTCAGTTTCTAAAATGACAAATATGCACTACTTGTACGGCTTACCTGATGGGGATAGAAACACAACACGTCATGCTCCTGGTCATAGTTACCTTGGGAGACAGTTCCCTTGTGGGCGAACGTTTGTACAACTCCAGCAATGCTTGCAAGAGCCTTGCAGATGGTGGCAGACCACGCGACGTATGAGCGCTTGAGCTTTTAAGAAAGGGTTCTTCGGACTGTAGATGAAATTCTATCAACTAATGAAAGGATAACTGCGAGAAGGAAAAGCGTTTATCACATGACAGTCGGGAACATTCTGCATAAAGCTCTTCCGTTACCCATATCACCTTCAACGTGCACGAAGACGAAGGGATGCAGATTTTCTGCCAAGAATACGTTTATGTCAACACACGTCACGGTAGTGTGCTGTGATTCTGCAGTTCTTAACTTCTTGCTTATTCACTTATGACGCTGGCTATTTGGATCTTCAGTTATTTTAGGAATCACGTCTGATCTATGAAAACACTTTTTCCCAGGCAGGAGTTCCTTCATTTACTTGGTGATATGCTTCTAAACGTTACTCATCAAATTTGTTAATGCACCCTATGGTGCTTCACCTCACTTTACGTGGGTATTTCGTCAGTATTTCGATAACCAGTTTACGAACAGGCCGATTAGTCGAGAGGACTCTACTGCATGGCATACATGATCGCCAGATTTGAATCTAATGGCCTTTTTCCTTTGGGGCATTTGAAATCTTTGATTTATTCAACTTGCTTACCCATCTCGCTGTTTTGACGATGCGTAGCCAAATGAATCTGACCAAATACGGAAAACACCAGGAGTGTTCCATAATGTATGGCAAACTGAGCAACGCAGGAAGTGGTTCCATCGTACAAATTTTGTAGATGTAAATGGGTTTGGCATATATATATATATATATATATATATATATATATATATATATATATATATATATATATATATATATATATATATATTTGCCTCAATAACAAATCCTTTTATACATCCTGTGCATATGCGGTATAAGTCTGAGGCAAAACGTTAGATTAAGATAAGAGTAGACACTCGCTTGTCGTCGGATCATGCTCTCAAATCCTTGAGAGACGGAGAAAAGCTGCGGTTTACCTACAATGTTCAATGAAGCCAAAGATAAACATGATGTTTAATTGCGAGCGTTATTTCGAATTACGATGCAAAATTTCTTTGGACATTCATGTCAAAACGAACAGGCACTGCAGGGAATTCAGCCATTATGATTTACATTTAACGTATTTGCAATTGTGAAGGTCGACCACCAACAGCTGCAGAATGAAATAGCGACAGTGAAAATTTGTGCCACTCTGAGACTCGAATTGTCGACATTTCATTCTACAGCTGTTGGTTGTCCATATTCGCAGATGCGAACGCATTAAATGAATGACAGACACGGACAACCTGTAATGGCGTGAAACTGATGTGAAAGCAGAGCGAGTGATTGTGTAATATGTTACCAGACAGCTGGGTGACTATTTCGGGAATTGGCTTCATTATAGTTTTGTACACCGCGGACGTGCATTTGACGAGTTGGGACAACGTGAGACCTTTGTGCGTAGCTGAAGCGACGCGGGGAGCGATTTCGATTTGCGCTATGGCATTTCCTGACACGTATCACAGCTATAAAATAAACGCGCCGTTAGCGCATGTCCAGCATTTCACGACTGCCAGCACAACAGAATTAATTGGTTTTATCCGCAGTGATAGGCTACAAGAGTTGCAGTTGTCTTTTTGTAAAATACGTAGTTTCCTACATCTATTCCACACCATCATCCCAAGTAACTATGATGTGTAGTACACGATCTTTTGTAGCAGCGGTGGTGCTGTAATCTAGAATATTACCGCACCTCAATGGAAATTTGTAACTTTTGTAATAAATGAAAGCGAGAATTAAGTGGCTGCAATGTCGGCGAATAACTTATATAGTAAGCATATAATAATATAGTTTTAAGGAGAGAAATTGTATTTCTATAACCACAATGCTGTTAGAGCATTTTCAGAATGCTAAAGTATATGATTTCTCCATGCAAGTGAATATTGGAAATTCATTTAAAACCTGATACACTGGAGTAGTAAAATTACTGTTTTAAAACAAATTCAATAATGAATACATGCGATGTGTTGTTATGCAAAACGACCAGAGCCCGGCTCCCGCAAACAGTTTTATCCTGCCAAGAAAATTCAGAGTTGCGAACATTCCGCTGCAGAGTGAAAAATCCTTTTTGCAGACCAGAAATGTACTGCGTAAAAATGGACAGGTATCCCACCTATCGAAGGCTTTAGTTGGGCCGGTACTTACCAGCCTTTAGTAGTGGTAGTTACAGCATTGCTCAATCATAGTACTGGCAGTTCTAAAACCTGCAATTGTATGGTGGTATGGGCCGCCTCTTAAAACAAAACAAAAAAAAATAAAATAAAATAAAATAAAATAAAATAAAATAAAAAAATACAATAAAAAATGTGGTTCAAATGGCTGTGAGCACTATGGGACTTAACTGCTGTGGTCATGAGTCCCCTAAAACTTAGAACTACTTAAACCTAACTAACCTAAGGACATCACACACATCCATGCGTGAGGCGGGATTCGAACCTGTGACCGTAGCGGTCGCACGGTTCCAAACCGTAGCACCTAGAACCGCTCGGCCACTTCGGCCGGCCGCCTCTTAAAATATCAATCCTATAATTGTTTAAAAATTCTATAAATTTATTGATTCGGTCGGGTATAAGAAAATAACTCATATCATACACCGAATAACGGATGAGACGATAACACTGAAAAAATATTTCTTTTTGTAGCACTTTACAAAGGGCTGCAAAGAAAAATCTGCTTCAACAATTAGTTAGTTTGTCTGAAATTAACCTTGTCTCCCCTTGCGCCAAACAAAGATAAATGTTAATCCGTAACAGTCAATACTGTTTAGCTCTGAAATGGAGATTCAACCTTTGTTTTATGTCAAAGAGAGTTGCCTGCAGAATTAGAATACATCTGAAACAGAATCTCGATTTCAATAGAAGTAGGTGCTGTAATTTCTTAGGAATCAGACGTAATGTATGTGGTCATAAGATTAGAAGAAAAATAAATTTACTAAAGCGTTAGATAGAAAAACGTGAAGGTGAAGGTAATAATGCAAAAATTTCGAATAAAGTCGGTGATAGTAGTGAAGGTGCAGTAAATACCTTGTAAGCTCTGCAGTAAATTTTGTAACGGGTTCATTGAATGACTCAGCTCTTTTGCTTCTTTGTTGGACCTTAGTTCACTGGAATTATTTTTGTTCTGAGTACCCATGGATAATTACTAGTAAAGGTAACTTAGGATGTACGATATATTCAGAAGCAAATTTTATTCCTAACAAGCTCCAATAGTCGTCTGTCAGATGTTGCAACATATGAAGACTGCGAGGTACCGCTATTTCAATAAATTAACAGCAGTCAGTTATTTAAAAATAGGAAAGGCATTGTATTAATGACAAATTTACAAATTCACGGATGTACACCAACACTATTTTTCGAAGCAGTCGCCTGCGTTCTTAATGCACTTGTTGCGCCGAGGGATGAGCTTTCACATACACTTAGCTGATCAGTGAGTCGCAGCAGAGTTACGGAAATGTTCGCCTTCAGTTTCGAAGCGCTGGAGATATTCCCGTAAAAATTCTGTTCTGTTGGCTTTGTGTTGATATGTGAGCTTTCTTTGCTACCCACTTCACACACAGTTTTCGAAAACCACGTACTTCAGTGATGATTTTACGCAGAAGAGACCTGAAGTTAACTAGAGATATTGCGTTCGTCTCGTTGAGTTAGTAAATGGTGCACTCACGAATCATTTCTTCAGTGCTGTTCACAGTCTCATCACTCACAAGTGCGACACACCCACTTCTTCTTTCATCATAAACTATCGTTCTGCCAGCTTTAAAATCACTTGAGTTGCTCACATTAACACTAATCATCACACCATCCGCATAATCCTGTGTGATTTCGTTAAAAATATGGATCCGCGCCTCTCCCTTTGCAAAAAGAAACATGATTACACTATTCAGCTCGCAGAAGATAGGATTCTGAATGGATGCACTCTTTTCAGTACGACTCTACAAATAGGGTTTTTAACAGACTGAGACAAATGATTGTGCATTTCAAGCACCTTGTCCACAAAGTAACAAGGTCTGCACCCTGCTCTGTTACATTACTCTCAGGTATATAGGCAACTTTTGTCTGAGGATTGTCTGTTATTTCAGACTGATCCTCGACTTCATTTCCGTTTGGTAATTCTGTTAAAATTTCGCCATTAATTCCTGACGTATCTTCTGATAATTGCACTGAAGTGTGCTCCGTTTGTTCGCTTTGACTCTCTGATACTGAATCAGCACCTATATTATCATCAATAAGTTCAGTGGGATTAATCAGTTTCTTTGGCCTAAACATTTCAACAAAATATCTTTACTCTCAATGGCAATTGAAGAAACACTCATAAAAACTTATAAACTATACATACATAGATAATATCAAGTATAGACACTGAGTAATGCAAAATAGTTTGTGAAATTGAGAACACTAACTACTAACACTCATAGGTAGCTGATATCAAGTTCATGTACGGTATAAACTCTACTTTGTGATATTGAAAGTCCTAGTTTAATTATTATTTTATCTCGCAGCGGCAATGTAACGGTAGATACTCATAAGGCTGCAGCACTTACTAACTGCAACCTTGATTACGTGTTCCGTGTGCGATATGATGTACGAAGATGAACAACGGTGTTTACCTTTGCTTATGCTCGGGATGATCGAACACCCACTATAAATTTATTTTCTGTTTCATGATTGTGGTCGCTTTTCCAGATCATTGCTTTCATCATTTGCACTCCAGTAAGTGTACATGAAATAAAATAAGACAATACGTTAATATATTACAATGGTATGATAGACCTGAAAACTTTTAACACATACCGCGTGATCAAAAAGTCAGTATAAATTTGAAAAATGACATCACCAACAATGCCAGGCCAAATGTTCACAGAAAATCTGTGTTGATAGCGTGATTGCACAATTGCGTGCGGTTTCTCGCCAACACACACATGTGAAAATTTACAAATTAATCACGTTTGAATGAAGCCTCATCCGAAAAGAGAATATTACACTGAAATGAGGATTGACACATTGTTGGATGAACCATTCGCAGAAGTGTACCCGTGGAGGCCAATCAGCTGCTGATATTGTCTGCACACGCTGTACATGGTACGGAAACAACTGGTTCTCCCGTAGCACTCTCCATACAGTGATGTGGTTAACGTTACCTTGTACAGCAGCAACTTCTCTGACGCTGATATTAGGGTTATCATCAACTGCACGAAGAATTGCCTCGTCCATTGCAGGTGTCCTCGTCGTTCTAGGTCTTCCCTAGTCGCGAGTCATAGGCTGGAATGTTCCGTGCTCCTTAAGACGCCGATCAATTGCTTCGAACGTCTTCCTGTCGGGACACCGTCGTTCTGGAAATAAAAACGTACCGCGCCACGGCTATTGCCCCGTGCTAATCGATACATCAAATGGGCATCTGCTGACTCCGCATTTGTAAACATTGCACTGACTGCAAAACCACGTTCATGATGAACACTGACCTGTTGATGCTACGTACTGATGTGCTTGATGCTAATGCTGTAGAGCAGTGAGTCGCATGTCAACACAAGCACCCAAGTCAACATTACCTTCCTCCAATTGGGCCAACTGGCGGTGAATCGAGGAAGTACAGTACATACGGACGAAACTAAAATGAGCTCTAACATGGAAATTAAGCGTTTCCGGACACATGTCCACATAACATCTTTTCTTTATTTGTGTGTAAGGAATGTTTCCTGAAAGTTTGGCCGTACCTTTTTGTAACACCCTTTATAGCATAATTACACGTCATACTGTATCGCGTTTTTGTCTAAATCCTTTAGTGTCTTAATGAATTTTCTTTGTCACCTCTGTCATATTACTATTTTAGTGTTGAGATTTTAGTGTTTGCCTTCGTAACGGCCGATGAGAGATGGTACATCTAGCAGGCGTTGTTGCCCAGATGACCCGCTGTGATGTGTTAGCCACTGCAAGGTGTGTACTGGTGATAGTGATGTTAAACTCACTTAATGAAGGTTGGCCTTTTCGTCACCTACATAATGAGCCACATATGGGGCTCTATACAGTGCAATCACGTTGTCAGCTAGTTTTCAGCTGTGCAATCATATTTTTAATTAACGTTACTGTATGATTATTTTGTCTTATGCGCCGTTGTACAAAGATAGTTTTTGCAGTACGCCCTAGGTTGTAACCTTAACGAAATGTCGTCTTTCTCGACTTATGTTTTACCTCCATGTGGTTACGTACTTCTTTCGGTTTTTATAAAATATTTTTGGCTTCTTCTTGCTACAATAGAAATCATAATTGTGTACAAGTTACCAGATTTTTATTAAAGTTACGTATGTATATTTGCAGTTCTCTCTAGTCCTGTAGTGACTTTAGCTGCTTGTCAGTTCAGCGGCTCTGTTGCATCAGCGATGTACTTCGTTGTCTGTAATTTGGGATGGATGCGATTAGCGAAACATTTTGTAAATACTGGTTGTAACTTTGAATACTGAGACATGAAACACATTTATAGCGCGAAGTGGCCGTATGTAATAACCTGTACAAATGTATGTGTAATAATAATTCAATATCTGTATTATGGCATGTACGCAAGTAGTTATAATGTAATATGTTTTATACATCATGTAAACTATTCACACATCAAATGATAATAACTCTTTTTACAGACACCGGTCATTGTAAATAAATGGTTCACTAATGCAGTATTGGCTGAGAAATTCTCTTTCTTTAAGTTGAAAACTTACAGCCGCGCCGGATTAGCCGAGCGGTCTAGGGCGCTGCAGTCATGGACTGTGCGGCTGATCCCGGCGGATGTTCGAGTCCTCCTTCGGGCATGGGTGTGTGTGTTTGTCCTTAGGATAATTTAGGTTAAGTAGTGCGTAAGCATAGTGACTGATGACCTCAGCAGTTAAGTCCCATAGGATTTCACACACATTTGAACATTTTGAACAAAACTTACAGGTCACCCCTGAATACTCAGCATGAGCAAGTTAATTAAAAAGGAATATTATTTTGAAATTTAAAAGCGTAATTATGTAGAAAATCTGTGAGTACTGTATATTGTCGTCTGTCTCTCACATTATTACTCTGCTACACACAAATAATCTTTACGTGAAATAAGAGCAAATGTATTTCCAATAACGAGCTACAACTCAAAGTCATTTTGAATTTGAAACCACTACAAAATAGCATAAATTTCCATTTTAAAGCCAAGTAAAACTGTTAAGGTTAACGAGACTGACTGATTTACAAATATCCCATCTTCTGTGGTGAAACCTCTACTTCCGTTTCAAGACATAAGTTCGTGTGTGATGAATGAAATATGGCTCAACCATTCACAAATTGTATAGCTAGTTTTAAAATATGTGGAATTCGACTTGCCATGAAACCAGGTAACTGAAAAATGCACAATATATTTAATTTTTTAGAACGCTAAATATGTACTATCATTGCTAAAAACACAACCTCATGTCCAAAAGCAACAAAAAGTGTACAAAATGGGGGACATTGCTTACGGCGTTCTCCTTATTTTAATTCTACAGCCAGTCACTAGAGTGAAATACCGACCTAGAAAACATATTGTGTTCCTAGGTAGCCGGCTGCGGTGGCCGAGCGGTTCTAGACGCTTCAGTCCGGAACTACGCTGTTGCTTCGTTTGCAGGTTCGAATCCTTCCTCGGGGATGGATGTGTGTGATGTCCTTAGGTTAGTTAGGTTGTCGTAGTTCTGAGTCTTGGGGACTGATGACGTCAGATGTTAAGACTCATAGTGCTTAGAGCCATTTGTTCCTAGGTTAAAACACTCTTCTCTAACGCTCGCAGCCAACAGAATAATGTCAATTCATTTTTTCCTTTTTTTAGTAGCATTTGTTTCCAATTTTTTCACCTTCCTGTAAACGAGAAAGACATGTCACCGCCTTCATCATTTGTGTGGAGACCTACGACTCACTCCGTTATTTATGTTATTTCGCTGCGGTTACATATAATTTCCGATCGGTCGCGAAATGGAGACCGCTAAAAATCCGATGAAGCTTTGCACAGGCGTGGTGGTCACTGACTTTACTTGACCTGTCGATCGCGTCGCGTTGCGTTTGCAGTTCTGAGGGCACAGTGAACTCGTAAAGATGCCAAGAAAATACTGCGTTCCGAAAAGCATGGATGCCTGCTGAATGGTTTCGCATGATTTCAAGCAACCACACATAATGTAATTGTCATGCGTTTTCTTCTTTTTGACAGTTCTCGGTGGAACAGTTCAGAGCCAATGAAGACGTTTCTGCAGTGTTTTCTATGGAAAGTGTATTTATCAGTCACCATACAGCCTCGATTTTCTCCCCTCTGATGATCATCTCCGCTCACATGAATCGCTGGCTATGGAGACAACATTTCAACACAGAGAACGAGCTTCAGACTAGTCTATAGAGGTGGCAGAAAGCGCAGGGCCTTGTACGACAGTGGTATGGGGTAGTTGGTACAACGCTACGACAATTATCTAAGTCGGATCAGCGGCTGTGCAAACAAGTAGCTTGAAGTTATACTTAACTGTTGCAAAGAAATAATTTGTGATTTTCTTCTTCTTCTCTATAGACTGTGAGCCGTGTTGGCCCCGGCTTATGCATTGGTTTAAACGTTTGCTGTTACTCTGCGTTTGGTTTCCCGCGGTTATTGGGGTTATGACATGGTTCTTCCTCTTTCTACGTGTGGCAGCATCGGTGCGTATCGATATACACACCTTATACTATATTGTGGCTAGCTGGTGTGCGGCAGTCGGTCGGCTGGTGTGGATCAGCCATGAAATCTTCCCGCAGCGCAGTGGGTCGGTCCCGATGGCAGTCTCTACGCAGTGTCGGAGTGTGTGGGAGTTATTCCGATTGCTACAAGGTTCGTAGCTCACCGACCCAGGACATCAAAGTTGAGAGATGATTTAATTACCGAAGTCAGTCTGTCCACATTGTGCCGTTGGTTTCCATGGTTAGCTGTTGGGGGTATTCCCGTGAGCAACAGCAAGTGTTTGAGTTGGCGAAAATTTGGCTACCAAGTGGTGGAATTTAACTGCATTTTGGTCGTTTGCTGTTCAAGTGCACGAGCGGATTTTTCTGCCTTGTGGCCGTTAGCATTCCGATTACCTGCCCTGGCCGCTGACGTAAAATTCAGGCTGTGTCCTTTTCTCACCGTGTTGTTGCTGTCCAACACGTGTGTGTAGTTTTTACAGCTTATGCACACATGGTTGTGGGCGGCTACGCCTTGTACGTTTTGGCTTTGGCGTTCCTTATGTACTGGTTGGGTCGAAAGCAAATCGTCTCGTCGGTGGTTCCGTTGACTGTGTGTTGGTTGAGTTGCCGGCGGATCGGATATAGTTGGGCCGACTACCTGTCTCCCCTAAGCGAACGTTTATATTTCAAGTGCAGACCAATGCCCGGAAACTTATGAGCGTCGTGGCTGTACTGCCTTTTCTTACTGCTGTTTAATTTTGTATTTTGATGGCTCATAGCCGATAGTTTGAATCTGTATGCTTTTAGTTGGCTTTTAAATAATGGACCTTCAGCCGTTTTAAAACTGAAAGTTCCTTACTTGTCAAGTCTTGCATTGTTTTGGCCTTCAGCCTCATTTAAAATATTTTTTTGGATAAAGCTTTGGACGTTATGCGGTTTGAAAATTTACTGTAGTCGTGTTTTTCCATCATGGGCCTTCAGATGTCTTAAAGTTAAAATTCCTTACTTGCTAAGCCTTAGATTGTTTGGGCCTTGAGCCTCATACAAATGTTTTTTTTTCTGGATGAAGCTTTGGGTCTTCTCCCTTTCGAAAATGTATTATAGTTTTTTTTAATTATGCGCCTTCAGCCATTTTTAAACTAAAATTCCTTACTTGTTAAATCTTAGATTGTTTTGGCCTTCGTCGGTCGGTGTGGCCGTGTGGTTCTAGGTGCTTCAGTCTGGTATCGCGTGACCGCTACGGTCGCAGGTTCGAATCCTGCCTCGGGCATGGATGTGTGTGATGACCTTAGGTTAGTTACGTTTAAATAGTTCTAAGTTCTAGGGGACTGATGACCACAGATATTAAGTCCCATAGTGCTCAGAGCCATTTGAACCGTTTGAACCATTTTTGTTTTGGCCTTCAGCCTCATTTAAGAAAAAAATATTTAACGATAAAGCCTTGGGCTTTCTGCTTGTAAAAATTAATTCTAATTGTTTTTTGAATCATGGGCCTGCAGCCGTTTTATCGGTAGATTTTCTTATTGCTAAGTCGTAGACTGTTTGGGCCTTCAGCCTCCTTTTTAAAATTAGTTAAAGATAAAGCTTTGGGCCTTCTGCCTTTGAAAATTTATTGTAGTTGTCTTTTTAAATCATGGGCCTTCAGCCATTTAAAATCAAAATTCCTTACTTCTCAAGTTTTAGATTGTTTGGGCCTTCAGCCTCATTTGAAATATTATTTAAGGATAAAACCTTGCCCTTTCTGCCTTTTGAAAATTTGTTGTAGTTGTGTTTTAAATCATGTGCCTTCAGCCGTTTTAAAAATTAAAGATGTTGTGCCCTTAAGCCATAAGATTGTGTGACATATTCAGTTGATTGTTAGGCTCGCAAATTTACGCTGTAATGTTTGGGCAACTAAATAAAGTTATGTGTTCGAGTGTAACTGACAGCAACCCATTTTTGGTCCCTTCCACAATTCCGACTACTTGTTCTGTCCTGCGGATTTAACCAGTCGTTTCAGACTGAAACTTACTGTCTGGACATCCCTCGTCACAAGAGCGGAATCTTCTTGCTATCAACACGACGTCTGACCGACACCGATCCCTGACACCAGAATCGTCGTGTTGCAGACCTTGCAGCGCGGCTGTACTGCAGGGAGTGGAGTGCCCTTTGGGGCTGTCGGCCCTTTAAGGGCGGTTAATGAGCCGCCGCCTGCTCGACCGCCTTGTTTACGACGTCGGCCAAATTGTTTACCACGGCCTCGGCAGTCTCAAGGCGGAGTTCAGCGGGACCCTCGTAATAAGGGCAGCAGCACAGACCTCACTTTCCATTTTTCCCCGTCAGCCGGGAGACACAGCACGGCCACCTTGCGCGGCTCTGCCGTCGCGACTTAGCATATATATTGGGCACGGCACGTCCGTTCCCGGAAGCGAGGGCGCGCAAGCGTCCGGTTTCTCAGCACCCTTTCCTCGCCTCTTGGGCTCGTTTTCCCCTGTTTCCCCTACTGAAAGCCTACCCGGAGAACACGGCCTTTCCTCGTTTCCGAGACAGCGAAATTAATAAGTGCTCTACGCAATGTCTCATTTTTTCTGCCAAGAAAACATACATTTTCCTTCGTGAGTTACTTACATAAACTATTTTTTCTCGCCTACTCGTAAACACTATTTATCCGTCTTCTGGCCCTCTGTGGACCACGTTAAATCATAGCAACTTCTTTTCTCCTCCTTTTATCCCTGTCCAATATTCTTTCGTATTCATACCAGTTGGAAGCCTTCCCATAACTTTAACCTCACAAGAGAGCCGGCCGGAGCGGCCGTGTGGTTGCAGGCACTACAGTCTGTAGGCGAGCGACCGCTACGGTCGCAGGTTCGAATCCAGCCTCGGGCATGGATGTGTGTGATGTCCTTAGGTTAGTTAGGTTTAATTAGTTCTAAATTCTAGGCGACTGATGACCTCAGAAGTTAAGTCTCATAGTGCTCAGAGCCATTTTTTAACCTCACGAGAGAATACTACCTTCGTTTTTAGAGCCCTAAAACACTATTTCGTTTTATAAACTGTGAGCCACGTCCAAATAAAACCAGTCTGTATACCTCTGTTTCTTCAGGTTTCGAATTTAGAAACGGAGTAAGTAAGGAAATGTTTAAGAGTCAATTCCAGAAAAAACTGAAACCAAAATATTTTCAGTAGAACTCATGTAGCAACTGTCTGTACATGTATATGAATTACACCTTATACGAGGGTTTTCAGTGTCAATAAACTTCGCCAACAGCCATATACTTTAAGATATTTTATTTAAAAAAAAGTGTTCAAATGTGTGTGAAATCTTATGGGACTTAACTGCTAAGGTCATCAGTCCCTAAGCTATTTAACCTAAATTATTCTAAGGACAAACACACACAGCCATGCCCGAGGGAGGACTCGAACCTCCGCCGGGACCAGCCGCACAGTCCATGACTGCAGCGCCTTCGACAGCTTTTCTTTTTTTTTATATACATTTTGTTCCATATTGTTCGGAGCGTTTGGTCTGGGCGGACGTCACAAGATATCCGTTCAAGTGGATCCTTGATTCTTTGACTCAGTTTTTTTTTTATTAGAGAAAGCATGCAACTGCCGCTCGGCTAATCCCACGCGGCATTTTATTTCGTTCTAAAAGCATCTAGTTTCGGCAATTCATTTTGCCATCTTCAGGGCCCATACGCTTTTATCCAAATATACGAAGTTATAGTATAGCACCATAAAACATTTGTTACTGTGAATTCCTATCGTTATACAAATGCTTCATACGAAGATGTGACAGCATCGGAGTAGCACCAGCCTGAGAAACAGCAAAATGAAATCTACAACTTTAAAACATACAAGGTGCATCAGTAATAGCACGAGACGAAATGCCTTTAACTTTAACTGTATTGTTGGCTGTGATAACAGCAGCCTTCAATTTAGTCTTGTCTGTGGCCTTACGCACAGTCGGCACGAGCGACGACGACAACGATAGCGACGCCCCATTGTCAGCCGTTCAATGCTGTCGGACTTTACAACACCAAGCCAGAATCGCAATGATATCAACTCCGCGAGGCTATTTATAGCCCAGCTACAGCCTGATCTAACCTCAGCTTCCTGCCGTTGCGCAACTGGAAATGAATTTTTCTCCGTCACGGGCCTAGTAATACTAGGGTCAGTGCCACGCCAGAAACTAAGTCCCACTACCGTAACAGCTTCTTTAAGCGGTTGCGTTACTTAAGCAGACACGTCTTAGTTTCTGGCATGGCAGAGCGTTGCACGGGCCTTAGTGTACTAGGCACGTGACGGAGAAAAATTCATTACCTGTTGCACAACGGCAGGAGGTAGCTGTCACGTTTTCGTATGAACCATTTGTATAATGATTGTAATTCACGATATCCAGTGTTTTATGGCGCTATTTGGATAAAAGCGTATGGGGCCTAATGATAGCAAAACGAATTGCCGAAACTGGATGCTTTCAAAATAGAATAAAGTATCTTAAAGTATACGGCTGTTGGTCGAGTTTATTGACATTGAAAAGTACGTACCAGCCGATGTCCCCCGGCCACGATGGACCAACAGAGATTATACTAGGGTTGTCCAGAAAGTGAGTTTGATCGGTCGCGAAATCGGAACAGCAGTGAAAATCAGAAATGTTTCATTTGCAGAGTTTGCCCCACCTTCTAGCTACTCGCACTTCTCTACATTGTCGCCGCTCCGACTCAGGACATTTGGCGTAACATTGTACCAAGTTCCCAATACCATCGTCGTACAAGGCGCCAATTCTCTGCCCTGATCTGCAGCTCGTTATCTGTGCCATAACGTCATCTTCGTAGGTAGCGGTTCTTGTGAGCAGATATGAATACCAAAGAGAGACATATTCGGACACAGTGGATGATCAAACACACTCCGCGAAAAATGCTACAGGAACGTCTTCAGTGCCCCAGGAGTTTGTGGCTGAGAAATGTCTCGCTGTGTTGAAGAACGAAATGCATGGTAGTTATGTTATACGCTGTTTCATGTAATCAGGTACCCATACTTGGCAGGAGACACTATTTTCTTGGCATCTTCACGTGCACACTGTGCTCTCAGAACTGGAAAGTTCAACGTGACGCGGTGGACAGGCGTATTAGAGACACTGCCCTATACATCTTATAACACTGCCGTCCGCTACAGTTATACCATAACCTCTAAGGTGGAAGCAGTTCGTATAATGAAATTATTTTTATTAAAGCAATTATATCATAAAGAATTAGAACAGTGTTACCTTCTGAAAGGAATTTTGTTGTGTAGACCATGATATACCTAACGGAGGTGGCTTATCGGAAGAGAAAGTCAGAATAATGTAAATCTTTAAACAGTAACAAACAATAATTTACCTATCCACAGTGTTCAAATTATAATAAAACGGTCGCCAGTGTAATTAGGCATAAGAATGAGTAACATTCTTGTTCAGGAAAGTAGATATCAGTAACTTTAATGGACAGACACAGCCTATACTTTATCACATGAGAGTGAAATGAACTCTCTCTCTAGCAGATGTTGACGTTAAAGGAAGAGCTGACAGTTATAGGAGTACAAGGTTATTTGCATAAGAACAACAAAAAATCACATACACTTTTGCCTTCAAGGCTGGTCAAACTGAATGGTTTCAATTATATTACTATTAAAGTGCACTTTAGAAATTTACAATTAAGCCTGGATTTAGTCTCACTTTTCAAATATTTTCCTATGTGACTTGAGATGTGAATTAAGTTCACTGCAGAATTATAAATTGGTCATAGATTAAGTCTCTAATTACTAAACATCTTTCTACTTAGAACGAAAATTAAATTGTCTCTCACAGTATTTTGAATAAAGAAGTTTCTGCTTTCATAGATAGTGGCCTTCCTATTAATCGTTATCTAGCATGAGCACAACAGACAAACTGAGGATCCTGTTACACCATTAATATGCACTTCTGATACTCAAGAGGAACCCAGTAGTGTACAGAATTTGACTTGAATAGCAAAAGTAATTGAATTTTTCTATAATTAAGTAACTGTGTGCATTTGAACTATTTTCAATGGAGGGTGGCCCTTAGTCTCAACCACTGTAGCAGAACAAACTAAGCACATTTTCAATACAGTAGAAAAACAAGCATGACATGTAACAGCAATAGTTCGTAGCTTTTACTGCAGTAGAACACAACTTGACGTGGTTATAAGACAATAGCTCACCTTTGGGTGATTTTCTACAAGCTGCACTGTGGTCATTTAATTTGCAAAACTCTATAAGCCACAGTTTTGAGAACATTCACTTTATATGTTGGCAACAAAATATTCATAAGCAGTTTTGATAGAAAAATTATTTTCAGCAAGCATCATTTACTATATTACTCAGTTTTGCTACATTAACTTTAACTTAGATTCTTCTTACTATCTTCAAGTGGCATTAATTAGTAAAACACTGGGCTTTAAAGTTCTTTCAATAAGGACACTCGGTAATCACTTTAGCATGGGAAGGATCGTAAGTGAAAATGTGACAGAAGATAAATCAAGGTAAATTTCCATAAGTAGCCTTTTGACTTATCTTATAATTGAAAACAAATAAATCATACACATGAGCTGATCCTTCACTGTACATTTCTGCGATTCCTTGGTTGCTTTTCAGTGATTGCACAACGTGGTGCCGAGTGCATATCTGTGGGTGTATTTGCAGGCGGAAATGATGGACTCTGTCATTTCTTGGTGGCAATGATAGATACCAATTCCAGAACAGTTTCAGCTCTTTATCCATCCATCCGAGGCATTAGCACCTTGGAAAACGGCACCAAAAGCCTCTCTCGGCACCAGCACAATACACAACTTTTACATGAGCGGTTGATAGTTTGGTAGCTCGTCCCCGACTGACTCTTAATCCACCTCTTCTACCTATGCCAACTACAATTTGCGTGCGCTACTAAGTTCCGTTCAGGAGCGGAACCACACAAACTTTTGCATAAAAAATAACTAAGAACCCTAAGTGAAGGTCAGCAATTTACATAACAGCAAAGAATCACTTTCATCAAAACATATCATTTGTATATATTGGTAGTTCTACACAAAATTATTTAAAAAAATATTCCGTTATTATGACAACCAAAGAGATTATGTAAGAAAGGCAAAACATATCATTTGCTCATATTGTGCATATTACAGAGATTACACTTCATTACAGCATCGAATTAATCATACACTAATTACAGAAGTTGAACGATGGGATTTTAAGCAAAACAGAAAGCTAAATGAATCAACAAAAGGTATGTAGTGTCTAAGTCATGGTGTTACAATCTGTACAAAGCTTCATCGGTTTTACACTGTGGTTTCCATTCCGTGGCCAATTTACTTTATGGGCGTCCCTCGTAGATGAAAGTTGTACGATGAAATTGATTTTGCATTCTGAATCCTATAACATTTACTATACTGAAAGAATGTGAGAAAGTGCGACAGAAGAACTTAATTTCGTAGCCTACAACTGTACAAGCACGTGTCATTAAGTTCAATGGCAGCACAAACTTATAGGCATACCTGAAATTTCATTTACAGTGTATTCCATCTCGGCTTTAAACGCCGCTAAAGTAAGTGAACTGCTTTCTAGAACGCAGTTCTTAAGTACACCTACGTTGAGGTATGGAACACGTGAATCGTCAACTTGAACAGACGCGAAACAAGTCAAAAATAAGTTCTTGGGACTCCAACATCAAATTCACTCTTAATACACTCTTTAGTTGAACACCAAATTTCATATTTCATACTCAAATCTCATTCAGAGGAAGATCTGCCTTTACATGGCCATCTATATACAACAAACAAGACATAAATCACATATTAACATTAACGAATTAAAGATTATTTGCTGAGTGGAATAGCAAGTAAGTTCCCATCGCCTATGACTCATTAAAATGGGATATTGCCTTCCGCGTGCTCTAACAAAGTTGTGAACCGAACAAAGACCTGAAGTTACCCCACATAAACCTTACATTACTAAACCCTCATAACATTTGCGTTTGCACTTGGTATCTCCTCGAAGTTCCCGCCCGTCTGGGAACATGAAAGACATGTGCTCTTGAGTACCTATAAGGTACACATTGTTGTTTGTTTCCTGAGTCTGTTGCTCTCATTGTAAATATTACGAATGTTTAGTAATGGTGTGAGTATTTTATAATAGCTATGTTTTATTGCTTAGAATTTATCGTAGTGTGGCACCTTAGGTGAAATATGAAGCAGTCACCGTTAGAAGAGAGCTATTTTGTATCACACTGGCCGTCTTCAGAGCCTCTGTCGCCTTTTGTCTGGAATTATCATAAAAATATGGTGCTGAGTTGACTGATTCTAACATACTGGGAGATTTGCTTGAAGAAACTCCAGCTGAACAGCAGCAGTAGAATCAAGTACCACCTCTAGGGACAAAAGTGCGCTCATTTTGTCCTTCGAGCAAACCAAGAACTACGACGACATTTTTTTAATCACTGTTCAAATGAAATTTTTGCAGAACTTCGAGACAGTCTGTTTTGATTGTGGCAACAGGGTCTAAAGCAGAACACCCTCTTCTCATTTTGTGTGTGTTGGAGTAATGATAATAATGATTATTATTATAACGATAATAATTTGCAACTACTGGTCCGCAACTCGTGGTCGTGCGGTAGCGTTCTCGCTTCCCGCGCCCGGGTTCCCGGGTTCGATTCCCGGCGGGTTCAGGGATTTTCTCTGCCTCGTGATGACTGGGTGTTGTGTGGTGTCCTTAGGTTAGTTAGGTTTAATTAGTTCTAAGTTCTAGGCCACTGATGACCTCAGAAGTTAAGTCGCATAGTGCTCAGAGCCATTTGAACCATTTTGCAACTACTGCATAACATAAATTATGACTTCTTTTCCAATAACACTCTGAGTAGTAAAATTGTTGTTACAGCGTACAAAACCGAGATTTTATACTTATTTTTTATGCAACCTACCAATGTAGATCTGACTAGTCTATAACGTATAAACTACGACTTCCTTAGAATAAAATTTTAAGTAGTAAAATTTACGATGGTTTAAATAAAATTTAACATTTTTCCACATTCAGTGGTCCAGGAAGTAAATAAGACTGCAAAGTATCTCACATAAAAAAATTTTTATGTTCCAGAATTTGGAGACCCGCGTAGCGTATAATTACAAGTATGCGAGCCAGCACCTATTTCATCACAGTCCCAAACGAATTCACTTAACTGTACAAATGTTATTATCACAACACAAAGCGCCTATTGTAAACATGTCGGTAAGGCCTCGCAGCCGCAATCCGAAGAATACGCGCAGTCGAAACTGACCGTTTGTCTGCCGACCGTGGGACCTTGCGTAGTGATTCTGCCATCAAGCTTTCCCGTTGGCCGACTCGCGTCAAACCTCAGACTACTTGCTGACAATGTAAGGTTACCATGTGTAATTAATCGATCTTGATGAAAAGTGGAGAGTGCGTGGAGGCAAGGGGGGTAGGGGAGAGGCCGCCCGCACCAGCTACCTCTCAGGAAAAGAAAAAAAGTATAGGGCAGTTAGATGCTCTTCTTTTAAGCAAATCATTTAAAATTTGGTGTTAATTTTTCAGGGACAGTACTGAAACTCTTTGACCCGCCAGGATAACCGAGAGCGCCAACGCCCTGCTTCCTGGACTCGGGTAGGCCCGCCAGCCCCGGATCGAATCTGCCCGGCGGATTCACGACGACGGCCGGTTTGTTGTTTTTAGGTGGTTTTCCACATCCTGCTAGGTGATTACCGAACTGGTCCCCACGTTCTGCCTCAGTTACACGACTCGCAGACATTTGAAACACATTCACACTATTTCACGATTTACACTAGATGCAGACATATGGGGTACACTCATTCCGTCCCGGGGGGTATGGGGTGGTGAAGGAATGGCATCTGGCCACTGCTTACAGTTACCCATGCCAAATCCGTATTTAACCCTGCCGACCCTGCGCACAATGCAGAGATAAAGGCTGTAGCAAAAGAAGAAGTACTGAAACTCTTTATGGCTACTTACAGGTCGCCATTAGTCTTCAGAAATGTTAAAAATACTCTGTAGCCCTAGGTTTGGCACCCTCCTGCAAACTATCGTAGTGGCGCCCTTTCCGACACGGCAGAGAGCTTTGGTGTGTCCACAAAGGTACCTTCCCGTTCCTGTTTGCATACATGTACCGCTGCACCAGTCCGAGTCGGCCAGTGACAGTCTGTCAAGTGACTTACGCGTGGTGAAAAGCGCACGCTTTTCAACTTTTAGTTGTGGTGTACGTCACCTCTGGACAATGGAAGCCAGCGCGATGGTCCGGTTTCCAGAAGTCCGGCCTGCAACGGACCTTTGGCTCATACTGACTCGCAGTCAGGAGCGGTTCATGTCTCCTCCCACACAGAACATGTCCGGAAGCCTTAGCCATACGATACACGGGCCAGACGATCTGGCTCGCAGGACTATGCAGATAAGAGCAACCCGGCGAGGATGTCGCGTTCGCCGAGCCGTCGCCTCCCCTTCCCGCCGTGCTGGTTACCCGCCGGGCAGCTGTATTGTCTGCGCTGCATTCACACCCCAGTGCACCCTCCGGCAGCCGTGTTAGCTATGCCCCAGCATTCATCCCGGAGCCCGGTGTGAGGTGGTATCGTGCACTCAAGCTTGTCTGCACAGACTGATTTATCCAGTGGCTGTAGAGCGAACAAAAACTCGTCCGTTAATCCAGCTGAACTTTTTATTTCGCACATTACATAAGCCAAAGCAGAAACTAATCATTCATAGGTAGTATGAACAATAAAGCCTTCAGTCACAGTTTTCTCTTGTTTTACTGAATTACGCGATGCATTTCGGGACCTGGCGGTCCATCGTCAGGTACACATCGACTTAATACGTTGTTAATTTCTGTTAGTGAGTGAGATGATCCGAAATGTATCTTGTTCTTGAGAAATGAAATGATCGTGTGGCACTGATGGGAGGGACGCCCCATGGGGGAAGTTCGGCCGTTGAGTTACAAGTCTTACATCAAGTGACGCTACGGGGCGACTTGCGTGTAGGTGATGATGATATGATAATGATGACAACACAACACCCAGCCCACGAGCGGTGGAAATCTCCAACCCGGCCGGTAATAGAATCTCGGCCAGCTGCATCGTGGGCAAACACATTACCACTCAGCTAAGTAGGAGAACTGTTCCTCTTGTGATAAGCATAGATTTTAGGTTGTTTATTTCGTGCATCAAATATCGGAAAGTACGAAGAGAACCAGTGAAAAACCGGCACACAATAAACTGCAGAACGTCTTGAGCGCAAGTTAATTTACTGACGTGTTTCGGTAAGTCAGGCATACCTCCAGTAAAACACATAAATACAACATAAAATTATGCTTAAGTAAAATATATACACTGTGGACTGCAGTTTCCATAAATAGTTACAAAGAACTGCAAGAACATGTCACAAAAATGTGGGCACGTGTTGTTGTGGTCTTCAGTCCAGATACTGATTTGATGCAACTCTCCACGCTACTCTGTCCTGTGCAAGCTTCTTTATCTCCCAGTACCTACTGCAACCTACAGCCTTCTGGATCTGTTTAGTGTATTATCTCTTGGTCTCCCTCTACGATTTTTACCCTCCACGCTGCCCTCCAATGCTAAATTGGTGATCCCTTGATTCCTCAGAACATGTCCTACCAACCGATCCCTTCTCCTAGGGAAGTTGTGCCACAAATTTCTCTTATCTCCAATTCTATTTAATACCTCCTCATTAGTTATGTGATATACCCATCTAATCTTCAGCATTCTTCTGTAGCACCACATTTCGAAAGCTTCTATTCTCTTCTTCTCTAAACTGTTTATCGTCCATGTTTCACTTCCATACATGGCTACACTCCACACAAATACTTTCAGAAACAACTTCCTCACACTTAAATCTATACTCGATGTTAACAAATTTCTTTTCTTCAGAATCGCTTTCCTTGCCATTGCCAGTTTACATTTTATATCCTCTCCACTTCGACCATCATTAGTTATTTTGCTCCCCAAATAGCAAAACCCATTTACTACTTTAAGCGTCTCATTTCCTAATCTAATTCCCGCAGCATCACCCGATTTAATTCGACTACATTGCATTATTCTCGTTCCCCTTTTGTTGATATTCATATTATATCCTCCTTTCAAGACACTGTCCATTCCATTCAACTGCTCTTCCAAGTTATGCTGTCTCTGACAGAATTACAATGTCATCGGCGAACCTCAAATTTTTTAATCTTCTCCATGGATTTTAATTCCTACTCCGAATTTTTCTTTTGTTTCCTTTACTTCTTGCTGAATATAAAGATTGAATGACATGGGGGATAGGCTACAACCCTGTCTCACTCCCTTCCCAACCACTGCTTCCCTTTCATGTCCCTCAACCCTTATAATTGCCATCTGGTTTCTGTACAAATTGTAAATAGCTTTTCGCTCCCTGTATTTTACCCGTGTCTACTTCAGAATTTGAAAGAGAGTATTCCAGTCAACATTGTCAAAAGCTTTCTCTAAGTCTACAAATGCTAGAAACGTAGGTTTGCCTTTCCTTAATCTTTCTTCTAAGAGAAGTCGTAAGGTCAGTATTACCTCACGTGTTCCAACATTTCTACGGAATTCAAACTGATCTTCCCCAATGTCGGCTTCATGTTAGTATTCTGCAGCCGTGACTTATTAAACTGATAGTTCGGTAATTTTCATATCTATCAACACCTCCTTTCTTTGGGATTGGAATTATTATATTCTTCTTGAAGTCTTAGGGTATTTCGCCTGTCTCATACATATTGCTCACGAGATGGAATTACGTACTGAAAATGGTGCTATCATACATGGGGAGCCAGGTCCCAAACTGACCCTAAATCGAGAAATGTAGTGGGAAGGAAATGAGGAAATCAGTAATCGTCGATGTGGTATCATCCAAAGATCGCGTGCCACACCAAATTTTGGCAACGCACATCGATGCCACAGACGTTAGCAAGGTATCGCTGCCATCGGCAACAATGATTGGTGGAGGCTGAAGATGGCAGACCCTCTCTCTCAGCTTAGCGGCACCCTCGTACGGAAGTCAGTATACAGTGAGGTTCAAATGGTTCAAATGGCTCTGAGCACCATGGTACTTTACATCTGAGGTCATCAGTACCCTAGAACTGAGAACTACTTAAACCTAACTAACCTAATGACATCATACACATACATGCCCGAGGCAGGATTCGAACCTGCGACCGTAGCAGCAGCGCAGTTCCAGACTGAAGTGCCTAGAACCACTCGGCCACACCGGCCTGCTACAATGAGGTGATGAATTCATGGGATACCTCCTAATATCGTGGCGAATTACCGTTTGCTGGACGTAATGCAACAACTCGGCGTACCAAGGACTCAACAAGTAGTTGGAAGTTCCCTGCTGAAAAAGTGAGCCATGCAGCCCGTATAGCCGCTCTTAGTCGCGAAATTGTTGCCGGTGCTAGGTTTTGTACACGAACTGACCTCTCGATTACGTCCCATAAATATTCGATGGGACTCACGTCGTGCGATCTGGGTGGCCAGTTGATTCGCCCGACCTGCCCAGAATGTTATCCAAACCAATCGAGAGCAATTGTGGCCGATGGCATGGCACACTGTCATCCTTAAGCTTGCCACGCTGGATTAGCTGAGCGGTCTTAGGCGCTGCAGAAATGGACTGTGCGGTTGGTCCCGGCGGAGGTTGGAATCCTCCCTCGGGCATGGGTGAGTGTGTTTGTCCTTAGGATAATTTAGGTTAAGTAGTGTGTGCGCTTAGGGAGTACTGACCTTAGCAGTTAAGTCCCACAAGATTTCACACACAAACGTCCATAAACTTCCATAGTTGTTTGGGAACGTTAAGTCGATGAACGGCTGAAAATGGTCCCCAAGTAGGTGAAAATAACCATTCGCAGTCAATTATCTACTGAATTGGACCATAAGACCCATTCCATGTGAACGCCGCCCATACCGTTATGGAGCCAGCGACAGCTTGCACAGCGTCTAGTTGACAGATTCTGTCGTGGAGCCTGCACGATGCATCATGCCTGCCACCAGCTCTTAGCAACTGAAAACGGGACCCATCACGCCAGGCCACCGTTTTTCAGTCGTGTAGGTCTCTAGGGTCCAACCGATACGGTCACGAGTCCAGGAGAGGCGCTGCAGGCGGCGTCGTGCTGTTGGCAAAGGCATTCGCATCGGTCGCCTTCTGCCATAGCCGATTAACGCCAAATTTCGACTCACTTCCTAGCAGATACGTGAGTCGTATGCCCCAATTGACGTGTGCTGTTATTTCACGCAGTGTTGCTTGTGAGGTAGCCTTGACAACTCTACGCAAACGCTGTTGCTCTCGGTCGTTATGTGATGGCCGTCAGCAGTGTGTTGTCCAAGGTGAGAGGTAATGCCTAAAGTCTTCTATTCTCGGCACATACTTTACACTGTAGATCGCGCAATATTGAACTCCCTAACGTTTTCCGAAACTGATTGTCACATGCGTCTATCTCCAACTACCATTCCGCGTTCACGTTTTGTAAATTCCCTTCGTGAGGCTATAATCACGCCTTTCCACATGAATCAATTGATAACAAATAACAGCTCCACCGGTGCACTGCCCGTTTATAACTTTTGTAGGCTATACTATCACCATTCGCATAACTGCATATCGCCATCTCATGATTTTTACCACCTCAGTGTAGAGCCGAGCATAGACGTCTTCCGCTCAGGTTCGTGATCTTAGTTAAACCTGTCATCGAGTAGAACCAATGTTATTCAAGTCTCTAATGGAAATGTTCAACCTTGACCTTCAAGAAGGACGTTTCTTAATTAGCACATCATGTAATGCTTTGATAGGCAGTGACAGTTGCAATTATCAAGCACTGCAATGGCAAAGGGTTTTATTACGTTAAGTAATTCTAGAATGAGATTTTCACTCTGCAGCGGAGTGTGCGCTGATATGAAACTTCCTGGCAGATTAAAACTGTGTGCCGGACCGAGACTCGAACTCGGGACCTTTGCCTTTCGCGGGTAAGTGCTCTACCAACTTTTTTTTTTTTTGCATTACAAATTAACTATTCTTCATGCTTATGTATTTTCGAGTCACATAGATATTTATAGAAGATACAGCTTTGTTTAAAAATTTATGTCACCCGGGAATCGAACTAAGTTCCCTCACACGACAGTTAAACATTTTACCTTTTTTTTGAGAATGCATAAAAAAAACAAGGCAGCCATGCGCAAAAAGTTGCCAATAAAGTGAACTAAAAAGGGCCATCTTGCTCGCCGCGGTCACATTGCTAGGCGGGCGGCCAGGAACGGGCGGTCGTCATTACATTGGACATCACCAGCCACCAATCGTTGGAGCGCCCGGGGCCGCTGCACACAGTCAGAGACTGTTTCTGTTACCATAGGGCAATCGTGGAAAGATCACATCTACAAGTTAATGTCTTCTCACACCCGGCACACCCCAGCTGGGTGGTGGGTCCATGAATGACGAACCCAAATAGTTCGCAAAAAGGTTCCGGTAATCCTGTCTGTTCGTTAAGACCAGAAACTCGTCGATCATATAGTACCATAAATCGAGGACGTCTTTGTCTCCATCGCGGTATATGTACTGTATCGCCATTCCTCGTACCCAGTTAACCGCATTCATCCGGGTCATAGGGAAATAGACAGCGTCGGGATGAAAGAGTTCTTGGGGTAAAATCGAAACGTACGGGCGGCGGAGCAGGAAAGCCAGGATCTGGCGGATCAAATTCCAGTACTCACGCGTGGGGCCACAGTTCAGTCTATGTTCGTCCGTGTCTAACGTCGTGCAACGGGGGCACACAGGGTCGTCAATTAGGTGAATGGCATGCAGCCGTTGTCGGGTTGGAAGTTTCTCGTTAACGACCACATACCACGTCGACCGCACGAAAATAGACAGGAACGGCGCGTGGATGGCTCGCCATACCCGTGGCCAGTCGACCGTAGGGTGGCGCCGTACAATGTCGTTATCCGGAGTCCAGTGCTGGAGAGCACTATAATAAGTCTTCGCTGTCGGATTCCGTGTCTCCGATATAACCCGCAACACATAGCTATGCTCTACGAAAAACGTTCTAATATGTGACAGCGAGGGCGATAAATGTCCAACTGGTACCGGTGGGTACAGCGTACGTGGGGCCACTTCTTCAATCAGTAGGCCGGGGAGACTGGCTGTTGGTGAAAGCCAGAGTCGCCTCATGGAACGGAGATACAGTGCCAGCGCTCTGTGCTTGACGTGAGTGAGTCCAACACCGCCTTTGTCGAAGGGTAAAGTAAGCGTAACAAAACGGATCTTGAAAACAGCACCATCGTTCACCACGTGTCCAAACACTGCCTGTATCCTGGAAGCCATCGTGTCCGTTATCGGCAGTACATGGGCGTAATGGTTAAGGTGAGAAGCCATGTACACATTGACGTATTGGGCGCGTTGCAAAATGTTCAATGATCTGAATTTATTGAGATGAGCCTCTAAACGGAGTCGTCGTAAGACCATACGATACGTAAAGGCCGCCGTGCGTTTTAATTGTCGATGGAGTGATATCCCTAAACACTTGAGCATCGGGACCTTTGTCAGAGGTACGGCCAGACCTGCAGGCATTCCTCGTCCTACCTCCATGTAGCGTGATTTCCGAAGGTTGAGCACACTGCCTGCCACCGCCCCATACTGGTGGAGCCAGGAAAACGCCGTGTGTATTTCGTCACCAGACCGTGCTAAGAACATCACATCGTCGGCGTATGCACCACATCGAAAGGTTACGGAACGGAGGGTAAGTCCTTCTAAGCGTCGCCGTAGTCCGTGAAGAGCTGGTTCGAGGGCAACGGCGAAGAGCATGGCAGAAAGAGGACAACCCTGCCGGACGGACCTGTTGACACGGACGGGGGCGGACCGACAGCCGTTGATCATAATCCTCGTGACAGCCCCATGGATCAATCGAAGCACAACAGACGTCGTCAGACGCGGGACACCGATGTGTTCCATAACAGCACGCAGGAAACCATGGTTAACGCGGTCGAAAGCATGGTCGAAGTCCAGCGCAACAAGAGCGCCTTGGAGGCGGCAAGTTTGCATGAGCGCCACTACGTCTCTATAGGTGCTTAAAGTCGTAAACACATTAATGTCGCCCCCGAGGCAGGTTTGATCAGTGTGAATGGCCGCCATTACCGTAGGTTTGAGCCTCTCACGGAGCATGCGTGTCAACAGCTTATAGTCAGTGTTTAGCATCGTCAACGGGCGAAAATCAAGAGAGCGACGGCCTCCGCCGGGTTTGGGCACAGGGATCAAGAGACCCTCAGTAAAGTCAGATGGTACCTGAAAATCGGCGTCCAGGAGTTCACTGTACATCCTGACCCACATTGGGCCCATGAGATCAAAGAACCGCTTGTAAAATTCAAGAGGGAGGCCGTCAGGGCCAGGCGTTTTGAGGGAGAGCCACGCAGCAGAGCCTCTCGCTGTTCTTCCAAAGTCACCGCCGACAAGAGCGTAGCATCATCTTGTAGGTTCCGAGAGACTGGTAGGTCAGATAGGACTTCCCTGACCCCTACATTCATGTGGGACTCCCTCTCGTAAAGAAGTTTATATGACTGTGTGAACGCTCGGACGATATCCATTTGTGCGTCAACGCGTCGCCGATCCTCCGTCTCAACCTCGGTAATGAGCTGCCTCTTGCGTCTTCGGCGTTCTTGAATGATATGGTGGAGGGAAGGTCGTTCACCACGAACATCATCAGTCGTCCTCGCTCGCACCCGCACACCCGCAAGACGTACGGCGTTGATACGAAGCAATTGTGCCTTGACGCGTTGTACTGCTGATTGTCGCTCTGGCGACGGCGGTTGTACAGCCAGTTCGCGGAGCGCAGTATAGTAAAAATCTGTAGTCGCAGTATACCAGCGCGCTCGGTCGCGTCCATAGCTGACTAATGTTCGGCACAGTGCGGGTTTTGCACACCGTAACCACCATTGAAGTACAGAATGGTAGGCGGGTAAACGCTGGTGGCAATTGCTCCATGTGGACTCGACTGCGCGTCTGCAATTTATCTCATCAAGAAGGGCCACATTGAGGCGCCACGGACCCCTACTTCGGCGGACGCGCTGGCGGGGAAGGGTGAGAGTACACACATATGCGAGGTGATCCGTGAACGCTGCCGGCCACATCTCAGCGTCGACAACGGCCGATCGTAGGCCGCGGGTGACGTAGACTCGATCCAAACGGCTCGCGGAGTGACTAGTAAAGTAGGTGTGTGCTCGACGGTCGCCGTGTTGGATGATCCAGGTGTCCAACAAGGCCAAGTCCTGTACAAGTGCCTGGAGTGCCGGGCAGGTGGTATAGTGTGGCTCCTGGTCGGATGGGCGGAGCACACAATTAAAATCGCCGCCTACTACCAAGTGGTCGGTATTGCCCTGGAAGAGCGGGGCTATATCTTCGGCAAAAAAGGTGCGCCGTTCTCTCCTTTTGCCGGTGCCTGAAGAAGCATATAAGTTCACCAGACGTACTGTACCAATCGTGAGTGCGACCCCCGGGCCGACGGTAAATAGGAGACATCAGTGGCCATTATCCCTTCCCGCAGTAGAATCGCCGTACCTCCGCCGCCCACATCTGCAGGCATAGTGTAGGCGTCATATCCGTAGGCATCGAGACAGAGTCCTGATCGGACTTCTTGAAGGAAAACAACGTCCAGATCCGCAGCGCGTAACGTATCCTTCAGCATACGGGTCTTGACATCAGATGTAATGCCATTGACGTTGATCGTGGCGAGGCGGTATGCCTGGTCCATCAAGTCTCGGGAGGTGACCATGGTATGACAGGAGGGCAATAGTCGTGACGTGGAGCGCCGGTCTTGCGAAGTGCTAGGCAGCGACGAGAGGTGCTCATGCCGCCCTAGGCGTCTGTCGCCGGCCGCGTAGACGCTGCCATCGGCATCGGTGCATCGTCTTGGTCCTCAAACGCATCCTGCAACTCCATCTCCTGCGCCCAGTCGCCCAGGGACGTTGACACCACTGGATCTCGAGAGGCAGACGGAGGCAAGGGTGCATCCCCGGTGTCGGAGATGCGGTGATCTCCCGCATCCCCATGTGGTCCAGACCCAGCGGTAGTGGGAGAAGACGTCGAACCGTGTGAGACGGTAGGGTCGCCTGTGTCGGCGCGGTGGAGCGGTTGAGGCACCTCGTCATCCAGCGGTGTCGCCTCGGGCTGTTCTACGTCGTCGGTTGTCTTGCGCCGCTTCTTATGACGCTTGGGTGATTTCTGCTTACGCTGCCGCGCCTCTGTTTCCGACGTAGGGCAAGGGGAGGACGCTGCATCCTGTGCTTCAACTTCCATCGCACCGTCGGCGAGCCGTTGTGACGGTGCGCCGGGGTCCGACGAAAGGACATCAGTAGCATCAGCACTGAAAGACGCTTGGGGCTCCGTGGAAGCTACTGCAGGGTCCTCCAAAGCTCGCACCAATACAGTGGGGTCGTCATATACAGCTGGCGTCTCCCGTCTCGCCGCCGCAACATACGTAATCGGCAGAGAGGTCGGTGTCGACGGACGAATCTGGTCGGTCGAGGGTGTCTGCACGAGACGGCGTTGCAGGCATTCGGTACGCATGTGTCCCGTCTGGCCACAACCGGAGCAGGTTCTCGGCTGACCGTCGTAAATAATTATTGCCCTGCAACCAGCGATAGTGAGATACGAAGGAATGTGGCGACGCAGGTCAATACGGACTTGTCGCACCCCGTTAAGGACAGGGTAGGTGTCGAAGGTCTTCCATTTTTCGGCCGTGTGACCGAGAACTGTTCCATAGGGTCGAAGAGCAAGGGTGACCAAATCCGCTGGAACTTCAAAAGGGAGCTCAAACACGCGCGCATTTTGGATTCCCAATCCAGCACGTTCAAGCGTCACCACACCCACGTTTCCGTCTGAGTGGCAGAACCGATAACCTGCCGTCGAGCGTCTGATAAGTTTGTCACATGCTTCGTCGTCAGTGAACTTAAGATATACGACACTGGAGACAATAGATAAGTGGATACCGATCAGCTCGTTAGGGTCAACATGTACCACATCGCGTAAAAAACGCTCTACTTCGTGGGCCTTGGGTCTAGAGTACGTAGTGTCGAACTGCAGCTTGATCGTGGCTTTCCGATACGAAAGAGCCATCGTGTGTCAGGAACGTGACGGCAATACGTAACACTAGCGCGCCGGCGCGGTAAACAACAACACACCCGGAAACGCGACACGGAGCGGCCGGGACGTACCGCACCGCTCCACAGCCAAAGGCCGACTGTCCAACTGAGCCACCCAGGCACGACTCACGCCCCACCCGCGAAAGACAAAGGTCCCGAGTTCGAGTCTCGGTCCGGCACACAGTTTTAATCTGCCAGGAAGTTTAAGTAGTTCTTTTTATTCATTCATGCAATACAGTGTCCGCCCCCGGAAGCTGAGTGGCGCCGGTACGGTAGATTAGCGTGTTCGGTCAGAGGATTTGCTGCCCTCTGTAATGAAAAAAACCTAGTGAATGGATGAAGATGAACTTTAACAGGTGTCATGGGACGTCAGCGTGCGTGACAGAATGTCAGTCCTAAGGGCCCGGGTTCGATTTCCGGGGGTGGGTCGGAGATTTTCTCCGCTGAGGGACTGGGTGTTGTGTTGTCCTAATCATCATCATTTAATCCTCATCAACTGGCAAGTCGCCGAAGAGACGTCAAATCGAGACTTGCACCCCGTGAACCGTCTACCTGATGGGAGGCCCTAGTCACGTGACGTTTATTTTTATGCAATACAGTGAACTAATGTTCCCTGTGTTACAGCTCCAATAAGCCATCTCTCAGAGCAATCACAGAACCGGCAGTTACGGCGAGATGACTGTAGTTTCGTCTGGTCGTATCAGACGGCATATGACTTTGGCAACCATATGGACGATAGTTTATTATCGAAGAACGTAACCACTAGGAAACCACCCAAAGAATACATCGATTTTGTACTGTATGAACGTAAAACTATGGAAGAATGATGCAGGCGTAAAACTATAAAAACGCGATTATGTATCGGAAGGGGTGAATAATTCAATTGGCAACCACGACCTTCCATCATACATTGTGTGCCAATTCTGAATGGTCGCCTGCCTCATTCATGGAATCATTTCACCATCAAGTAAAGACAGTGAGAAACTTACCGAAAACTGTAGGAAGACATTTTTATTGTTTCAGTGCCAGCGGACGCTGATTTATCCTGTCTCTAATCACAAACCAGGTCACTCAAGGCGCACAGTTCTTCATACACTTCAGAACATTGCACAGATATACTTTAACGTTAGATAACGAAAATCAAGTCTATCATGTAATGGCAGAGATTTGAGTTTTAAATAAATAGTCATAGACAAGGGAACAAATTTCATATAGGCCTTGAAAATTACTAAAATAACTATGGCAACTTCCAGTTGCTAGATATACTTTAATGTTAGATGACCAAAATCAAGTCTATCATGTAATGGCAGAGATTTGAGTTTTAAATAAATTGTCATAGACAAGGAAACAAATTTAAAATAGGCCTTGAAAATTACTAAAATAACTATGGCAACTTCCAGTTGCTCTAACAGGTTTATGGTCTTACTATTGGCCTCATTTTGGCAATATCAAATTGTTTTCAATTCTGTTGATAATGTGCTTAGTTTCCGGCATATGCTGTGCAATGGCTACCTTTTCAAAGTGGTTAAGTGTGATAGCATTCATCTATTTTTGCAGTAACTGCAGGCAACGCAACTTGGACGTGATACT
Source organism: Schistocerca gregaria (assembly GCF_023897955.1). Lineage (NCBI taxonomy): Eukaryota > Metazoa > Arthropoda > Insecta > Orthoptera > Acrididae > Schistocerca > Schistocerca gregaria. The sequence continues at coordinate 726,409,010 of NC_064923.1, forward strand.
ATATAAAACCCACTGCTGTTGAATTGTTGAGTACCTTTTTTATGTTGTCGGCTAGTAAGTGCCGTAACTTATTATTCCTTTAGACTGTGATTATTACATTGATTTTCTTGAATAGTTTAGCAGTTCTTTGTGAGATTGGGCGTGCGTATGGAACGCTGGGCAGTATGTTTCCATTTTCCAACTGAATTTACTTCCTTGCTTTTCTTCCTTCATTTAAAACACACATCTGCGCCGGCCGGTGTGGCCGTGCGGTTCTAGGCGCTTCAGTCTGGAAGCGCACTGCTGCTACTGTCGCTGGTTCGAATCCTGCCTCGCGTATGAATGTGTGTGACACGTGACCTCTCGGCTCTAGTGGCAGCAGCAACTGTAAAGTGTATAATATTTTTTTAACTGCCGAACACACCCTTAAAGTTGCTGACAGCTGCAAGCATGCTGATGAATAAAACTTTATGAAGTACAGATGCATCATTCAGAAAGAGGCCGGCCACTGGTGGCCGAGCGGTTCTGGCGCTGCAGTCTGGAACCGCGCGACCGCTACGGTCGCAGGTTCGAATCCTGCCTCGGGCATGGACGTGTGTGTTGTCCTTAGGTTAGTAAGGTTTAAGTAGTTCTAAGTCTAGGGGACTTATGACCTCAAATGTTGGGTCTCATAATGCTCAGAGCCATTTGAACCATTTTTTACAGATATCTGCACTGTTTCAAAATTTACAAGCAAATGTGTGCCTTGAGTGACGTGTGTATGATTACAGAAAGGATAAATCAGTATCTTCTGGCATTAAAACGTCGAAAATGTTGTTCTTTGACTCTTCTGTAGGATTCTCTCCATTTTCCCTATTTTTCATCATATTATCCGTCATTTGATTTGTGAAATATAAAAGTAACATCTAACCTTCTCACAACACAAATATACATTTCGCAGCACCTCACGCAAGAGTTGGAGGAAATAGAGTGTTAACACGATTTGTACCTGGAGATGGACCACTTATCGGAAATGCAAGTGTAATTTAACAAAAAAAGTGTTATTGTTCACAGGAAGCAGTGCTGTAAAGCAATGGCTTTGCATTTTTTATTCTGTTATGAATATCAGTTTAGGTATTACACGTGATGTATACTGCTCGGTCGACTTTCCCCTTTCGCTGATGCAAGTTGCAATCCTCTGCTGCTAGTAGGCATGTACAGCGGTGTGAAATGTAACTATACTGGTGTGTAATGGAGACTCAAAGGAATGACAGACACTGGCTGCGAGCAGGAATTGATTTGAATCGATGAGGAAGTTGAAAAATTTTGCCTGACTGTGATTTGAAGCCGGATCTCCTCCTTAACTGGCAGATGTGCTGACCACTGCGTCAACCAGACACAGTGGTCACCGCAACCGCACGGACTGCCCTAGCACGGCTCCTGGCAGACCCAGGTTCTCAACTTATTCACACATTACTAATGTAGCGCTCCGTTCCCATTATTCTCATTACTCGCGACATCTCGCCGATTCCGGTAGGGGTTCGAGTCTGGTGTGCGTAAGTCCTACAGAAGAGTCACCACATATGTGTTATAAATGAGTTTCTCACCGCAGAAAATGTACCGAAAGTTCGTCCACACATGGAGCACTCTCCTTCAGTATGACAATGATAGACCACATATGAGCGCTGCAACATCTGCAACAATCCGTCGCCTGTCATCTGTCCTCCTCTACGCGGTCCCGACCTGGCTCTATCCGAGTTTTATCTGTTTCCAAAACTTAAAGGACACATGTGAGGGCTTCACTGCGGAGCTGTGCGAGCAGAGATGAGGTAGTGGCTCTGTCAACATTCTCCAATGACGGTATCAACAAACGGGTCCCTCGATGGGAGAAAAGGGTTTGTCGTTATCGTTACTACGTTGAGAGATAAATGTTAGACATTAAGAATAAAGACGTAGAAGGTTAACAAATTTTGTTTCATTTTTTTAAAAATTTGTAGAATTTTTCACATTAAAAATTTGGAAGCATTACTTTTCAGCAGGCGCTCATTCTTCCTGTGTATTGAATACAGTGACGTTCACAGCTGCAATACATGGATAAAATAAAACTAGTCATAGTACTGTGCAGTGAAGCGTAAGTCTAGAGCAGTCGCAACCCGTTACTAATCATTATTATTATCATTGAAAATTGTAATCCTTGCACCACTGGTGTAAAATTGTACAATGTTTATTATTAATCTCACCAACCCGTTTCGGCTCTTACGCCATCATTAGGTATGTTTTGATGATGGCATAACAGCCGAAACCAGTTTGTGACATAAATAATAAACATTGTATATTATTTCACCAGTATCGTGTGTTTTCATTCATTACGTATTATTAACATTTTACTGATTAACTTTCACTTTCTAAGCTCCACTATACCCTGCATTATTAGCAGAGTTGTAGACACTGCAGTCTATATCATTAAGCGCCTACTTATAGACTGAACTGTCTACGGCAAACTGCTTCATTACTCGCTCATTCGGTGCGAAGCTGATAAGACACGATGCGATTTGACTCTTTATAGTTACTCAATTTCTTCTTAAAGGCTACACAAATAGGAGGTTTCGACTAAATAGTGTTAGCCGTGTATTTAGAGGTTTTCTTCTATTATTAAAAACAAAATCTGAGTGATTATTTAATTTTTTTTACTCTCTAATAAAAAATGAAATGCGAGCACATCTTAAATTTTAATCACTGTGGTGGGGGGGGGGGGGGGGGGGGGGGCGGGAAGGGGCTGATGACAGACGCTCTCATCTGCTTATCTACTTGTCGTCTTAGATTCATTCGAAAGCGTGTGGGGTGTCCAGTTCTTCCGGGGTGAGTCTTCCAGCGGGCTTTCCAGACGTAACTGGCATTCTTACTAGTAGAGGGTACAGCTAGGGGTTCTGCATGTTTAGAAAAGTTTCTGTGAAAGCAATAACAGTTACAGGATGTCTTTACGCAGGATAGATTATTTAAATATCCAAATGGTGTAAATCATGGATGTTGTATTATGTTTGGTCTTCACTTCCAAGCTAGGTTTGATGCAGCTCTCCGTGCTACATCTGTGCAAGCTTCATCATCTCTTCATAATTATTGTGTACCTCTTCCATTTTAACCTCCTTACGGTTTTCGAGCCGTGCCCTCCCACCATGTGGTGGATTGTGCTTATCATCCGACCCGTGTGGCTGAGAGGTTCTAGGCGCTTCAGTCTGGAACGGCGCGACCGCTACAGTCGCAGGTTCGAATCCTGCCTCGAGCATGGATGTGTGTGATGTCCTTAGGTTAGTTAGGTTTACGTTGTTCTAAGTTCTAGGGGACTGATGACCTCAGATGTTGCGTCCCATAGTAATCACAAGGGAACCTCCCCATCGCAACCCCCTCAGATTTAGTTATAAGTTGGCACAGTGGATAGGCCTTGAAAAACTGAACACAGATAAATCGAGAAAACAGGAAGAAGTTGTGAGGAACTATGGAAAAATAAGCAAAATATACAAACTGAGTAGTCCAAGATAGACAACATCAAGGAGAATGTGAGCTCAGGAGCGTCGTGGTCTCGTGTTTAACGTGAGTCACTGCAGAACGAGAGGTCCTTGGAACAAGTCTTCCCTTGAGTGAAAGCTTTAATTTTTTATTTTGAGACTAATTATCAAGGTTCAGGCATTCACACATAATCAACTTCGCTCTTCAAAATTCCAGGTCATGCTAAGATTTGCTTGGACGTATGCAGGATTTGACGGTCTACACACGGAAAAAGTGGTAAACTTTAAAAAAATATGTTTTCACAGATCACAGGGAAAACTGTGCGACTGTGAAACTGTTGCATTCATTTGTTGCAGTCTGTGTGACAAGCTCTTATGTTTTCATCACTTTTTTGGTGTGATTATCACATCCAGAAGAAAGCCTAAATCGGACAAGGTAGAAGAATCTTTTTACCCATTCGCAAATGTACAAGTTTGCTGGGTCGACAACATATTCCTGTAACGTGACGCACATGCCGTCACCAGTGTCGTATAGAATATATCAGACGTGTTTTCCTGTGGAGGAATCGATTGACCTATGACCTTGCGAGCAAATGTTTTCGGTTCCCATTGGAGAAGCACGTCTTTTCGTCTACTAATCGCACGGTTTTGCGATGCGGTCGCAAAACACAGACACTAAACTTATTACAGTGAACAGAGACGTCAAAGAACGAATGGACAGATCATTACTTTGGGAAAATAAAGAAAGTAAACTTTTCACTTGAGGGAAGACTGCAATCAACGATCTCTCGCTCCGTAGCTGCTCACGCTAACCACAGGACCACGGCGCTCCTGAGCTAATACTATCCTTGATGTTCCCTTGTCAGAGCTATTTGAACCATTTGACTGTGCTTATCGCCCGCTTGTTTTCATAGCTAGTACAGGTGTGTGAAGCAACAGGGACGCGGTGTGTTGCAGCGGTGGTGGCGCGCATGGTGAAGTTCTGGGGCGTGCCGCTGTTGACCGCTGGTGGGATGACGTTCGACTACGCGCGGCCCAAACAGGGCTGCGACGACGAGTTCTACCTGCTGGTGCGCATCGGTACCGTCAGCTTCCGCGAGATGGCGCACTTCGTCATCGACATCATGACAGAGTGAGTACGCACCGCTGTCTGTGTTCTTTCATCCAGGCACTGTGGTTACTTACTCGCAAAAATAGAAATTTTATTCGTGTTTGGCTCTGTATACAAGTCCTTCATTTAAATTTCAGCTTTCTAATTCAACACAGCAATACCTTAATAATAATAATAACAATAATAGCTGTATACACAGAAAATGCCACTCCTACGCTGGATTTCCTATTTTTTCACTACTACGACGTTTCATATGTGTCTAGGATTGCGTGATGTATCGACAGATAATTTTCGCAGATACCATTAAAGCGGATTTTTGTTGTTGGTAGGTGTACATTTTTATCACTGGCAGCAGTTTTCAAGTACCCAAAAATATTGTTTTTGGCAGTGGGCCCACTTCCACTGTTTTATGTGAGAGTCACTGTAGTACTGTTTGTATGTCATCATACCCGTTGAGATTTTCCAGGTTTTTCCTCGTCGATTCTGGTACACATGGGGCAATGTGAACGATGCACACTTCCCTTTTCTTCACTGTTGTGATGTCTGGGGAATTATGTTCCAGCATTCGACCTGTCTAAAGGGAGAAGTCCCACAGAAAATTTTAAACAATGACCTTGTGGAGTTGCAGTTCTTTTTCTATGTCCGTGCTTGCTATGAAAATAGAACGAGGAATTCCGCCTTAGGCAAGACACCTTTACAATTTTGTTTTACCCAGACATGTTTCAGCACATTTTGTGCTATCTTCAGTGGGTTATATTTTATTTTCTTACTGTAAAATTGTTGCTACATATTAATATTTAGCGAAACTTTTGGTACATAATATTTACAATTGTGAATGAATAATTGTTGTAAAGTATTATACATCATTTTTTTCATAGTTCACAGTTAAGATATGTATTAACGACCTGGTGCACTGTGTGTTGTTTACAACATTATGTCTAATGTTGTAATTATAGCTTAATTGGCGAAAGAGGGGATGTATGGATTAGTTTATATGCCTTACATGATGCTGTTGGATGTTATTTTGGTAGGTAGTCTGCTACACAACCTACAACTTCTGATCTCCAAACAACAGAACGTAATTTTTATTTGTCTGTCAGTTCAGACATCGTTTTGGTGTTATTGTTGTACACTTTGTCTTTAATATAGCCCCACAAAAAGAGTCGCATGTGTGGGTATCCCAGAACCAGAATGCGGCCCACGAAGTGCTCCTACAGGACATCAAATACCCTCGTTCTTCGATGGTGCTGAGCTCCGTCTTCCATGAACCACATCTTGTCGACATCAGAGTCACTTTGGGTAATGGGGACGAAATCATCTTTCAAAACCTTCACGTACCATTCGGTAATCATCGCGCCATCAAGGAATATCGGACCGATTATTCCGTAACTGGACGTTGTACACCACACAGTCATCCGTTGAGAGTGAAGAGACTTTTCGATCAAGAAATCCAGGTTCTCAGTCCCCTAAATGCACAAATTTTTCTTATTGTTGAACTCATCCAAATTAAAGTGGGCTTCGTCACTAAATCGAATCATCCATGCGCATACTAATTTCCGTGGTGCCCCACAGCCAAACATACAGTTTCAAAGTCCTAAAGTAAACCGTTAAGATGCTATGACGATTTTTTCACATAGTTCAATAATTGCCATCTTATAGCACTGCGTGTTGACTTAAACCCAAGGCCATCAGTATGCCACCAAAATTTACCCCAAAAGCACTCTGATCGTGCATGGTAGTAATCTGCTAAAGCTGTTCCTCAGCTTCACTGCAGTCTGCAGTATTGTGCTCCTAACCAAAGAGGAGGCAGGGCACACACTCCCTCGGCTTTCTGTCCATGCCGAACATTCTGCTTCCGGTATCGCTACGCGCCAACTCTGTGAGGCCCCTTGGACTTGGCTCTCAGCGGATCAGCGTTGCTCCTGTCTGTCCAGGAACTCAGGGCTCCTACGACGGTTCCTGGGGCAAGCAAAGCCCACAAAAAGCCACTGTGGCTCATGCACCCTACAACACCCCAGCTCCAGGCCACAGCTTGTCAGCCCACAGCTGCAGCAGTCTCCAGTGGTGGCTCAAGATGAAGTTGCCGCAATCTCTCTCCACGCAGAAAACTACTCTCCCGACCCAACACCTCCAAACCCAGCCCGCGATCATACAACCTCGGCAGTCACGCCAATACCCTATACCCGGCAACGCTCCGCAGGTTTTACAGCCTGTTCCATCGCGACGCCAGCGCTGGCCTCCAGAAGCTTCCGTCAGTTCCTTACCGTACTGCAGACTCATCACGGTCATCGGTGCCCTCCACTAGCTACGTGACATACTAAACAGCATGGTAGCTGCCGCTTGGAAAATAGCTGCGCCGTTGGACATGGGACAAGGAGCATGATAAAACATTGGGCGTTGTTGGGTTACTTATCACCGTAAGTGTCAGTTCAGAACGCCATGCATTTAGTATCATTAAGGTAGAGACTGGTCCCTCATGAAACACCATACCCTCTGCTGCTACGAATTAGCAGATGCCACTAATACAGCAAAAAGAGTTAGCACACATTTATATGTAACACTCAGTACAAGAAAGAACATTTCATATGGAATATTAAATGCACTCTAATATTTGACACCACTTGTTAGCCTTCCCAGTGGTACTGTGCACCATAGAATCTCACTTATATATAAAATTTTAGCTTGTGAAGATATTTTCGATGTAATTACATTGGAACATTTTCAGAGAGGATCTTCAACCATGACAACATAGGAAAAAGTAATACACAGTGTAGCATGAATGACGGAAAAAGTTGTACTAATGACTTCACATCAGACAACTTTATGAGGAATTTGGCGAGTGTCAGATGGGATAGTGAGCGTTCTGTATTAGACATAAATATTAGACCTGAATCTAAGTGTATTTGTCTTCTCCTTTAGCAGGCACTTTTCCATCAAAATGGAAACTTAGCACAAATCCTATCTCAAAGACGTCATGGATAACAAACTAAAAAAAAAAAATCATGCTGGAAGAACAATAACATACGTACCATGCGTCCGCCGTAATGCAAAACTCTTTTTGTTGTAAATTTATTTATTTTTGCATTCAAGGTGGACTCACAATTCCCATATTGTTTATATGAGCAAACACGGAGACAATGGAACAGTTCCAAGATAAAGCTATTATGCTGGAAGAATACGGAAATACGTAAAATAGAACTGTCGATCTGTTGTAATAAATGTCACGAACAAGTAAAGCCCTGTAATAGCAAAATGGGAAATCCATTAAGAAGTAGGACTAATTTGGTACTAAAGAAAAAGAGCAAATGGTTTGCGACAAAAAGGCATACATAAAACGTTACAAATAAAAAAAATCCAAATGTAAAGGGAAAAAAACGTCACAGTGAACTGAAACAAAAAACATTCCAGTGTACTGGATACGTTTCAAGGCAAACATGAGTGAAACTGACTGCAGCCAATTTTCATCAAGAAAAAAAAGTAGCTGCTTAGAACGAGTGTTGGTCTGGAATGTCGTTGACAGCAATAGAATTGCCTTCAGTGATGAGTCCCGCTTCGAATGCAGTCCTGATCACAGCGAAGAAGCGAAGACATTTCTAGAGACGCCCCGGCCAGCGGTGGGATACGAACCTGACTGTCGCCGGCCATACGGCCCGATAGCTCGGAGTCATGGTCTGGGGTGTCATTTATTTTCATGGTAGGAACACTTTAGACGTGACCCGCGGCACCCTTACAGCACGTCGACGACATTCCACCCCCCGTTTTGTTGCCCTTATGGCAAGCGGTTCTGGGCTTACATTTCAACAAGATAATTCCGTCCCGCATATGGCAACAGTTCCTACTATTTCTCTTCGTGCTTGACAAATCCTACCTTGGCCAGAATGTTTGCCGGATCTCTTCCCAACTGACAACTTCTGGAGCATTATGGGCAGGGTCCTCAACCTGCTCGGGATTTTGAGGATCTAACGCCCCAACTGGACAGAACGTGGCACGATGTCCTTCAGGAGTACATCAAATAACTATCAATCTATACCAAACCAAATAACTATTTGCATATGGGCCATAGGTCGACCGAAGCGTTATTGACTTACTCAATTTGCGAAGCTTTTTTCGTAAATCAGTTATCCACTTTTTGTTTGAAATTGTAATCATTTGTTTGTCTGCACTTAATTAATATATCACATCCCTTGATTTCCGTGCCATTCGGATAATTCCTTCGTGGTGCATGGTTCTTTTTCCTTTTTTTTTTAATACTGACACTAGGACGCAAGTCGTTTAAAAGTACAAATTACGAATATCTGCACTGAACTACAAGATCCAACTCTGCTATTTTGTCAAAAATTGACATGGTGAGACCGCAGCTGTATACAATTAATGAAGGTTGATTCTTACGAAGGAGAAGTCAGCAACCAGTCACTGTTAATACTGCTATTTATTTAAGTAAATAGCGCCGTAACCGGTTTCGAACTGACAAGTTCATCATCAGACGGCTGCTCACAAGATTTACAAAATGGTTCAAATGGCTCTGAGCACTATGGGACTTAACTTCTGAGGTCATCAGTCCCCTAGAACGTAGAACTACTTAAACCTAACTAACCTAAGGACATCACACACATCCATGCCCGAGGCAGGATTCGAAACTGCGACCGTAGCGGTCGCGCAATTCCAGACTGTAGCACCTAGAACCGCTCGGCCACTGCGGCCGGCCAAGATTTACAAGATGCCCTTTACGTAGCCGTCATCTTTCGATTTTTATTCTTCCACTGTGGCGAAATGCTCTTGGTATGTGGGTGCCATAGAGAATTCCGTACCAACAACATTTCGCCACAGTGAAAGAATAAAAATCGAAAGCTGACGACTATGTAAAGTGCATCTTGTAAATCTTGTGAACAGCCGTCTGATGATGAACTTGTCAGTTCGAAACCGGTTACGGCACTATTTACTTAATTAAATAGCAGTATTAACAGTGGCTGGTGGCTGTCATCTTCTTAGTAAGAAACAACCTTCGTTAAGATCCAACTCGTTCCACATTATTCAGGAAGTGTATGCCGTCATGACTACGACGAATAGCAACAACGGGAATGCAGTTCTGGCTAGCAACAACTTACGTTAAAGCATTATCAAGGTTGACAGAATGTATGAACGTATTTGTGAACAACAGTTCGTCCTAACTACCAACTCGGGCTGTGTGTGGCAGTCTGTGATTTGCATACATCGATGCAGGTGTTACCGATATATGTTGAAACGTCCATCGATAATTCAGGAAAAGGAATTTTATGCTCGAACGAAATGAAATTAGAGGGACTGATTAGAATACATCGAACACAAGAACGAGCTATGACAATGTATTGGCAGGAAATATGCTATTTTCGTTGGTCAGATCTGGATTATCATTGCTGATTTTCATTTGCTAATGACTAGTTCGGTTCTTTGGCTAATTTCGAGATGGCTTAGCCTCGTTGTGTTTAGGTCTGCAACAACTAATGCTAGTACATCAGTTACACGTTCTAAGGCAAGTCATGGTGGTAATGCAGATAAATCGTTACCATTTCATTCTCGTCACACGTGTAAATTGCCTAAGGGCAATAATTCAGTTGTGTGGCCAGAACAGTACGGTAACAAGTGTAATTCTTCTCGAAAGGAGGGAAGGGAGGAGAATTACTGTTTGAAATGGAATGAGCACCTAAATTCGGTTGTAGTAAAGGCGAATGGTCGACTTTTGTTTATTGGGAGAACTGTGAGAAAATGCAGTTCATCTAAAAAAGAGTCCTCGTGCAGAACATGGGTCAGAACCACTCTTCAGTATTTCTCGAGTGTTTAGGAGACTTGATAGGTCGGATTAAAGGAAGATATCCCAGCAATATAGAGGCGGGCAGCTAGATATGTTACCGGTAGGTTCGATCAGCATGGGAGTGTTACATAAATGTTCCGTAAACTAAAAATGGGAATCGCTGAGGAGAAGAAGGCGTTCTTTTCTCGAAACGCTATTGAGGAAGTGTAGAAAATCGGTAGTTACGACATGTTACAGAACAATGCTATTGCTATCATCATACTTCTCGCATAAGGAGCGCGAAAAGTAGACAAGAAGAATCACATGTCGTACGGAAGCATTTAGTCGTTGCTCCCTCACATCATTTTTGACTCGAACAGCAAAGGGAATGACTAGCAGTTGCACAAAGTAACCTCCTCTACGCATTGTATCTTCTGGGGTATATACGTAGATGTTGAAGAAATTCCGTAGACGACGAGCTCGTTGGATTACCTTTCGTATGCAAACGTCAACATTTCTTATAAATGATCCAGAATTCACGAGTCACGAGCGCTCAGCGTAGAGCTTATTAGGATCACCTGCTTTGGGATCTCTGTTTTTGGACGCATTAGTTCGTGAAAATATTGCCTCTCTCTTAATAGTGTGTGGACAAGAACCTAGATATCTTCCACTCTAATTAATGACTTTTTTATCCTAAAGCTTAAGTTGCCATTAAAAACTTTAACACTTTCAGTAAAGGGTTATTTTGCTGAACGGGGACAAACAGCAATAACTGATTGCTGAGAGGGTAAGATGTACTTACATATGGTCGGTTATGAGTTCTAAGGCGTAGATGAAAGATCACTGATAGTATGTTGTTGTTCTTGTGGTCTTCAGTACTGAGACTGGGTTGATGCAGCTCTCCCTGCTACTCTATCCTGTGCAAGCTTCTTCATTTCCAAGTACCTACTGTAGCCTACATCCTTCTGAATTTGCTTAGTGTATTCATCTCGTGGTCTACCTCTATGATTTTTACCCTCCACGCTGCCCTCCAGTACTAAATTGGTGATCCCTTGAAGCCTCAGAACATGTCCTACCAACCGGACCCTTCTTCTAGTCAAGTTGTGCCACAAACTCCTCCCCAATTCTACTCGATAGCTCCACATTAGTTATGTGATCCAACCATCTAATCTGATGCTGATAGTATATATTTCAATTATTGAGAACACGCATGAAGATGCATCGGGCAAGACTGTTCTGTCTGTTGTAGTGTTTTACAGACATGTTGGCAGCGAACTACCAGCACCGACTCAGCCTCAGTTTCGGGGTGGAGATTATTGGCGACTGCCTCATATGTTCAGTCAAGCTTCGCAGGTAAGGCATATCTGCAATTTCTGCAGCTGACGCTGGTTCCCCTGCCGGAAGACTTGCCTTCGGTGGTGAGGATAACATGGCTACCACATAGTGGTGCTCCAGCTCAGTTCCACTTCTCTGTGAGATACATGTCGACACCACCGAAACCCACCACGCCCTGAGGCTGAACTGGTATGGTACTGCTGGTTCGCTTCCACCATACCACTGAACCACGGGTATGGACAGAACATTCTTACTTGCCTTCTGTGCTCTCGTGAGAGCTTTCATTCGTGGAAAGCTATGCCGTCAAAGAAGTTTAATCGAATCTGACGGTTTCAAAGGTCCTTTGTCTCCACCTTCAAGTTCGTATACCTCCCTCACAACACATTTCTGGCCATATCTCCATATTATGACCCTTTTTGCTACTTATCCTCGCAGGGATCGTTTTTATTTGTCCCGATTTAGGAACATCGCCCTACACAACTGATTTTTGTTCATCAAAAGCTGTTTTCATCCATTCTTAACTTGCTCTAAATGTCCATGTGGTGTCACCGCCAGACACCACACTTGCTAGGTGGTAGCCTTTAAATCGGCCGCGGTCCGGTAGTGTACATCAGACCCGCGTGTCGCCACTATCAGTGATTGCAGACCGAGTGCCGCCACACGGCAGGTCTAGAGAGACTTCCTAGCACTCGCCCCAGTTGTACAGCCGACTTTGATAGCAATGGTTCACTGACTTCTACGCTCTGATTTGTCGAGACGATAGTTTAGCATAGCCTTCAGCTACGTTATTTTCTACGACCTAGTAAGGCGCCATTATCAGTTACTATTGATATTGTGAATCATGTACTGTCAAAACCGACGTTCATCATTAATGGATTAAAGTTAAGTATTCTACCAGTTACGTCCGTTTTTCTCAATTCTAATTCCCTTGTCATGTTGCAGACCTCACGCCAGCCTATGTGAGCTGAAACGCGTGCATTTCGGCCTCCTTTAGCAAAACGGTGTTGGCTCTCCTGCCAACCACAACAGTCCAGAAGTATAATATTTTGCACTTCACAAAACAGAAAAACGTAATATCCTGTGACTATAATATCAGTCAGTCAATGTTAGAGTGGGCCAACTCATACAAACACCCGGGTGTAACACTTTGTAGGGGTGTGAAATGGAATCATCAAATAGGTTCTGCCGTGGATAAAACAGGTAGCAGATTTCGATTTATTGGTAGAATACTGGGGAAGTGCAATCAGTCCAAAAAGGGGACTGCTTACTAATCACTCGTGATCCTAGATTACTGCTCAACAACCGTACCAGATAGAACTAACAAGGGATATTAAACGTATACAGAGAAGGGCAACATGAATGGTCACAGGTTTGTTTAATCCATGGGCAAGTGTAACATAGATACTGAAGGAAAAGAACTGGCGGACTCTTGAAGACAGACGTGAACTATTCCGAGAAAGTGTAGTAACATAGTTTCAAGAACTGCCTTTAAATTATTACTCTAGGAACATACTAAAACCTCTATGTATTGCTCACATAGGGATCGTGAGGATAAGATTACAATAATTACTGCACGCACATAGGCATTCAAACTGTCGTTCTTCCCTTGCTGCCGGCCAGAGTGGCCGAGAGGTTCTAGGCGCTACAGTCTGGAACCGCGCGACCGCTAGGGTCGCATGATCGAATCCTGCCTCGGGCATGGATGTGTGTGATGTCCTTAGGTTAGTTAGGTTTAAGTAGTTCTGAGTTCTAGGGGACTGATGACCTCAGAAGTTAAGTCCCATAGTGCTCAGAGCCATTTGAACCATTTTGAATCTTCCCTTGCTCTATACGTGAATGGAACAGGAAGAAACTAATAACTGGTACAATGGAACATAGCATCTGCCATGAAATTCAAGTATACAGAATACAGATGTAGATGTAGATATAGTTAGTATTTAAGGAGACATTACCTGTGAAATTCGTTGAAATTTGACATTTTCTGTTTCCTACTCCAATATGTACTTTGGACTTCCCTAAACATTTTGGTATATAATACATTGAAATCAGACAATTGTGAGATGTTCAAATAATATTCTGAATGTGGACGTGTGACTGTCAAATTTTGTAGCTACACATATACTGCCACAGTTGAGCAGTCATATCTTGGGAACTTCACAGTCTACAAGGCTGTGAATTGTTTTGTTTTGTGGCTACTGCTACATCTCAGAAGTTGGCATTACGAAAAAACAAATAAGTCCTTTGTTTCTGATACTAGTTTTCGTTGAAAGTAGTGTGATTATCGTCTATTTTTGTAGTAAGCTAACTTCTATTGCTTTTTATATGTACATAAAATAATTAAGCGTAAAAAGTAACTTCAAGAGAGACTAATTTTCGAGTAAGAGATATGTGAGACCTGCAGTTTCTTCTGAAGTACTTGAAAACATGTGTGCTAGCAGCGAAGGAAACCACGATAATTTTTCTGAAGTGACAACGCCCCCTAGTGCATCGAAAAGGAAAGTAACTTTAGAAACGGGTGACAGTGGTAAAAATAATGATATTATGGCAATAAAACCTATTTACAGAGATCTGGCAAATCCTGAGCTACTAAAGAAGTGTTTACATGGGAAGATCCAGAGTGTGAATGAGTCCTTCAATAATATTATGTAATGCATAAAAATGTATTTGTTGTTCTTATGACTGTAAAGTTAGCAGTGTCTGATGCTGTAATAACTTTTAATGGTGCGAACTATGAAACACTTAAGGTTCTGGAGAAGTTAGGGGTAAGATTTGGACATAACACAGCTAAAGGACTGCGGGAACTGGATGAGCTTTGTGTACTTGAAGGAGAGTTAGCTGCTCAGCAAATGAAAAAAAAAATGCAAGAAAGAAAAGGGCTGTTGTGACACTGAAGAACACACAGGCTATGGGCCAGGACAATTCTAGTTCACAAAAGACGCAGAAATGTAAGTCTGTAGAAGGATTACTAATAAAAAAAGCTTTAAGTTTCAGCATCTCTGAACTACGTTTTTTGCAATAAATGACCCGTTTTTTAAAAAGGTACCGATGGTAGTGACATTAAATTTTCACATCTTGCCAAGTGGTAGATTCATCACATATGGAACTACACTCCTGGAAATTGAAAGAAGAACACCGTGAATTCATTGTCCCAGGAAGGGGAAACTTTATTGACACATTCCTGGGGTCAGATACATCACATGATCACACTGACAGAACCACAGGCACACAGACACAGGCAACAGAGCATGCACAATGTCGCCACTAGTACAGTGTATATCGACCTTTCGCAGCATTGCAGGCTGCTATTCTCCCATGGAGACGATCGTAGAGATGCTGGATGTAGTCCTGTGGAACGGCTTGCCATGCCATTTCCACCTGGCGCCTCAGTTGGACCAGCATTCGTGCTGGACGTGCAGACCGCGTGAGACGACGCTTCATCCAGTCCCAAACATGCTCAATGGGGGACAGATCCGGAGATCTTGCTGGCCAGGGTAGTTGACTTACACCTTCTAGAGCACGTTGGGTGGCACGGGATACATGCGGACGTACATTGTCCTGTTG
The DNA here is from genome assembly GCF_023897955.1 of Schistocerca gregaria. Lineage (NCBI taxonomy): Eukaryota > Metazoa > Arthropoda > Insecta > Orthoptera > Acrididae > Schistocerca > Schistocerca gregaria. The sequence continues at coordinate 726,424,245 of NC_064923.1, forward strand.
GAACAGCAAGTTCCCTTGCCGGTCTAGGAATGGTAGAACGGTGGGTTCGATGACGGTTTGGATGTACCGTGCACTATTCAGTGTCCCGTCGACGATCACCAGAGGTGTACGGCCAATGTAGGAGATCGCTCCCCACACCATGATGCCGGGTGTTGGCCCTGTGTGCCTCGGTCGTATGCAGTCCTGATTGTGGCGCTCACCTGCACGGCGTCAAACACGCATACGACCATCATTGGCACCAAGGCAGAAGCGACTCTCATCGCTGAAGACGACACGTCTCCATTCGTCCCTCCATTCACCCCTTTCGCGACACCACTGGAGGCGGACTGCACGATGTTGGGGCGTGAGCGGAAGACGTCCTAACGGTGTGCGGGACCGTAGCCCAGCTTCATGGAGACGGTTGCGAATGGTCCTCGCCGATACCCCAGGATTAACAGTGTCCCTAATTTGCTGGGAAGTGGCGGTGCGGTCCCCTAGGGCACTGCGTAGGATCCTATGGTTTTGGTGTGCATCCGTGCGTCGCTGCGGTCCGGTCCCAGGTCGACGGGCACGTGCACCTTCCGCCGACCACTGGAGACGACATCGATGGACTGTGGAGACCTTACGCCCCACGTGTTGAGCAATTCGGCGGTACGTCCACCCGGCCTCCCGCATGCCCGCTATACGCCCTCGCTCAAAGTCCGTCAACTGCACATACGGTTCACGTCCACGCTGTCGCGGCATGCTACCAGTGTTAAAGATTGCGATAGAGCTCCGTATGCCACGGCAAACTGGCTGACACTGACGGCGGCGGTGCACAAATGCTGCGCAGCTAGCGCCATTCGACGGCAAACACCGCGGTTCCTGGTGTGTCCGCTGTGCCGTGCGTGTGATCATTGCTTGTACAGCCCTCTCGCAGTGTCCGGAGCAAGTATAGTGGGTCTGACACACCGGTGTCAATGTGTTCTTTTTTCCATTTCCAGGAGTGTAGAATGATTCAAATAGTCTGAGCTGTTTTGTTTTTATGTTCATTTATTTATAAAATACTGTCAAAAAATTGAGTGTTTGAAAAACGATAACATGCCCCACAATACAATTTTAGTAATAATTCTTGTTCAGCGCATCTAGGAAGGTGCATTCAATAATTATGGAAAATTGTAAGTTGGTTTCCAAGATAACGAGTCACTAAATTAGATAATTTAACACTGGTTGCATAGTACATACAATGCCCCGTTATAGCTCCTTTTCCTAAAACTTTCTTGTTAGTTTCAAATATTGTTCAATCCTTGTGTGGTGCTGTTTATTATTACAAAATTTATGCAAGTGTCGATTATTTCCCCTGAATGTGAGTTCAGTGCCTTTAACACATGCACAACCTGGCTCAGTTTTTTCCGACACGTTCTGTTGACCTCGACGCTGACTGAACCAATCGAGTCACCAAGCGTTCTCTCGAACTGACAGTACAGCTGTACCACCAGAGAGTGGACCGAATTCTTCTCTGGTAGCGAAGATCGACACCAACTGGGGAGAGAGAGAGAGGGGGGGGGGTGAGAGAGAGAGACAGCCTGGTGGGCAATAACGCTTCGCCACCCCCACTCCCCTATCCCGTACACTGGCGGCGCGTCGCCCTCGGCGGCGGCGGCGCGCGATATTGCGGTCCCTCACTGCACAGGCTGGTAGGGCGACTGGCTCCTCCTCCCTCCCACAACCCCATCCCCCACCCCTTGCCTGCACGTGACCGCCTATCACTCTCTGTCGTCACCACGTGGCGCGCAGCTGCTTTCACAGTCCTGTGTTGCGCCTACAGGGTAGAGGCAAATTGCTTTCGATGTTTGAGTACCAAATCATATTTAAAATTCTCTGCAATTTTCTGAACAAGAAGAAAAGTTTACTTCGAGCAAATTGTACCTAAGAAAGCCCCTAAATTAATGGAATTTAAAAGTGTCGGCCAATGATGGTCGTATGCGTGTTTGGCGCCGTGCACGTGAGCGCCACAATCAGGACTGCATACGACCGAGGCACACAGGGCCAACACCCGGCATCATGGTGTGGGGAGCGATCTCCTACACTGGCCGTACACCTCTGATAATCGTCGAGGCGACACTGAATAGTGCACGGCACATCCAAACCGTCATCGAACCCACCGTTCTACCATTCCTAGACCGGCAAGGGAACTTGCTGTTCCAACAGGACAATGCACGTCCGCATGTATCCCGTGACGTGCTCTAGAAGGTGTAAGTCAACTACCCTGGCCAGCAAGATCTCCGGATCTGTCCCCCATTGAGCATGTTTGGGACTGGATGAAGCGTCGTCTCACGCGGTCTGCACGTCCAGCACGAACGCTGGTCCAACTGAGGCGCCAGGTGGAAATGGCATGGCAAGCCGTTCCACAGGACTACATCCAGCAACTCTACGATCGTCTCCATGGGAGAATAGAAGCCTACATTGCTGCGAAATGTGGATATACACTGTACTAGTGCCGACATTGTGCATGCTCTGTTGCCTGTGTCTATGTGCCTGTGGTTCTGTCAGTGTGATCATGTGATGTATCTGACCCCAGGAATGTGTCAATAAAGTTTCCCCTTCCTGGGACAATGAATTCACGGTGTTCTTATTTCAATTTCCAGGAGTGTATGACGACACCCACATGCCAGGGAGCCAGCTCTGTCAAAATCAGAAATTTCGTTCTCACTTGTTTGTTTGTTATGACTTCTTAGTCGCTAGTGTCTCAGTGACACAAAATTATCAGAGAAGTAATTACTCATTAGAATTCAAAACGCAAATGAGAATTTCAATAACAGTATGTAGAGGAGGAGATTAGTATATAACATCTCGCCGACTACAAGGCTGATAGCACAAGCTCAGATTAGGGAAGGATGTGGAAGGAAATCGACCATGCACCTTCAAGGGAACCATCCCGGAATTTGCCTGAAACCATTTAGGGGAATCACGGAAAACCTAAATCAGGATGGCTGGGGGTGGGTTTGAACCGCCGTCTTTCCGAATGCGAGTCCACTGAGGCACCTCACTGAGTATGGAAACGCAACCAAACATTGTCATGTTAGGAACGAATACTTTGAAAACAGGTGTGCTGGATGCTCTGCTATTTTTCAATCGTGGTGTAGTGTCAAGTTTGTGGTTGTGGAATCGATGGGACTGACTGGTGGAATACACGTACAGAGAACCATCGACCGCAGGAGACTATTTGTTGCCAAGAAATCAGTATTGAAAGCCATCAAAGAAGCAATAATAAGTAGTCTGAAGATAAAGGAATGGAGAAAAACACAAGAAACAAGATGAGTACGGACCTGGAATGTGTTATTGTTGTGGACGGTAGGTAGAGATATCAGCTTTAACTTGAATATCCCGGAAATTTACTTTTTTGATGTTCTGGTACTCATTGGTTAAGAAATATTAAAGACAGAGGGTTGAAATTTTACATACTGAATCAAAACACGATGAACTAAATAGTGGGCTATTCTAATGATTTAAATTTGAAAAGTAAAGATATTTTTAAAGAAAGCCTGTATGTTAATTACTGGGCATTTTTATAATCATTGTTAAGAAACTTTTGAACCATTATTGGTCACAGCAACATATTTTTAAAAGTGTAAAGAACTTCGAAAGAAAAACCAACTTTCTACTAATTTTTTTTTCTAGATATGTTTACCTGAAATGTACAATATGCTTTATTTCACTTGAAAATACAGTTTGGAACAAAGTGAAAAATCGAAAGCTGTGGTTGGTAGATTAAATTGTTCCTAAAAGGCCTGTTAAAAGATGGTAAGGATTACATGGGCTTACAACTTTTACTATTTGAACTACACTATTAGGCCCTTTAAGAACGAATCCCGCTGGGCGTTGTAATACTACCCTCTCTCCGTTCACTGCATGCCGTATTTTTGTATTACCTACAGACAAAGTTACCGAACTATCAGTGTAATAAGCCTAACACTAATTATTTACAGACGATCGAAAAACCTGGTAGAGGCTGACCTCGTGGAAAAATGGCTTTGAATTTCGGAGAAATGTAGCAACACTGAAGGCAATACTGACTCTACGACTCATGTTAGAATATACGTTAAGGAAAGGCAAACCTACGTCTATAGCATTTGTAAGCTTAGGGAAAGCCTTTGACAACGTTCACTGAAATTCTGTGTTTGAAATTCTGAAGGTAGCAGCAGGGGTAAAACATATGGAGTGAGAGGCTATTAACAACTTGTACAGAAACCAGACGGCAGTCGTAAGAGTCGAGGGGCACTAAAAGGAAGCAGTGGTTGAGAAGGGAGTGAGACAGAGTTTTAGCCTATCTCCGATGTTCTTCAGTCTGTACACTGAGCAAGCAGTAAAGGAAACTAAAGCAAAATTTGGAGTACGAATTAAAGTTAAGAAGAAATAAAAACTACTAGGTTTGACGTTAACGGAATGGGCACTGTCTTGAAAGGAGGAAATAAGACCAACATCAACAAAAGCAAAATAGAGGTAATGGAAATAGTGGAATTACTCAGGTGACGCTGTGGGAATTAGATTAGGAAAGGAGACACTTACAGCAGTAGATGAGTTTTGGTATTTGGACATGAAAAATAACTGATGTCGACCAAGCAGAGACTGTCAGTGGCAAGAAAAGCGTTTCTGAAGAAAATAAATTTTTTACCATCAAAAATAGACTTAAGTGTTTGGAATTATTTCCTGAAAGGTATCTGCCTTTAGTGTATCCATGTACGGAAGTGAAAGCCAAACGGTAAATAGTTTAGGCAAGAAGAGAATCGATGCTTTGAAAATGTGGTGCTGGAGAAGAATGCTGAAGATTAGACAGTAGATCACGTAACTAATGAGGAGGTAATGTTGAATTGGGGAGGAAAGAAATTTGTAGCACAACTTGACTGAAAGGAGGGATCGGTTGATAGGACCCGTTCTGAGGCATCAAGGGATCACCCATTTAGCAATGGAGGAAAGTGTGGGTGGCAAAACTAGTACAGGAAGAAAATGAGGTGAATATAGTAAGCAGATTCAGAAGGATGTAGGTTGCAGTGATTATTCGGAGATGAAGAGTCTTGGACAGGATAGAGTAGCGTGGTGAGCTGCATCAAATCAGGCCTCGGGGTGAAGAACGCAGCAGCAATACGACTACCAAGAGTGCAGTCAGCTTTTTTGCCAGGTTTCACCTGACAAAGGGGCCGCACCTACTCGTAATCCTAATTTGTGGTACAGACAGCTGTCGACCAGAAATGAAAGTAACAGAGGTGTGAGCTGCAGACTGCCGAACGTTTAGCAAAAATAGCATTAGTGACGCGAATCGTGAGAAACATAAACCGTTTATGTTCGTATAGTTTCAAGGCAGGTTACACAAGATTACGTGGTTTGTTGGGTCGAGTATCTATGTGGAAATATTTTATTTTTATTTTCAATTTTGTACGTTATTTACACTGCAAAGAAATCTAAATAATGCTCAATACATGTTGTTGTTGTTGTTGTTGTTGTCTTCAGTCCCGAGACTGGTTTGATGCTGCTCTCCATGCTACTCTATCCTGTGCGAGCCGCTTCATCACCCAGTACCTACTGCAACCTACATCCTTCTGAACCTGCTTAGTGTATTCATCTCTTGGTCTCCCTCTACGATTTTTACCCTCCACGCTGACCTCCAATGCTACATTTGTGATCCCTTGATGCCTCAAAACATGTCCTACCAAACGATCTCTCCTTCTAGTCAAGTTGTGCCACAAACTTCTCTTCTCCCCAATCCTATTCAATACCTCCTCATTAGTTACGTGATCTACCCATCTAATCTTCAGCATTCTTCTGTAGCACCACATTTCGAAAGCTTCTATTCTCTTCTTGTCCAAACTAGTTATCGTCCATGTTTCATTTCCATACATGGCTACACTCCAAACAAATAGTTTCAGAAACGACTTCCTGATACATAAGTCTATATTCGATGTTAACAAATTCCTCTTCTTCAGAAACGCTTTCCTTGCCATTGCCAGTCTACATTTTATATCCTCTCTACTTCGACCATCATCAGTTATTTTACTTCCTAAATAGCAAAATTCCTTTACTACTTTAAGTGTCTCATTTCCTAATCTAATTCCCTCAGAATCACCCGATTTAATTTGACTACATTCCATTATCCTCGTTTTGCTTTTGTTGATGTTCATCTTATATCCTCTTTTCAAGACACTGTCCATTCTGTTCAACTGCTCTTCCAAGTCCTTTGCCGTCTCTGACAGAATTACAATGTCATCGGCGAACCTCAAAGTTTTTACTTCTTCTCCATGAATTTTAATACGTACTCCAAATTTTTCTTTTGTTTCCTTTACTGCTTGCTCAATATACAGATTGAATAACATCGGGGAGAGGCTACAACCCTGTCTCACTCCTTTCCCAACCACTGCTTCCCTTTCATGCCCATCGACTCTAATAACTGCCATCTGGTTTCTGTACAAATTGTAAATAGCCTTTCGCTCCCTGTATTTTACCCCTGCCACCTTCAGAATTTGAAAGACAATATTCCAGTCAACATTGTCAAAAGCTTTCTCTAAGTCTACAAATATTAGAAACGTAGGTTTGCCTTTTCTTAATCTTTCTTCTAAGATAAGTCGTAAGGTCAGTATCGCCTCACGTGTTCCAAAATTTCTACGGAATCCAAACTGATCCTCCCCGAGGTCCGCATCTACCAGTTTTTCCATTCGTCTGTAAAGAATTCGCGTTAGTATTTTGCAGCTGTGACTTATTAAACTGATAGTTCGGTAATTTTCACATCTGTCAGGAGCTGCTTTCTTTGGGATTGGAATTATTATATTCTTCTTGAAGTCTGAGGGTATTTCACCTGTCTCATACATCTTGCTCACCAGCTGGTAGAGTTTCGTCATGACTGGCTCACCCAAGGCCGTCAGTAGTTCTAATGGAATGTTGTCTACTCCGAGGGCCTTGTTTCGACTCAGGTCTTTCAGTGCTCTGTCAAACTCTTCACGCAGTATCTTATCTCCCATTTCGTCTTCGTCTACATCCTCTTCCATATCCATAATATTGTCCTCAAGCACATCGCCCTAGTATAAACCTTCTATATACTCCTTTCACCTTTCTGCCTTCCCTTCTTTGCTTAGAACTGGATTGCCATCTGAGCTCTTGATATTCATAAACGTGGTTCTCTTCTCTCCAAAGGTTTCTTTAATTTTCCTGTAGGCAGTATCTATCTTACCCCTAGTGAGATAAGCTTCTACATCCTTACATTTGTCCTCTAGCCATCCCTGCTTAGCCATTTTGCACTTCCTGTCGATCTCATTTTTTAGACATTTGTATTCTTTTTTGCCTGCTTCATTTACTGAATTCTTATATTTTCTCCTTTCATCAATTAAATTCAATATTTCTTCTGTTACCCAAGGATTTCTACCAGCCCTCGTCTTTTTACCTACTTTATCCTCTGCTGCCTTCACTACTTCATCCCTCAGTGCTACCCATTCTTCTTCTACTGTGTTTCTTTCCCCCATTGCTGTCAATGGTTCCCTTATGCTCTCCTTGAAACTCTGTACAACCTTTGGTTCTTTCAGCTTATCCAGATCCCATGTCCTTAAGTTCCCACCTTGTTGCAGTTTCTTCAGTTTTAACCTACAGGTCATAACCAATAGATTGTGGTCAGAGTCCACATCTGCCCCTGGAAGTGTCCTACGATTTAAAACCTGATTCCTAAATCTCTGTCTTACGTTTATATAATATATCTGATACCTTTTAGTATCTCCAGGATTCTTCCATGTATACAACCTTCTTTTATGATTCTTGAACCAAGTGTTAGCTATGATTAAGTTATGCTCTGTGCAAAATTCTACTAGACGGCTTCCTCTTTCATTTCTTAGCCCCAATCCATAATCACCTACTATGTTTCCTTTTCTCCCTTTTCCTACTGACGAATTCCAGTCACCCATGACTATTAAATTTTCGTCTCCCTTCACTACCTGAATAATTTCTTTTATCTCATCATACATTTCATCAATTTCTTCATCATCTGCAAAGCTAGTTGACATATAAACTTGTACTACTGTAGTAGGCATGGGCTTTGTGTCTATCTTGGCCACAATAATGCGTTCACTATGCTGTTTGTAGTAGCTTACCCGCACTCCTATTTTTTATTCATTATTAAACTTACTCCTGCATTACCCCTATTTGATTTTGTATTTATAACCCTGTATTCACCTGACCAAAAGTCTTGTTCCTCCTCCCACCGAACTTCACTAATTCCCACTATATCTAACTTTAACCTATCCATTTCCCTTTTTAAATTTTCTAACCTACCTGCCCGATTAAGGGATCTGACATTCCACACTCCGATCCGTAGGACGCCAGTTTTCTTTCTCCTGATAACGACGTCCTCCTGAGTAGTCCCCGCCCGGAGATCCGAATGGGGGACTATTTTATCTCCGGAATATTTTACCCAAGAGGACGCCATCATCATTTAATCATACAGTAAAGCTGCATGTCCTCGGGAAAAATTACGGCCGTAGTTTCCCCTTGCTTTCAGCCGTTGGTAGTACCAGCACAGCAAGGCCGTTTTGGTTAATGTTGCAAGGCCAGATCAGTCAATCATCCAGAATGTTGCCCCTGCAACTACTGAAAAGGCTGCTGCCCCTCTTCAGGAACCACATGTTTATCTGGCCTCTCAAGAGATACCCCTCCGTTGCGGTTGCACCTACGGTACGGCCATCTGTATCGCTGAGGCACACAAGCCTCCCCACCAACGGCCAGGTCCATGGTTCATGGGGGGCAATACATGTTATATGTTAATATTTTCTTAAAGGCGTGAGGAGTGAGGGCAAAGGAAAATATTGTGATTGCAAGTAAATATCCAAGACGAGATTCTACGCCATAGATGAGAACTTCGTGTGTAAAATGTGATGCTTCTATTATTTTGCAGTTGCTGGCGTGATATTCAGCATAAAAAACAGGGGAGTAGTGATTTTCACGGCAGATTGCACACGTTTTAACGTCGGATATTTACAGTTACATAGTTGTATTTAAATTCGAATGGGAAACCAAAATTGGTTTTCATTCACAAAAGATTCTTTCTTGTCGCACAGTTTAGCGGCTAATTATGCGTAACGCACGTGTCGCTAAATATTGGCGAGGATAGCTGGTGCCGTCCAATGAATGTATTCTGATGCTGCTTTCTCTAGGTGAGATTTATTATTGTCTCGGTGAGATAAGAACAGTTTTTCAGCTTTGTAATAGAATTCTTTACCTGGTTATGGAAATGTACATCGTAGGGTTCCACTAACGTAGTGTATTTGAGTGGACTCACTATGAAACTACACGATGGCAGTCCCAAATTTCCCTTTTCCTTTTCCTTCAGGCCATACACGAAAAGAAATGCTGCACCAAATAGTCCGTTCATCATAAGAATTAAACTGATGTAAATATTGGACTATGTTTTCTTCCACGCTTGCTGGAACCTCATTCGATTTCCGTTTCACGTGGGACTGCAGCCAAGCTGTCTAGAGTACTGTCAGGTACAATAATAAGGGTCCGTCCTGTGCTGTGCGTTAGCTATAATACAGGACAACAGCTTTAACGGCCTATTTAACTTGGACAGCGCTGGCCGGTCAGATGGTGCAGCTAGCCTGCAGTGACGTGGCCAGCTGCAGTTCACACGTAACAAGAGACGGGCAGAGGAGTAATTCAGCTTAGAATGTCATTTAATTTTTAGGCAGGATGAAATAATATACTGCAAATTTCCCAACATACGCTCCTTTGACGACCAAGTGAAAACCGCAACACGTTACCATTTCTAGGTAACGTACTATCATAATTAAAAACCAGAATGAAGAAAATTCCTGACTTAACCACAGGGTATTTTTCTGCATAAGCTGTGTGTAACGTAAGAGAAGGATTTTACCGTGTACTTAAATATTCAAGCCACTGAAGGTACTACTTACAGTCAGTCGTCTGATAATCTCTTAGCTCCTTCCTTATTGGATCCCAGAAATGCATTTCAGTTCTGGAAGTGTCACCTGCTACGTCGATAACGAGCCTATCAACAACAGAATCTACGAAGCCAACCACGGGCAGCAATTTCTCTTCTTTTATGACGAGCCGTTCTATGTCCGGCCAACGTTCGGCAGTGAGGTGTGAAAGAGCTGCGTGCGTTAGTTCCAGTAGGTCTAGCCCCTTAACAGTCTTGTTACTTCTCCGGCCAAACCCCGCAGCTTGGCACAAGGTCAGTTCTGCTGGGTTCACATTGTAGTGGTACAGTAGCAAATGTAAAAATGCAGCATTTGCATGATGTGCTCGATGCTGTGAAAACGATTGTTGCTCATGCCTCTACGACACTGATCTACCTCTGTCTTATAAAACGAAGGACGTAGTTCAAATATAGAGGATTTTTGCCTTAAAAATTAAATTGTTACTTCTTAACTTAAACAACTTTTATGAACAGTCTTTCATTAAAAAATCCATAATTACGAATATGTTCTTGGAATGGAAACGGGAATTTCTTGTCTGTTATGTAATTAGAAACAAGAAGACGTGCATTATTCATAAAAAATTATGATGAGTTCTATAATTATGAGAGTTAGGTATTTAAAATTGAACGAGGGAAAAAAATGTCAGTGAGGAAAGTGGAACCAAACACACGAATACGCGCATTTGGTTCACGTTCCATTACGCTACCGACTGCACTACACGCTTGGCAAACATGCGGGTATTGACTGCCGTTAGCAGGGAAAACTTCAAAGCCGATTATATCCGTAAATTTATGAGAAACACTAAGAACAGCCTGTTCCTCGGCACTTTTTAGCTGTATTCCACATGCATGTTTCACCCCGGGACAGAAAACAGCCTCAGCCATTTACATGCTGCGCCTTAACAGCGCTACGATCAGAGCACAATGGTGCAGAGGTTGTGACTGTACAAGAGTTTTGAAGTTAAAACTATGTAGTTAACGTGTGATAGAGGAAAACCTTGATAGTTGTTAATACATTTGCCTATCTTAAAGTTTCATTTAACTCAACTTAGTAATAAGATATCTAATACATAAGTAGGACCTACTTCCAAGAACGTAACATCACAAGTGTTACGTGTGCTACGGCTTCTGACCAATCATCGCGTTTCTGTTTGTTTACATTCTGTTCATTCTTACGATGAACGAATTATAGTACAGAAGCTCACTCGAAGAAATATGAAGTGAGACGAACAGAAATGGCACTTTTATTCAAAGAGAATGATTACACTGAGATGACGAAGATTTTTGATGGTCCCCTGTGCCGCGTTCGTCTCTTTCGCCTGTGATATCGGCATCCCGCTCCACAGAACAGAGATGCGGTATCACGTCATCACAGCGAGTGAAACCAAAGCAAATGTTTACGGTACGACCGAGGCCGATGACGGACGCGAAAAACATAGCCTCGGGTCTCAGCCAACGGCCGCCAGGTCCCGCTACCCGACCACCGTGGACCGACAGCAGCGCCAGAGTTCGCAGTCAACAAGTGGGCTGTTTTCCTACGACACTCACGTGATGGAAAATAGTTCCAGAAGATCCATTCGCAACCCGCCTTATAAGTTGGTGCTACAGCCAGCCAGAAGGATCCTAGGACGCCATGCTCTTCGCATCGCATATCGCATCCGTCTCGCCTCCCCCACGCGGATCCTGTACGACCTTATTCCCTTCCCCCACCTTCTCTTTTTCCTCAAACGGATACGGATCCTCCACACCTCTCGTAAACTCGATCCTCCTCACCCGCTGGTCTCTCCCATCCTCTCCCATCCCCGTCCGCTGCCACGCCTGTACTTCCAAGTCCCACCTGCTCTCCATGTCTCCACTCTCCACACCCTCTCCCAAGGTGGATTTCGCCAGCCCCTCCTCCCTCATGATGCCCTCTTCCCCTCCATCTACCCCTCCTACCAACTTTGATCCTCCCTCCCTCTTCCTGTGATTGTTCCTTTGGGCACCCTCTCTCCCTTCTCTCCCACTTCCTTCTCTCCTCCATTTCTCCCCACTCCTCTCCCGGGCTTCCCCTACCCCCATATCTCCATTCCTGCTCCCATATCCTCTGCCATTGGCACCTTTGCTCTCCCCTCTCCCTCCCCCTCCCCCTTCTTCCCCTCTTGGCAGGTCCTCGGACTCGCACATGTTACGTGGACATTCGCGCGCTGGAGATCATCACCATCCAGTTCTCGTGTGTGTGACATCGTGTTTGTGTTTGGTGTTCGCCGTCACGCTCCAATGTTCATCTGTGCCATGGAAATCATCAGTGTTTATGGGCCGTGCCGACAGTTTTTCGTGTGTTTCTCGTCGAGTGTGAGCATCTTCGTTTTTTTTTTTTTTTGTATTCTGTGTCTACTGTTTTTTGCCCGCCGATTTCTTCAATCTCTTCTGTCTTTATGTTTTCTCATTGTTAACTCTGAGGCTGAAGAGCAGCGTAAGATGCTGCTACCAGCCCACCTGATGTACAGGTGTTGAAATAACAATAAAGGAAAAAAGGAACAGCCAGAAGCCAGTGCAATACCCCGCCTGGACTTGTACGGATCTGCTATCACGGCCGCAATAATTACGCGCCTCGTCTGCTGGTAACCTCGGCTTGTCAGAAGTGGTAGCTATTCACTGTGACTCAAGAGTGTCGTATAACGGTGGTTCGGCCTCCGTGGATGGTTTTGTTGTAATGCTGTGCCCACTACTCCCTAGAAGTTTTTCCCGGTCTTTTCTTTCGTGGACTTTCTCGAGCTAGAGACTTGTGAAGAAAACACTTTATTTTATTTTTATTTGAAGTGGGATCCATACTTTGTTGCTTGCGACGATTTTTTTGTTGCGAGTACTTTGTCGACATCAAAAATATTCTTGTTTACTGCTTTTTCCCAATAAAAACAGATGGAGGGTTTTGTCTCTGCTACCAGAGATAGATCATCCTGGATATTACAAAAGGTGATTCAAATGGTTGAAATGGCTCTGAGCACTATAGGACTTAATTTCTGAAGTCATCAGTTCTCTTGAACTTACACTCCTGGAAATTGAAACAAGAACACCGTGAATTCATTGTCCCAGGAAGGGGAAACTTTATTGACACATTCCTGGGGTCAGATGCATCACATGATCACACTGACAGAACCACAGGCACATACACACAGGCAACAGAGCATGCACAATGTCGACACTAGTACAGTGTATATCCACATTTCGCAGCAATGCAGGCTGCTATTCTCCCATGGAGCCGATCGTAGAGATGCTGGATGTAGTCCTGTGGAACGGCTTGCCATGCCATTTCCACCTGGCGCCTCAGTTGGACCAGCGTTCGTGCTGGACGTGCAGACCGCGTGAGACGACGCTTCATCCAGTCCCAAACATGCTCAATGGGGGACAGATCCGGAGATCTTGCTGGCCAGGGTAGTTGACTTACACCTTCTAGAGCACGTTGGGTGGCACGGGATACATGCGGACGTGCATTGTCCTGTTGGAACAGCAAGTTCCCTTGCCGGTCTAGGAATGGTAGAACGATGGGTTCGATGACGGTTTGGATGTACCGTGCACTATTCAGTGTCCCCTCGACGATCACCAGAGGTGTACGGCCAGTGTAGGAGATCGCTCCCCACACCATGATGCCGGGTGTTGGCCCTGTGTGCCTCGGTCGTGTGCAGTCCTGATTGTGGCGTTCACCTGCACGGCGCCAAACACGCATACGACCATCATTGGCACCAAGGCAGAAGCGACTCTCATCGCTGAAGACGACACGTCTCCATTCGTCCCTCCATTCACGCCTGTCGCGACACCACTGGAGGCGGGCTGCACGATGTTGGGGCGTGAGCGGAAGACGGCCTAACGGTGTGCGGGACCGTAGCCCAGCTTCATGGAGACGGTTGCGAATGGTCCTCGCCGATAACCCAGGAGCAACAGTGTCCCTAATTTGCTGGGAAGTGGCGGTGCGGTCCCCTACGGCACTGCGTAGGATCCTACAGTCTCGGCGTGCATCCGTGCGTCGCTGCGGTCCGGTCCCAGATCGACGGGCACGTGCACCTTCCGCCGACCACTGGCGACAACATCGATGTACTGTGGAGACCTCGCGCCCCACATGTTGAGCAATTCGGCGGTACGTCCACCCGGCCTCCGGCATGCCCACTATACGCCCTCGCTCAAAGTCCGTCAACTGCACATATGGTTCACGTCCACGCTGTCGCGGCATGCTACCCGTGTTAAAGACTGCGATGGAGCTCCGTATGCCACGGCAAACTGGCTGACACTGACGGCGGCGGTGCACAAATACTGCGCAGCTAGCGCCATTCGACGGCCAACACCGCGGTTCCTGGTGTGTCCGCTGTGCCGTGCGTGTGATCATTGCTTGTACAGCCCTCTCGCAGTGTCCGGAGCAAGTATGGTGGGTCTGACACACCGGTGTCAATGTGTTCTTTTTTCCATTTCCAGGAGTGTAGAACTACTTAAATCTAACTAACCTAAGGACATCACACACATCCGTGCCCGAGGCAGGATTCGAACCTGCGACCGTAGCAGTCGCGCGAATGCGGACTGAAGTGCCTAGTACCGCTCGGCTACCGCCGCCGGCTAGAAAAGTTGGGATATGGTTCTTAATAGCGTATGGGAGCATCAAGAGGAGCAATGCACGCTCTGCAACTTTCTTCAGTGCTGTTGAGAAGATTGGTAAGGTGTTCTATACTGCAGAGCGTCCCATTCTCCAAACAGTGCTGTTGACAGTTGCTGGAAGGTCGTTTGTGCACGCGGGCGTGCTGCAGTACGTGTCCCCAACGTACCCCACAAGTATTCGACTGGATTTAACTCGGGGAAACTGGTAGGCCAGTCCTTTCGTCGAATATCCTCCCGTTCTAAGAGCTCTTCCAAGTGCGCTGTCCAATGCAGTCTCGCATTTTCATCGATCTACAGGAAGTCAGTGCAGAAGACGCACTCAGGAAGCTGAACAGTGTCACAAGAACGTCGATCGATGAATGTGCTGTGTTCAAAGATTTGGAACTCAGTACATCTATCCAACATTATGGCTCCTCAAAGCGTTATACCTGGACAACCAAAACGATCATGTTCAACGATATTCCTGGGTGAATTACGTCTCCCCATCTCTCACCACGTGATGGTACGTCCAGATCCACTATCTATACTGAATGCTCACATCCGAGAACAGCACTGGTTCAGTAACAATACTCTTGGCACCATCGAAAACGACGCAGCCGATGTGTAGCTGTCAAGGAAAAACAAGGCATTCGTCATCAGGCAAAGAGACTAATCACAAGTAGGTAGTCGCCGTGCCACTGTGGAGTGTGAGATACCTTGCCTAACAGTTCTGCTAAATTTGCTTGCAACTGTACACGCTGTTGGAATTGGGTTCTTTATTGGCCGTTTCACAATGTAGCGGGCATCTACATCTACAACCATAGTCCGCAAGCCACCTGACGGTGTGTGGCGGAGCTCTAGTTCGCTGTGGTTCACCACCACCTTTCCTTCGGGCAGAAGCGTCTGTGGTTCGAATTTCTCTCCATGCTTGTGAAACAATGTTGTGAGCCATACCAATCTCCTGTGCTACACTCGTCACACTTCGTCTTTCGTTTCCAGTTACTCGATGATTCTTCAGCGTGTGTAGTCATCCAGATGTACTTTCTGGGTTATGTTGTAATGATAAAAACCACCACATTGTATTGTAACTGCTCGTTGTTTGACACACAATGACTTTCCCCGTTCCTTCAACTGCCCCATTTTGCGAGGCTGTACCATATGACGCTTCAGTCACGCTGACCCCACACAATACGACGTCCACCTTCTGTGTTCGACTGGGAGTCCTCTGCCATCATGGTCTCGTTCTGCCATTCATTTCCACCAAGTATTTAATATGTTATGTTATTTTATTTGTCTTGCCTTTCGCAGAGGAGCGTAATGATGCTATATCAGGAACAAAGTTTTTCTACTGGAATGATTGTCTTCCAGTCTTCAGAGTGAATAAGCGGGATATTAATTAAGTGGGGAAAGCGGAATGGAACAGAACAATATTCACACCTGGCTAAAGCCATTTCTCCAAGTTCCAAAGTTCCAAGTAACGTTTGCATTCAAGCAGTCCATTATCAAACGCCGCACTAAATTCATGTTCAAAGGATGATATCAGTATGTCAATTCAAAACCTATCTTCTTCCAAGGATACAGGCTTATATTTCGCAATAGGAAGTTGACTGAATAGTACAGAATGAAGTGAAAAGTCTCCTGATGACATGACATGACACCTTCCAACAAATGTGACCTGCGTGACAGACTTCGTAACAACACCATATGATCTCCTTATGGAGATCACTCGAAAAAAAGGCATTTTATTGGAGGGGGAGGGGGGGATGACAACGTAATCCTACCAAAGGGAAGAGTCTCCAGGAAAATTTTCAACCAGAACGTGGGTATCATACAGTTCAGTAAAGTAGCTAAGAATTAAACTGCAATCATGATGGGTCGATGACACTCGACCACCAGCGCTAGCGTGGGACGTAATGCGAACACATTCCTTGCACGCCTGCATGCGCATAAGATGCTATATTGAAGTTAGTTCATCTTGTAAAAAGGAACATCTATGAGATCTTTTCCAGTCTCCCTTGATGTGAAATTAACATCCAGCTGCCCAACGCTACAATGGCGAGTATTACAACAATGCCAACCAGCCACTGACTGCACACAGCACAGCCAGTGATTTTCATACAGAGCGCTACGTGGCGTTACCAATAAGAAAACCTAAACAGCCTACTTACATAGCCCCCATGCTCACCACAAAAAATTTTACAAATTGTTTTGGGCAGTGGCCAATAATGATTTGATACAAAATTTTATAATTAAAATAACAAAGATATCAAATTCACACACTTATTGATTCAACGTTGGTAAAAAGCTAAAATTTCCTCACAGTCCCATAAAGACAGTCATGATCATTCATCACAGTAAAATTACACTGGGCTTTTTTCTCAAAGTCTGAGTAGTAAAAAAGAATGCACATGGAAGTAGTGGATTTCCATACCATCTTGAAGAAGTAGTGTTGTCCTTCCAACGGAAAGACAGTGCTGACTCTTGACATGCTGACAGGTAATGGGCCACAACAGAGCAAACCCACAGCAGAGTCAGTCGAAGTTTTGAAGAATATTGGTAGGTAGGTCGCCACAAAGTAGACCCACTGTAGTCCTGGTAGAGAGTATGGTATTGGTGGGCCATCAAAAAAGATGCAGACCCACTGTACTCAATATAGAAATAATGGTATTGGTGGGTCATCAGAGGTGCTGACCCACTGTAATCCTTGTAGAGACGGCCAGCAGCCAACTGTTGCGACTGTGCAGGTTCACAATCACCATCGAAGAGTCTTGTGGCCAATATAGCAAGTCCATAACCACCACTTCTCCACTCACAAAATTTTTTTTTTGGAATGTCCTTAGAACCAGCAATGCTGTTATCCAGTCCCTTGCTAACTTATTAACACACGTC
Organism: Schistocerca gregaria; assembly: GCF_023897955.1. Classification (NCBI taxonomy): domain Eukaryota; kingdom Metazoa; phylum Arthropoda; class Insecta; order Orthoptera; family Acrididae; genus Schistocerca; species Schistocerca gregaria. Next base: position 726,441,664 of record NC_064923.1, read on the forward strand.
GAAACACTAACAGTCCCTAATTCTCACTTATTGCCCATATACTATGACCAACAGAAACGTGTGCAGTGAAATGTAACTTACAAGTTACTTAATTTGATGAACTGGTGTCAATTACAATTTTATAACATAAGAATACAATAACAAAGGTACAAAATACGTATAGGTTAATGTTAGTCAGGGCCATTCTTTCGTAGGGATTTTTAAATGTCAGATTGCGTTGCACTAAAAATAATACGTGTCAGTTTAAGCACAGTTATGTATAATTTTTCCAAGGGGACGTTTCATATGGCGACCCTGCCAGGATTTCATTCACAGACAAGCCTCTTAGTAGTCATAATATATACAGCAGTTCATGACATCCAGTCTTACAAATTTCAAAACTCCGCCATCTCTCTCCGCACGTCCACCACTGCTGGCGGCTCACCTCCAACTGCACAACGCTATGCGCTGCTCAACACTACAATGGCGAGTATTACAACAATGCTAACCAGCTACTGACTGTACACAGCACAGCCAGTCATTTTCATACAGAGCGCTATGTGGCATTACCAATAGGAAAACCTAAACAGCCTACTTACAACATATTATTGACATAATACGGAGTAGTTAAATTCTTTGATCCGTCAGACGTTTGCCACACTCACAGCACCAAGACGGAGGAGAGCCTTATGAATCTGTGTCTTGGCATGCAGTGCCCACCACTCCACAGTAGACGAGTACCGTTCTATAGAGCGAGAGCAACGGGCCCATACTTCCTGAATGACGACACCAAGGGAAAGTCCTTATAGATAGGCTCTAATACGCAGCCAGGAAAGACAATACGATGTTACCGGTTGCTGCACATAAATGTTACAGCTACAGCACACCGCTCAGTAAAACAGGCAGTTATCACGTCATCGTCCGAAACCTCACTACACGAGGATCAGAAAGGTAAAACGGATTAACTCGACTGCTAGAAGTGTCAGTAAAATAATTGAATTGGGAAGTGTAGGATACCAAGAAACCCATGTGTCACATAGGTCCAAGGAATGTACCATGCTAACTTTACTAAAACTAATTTTAGGAGACTGTTTCATCGGCTGGAGAACACAATTCAAATCACTTCAAATGGCTCTAACCACTAAGGGACTTAACATCTAATGTCATCAGTCCCCTAGACTTAGAACTATTAAAACCTAACTAAACTACAGACATTACACACATCCATGCCCGAGGCAGGATTGGAAACTGCGACTGTAGCAGCAGTGCGGTTCTGGACAGAAGCGCCTAGAACCGCTCGGCCACAGCAGCCAGCTTCAAATCACCAACCAATAGAATATTTGTAGGGGGGTTACAGAGCAGATAAATGTTTTCCTCGTTGTAGAAACGTGAACGTTCCATAGAACGACGAGAGCCAGAAGGGGCATAGAGAAGAAATAAAGTGAGATCACAGAGAGTGCATCCTGTACCCCTACCATAATTGAGAACTTCGAAATCTCGTAATGTAGTTCCTTCACTATAAAAGAAAGTAGTACCCCTACAAATTTAGAAAGCCACATCAAAAGAGGTCGGAATACAGGAATTGAAAGCTGGTCAAATAATACTTACCGTAAAATAAATAACGTCTGCAATAGAGTTACATGTGAACTGTCGCAAAGTGGCGAGCCGGAGTTGAGAACCTATCCTGTTAATTTTCGAAGTGAGAAAATTGAAGCTTGCATAGACATATGAACTGGAAAGAAACTATAAAATTACAAAACCATCATCGAATGTAGGTATGGCAGAATCGATGTACGTAACGGAGGGAGAAGTAATGCGAATATCTCTCCTACCTTCTAACTGTCATTTCTTCTGCTTGTTCTTCTTCCGTAATGTGTCTCTCTCAGACTGGATACGTTGTTCACGGCAAGTCCCTGGAATTACCGCTTTCTCATGCGGCTGTGTGGTTAGGTCACTCAGAAAATCCGTTTCAGACATAGGGAGAGAACTCCGCACGCCACACGTGTGATGATTCCTTTAGTAACGGCTGGTTTCTCCTGTTCTTGGGAATCAATTAATTTAGGTTGATCAAAAGGCTGTGACGTGGAAGCCGTGACAGAATGCGCAGAAGTAGTTTAGGAAACTGAGGGAACAGGAGAGGTATTCAACAGAGCCGGGGTCCTGAAGACAGATTCCTTAACAGGCGGCGCTGGAAAGTCTGCCTGGATGACGGGAGAATCGGAAGATGACTTGTCAGTAACACGTGATGAGCCACCATATGACTTCTTCGTCCACAACTCAGGCCGGAGACAGGGGTCCCTCAATTAAGGGCTATCCGAAGGGAGAGCGAAAGGAAAAGGTTCCTCAAAAACTGGATAAACGTATCGTGCTATGCAACGCTTGTTTAGAATAACTGGGTGGCAATGTGGGAGTGATGGTGCTAATGTCCATAACCGTGGACAGCAGGGGAAAATCACGGGCATTGTCTCTCGAATATCCGCATTGATCCTCAGTAACCACGGTTGGCTCAGCTGCAGAATCCTTTGGGAGAAGATTCGCTATTGCCGTTTTTTACGCTGTTCGTAAGCTGGTTTTAGTACGACCACACGAAGCAGACAACTCATAAGGAGGTGACCGCTCTGATTACATGTAAAGCAGGTTCCGTCTTGGCCGGTATTTGTCATATTAGCCTGATAACCACGTATCTCCAAGTGAGAGGGAATATTTCCTTTAATAACCATTTCCATCGATCGGACACCACTATATACCTTAAGCGGTGCTCAGCAGACAGGCGTTTCCTTCGAATATGTCGTATATCCCCATATGGAAGCAGACTAGACATCTGCCTAGGGCAGAACATTAAGGAACTGAACATTTCAATAGACACCCTCTGCCAACCTCAGCATTTGCCAAAACGTAATAAAATCCTGTCAACTTAAAGCGGCTCAACAAATTTAACAAAAAAACACATATGATTCCGAAACAAAGTACGCAGTATGCACTTGAACTGTAGTAACCTTGTCTTGTCCACCAAAAAATCGAATGTCTCTAACGAGCAAGACTGCATATGCCACTTGGATGTATCAAAGCTGAAGCTAACAGCACTTGTACATCGAATAGACGCGGGAACCATGCCGGACGTCACCGTGTGTGACAAAACCGTATGAGGAAGCGCTGCACAAACGACAAACACAAGACTATAAACAGAAATGTGATGCAGACGACATTTAATGGAAACAAGTAAGACACTTGTCATAGAGGTAAGAGGCCGAACTAGGACAACCTACAATACTGGCGCGTAAACGGGGGTGACCGGTGGACCATTAGGTCCAATGATTTTAGTGTTTAAGGAAGTTCAGTTGATAATCCATTATAAAATACACAGAATCGGCATCATCACATCTCCAAAATAATACACATACTTCTTTCCCAGACATTAGTCGTACTGGCCGAACTTTCTTAAGTCGAACGCTTTAATTAATATTTTCAAGGATTATGGACATCCCCCCTTCCCCCCCCCCCTCCCCCCCATGAACCATGGACCTTGCCGTTTGTGGGGAGGCTTGCGTGACTCAGCGATACAGATAGCCGTACCGTAGGTAAAACCACAACGGAGGGGTGTCTGTTGAGAGGCCAGACAAACGTGTGGCTCCTGAAGAGGGGCAGCAGCCTTTTCAGTAATTGCAAGGGCAACAGTCTGGATGATTGACTGATCTGGCCTTGTAACAATAACCAAAACAGTCTTGCTGTGCTGGTACTGCGAATGGCTGAAAGCAAGGGGAAACTACGGCAATAATTTTTCCCGAGGGCATGCAGCTCTACTGTATGATTAAATGATGATAGCGTCCTCTTGGGTAAAATATTCCGGAGATAAAATAGTCCCCCATTCGGATCTCCGGGCGGGGACTACTCAAGAGGATGCCGTTATCAGGAGAAAGAAAACTGGCATTCTAAGGATCGGAGCGTGGAATGTCAGATCCCTTAATCGGGCAGGTAGGTTAGAAAATTTAAAAAGGGAAATGGATAGGTTAAAGTTAGATATAGTGGGAATTAGTGAAGTTCGGTGGCAGGAGGAACAAGACTTCTGGTCAGGTGACTACAGGGTTATAAACACAAAATCAAATAGGGGTAATGCAGGAGTAGGTTTAATAATGAATAGGAAAATAGGAATGCGGGTAAGCTACTACAAAGAGCATAGTGAACGCATTATAGTGGCCAAGATAGATACGAAGCCCACACCTACTACAGTAGTACAAGTTTATATGCCAACTACCTCTGCAGATGACGAAGAAATTGAAGAAATGTATGATGAAATAAAAGAATTTATTCAGCTACTGAAGGGAGACGAAAATTTAATAGTCATGGGTGACTGGAATTCGAATGTAGGAAAAGGGAGAGAAGGATACGTAGTAGGTGAATATGGATTGGGGCTAAGAAATGAAAGAGGAAGCCGCCTGGTAGAATTTTGCACAGAGCACAACTTAATCATAGCTAACACTTGGTTTCAGAATCATGAAAGGAGGTTGTATACATGGAAGAACCCTGGAGATACTAAAAGGTATCAGATAGATTATATAATGGTAAGAAAGAGATTTAGGAACAAGGTTTTAAATTGTAAGACATTTCCAGGGGCAGATGTGGACTCTGACCACAATCTATTGGTTATGAACTGTAGATTAAAACTGAAGAAACTGCAAAAAGGTGGCAATTTAAGGAGATGGGACCTGGATAAACTGAAAGAACCAGAGGTTGTACAGAGTTTCAGGGAAGGCATAAGGGAACAATTGACAGAAACAGGGGAAACAAATACAGTAGAAGAAGAATGGGTATCTTTTAGGGATGAAGTAGTGAAGACAGCAGAGAATCAAGTAGGTAAAAAGACGAGGGCTAGTAGAAATCCTTGGGTAACAGAAGAAATATTGAATTTAATTGATGAAAGGAGAAAATATAAAAATGCAGTAAATGAAGCAGGCAAAAAGGAATACAGACGTCTCAAAAATGAGATCGACAGGAAGTGCAAAATGGCTAAGCAGGGATGGCTAGAGGGCAAATGTAAGGATGTAGAGGCTTATCTCACTAGAGGTAAGATAGATACTGCCTACAGGAAAATTAAAGAGACCTTCGGAGAAAAGAGAACCACTTGTATGAATATCAAGAGCTCAGATGGAAACCCAGTTCTAAGCAAAGAACGGAAAACAGAAAGGTGGAAGGAGTATATAGAGGCTCTATACAAGGGCGATGTACTTGAGGGCAATATTATGGAAATGGAAGAGGATGTAGATAAACATGAAATGGGAGATACGATACTGTGTGAAGAGTTTGACAGAGCACTGAAAGACCTGAGTCGAAACAAGGCCCCGGAGTAGACAACATTCCATTGGAACTACTAACGGCCATGGGAGAGCCAGTCCTGACGAAACTGTACCATCTGGTGAGCAAGATGTATGAAACAGGCGAAATACCCTCAGACTTCAAGAAGAATATAATAACTCCAATCCCAAAGAAAGTAGGTGTTGACAGTTGTGAAAATTACCGAACTATCAGTTTAATAACCCACAGCTGCAAAATACTAACTCGAATTCTTTACAGACGAATGGAAAAAGTAGTAGAAGCCGACCTCGGGGAAGATAAGTTTGGATTCCGTAGAAATACAGGAACACGTGAGGCAATACTGACCTTACGACTTATCCTAGAAGAAAGATTAAGGAAAGGCAAACCTACGTTTCTAACATTTGTAGACTTAGAGAAAGCTTTTGACAATGTTGACTGGAATACTCTCTTTCAAATTCTAAAGGTGGCAGGGGTAAAATACAGGGAGCGAAAGGCTATTTACGATTTTTACAGAAACCAGATGGCCGTTATAAGAGTCGAGGGACATGAAAGAGAAGCAGTGGTTGGGAAGGGAGTAAGACAGAGTTGCAGCCTCTCCCCGATGTTATTCAATCTGTATATTGAGCAAGCAGTAAAGGAAACAAAAGAAAAATTCGGAGTAGGTATTAAAATCCATGGAGAAGAAATAAAAACTTTGCGGTTCGCCGATGACATTGTAATTCTGTCAGAGACAGCAAAGGACTTAGATGAGCATTTGAACGGAATGGACAGTGTCTTGTAAGGAGGGTATAAGATGAACATCAACAAAAGCAAAACGAGAATAATGGAATGTAGTCGAATTAAGTCGGGTGATGCTGAGGGAATTAGATTAGGAAATGAGACACTTAAAGTAGTAAAGGAGTTTTGCTATTTGGGGAGCGAAATAACTGATGATGGTCGAAGTAGAGAGAATACAAAATGTAGACTGGCAATGGCAAGGAAAGCGTTTCTGAAGAAGAGAAATTTGTTAACATCGAATATAGATTTAAGTGTCAGGAAGTCGTTTCTGAAAGTATTTGTATGGAGTGTAGCCATGTATGGAAGTGAAACATGGACGATAAATAGTTTGGACAAGAAGAGAATAGAAGCTTTCGAAATGTGGTGCTACAGGAGAATGCTGAAGATTAGATGGGTAGATCACATAACTAATGAGGAAGTATTGAATAGGATTGGGGAGAAGAGAAGTTTGTGGCACAACTTGACCAGAAAAAGGGATCGGTTGGTAGGACATGTTCTGAGGCATCAAGGGATCACCAATGTAGTATTGGAGGGCAGCGTGGAGGGTAAAAATCGTAGAGGGAGACCAAGAGATGAATACACTAAGCAGATTCAGAAGGATGTAGGTTGCAGTAGGTACTGGGAGATGAAGAAGGTTGCAGAGGATAGAGTAGCATGGAGAGCTGCATCAAACCAGTCTCAGGACTGAAGACAACAACAACAACAACAACAACATGGACATCCCACTGCAACAGCATTGAAACCTACGTCCGACACGTGTGGATACAAGCTCAGCACTTACTCTCATTTTGATATAATTTTAACCTGGGCTTATGGAACTTCGTAAGCTATCGTGAGGTATCGGTATGAGAATATCATCCGCACTCACTCCTTCTAATTTTTTTTTTTTTTACTACTGGTTTCTGTATCACTGTGCATACGATCTGCTTTTCTGGGTCCTTACGTTCTGAGCGTATATTGTCCTCCCCTTAGTTCCACTTAAATCAATTACAAGAACACCATTTGCGAGATATAAGAATACGTTTGTCCTTGTAAATGCTCTACAAGACGCACAAAGAAGGTCAGTAGCTGCAGCGCTTGATGTGAGATACCTCCGCCTGCTGCGGCATCTCTGACCTACCTGGCTCCTGAACAACTGACAGCACGCTCAGGTAGGCACATGTATGTGCAGTTACAAAGCTCTCAAGAGGGAGATGGCTGTACTAGACGAGATGGCGTGGCCACTTGACACAATGTATTGGTGGTCAATGAAAAAATACGCAGAATCGGCATCATCACATCTCTAAAATAGGACTGACAAAAGTGAGTGAGAGACCTCAACATACTCCCAATTGTCAGTGAATATTCCCATTTTACTAACTTGGCATAAATTTAATAAAACTACACAAATGAAAATGTATATTACAGATCATTCATAACAATATAGATAAATAATACTACACACAATATCAAAGCATATGACACGTCATATTCAGTTATAACTAAACCATAAAAAGAACAACAAAAAACGTTAACTTCACATTGCATGTGCAACATCTAACGTATTAACATCTAAGAAACGCAGCTAGACAGTTACGAAATTCATATTGACAATAGTCAGTCCACAAGAAAACGTTTAAAGATTTTTAAGCTGAGTTTGTGAGCTGTGATTTTGTTTGCTGTAAATGGCAATTTGGCGATGAGTTTTCATTGTGTACCACCACTCAAATGGGAGGAAGCGCGACATCACTCTTTAGCGAGGTATCACAGTTTTGCTACACGCGTCTTAATCTGCCCATTGGCACTTTTCCCTGTCACTACAAGAATATGCTTGTCAAGTGCGGGGGAAAGCTATTTAATGAGATGAGCCTTCACATGGAGGAGGGAAGTTATCCTCTTTGTCTAGGACATGGTCGCCGTTCTGAGAATGTCTTCTCCTTCCACGCCCATTTACATTCAGAAAACATACTTTTGTAGGTATTCCTGTGTCAGGGGTGGTTTCAGTATAGCGGGATAACCTCTAATCTATCTTATTGGCAGTAGAGAAAGCCGCTGTACAGTATAATAATTTGAGGGAGTTGCCAATTTTGTAAGAAACGTTTCCTAAGTACGGCACACTTACGGTAGGGAAATCATTTCGCTCATTATTTTTATTTCCATTTCCTCCTGTTCATTATTTTTGTCTGTAGGTAAAGACTGGCAACCAGTAACAACGACCTATCTCCTTCATGGTTTCCACTTCACCATGATAGTTTACATCACCAAGTGGAATGTTGTGTCTTCTGCACATCACAGTTTGACACTCTGCAAACTTATGTGAATTGAGATGGCGTAAGGAGTTACGTTATTAACGTCTGGGGTAGTCTGATTCCTATAAATTCTAAAGGCTAGTTTATCGTTTTACCTGAAGACTGCTACATTTAGAAAACTGATGGTAATGTACCTTCCGCAGCCATTAGTGAATTGGAGGTTTCTGTGCATATTCTTGAACACCTCAAGAATTAACTGGAAAACATACTTCTTGTCTTCATCAACATATAGAGCGTGTCATCAAGATTTTTTTTTTAAACGGAGCTTATTTTCGTGTTTGGGAAATTCTCTCTAAATAACTTTTGCTCAAAGTGATTAGGAAATATTTTACATGTTGTTTTAAATTTACTGGAACCCATTGCTAACGCACTGATCTGCTTGTACACTATGTTTCTGAAGGAAAAAATATTTTAGAATTGTAAAAGATCTGTAAATTCAGTTATTTCTACTGAGAAGAGTCTACTGTTTGATTAGCTTCTGTTTTATAGCGGCTAGTACGTAATCAACAGGTGTGTTAGAATACAGGGTGTAAAAAAAGGCTATGGCCGGAATTTTAGTAAACATTCCTTACACGTAGAAGAAGAAAATCTGTTACAGGGAAACAAGTCCGGAAACGCTTTATTTCTACGTTAGAGCGCAATCTCTACAGCTTTTCAACACTTTATCACCAGGTTCCTCCTCCAGCTGAGATGTCCTCAGTCGTCAAGAGCTTCCTCCTGTGGTGGATGATGCCTGGTCCTTACTGGAATTAAGGGAAACGTGGAAGGGAGGACCGACCAATATAACTTTCTTTTCACGCTACCTGTTTATTTAACTATATATAAACTGTGTTTTACAGAGAATCGAAGCATTATAACCATAAAATTTTCTTTAACAAAATGAACAATTTGCAGAATTCTTTTGACCTTAAACCTTAAGTTCAATAAGCCTTCAATCTTTGCAAAAGATATCTGAAGTGCTGTATTGAAAAACAGCAAACAATATGACAATGATTACAAGACGGCCGGACCTGCAGTCCACCCGTTCTCGGGTGAAACATCCATGTTTATTACCGCGCTGGACACAGTCTGTCTTATTAAATGCCCTTCTGCAAAACACGAAAATTATATAAGCACCATTGATGACAGTAGTGACACAATTACTCAAAACAGATGACTTAACTTGTAATTTGATAATTGTATGTCGAAATATTCGGGGTTCAGATGCGCACCTGTGCTTAAAGGTTAAACAGATTAGCAAACAATATGAGCATGATAAGGCTTACTTCAAAGCAAGGAACCTAATAATTTCAATCGTCAACCAAGGTGCGACTGCTTCTCAACCCGTTCCTTCTGACAATTTTATTTTGACTGAAGCCCTGGTGACAGTTTGCTGCTAATATTTTCAAAGTTAAACTGGCTGTCAGTTATTAAGGAAGCTCTAAAGGATCGTCTTCAAACATTACTTGTGAACACTTATTACATGACAACTTTCTGGGCGAATCCACAATATCAAGCTATAATACACCAATAATGACACAATCCGTCATGGAATGTGCGGGTGATCCCGGCGTGTGTGTGTTTGCCCTTAGGATACTTTAAGTTAAGTAGTGTGTAATCTTAGGGACTGATGACCTTAGCAGTTAAGTCCCATAAGATTTCAAACATATTTGAAGATTCTGACCCATTCTTTTAAACACGGAAACGAACAGCTTAGTACAAGAGGTTGTTCAGATTACAACTAATGACTGAGAAATGCAATTACAATCAATGAACAGAACCGGTTAACAGCTAAATTTAACCACAAGGTCCCTCTTTTGTTTAACGGCAACCCGTGCCTTAATACAACTGTTCCGGCTGTGTTTACGACCGAGAGTTGATTAATTAGAACATTAATGATCGGTGAAAATCAGAAAAGAAACGCAATATATTATCGGAACAAATTTTCAACGACAGCTAGTGCCTTTGTACTATACTAATACCTACATTTACAACCAAAGAGCCGAACGAGTAAAACTCTGAGCGTCGGGTACTAACGAGAAAATAATAAGAAGGGCAGGTAGACAATGAAACAAGTCACCATTAGGATTACAGAATGTTACTCCTCTTATCAGCAAGCAGTTCCATGGATCCAAGATGCGTCGCAGCGGTTACTTGAACGGTGCCGACGAAAGCCAGGTAGAAGCTGGCAGCCAGGCCACCAGCGGTCGTCCGACACGAATGTTGCCAACCAACCGACGGGATGTCGGTCTGCTGCTTGTAGCCGACGCTGACTCCGCTGAAGTCCTCCGGTATCTTCGCTCTACGCAGGCCCTCCTTGCGCAGCTCCTGGCTTCTGCCGCTCGGACCTCGGAAGCACCTCTTGCCGCGATGCTACCGCTAATCCCCAAACTTCGTGCCTGCCTCTCAGGCCAAAGAACCCCATTATATATGCCGGCAAGCAAAGACCTTCTAAGGACACAACCCACAGATACCGACTCTTCCTTATAGGTATTGGCAATGGGGCCGCAAGTGGGATAGTGAGCCACTGAGCCAGTGGCGCCAGACAGAACAGTCTACTAATTCAATGGCACCACGGCTCAGCGGGTAGTAGCCTTAAATGTCCCATGCTCCCAAACTCTACAGTCAAATGCTTCATACGTCCTCTTATTGGGTCACTGTAGTTCAGGAAATCACCCCCGATCCAAACGTTGAACGCCACGGTCAGTTGAAAGCTCCTAATCCATATAACAAATGGGCACTGGGCAACTTCGCATTTGATTACACTTCAGTTGCTCTGTACTGAAATTTAAGTCCTTGATGAACTCTCAACAGTTGATGCTGTCTGCCTGCACAGTCCCTGATGAGCGCTGAACAGTTGATTCTACGTGCTTGATGCTATCAGAACGCTCAAGTTAGCTGTGTGCCAGCACAAGCAGTGAAGTGTGTCACATACCACCATTACTTTCGTTCTCCTGGAACATCAAACACTGGCGGTGAAAGTAAAAATTTCAACTTACTGCACATTGTAATCAAATGTAACCGAGAGGGTATTCTGAACTTTTCATATAAGATTATTTTTCATGCAAATGCTGATATGTTCTGTTTCTATTAGTGTCATTATGAAGAGAAGTAGGAAATGAGCTCCAACATGGAAGTAAAGTGTTTTCTGACCCATGTCGACATAACACAGTTCATTCCTTTATTTGTGGGGAATGTTCCCTGAGAATTTGGCCATGTATTTTTCTTACAGCCAGCACAGGTACGCAACATCTAATGACACCATCTGAAATGCACCGAGCAACATGGGGCAGTGGTTAGCACGCTGGACAAGCGTTCGGGAGGACGATGGTTCAAACTCTCCTCCAGCCATCCATATTTAGGTTTTCTGTGATTTCTCTAAATCGCTCTAGGCAATTGCCAGAATGCCTACTTTGAAAGGGGGTGGCCGATTTTCTTCCCCGTCCTTGACACAATCCGAACCTTCTTCCTTGCTTCCTTCATCTGAAGTTCGTCGCGGACAGGGAAGTTTTTAAACTCGTATCCTGAAGAATTCACAAGCACTGGTCTAAAACCTTTCAGTTTCAAATCATTTTTGCTGTGGTCGGGCATTGCTGAACACGATATCTCAATTTCAGTTGCTATTTTCCGAATGGATTTCAGTGGAAACTGCTCAACTGTTTGAGCGTTGTTGGTACACGTTTCCTCTCCTGTCTTTTTACGTCTACTACGGTGCCTTTCTGAAAGACAATCACATTCGAAATTATAATTATATTAATACCTTCAGCTGCTGACGGGCGTTGATATTTATCAACGGGGACAGGTGAAAATGTGTGCCCCTACCGGGCATCGAACCTGGGATCTCCTGCTTACATGGCAGACGCTCTATCCATCTGAGCCACACAGGGCACAGAGGATAGCGCGACTGCACGGACTGCCTCGCGCAAGCCTCCCGCGAGACCCACATTCTAACCTTGTATGTCCACACACTACATTCGTAGTGTCCCGTACCAACACCCTCATTACTCGTGGAACACATTCTTACCAGGTCCCTTAAGAGTTCGGGGAATACGTCTGCATCAGCACAGAAGAAGAAGGTCGTGGCCGGAATTGCCAGAACTATATATTTATACGCTATCTGTTCTTTCGGACATGTCCGAAATGGTTCAAATGGCTGTGAGCACTATGGGACTTAACTACCGAGGGCATCAGTCCCCTGGAACTTAGAATTACTTAAACCTAACTAACCTAAGGACATCACACACATCCATGCCCGAGGCAGGATTCGAACCTGCGACCGTAGCAGTCGCTCGGCTCCATACGGTAGCTCTTAGAAGCACTCGGCCACTCCGGCCGACCCCGGCAGAACAGACACTGTATCCATACAAGTATACAATCATATTCCTCCCAGTCAAACAGGGTTGTTTGACTATATGGGGCTACGATAAAGCGATGTCTAAATGGACTCGTTGTCTCTGCCACAGTTTGTCCTGTCTGTGGACGTTTGTGCACCCACAAAAAAGTCATTAATCGCTCGTCAACAGCATGATTGTGTGGGCTAACATTAGCGGTGGTTTCACAACTGAAACAAAGCAATCTTTAACACTAAAAGTACCACGAGGATCCCGTCCATAATCACCTCTACCATGACTTTTGATCATTTATGGGGTTGTGCAACTGACCAAAGTTTCGTCCCAGTAGCCTACCTACCGGGTGTTTCAAAAATGACCGGTATATTTGAAACGGCAGTACAAACTAAACGAGCAGCGATAGAAATACACCGTTTGTTGCAATATGCTTCGGACAACAGTACATTTTCAGGCAGACAAACTTTCAAAATTACAGTAGTTACAATTGTCAACAACAGATGGCGCTGCGGTCTGGGAAACTCTATAGTACGATATTTTCCACATATCCACCATGCGTAGCAATAATATGGCGTAGCCTCTGAATGAAATTACCCGAAACCTTTGACAACGTGTCTGGCGGAATGGCTTCACATGCAGATGAGATGTACTGCTTCAGCTGTTCAATTGTTTCTGGATTCTGGCGGTACTCCTGGTCTTTCAACTGTCCCCACAGAAAGAAGTCACAGGGAGGTCAATCCACGCCGCCTCCTGTATGTTTCGGATAGCCCAAAGCAATCACACGATCATCGAAATATTCATTCAGGAAATTAAAGATGTCGGCCGTGCGATGTGGCCGGGCACCATCTTGCATAAACTACGAGATGTTCGCAGTGTCGTCTAAGGCAGTTTGTACCGCCACAAATTCACGAAGAATGTCCAGATAGCGTGATGCAGTAATCGTTTCGGATCTGAAAAATGCGCCAGTGATTCCTTTGGAAGAAATGGCGACCCAGACCAGTACTTTTTGAGGATGCAGGGACGATGGGACTGCAACATGGGGCTTTTCGGTTCCCCATATGCGCCAGTTCTGTTTATTGACGAAGCCGTCCAGGTAAAAATAAGATTCGTCACTAAACCAAATGCTGCCCACATGCATATCGCCGTCATCAATCCTGTGCACTATATCGTTAACGAATGTCTCTCGTGCAGCAATGGTAGCGGCGCTGAGGGGTTGCCGCGTTTGAATTTTGTATGGATAGAGGCGTAAACTCTGGTGCATGAGACGATACGTGGACGTTGGCGTCATTTGGACCGCAGCTGCAACACGGCGAACGGAAACCCAGGGCCGCTGTTGGATCACCTGCTGCACTAGCTGCGCGTTGCCCTCTATGGTTGCCGTACGCGGTCGCCCTACCTTTCCAGCATGTTCATCCGGCACGTTCCCAGTCCGTTGAAATTTCCTTTATTGTATCGCTTTTCGGTCCTTTGGTTATATTAAACCTCCGTTGAAAACTTCGTCTTGTTGCAACAACACTGTGTTCTAGGCGGTGGAATTCCAACACCAGAAAAATCCTCTGTTTTAAAGAATAAACCATGTTGTCCACAGCACACTTGCACTTTGTGAACAGCACACGCTTACAGCAGAAAGACGACGTACAGAATGGCGCACACACAGACTGCGTTGTCTTCTATATCTTTCACATCACTTGCAGCGCCATCTGTTGTTGACAATTGTAACTACTGCAATTTCGAAAGTTTGTCCGGCTGAAAATGTACTGTTGTCCCAAGCATATTGCAACAAACGGTGTATTTCTATCGCTGCTCGTTTAGTTTTTATTGCCGTTTCAAATATACCGGTCATTTTTGAAACACCCTGTAGAAGCTAACGCCCTTGCCGCTGTGGTAACACCAGTTCCCGTCCCATCACCGAAGTTCAGCACTGTTGGACGTGGCCAGCACTGGATGGGTCACCGTCCGGTTACGCGGACTGCTGTTGGCGAGCCGTGTGCTGTCTACATGTCCCAAAGCATGGGCATCCGGTGAGGCCTCCGGGCTGAGGATGACACGGTGGCCGGTCGGTACCGATGTTAGCACGATGTTCGTTTATTGTAGCCTACCTAGAAGTAGGAAAAGCGTGCCAGTTATTCTATGAAGTACTACATGGGCCATTTTCGATCCATACACAGTTTAACGCTATTTGCTACCAATAACACCGGTTTTCAGACTCTAAATTGTTTTTGGGCGTGCCTCGACGCTATTCACAAGATGTTGGAATGCATCACGACACTTTAGGACAAAAATAACTGAAATACGAAGAATTCGGAGGTCGAACGGTGGTGTGAATCAGCACGGCTTTCGGTGCAGTAGTGACTGGAAGCGTGCACATCGACGGATGACGGTGGGAGTCAACAGAAGGAATAAGCAATCTATTTACTGACAGCTGCATGTCCTGCTGCAAGCCAGGCGACAACATCACCGTCGACGAACAGCTGTATCCTTTCAAGTGCAGAGGTCCATTCACATACTACATGCCGAGTAAACCTGATGAGTATCGGATGAAACACTGGATTTTGTGTGATGCTGGTAAGCGCTACATCGTGAACTGATTCCATTGCCGTGGCAAACATAAAACTGGTTTTCCGAGCAAGGATCTGGCTCACCATGTCGCTAGGAAGATGGCACAGCCTTTCCTCAACAATGGTCGTTTTTTCACGACTGAAAATCTCTTCACCTTCGTGAAACTGGCGAATGAGCTGCAACCAAACAGAACGATTTTATTTAGCACTCTTCGGAGATCACTGAAAGAGGACCCTCATGTAGCATGAAGTGGAATGACGCTTTGTACGCAACACAGTTGTACAACTCGGGCGACGATCTTCTCACAGTATACTAAAGGAAGAAGAAAACAAAAAAACTCCTTATTCTGTGCAACACGCTTACTCGATATTAGGTCAATCAGAATACAGAGAAGAAGCTTCCATAACCTAAAGCCTTATAATGAAAGTAAGGGTGAAATCGATATAATTCACCATTCGATTAGACTCTACATAGTCCAAGTTGCGTCAGAAAAATAGTTGACATGGCTCTAAGCACTATGGGACTTAATATCTGAGATCATCTGACTTAGAAGTACTTAAACCTAACTAACCTAAGGACATCACACATAACCACGTCCGAGGTAGAATTCGAACCTGTGAGCGTAGCAGACGCGTGGTTCCGGGCTGAAGCGCCTATAACCGCTCGACCACAGCGGCCACCAGTGGCGTCCACCGATGGCCTTTGAGTGTCTTTTACAACAATCTTGCGTTGGCATGATCAATGTTAACAGAGTTTTAGCGTCACTAACCGCTGTGATGATTTCACGGTGAGTAGCAGGTGAGTTCATTGGCCCCTACAAACTGCAGAGAGGAACCCATATCCCCTTACAGGAAATAGAAAGCTTCGTCAAAGTCGGGTTTCCTGCAAAGAAAAAAAAGGGGTACAAAACATCACGCGTCTGTTCCAGGTGCAACAAGTATAAATGTAAAGGCTGCCAACCCAAAACTCTTTTCGAATGTCTAAACCCATACAACCTTAGACAATTCTATCAACAATCTCGTTCCTAACTCTTTATAATTCTACAACTAAATTCTTTTTTTCCTGATGAAAGACTGAGGTAAAACTTAAAATAAGACAATGTTTCTTCCAATTTCTTTTTTAATTTTTTTCTTTTCACTGTGCACTAGTTACATCAGCGACGAAATTACGCTTTGCGACACTTTAAAGTCTTCCTGAACGTATTATTAACATGGCGACACCCAAAAACACTACACAAATTGCAGCAAAAAGCTTGTTTGCTACTGTTGGTCAAAAATGAGGGGTGTGGCAAAGTCCAGTACTTCTAGTGTTAAGCAATTACATACAAAGAACAATGTTTTTCGTCAGGTTCGAAGCAGGTATACCAATAAAACAGTTATTTATTTCCCCAGTTGTACGAAGTTAAGAGGATTTGGGCATTGTACGACACCATGTGTAGTAAAAAGGTTGGATATGGGCTGTAGAGTTATCAATGAGGAGACGTAAGGATACGGCAGCTAGGGATTTGATGCAAAATAGTCTAACAGCACTACGAATAAATCAGTATCTTATCGGTTAATGTGACAGCGTACTTTCTAGTCATTTTGAATACGGCGGTCATTAATTATTTGGAAGTATAGTTATCCATTTTTTTATGTTGAGAAAAACCGAATTTCTGAGGCAACAGAGGTCTTTTCCGCCCAATAGGAATGCTAATGATCTCTGACACGTGCTTCTCGACACAGGATGGAGTGGGCCCTCCATGGGATGAGTCCCTGGAGAGGCAATCAGCGGCGAGAAAGCGAATAACGAAGCTACAGCGCTGCAGGGGGTGAGCTACTGCCGCGGGGGGGGGGGGGGGGGGAGGGGGTGGGAGGGAGCTGCCGGCAGAGCATTTGTCGCCAGCTGCAGCCGTCCCATCTGGGCACGCAGCGTGAATAATTCGGATGTGACAGGAATACCACAGCCAGAACTTTTCACATTAACGAGAACTATTCTGAGCGATCGTGGCGTACTCTCGTTTAGGGAAAAAGTGACTCTTTTTTGCCATGTGAGATACTATTCAGTGCACTCGGTTTACCGTTTCAGTGTGTAAACAACTGCAGTAATTATACTGGTAATGGAAGTATAAGAGGTAAAGAACAGATTTGAGTGCAAATCAAGAGCATTACCATTATAATTATTACAATTATTTTTGGTTTTGTTCTTGCATTGTTTAGGAGTACAGACTTAATTGCCGGCCGGAGTGACCGTGCGGTTCTAGGCACTACAGTCTGGAACCGAGCGACCGCTACGGTCGCAGGTTCGAATCCTGCCTCGGGCATGGATGTGTGTGATGTCCTTAGGTTAGTTAGATTTAATTAGTTCTAAGTTCTAGGCGACTGATGACCTCAGCAGTTAAGTCGCATAGTGCCCTGAGCCATTTGAACCATTTGAACAGACTCAATTAAACTCAAAACATATGGAAAAACTTATCTTTGAAAGCTGGCATTTTACGAGTACTAAGAACATTAAATATCATTCTTAACGGTCCAGTATTGTTGAACAAGTCTGCTTGCAGTTATATATTTTCTGAAAATTCAAAAAGGAATGTCCACAATGGAATAAAAAAGTCAAAAACGAACAATATTTGTACATAAAATATACACTGATCAGCCAGAACATCATGACTGACCTACTATTGACATATTCCCATCCAACTGATGGCAGCGTCAACTGGCGAGCAATTACTGCTACTCAGACACACGCACGGTGGATGTAGTACCAGTGGGTGTGCTGTTTGCAAATTGTGATAGCTTGGAGCCTCGGCACCAACATTTTGGAAACTGCACGACTTTTCTGGTGTTTGAGGAGTGCTGTGGTAAGTGTTCAACATGTAGCGAAACGAAGTTGAAATCATATCCATACGTCTTGAGGTTGGATGGTCACTGTAGTGACTCACAATCTGCAATTTTTCAAAGGTTGATGAATGAACAACAAAAGAAAGTGAACAATAACAATGCCAGTAAAAGTCTCCTAGCTGAGGCAAACAAAAGTTCACTTCTAATTTTACACAAACCGTTCGTGGTAGCACACACACGCGAGTAAAAGTCCAATTCAGAGACGAAGACGTAATCTTTCGCGGTCGAAGTCTACGAGGTCCGCATCCGGAATGAACTGTACTTCAGGGTTGATTCTAGTCCTTAAATAACTGTCTCCAGCCAATCAGGTTTTGGCGTAGTGATACTTCCTGCAGGCTGTGGCTCTAGATCCCCCCGCAGGAACTAGTGCTCTGAGTGTCTCTTTCCATTGACTTGTATGTAAATAGCCAGTGTTTACCATGGTGCTTTTGGTATGCCTCGGACATAGACAACCCCATTATCTGTGGTGTAATATGGATTGCCGGCCCGAAGAGACTACCTTGGCTCCGGCATAAGTCACCCTTCATTACAGGTGTCGAACGTCGCAGTCCGGCAGACTGGTAAAACAGGACAGTGTCTGGACTCGCAGTGCACCAAACATTCCTAACGATAGGCCTCTGCAATCGACGACCCATGTTTGTGCCAAAGTTAACACTATGACAGCAGCAACTGCGACTGACATAGGTACATGACCATCGGCACTGGATGTTAGCGCAGTGGTAGAGTGTTACATGGTCTGATGAATCCCGATACCTTCTTCACCGTGCCGATGTGAGGTCGCAGATCCGTCGTCTTACAAGGGAAGATTGCATTGACACCTGCACTGCGGGATAGAGACAAGCTGGTAGTGCCTCCATTACGCTCTGGGGAACATTCTCGCAGGCGTCCAAGGGTCCAGAGAAGCTCGTGCAAGGCACCCCATGGCCAAGGAATATCGTACACTGGTTGCAGAGCGAGAAGCTCGTGCAAGGCACCCCATGGCCAAGGAATATCGTAGATTGGTTGCAGAGCACGTACGCCTTTTCATGATCACATTTCCCGACAGCAGTGGCATTTTTCAGCAAGATAATGCGCCATGTCAGAAGGCCAGGAATGTGATGGAGTTGTTCGAGGCACACAGTCGTGTGTTCCAGTTTATGTGCTGGCCCCCCAACCAGATCTGAACTCGATCGAACCTGTCATTAGAGCTCATCGCCCCCCCCCCCCTCCCGCCCCCTGTCCCCTGTCCCCAGAATTTGTGGGAATTAGGTGTCTCGTGTCAGCAGATGTGGTGCCAACACCCTCCAGTGACCTACCAAGGCCTCATTGCCTCCATGCCACGACGCGTAGCCACCGTTATCCGAGGCAAATGTGGACGTACAGTCTATCAGATAGGTGGCCATAATTTTGAGGCTGATCGCTATAAATGTATCCCCATATCTGAAGGGAATAATTTGGAAGCTAGAGCTATCTCTGCCATAATTTTGCATTTACGTTACGCTACCTTACGCTAAGACAAACATAAACTACATTTTAATTAAGACTGAAGAATCATCTCATTTGACCGTGTACAAATATTATGCTACATATGAAAATCTGTCCAGTGGCATGTATTCACGAAATAATAGAAAATTTGAATAATAAATATACATTATCTAGCCAGGGGCTCTGGAAGCGGCTAAAAATTACAAGCGATGGAAGAACAGTGCGCCGGCCCCTGTGGCCGAGCGGTTCTAGGCGCTTCATTCCGGAATCACGTTGCTGCTACGGTCGGCCGACCGGGGTGGCCGAGAGGTCCTAGGCGCGTCAGTCTGGAACCGCACTTCCGCTGCGGTCGCAGATTCGAATCCTGCCTGGGGCATGGATGTGTGTGGTGTCCTTAGGTTAGTTAGGTTTAAGTAGTTCTAAGTTCTAGGGGACTGATGACCTCAGAAGATAAGTCCCATAGTGCTCAGAGCCATTTGAACCATTTTTTGCTACAGTCGCAGGTTCGAATCCTGACTCGGGCTTGGATGTGTGTCATTTCCTTAGGTCAGTTAGCTTTTAGTAGTTCTAAGTCTAGGGGATTGATGGCCTGAGATGTTAAGTCCCATAGTGCTCAGAGCCATTTGAAACATTTTTGCTACGGTCGCAGGTTCGAATCCTGTCTCGGGCATGGATGTGTGTCTTTTCCTTAGGTTAGTTAGGTTTTAGTAGTTCTAAGTGTAGGGGATTGATGGCCTGAGATGTTAAGTCCCATAGTGCTCAGAGCCATTTCAACCATTTTCAGGAGCAGTGCGCAGCGGTGGGCTAATTTAAAAGCCAACTTTTCAAAGCAGATGTATTTTCATGTTGTGCCAGAATGGGTCATTGGATGTATTGGAAAAATAGAGTTTCTAAACATATCATTTGTTCTTTGTTAATCTCCAGACAAATGACAGCCTTTGGGGTTTTTTTTTTTTTTTTTTTAGGATTACGTATCTTCGTCTGTAAAAGTGGGACATTTGTAGGATCCCTTTGTCGTCCGTCCATCTGTCTCAGCGTTAAGAACACATTTTCTCAGGAACGGGTACATATAAAGTTCAAATTTATGTCACTTATTAAGGTCTATGGTTCTCGAGCGGTGCAAAAGTTTTAAGCTTCTGAGTCAATGAAATCAGAAAATCCGTTTATATCACATATTTAGATTCTCGAACACTCAGTCTTCAAAACATACAGTGTCCCCCCAGCTGACCTAGAATCATGAAATGTGGCAAGAAGCAAATTTTCACACCAGAAGTAAAGGAAAAAAATTCGGAAGTTGTTAAACTGTAGTCATATCATGCAACAATATTTTTTTTGCCATTTGAACATAGATTTACAATCAGCACCCGTCTAAAGCATAGTAGACGAGCATTAGTGCATGCAAATATAAAATGTAAGATGTAGTCATGTTCAGTAAGTAAATAAAATATGTTTTATTGAATCTTCTCTCTCTACATACACACAAAGTGTAATTCTCTGCTCGCTTCTTTTTGTGTCCGGGCCACTGTAAAGACCTAAATATATTTCAGGAATACTGGATGATATATTCAAGAAAAAGAGCTTCAGAAACCGATGAAATCACTAACGCGATGGTCCATTTCTGACCAGTATCTAAGCAGTTATTTGACTTGGCCTTGATTGATAGAGTTGTTGGGTGTCCTAAGGGATATCGTGCCAAATTCTGTCCAATTAGATCGACAAATTCCCCAGCTGATTTGAGAACCCTACACGTTATGCTCCCAACATTCTGACTTGGCTGACTTGGGGAGATACCCAGCTACCTCGCTTGCCAAATTGAGGTTTGACAAGCACGACGATAAGCTGCAAGAACTCTCGCCATGTGTATTCTGGCTTTCTTTTGCTGAAAAAGTAAGCCCACGGTGGCTTTTCATGAAGGAGAACAAAACGGGGCATTGAATGTCGTCGACTTTCCACTGCGTTCCAAAGGTGACGTGCATGATCATCAAAGGAGTCCTGCTATGAAAATAAATGGCATCCCCAGAACTTCACTTTTTGTAGGGTGGCACGCCAGGCGACAGTGAGATTGCAATCATCGCAGCAGGGGCGTCTCCAGGCACGAATCTCATTCACTGGAGGAGAAGTGTCTTCAGTGTTGACTACATGTTCGAAATGGGCCCCGATGACCACCAAAGGATTGTGCAGAGACGCTCTGGAGGACAGTGGGAATCCAACCTGACTGTGGACCATCATACGTCCTGACATCCAGCAGTGACTATCAGGGATGCCATTTCTTTTCATAGAAGGTTTCCCTTCGTTATCATGCGTGGCACACTTACAGCACAGCAGTACGTTAATGTTATTCGACAGTCCGTTCTGTTGTTCTTCATAGCAACCCATCCGGTGCCTACATTCCAGCAAGATAATGCCCGACCGCACTCGGCCAGGGTTTCTATTCCTTATTTGTGTGCTTGCCAAACCCTATGTTGGCCAACAAGGTCGCTGAACCTCTTCCTAAATCAGAATGTTTGATGCATTGTGGGAAGGGCAGTCCAACCATCTGGGGAATTTGACAATCTAAAGCACCAGTTGGATAGAATCTGGCACGATATCCCTCAGGAAGAAATCCGACAACTCTGTCAATTAATGGAAAAATGGAAATGAGCGTTTGAGTCATTGGCCAAGAGGCCCCTTGTGGGGCAGGTCCAGCCACCGTGGTGCAGATCTTAACACATTCGACGCTACAATGGGCGATCTGCGCGCCAAATGGGGATGAAATGATTATGAAGACAACATAACACCCAGTCCCTGAGTGGAGAAAAATCCCGGAGCTAGCCGGGAATCGAACCCGGGCCCATAGGACGGCAATCCGTCACGCTGGCCACTCAGCTATCGAGGAGGCCTGTCAATCAACACCAAGATGAATAATTGCTTGCATAAGGGCCAGAAGTGTTCCAACGCGTTATTAACTTGCTCAGTTTGTAAAGATCTTTCTCTTGAATAAATCATCCAAATTTTCTGAAATTGTAATAATTAGTGTTTTTGTGCATGTATATGTTACTACCGATATCCGTTGAATTTGGATAATTCCTTCTTGGGTGCATCGTCTTAAACATTCACAACAGAAAAAGAAAAATTAAATTTTACTCTTATCCAAGTACCCCCCCTTTGTATTTAATGACAGCCTGACAAACTCGAGCCAATAAGCTTTTGTATGTGTTGCGGTTCTATTGATTCCACACATCCTTAACGATATTCCAGAGGTATTCCTTGCTTCTTGTATGAACTTTGTCCACTTCATTCCACACCATATTTATAGGTTTCTGTAATGGCTTTGGGAGGCTTTCAGTGCATCTAGTTTTTCCTTTGATACGTTGTACTTCTTACAGAACGTAGAACGATGTTTTGGTTTGTTGTCGTTGTTGTTGTGGTCTTCAGTCCTGAGACTGCTTTGATGCAGCTCTCCATGCTACTCTATCCTGTGCAAGCCTCTTCATCTCCCAGTACCTACTGCAACCTACATCCTTCTCAATCTGCTTAGTGTATTCATCTCTTGGTCTCCCTCTACGATTTATACCATCCACGCTGCCCTCCAATACTAAATTGGTAACTCCTTGATGCCTCGAGGCATGTCATACCAAGCGATACCTTCTTCTAGTCAAGTTGTGCCATAAATTTCTCTTGTCCCCAATCCTATTCAATACCTCCTCATTAGTTATGTGATCTACCCATCTGATCTTCAGCATTCTTCTGTAGCACCACATTTCAAAAGCTTCGATTCTCTTCTTGTCCAAACTATTAATCGTCCATCTTTCACTTCCATACATGGCTACACTCCATACAAATGCTTTCAGAAATGACCTCCTGACACTTAAATCTATACTAGATGTTAACAAATTTATCTTCTTCAGAAACGCTTTCCTTGCCATTGCCACTCTACATTTTATATCCTCTCTACTTCGACCATCATCAGTTATTTCGCTCCCCAAATAGCAAAATTCATTTACTACTTTAAGTGTCTCATTTCCTAATCTAATTCCCTCAGCATCACCCGACTTAATTCTACAACAATTATCCTCGTTTTGATTTTGTTGATGTTCATCTTATACCCTCCATTCAAGACACTATCCATTCCATTCATCTGCTCTTCCAAGTCCTTTGCTGTGTCCGACAGAATTACAATGTCACCGACGAACCTCAAAGTTTCTATTTCTTCTCCATGGATTTTAATACCTAGTCCGAATTTTTCTTTTGTTACCTTCACTGCTTGCTCAATATAAAGGTTGAATAACATCGCGGAGAGGCTACAACCCTGTATCACTCCCTTCCCAACCACTGCTTCTCTTTCATGTCCCTCGACTCTTATAACTGCCATCTGGTTTGTGTACAAATTGTAAATAGCCTCTCGCTCCCTGAATCTTACCCCTGCCACCTTCAGAATTTGGAAGAGCGTATTCCAATCAACATTGTCAAAAGCTTTCTCTAAGTCTACAAATGCTAGAAACGTAGGTTTGCCTTTTCTTAATCTAGCTTCTAAGATAAGTCGTAAGATCAGTATTGCCTCACGTGTTCCTGTATTTCTACGGAATCCAAACTGATCTTCCCCGAGGTCGGCTTCTACTAGTTTTCCCATTCGTCTGTAAGGATTCCGGGTTAGTATTTTGCAGCCGTGACTTATGAAACTGATAGTTCGGTAATTTTCACATTTGTCAACACCTGCTTTCTTTGGGATTGGAATTATTATATTGTCCTTGAAATCTGAGGGTATTTGGCCTGTTTCATACATCTTAGTCATCAGATTGTAGAGTTTCGTCGAAACTGGTTCTTCCAAAGCTGTCAGTAGTTCTAATGGAATGTTGTCTACTCCCGGGGCCTTGTTTCGACTCAGGTCTTTCAGTGCTCTGTCAAACTCTTCACGTAGTATTATATCTCTCATTTCATCTTCATCTACATACTCTTCATTTTCCACAATATTGTCCTCAAGCACATCGCCCTTGTATAGACCCTCTATATACTCCTTCCACCTTTCTGCTTTCCCTTATTTGCTTAGAACTGGGTTTCCATCTGAGCTCTTGATATTCATACAAGTGGGTCTCTTTTCTCTGAAGTTCTCTTAAATTCTCCTGTAAGCTGTGTCTATCTTACCCATAGTGAGATAAGCCTCTACATCCTTACATTTGTCCTGTAGCCATCCTTGCTTATCTATTTTGCACTTCCTGTCGATGTCATTTTTGAGACGTTTGTATTCCTTTGTGCTTGCTTCATTAACTGCATTTTTATATTTTCTCCTTTCATCAATTAAATTCAATATTTCTTCTGTCACCCAATGATTTCTACTATATCTCGTCTTTCTACCTACTTGATCCTCTGCTGCCTTCACTACTTCATTCCTCAAAGCTACCCATTCTTCTTCTACTGTATTTTTTTCCCCCATTCCTGTCAATTGTTCCTTTATGCTCTCCCTGAAAGTCTGTACAACCTCTGGTTTAATCAGTTGATCCAGGTCCCATCTCCTTAAATTCCCACCTTTTCGCAGTTTCTTCAGTTTTAATCTATAGTTCATAACCAGTAGATTGCGGTCAGAGTCCAAATGTGCCTCTGGAAATGTCTTACAATTTAAAACCTGGTTCCTAAATCTCTGTCTTACCATTATATAATCTATCTGAAACCTGTCAGTATCTCCTGGCTTCTTCCATGTATACAACCTTGTCTCTTATTACTGGGTCGTAATGTGAACCTTTTCGCTATTAAGCGCAGTACACGTCGTGTCTTATAATAATGATGTATGCGGTGGTATTGTTTCTGGCCCATACGTCCTTCTATTTCCACAATGTCGCAGACCTTGTTTATTTAAAAATACCAGCAAAACAGTAATGGAAGCACGACTGAGTTCAACTACTGGTAGGACGTACAGCTGGGCTATCACTTTTCCTTCAGATCCATAAACAAATGTCTTCTTTCTGGTATCAAAAATCTCGAATTTCGATTCGTCTGTGAATAACACTTTCTCACCCTCTACATGTGTCCGCTTACTACGTTTTCTAGCCAAATCGAGTATCTTCTTTTTATTTACGGGCTTCAGATTGGGTTTCTTCACTGCCACACGTCCTTTCAAGCCGGTATAAATCAGTATTTTATTTTTTTTGCTGTTACACGGGAAACCAGCACTGGAATCACTTCTCTAGACGTTCATGCAGTGGACCTCTCTGACGAGACTTTCCCCCCATGAAAAAACCTGCCGTAAGGCAGAACACAAAGTACGTTTTTTACTGTTTCAACAGATATGATGGCTTGTAAATTTTTGCCAGTTCTGCGTGAATTTTTGCTGCAGTTTTGAACTTATTTCTCTTGCTCATTTTTATGAGGAATTTTTAATCACTTTTAATTGTTTTAAAATGTCGCCGGGGTCGTGGTAGATCGTTATTGTCACCCGTTCTTCTGGGGGTGGAGAGTGTATTGTACTCCGCCCAAGGACACACCACATGATTTCGCAATTTGACACTTAGATAAACCTGCCTGTCTGAGTGCTACAATTAAAGGACGTTTTTCTATGAATATCTGCACTCTTGGAGCAATAATAACGATGTGAACACTGTCAACAATCACTACGGAACTATAATGCAGTAACCATGTAGTATCTGTCGCACCTCTACGTCAAATATACTGTCGACATCTTAACACTACAGGGAAAAAAAGGGCAGTAAGGAGTAGGCATTCATTCGTCAGACACATGAACAAGCATACTAGTTCAGGTAACTATTTTCCGTGTACATTATCTCCTGTATGATATTGCAGGTAGATGAGAATAAACAAATAAATCTCACACGTTTAACATTGTTGTACTACTCCTTTGATTACTCAACCATAGCGTTTTTATTACATGGTATCGGCAGGTAATTAGATGTCAGTTATTAGGTTTACTGAAATTAATGGCCGGTGGTGTGTTTCAACGTTAGCCTTTCTTCTACATCTTCATAATGAATATGCTGTTGGCACTCATGTCTTAAAAACTAAAATGACAACAGCCATATTTGTAAGGGCTACATAGGTTTGTTCCTGGTTTGGCGAACACCCAGGCACCGCATCTGAACTCGCCAGGCCTAGTAAATCACTCGGTATTAGTCTGAAAGAAAATGTCTGGAATTATCTGGAGCAGCGGATGAACTGTAGCATACGTCACGCTATTTGCTCAGTCTGCGGGATTTAAGCAACAGTGCGTTACTTTATCTGGATATGGTATGCCTGAAGTTACCTCGTCGCCGAACACTGGCCATTTTTCAGGCTAGAGGCGGCGGTACGTGATATTAGCGTAACATCTCCTGTGAGCGACTACATTTCTCGGTTGTGTGATTATTTATCAGATAGAATGCTGATCATTAACATGTTCTTTGACCATGCTGTTAACAATTGGACACTATCTTTGCTGGTGTGTTATAAGGGAATTAAGAACAACTTGCTATCGCTACATACTTTAACGTGCGGCAGATTTCTTTGAATGTGCACAACTAAAATATAATGCGCCTAATAGGCTGGAGTAACCCAACAACATCTAATTACAAGGTTAGTAGTAAACCTTTGGAGGATGGAGCGTCATTTAAATATGTAGGTCAATACTATAAATAAGTATGAAATGGGAGGAATACGTAACTCAGTAGCAGGAACGCGAATGGACGATTTGTTGCGAAACTTATACATAAGTGAAGGAAACCGCCAACATGACATGGAGAACAGCTGACGCACTAGGAGCTTTAAGAAGTCGAAACGGTTCTAGACATCAAGTTCTTCAGAGCGAGGTGCAAGAATCTTGTCACATCTGTATATTCCATACTGGAGGCTAACCTAGACACTCTGGTAATTTCTGTGGAAATCTATCCCAGAAAAACGATTTTCATCTCTTGGAACCATACTGAAAGTGGCTAATTGGTTTTATTTGTATAGTAATGTATAGTTATAGTTACTACTACTTTGTCTGTGTGCTAATGTGAAGCTAAATTCGTGATTAGATAAACAGTTAAGCTCGTATTTAAGTTCGTAAATAATCCCGTAATGCTTGAAAAGTGATCAGCAATGCAAAAGTTAATAAGAAATGCAACATCAGACTGTGTATTGCAACGCATGTGGCGAGATACAGTCAGTTCTTTTAAATTTAAGAAAAGTGGGCTGTTAGCAATGATAAAAGCAATCTGACGCCGAGAAAAATTTGAAATTTAAGTCACTACCAAAAATGTCCCCGTCTGAAATTTGTTTGAGGTAAAGTCTTATGGGGGTCAAACTGCTGTGGTTATCGGTCCCGAAGCTTACACACTACTTTATTTAACTTAAACTAACCTACGCTAAGGACGACACACACACCCATGCCCGCTTGGCCGCCCTGTCTGAAAGGTATGTCACTGTTGAAATGTTCTTTGTCTCACACGTAAATTAAAAATGGCCAACCTGTCCGTGGAATGAGTAAACGCTGTGCTGCTGCTGTATCCAGACTACTGTAACTGCTGCTGCTATGCTACTTAAAAAAAAAAAAAAAAATCGCGTTACTGGCAACGCGATGTGCAGTGCGTGCTTTAAACTAGAGACACATCCACAAAACTTGTGCAAACAAAATCTCATTACCGCAATAATCGTTGTCAATTAATGTTTTGTTGCTGAGAAACTCGGGAAAGCTAAAATTGTATATGCGAAACTTGAAATAAACAGACGGACGCTAATTGATCTAAAAGGAATAAAATAACTGTATTAACAAAACTTTAACACAAAGATAAAATATTTTAACGCTTGTAATATTAAAAATTTGCTTTACATTAATAGTAAAAAATCTTGGGCAAATTCCCTTTACTTTCTTACAAACGCGAATGCTATCCATTTTTGAAGAAAAGTCAGTAAAATTACGTTATCATATTGTTACTTAAACATCAATAGTTGACACATACGATATTATTGGTGATGTAATTAAAAACTATCAATACGTCGGTTAAATATCGATAGTTTTGGGCAGGTGTTTGAAATGAAAAAAAAACTTTCAAGAATTTTTTAATGTTTAAAATAACACATGAGAAGGCATGTCAATTTTTTTTAATGAAGTAAACGCGTTTTTCTTTAGTCTGTTGCTATTTTCATTAACTATTTCTCTTGCCTTTGAGAAAACCCTCTCTACAGAAACTGAAGTTGCTGAAGAGCACAAATGTTTAGGGCCCATGACACGCTCGTCGAGCGGTTCTAGGCACTACAGTCTGGAACCGCGCTGCCGCTACGGTAGCAGGTTCGAATCCTACCTCGGGCATGTATGTGTGTGATGTCCTTAGGTTAGCTAGGTTTAAGTAGTTCTTATAGTGCTCAGAGCCATTTTTTGAACCATGACACCGACATACTGTCGGATTTTTCCCAGTATTATAATACACAGGCATGCTTGCCCCTTAGAGGTTTTTCAGAATACTGATGTAGGTCAATTATGGAATCGCTGACTGGTGTAACGGCATCGATGTTATTCTCATGCTGATTGAGCAAAAAAAGTAGATCGATTCCAAACTTGTTGACGTATCACTAGACGTTTTAGCACTGCTCATCGATGCTTCTGTTTCACATACTATTCTTGGTGATGATGCGATGACAATAGCATACTGTTTTCGAAGTAATTGCGCAGCGTTGTCGACTTCTTGAAACGCCCTGAAATGGAGTTATGAATATCTAGGATCTAATAATGTCGCAGGCGTATTAACAGTCCGTGTATCAAATGGTTTCAAGTCCTTATTTGACTGATTTAATAAAGGCATTCATAGACCTTCGTGCTTCATTAGTTGCTAAGGTGCTTTCGAAGTCTGGGAACTTTGCAGAAATATCTCGTATAATACGTATATCTAAGAAAGCAGTGACGTATGACTCCCCTAAGATAGTTTTTGTCGCTCCTTCAGAAGGTCCATGAACACTTGTTACCTTTTGTATAGCTAAGTAATTTTCTGTTGTGTGGCAAGGCAGCGCTTTTGAAATTTCATTGATCACTTCGTACTTCCAAAATTCTTTTGAGTGTGCAGTATAAGCTGTTCCATCGGGTCGGCACCTCTTGTATCAGTTTCAGTTTTTTTCTTTTGTTGCTCTTTTTTGAGCATTGCTCAGTTTGTCACTGGCTATTATAGAGTTGTGAAAGAAAGTCACAGTAGACTTTGTATCAAATAAAATTTCGGAAAACGTTTCCACTTTGAAACTGTCCTGTGCTGTTAAGTTGATGCAGTGGGCAGACCAGGGTGAACTGTTAAGATTTGGGCAGATTTTTTCATAACTGCAGTGTTGGCTGTATCCACTACTACAGTCTTATCACGAATAATTCAATCTAGTAAGATCTGACTGATGGATGACCTGAACAAAAATGTTCAAATCAACTACCAATATTTCCAATATTTTTCAGAATGTTCCTAAAAAAATTTCATTTTTTTTCAATGTCTTGTTACCTGATAAGTTACTTTCATGTATAAAAATAGTGCCAATATATTATCTGTCGAGGCTAAGTTGAGCTTCATCGTCTTAGAAGCACGGGAAAAGCAGGAAGAGAGGAGGAGGAGGAGGAAGAAGAAGAAGAAGAAGAAGAAGGTCACGACCAGGAGTAGGGATGCGGGAGGGGAAATGTTTACTGGTCTGCCATGCAATGCTACTACCTTAGGTGTACATGCTTGCTGATGAACTGCAGCAGGTATGATATAAACTGCACGCGGGAGTAACAAGATGTAGTAAAAGCGCATTGAAGAGAACAGGGGTGGCTTCGTTGCTTACAATCTTTTTTTTTCCCTCAGTTGAACTGCAACTCAATAAAAAAACAATAGGGCAATCACTGTACCGTAGGGACAGAGCTGCTACATCACTGATGTGCTCCCTGCCGCCGTTGGATAAGCAGCTGCCAGCAGCAAGTCGTATACCCCTAGCTTGCTTATTTGTTACATAGTTTAATTCTTAATTTCTTTGAGTGTTTTTGCGTAATTGCATTGTTTAATTCACAAATTTCGGGCGTATTATAGTATTTGAGAGTTGTAGCATCTTGCTTTAGTATTACTTCGTAGATTCTTACTTAAATTGCGTGTGAGTTTCGTATAAGAGGTGTAATATCGAGTTTTACTTACTGTAATCGTAAATTCAGGCAGACTGTAGCGCAGTCATTAGGCATTTGTACAGGTTAGTTCATACATCCTTTGCGTGTTTCCCTTGCGTTATCTAGGCACGGACTCGTGTTTCAGTAACTGTTGTTCAACATCGATTAGAATGGACAGGGACTGGGATTGCTGTGTTCGGGTGAGAGCTGAGTTGGCATCCCTTCGCTCACAGCTGCAAACGGCGCTGACTTCGGTCGCGCAGCTTGAGGCTGTTGCCAATGGGCACCACTGTGTGGAGCCGGACTTGGGTATCACAGGGATGTCAACCTCGTCCCGTCTGTCCCCAGATCGTTCTGCCGCTGTGGTTGCCTCGGTTGCTGCCCGCAGTGTCGCTGAGCCCTTGCCTGTGGTTGATTAGGAGGTCGTTCCAAGGCGTGGCAGGCAGCGAAAGACGTCCCCGGCTGATCAGAAAGCCTCCCCGGTGTGTCTGACAAACAGGTTTCAGCCAGATGAAGCTGCCTGCCCTGTTTTAGAGGATGATTCTCAGCCTTCAAGGTCCGGGATATCGTAGAGGGTGGGCTTATTGGTAGTTGGGAGCTCCAATGTTAGGCGAGTAATGGGGCCCCTTAGGGATATGGCGGCTAAGGAGGGGCAGAAATCCAGTGTGCACTCTGTGTGCATTCCGGGTGGAGTCATTCCTGATGTGGAAAGGGTCCTTCCGGATGCCATGAAGAGCACACAGTGCAGCCAGCTGCAGGTGGTGGCACATGTCGGCATTAATGACGTGTGTCGCTTTGGATCTGAGGAAATTCTCTCTGAATTCCAGAAGCTATCTGATTTGGTCAAGGCTGCGGGTCTTGCTTACGATATGAAGGCAGAGCTCACCATCTGCAGCATCGTTGACGGAACTGACTGCGGACCTTTGATGCAGAGCCGGGTGGAGGGTCTGAATCAGAGGCTCAGACGGTTTTGCGACCGTGTTGGTTGCAGATTCCTGGACTTGCACCATAGGGTGATGGGGTTTCGGGTTCCGCTGAATAGGTCAGGAGTTCACTAAACTCAGCTGGAGGCTACACGGGTAGCGGAGGCTGTGTGGCGTGGACTGGGCGGTTTTTTAGGTTAGAAGGCCTCTGGAAAGTACGGGGTGGGCTGCAATCTCAAAGGGTGCATGGCAAATACAGGACGTGCTTGGATCAAGGAACAGTCGGAATTGTAGTTGTAAATTGCTATAGTTGTCCTGGGAAAGTCCCTGAGCTTCAAGCGCTAATAGAAAGCACAGAAGCTGAAATCGGTACAGGTACAGAAAGCTGGCTAAAGCCTGAAATAAGTTCTGCAGAAATTTTTACGAAGTCTCAGACGGTGTTTAGGAAAGATAGATTAGGCAGAATTGGTGGTGGAGTGTTTGTGTCTGTCAGTAGTAGTTTATCTTGTAGTGCAGTCGAAGTAGATACTCCTTGCTAATTGGTATGCGTGGAGGTTATACTTAACAGCCAAACTAAGTTAATAATTGGCTCCTTCTACCGACCCCCAGACTCCGATGATATAGTTGCTGAACAGTTCAGAGAAAATTTGAGTCTCGTAACAAAGAAATACCCCTCTCATAGGACTATAGTTGGTGGGGACTTCAACCTTCCCTCGATATGTTGGCAAAAATACTTGTTCAAAACCGGTGGTAGGCAGAAAACATATTCCGAGATTGTCCTAAATGCTTTCTCCGAAAATTATTTCGAGCAGTTAGTCCACGAACCCACGCGTATTGTAAATGGTTGCGAAAACACACTTGACCTCTTAGCTCCAAACAAGCCAGAGCTAATAGAGAGCATCATGACTGATACAGGGATTAGTGATCACAAGGTCGTTATAGCTAGGCACAATGCCGTTTCTTCCAAATCCACCAGAAACAAACGCAAAATAATTTTATTTAAAAAAGCGGATGAAGTGTCACTAGGAGCCTTCCTAAGAGACGATCTCCATTCCTTCCGAACTGACTATGCAAATGTAGACGAGATGTGGCTCAAATTCAAAGATATACACTCCTGGAAATTGAAATAAGAACACCGTGAATTCATTGTCCCAGGAAGGGGAAACTTTATTGACACATTCCTGGGGTCAGATACATCACATGATCACACTGACAGAACCACAGGCACATAGACACAGGAAACAGAGCATGCACAATGTCGGCACTAGTACAGTGTATATCCACATTTCGCAGTAATGCAGGCTGCTATTCTCCCATGGACACGATCGTAGAGATGCTGGATGTAGTCCTGTGGAACGGCTAGCCATGCCATTTCCACCTGGCGCCTCAGTTGGAAAGCGTTCGTGCTGGACGTGCAGACCGCGTGAGACGACGCTTCATCCAGTCACAAACATGCTCAATGGGGGACAGATCCGGAGGTCTTGCTGGCCAGGGTAGTTGACTTACACCTTCTAGAGCACGTTGGGTGGCACGGGATACATGCGGACGTGCATTGTCCTGTTGGAACAGCAAGTTCCCTTGCCGGTCTAGGAATGGTAGAACGATGGGTTCGATGACGGTTTGGATGTACCGTGCACTATTCAGTGTCCCCTCGACGATCACCAGAGGTGTACGGCCAGTGTAGGAGATCGCTCCCCACACCATGATGCCGGGTGTTGGCCCTGGGTGCCTCGGTCGTATGCAGTCCTGATTGTGGCGCTCACCTGCACGGCGCCAAACACGCATACGACCATCATTGGCACCAAGGCAGAAGCGACTCTCATCGCTGAAGACGACACGTCTCCATTCGTCCCTCCATTCACGCCTGTCGCGACACCACTGGAGGCGGGCTGCACGATGTTGGGGCGTGAGCGGAAGACGGCCTAACGGTGTGCGGGACCGTAGCCCAGCTTCATGGAGACGGTTGCGAATGGTCCTCGCCGATACCCCACGAGCAACAGTGTCCCTAATTTGCTGGGAAGTGGCGGTGCGGTCCCCTACGGCACTGCGTAGGATCCTACGGTCTTGTCGTGCATCCGTGCGTCGCTGCGGTCCGGTCCCAGGTCGACGGGCACGTGGACCTTCCGCCGACCACTGGCGACAACATCGATGTACTGTGGAGACCTCACGCACCACGTGTTGAGCAATTCGGCGGTACGTCCACCCGGCCTCCCGCATGCATACTAGACGCCCTCGCTCAAAGTCCGTCAACTGCACATACGGTTCACGTCCACGCTGTCGCGGCATGCTACCAGTGTTAAAGACTGCGATGGAGCTCTGTATGCCACGGCAAACAGGCTGACACTGACGGCGGCGGTGCACAAATGCTGCGCAGCTAGCGCCATTCGACGGCCAACACCGCGGTTCCTGGTGTGTCCGCTGTGCCGTGCGTGTGATCATTGCTTGTACAGCCCTCTCGCAGTGTCCGGAGCAAGTATGGTGGGTCTGACACACCGGTGTCAATGTGTTCTTTTTTCCATTTCCAGGAGTGTAGTAGCAACAGCAATTGAGAGATTCATACCTCATAAATTGGCAAGAGATGGAACTGATCCCCCATGGTACACGAAACAGGTCGGAACGCTGTTGCAGAGGCAACGAAAAAAATATGCGAAGTTCAGAAGAACGCGATATCCCGAAGATTGGTTAAAATTTACAGACGCGCGAAATTTGGCCTGGACTTCAATGCGAGTTGCCTTGAATAGGTTCCACAACGAAACATTGTCTCGAAATTTTGTAGAAAATCCGAAGGAATTCTGGTCGTATGTAGAGTACACAAGCGGCAAGACGCAGTCAATACCTTCGCTGCGCAGTGCCCATGTACACTGTGAGCTGGGTGACAAATTGTACTGTCCTGCAAGTAGATGCCATCTTGCCAGCGACAAACAATCTGCACATGAACATGGTTTCCAAGAATAGATGCTGTGCCGCTAAAGCGGAGTCATTGAACGCAGTTTTCCGAAATTCCTTCACCAGGGAAGACGAATGGAATATTCCAGAATTTAAAACACGAACAGCTGCTAGCCTGAGTTTCTTAGAAGTAGATAACTTAGGGGTTGCGAAGCAACTCAAATCGCTTGACACGGGCAAGTCTTCAGGTCCATATTGTATACAGATTAGGTTCCTTTCAGATTACGCTGATTCAATAGCTCCCTACTTAGCAATCATATACAACCGCTCGCTCACCGATAGATCTGTGCCTACAGATTGCCTACAGATTGGAAAATTGCGCAGGTCGCACCAGTGTTTAAGAAGGGTAGTAGGAGTAATCCATCGAACTACAGACCTATATCACTGACGTCGGCTTGCAGTAGGGTTTTGGAGCATATACTGTATTCAAACATTATGAATCACCTCGAAGGGAACAATCTATTGATACGTAAACAGCATGGTTTCACGAAACATCGTTCTTGTGCAACGCAGCTATCTCGTTATTCGCACGAAGTAATGGCGGCTAGTGACAGGGGATCTCAAGTTGATTCCGTATTTCTAGATTTCCGGAAAGCTTTTGACACCGTTCCTCACAAGCGACTCCTAATCAAGCTGGGTATCGTCTCAGTTGTGCGACTGGATTCGTGATTTCCTGTCAGGAATGTCGCAGTTCGTAGTAATAGACGGCAAATCATCGAGCAAAATTGAAGTGATATCAGGTGTTCCCCAGGGAAGCGTCCTGGGACCTCTGCTGTTTCTGATCTATATAAATGACCTGGGTGACAATCTGAGCAGTTCTCTTAGGTTGTTCGCAGATGATTCTGTAATCTACCGTCTAGTAAGGCCATCTTAAGACCAGTATCAGTGGCAAAGCGATTTAGAAAAGATTGCTGTGGGTGTGGCAGGTGGCAGTTGACACTAAATAACGAAAAGTGTGAGGTGATCCGCATGAGTTCCAAGAGAATTCCGTTGGAATTCGATTACTCGATAAATAGTGCAATTCTCAAGGCTGTCAATTCAACTAAGTACCTGGGTGATAAAATTACGAACAACTTCAGTTGGAAAGACCACATAGGTAATATTGTCTGGACGGCCATCCAAAGGTTGCCTTTCATTGGCAGGACACTTAGAAGATGCAACAAGTCCACTAAAGAGACAGCTTACACTACACTCGTTCGTCCTCTGTTAGAATATTGCTGCGCGGTGTGGGATCCTTACCAGGTGGGATTGACGGAGGACATCGAAAGGGTGCAAAAAAGGGCAGCTCGTTTTGTATTATCGCGTTATAGGGGAGAGAGTGTGGCAGATATGATACACGAGTTGGGATGGAAGTCATTACAGCATAGACGTTTTTCGTCGCGGCGAGACCTTTTTACGAAATTTCAGTCACCAACTTTCTCTTCCGAATGCGAAAATATTTTGTTGAGCCCAAGCTACATAGGTAGGAATGATCATCAAAATAAAATAAGAGAAATCACAGCTCGAACAGAAAGGTTTAGGTGTTCGTTTTTCCCGCTCGCTGTTCGGGAGTGGAATAGTAGAGAGATAGTATGATTGTGGTTCGATGAACCCTCTGCCAAGCACTTAAATGTGAACTGAAGAGTAATGATTTAGATGTAGATGGGGTTGGCAGCACTCGTGATGTGAATGCAGCCGACATAAAGTGTGTAGCGTGTAGGAGTTTTCTTGGGAGTTTCGCCGTTCGCCGAGAGGAGCGCACGGGACTCTATAAAGAGCACAATCTACATCTACATCTATATTCTGCAAGCCGCCTGACGGTGTGTAGCGGAGGGTACCTTGAGTACCTCTATCGGTTCTCCCTTCTATTTCAGTCTCGTATTGTACGTGGAAAGAAGGATTGTCGGTATGCTTCTGTGTGGGCTCTAATCTCTCTGATTTTATCCTCATGGTCTCTTCGCGAGATATACGTAGGAGGGAGCAATATACTGCTTGACTCCTCGGTGAAGGTATGTTCTCGAAACTTCAACAAAAGCCCGTTCCGAGCTACTGAGCGTCTCTCTTGCAGAGTCTCCACTGGAGACTATCTATCATCTCCGCAACGCTTTCGCGACTACTAAACGATACTGTAACGAAACGCGCTGCTCTCCGTTGGATCTTCTCTATCTCTTCTATCAACCCTGTCTCGTACGGATCCCACACCGGTGAGCGGTATTCAAGCAGTGGGCGAACAAGTGTACTGAAACATACTTCCTTTGTTTTCGGACTGCAATTCCTTAGTAGTCTTCCAATGAATCCTATTCAGGTACCTGCTTTACCGACGATTAATTTTATATGGCGATTCCATTTTAGACCATTCCTAATGCCTACTCCCAGATAATTTGTGGAATTAACTGCTTCCAGTTGCTGACCTTCTATATTTTAGCTAAATGATAAAGGATCTTCCTTTTTATGTATTCACAACACTTTGCACTTGTCTGCATTGAGATTCAATTGCGATTCCCTGCACCATGCATCAATTAGTTGCAGATCCTCCTGCATTTCAGTACAATTTTCCAATGTTACAACCTCTCGATATGCTACAGCATCATCCGCAAAAACCCTCATTGAACTTCTGATGTTATCCACAAGGTCATTTATATATATTGTGAATAGCAACGGTCCTACGACACTCCCCTGTGGCATACGTGAAACCACTCTTACTTCGGAAGAGTTCTCTCCGTTGAGAATGACATGCTTTGTTCTATTACCTAGGAACTCCTCAATCCAATCACACAATTGGTCTGATAGCCCGTATGCTCTTACTTTGTTCATTAAACGACTGTGGGGAACTGTGTCAAACGCCTTGCGGAAGTCAAGAAACACGGCATCTACCTGTAAACCCGTGTCTATGGCCCTCTGAGTCTCGTGGACAAACAGCGCGAGCTGGGTTTCACACGACCGTCCTTTTCGAAACCCATGCTGATTCCTACAGAGTAGATTTCTAGTCTCCAGAAAAGACATTATACTCGAACATAATACGTGTTCCAAAATTCTACAACTGATCGACGTTAGAGATATAGGTCTATAGTTCTGCACATCTGTTCGACGTCCCTTCTTGAAAACGGGGATGACCTATGCCCTTTTCCAATCATTTGGAACGGTGCGCTCTTCTAGAGACCTACGGTACACTGCTACAAGAAGGGGATAAGTTCTTTCGCGTACTCTGTGTAAAATCGAACTGGTATCCCATCAGATCCAACGGCCTTTCCTCTTTCGAGCGATTTTAATTGTGTTCCTATCACTCTGTCATCTATTTTGATATCTACCATTTTGTCATCTGAGCGACAATCTAGAGAAGCAAGCACAGTGCAGTCTTCCTCTGTGAAACAGCTTTGGAAGAAGACATTTAGTATTTCGGCCTTCAGTCTGTCATCCTCTGTTTCAGTACCATTTTGGTCACAGAGTGTCTGGACATTTTGTTTTGATCCACCTACCGCTTTGACATAGGACCAAAATTTCTTAGGATTTTCTGCCAAGTCAGTACATAGAACTTTACTTTCGAATTCATTGAACGCCTCTCGCATAGCCCTCCTCATACTACATTTCGCTTCGGGTAATTCTTGTTTGTCTGTAAGGCTTTGGCTATGTTTATGTTTGCTGTGAAGTTCCCTTTGCTTCCGTAGCAGTTTTCTAATTCGGTTGTTGTACCACGGTGGCTCTTTCCCATCTCTTACAATCTCGGATGGCACATAGTGTTATAAGGCTAAGGAAAGGTGTGGTGAGATACAGCAGCACTGTAACCTTCACTCATCATGCCGATGTCTTCTTGTAATATACCAGGGCTGATTTGAATTTGCACTTGACAGAACCTGATAGATAGCGTTCACTTCGGCTTTACTGGTTTGTGATACGACAGCTTTCATTACACAGTAGCTAGGAGTTTTCCATTACCACTGGAAAATTCCGATTAGATTAATACCGCCTATATTTACAAAATGATATGATTAGCCATTTTTGGCAAAAAATATACATAATATTGACTCCATTTTATAAGCACCAGAAGTTTGAATTCTCTTCCGATTCGCTAACACAATGGGAAGCACTCCCGTATAAATCGCACACCGAAGCACGTTCTTTATACAGGGTATTGCAAAAACGTACGGCCAAACTTTCAGGAAACATTCCTCACAAAGAAATAAAGAAAAGATGTTATGTGGACATGTGTCCGTAAACGCTTAATTTCCCTGTTACAGCTCATTTTAGCTTCGTCAGTATCTACTGTACTTCCTCGATTCACTGAAAGTTGGCCCAGTTGATGGAAGGTAATGTTAACTCCGGTGCTTGCACATCAGTACGTAGCATCAACAGGTTAGTGTTCATCACAAACGCGGTTTTGTAGTAAGTGCAATGTTTACAAATGCGGAGTTGGCAGTTGCCCATTTGGTGTATGGATTAGCACGGGACAATAGCCGTGGCGCGGTACGTTTGTATCGAGACAGATTTCCAGAACGAAGGTGTCCCGACAGGAAGATGTTCGAAGCAATTGATCGGCATCTTAGGGAGCACGGAACATTTCAGCCTATGACTCGCGACCGGGGAAGACCTAGAACGACGAGGACACCTGCATTGGACCAGGCAATTCTTCGTGCAGTTGACCATAACCCTAATGTCAGCGTCAGAGAAGTTGCTGCTGTATAAGGTAACGTTGACCATATCACTGTATGGAGAGTGCTACGGGAGAACCAGTTGTTTCCGTACCATGTACAGCATGTGCAGGCATTATCAGAAGCTGATTGGCCTCCACAGGTACATTTCTGCGAATGGTTCATCCAACAATGTGTCAATCCTAATTTCAGTGCAAATATTCTCTTTACGGATGAGGCTTCATTCAAACGTGATCAATTTGTAAATTTTCACATGTGTGGGGTGACGAGAATCCGCACGCAATTGTGCAATCACGCCATCAACACAGATTTTTTGTGAACGTTTTGGCAGGCATTGTTGGTGACGTCCTGATTGGGCCCCATGTTCTACCACCGACGCTCAGTGGAGAACGTTATCATGATTTCATACGGGATATTCTACCTGTGCTGCTAGAACATGTGCCTTTACAAGTACGACACAACATGTAGTTCACGCACGATGGAGCTCATGCACATTTCAGTCGAAGTGTTCGTACGCTTCTCAACAACAGATTCGGTGACCGATGGATTGGTAGAGGAGGACCAATTCCATGGCCTCCACGCTCTCCTGACCTCAACCCTCTTGACTTTCATTTACGAGGACATTTGAAAGCTCTTGTCTACGCAGCCCCGGTACCAAATGTATAGAATCTTCGTGCTCGTATTGTGGACGGCTGTGATACAATAAAATGGTTCAAATGGCTCTGAGCACTATGGGGATTATTTTCTGAGGTCGTCAGTCACGTATAATTTAGAACTACTTAAAACTAACTAACCTAAGGACATCACACATCCATCCCCGAGGCAGGATTAGAACCTGCCACCGTGTGATACAATACACCATTCTCCAGGGCTGCATCAGCGTATCAGGAATTCCATGCGACGGAGGGTGGATGCATGTATCCTCGCTAACGGAGGACATTTTTAGCATTTCCTGTAACAAAGTGTTTGAAGTCACGCTGGTACGTTCTGTTGCTGTGTGTTTCCATTCGATGATTAATGTGAATTGAAGAGAAGTAATAAAATGAGCTCTAACATGGAAAGTAAGCGTTTCCGGACACTTGTCCTCATAACATATTTTCTTTCTTTGTGTGTTAGGAATGTTTTCTGAAAGTTTGGCCTCACCTTTTTGTATCACCCTGTATACTCGAAAGACAGCAACACAGTAATTGTAACGCCACGACCAGCTGATTTTGCTATGCTGTATTAATTTTGGTTCAGACCGTGTTGGGGTTCGCTTTCGTTTATCACTTGCTCCATTTTCGTACAAATTTCAGATGCATCACTGAAGTGTAAACTTTGCGGTCTGCTATAAATGACGCGAAACAATGTTTTAATAAAACACACTATAGAGACAGTCACCTTCAAAAAGTCTTGTTTATTTGTAGTAATGAATAAGAAAATAAATTGAGGTGTTTAACACAATTATTCAGTGTTTTGCTACGATTGGCAGTATCTGCAAACAGAACACAAATGACGTGGCGGCTTCAGATTTCTATCGACAAGTGTGGGGAAGGGTGGGGGGGAGGGGAAGGTAAAGCTACCAACAAAAACTTTACAACCTATACCGACACGAGTTGTACCAACATGTACCTATACACAAGAATCAACTGAAACTCACCATGGAACTGGCAAACTGAAGAAAAAAGAAGTTCAAAAAATGTTACTTACCTGTGTGATAGATTTAGCGTAGTGATGACTGGTAACTTTTGTCACTTTTACTAGGGGCGAAACTAATTTTTCGTCCATTATAAAACGTCAAGCCAGCGCCAATGTGCTTTCATTTTCGTTGCTTGTCCATATATTCGTTATAAAACTCTAAAAATGGTTTTAGCCTTTCTCCAAACATTGTTACTTCCGCGCATCAGTTACAGCGGACAGACCAAACTTTACGCTAGAGAGATGTATTTCAAATTTTTACGAAAAAACGGTAGCAACTGAGAAACGAAAGCGAACCCCAACACTTTCTGAACCAAACGTAATACAGCATATCAAAATCAGCCGGTTATGGCGTTTCAATTACTGTGTTGATATCTTCCGAGTATATAAACAACATGCTTTGATGTGCGATTTATAGGAAGTGCTTCCCATTGTATAAGCAAATCGGAACAGAATGAAATCTTCTGATGCTAAGAAAATGGCATCAGTATTAACACATATTTTTGCCATGAAAGGCTAATCATATCAATTTGTAGATATAGTCGTGTTAAACGAACCGGAACTCTCCTTATATACTTTTGGGATCAGTCAATATATAAGTGTGGATTTATCTGGCAACGTATCTACTGTCTGAGGCATGAACAAACTTTTTCGAACCTTTGTGGTCGATGTTCTAGATGGCGGCATATTGACAGTGATCATTTGTGCATCAAGATAATTAACTTTCTTTCTGACTTTTGAACTGGTGTCGTATAACTGACTTCTGTAAAAACTAATTTTAATAAGGCTTCTAGATTTTTTCGTTGCAAAAAAAAAAAAAATTGTTGAAATGGCACTGAGCACTTTGGGACTTAACATCTGAGGTCATCAGTCCCCTAGAACTTAGAACTACTTAAACCTAACTAACCTAAGGACATCACACACGTCCATGCAGGATGCAGGATTCGAACCTGCGACCGTAGCGGTCACGCGGTTCCAGACTGTAGTGCTGTAGTGCCTAGAACCGCCCGGCCACTCCGGCCGGCGTTTTCGTTGCACCTCTTGCATTTGATGTATGTAGCACACAAGCTATTCCCTCACCTTTCAATTCCACTACTAATCCATGATACTCTAGTTTTTCACAAATGCTTTCTTTTCAAGCTGCCTCTTATATTGGCCATATTCCCTGAATGTTTGTATTCTGTTGGTACATTGAGGTCACCTCCTACGATACCCTGAATAACAGGAAGCTTTAGGGGCAGCATTGTTCCTCGTGACGTTCCAAAAATTATTAATCAGGTCGCAGAATGCTGTAAAGTCGAATAAATAATAAGAGCTTTTGCAATAAACGTTACGCACATTCTCACAAATCTCTCGGCAAGAGGAGATTAGTTTTCTCCCACATCCATTGAAGCATTCAATTTTGGCCTGATTCATTTATGAATGTGCACTGCAATACTGTGAAGCGTTTAAATTCAGCTGTATATTATAATGATTATGTCCAGCCACCATATAAACAGAAAATAAGACACTCGACAGGTTTTGCTTTTTCTATATTTAATTTTGCAGGTGCAGGTGCATCCTTGAAGGAACAAGTTCTGCTAATGGAACACAACGCAGGCAACCAACATATGAACCATGTTTGTGGTTCTACAATCGCACAAGTGACACAAGGGTGTGAGGAATGGATCGTTGTTTTGTGTTTTCGAATTACCTAGTACATTAACATATACAATTGAAAACACTTGTAAGAACAACGAGCGCTCAGAAACAGAGGAGTACATGATTGGGTTTGTGTAATTAATAACGATAGTAATCGCATAATTATGAGGTCTCAGAAACAGAAGAGCACACGAGAGGGTTTGTGTGATTAATAACGATAGTAATCGCATAATTATGAGGTCTCAGAAACAGAAGAGCACACGAGAGGGTTTGTATAATTAATAATGATAATAATCGCATAATTATACAAGACAATCGCAAAAGCTTAACAAGTCTTTAAAAGTCATTTTTTCCTCTACTACCTGCGTTGTATTACAACAGCGTTATTTACATTTGTATTCCGTGCTACTAGTATGTATGGCCATACATTTGCAGATCGCCATCTATATAATGTGCCCTCATGAATCCATGTTATTTGCGTGTGTAATTTTTACCGTAAGATCTTGATCGGTACGAGATGCACACGACAGTGAGTTTTCATCAATGGAAGACAAACAAGAAAAATTCCCACTCTCACATCATCTTCCCCAGAGCGGCCAATCTAATAACAACACACATATGTGAACAGCATAGACTATGTATATTTTATTTTGATTAAATATCTTCATGCAATCTGCTTTTTCCCTGCATT
Source organism: Schistocerca gregaria (assembly GCF_023897955.1). Taxonomy (NCBI): domain Eukaryota; kingdom Metazoa; phylum Arthropoda; class Insecta; order Orthoptera; family Acrididae; genus Schistocerca; species Schistocerca gregaria. The sequence goes on from NC_064923.1 coordinate 726,484,795, forward strand.
TCACAGGCCGTGGATGTAATAGGACCCGACAATTTTTCGCGCGCCCTTTAAATAAGAATTACAGGATATACGATATGACTATCGATAGTTAATCAGACTACCGATAGTGTCGATAGTGCTGACACTACTGATTAATCGATAGTTTTTCGATGTTCAAGTAAAGCTACGTTATCAGGAAAATCTCCAGTTCTGTATCGCTGACCAAAATAATTACTACACTTGGATGTCTCGCCATATGAGATATTACAGTACCTAAGTCTTCGGTATGAATTTAGAAAATTATTCTCCATAAATGAAAAATAATATAAAAATTATTGCCAGAAGATTGCACCGTCTATACACATCTTACTCCATCACAAGATAAAACCCGATACCACCTATCTCTCTCTCTCTCTCTCTCTCTCTCTCTCTCTCTCTCTCTCTCTCTCTCTCTCTCCCTCTCCTTCCCTCCCTCTCTCTCACACTCTCTCTTTCTTTCTCTTGAAAACTGCGCTCCACTCACCAGCCGAGGTTCTACTAAAAGCTTGTCGCAGCGCAACGTCTTTGGCAGAGATGTCGTCCGCTATTACTCAGATGTTATTGAAGCTTTACTTTTCTGCGTGGCCGGCCACTATGGCCGAGCGGTTCTAGGCGCTTCAGTCCGGAATCCCGCTGCTGCTACCGTCGTAGATTCGAATCCTGCCTCGGGCATGGATGTGCCTGATGTCCTTGGGTTACTTAGGTTTAAGTAGTTCTAAGTCTAGGGGACTGATGACCTCCGATGTTGGATCCCATAGTGCTTAGAGCGATTTGAACCATTTCTTTCTGCGTGACATCCAAAATATTACCAAAATTATAATTCTCTGTATAAAATAAGGCCGTTACTACGAGTCGCGGATTTCGAGAACCGCTATGCATGAAATTGTGTGAGCGCGTCTGCTGACTCTATCGTATTACAATCTGATAAAAATTATCCCGACACCTATTGGTGTAAATTCATGTGGAGTATATCCCCCATTCGCCTTTATGACGGTTTCAACTTTTCTGAAGACACTTTCAATGAGACGCCTGAATGATGTCTGTGGAGGACTGGCAGCCAATTATTCCTCCGAAACGGGAACCAGGAAATGTAGCGATGCTGGACGCTGGAACCTGGAGCGAAGTTGACAGTCTAACTCATCCCATAAGTGTACCACCGTATTCCAGTCTGGACTGTGTGCAGACCACTCGCTCTATTTCAGGAATGTCACTGTCGATAGACCATTACCCCACTGACGCTGCTTAATGATAAGGTGTTTTAGCATACTGCTGCAATCATGGCAGTGCTGAATTCCGTAAAATGTGTTCATATCCTTCTTCATTTAGCGTCTTCTTTAGTGCAAGAAGGTGTCCGATTCGTAAGCACGAGAAACATACCCTTACTCTAACAGTCCCTCTTCCTTACTTCACTGTTGGCACTACACAAGACGAAGATACCGTTCTCTAGGCCTTCGCCAGACCCAAATCGTTCCATCGGATTGCTACAGGATGTAAGGTAATTCATCATACTCAGTCACTCGCTTCCAGTTGCCCATAATCTCATGGCATCGCCACCTCAAGCACCGCTTAGCGTTGACGACATAAATGAGATGCTTGTGTCGAGCGGCTCAGCCAAAGTACACCATCGTGTTTAACCCCTCCGCTCGTTCATTGTTACAGTTGGACTTTGGAACTCACGAGTGGTTCTGCTGATTTCATGCGATCCTTTACAACCACCCTCCACATCGCTCGACTATTCCTGGCCGCCAGGATACAAGGTGTGCCTTCTTTTGGTTTATCTGCAGTTGTTCCTTCGAGTTTCCACTTCAAATTCATATTAACAAAAGCCGACTTGGATACATTTAGGAAGGTTGAAACATCCCTTATGAATTGGTTATTCATGTTACATCTAATTAATAGTTCAAGTTCGAAGTAACTGAGCACCTCTGGCCCTCCCATTCTGCTCCTACTGCTTTTCTATTGACAAGATAATACTATCCGACTCCCATTGTATTGGTGGATCCACCTCTTGTGACATATAGTTGTCAATTCTGCATTACATAGTCGTGACCTGATACTTTTGACCAGATAGTGTTTCCCGATTTAGGAGCATTAGGAAGACAAAGCTTATTTATTTATAGCTTATTTAGCTTGGCTAGATTAGAGCCCTCTCTTACATATCTTCTGGAACAACACATACCAAAGATATTACAAACACATTCAAGGGAATGAAAACATTGACAATAATGACACGAATAATAATAGTGATAGATACTACTAGTGATAATGATGATGATGAAAATAATAATAGTAATAAAGGACATTAACAGTGATATAGATTAATTTACCACGTGTGAATACTTCTTTAGTATTACTGAAGCGGAAGGGATGAAGAAAGAAAAGATGGAAATGACAGCGAGAGTGCATGTAAGCAAAGAATATTATTTCAATAATTAACTCTGTCAACATGGGAGAGGGAAAAGTTGTGATGGAGGGGGGATTGGCGAGAGTGAGCTGCAGACCAGTATATGGATGAGATGCCTATAGTGATAGGAGACCCATTAACTGCCATTTGAAGTTTGAAAAGACTTAGATATCTCTGATGGGAGAGGGAAAAGTAGTGATGGAGGGGGGATTGGCGAGAGTGACCTGCAGACCAGTATATGGATGAGATGCCTATAGTGATAGGAGACCCATTAACTGCCATTTGAAGTTTGCAAAGACTTAGATATCTCTGATGGGAGAGGGAAAAGTTGTGATGGAGGGGGGATTGGCGAGAGTGACCTGCAGACCAGTATATGGATGAGATGCCTATAGTGATAGGAGACCCATTAACTGCCATTTGAAGTTTGCAAAGACTTAGATATCTCTGATGGGAGAGGGAAAAGTAGTGATGGAGGGGGGATTGGCGAGAGTGAGCTGCAGACCAGTATATGGATGGGATGCCTATAGTGATAGGAGGCCCATTAACTGCCATTTGAAGTTTGCAAAGACTTAGATATCTCTGATTTACGAGAGGATCTTGCTTTGTTGAGAACGAGTGTTTCTGCTGTGCCGTTCAGATAGCAGTGTAAATGTTAAAGACATATAAGAGGGAGTGCAATGTTGGAGAAGACGATAGAACATGGGCATGTAGCCATTACAATTATTCGTAGGCAGGAGTGGTGTGATCGAAATAGCAAACGTCAGAAATGTATCGCATACGAGCGTTCATCGCCAGTTGTAGACGGAGCGAGCTTCCGTGCGGAAGTCCTTGGAGAACAGCACCACTATAGATAAGTATGGGAAGTATTGGTGACTGAACGAGCTTCATTTTAAGCTCGAAAGGAATTTTTTTTTATATTACTGTAGTGAATAAAGTGACGACCCGCCAGTTCAGCCTAGAGCGCTAATGCGCTGCTTCCTGGACTCGTATAAGCGCGCTGGCCCCTAACGACGATAGCCAATGTGGTGGTCAGCCTGGATGTGGTTTTTAGCCGGTTTTCCACATCCCACTACGTGAATACCAGGCTGGTCGCAACTTCCTGCCTCAGTTACACTACTCACAGACATTTGAAACACTTTCACACTGTTTCACGGTTTACAGTAGACGCAGACAGCTGGAGTACATTAATTCCGTCCAAGGGGGTATGAGGTGGCGACAGGAAGGGCATCCGGCACCCCTTAAAATTAACCATGCCAAATCCGTACTTTACCCTGCTGACACTGCACCTGATGCAGTACAGAGGTAATAGTGGAAGAAGAAGAAGTGGATGAAGTGACGCTGATCCATTACTGTGGGAAATGTTGGTAGTCATATTTATCCTGTTACCTACAATAATACTGTGATTACTGAGTTTCTCTCGGCGTATTTGGTAATCAAAATATCCACTGGTGTACTGCCGGTCAACAGTGTCCAACGGGCACAATATTTCGGCGATCATACATGTCGCCATCATCAGGTGAACTGTCGGACTGAGCTCCTGTGAACGTACACTATTGCTGCTCAGAGGGAAGTGGGTTCGGTCGCGGCGGCGGCCGATTTAAACACCCTCCGCTCGCGGCGCGCTCTCTCCGCTGGCCGCGCCCCGCGCCACGGTCGCGCGGTGGAACAGATTTGACGACGTCTGAGATGACGTCGAAGTGATGGCTCTGTCCGCCGTGGTCGTCACAACTATACGTTTGCTCGATTGACTCTTGATTATCCCAATCGCTGGTTCCCAAGCCTTGCTAAGATTATAGCCACAGTCACAGTTTATGAGGTCGTCATTGGTGCGAATTTCGATGGCCTCTCTAACAACGCTGTCCCAGTATCTCGACGTCTGTACCAGAATCCTCGTGCGGTCATACTCCACGCTATGGAGTATGACCGCACGCTGTCCCAATATCTCGACGTCTGTACCAGAATCCTCGTGCTTTCATACTCCATAGCGCGATTTTCCAACAAACAATGTTCAGCGACCGCCGACTTGCTCGGATACATCAGTCGAGTGTACCTCTGGTGTTCACGGCATCGATCCTCGACGGTACGCATCGTCTGACCAATATACGACTTGCCACATTGACACGGAATCTGGTACACGCCGGCCTTCCTCAAACAGAGGTCATCTTTGGCGCTCCCCACCAGTGCACGAGTTTTATTCGGAGGACAAAATACACTTCCGACCCGGTGTTTCTTCAAAATGCGGGCGATTTTTCCCTAGAGTGCGCCTGTATATGGAATAAACGCAGTGCCTACCTCCTCCCTCGTGATTTCATCCATCTCCGCAGGTTGCGCTGTAGCGGTTGGGCAGAGAGCCTGTTGAATCTACCACTCCGAGTACCCATTTTTTTGAATACGTATATGATCGCCGAAATATTGTGCCCGTTGGACACTGTAGACCGGCACTACACCCGTGGATATTTTGACTACAAGAATACTGTTCCGGCATATCCACAAGCGCCGATCGAAAATGAAGAACACAGGAGTAGAGAAGGCTGTGAGACAACGTCAGGAAATAGACTGCTGACTACGACAGCACCACGATAGGAGCGACCTCTAGCAGAAGAGAATATAAGCGTCTCTCCTGCCAGCCTCGGCCGCACAGTAATAGACCCAGCCTAGCACAGAGCGCTACGATAGCAGTTGCTTGTATGGACATTATCTATAGTGAAAGACATTGACTCTTTGCGTGCCGCCTATCGCTTGCAACACCGTTGTAAATTCAAAGTTAAGTATCGTCTTTCTTCTTTATTGTAATAAACACTGTAATGCGATTTGCTTGAACTGTTGTACAGTATTCCGAGAACGCAGCATCCTTTAGGCACCCTATACGTGACGATTGGGCAGTACCCTACAAATAGGGAAGTAAACAAAGTTTTGTATGTAAATGTTCGTTGTTGAATATCAGAATGGTATCATAAGGGTGCTGCAAGGAACTTACAGGCAGCTCTTTTTAATGTGGATTGGTTGACGTAACATCTGTGCCGTCGGTCAGTCTGGGTTTTGTGACACAAGGCCGACACGAGCTTTTAGAGCTGTCCTACTACAAACACAGTGGCACGTCGTTCTGTTATTCGCATTGCCCCAGTTCAGTGGAAACGTAAATGCTGTCTATGGAGCAATGTGTTACACTCATAATCGACAGATGATAGCTGCAATCGGATGAATGTCACATACACTGCAAGCAGATTGTAATCACCTTTTGACGCTTTCACTTCGCTTAACGCGAAAAACTGGTGAATAGTGCGGATGCTGTGACCTGTACGTGCCCTTTGATCCTTTTTAACCCTTTCACTGCTAGCGATATCGATATCCGTGCCCAATCTGCGCGGCCCTACTGTTAACGCTTTATGTGTGCGACAGGAACTGAGCGGGCCGGAGGTGTTCACATGGGACTTTCACGTTTCGGAGTTTTATCAGTGAGTAATTGCGATGTAGTTACAGAACTATACTTCTAGCGCTATAAACGGTTTTTAGAACTGCTATACCCTTAACAGCTTTTCTACTGTCTCATAGATAGCAAACAAAGTTTCCATGACGTCTTTTGTCAGCCTCCACAGTATATTCTAACTATCTCATTGTCTTTGAATATGTGTACTTAAGCACGTGCTATTTCCCGAGGAAAGAGCAAGTATTCCTATGGAAGAAGGTAATGAGGGTGAATTTTTTTTTCTTGGCCTGTAACTGAGGACATTGAGCATTTTGATCATTCTGACCCTACCCAAGGGCGAAAAAGTCGTTTTCTTTCGTTGTCCGCTATTGCCTTCCATTAGTACGACCGACACATTAAAGTGATGTAACGTATGGTAAGAGTGATAAAATGCAGATCCGTTGCATAATTTCCTGTGGTACAGAAAGGAACTAAGCCCTAGGGTTTATGAATTTAATATAGATATTCAGGTGTGAATCTTGCACCCACAGAAAATTGTTGTGCAATGTAAGTTTTTTCGGTACTGTTCAGAGAAAAATTTGTCTTAATTGTTGTAGACGTAACTAATAGATCACTGTTCAAGATTGTACTCCTTATCAGAAAACCCGTTTGAATACCTGGAAAGACACAAATACAGCGCAAATCTATTCTTTCTCGGTAGCAACTCTTGCCATGACTATAACATTTAAAAGTAGTGAACATTAGTCAAATGATCCTCTCCTCAGAACTCTGGCTTTTGGTGTCCTGGTTTTTCATCAACATCTACATCTACATGACTACTCTGCAATTCACATTTAAGTGCTTGGCAGAGGGTTCATCGAACCACAATCATACTATCTCTCTACTATTCCACTCCCGAACAGCGAGCGGGAAAAACGAACACCTAAACCTTTCTGTTCGAGCTCTGATTTCTCTTATTTTATTTTGATGATCATTCCTACCTATGTAGGTTGGGCTCAACAAAATATTTTCGCATTCGGAAGAAAAAGTTGGTGACTGAAATTTCGTAAAAAGGTCTCGCCGCGACGAAAAACGTCTATGCTGTAATGACTTCCATCCCAACTCGTGTATCATATCTGCCACACTCTCTCCCCTATAACGCGATAATACAAAACGAGCTGTCCTTTTTTGCACCCTGTCGATGTCCTCCGTCAATCCCACCTGGTAAGGATCCCACACGCGCAGCAATATTCTAACAGAGGACGAACGAGTGAAGTGTAAGCTGTCTCTTTAGTGGACTTGTTGCATCTTCTAAGTGTCCTGCCAATGAAACGCAACCTTTGGCTCGCCTTCCCGATAATATTATCTATGTGGTCCTTCCAACTGAAGTTGTTCGTAATTTTAACACCCAGGTACTTAGTTGAATTGACAGCCTTGAGAATTGTACTATTTATCGAGTAATCGAATTCCAACGGATTTCTTTTGGAACTCATGTGGATCATCTCACACTTTTCGTTGTTTAGCGTCAACTGCCACCTGACACACCATACAGCAATCTTTTCTAAATCGCTTTGAAACTGATACTGGTCTTCGGATGACCTTACTAGACGGTAAATTACGGCATCATCTGCGAACAGTCCAAGAGAACTGCTCAGATTGTCACCCAGGTCATTTATATAGATCAGGAACAGTAGAGGTCCCAGGACGCTTCCCTGGGGAACACCTGATATCACTTCAGTTTTACTCGATGATTTGCCGTCTATTACTACGAACTGCGACCTTCCTGACAGGAAATCACGAATCCAGTCGCACAACTGAGACGATACCCCATAGCTCCGCGGCTTGATTAGAAGTCGCTTGTGAGGAACGGTGTCAAAAGCTTTCCGGAAATCTAGAAATACGGAAACAACTTGAGATCCCCTGTCGATAGTGGCCATTACTTCGTGCGAATAAAGAGCTAGTTGCGTTGCACAAGAGCGATGTTTTCTGAAGCCATGCTGATTACGTGTCAATAGATCGTTCCCTTCGAGGTGATTCATAATGTTTGAATACAGTATATGCTCCAAAACCCTACTGCAAACCGACGTCAATGATATACGTCTGTAGTTAAATGGATTACTCCTACTACCCTTCTTGAACACTGGTGCGACCTGCGCAATTTTCCAATCTGTAGGTACAGATCTATCGGTGAGCGAGCGGTTGTATATGAGTGCTAAGTAGGGAGCTATAGTATCAGCGTAATCTGAAAGGAACCTAATCGGTATACAATCTGGACCTGAAGACTTGCCCGTATCAAGCGATTTGAGTTGCTTCGCAACCCCTAAGGTATCTACTTCTAAGAAACTCATGCTAGCAGATGTTTCTTTACGGATCTTGTTACGCTGGCTACATTTTTGTAGCAACAGCGTTGACGCTCAAAATAAGCTGTCACAAATATCAGTAGTTCCGCACCTGAGACGGAAGCTTAAAACGTTGCTAACTCCATTCCAAAACGTTTTAATTAATGAAGACCTTTCCTTTCAAACAGTACGTTGCATTTAAAAGCCATCGCATTTTGTTCTATCTGGATGTGAAACATGGTTTCTACTGGACTTTTTAAAAATTTGGCACGGTAGTTAGTGCAAACTGTTTGGTAAAGGCTGGTAACATTGTGACTACACTTCTGGGATCTTACTTAAGAAGAGGATACTTCCTTGTATGTTGACAACTGGTACACGATGGCATCTGACTTTCAATATTTTCATGATCGAGGAACAAATACAATAGCTGCATTTCACATGAAAAGGAAACATACATCAAAACGATTACGAACACTGCACATAGAAGAAAGACTATTTAGTTCTGTACTACGACATCTCTAAAGTGTCGTGACAAATGTGCGGCAGGCTTTGTGTGTTGACTATACGCTAAAGAGCCGAAATGATACTACCTGACAAAAAGGACCCCCGTATTAATTCGGGAAAAAATTAAACCAAAATGGGTGTTGGATTACGGATGTATGAGTGTAGTGGCCAAATGCGACACGTTTCGTAGTTCAACAGAATATTGTACAAAAGAACTCTTTTTGCAAAATGGTTCAAATGGCTCTGAGCACTATGAGAATTAACTGCTGTGGTCATCAGTCCCCTATAACTTAGAACTACTTAAACCTAACTACCCTAAGGACATCACACACATCCATGCCCGAGGCAGGATTCGAACCTGCGACCGTAGCAGTCGCACGGTTCAGACTGAAGCGCGTAGAACCGCTAGGCTACACCGGCCAGCTGTGACTTGGAGTAACTGCTGATAGTGATTGAAGGAACTCTGATGGTACAACAGTATGACACAAACGTCCTGCGTCCTAATGTGCTACCTCTCATGCGACAGTATCGCGGCGGCATTTTTCAACAGGACAATGCTCGTCCACCCGTGGTACGTTTCCCTATAAACAGTCTGCATGATGTTAAGAACACCCGTGGCCAGCAAGATTCCCGTATCTGCCCACTATAGAACACTTGTGGGACCAGCAGGGGCGTCAATTGCGTTCCAGTGCCAGCATCTAGGACATAGAAGGCCAGTAACAACAGATGTGGCCAACTTACCTCAGGAGAAGATACACCATCACCAACCGAATTAGTACAGACATCCAGACCAGAGGGGATACAACGTCGTGCTGATAAGTGGACCCTTACCGCCGAGTTCTTTTTAAATCTGAGTCGATTCTATAATCACTGAAAGGAGATTACATATCCTCTCAACATGTGAAATTTCACCTCTTTTGCTCCTCCCCCTCCGTGAGCTTTACTTTTCTTGTTAGCCTGTGTATGGAATGAAAGCCTATGAGGATAACAGAGGAGGAAATGCACCGCACAGAAATACATCGAGCCCGGAATGGCAGCTGGCGAGGCAGAGAGCGCCAGTAACGTCACAGCCAGCGGCGCACCTATATAACGACGAGGCCACAGGGACACTACAGTCATTTACCACTTGACAATGGCCGAGAAGAGTTCGGTCAAACCCTCTGGCGTGACTGGAAGCTCCAGAAGATTTTATATTTTCTAAACTTTTTTCTCCTTTGCATGCTTCATATAATTTGTAGAGTCTTGTAGCCCAAGGAAGCAAGGGAGAGGATGCTGTTACGGGTGGCCGGTATCCTCATTTTACAACACAAATGCACAAGTGGATTGATACGGTTGTTTATTTGCAGTAACTAGAAACATTTACTCAACTTGAAAAGAGTCCATATTTTGTGGTACAAGCTCATCAGTCATAGTCCTCTTGCAAACTGATGTAATGTCAATATCGGTAATCTTGCTAGTACAAACTTAAGTTTCTCACTGCTGGTGTAGAACATTTCTGGTTCAGATGAAATCTGGTTTCGTAGGACATAGCGGATCAGGTTGTGGAAAGGGACCAAGGTCAATTACTGTTAGTTATACAAGAACACACACAACATTATTCCTCAAACCAATGCATAGTTTTCTCTTTAAAACAGCAAAGATCAATTCATGGCTAAGGACCCAAGTAACTTCTCCAGAATAAGTTTGAATGATTGCTCTTGAAACACCAGGATTTACAGTAATGGATGAGGCCTTACTTAAGTAAAATTGCAGCTGAAGGCCTAAATGCAGAGCAACAAGAATTTTAAATGATACACGGCTCAAGATCTAATCTTAAAGTTGCTATGAAGTTCGGCTGAAGGCCACATACTAAACATAAAACAGACCATATTAATATACGGCCGAAGGCCTGGCACAGTACCTGCGACCAAATAAAATGACAATCACAAACAACAAACAGTGGTGCTCAGAAGTGTTCCAAGGGTCGGCCTCGGGAAGAAACTCTAACCACAGTTTAGGTGAGACAGACACCCAAGCGTAACACTAAACAATCGGGTTGCAGTACGAGCTATGGACGGCAGACGAACCAACCAACCGTCTAATCAATTATTTCCCACCTGTCCAACAGCATGATAACGCAAAAGTGCCAGCGAAGACGAGGATCGCAGCAGGATTGTGTCTTAATGCTTGGTGTATAAACACATTCAAGGCACAATAAACACTCAAAGGGAACAGGAGAACAACACCAATCTATCGAAGTACACGCCGGACAGCGAGGGAAACACACTGCCACAAAACTATGCCAACAACCACGGCAGGTAACCAGAAATTTAATGGCCACAAGGCAAAAGATACCGATGGTGCACTTGAGTAATAAACTAGAAACATTTCGAAGGTTAAACACCATACAGGGAGATCGCTGCAAAATTTTGCCTACTCCAACTCACCATCATGTTGCTGCTTGCGGAGACAGCCCAGGACGCAACAACCAGCAGTCAACGAAAAGAAGTCATAACGGTTGAGCTTTCGTGACAGGTTCACTGATTACTCAACTCCAGTCAGCAGGTGCGGTGGGCGACCAACTTAGCAGTTCTTGCAGCTAGTGCCACACAAGTCTGACCACACGTGCACGCCACCAGCGGCCCGAACCTAATCACACGCCGCAGGGACTTCGTCACTGCTCCGTCGCAACCGACAACTGCACACACTCCATGACATGGAAATATAACCGCTACACCAAAGACGTTACATCAGTACTAGTATCGATAAACGCTGCCGCTGCCACTGATGGAGGTAACTCGTTCAGATAGCAACTGAGGGAGGAATAAGACGCCACTAAATGGTGTCAAAATGCCCAAGAGGAAAAACGGCATTAACGTGAGCCGACCACGACTCATGAGGTAAATTAAGTACATTATAGTCACTAACCTGGTCGCTATGTACCATCGTAGCCTGTGACGAACTCAACCTGCTTTGCGAGGAAACTGACAGATGCCAAACTAGATGTTTTATTGAGTGAGTGTGTGAGTGAGGCTCTCTGGTCAGCGGCGCTGGCCTAAATACTTGCTGTGGAGAGGGCGTTGGCGGCCAGTTGCTTGCGTGTGTGTCTCTGGTCTCTCTCGTTGCTGGAGCGCTTGATCCATCGCCTACTAATCGACCTTCGCGCTTCATCTTTGCTGACCAGTGTGTGGGGCTACTTACGCCAGCACATAATTCTCCATTAAATCATTTGCAAAGTAAGCAGACGTTTGAAGTTGTTTCATTCATGGGATTTCGATTACTTAAAGTTTCCTGGGTTTACTGGTTGTTAACTAATGTACGAAAATGATCTGAAGTCCTTCATTGTTATGAAACAGATGAATCATTCTGATGACACCTAGCCCCTGACAAGGTTTGTTTACCGTTTCAGCACAACATTCCTTAACCTTAACGTATTTAACAGATGTTTCGACCATCAATAAACGATAATACTTTCAGAAACGTGATGTTCGCCACGCAGACCTAAGAGTCCTGTGGATAAGAGTGCACCAGAAGAAGACGTACCTGTTTAGTGGAATAAATTCCTGAGCAGGACAGATTAGCAGGATTGCGTCATAGATCAACTCACCAACAGTGGGGACAGCAACAGGCAGAATTTCTGACCATAGGTGAGTTTTGTTATGCAGTGTATTCTGAAATTTGAGGTCCACAACACAAACATAGTTCGCAGAAGTCGCGTATCCGACACTTGACTGAAATCTTATGGAGTATCGCTACAGAGCACACAACAATCTTCAGTAAAATGGTAAAAATTTTTTGCACTAAAATAATTCTTGAATATAACACGAGAATGTAAGATTGTTTTTTAAACTATGGCTTATTACTATGTGCCGAACATATAAATAGTAACGTTTATTTCGAACATTTCAACTGCAATGTGTTTTGTTCTCTGGATAATTTCTAGCCATATAACAGTATGTATTAAATTTTCTGACATGTTATGTGGGCAAATACAGTTCAGTTTCATAGGCAGGTACATGTCATTCACAATAGCATCAAACAATAGTTACCAATTTCTATTTAAGAATTTGGAGTATTTGACAGAAAAACCTCTCATTCTGGTTTCTTTTTTTGGCTCTGGGTATTGCGGATTTAGCCACGGTGCATGGCACATTCTTCTGCACGTGCGATATAAGGAAACAGTCTATACAGTGCTTGTGATTGAAGTATGTAGCAGTAAATTAAAGGAAGCTGAGAAGGTATTTAAAGGCGGAGAAATGGATTCATATTTTTCTGAGAAGGTATTTAAAGGCGGAGAAATGGATTCATATTTTTCTGTGGATCATGGTAGGAAATATGATTATCAATAATATCCAAGACGTATTAGAATTTTTGGCAATGGGAAGGAAAGCTTTTCTGAAGAAGTGAAATTTTTTAACATCGGGTATAGATTTAAATGTAAGGAAGTCGTTTCTGAAAGTATTTGTGTGGAGTGTAGCCATGTATGGAAGTGAAACATGGACGATAAATAGTTTAGACAAAAAGAGAATAGAAGCTTTCGAAATGTGGTGCTACACAATAATGTTGAAGATTAGATGGGTAGATCACACAACTAAAGAGGAGGTACTGAATAGGATTGTGGAGAAGAGGAGTTTGTGGCACAACTTGACTAGAAGAAGGTATCGGTTGGTAGTACATGTTCTGAGGCATCAAGGGATCACCAATTTAGTATTGGAGGGCAGCGTGGAGGGTAAAAATCGTAGAGGGAGACCAAGAGATGAATACACTAAGCAGATTCAGAAGGATGTAGGTTGCAGTAGGTACTGGGAGATGAAAAAGCTTGCACAGGATAGAGTAGCATGGAGAGCTGCATCAAACCAGTCACAGGACTGAAGACCACAACAACAACAACAACAACAACATTAGAATGAGAAAACAGCAGGGTTTGCAACAAATAACACAGCTCATTTATACTCAATAGCTAAAGTAAAACATATAAGACTATCCTCAATGCAGAGCCCTGGTCCTTTCGAAGGTGGTGTCCCGATGGATTCCTCTGGCTCTAACACACTTACCCAGCATGTTAGAGGGGAAGTACTGTTTCACTTGCAATCCTACCCACGACGAAACTTGGTATTAACAGTTTTAATCTGCCAGGATGTTTCATATCAGCGTACACTCCGCTGCAGAGCGAAAATTTCATTCTGGAATCATCCCCCCAGGCTGTGACTAAGCCATGTCTTCACATTATCCTTTCTCCCAGAAGTGGTAGTCTTGCAAGGTTCGCAGTAGAGCTTCTGTGAAATCTGGAAAGTGGGAGACGAGGTACTGGTGGAAGTAAAGCTGTGAGGAGGGGTTGTGAGTCGTGCTTCGGTAGCTTAGTTGGTAGAGCTCTTGCCCGCGAAAGGCAAAGTTCTCGATTTTGAGTCTCGGTCCGGTACACAGTTTTAATCTGCCAGGAAGTTTCATATCAGCGTACACTCCTTTACAGAGTGGAAATTTCATTCTGGAAACTTCGTATCCTTACATACGTAGATAATTGTCAGTAGTGAAAGGAATTACATAGGAGGAAAAAATATTCCTCATTCTCTTTATCAAACAGACAATAAGCTACCAAGCCAGTACAGATAATAAGTTAATAAAACCTTCTTCGATTCTTTTCCGTTGACAAAAAGTGTGTCACGACATCGGAAACGCCGCCACCAACAATGCCCGGTTAGCCTAAAATTCAGAAACCCAAGCATTCCATTGTGTCTGTTGGTTAGCGCTCTATATTTCCCAACATATGAATCTGTCGCACTCTTGGTCTCAATCCTATACTCACTCGCAGAAAAATTTGTGATTCTGCTCACTCTCCATGAAAATTAAAATAATCATATTGACTCCTGAGGACATTACACTTCTTTTTAATACTGCTTCGCTGTTCACCAGCGTTCCTGGGAATTGTTCTGGACATTGTCTCACGTTAAAATTCTTTCTGTGGAGAAATAAGCTCTCCACGGTCAACTGATGATTTGGCTATGAGGAACACCTCTGACGCGTTTACAAGGAATTTACGTATAGAAAATTTTGAAGCGGGAGCGCTTTGGACGACAGATGTTAAAACCATTTCGTTTTGGCCCCGGTACTGCACTGTGTTATGTTCTTATGAAGAAAAAGAATACTTTAAATTTCGTAATTCTCTGACTGGCAGTCAATAAGGTATACAGAGAAAGAAAATGGGGGTTAGATTTTGTTACATTATTTACAGCTACTTCGAGGGCCTGGAGAAAGTATAGAACTCTTAATTTTATAAAAGGCTCACATATACTGATACACAGGTGCACAAAATATTGCTGTCTCTTTCCGTATGAGTTGAGAAGAGTAATAAATTCATTGGTGAACTTAACTAAAAGAAAATTCTGTAGTTCGACAATTAACTGAATCATTTGAAAACACTCCATCTATAAAAAAATTTAACCTATTAGGAGACAGTTAAGGTGATATGATACTAACACTGTGTTACAATCAACAATAAAATGACATGAAGATTTATATTTCTACGTGGTAAGCTATCTACAGCAGGGTTGTTCATAGTGCTCTAAAAGTACAGTCGTCTGAACACTGGAAGCAATAAAAGGAGCATCAATATAGAGCATTACCGGGGCTAATGTCGCATAGACGACATATATAAACAGAGAAAGCAGGTCATGTTGTGTCAACGGATCATTAGTAATCTAGATTTCTTCGAAACCGAAATTCCGACCACGTCTAACCACCACTACGTTAGTATGTGCTAAATGTCAAAGGAATTTATCTATGAGGAGAATTCCCACATAAAAGGAAAACTACTTACGTTAGGCCAGTTGTGGATCTTAATTGCAAATAAAGCAGACAGCTCTGGCGGGCTTAAGATTACCACTTTGCTGCGTCTCGCAATACGCGAAAAAGTTCTGATGACGACTACACGTAGCGACAATCTCCAGCTATGAATAAACAGTTCGTTTGTATGTACATGCTTGAAAGTCAGACACTGTAAGCAACTATCTCTATTTCTTCCTGTTATATCTCCTGCACAAGTAGATGAAACGTTAGGTTAGAGAATACGTCTTACCTCACCGCGAAAGTCCCAAAAAATAGATGTCAAAAAGTAAACACAAACTTCAGCTCCTTAAGTATGCATTTTTATCTAACTAGGCTTTTTCTTAGGTTCGTATTGCTATCTTTCAAGCATTTCGCCTCTCTTGACAAACGACTGCATTTTATCTATCCGGACAAATATCCTCTTTTGGAGTCGAAGTAAACTGAAATAATTAGTAACAATTAACTTTGTAGTGCACGTCAATGTAAGTATAGTCTTCATTTTTCCTTTCGGTTGACCACTAAGATAAAATCGGAAAATTAGAGAAAATATGGCGATTTACCAACAAACATTTTTCCCAAGCGCCATTCACGGATGGGGCACGGAGAGGATCCAAAATAGTACTTCCCGCAGCGCCCTCCACCACATACCGCAAAATAGCACGTGCAGTATAGAAGTAGATATTTTACTACTGATAACACGTCTAGATGCCACTCCACTACACTGATAACTGCAAGTATCATGGTCTAAAAACTATCAGCTGAGGTCGCCGTATTTCTTTCAATTAGCGACCCGTCAGAAGGTTGTGCTTGAGAACTGATTCGGATTCGGCAACAGCTAATTGTCGCCTTGAGGGAAAGGCCCCCACCACTGGTGCAAAGTGATTCATAATTACATCAAGTGGGATCTGAGCACACGCCTTTACGAATCTGGCCAGTTCCCTGTGTCATTTGATCTGCTAGCTTCTTGCTACATTGACAGTGTGATCTAACACGTCGTGATTTTGGCAATGCGCAAGGCGACGACTGTTCAGAATGCCAAAAGAGGTGTTTAAGCCTCCTTATGGGGAATACATTTAAAGCAGTTTTTTCCACTAGTGTGCTTATGCACTACTGGCCATTAAAATTGCTACACCAAGAAGAAATGCTGATCATAAATGGGTATTCATTGGATAAATATATTATACTAGAATTGACATGTGATTACATTTTCACGCAATGTGCATGCATATATCCTGAGAAATCGGTACCCAGAACATCCACCTCTGACCGTAATAAGGCCCTCGATACGCCTGGGCATTGAGTCAATGGATGGCGTGAACAGCTACAGCTGCCCATGCAGCTTCAACACGATACCACAGTTCATCAAGAGTAGTGACTGGCGTATTGTGACGAGCCAGTTGCTCGGCCACCATTGACCAGACCAATTCAGTTGGAGAGAGATCTGGAGAATGTGCAGGCCAGGCCAGCAGTCGAACATATTCTGTATTCAGAAAGGCCCGTACAGGACCTGCAACATGCAGTCGTGCATTATCCTGCTGAAATGTACGATCTCGCAGGGATCGAATGAAGGGTAGAGCCACTGGTCGTAACACATCTGAAATGTAACGTCCACTGTTCAAAATGCCGTCAGTGCGAAAAAGAGGTGACCCAGACGTGTAACCAATGGCACCCCAAAACATCACGCCGGCTGATACGCCAGTATGGCAATGACGAAATTTCAGTGTGCGTTCACCACGATGTCACCAAACACGGATGCGACCATCATGATGCTGTAAACAGAACCTGGATTCACACGAAAAAATGACGTTTTGCCATTCGTGCACCCAGGTTCGTTGTTGAGTACACCATCGCAAGCGCTCCTGTCTGTGATGCAGCGTCAAGGGTAACCGCAGCCAAGGTCTCCAAGCTGATAGTCCTTGCTGCTGCAAACGTCGTCGAGCTGTTCGTGCAGATGGTTGCTGTCTTGCAAACGTCCCCATCTGTTGGCTCGGGGATCGAGACGTGGCTGCACAATCCGTTACTGCCATGCGGATAAGATGCCTGTCATCTCGACTGCTAGTGATACGAGGCCCTTGGGATCCAGCACGGCGTTCCGTATTACCCTTGTGAACCCACCGATTCCATATTCTGCTAACAGTCATTGGATCTCGATCAAGGCGAGCAGCAACGTCGTGATACGATAAACCGCAATCGCGATAGGCTACAATTCGACCTCTATCAAAGTCGGAAACGTGATGGTACGCATTTCTCCTTCTTACACGAGGCAACACAACAACGTTTCACCAGGCGACACCAGTCAACTGCTGTTTGTGTATCAGAAATCGGCTGGAAACATTCCTCATGTCAGCTCGTTGTACGTGTCGCCACCGGCGCCAATCTTGTGCAAATGCTCTGAAAAGCTAATAATTTGCATATAACAGCATCTTCTCCCTGTCGGTTAAATTTCGCGTCTGTAGCACGTCATCTTCGTGGTATAGCAATTTCAGTGGCCAGTAGTGTACTTATAAGCGGCAGTCCAGTGACAACGAGAAGCGAGAAAAGGAGATAATCTGTTTATTATTTCAAAAGTAATCGCCATAACTGTTACTTCATTTATTCCAGTGTGAGACAAGACGGTCTATGCCTTCATGGGAAAAATGTTTGTGTGCGAAACGATGATTGTGCTCAAGCGTACACCTCTTCGTCCGAAGGAAACTACTGCCACGAATGCATTTTTTCTTCAGGACTCCAAAAACGGAAATCACATGGTGAGCGATCCAAACTGGATAGACGATATGTGTGGGTTCCCAGTGAAACTTCTTCAGTGTAATGGAAATAGCGGTCCCGGTGAAGTCAAGATGACCTGCTTCTCTTACTTCATGGGTCCGCTGCTCACTGACTGTCTGGAACTGGGTGTCGCTATTGACGCACATAAGTACGTGGAGACTTTGCAAAATTTTAAGCACGCCGTCAAGTCCAAACAACTATGAATGTTGACAGAGGCGTCCTTCTGTGACTGGGTAATGTTCGCCAACATGTTGCCGAGGTTGTTTCGAGTTCGCAGGAGAAATTTCATTGGGAAGCCCTTACACTTCCTCATACATCCCCCATCTCTCCCCATGCTTTGTACGTATGCCTGGATCCCTAAGTAAGACATTTTCTACGGACGACGAGGTGCACGGGTGGGCTCAGTCACGGTCTTGTAGCCTACAAGAGACATTTTTCCGTGAAGGCATCGATCGTCTCGTCTCACAGTGGGATAAATGAATTCACAGTTATGGCGATTACTTTTCAAAAAATAAACAGTTTACTTACCTTTTTCGACCTGACTCATTTTCATTTGACTGCCACTTATATTTAAAATCTCTCTCTATTCAAACAGGTTGCCGCATGATAGGATGCTAGGCACCTAGCGGAAAATTGAGTGTGTTTCTCCGAGTATTGCTATTCACTGACGAGATAAATTATCGAGAATACCACAGATTCTCACTGACCCGGTGGTCAGGACTGCGATCCAGCTCTCCCCAAAACAAACTGTGTAGAGTAAATATTTCCGGAAACTCGGAACCAGATCGTCGGCACGAAATAACCAACCCTTCTATGCTACAGTGGCCAATTCAATTAGTTTGTTTTTAATTTTCCAGCATATTCAGATACAATCGCTGAGTTAATAACGGGAGTATTAATTTAGCTTCATTGGCTTTTCCCTGGCACAGAACTTCATTTCCTCTCATCTGATATTTCCTAATTCGGACTTACGTAGCCATTTTTAAAGTGTTTTTACGCTGCAGATCTAATATTCAAGCTCCGTACATCTTGCTAAAGCGCAATAACATTTAGCAACGTTCAATGTTCTACTACAATAGCTGTTTGTCTTGGAAACTCCATCCATTTTCTGCTGATGTATTGCCGAGGAAGTCAGTATAAAAATGAGACGGCAAACTCATCACAAGCAGAAGCGGCCAAAGTGAATGTATAAGTATGTCTCAAATAGAGGTGAAACCTGAGGAACCTGAAGTAATTTCAAGTTCAGTGAATAGAATTTGAATTAAAATCTTGAAGGGACACACGGAGTAAAAAGGTACAAAAGGGTCGCCAAGGATAATCTGCGATGCGGGTGTCTTCATCCCAACGCCAAATACTTGTTTCTTCGGTTCCCTAGTGTGTACCGAAGCACCCTTGAAGATGTCAAAAATTCGTTATAATACAACGTTATTGATACTTGTTTTGAGAATAAAACTGCCTTTTCCTCCTGCTAGTTACTTTATTTATCCCACACGCGTTTCGCCATCTCCTGTTCTAAGGCATCAGCAGTGGGATCTATTACGATGCAGTTTTGTTAGTTATAGATTGTCAAACAGTTCACTTCACGATTTATTGTAAAAACATAATTACTTACGATTTGCTGATCTGCGATACCTCACATCTGATCTGGATGTCTCACTACCGTGACGAAACGCAGATCAGCAAATCGTAAGTATTTTTTTTTTTTTTACAAAAATTCGTGAAGTGAACTCTTTGATAATCTATAACTAACACAACTGTATCGTTATAGATCCCACTGATGATGCTTTAGAACAAGAGAAGGCGAAACGGGTATGGGATAAATAAAGTAACTAGTAGCAGGAAAAGGCAGTTTTACTTACAAAACAAATTTTTATATGCTTGTTGCGGAGGACAGCACAACAAACAAACTTGTCAACGATATTGAATTCATAAGTACCTTATAACGATATGTTTACGTAATGTGTATACATAAACATACGTTATAAACGTCCCCGTTCGTAGTCGCTAATTATAACAATATGTTTCTTTTGTGCTGCAACATATAGCTATAATCAGCGGTGGAAATGTATTTGCGAACGCCGCCCGTGTGCGGCTGCCTCTTGTTGGATCGTCAATCAGTCTGAAGTTGCATTGCAGAGGAGAGCAAATGCCTATTCAAAATATAATTACTTTTGGATAGCTCAACATGAATTTTCTGAGGGAGCGTAGTTTATCATGCATTTACCAGTAGAATGTGGCGCGGAGAAAATATTTCGCTGCATACAACTTCCGTTCGATTTCGACGAAAGAATTCGTGACTGTTAACTCTCTATTTGGCAGAAACATAAAGAAAATTAAATAACTTCATGAAGGAGTGAGACATAGATTCTACACTAAATAAATAGTCCATACACCAATTCCATTTAAATCTGAATTTATGGCAATTAATAGATGAACTTACACTACAATGAAGAATTTTAACATGGATGCCGCTTTGACTGGTACTTCTCTTCTCGTAATGACAATAATTCCTTTGTCGTTTTCACATACACGTCGCACAATAAATTTACTGCTATGCAGTATTGCACTTTTATTTTACACTAAAATAATATTATTTTTAATGATAATAATAATACGACGGCAAGACATGCGCATCCGACACAAGTTACAAGAGACAAGAGAAGGACGAGTAACTGTTCATCGAGAATACCTCGCACATAAAAAAAAGAAAATGTGTAAAAGTGTTCTTCTTCTGTCCGTTTTTCGCGCCGCGGTTTTCAAAGTCAATAACTCACTGCATCTCTGACGGCGCTTCGACAATAAACAAGTTACGTCACAGGTCGTTCACCTTTTACATTCTCGCAACATTATTTGCTAACTGTAGCTGTTGCCGAGCGACTGCTGGATTAGTGAATGATTTAATATGATAAGGCAATCACACAATGTTACAACCTCCAAGGTTTAACAAGATGACTGCACGAAAACCACAAGACATATAGAACAATGAAATATCAGTAGATGGAGCAGCTCTCCAAGTTTCTATTCGAAACATTTGATCAAAGAGCGCACCACTAGGTATGTAGATACATCATCCGCTACACATTATCGCATCGAATTAGTTATCAACTAGATATAGGCAACTCAATGAATGGATTTTCAAAGTGAACTGTTGTCCAGGGCAATACATGTCAGCGATAGAAATTAATTCCACGCATTTGTTGACGTTTGCCACGTCGTAAGTGGTGCCCTAATTGAGCACCTGTAATGTGAGTTAAAAGCTTGGGGGAATGCTTTGTCCATTAGTACGTGTCATTTTTCTGTGTGTCTTGGAGTTTTCCTGCAGTCGTTTCCTGAAACCCTCGATATTCTCACTAATAATCCTGAATCAGGACAAAAATTTGCCCTTGAGATAAAAAGTGATCGCTGTTATTTCCAAGTCCCTATTACTCATAGTGCTCATTTCTGATGCAAAAAAGTCACGCAGCACATCACAAATGTAGAACCATCCAGTCAGTGAGCGTGATTTGTTATAATTGCTGTTAATCTTCTTTTTCGTCCATCACCTATTGTTCAACCTGTCATAACCTATACCAGACGTGTCTTTGTCTTGTCGCTGATTTAGCTTACGTGTGAATTACAGACACCAACCTGTTGTAGCAAAATATAGTAAACTCCGCTCGTCTTTTATTTGATTGATATGCAGTAAGCTTACTTGCGCCATAGTTAGTCATCACATCTGGAAGGCTATAAATAAAAACAGACTTAGTGGATTAGATATTTGTTCATGATATTTCAATATTAAGTGAAACGTAGCAACAGATTCACGAAGATAGCTTTTGCCAATGATTATACGGGTACAGGGTGTAATGACGTCTGTTAATGTGTACCGATCAAAATATATAACTTCCTTCAAAAAAAAAATAAGGCCCAAATCACGAAAATGAAATCTGCTGACTGTTGTTTATGGTTCAAATAGATTTCGGGCTTGCAGCCGGTCGTCGAAAACTTCTTCGCACGATATTTCGGCTGGACAACTGCCAGCCATCTTCAGGTGAGCCGAACGAGGATCGGCTCACCTGAAGGTGGCTGGCAGTTGTCCAGCCGAAATATCGTGCGAAGAAGTTTACGATGACCGGCTGCAGGCCCGAAATCTATTTGAACAATTGACTCGCCGGGAAAATTTCAAATGTTGTTTATGGTTCTACAGACACCCAAACTTGCAGAGCGTGACATATAATTTTGTTTCATTTAACATCTCCTAGATTAGCAAGACACATTTATATGCTCATGTATGAATTCGTTATATTTCGTCGAAGTAACCTGCAAACGGCACAAAATGACAAAACAAGTGAAGAAGACATCGAGTAGCCACCCTATCGAAGCTCTCGAAGTGACTCCCCTTACATGACCTGAAAACAATTTCGTAGTCTAAAAAGTTCTCTGTGAGCACCAACTACAAGCACAATTGTTTTTTTTATTGAAAAACTGACTTGGACTTGGAAAACAGAATATTTCCACGTAAGCCGTGGGCTACACATCATGTTTGCTACCTTCTATTATCTGACAAAAATGATGCTCAGTTAATTCAGTGTATGATACGTGTGAATTTTAAGCGGGGGGGGGGGGGGGGGGGGTACGGCGTCAAACGGGCCGACCTGGAGCAGGAGAGGCACCAGAGGACATTTTAATTTCCATTGTCTATACTTTTACGAGTAAATTCATAGAACTTTGTCAGCATGACCAGGAAGGTTTCAGGATTCACACTCGTAGCAGCAGAAATTCAAAAACATAGAAAAAATATTTTTTCACATGTAAAATTTCATCATTTTTTTCACTTACTATTGGCTGCATTTGTTGCTATATACTTTTCTTCATGAGTAAGAGAGACTGTTCGATGAATTTTGCACAGCATACAAACCATACGTACAGGTGTCTGAAACTCTAGAATCTGTTTAACTTTTGAAAAAATGAATGAGCTGTTACGTTTTAAACTTTATGTTTAGGAAAAAATCAATTTTTAGTTAATTATGTCAATTTTTACCACAGTTTTTAATAGATTTGGAAATTTCTAGAGTTTAATACACCTGTAAGTATGGTTTGAATGCTGTGCAAAATTCATCAAAGAATCTATCTTACTTATGAAGAAAAATGTACCTATAGCAACAAATGCAGCCAATAGTAAGCGAAAAAATGATGAAATTCCACATGTGAAAAAAATTATTTTGTTATGTTTTCAAACTTCCACTGCTATGAATGTGAATCCCATATCCTTCGTGGTCATGCTGACAAAGTTCTATGAATTTATTTGTAAAAGTATATAGAGTGGAAATTAAAATGGCCTGTGGTGCCTCTCCTGCTCCAAGTCGGCCCGTTTGACGTCCTACTCCCCTTAAATAAAGATATGATATTTGCACTAACATAGTAATTATTATCGTGCTACAAAGTTTACAAAAGCTTTAAATTGTTAAAGTGAGTAATGTAGAAGGTCGATGGTATGTTTGAAAAGGGTATGAAAAATGCAAAATCTGTTTAATGAATCAAGTACCGACACCCCGTCACGAGTTAAATTTAGTTCATAAACAAAGCAAGTCCCACCATACATTACTAATCGTAGCCCTTAGCGACAACCCGCAACACGTTCGACCAGAAGAGCTAATCAACCTCACTGCTTCTATGTAACCAGCCTAATCATAAAAAAAAGTACGCATTACCTCGCGTTGCTGAGCCGACAGAGAGGAGCGGTATATGGTTATTGTCCTCACGTGCACAATACGAACTCATTACTACACAAGTGCATAGCTCTCTCTCCCTTTCAGCGGATCTGATTCTAGCGACGCTCATTACCATAACAATGTCACGCCTTCTGCCCAGAGCAGGGCGTAAACCGAACACATCGGACAA
The DNA here is from genome assembly GCF_023897955.1 of Schistocerca gregaria. Lineage (NCBI taxonomy): Eukaryota > Metazoa > Arthropoda > Insecta > Orthoptera > Acrididae > Schistocerca > Schistocerca gregaria. The sequence goes on from NC_064923.1 coordinate 726,508,913, forward strand.
CTGTCTGACCTTCACATTCAGCTCTTAGCCACCACATCCTGGACAGCACTGCCTGCCTGCTAGCAACCACGACCACAACCACACTCCAATTGACTGCCACTATCCAACGACCCGCTGTTCTCCAACCGTCACCTCCCCGTTTTCAAAACTCGACTGCCCAAGTGAAGGTGAGCACACCCCTCGCTATTCATCGGCTGAGCCAAAATTTCTTCACAGACCAAAGGCAAATTCCAAAGAGCAGGTGATGTAGCAGAGAAAATCAAAACAGATATGTCTTCCAGCAGTCGATATGTAAATTAATTGAACATATTAAAGATGGCCCATTTAAGAGTGCACCTAACAAGGGTTAAGGTTGACATGGGGAGAAGATGGACTTGAGCTAAAGTCACATTATTCACACACACACACACACACACACACACACACACACACACACACACACACATACACAAAACACTTACTCTTCATCAGTATATACACCAGCCCTGTAAACCACATATTCAGTACCTACCGACCACCGTGCCATCCTCTGTCAGTCATACCCACTGACAATTTAGCTACGGAACCAGAAAGTTAGCGTGGGCTTTAATGTGCTTATCTTTTTTTTCAATCAATTTTCTCTCTGTTTTCTTTGCATCTGTCAATTTTTTTCTCTCAATGCGTATCTGTGTCAGCTTCCAAGGAATATATCTAATCTCCTTTAGACATTTATGTGAAGTGTAAGAGTTTCCATGGCATAGGGCTTATGAAGGGTGTAACTCGTATAAGTGCAGTTATTTTTTTGTGTTGTACGTTAATATGTACACGAATCAGTGTGTTGGATGTGTTTTATCTGCGTCTGATAGTCTTCCCGCAAACGCCTTACAAAATTTGTGAGCTTATGTTTTCTGCAGCTCTGTAACTGCACCACTATGTGGTCTACGAGTATCAGTACAGAACAACAGATTTGTATCGACGTCTCCACACTTCAACACCTGACCTGGTGCCCAGGGGAAATCCATCTTTAATGGCTAGCTAGCTGAAGATGAAGTAAATATCGATGTAATGTTGTTCAGTCGCCAAAAGAAATATCTGCACTTATACCTGTTACGCCCTATATACAGGGTGGTCCATTGATCGTGACGACCAAATATCTCAGGAAATAAGCGTCAAACGAAAAAACTACAAATAACGAAACTTGTCTAGCATTAAGGAGAAAACCAGATGACGCTATGGCTGGCCCGCTAGATGGCGCTGCCATAGGTCAAACGGATATCAACTGCGTTTTTTTAAAAATGGGAACCCCCATTTTTTTCTACATATTCATGTAATACGTATAGAAATATGAATGTTTTAGTTGGACCACTTTTTTCGCTTTGTGATAGATGGTGCTGTAATAGTCACAAATATATGGCTAATAATTTTAACTGGACAGTTGGCAACAGGTAGGTTTTTTAATTTAAAATACAGAACTTAGGTTCGTTTCAACATTTTATTACGGTTGTTCCAATGTGATACATGTACCTTTGTGAACTTACCATTTCTGAGAACGCATGCTGTTGCAGCGTGATTTCCTGTAAATACCACATTAATGCAATAAATGCTCAAAATGGTGTGAGTCAACCTCAATGCATTTGGCAGTACGTGAAACGACATTCCTCTCAACAGCGAGTAGTTCGCCTTCCGCAATGTTCGCACATGCATTGACAACGCGCTGAAGCATGTTGTCAGGCGTTGTCGGTGGATCACGATAGCAAATATCCTTCAACTTTCCCCATAAAAAAAATCCGTTGACGTCAGATCCGGTGAACGTGTGGGCCATGACATGGTGATTCGACGACCAATCCATCTGTCATGAAATATGCTTCAACCGCACGCGAGCTATGTGCCGGACATTCATCACGTTGGAAGTACATCGCCATTCTGTCATGCAGTGAAACATCTGGTAGTAACATCGGTAGAACATTACGTAGGAAATCAGCATACATTGCACCATTTAGATTGCCATCGATAAAATGGGGGCCAATTTTTTTTATTACCCTTCCTCCCATAATGCCGCAACATACACTAACCCGCCAAGGTTGCTGATGTTCCACTTGTCGCTGCCATCGTGGATTTTCCGTTGCCCAATAGTGCATATTACACCGGTTTACGTTACCGCTGTTGGTGAATGACGCTTCGTCGCTAAATAGAACGCATGCAAAAAGTCTGTCGTCGTCCCGTAATTTTACCCAGTAGCAGAACTGTACAAGAGGTCCATAGTCGTCGTCATGCAATTCCTGGAGCATAGAAATATGGTACGGGTTCAATCGATGTTGATGTAGCGATCTCGTCACCGACGTTTTTGAGATTCCCGATCCTCGCGCAATTTGTCTGCTACTGATGTGCGGATTAGCCGCGACAGTAGCTAAAACACCTACTTCGGCATCATCATTTGCTGCAGTTCGTGGTTGACGTTTCACACATGGCTGAACACTTCCTGTTTCCTTAAATAACGTAACAATCCTGCGAACGGACCGGACACTTGGATGATGCGCGTCCAGGATACCGAGCCGCATACATAGCACACGCCCGTTGGGCATTTTGATCACAAGAGCCATACATCAACATGATATCGACCTTTTCCGCATATTGTTCAAATGGCTTTGAGCGTTATGAGACTTAACATCTGAGGTCATCAGTCCCCTAGAACTTAGATCTACTTAAACCTAACTAACCTAAGGACATCGACACATCCATGCCCGAGGCAGGATTCGAATCTGCGACCATAGCAGGCGCAGTTCCGGACTGCAGCGCCTAGAACCGCTCGGTCATCGCGGCCGGCTCCGCATTTGGTAAACGGTTCATTTTAACACCGGTAAAGTATCACGAAGCAAATACTGTCCACACTGGTGAAATGTTGCGTAATACCATGTACTTATACGTTTGCGACTATTACAGCCCCATCTATCACAAAAAGTGGTCCAACTAAAACATTCATATTTCTTTACGTACTGCATGGATATGTAACAAAAAATGGGGGTTCCTATTTATAAACCTATTTGATATCCGTTTGACCTATGGCAGTGCCATCTAGTGGGCCAACCATAGCGCCATCTGGTTTCCCCCTTCAAGCTAGACAAGTTTCGTTCTTTGTAGTTTTTTCGTTTGATGCTTATGTCGTGAGATATTTGGCCCATTCACTATCAATGGACCACCCTGTATAGGTGATCCAGAGCTCAATAGCCAAACTTCAGAGGTGGTTGTATGGTCCAAGACAAAAAAGTGTCCGATTAAAAATGACTCTAAAACGCATGCGTTAAGATCTGTGAGCATTCGTTCAGTAGAAAAAATGTGTCTCACAGTAGCGAAGATATCCTTGAGCGTCATGCACTCCGCCTCACCTTCCTTATACACCTACTGTCCCCCACGCGGATCCTCTATGACCTCATTCCTTTCCCCCATCTGCCCCTATTCCTCGAACATATCCACATACTCTACACCTCCCATCACCTTGATCCCCCCACTGCCTGGTTGCTCCTTTCCTCTCCTGTCCCCACCCCCTGCCACGCCTTCACTGTTGTCTCACCCCTCCCCTCCATCTCTTCACCCTTCATCTCCTTTCCCTAGATGTCTTCCATCGACTACCTCTCCAAGATGATGCCCTCTCTTCCTCCATCTATCCCTCCTCTCAACTCTGGTCCTCACCCCCCTCGTTTCCTCCCTCCTTTCCCTGGCCTCCCTCTCCCCTCCCTTCCATCCCATTTTCTCCCCGCCAAACCTCTCCCTACCTCCCTTCTCCCCCCTCCCCCCGAAGTCCTATTGTATTCCCCTCCTCTGCCTTCCCAACTCCGTCTCGCGTCTGCCCAGCACCCCCCTCCTCTTATGGATCCTCATCTTCCATTGGCTCCTTTCCCCCCTCTCCCCCTTAGCTTTTCCTTTCCTTCCCCCCCCCCCCTTTTTATTTTCCCATCGTCTGTCCAGTTTGCCCCACGTGCTCTCGGCTGAGGTACGTCACATTTGCCAACTTTTTAGAGCAGTGTTCCATTACATGTTCACTGTTGTTCGTCTTTCTACTGTTGCGCACAGAAACCATGCTGTCGCTAGGTGTGAGTTTTATGTCTTTTACAAACAGAAACTAGACTGTCGCTGTGTTTTTTAATTGTTTGTCTATTATTTTACCTGTCTGCTTCATATGTATTTTATTAGCATCATCATCCCTTTATTCTATGTTTTAGGTTCCACATCTTTTTCGCCATGTTAGTATTTAAATCTCCAATTTTATCATCTGTTTTTATTATTTATTCTCTCTTCCTTTTAAAACAAAGTCTATAGGCTGAAGAGCAGCATACTAAGCGGCTGCCAGCCCACCCCCTTCGGGGAGAATCGAAATTCAATATAGAAAAAAAGTAGCGGAGATGAAAAATTGCTAATACCTCTTAAGACATGCACATTGGAGCCCATCCTAACTCTACAATTTTTCAGCTCTGAATATTTGTCGATGCTTTCCTTATTTGTCCTGGAAATTTTAGCTTCTCTCTACTGTAACACTTACGTACACTGTCGATTGTATCACATGGTAATCTTTAACTCCTTTGACTTCAGAGCATATGAATACTTCTTCCTACTTTAGTGAACTTACATAATCTGGAAATATTCTGTACATGTCTTCTTCAGTTTTCTGTATTTTGTGTTACGTGTGATGTAAATTGTAACAGTCGTTACTGTTGCTGCTTAAGGAGCGTAGTAGCGGATGTCAGAAAATGACATGAAGGGAAGTGCATCTGTAACAAAACGTATTAGGCACGAATGTAAAATCCTGGTAGGCATCAGTGACGCGGCAAATATTTGCGTGGCAGGGAGTGGACATTTCGAAAGCTCAGTGACGTCAGAGTTCCTGAGACGTTGGATTAAAAGAACCACAGGTGAGAACTGTTATCAGCCAATGCGTCTTGGCATTTGTTGGTTTGCTCTGAAATATGCAATTCTGAGCCCGAGAAGAAGTATACAGAGCATATTACATCAAGAACCATGATTGCTTCGTGAAGTTGGTCTATCGCCCCAGAAGATCGCATCCTCGATCACGCAAAGTAATGTTTGGTTTTGCGTTCTTTTCCATGGATAAGTTTTTGCGTAGTTTTCACATTGTAAGTGCATAATCTCAACGGTATGTTACGAACCTTGATATGTCCTTGGACACTAGCCTTATTAGACTGCTATTGCGACCCAACAAATAGCCCGAGCTACAAAACAAAGTGAAAATGTTGAAATAAGGAACTGAAATAACTGAAAGAAGTGTTAAGTTTCATGAAGCAACAACTTGTGTGCTTAAACTAAGATTTTGCCCAAGTGTTCTATGTGTTAGTTAAAGATAATATTTAAGTCAATATTAAGATTTCCCTAAAACGACGTCACTTTAAAGAATTAAGAAAATAGTTTTACAGCAGTAAAAGAGTTATGTACGAGTACAAACAGTGATTACAAACTAAATCCTAGACTACGGTATTTTAAAGGCCTACAATATGCCTACTTGTATAATAGGCGTGTAACCAATGGTTTTGTGTATTTACGTTTGTGCATTTAGAATTATGAGCTGAAAAACTAATTTATGCTGTGATGGACCTGAATGGATGATCACCAATCTGGGAAAAATCGGATGAGTTAAGAATTTCAGGTATCTCGGTGAAGTCATTCAGGAGAATAGAGTAGAAGAAGAGGCAATTAATGTCAGGATGAGGACATTAGACCAGGCATACCAACTGACAAGGAATACCTATAACAAAAAGTCTATGAGTATAGGGACCAAGTTCCGACATTATAATGCAGTTGTAAAACCTGAGGATTTATATGCGTCCTAAACGTTGACCATGAATAGGCAAGGTCAAGCTGAGCGGCTGGACATTTGAAAGCGTAGGATATTAAGAAAAATTCTAGGTAATAGATGGGTTGATGAACAATGGCGGATGAGAGCAAACGAGTTCTTGTACAACAAGACAGAACCTATCACAGCATCCACTAAGATAAGACGATTGTTATTTTACGGTCATCTCATGAGGATGAACGGTGACCAACTAACAAAAAGGATTTGGATTTTCATCCAATCTTAGAACACAAGGCCAAGATGGTTCGAAGAATGTGAGAAAGATCTTAGGCAGATTGGTATCTCAGAGAGAGAAATTCCTGTCAGGAATTAATTTAGAAGATTGGGGAACAACTACCAAGGTCTTAAAATGGCATTAACGTCCAAAAGACGGAGAGGACCATTATCCGAAGAGCATAAACAGGCACTTCTTGGTGGGCTCAGAAGATACTGGCACGAAGTCAAAGCTGGAACAAGAACAAGACCTGGACACTAAAATGAAATTGGTTGTTACCACGCAGTCCATAGTTATGCTATAACATACTTAATTCCCCACGTACGAATCATGATCAGTGTAATGCAAAGGCCCATGTATAGTCAGTGAGAATAAATGATACTAACGTAGTTAAAAATATACCTTGATAACTATCTAAAAACTTTAGTTTATCAGTTGTCCATTTTCAGAGTCACCTCATGTCACAGTGATTAGTACTTTCCCTTCCTTGGCAGCATACTCCATTGTCGTTTCACAACGGTGCGATCATTATATGTTTGCGTGAAGTAGTTCCTTGTGATACTTTATCAACAAGCAGGTCATTTCATGTCTGATTACATTTTTGTTGCATGCTATTTTTTTCGTTTCCAAAAATCCAATGATGTTTTTATTAAAGTAAAGCTAAAATCAGAGTTGTTTTACCTTTTGTTATACATTTGATTGTAATTAATTTTCCCTAATGCTGGCTGGCGATCGTTGATGTTTTATCTTGCACATACTTGCACTCTATGGAAACAGACAGTTATTCGACCTTTCAGTATTCAGCTCCCGTAGGAAACGAAATGTTGTCTGGTTACCCTTGCCATTAGCACACGATCACAATCAATTTAAAAGCCAGGAAGTTGGCTAGTATTATAGGGTGGAATTTCTTATTCAATGTCCCCTTATAGTGTTACACAGATCGTTCAGAATTTTTGCAGGGTAATTGGACCCAATGAATAAGTAATCTGGCCTTATAACATGAAGAAAGATGCCCTGATATGCGAACGGCTGGAAATATGGCGAAAATACAGCCCACATATTTCCCGAGCACATGGCACTTGTCGATTTGGCGTTTACTAATCACAATATCTTAATCTGCACTTGAATATAGTATTTTGAATCCATACATATCATGAAACGGGAAGTCTGTGTGTGTGTGTGTGTGTGTGTGTGTGTGTGTGTGTGTGTGTGTGTGTGCGTGTGTGTGTGTGTGTGGATTACCTGGACCGATTTCACCCAAACTGGGTGCACATGTCCCTTACTGCCAGGTAGTAATCGCTATAGGAGTAAGATGTCGTAAACAGTGAGATGCGTCAAAAACCGCCACATCATGTTTGATATTTAAATTAGTAGTTCTGTGCTACTGTCAATAATTTTTTCACGCAGTATCCACACATGCACACTAAAAACATCTACAAAAGTATATAGTGATACCACAAATAGCGCAGAAGATATGACGCCATAAACACTGACATGCGCGTAGATAAGATGCGTGGAAAACTTCTCCATGCGGCATGAGATTTAGATTTATCACCTCTTTGGTACTAACTCTGTTCGCAACAGATTTCGCAGACAGTATCCACATATGTCACCGAATGTACCTACAAAACTATAACATTGTGTCACACACAGATCAGAACATACGATGTAATCACTGAGATGTGTGAAAAGCTTCCGCATCTTATTGACGTTCGAAGTTTTCACTTTTTTTTACTAGCTTTACTCGCAACATCTTTCGCAGACATTATCTGCATATGGCGCGGAATGTACCTACACACATGTGTCATCGTACGACACACTGTTTAAAAGACATGATGTCATAGACAGAGAGATGCCTGAAAAAATGCCGCATGATGCATGAAGTTTTCATACATCTATACTTTACTACTAAGACACTCCTACAGTCGAATTACATGGATCAAATCCTTCTCGGCCGGCCGCGGTGGCCGTGCGGTTCTGGCGCTGCAGTCCGGAACCGCGGGACTGCTACGGTCGCAGGTTCGAATCCTGCCTCGGGCATGGATGTTTGTGATGTCCTTAGGTTAGTTAGGTTTAAGTAGTTATAAGTTCTAGGGGACTTATGATCTAAGATGTTGAGTCCCATAGTGCTAAGAGCCATTTGAACCATTTTTTTGAAATCCTTCTCGTCTGGCAGCGCTATTACCATCTTTTTACTGAGAAGCGAAAACAGCTGATGGAGAATTCCATGTTACACTACAAACACAGTTCTCTCTTTGTTTTTCTTACTAAAAGAAAATTAGCAGAATGAATACGTGGGCAATGCCCGGATTGCCAGATAAAGTTAAACAAAAGGGACTGGAAACACCAGGCCGAAGAATGTAAATAGATTTGTTATATTTATTCGGACTGCTTGTCAGAATAACCGCCATCTAGTTACATTCCACTAGCTTCGACATTTTTGCTATTAAAACAGTGACCCGTATATGCAACAAATTTCCATTACTTTAATCTATGGTCACAAACTTTTTGTTAACCGTCTGCCGGGCGGAGTGGCCGAGTGGTTCTAGGTGCTGCAGCCCGGAACCGCGTGACCACTACGGTCGCAGGTTCGAGTCCTGCATCGGGCATGGATATGTGTGATGTCCTTAGGTTAGTTAGGTTTAAGTAGTTCTAAGTTCTAGAGGGACTGATGACCTCAGAAGTTAAGTCCCATAGTGCTCCGAGCCATTTGAACCATTTGGTAACTGATTCCCGGTTTCGGTCTATAATGACCATCATCAGATCTGTTTCGTAAAAACGAAGTCCTAATGTACTGCCACCATAGTGGCATCGGCAAATGTTAAATGCAGAATCAGCACAAGCATAGTCAAATATATACAAATAACAACTATTACCGAGTCATGTTGTCAGTAGCACTCCTGTTAAAAAAATAATTAAAAAACATTAGTGATACTAATAACATGACTCGTGCATATGTTGTTATTTATATTATATTTGACGATGCCTGTACTGATTCTGCATTTGACATCTGACGATGCCACTGTTGCTGCAAAACATCAGGACTTTGTTTTTTGTGAAACAGATCTGATGATAGTCATTATAGACTGAAACCGGTAATCCGTTAACAAAAAGTTTGTGACCATAGACGTAAAGTAAAGGAAACTAGTTACATTCTTTGGCTTGACGATTCCTGTCTTTCTACCACAAGTATATACATAATGGAAAATTCACTATTGGCAACGAACTAGAACTGTAATGTACTCATTCTCAGTAACGAGATTACCAAGGTCCTTACCACGCATTTCAAACGCTGCTAAGAGGCAAACGGAACTGGCAGGCAAACTTTGATGGGAATGCTGTGGTGCAGTGCAGGTGATTTACCTGGAGACTGGTCGGGCTGCTGATAGCATCTCGCGGTGTCCTTGAAGAGGTGGGCGGTGCGTGACTTTGACAGTTGCCGGAGGTAGATGCACGGCGTTAGCGACAGCGATGCTCAGAAGCCGTGGCTCGTCAAGGCCATCAGCGGTGTCTGCCCTCTGATATCTGAAAATGAAGCCTCTACGGTCGTACCTCGCCCTGAATAGTCTCCTCTGCAGCTTCGAAAGCAAGTCCCCGCACTACAACGAGTGCTCTCCTAGCGCTTTGCAAAGTTCTCTATCTTGAAACTGTCATGTCCGCTCGATTTGACAGCTCGTGTTCTTCATCGGACCAATGAATTTATATTTTAGTATCTTCCTTGGAATGGCTAGAGGTCAAATGTAAAGATGTAGAAGCATATATCACTCGAGGCGAGAGAGGGCGAGACGTCGCCTACAGGAAAATTAAAGAGACCTTTGCAGAAAGGCGAACCACATGCATGAATATCAAGAGCTCTGATGGAAAACCAGTCCTAAGCAAAGAAGGGAAAGCAGAAATGTGGAAGGTATAGAGGACGTATACAAGGGCGATGTACTTGACGGCAATATTAGGGAAATGGGAGAGGACGTAGATGAAGGTGAAAACAGAAATATGATATTGCATGAAGAATTTGACAGAACTCTGAAAGACGTACGTCGATACAAGGCCCAAAGAGTAAAACTACTGATAGCTTTGTGAGAGCCAGCCATGACAAAACTTTTCCATCTGTTGAGCATGATATATGAGACAGGCGAAATACCTTCAGACTTCAAGAAGAATATAGTAATTCCAAAGAAAGCATCTGCTGACAGGTGTGAGAATTACCGAACTATTAGTTTAATAAGTCACGGTGGCAAAATACTAACATGAATCCTATACATAAGAATGGAAAAGCTAGTAGAAGCCGACCTCGGGGAAGATCAGTGTGGATTCCATAGAAAAGCAGGAACACGCGAGGCAATACTGACCCTAAGACTTTTCTTGGAAGTCAGGTTAAGGAAAAACAAACCTACTTTGCTAGCATTTGTAGACTTAGAGAAAGCTTTTGACAATGTTGACTGGAATAATCTCTATCAAATTCTGAAGGTGTCAGGGGTAAATTACAGGGAGCGAAAGTCAATTCACAATTTGTATGGAAAACAGATGGCAGTTATAAGAGTTGAGGGGTACCGAAGGAAAGCAGTGATTGAGACAGGACTCAAACAGAATTCTAGTCTATCCTGGATGTCATTAAATCTGTATACTGAGCAATCAGTAAAGGAAACAAAAGAAAAATTTGGAATAGGAATTAAAGTCGAGGGAGAAGAAGTAAAAACTTAGTGGTTTGCCGATGACATTTTAATTCTATCAGAAATAGCGAAGGACTTGGAAGAGAAGTTGAACGGAGTTATAGTGTCTTGAAAGGAGGATATAAGATGAACATCAACAAAAGCAATGTAATCGAATTAAATCAGGTGATGCTGAGGGGATTAGGTTAGTAAATGAGATACTTAAAGAAGTAGATGAGTCTCGGTATTTTGGAAACAAAGTAATTGATTATGGTCGAAGTAGAGAGAACAGCGTTTTATATGAAAAGAAATTTGTTAACATCGTGTGTAGATTTAAGTGTCAGCATGTCGTTTCTGAAAGTATTTGTATGGAGTGAGGCCATGTATGGAAGTGAAACATTGCCGATAAACAGTTTAGACAACAATAGAATAGAAGCTTGGTGAAATATGGTGCTGTAGAAGAGTGCTGAAGATGAGACGGGTGGATCACTGAGGAAGTACTGAACGCAACTCGGAAGAATGGGAAACTGTGGCACAACTTGACTAGAAGAAGGGGTCGGTTGACAAGACACGTTCTGAGGCATCAAGGGATCACCAATTTAGTACTGTTGGTAAGCGTGGAGGGTCAAAGTCGTAGAGACAGACCAGGAGATGAATATACTAAGCACATTCAGAAGAATGTAGTTGCAGTAGTTACTCGGAGATGAAGAGGCATGTAACCAGCCTTTGGACTGCCTTTGGATTGGCTTTGGATTGTTGTACACCACCCCTAGTTCTCGCAAAGGAAAGACCGCACACAACCGCTGAGATAGTCATTTCTAGACAGCATTCCCTCACTAGGAGAAAAACGTCTAGATCCCGCCATATTCCGCAAGGGCACCTTAAATTTCTCGAATTTTCTTGTAGGGCTAATTTCGAGCGATGTACGTAGGAAGAATTAATATGTTCTCTGTCTCTTCCCCGAAAGTGCTGTCTCGAAATTTCAATAGTAAACCCATTGGCGATGCACAACGCCTCTCACAACGTCTGCACACTGGCTTTTGTTTAGCAGTTCTGTAACGCTCTCGCGCCGACTAAACGGACCCGGATAGAACGCGCCACTTTCCGTCGGATCTTTATTATCTCTTCTATCCATCCTACCTTGCGAAGATCTCAGATGGATGAACTATACTCGAGAATTGGTCGAACAAGCGCCTTGTGAACCACATCATTCGTTAATGAGTTCTTAAGGTGTTGGGAGCACGTGGGACGGCCTACAGCCGCACTCTGACATGCCGAGCTACGCCCACTTGCGGCGAGTGTAGTCAGAGTGAGACGTCACAACTCACACTTTGCACGTGATTGCATGACAGTCTCCTGGGCTCCATCAGCTGCCTTTACAAAATTCAACTCGCACTGGAATGAACATCATCAAGTTTCTGAACACATCGCTGTATACACTATGTGATCAAAAGTATCCGGACAAGCCCAAAACATATGTTTTTCATATTAGGTGCCTTGCGCTGCCACGTACTGCCAGGTACTCTGTATCAGCGACCTCAGTAGTCATTAGACGTCGCGAGAGAGCAGAACGGGGCGCTCCGCGGAACTCACGGACATCGAATGTGGTAGGGTGATTGGGTGTCACTTGTCTCATACGTCTGTACGCGAGATTTCCACACTCCTACACATCGCTAGGTCCTCTGTTTCCGACGTGATAGTGAAATGGAAACGTGAAGGGGCAAGTACTGCACAAAAGCGTACAGGCCGACCTCGTCTGCTGATTGACACAGACCGCCGACCGTTGAAGAGCGTCGTAATGTGTCATAGACACACATCTACCCAGACAATCACACAGGAATTCCAACCTGCATCAGGATCCAATGCAAGTACTATGACAGTTAGGTGGGAACTGCGAACACTGGGATTTCGTTTTCGAGCGGCTGTTTACTAGCCACACATCACGACGGTAAATGCCAAACGACACCTTGCTTGGTGTAAGGAGCGTAAACAGTAGACAGTTGAACAGTGGAGAAAACTATGTGTGGAGTGACGAATCACGGTACACAATGCGGCGATCCGATGAGAGAGTGTGGGTATGGCGAATGCCCGGTGAAAGTCATCTGCCAGCATGTGTAGTGCCAACAATAAAATTCGGAGGCGTTAGTGTTATGGTGTGGTCGTATTTTTCATGGAGGGGCTTGCACCCTTTGTTGTTTTGCGTGACAGTATCACAGCACAGGCGTACATTGATGTTTTAAGCACCTTCTTGCTTACCACTGTTGAAGAGCAATTCGGAAATGGCGATTGCATCTTTCAACACGATCGAGCACCTGTTCATAATGCAAGGCCTGTGGCGGAGTGGTTACACGACAATAACATCCCTGTAATGGACTGGCCTGCACAGAGTCCCGACCTGAATCCTATAGAACACCGTTGGGATGTTTTGGAACGCCGACTTCGTGCCAGGCCTCACCGACCGACACCGATACCTCTCCTCAGTGTAGCACTCCGTGAATAATGGGCTGCCGTTCTCCAAGAAACCTTCCAGACCCTGATTGAACGAATGCCCGCGTAAGTGGAAGCTGTCATCAAGGCTAAGTGTGGGCCAACACCACATTGAATTCCAGCATTACGGATGGAGGGTGCCACGAACTTGTTATTTTTTTTCGGACAGGTGTCCCGCTACTTTTGACCACATAGTGTATTTCTGTTCAACATCCGGCTCTTTCCTAAATCGGAGATCGGCTACTTCAGGTACAGTCTATGAGATCTACACAGGAAAAGTGTGAAGTAACGTAACTGACACTTCCAGTCATTGCGCAAAATTTACTTGAAATTGTCCGCTCATTTGCATACCGATATTTTAACATGTATTTACTTCATCTGACTTCTTCCTGTGGCTAAAGTTTTCGTATATAGTTTCTGTTTCACAAATTATCTGCTGTGTTATTAACACTTATTGGCAATCTTGCCGCCGGCCAGTGTGACTGAGCGGTTCTAGGCGCTTCAGTCTGGTACCGCGCGACCGCTACGGTCGCAGGTTCGAATCCTTCCTCGGGCATGGATGTGTGTGATGTAATTAGGTTAGTTAGATTTAAGTAGTTCTAAGTTATAGGGGACTGATGACCTCAGATGTCAAGTCGCATAGTGCTCAGAGCAATTTGAACAACTTTTTCGAAACCTTGCCTTAATAGGACCGCTGCTGTCTCTATATACATCAACGATTTGGCGCACAGGTTAGGCAGCAATCTTCGATCGTTTGCTGATGCCGCTGTGGTGTACGGTAAAATGTCGTACTTGAGTGGCAGCCGGAAGACGAATTAACAAAAATTTGCTGTTAATGTTATGAATGGCAGGTAGCCCTAAATGTAGAAAAATGTACGTTAATGCGGATAAGTAGGAAAACCAAACCAGTAAGTTTCTGGTACAGCATTAATAGTGTCCTTCTTGAGACATTCACAGCCTATAAATGTCTGGGCGTAACGTTGAAAGTGATATGAAATGGAACAAGCGTGTGAGGATTGTAATAGTAAAGGCGAATGGCTTATTGGAAGAATTCTAGGAAAGTGTGGTTCATCTATAAGAGACGACATGCAGGACTATAATGCAACATATTCTTGAGCACTGCTAGAGTGTTTTGGATCCGTATCAGGCCGAATTAAAGGAAGACGTCGAAGCAATTCAGAGGCAGTCTACTAGGTTTCTTACCAGTAGATTCGAACAACACGCAAGTTTTCCGGAGAGGCTTCGTGATCTCGAATTGGAATATCTGGGAGGAAGGTGACGTTGTTTTCGAGGAACACTATTCAAAAAATTTAGAGAACCTATATTTTAAGCTGACTGCGATTCTGTTGCTTCCGAATATACATTGCACGCGAGGAGCACGAGTTTAATACACGAGAAATAAGTGCTCATACGGAGACGTACAGACAGTCACTTTTCCCTTGTTCTGTTTGCAAGTGGAACAGGAAAGGAAATGACTGATAGTGTTACGGGGTACCCTCCGCGGAGTATCGATGTAGATGTAGATTTTGTGGAGGATAACTCCCACAAAATAATGCTGCTAAGCCTGATATGAAAACACTGCTTGTCTTAATTATGATACTTTTTTAAAAAAGCTTATTGAAATAATTGGTGTATTACAATCAAAACACGACATCAAAGTACCTTGATTTTCAAGCTAAAAATTAACTGAACTGCTTATTACTAGTCAGAGAGAGCTCTCCAAAAATTTAAAATGCAGATTTTGCAGGTTTCGGTGTGTTGAGACATAAATGCATCAGCTGGAACTATCTAGGGAGGCCGCCAATACTTGGAGCTTGCAAAAACTGGTTTAAAATCTGCCATTGTTCTTAGTAGGATACAAGTCCAGAAGATGTAACGTTTTAGAAATAAACTTGTGGGCGACCTGGAGTCATGTTGCACAAATCGGTGATTTTCGTTGAGAACTTGATTAATTGTACCACATAGAATATTAAGATGAGCAGCGCAGAGTTTGAAACTTCAAATAATGAGGTAAAAAGTAAGAAAACGAAAGAAAGATAAGGTTGAGTCGTGAAAACGAAGTTGCGAAAGAGCGACAGGGTGCTTGTTCAAGATCCATATATGTCACTTATCACCAAATCCAGCCGCTTTCGTCGCTTCAGAATTTATGCAAGAAAAAGAAGCGGAATAGTGACTTTCAAAACATGGTAGGTCATTTATACAATAAGGTTGTCATCTCCGCTAAAAAGAAAATTGGAAGAGGCACGAGAAAACAGAAAAAATAATAATCTGCTGTGCATATTTTTTGTAGAAAAGGCAAGTTGTTGGGAAGCTCTGTATCGGAGGACTCAAAGTCTATATAGTTACATTAGTGAAAGCCAGGACATACTTCCCTAACAAGGACATTAGGCTTCCTAAACAGAATGATATGACAGGATAGTTCCCATAAACAAGACGAACAAAGAGAATACTGAGAAGCTACTGAAGTATGTTACACATCGAAAATATTAAGTATTTATCATGAACTGAAGACGTATCCTGCAAGAGAAATGTATGAAAATGACTGAAAAGTGACTAGAACCAATCATTTTTGTACCACGTTTCGTAGTCATTTTTGTACAAACTTAATATTGTTTTGTGAACAAGAGGGCAATCCTATTTTGTATTTATTTTTTATTAACTTCGGACAGCTTTGTGTACACTTACAGCTATAAGGGAAATATTAAAGACATTCAGTGCTTTACGTTGAAAAGCATAAAAGAAACAATACTTCATCTCATGATCATATGCTGCATTTTTCTGGGTAATAGTACATTTCAGACCGATGTATAGACTTCATATTATATTTATTGCACTCTAAATACTGTCAGTCATTAAATATAGGTTTTTACTTTTCATGTAATTTAAATAAGTGCCTTAAAATATATTTCTTTCCTCATTTATTGCTGTAACGGTTTAGCCCCATGCGATAATAATCATCATTACAGCTACAATATTGTTCAAATAGCTAATATTCGCCTTACAAACTCCAAAAAACGAATGTTTTGACACAGGAGAAAGAAATTCGCCGTTCGGTTGTTACAGTATAAATAGTTGTGGGAAGTTTTTGGTTCCTCCTGAGTGAAACAGCAGTCATTACTTTCCTACTTTTAGATATAAGCGATTCAGTTACATCAATAACGATATATCGATACCTCTCGTAATTATTGGCCTAGAAATACGAGTAATTCAGGGTCAGTTACAGTCATCTGATCAGACGGAATCGTTTCACATACATCACGATAACACTGGGACTGGCTTTAGTTTTGGCGTTTTCGAATGATTTCGGGTTTCTGTACTCCATTGTAATTTTTTATCAGATGATTAACCCATGGTCATAGGTGTCACGACCCAACCTCTACACGTCTGAGCGTAGTATATCTCAGAGACATATACCTCTCACTCACTCACATCATCCAGAAATTATCACAACACATTGTGCGTGTACAGCGCCTAACTAATGAGCTCGTTGTAGCTAACAGACGAATCTAGTATTATGGAACAAACATTTTTAAACCCATATCTCTTTGCATTGCCACTGAAGACACCCTATGTTACAAGTATGAAAATTTTTAATGAAGTAATTTCCATGTCCTAGTGAAAGCTGCCTCTAGCGAGACACTGAATGGTTGTTCTAGAGCTCTGGCTGTTTCCTTTCATACGGTCCCTAGTACATTCATGTCCTGTAATTTAGTAGGGATGCACAGAACGTGTTCAGTGCAGTGGACGATACATGTCTCTCATGCCTTGGGACTAAAAAAGAACCCAAAATATTTGTCTATATGATGATACAGATTTGACAAAAACAGAGAGAAAGAAAATAAGTTTTCAGGATCCACTACATATTTTTAGCGTCTCATTTCCTCAGCATCATTTAATTCAACTTCATTCCATTACCGTTGTGTACCTGTACAGTTATGTATATTAACTTTTTAATTATTTGCACGACTATCTGTTCTGTACTTCTCATCTCCCAAGTTCCTCGCCGTCTCTCGCAGAGTTGCAGTGTCTTCGGCAAACCTGAAAGTTCTTTTCATTTTTCCCTCCGACCTTTAATTACATGATGAAATTTGTCTTTAATGTCCTTCACGGCTTGTGCAACGCGCAGAATGAATAGCTTGGAGGGCAAATGTTACAGGTTGATCTCAATCTTCTCTCGGTTACTGCTAGCCTTTCACGTCCTTCGAGTCCCAGAATTGCAGACAGGCTACTGTGTAAGTTTTTCAGTACCTTTTATGAAACGTCCCCTTAGAACAATTATACACGACTGTGCTTAAACTGACACACAATAGTTTTTAGCACAACGCAATCTGACTTTCAATAATCCCTACAAGAGAATGGCCCTGACTAACATTAACCTATATGTTTCACAAATCACTTACCTCACAAAAATCTTCGTTACTCGAACTACTGCAATACAGCGAGCGCCACTACTGCCAGCTAACTAAAAGATTCAAACTACGGAAGTCACTAACTACTGATAGGCACAGTTAGCAAATGAAAGATTTTAATAGAGAACAAACAATGTATTTACCTTTATAGTCATAATATATATATATCAGTTCATGACACCAAGTCTTACAAATTGCAAAACTCCGCCATCTCTCTCCCCACGTCCACCACTGCTGGCGGCTCACCTCCAACTGCGCAACGCGAGGATAATGGCCTCTTTTTTTTACCTGTGTCTCTGAAAGGCACACACTAATGGCTTTCTTTTTGTCAGGTGCTTGTCGCGCAGCTGGGTGCCCACGACGCATTACGTGCAGGTGGTCACTTAACTGTCTTATCGAAATGTTTACGACACCAGTTTCCGCTACAGTGGCAGTCTCATATAAAAAAAATTCACAGTTCAAGAATTTGCGTTACACATCAGTAGAAATAAAATCCTATTGATATAACAGTGTCCAAAAATTTTCGTCGGCATTGTAATACATTCACGCATTTACATACATTTCATAACTCTTAAAGTACCATTCTTGGTTTCCAACATCCTTTTTCACAAACCAGAGTCCCTAACCACTACTCATTATTCCTTACCTTATTCGTCGACACTTCTTCAATATTTCATCATAACAGATACATAGCATAATCAAATAACTCATATAGCATCAGCTTATTAACCATAAACATACCACAACTGCATAATACACATAGTCATCGTCATAATAACATCATAACACCTCAGTCAAATCTCAAAATCGTCGTAGCTTCCTCCAATAATTTCAAAACCTAAAAAAAATTCTCTCCTCATGTCAAGTGTCATCTGCCTCAAACGTACTTTAAAAATCATGATCTCATACCAAATATGTCATTCAAAGCTCTCATAGTATCACAATGGTTGTGAAAAAATATGAGCAGTACACAAAGTACAGACAAAATACAATTTCATAAGTGTGAAGTTATCCAACGGTGCAATTACGTAAACATCTGTCACTGATGTAGTAAAATAAATGTTTGTCTCTCTCAGTTAAATAACGAGATAGCTGTGTAGTTTATGTGTTATAGAAGTATGGTACCGATGTGTAAAGTTGTATAAGCAAATACCATATTAGCTAGGGCTCCTTGTGCTTGCCAAACACATGGTACACAAAGTAGCCGTGTACCCCCCTGAGGATTAATGTAATTATATCCTCAGATGTTACAGATTACAGCAATGGAATGAAATGTATCACGGAAAACCTTTTTATCATTGTATTTCAAATATCTTTAAAAATAAATGTTTTAAGTACAAAATTAGTCACTCAAATACGCGTACTGTAGCGATAAACTGTGCGTCTTTTTGTAAGATAATTATGTGGAAGTGTCGTAGTTATCGTCCTCTGTGAGCAAAGTTCTGCTGAAGTCAATGTACTTACCTCGTAATAAACGAAACAATGTATTTACCTTTATAGTCATAATATATATATCAGTTCATGACACCAAGTCTTACAAATTTCAAAACTCCGCCATCTCTCTCCCCACGTCCACCACTGCTGGTGGCTCATCTCCATCTGCGCAACGCTACGCGCTGTTAGCATCCAGCTGCCGCTGCCCAACACTACAATGGCAGACAACAATGCAAACCAGCCACAGACTGCACACAGCACAGCCAGTGATTTTTATACAGAGCGCTACGTGGCGGCGGCGTTACCAATAAAAAAACCTAAACAGCCTACTTACACTTTCACGCTGTAGAGCACTAGTAAGTTACAATAAGATGGACGTAGAGGGATTATGGGGAAAGTTTGAAAAGACCATAAATCGTAGTCTGGCCAAGTATGTGCCTAGTAAATGGATAAAGGACGAAAAAGACCCATCATGACTTAAAAATGATATTCGGAAGATCCTTGGGAAGCAAAGGCTGTTGCACTCTCGGTCCAAGAGAGAGCATGCAAATGACAACAGGCAAAGGTTAGCAGAGGTTCTTGCGTCTGTGATAAGATATATGCATTAAACGTACAACTACTATCGCCATACCTTAGCAAAAGATATCTTCTACAACACGAGAAAATTCTGATTCTGTGTAAAACAGCTAATGGGTTTAAAGTTCCCATCCCGTCATTCGTTGACCAGTCTAGTTTGCCAGTTGAAGAGAGCAAACCGAAAATCAGAGTTTCAAATTTCACCTGTAACAAATCATTTCCGCAGGAGAATTGTATAAACATATCCTTGTTTGACCATCGAACACTCTCTCGTACGAACGACATGGTAATACACACCCGTGGTGCAGAGAAACAACTGAAAGAATAGAAACAACAAATAAGTTACCAGGTACATATGGAATCCCAGTTCGGTTATGCAAAAAGTGCTTAACGGCATTAGCCCCTTACTTAGCTTGCATTTATCGGGCATATCTCGCCCAGCGCCTAGTCCCAACCGAGTGGAATAAAGCGTAGGTGACTCCCGTCTATAAAAAGGGTAGAAGAACCGATCCGTAGAACTCGGACCAATATCCCTAATACCGGTTGAACACATTCTCAGTTCGAGTAGAATAATTGTCCTTGAGAGCGAGAAGCTAAGGTCCACGAATCACCACGGTTTTAAAAAGCACCACTTGCCCAATACTCAGGTTAGCCTTTTCTCAAACGATGTACTGTGAACTACGGTGGATTTTATGGATGATCGATAACGGGTGGGTTCCATGTTCCTAGATTTCCGGAAAGCATTTGACGCGGTGTCCCACTGCAGACTGTTACAAGGAGGTACGAGCATGGGGAGTAGGTTCACACAGACGTGAGTGGCTCGAACACTTCTTAAGTAATAGAACCCAGTATGTTGTCCTCGACGGCGGTTGTTCCTCAAAGTTCCTCAGGTATGGTTCAAATGGCTCTGAGCACAATAGGACTTCACATCTATGGTTACCCGTCCCGTAGAACTTAGAACTACTTAAACCTAAATAACCTAAGAACATCACACAACACCCAGCCATCATGAGGCAGAGAAAATCCCTAACCCCGCCGGGTATCGAACCCGGGAACCTGGGCGCGAAAAGCGAGAACGCTACCACACGACCACGAGCTGCGAGCCAGAGACGAGGTATCGTCAGGGGTGACCCGTGGCAGTGTGACAGAACCGCTTTTACTCTTTCTATACAAAAATTATTTGGCAGACAGGGTGCGGAGCAATCGGCAGTGTTTTTGCTCATTATGCTGTGGTGTACGGATTACTGCCGAATTAAGTGATTGAAGGGGGATACAAGGTGACTTAGACAAGTTTCTAGTTGATGTGATGGATGGCTGCTAGCTCTAAATGTAGAAAAATGTAAGCTAATATGTATGAGTAGGAAAAAAAAGGCCTTTAATGTCCTGATACAGCAATAACGGTGTCCTGCTTAACTGGATGTGACGGTGCAAAGGGATTTGAATTTCAACTAGCATCTGAAGATCGTAGTAGGGAAGACGAATAGTCGACTTCGGTTTATTGTGAGAATTTTGGGAAAGTGTGGTTTTCCTGTATAGCACACTGCATATACACTCCTGGAAATGGAAAAAAGAACACATTGACACCGGTGTGTAAGACCCACCATACTTGCTCCGGACACTGCGAGAGGGCTGTACAAGCAATGATCACACGCACGGCATAGCGGACACACCAGGAACCGCGGTGTTGGCCGTCGAATGGCGCTAGCTGCGCAGCATTTGTGCACCGCCGCCGTCAGTGTCAGCCAGTTTGCCGTGGCATACGGAGCTCCATCGCAGTCTTTAACACTGGTAGCATGCCGCGACAGCGTGGGCGTGAACCGTATGTGCGGTTGACGGACTTTGAGCGAGGGCGTATAGTGGGCATGCGGGAGGCCGGCTGGACGTACCGCCGAATTGCTCAACACGTGGGGCGTGAGGTCTCCACAGTACATCGATGTTGTCGCCAGTGGTCGGCGGAAGGTGCACGTGCCCGTCGACCTGGGACCGGACCGCAGTGACGCACGGATGCACGCCAAGACCATAGGATCCTACGCAGTGCCGTAGGGGACCGCACCGCCACTTCCCAGCAAATTAGGGACACTGTTGCTCCTGGAGAATTGTCGAGGACCATTCGCAACCGTCTCCATGAAGCTGGGCTACGGTCCCGCACACCGTTAGGCCGTCTTCCGCTCACGCCCCAACATCGTGCAGCCCGCCTCCAGTGGTGTCGCGACAAGTGTGAATGGAGGGACGAATGGAGACGTGTCGTCTTCAGCGATGAGAGTCGCTTCTGCCTTGGTGCCAATGATGGTCGTATGCGTGTTTGGCGCCGTGCAGGTGAGCGCCACAATCAGGACTGCATACGACCGAGGCACACAGGGCCAACACCCGGCATCATGGTGTGGGGAGCGATCTCCTACACTGGCCGTACATCTCTGGTGATCGTCGAGGGGACACTGAATAGTGCACGGTACATCCAAACCGTCATCGAACCTATCGTTCTACCATTCCTAGACCGGCAAGTGAACTTGCTGTTCCAACAGGACAATGCAAGTCCGCATGTATCCCATGCCGCCCAACGTGCTCTAGAAGGTGTAAGTCAACTACCCTGGCCAGCAAGATCTCCGGATCTGTCCCCCATTGAGCATGTTTGGGACTGGATGAAGCGTCGTCTCACGCGGTATGCACGTCCAGCACGAATGCTGGTCCAACTGAGGCGCCAGGTGGAAATGGCATGGCAAGCCGTTCCACAGGACTACATCCAGCATCTCTACGATCGTCTCAGTGGGAGAATAGCAGTCTGCATTGCTGCGAAAGGTGGATATACACTGTACTAGTGCCGACATTGTGCATGCTCTATTGCCTGTGTCTATGGGCCTGTGGTTCTGTCAGTGTGATCATGTGATGTATCTGACCCCAGGAATGTGTCAATAAAGTTTTCCCTTCCTGGGACAATGAATTCACGGTGTTCTTATTTCAATTTCCAGGAGTGTAGAATGTTGGTACGATCTGCTCTTGAGTAGTTCTGAAGGGTTTGGAATCCCGACCAGATAGGATTTAAGGGAGATATCGAATCATTTCGGACGCCAGTTACTAGATTTGTTGCCGGTAAGTTCGAACAACATGCAAATGTTATGGAGATGCTTTGGGAACGAGAATGTACAGCTCATACGGAGGCTTAAAGGCAATAGATTTCCCTAACTCTATTTGCCAGTGGAACAAGAAAGAAAGTAACTAGTAGCGGTACGGGGTACCCTCCGCCAAGCACCATACGGCAGCGTGTGAAGCGTGTATGTCGATGTACATTGGTTAACGTTTCAGCGTCACACCACAGTGGAGGAAAGAATTAATCTCATTACAAACATCGTAATACAAATTCTAGGTTCCTTTCCAGTAATTTTTATTCCGGTACTGCATGCAAACTGCAGAATAGACATCTCTCCGCTCATTCAAATTCCATAACGTAAGTCTTGGGGCTTCAGGTGTGCTTAACGTACTGATCTTGTCATATCAGTTAACTTTTAATGAATGTCCAAAAACCATTTGGGGAAAAAGTGATTTCGTACCATTCTACAAGTTTCACATATAATCGTCAGCGTGTTCGAGACTCGGAAACCGTTTCATTCGGCATCATGCTTCTTCCATACATGCTTGAAATTTGATGATGTTGTCTTCACGCATACTGTTTGTGATATAGTTTACATAGATCCCCTGCATATCAGTATCGCAGTGAACAGAACTCTGATTCAGACCAGGGAAGTATGTCGGTGCCGTATTGGGTTTCAGAGTCTCAACCGAAGAAAGCCTTTCTGTTGCTTCATTAAAAGTCAGCAGCAAGCGAATCCACGTCGTAGCGTATCCACTACACTACATCTGGTGCATTTTTTGGTGTCGCTTAGTCCATTATGATAGAGTTTTTAATTACTTGCAACTGTCTTGTTCATGTTCAACACACTTCCCATGAAAGAACTGGTAAGCTAATATTGTCGCAAACAGTCTTCCACGTTAAAGACATTCGTGGTCGTTGAATTCTTCGGACGAAGAGGTGCACGCTTCGGTACAATCATGTTATCGTAGGCAGCCGCAAACATTTTTCGATTAAGGTACTCTCTTTTTTGTGTTTATGTACACTGAAAAGCCTAAGAAACTGATACAACTGCCTAACATCGTGTAGAGTTCCCGCGAGTACGCAGAAGTGCCGCAACATGACGTGGCATGGACTCGACTAATGTCTGAACGAGTGCTGGAGGGAACTGACACCATGAAGCCTGGACGGTTGTCCAGAAAACGGTAAGAGTAAGAAGGGTTGGAGATCTCTTCTGAACAGCACGTTGAAAGATATCCCAGATATGCTCAACAATGTTCATGCCTAGGTTGTTTGGTGGCCAGAGGAAGTGTTTAACCTCAGAAGAGTGTTCCTGGAGCCACTCTATAGCAATTCTGGACGTGTGGGGTATCGCATTCTGCTACTGCAATTGCTCAAGTCCGTGGGAATGCACAATGGACATGGATGGATGCAAGGTGATCAGACAGCATGCTTAAGTATGTCTCACCTGTCAGAGTCTAACTAGACGTGTCAGAGGTCCCACATCATTTCCACTACACACGCCGCACACCATTACAGAGCCTCCATCAACTTGAACAGTCCCTTGCTGGCATGCAGCGTCCATGGATTCATGGGGTTGTCTCCAGATCTGTACACGTCCATCTGCTTCATACAATTTGAAACGAGGCTCGTTCGACCAGGCAACATGTTTCCAGTCAACAGTCCATTGTTGGTTCTAACGGGCCAAGGCGAGCGGTAAAGCTTCGTCTCGTGCAGTCATCAAGGCTACACGAGTAAGCCTTCGGCTCCGAAAGTCCATATCGATTATGTTTCGTTGAATGGTTCGCAAGCTGGCACTTTTTGATGACCCAGCACTGAAATCTGCTGCAATTTGCTGAAGGGTTGCATCTCTGTCACGTTGAACGATTCTCTGTAGTCGTCGTTGGTCCCGTTCTTCCAGGATCTTTTTCCGGCCTCAGCGATATCGGAGATTTGATGTTTTAGCGAATTCCTGAGATTCACAGTGCACTCGAGAAATGGTCTTACGGGAAAATCCCCACTACCTCAGAGATGTTGTGTCCCATCGCTCGCGCGCCGACTACAACACCACGTTCAAACTCACTTAAACCTTGATAACCTGCCATTGTAGCAGCAGTAAGTAATCTAACAACTGCGCCAGACGCTTGTTGTCTTATACAGGCGTTGCCGACCGCTGCGCTGCATTGTGCTTGGTTACTATTTGAATACGCATGCCTATACCAGTTTCTGTCGCGCTTCAATCAGTAAATGTACCAGGTTAGCACTCGCTGTTTCGCTCGCGTAGACTTTACGGCTTACACTATTTGTTTTTTTCTCTCTGATTCTATTTTTACGTTTTTCACATATTGCAACACCTCCTAACTTTTCAAGCTTATTACGATCATGGGAGCATGGTCTTTTCGCGAATGTACTTGAGACCAAAATGCGATTCTAGTGGCTGCAGTCGAAAGTTTTGTTCGTCATGCCTTTTGCGTTCTTGTGGAGATATTTCCACAAACCTTTCTTGCTCTAACATATATTTCTTTGTATCTAACCAATAAGTACAGTACCAGCTTTCACAGGTTTAAGTTTAAAGTTTTTAAACATAAATAAGTATTTTCTTTAAAATTTCATCCTCTATTTCATTTTTTTAATCTGTAACAGAGAAGCCAAATACAAATTTTCACATTTCTCTTTGAAAGTGCCTTCACAATAAAAAAAATTCAAAAAAATTGTCATCACCTATTTCACACTCTTAGGCGGTTGAATTCCAAAGAACACTGAATCACGTATTTTTTATTCCAAACCGAAATGTCAAATGACAATCTTTATGGCTGTAGCTTTAAAATTCTCTAGTAGTTTCTTTAATAATGATTTATTTTCGAAAAACTTTCGCCCATTATTTTACCCCCTTACTGATGAAATTCCCAAAACTCCTGAAATATGAAAATTTTTTTAAATTTCTGACTGAGAAACCAAATACCAGTTTTTTTTAGTGCTAGCTGCAAATTTGCCTTAAAAGCGACATATTTTTAAAATGCCTTTCATCCGCTATTTCACCTTCTTACGAGTGGAATTTCGAACAACCACTTACTAAACGGTGCCTCCAGCATAAGATCCAGAACCTCTCCAAATTTTAAGTTTCTGTCCTTAGCAGTTTGGCCTGGACAATGTCAGTGAATAAATTTGACCAATTTCATCCCCTTAGGGGTTGGCTTGTCAAAACCAGTGAAATATGTATATTTACATTTCGAACCGTGAAGCTAAACACTAATTTTCTAAGATTTCTAAGATTTAGCTTTAAAAATGTTCTTACAGTGAAATACTTTCGTAATACTTTTTACCGTCTGTTTATCCTCTTGTGGTTCAATTTCCAAAAGCAGTGAAATGCGCTAGTTTTTATTTCTAACGGGGGAGTCGAATACAAATATTCAGATTTAGCTTCAAAAATGATTGCACAATGAAGTATTTCCCTAAAAACTTTCATCCCCTTTTCCACCCCTTCTGGGTTTGATTTCATAAAACGCTTTGTTTTTGTTTCTAATTGAGAAGCCAAATTCAAATATTCGTAGATTTAGCCTTAAAAATGTTTTCATAATGAAATACTTTCATAAAACATTTCACCGTCTTAGGGGTTGAATTTCCAAAAACACTGAAACACGTACTTTTTATTTACATTCGAGTAGTAAAACACCAGTTTTCATGGATGTAGCTTTAGAAATACTTTAGTAATTCTTTATTAATGATTTATTTTCAAAAGAATTGCACTCACTATTCAACTCCCTAGGGGCTAAAATTACAAAAATGCTGAATCATGTATTCCTTCATTTCTGACCGAGAAACCAAACCACTTTTGTGGTTCGCCTAGCTTCAAAATTTCCTTAATAGCTACATATTTTCAATAAACCTTTCATCCTCTGTTTTACCCACTTGTGAGTGGAATTTCAAAAAAATCTCTTCTTAAACGACGTCTGCAGTATAAGGTCAACACCGTTTCCAAAATTTTAGGTTATTGTTCTTCGCGATTTGGGCAGGGCGATGACGAGTCAGTGTGTGAGTTAGTTAGTCGGGAGACTGCCATTTATACATAGATATTAACATTACAGCTACTACTTTTGAAATAATAAATAGTTTACTTAACTGTTGTTTTTCGGCTTTCTCATTAACATTTGACTGTCCCTCGTATACCATGAAATCACTGCGAACACCTATTCTGAGATACCTAGTGACTCATATCTGCATTTCATGTAGTGTTAATGCAGTTTCTAGAAAATAAACGCCTCCTTGGCATTACTGTGCATTCTGTCGCCTGTTATCTTAAGGGTGCTTTACATGATCAGGTGTTTAAGCCTTTTCATTGACTTGTCTGTACAGACAACGTTTGCACAGACACATCGTGGCGAGTGAATGAATAGCCGATGTGATTTTTTTCCTTTCTTATTGTCTGTGTTCGAGTGCGAAGTCAGGCGGCACTTGAATTGACGCAGACCGAACGTACAGAACACATTAAGTGCTTTGGTACTTCATGTATGTCATGACAAGTTTTCCGAACGAGGAAGGTGATGTAGCAGCAGAAAGTTTCAAATCAGCACAGCTTCTGCCAGCTGGCAAGTACCAAAGTGTTACTGTAAGCCTGTCATAAGCATGTATCCATTATCTCATGGCAGTATAGTTTGTCCTTGTATGCAGTGCAACATACCGCAACAACAGAATGTCTCTACATCCTAAATACTTAAGTCAGTCCCATTTTCTTTTTTAATTTTTAGCTTCTACGAAAGATTATTGAGTGAAGATAATACTTATTTAGGAAGTATTTCCTTTTCTTCACCTTTTCCGCCCAGAAAAACCTAAGCATGTACAGGGGCGCCGGGGAAGCTTAGTATTAACTTTGTAAAACATCCTTTAGTTGCCTCTTGTGACGTAGAGGGGTAGATAGAGTGGGGAATCTTTTGATCGTTCTCCAATTTGCAGAACTGTGAAGGTGGGAATTGCGTGACCACAATCCGATGACCTGGCTTTTCTCATGCCTCTGCCCTCCACCCGGGGCCCCACTAAGACGTGGCATTCACGTTCGATATTTCTTCTTAACCCTCTTCATTTCTCAATAAACATTCATTTTGAACCATCAGAACACTATGTCTAGTAATATATGAGTCTTCCATGCCGTAGAACGGGGAAAATATTTGTCCTAGAGCAAAATTTAATAGCACAAAATTATTAAGCCTTCGTGGCCACTTGTTGACAAACCGGCTTTTGGCTTCTGTCTTGGGTTCTTAGGCCGACGTTTGTTTGATGATTTTTCTGGAGTTTCGCCAGCAAAACTGTCAAAATCACCACCCGATCGGAGAAAGGGGAATGATTAATACTCCCGTAACGCGACGAAGACGAATAGGTGAGCCGCAGCATCTCAGGCGCGAATTACAACACCTAGAAGGCGTTACAAGGAGCAGTGGGTACTCCACAGGTTACATAACATACGCCACAGAATCAACCAATCGGTGAAGTGTCACATCGGAAAAAGAAACGTCGACTACGGCCTTTCTACCATGCACTCCCAGAGTGACGGACAGCGTCCTCCGCACATTGTGCAAAGACGGCGTAAAGACTATTTTTATTTTTGCGACAAAGCAGATCAAGAAGTGTCTCAGATCGGCAAAGGAGAACGGGTGTAAGCTCCCTTCGTCTTTGGAGAGTATATGGGTTAATAAATGATTATTATGTTGCAGTCCTCTTGTTGTAGTTGACCGTGTATATCGAGACTTCGTTCATTATTAAATGCAATGGTGTGGTACTAACTGACCGAGATGCATTAAGAACTGGTAAGATTTAATTTATTCCCTTTCTCACACTGCACAAACATAAACACACTATTATTGAAACTGTTTGCCACTACTATTAAACAAAGAGATAAATCCTTCGCTACGCAACCACCTTTGGCTCACGCAGCCTACACCTTCCACAGCCTCTCAACAACTGCCTCTGCTTGCGACTCTCTGGGCATTGTCGCCCTCCAAAGAACAACCACTTACAGATACTACACACCAGTACCCTCACACGGGGAACCACTTGCAATGTCGGGAATATACATCTTATTTACAAATGCAAAGATCTATGCTGGAATCACTGGGGATCATCGGATATAAGCTATTGCAGGTCGGGGCACGTGCAGGAATCGTCCGTAGAGGAGCAAACGGCGTGTGAGATGGACCACATGAAAAATTTCGCAGACTGGGAAGTTCTTAGTGTAGATGGTAGCTATCACACCTACTCGTTTACGGAGGCTGTAGAAGTACGCAAACATGACAATGAAAGAGGAAAGCCTCAAGGATTCCCGTCCTGCAGCGATCGACTGTCGCACGTACAAAGGAGAGAACAGCAGCGGTAATGACCACGGAAAGCCCTTGGATGTTCCTCCGACAGGTACATATAATCTACGGCCGCGACTTCGACTCAACTTCACCACCAGTACAGCAGCGGAGAGACAATGCCAGCCACTCGTGTTGGCGAAACGTCAGAAACAATCATTGAACAAGCGTCTGGCGGGTAACCCCAGACAGAAGCCAACAGAGCATAATGGGCCGTTTTTATAGGAAATTTAATGCGAAACATTTTCGTTAGAATCTGCAACTTTCCAGTTGTTCAGGAAAAATTCACAAAAGTGAACTGAAAACCTTCCCCCCCCCCCCCCCCTCCTCTTACTCTCACACCCCATTGGTGAAGATTTTTAGTATGTCATTCATGACACTTTCTACTAGCACTGTACAAAGATTTGTGACTGCACTATTTTCCCCCTAATTTTCCTTTGTTGACTGGACTAAAAGGAAAGTGTTCAGGCAGACGAACAATTTGAAATGCAACAGAGGAAATATGCCCTGGCTAGCTTGGCTACATGGAGATATTGTAAATAAAAGGGACTGAATTTCATGCAAACAATTGTAAGGTTTTGCGTCTGTAGTATGAAGGACTATCTCGTATTCAACTCCTACAACTGCAGTCACAACAGGTACCTCTCATACGACTCTATTCTATCCTAGTTAAACACAAGGAACACTGAACAAAAACTGTTTTTTGCCTTGATTCACATGTTTTATTACGGTTACTGCACAAGTTAGGTTTCGGGCTATAAGTCCATTTTCAAGCATATTACTGATTTCAAAGATGATAACAGAAAGATTATCTAAATACAATGATAACGCAAAGATAGACAATTCAACTTCATAATGTATCGATCCTTGGCCTAATGTAAAATTCGTTCGATAACAAGTATTGACAGATTATGTATGGAATTACACAATTAAGCAATTATGCTATTATGACTATACATGCCTAGGAATAAAGTTAGGCAGCAGCCTAGAACTTTTTATCTACTGATGGACTGAGGCTCAAAGTTTTACTTCTGTCCTGGAGTTGTGGTACCATAGATAAAAATTTCTAGGGTGGCGTGCAACTTTATTCCTAGGTACATTTAATCATGTTAGCGCAATTGCTGAAATGTGTAATTCCCTACGTAATTTGTCAAAAAAATGGTCATTGAAATAATTTTACACGTAGCCAAGGATCGATACATTAACAAGTTGAGATGTTTATCTTTGTCTTATCATGTATGGAATCAGTAACGCACTTGAAACTGAACTTATAAGCCGAAACCTAGGTTGAGCAGTAACCACAATAAAATTTGTGAAACAAGGCAAAAAACAGTGCTTGTGTAAGGTGTCAACCAAATCCAACACCTACCATGAAAACACTGACATGATACGCAAATCTGGCAGTATGTCACATGGCTCCGGATAAAGCCTGACATTAAATTAACCAAAGTAATACGATCAACAAGCGAGCAAATGGAATACCACAGACTAACACAAGAACGCCTAAATGCATGTCATACCTTCCCACCATGAAATAGACACAGTTCCGAGGGAAGAAACTAGAACAGAAGCCGAGAGCAGAATCGTGTAGGCTACAAGGTCCTACAATAAGGGGCGGACACCCACAGTGCCAGCTGACCGCCAGGATCATTCCCTCCCCCCCCCCCCCCCCCCCCAGCCCATGTTAAAGATAGAGCTCTCCAGAAGAACAGTATAGATCTTACGATAACACACCAGCTGTAAGTTTTAGCGTGAGCTTTTATCGTGTCTCTGTTACGTTTCAAACGTTAAAAACATTGCCCCACCACGAAAAGTATAACGTTTCTCATTGGATAGACAGAATTTTTGTAGGCGGAGCTTAAGGTTAACATTGAGACCCTGATTGGTCAGTTGAAAACACAGTCAGATAGCTTTTTTAAACGTACTTCGGTAAATTGTAGTAAGGAGAAGTTAGAGGAGAGTTGCTTCCGAGACGGCGAGCTATGTGGAGCTGTGCCACCCGCCGCCTAAACACCGTGAAGGTAATGAACACACGCGATGCCGCATAACAGCGCATAACGCTTCACTCAGAACTGCAGAAGTCGCATCTGTTACATCCCCTTTTTACGTAATACTAGTGTCGATCGTCAATTAAATCTCATGGTGTTCACATTTGCTACTTGAAGTAAAAGTCTGAAACGCGATGATTTTTCTGTTATATAATTATTGAAAAGCCACATCAGCCACTGTAATTTAAGACAAGTTTAATAAGTAATTAAAGATAATTGATGGTCATTGTAGACCATTTTGATAGTTTTTCTCTTTTCTGAAACTTAATTTAAACCTAAATTATAGATGTGGTATGGCATAGGTCATCCATTGTAGAACTTGGAAACCCAATCAGGGAATATTCGTTCACATTTTTGTTGAACACAGTTGGTTTTATCATCCTGTATTAAAATATTTCCTTTTATGAATAGTGCAATTTATAAACAATGTTTTGTGAGTAGAATAAAATTTTCAATGGTAAACTTAACTGCTTTTTCGACATATTTTACCAGCTAACTAAAAATAGGAAAGCCTTGAACTCCTTCGACTAAACCTAGTTAGTATTGAGGTTCTTTTACAGGGAGTGCAGTGGAGCTGACGCTGAAATCATTCAGTATTTGATTATATCATCGCTAGTCTCACTGAACTCTTTTGAACTCTACATGTCATGTGTGGTCTGGCGCCTCCTTACCAGCAACAGGTTCCATGTTCAAACTAGTCAATTCCCCAAAAAACACGCGCAGAGCGTCGTTGCGCGAAAGTGCTACGGAGACAGATACCACATAGAATGTTAGACTTATTTAATAAATTTACAAAGTTTCACCTAGAACCCACAGTTAATTAAATTAAAATGACAAGAAATACTTATTGTTCTTTAATGTATTCGACATTGAATCGAAGCATCGAACAGTAATTTAGGGAAGAAATCGTAATCTCGGTCGCCCACTAAATGAGGCACAAAGTACTCAGTGTTAACCAACAAACCACGTCTTACAGGGTTCGTGCAAATGGTCACAGCGTCCTGTCGTGATAGGAGCCACCCTACGTGGCCCTTTGTTCCGTCGCACATGAAACAGCCCGGAGTTTAGTAGAGCATTCTCTCATATCATGTTCCTTTCCAGCGCTCTTCCACGGAATCGCCCTTCACATTATAAACACAGAGTTGTCCATATGAGCGATGTGTGACGTGCTAGTCTCTCATTGTTTCAGGTACAACTGGAGGAAGGTGATGCTGGTGTACGACAAGAACGGCTACAGGCAGGTGTCCGGGAACGACACGTGCAAGATGTACATGCAGACGCAGGTGGAGTATCTCAAGGAGCGCGGCATGCCTTACGGGGTGTACGACCTGGGCAAATACCCGGACGACGGCGACTTCACCGAGTACCTCAGGCTGGAGCTGCAGTACGTCTACAGCGGTGAGTGCCACTGCGATACAAGTTACGTCACTGCTGCTATAAGCAAGGTGTTACTTAATTCCTATTATAGGCTTCTAAGAGCTGCAGAGGGGACTTGATAGATTAGGTTTTGATGAGGGACCCACGTCCGGAAATGCATAGTTTTGATGCAAAATAAGTATGAAGATCGGATCAGTTTCAAATCTCCCTTTTCACGGCAAGCACACAGACTGAGAACAGGACGCCTTTGTCAGTTCTTGTCGTAATTATGTGTGGTGTGCGTACTGCAAGACCTTCGGTAGACACACCATCAGATTATTTGACTTGTCGCTCTAACGAAGTAGGCGAGTGTCAGCAATATGTCCCGTGGTCTTATCGTAGCGTGTTTATCTTCTGCCGTTAGGTCAGACGATAGAAATGCCACTTGCACCCTTAGAGTAGCAGATTGACGGTGACCAACTTTAAACAGAACTTGATTAATTTTCGCACATATTTATTAAAATAATAAAAATCATAGATATTACGTAACTTTATTCTGGAAGCCATTTACAATTGACAATCTGAAGTTCCTTTGGTCTTGGTACGTTAATCTTATTCTGACATATCTCTGATACTTGACAAAGTGTCTATACATTTCTCTTCATGGCTATGTACAGGAATATGATAATGTTATTAGGCGCAGACTGAAACTTGACTATAGACTGGTGCAGACTAGTGTAGACTGGTACAGACTGGTGCAGACAAATGCAGACTGACTAATCGGAGGTCTGTACACTCGTTATAATACCTCGCGTTTTCATGTCTCACTGCGCGAGTGTGATCTGCGAGGAGAAAAGGTTCTACGTTAGCAGCCATCTCATTGGCTGCGCGACATATTAATGCGCGGATCGGCGGAAGCAGAATTTGGTCTGTCTCTAAGGCAGCGCCATCTCATCTCGTAGGTCGGAGATGGACGATCGCTGCGCCTGCGCTGTTGTGCTTTGGGGGCGGGGGGGGGGGGGGGGGCGCTCTATTGGGATAGTTCTGTACGCGCTGACTACGCGGCACTATGTACACAACATTATGACACTGCATTCCAATTTCGTCCTACTACAACAACAACTGGGAGAAAATACTACGAACACAATTTGGAGTGCTGACTTCGGTATTCCACTACAAATAATAATCTGAGAAAGGGATGTGCTTCACTGGCACATGCTTTTAGGCGGGGGGAAGAGGAGGGGGGTGGTAACTCCAAAGAAATACCGTCTGAGATTGTACTTAAAAATTTGTTTAACACAAAAAACTCATATTCTTCAGTAAATTGTTCAGAAGCAGTTTTATGCTAGATGTCTCAGACATATTGAACTTTGAGTGATTTACACTGATCATCCAGAACATTATGACCACTTTCCGATCGTTCACCTTTGGCACGGACAACAGTGGCGACGTGTCGTGGTGTGAAAGCAGTGAGGTCTTGGTAGGTCGCTGGAGAGAGACGGCACTATGTCTGCACACACACAAGTCACCTAATTCCCGTAAATTCTCGTGAGGGGCTAGTGGGGGGGGGGGCCTTGATGAGCTCTGACGCCACATTCAATCACATACCAGACGTGTTCCATCGGGTTCAGATCTGGAGAATTGGGGTGGAGGTGGGTGGGGTTGAATCAAGTCAATTGGAACTCCCCACTGTGCCCTCGAACCACTTCATCACACACTTGGCCTTTTGACATGGCGCATTACCTTGTTGAAAAATGTGGGGAAACATGATCATCACGAAGGGGAGCGCTGGGTGTGCAACCAGCGTACGATACAGCTTGGCCGCCATGGAGCCTTGCACTAGCTCCACTGGATGCCCACGTGTATGTTGCCCAGAGTATAACGGAGTCACCCTCAGCTTGTCTCCATTCAGATGTACAGATGTCAAGGAGCTTCCCCTGGAAAACTACTCATCTGCCATCTGCATGGCGGAGAAGGTATCAGGATTGATTAGACTATGCAAAGCTCTGCCACTGCGCCAACGTCCAATGCCGATGTTCACGTTCCCGGTTCAGTCATACCTTCCGATGCCGTGGTGTTAACATCGGCACACGCATGGGTCGTCGGCAGCGGAGTCCCGTGTTTAGGAATGTTCCCTGCACTGCGTGTTTAGACACACTTCTACTTTGCCCAGCAGTAAAGTCTGATGTTAGTTCCGCCACAGTTCGCCGCCAGTCCTGTTTTTTCAGCCTGCCCAGCCATAGCCGTTCTACTGAGGGATGCCCCTCCCAACCATCGATGTCTGGTCATGGTTTCACATCGGTTCTCCACATCTTGAAGACACTCACCACAGCGTTGCTCCAGCACTGGACAAATCGTGGCGTTTCCGAAATGCTCTTGCCGAGCCTTCGCCCCATCAGAATCTGCCCTGGGTCAAACCAGGTACATCGCTCGTCTTCCCCACTCTGTACATGGACAGCACGCTCTCTGGCAGTACATACACCGTCTGTTAGTCTGACTGGCAGTCATTACTCACCAGATGACGATGCTATCGCCTGGACGCGTTTATATAGATAGCAGTTCGGAGGTCTTAATGTTCTGGCTTATGAGACTATTTTGATACTGAAAACCATTACATCAATTATAGCGTTGCGACGACTCTACTATCACACGTAGAGGAAGAGGAGGGTAAAACGTGCGTAGCAAAGCACATTACTTTACTAATATAGCACACTTTTATCACAACGGCTCTGTTACAGTACTGGTCACAGTCTTAACTATGACTTTTGGAAGCAAATACATTAAAGATGCTATTCAAAATACCGATCCATACAATAACAATATACCGTATGTCGACGTATAAGAAACGGCGTCACACGGCCTACCGTCGAATGGCAGTGACATAACAACTCGGTCTGCTACAGTTCTACTAAAGATAAATACGCGTGTCGACTAGGATATTTTAATAGTAAAAATATTGTAGTAATATCTTCTGATCGAGTTTTCAGTAGAACGCCGCCATTGGGACAACTCTATCCCCGTGAACAGTGAATTTTTAAGTGAAAATCGAGAATCCATGAATAAAAAAAATTGTTATTGATTCAGATATTCAAAACATCAGAATTTTCTGGGAAGGAAAGGTAAGAGTGCAGTACAGATTATGTTCAAATGTGTGTGAAATCTTATGGGACTTAACTGCTAAGGTCATCAGTCCCTAAGCTTACACACTACTTAACCTAAATTATCCTAAGGACAAACCCACACAACCATGCCCGAAGGAGGACTCGAACCTCCGCCGGGATCAGCGGCACAGTCCATGACTGCAGCGCCCAAGACCGCTCGGCTAATCCCGCGCTGGCACGGGTTAAGTAATAGGTACTCTTTCGCAGGTGGCAACACTGCCGTTTCTTCTGTTGCCCCCGGGCAAATCTCCTACCAGAAATTTGCCGTTCACTGTTAACTTTGTCATGCTTCTAAGCATAAGGCTCATTATCTTAGAAAACATAAATTAATTTTAATCTTCACCTGTTAGAATATCCAACTTACACAGCCACATCAGGTACAGAATTAAACAACATTCTGTGCAATTGTGACGTATACTAAAATGTAGACTTTCACGGCCGGAAATATCACGTCCATTATAATTATCCGGGCTGTTATGCCGTGGTCGGTTGATGAATTTTGTCTCAATTCCCAACGTTTCGTCTCCGACTGCGGGAGACATCTTCAAGGGGGTCCGTAGGTCGATAGAAGGTCCAACACACACCCTGGCTCGCTACTGACTGCCGCTAAATTCCGTGTCCGCGCGCTCCCGCGCCGCTGTGTGACGTCACGTGTTTTGAAAACGTCAGTGCAATTGGCCGCTGTCCGTCGCCGTCGATCGCCATTGCCATCACCCAGTAGTGGACGGGTGGTACACATCTTCTGTAACACCGGCATCCATATACCGTTTAATTTCACGCCCTCCTCCTTTCGGTTGAAATTATTTGGGTGTTTAGCGATTTCGATTGCCTCCCTGTAGAGCCTTTCGTAGTTCCGCTTGTGGCCGCTAGTACTTGCGTCTCCTCGAAACGAATATTGTGGTTCCCTGGCAGTACCTAAGGCCTGTTCTTCGAATTTCTCCATAAAGAAGTTTGCAATTACGGGACGTTGGGAATTGAGACAAAATTCATCAATCGACCACGGCATAACAGGCCGGATAATTATAATGGAATTGTGACGTATGCACACACCATTTAAAAATCTAGATAATAATCATAAACAGAGGAACAGTGGCTGCCCTGATGAGGAATAGCCTGGACTAACTTCATGTTGAATTGTTTATCGCGACGACTCTACGAAAACGACACCGAGTTGTTCGATGTTACAGGTAAAAAATGATGTCACGGTAATTTCTATTAGTGCAGGACAATGCACGTGTTCAAACAATGAATGTCGAACAGGAACTGTGGGAGTCGTTAGAGAAGATAAAAGGCAGGAAGTATAAGTAAGGTTTATTGCACCACCGACAAGCAGAGACAGAAGACAGAAGTTTCGGCACTGTTACGAATAACGGCAGCGTGGCACCAAAGAAAGCTGTTGTAACTGACATTTATGTCTAGACAATTTATTTCGGTCGGTGGAACTACGAAGCTCATTTTTTGTTTACTTGCGTCCACAGTCCTGCACTATTTTAGAAATAATAACTTTATCCACCTGGGCCATTACTAACAGAATTTTTACGCATTTGGTATGTCGGCTGTTGTGCCATTCTCAAGTCATAGCTCACTATAAAACGTGTCAGTGCATGCACAGCAGAAATTAAATAAGCAGTATGACATGAATTCGAAGAAAGTTATTACTTGAGATGCCACGTGTCGAAGATTCCTGTCTTATTATGCATATGGAAAATGTAGATACGAGTATAATTGACATGAGGGTATTGTTCTCCTAAAAGCAACCAGTAGTATGATTTATAAATTGGTGTCACTCAGTGATTTGAAGATGACCAGTTGACAGAAACTAAGTGTTGGGAAAAAAACCACCATAATTACACGTTGTCGTTTTTTAAACACAATGCTCTGTAGCAGGATTTGCCAAACTGTGTTCTGCGCAGCACCGGTATGCCACGGGAAGTGAATAAGTGCTCCACGGAAACTACTAATAAAACGGTTTTTTTCGACATTTCTACGACATTAATCTTTTTAAAAAAATTTAATCATTTATGTGTTATTGGCTACGATTTAAAACTGAAGTAGTCACCGAATAAACAAAGTTTTTCTTATTATTTAAAAATTTTATTGACCTTCAAAATAAAGAAGATGTTCCATCAATCCACCAAAATGCTTTGTGTTCTGTCGGAGGAAAAGTTTGGTAACCTCCGGTCTATATACTGACTACTGTAAATATTTCGACCTCTTAATGAATAATGGCGTATTATTTGAAGATAAATATTGTTGTTCTTCACAAATTACTATACTACAAAAACAGATCGTTGATGCGAGAGGTCGTGTTCCTAATTTTATGTGCTGCATGCATTAGAAATCCATTCTGCAATTTGAATCTGTGTTTTCTTATCTCAGTCGAACCGACAATGCAAATGTTTCTTCCCATAAGCCAACTTTTCACTCCATAAACTGCAGTCCATAATTGAGCCTCCTGCGTTTCCGGTATAAAAGCACATAACACTAAAGTTGCTGGAAGAAAGAGGAGAAACAGAATATTAATGTGATTTTGTTATGTCACTATTGATGCTACTATAAATATCGTACTATATGCGACAAGTACACGGAAACTAGTGATTTGTCTTTCGCGGTCGTGCATCCAGTACGAAGTCGCTCTAATACCTGCATATATCCGCAGAGGTCAGCAGCGTACTGCCTGCGCAATGGAGCTCCCCGTAGGGGTTGCCATCTAGTGGTGAACCTGGGAAGTAGGAGAGGAAGCTCCAACTTGGGTTTCGAAACAGCGCTGCGAGTAAACGGCTCGCTTTGCGGGCACCAATAATCACGAGTATTTCAGCTAATTAACTATGAGAAATCAAGGACTGTGTATTTACACATAATTACTAATAGTTATATTTAATATGTTATGGATTACATAAAAAACTTGTAGGTGCCACTTTTTCATCGCAGTTCGCCTCCTTTCAGTGGAAAACAGTTTTGCCAAATGACCCCTCCATCCATAGCGTTCTACGCAAAAAAGTGGCAGTTTTTTCTGGCAGTACACTCTATTGGTTTGAACGATCATTAACGCGTCTACCGTAGGTCACTGCAAAATACTACGGAGCGGTAAAAGTAAAGAAAACCAAACACTGGGTATCTGCTTTAGCTGATACAGTTTATTATCCATTCTTATTAATAAGTAACATCACCCAGCAAACTGCGACACAAGACGTACAACTTGAAACAGAAAGTTTTCCAGATGTCTTAGAAAAGGGTAACTATAAAAATAAATACAATTTTTCAGAGAAGCAAAATACTGATAGTTGTAAAAATACTGAACATAATCAGACTTGTTATAGTAGAGGCATGGGAAATGCCTATGAGACCATCACATGCACAGTTTGGCAAAGACGACTACATCACTGCTTGAAATACAGGGAGGTTGTAATTGACTCCCAGCTACTCACGTAGCTTTAATTATCGTATGGCAGCGAAACTTGGTACAAATCCTGAAGGGTTAATGCGGAATCACCAGCTCATCGAAGTTAAGCGTTGTCGGGCTGGACTAGCACTTGGATGGGTGACTAGCCGGTATGCCGAGCGCTGCTGGCAAGCGGGGTGCAATCAGCCCTTATGAGGCAAACTGAGGAGCTACGTGACTGAGAAGTAGCAGTTTTGGTCTCCTAAACCGACATACGGCCGGGAGAGCGGTCTACTGAGCACATGCTCCTCCACATATACGCCTGTGGGTTGAGGATGACACGGCAGCCGGTCGGTACCGTTGGGCCTTCAAGTGCTCGTTCGGACGGAGCTATTGCGGAATGATTTGCGCTGAAAAAAATAAGTTCAATTTGTGGTGACCAGGTGGGAATCTCACGCTGAACACTGATTGTACGACAGTATGACATCCATGTTGTCATTTAACCAGTCATAATGTGAGTGTACAGGATGGCTAAGGAAAAGAGGGATCGTGCGCTGTTAATGAAACCGTTTCATGTGATGAGAGAAAATCGCCGACTGAAAGGTCTGAGTGCAGGCTAGATGTCATTAAATGGTTGAAAAAAGATAATAACGATATTCGAAAACACGGGTGAGCTTGGTTTGGCACTTGGAAGGTAAAGGTAGCCTATCCCGGAGAAAGTTATTGATGAGGTTGCTGTTGCTGTAAGTGAGCATGTAGCACATGCCCCGGGTAGTGCTACAGCTAGTGAAGTATCACGAGAATCGTCCATCCCATGGTCAGCAGCACGGAAAGTTACAGTTAATTCCATAAATTATCCGGGAGTACGCATTCGGAGTGATTTAAAATGGAATGATCATATAAAGTTGATCGTCGGTAAAGCAGATGCCAGACTGAGATTCATTGGAAGAATCCTAAGGAAATGCAATCCGACAACAAAGGAAGTAGGTTACAGTACGCTTGTTCGCCCAATGCTTGAATACTGCTCAGCAGTGTGGGATCCGCACCAGGTAGGGTTGATAGAAGAGATAGAGAAGATCCAACGGAGAGCAGCGCGCTTCGTTACAGGATCATTTAGTAATCGCGAAAGCGTTACGGAGATGATAGATAAACTCCAGTGGAAGACTCTGCAGGAGAGACGCTCAGTAGCTCGGTACGGGCTTTTGTTAAAGTTTCGAGAACATACCTTCACCGAGGAGTCAAGCAGTATATTGCTCCCTCCTACGTATATCTCGCGAAGAGACCATGAGGATAAAATCAGAGAGATTAGAGCCCACACAGAAGCATACCGACAATCCTTCTTTCAACGTACAATACGAGACTGGAATAGAAGGGAGAACCGATAGAGGTACTCAGGTACCCTCCGCCACACACCGTCAGGTGGCTTGCGGAGTATGCATGTAGATGTAGATGTAGATGTAGAAGTTACGTGGTTTCTTAGCAATGGTACCCATACAAGATCCAGACGGTGCAGCGACTTAAAAATCGTGATCTACATCTACATTTATACTCCGCAAGCCACCCAACTGTGTGTGGCAGAGGGCACTTTACATGCCACTGTCATTCCCTCCCTTTCCTGTTCCACACGCGTATAGTACGCGGGAAGAACGACTGTCTGAAAGCCTCCGTGCGCGCTCGAATCTCTCTAATTTTACATTCGTGATCTCCACTGGAGGTGTAAGTAGGGGGAAGCAATATATTCGATACCTCATGCAGAAACGAACCCTCTCGAAACATGGAGAGCAAGCTACACCGCGATTGAGAGCACCTCTCTTGCAGAGTCTGCCACTTGAATTTGTAAACATCTCCGTAACGCTATCACGGTTTCCAAATAACCCTGTGACTAAACGCGCCGCTCTTCTTTGGATCTTCTCTATTTCCTCTGTCAATCCAACGTTGTACGGATCCCATACTGATGAGCAATACTCAAGTGTAGGTCGAACGAGTGTTTTGTAAGCCACCTCCTTTGTTGATGGACTACATTTTCTAAGGACTCTCCCAATGAATTTCCACCTAGCACCCGCCTTACCAACAATTAATTTTATATGCTCATTCCACTTCAAATCGTTCCGGACGCACACTCCCAGATATTTTGCAGAAGTAACTGCTACCAGTTTGTTCCGCTTTCATATAATCATACAATAAAGGATCCTTCTTTCTATGTATTCGCAATACATTACATTTGTTTATGTTAAAGGTCAGTGATTCGCGGCAACGTTCTGAATTTTGGTCTTCGGTTTCTGTAACGGTTCGAAGTTGATGACACTAGGCCGGGCAATATTCTGTGGAGTGATAAGGTATATTTTACACTATAGTGTGCATTGTATACCCAGATCTACCGAACTTGGGAACTGTCCAATCACGTGTTGTGCACAGAGAGCCATTTCACTCTGTGTATGTGGCTGTATGGTGTGGATTCACAAGCACTTTCATCCTCGCTTTGTTATTCTTGAACAGAATACCACCCAGAGCGCTTGTCAGGTGTAGCGTGATGTCTCCACGTTATCGAGACCTCGTTCCACAGCATATGATTCCTGTTTTTGTAGAGCGCAACTGTGCGGGAACCATTGTTTACTTGCAAGATGAGGAAAAACTTCATCTCACTCGCTCATTAAAATACTCCACGAAAGTATTGTCTCCAGAGGTTTTTCGGTTGCCAGGCCTGCATTATAACCTGATTTCAATCCATGTGACTTTTGGCTCTAGGGATCTATACAAAAAACGCATTTACCAGGGACACATTCCGTGTCTGACTGATCTGAAGGCCAGTATACAGGAATACGTTGTTCAGATTACACTGGAACTGATACGAACTTTTTTTTCCAGTCGCATCGGTTCAGCATCAATAAATTAGCGTACCTGCCAAGTATCTTTGCCATACGATAATTACAGCCCACAATGTACTTCCGTCAATTGCTGGTATTATGTGCAGACGTGGATATGCCATTCCGCTTGGAAACCGAAAACTATGCCGTCTATAATCAGGCACTGAGATCCAGAGAAACAGCTTTAAAGCAGTTCTTATCGTGTTCAGAATAGAAAATATGTATAACTTATAATGTCAGCAGGGCACGGTGATTACTTTCAGTGTATAGGAGGACAGGCACCTCCAAGTTAACTTCTTTATTTTGTTGAATAATCTTCGAACCTTTCTGTAGGTCATGCTCATCCTTCTTAACTAAGAAAACGAAAAGAAAGAGGCGCGCGATACCACAGGGATGGAAAAAAAGGTTCAAATGGCTCTGAGCACTTTGGGACTTAACATCTGATTTCATCAGTCCCCTACAACTTAGAACTACTTAAACCCAACCAACCTGAGGGCGGTCGCGCTTTTCCAGACTGAAGAGCCTAGAACCGCTCGGCCACACCGGCCGGCGATAGAAACCAAATCAGATGAAAAATAAAATCAAAATAACATGAACCACGTTGTAGCGAATCACTACGACATTCAGGGCTCCAGTTGACAAAGAATCAAGTAACACTATTGAAGTTACGGAAATTGAAGGCTAACAGTTGCACCCACTCTCATTAATGGAAGTGTAATATACAGAAAGCTTGGTACATACATTGCGTGCTTGGTAATGGTCACTGGTGTAAGTTGTCTGTTTGTCGATATTGTGAGGCAATTCACAGATGGCTCCGCAAGGCTGTGTCTGAACTGAAGAAGGAAACCAGTATGCCATAGATGTTGGTACACAAAGATAGTGGAAAGTGTCAGTGATCTAAAACATGCGCGATGCTACTCGTGCAGGTGACATGACATTTGATCTAGATGGAGCGCTGTTCCACGGAGAGGCTATCATTTCCTCGTTCGACACCTAAAATAAGGCGCAGGAAACAGTCGTGTTACACTTTTTGCAGAAAAACCCATGGAGTTTATTTGTCTGTCTCACTGAGAAGCACTGGCTTCCGAGAAAAACGGCAGTTATTGCGTGCAAGATTGGCCATAATTGTATGTCTTTGGTAAAGGTCACTCAAATGGGTTCTTGTACTCTGTAATCGCCAATATCTTTTGGTCATTACCAAATGGAAGAATGAATGCCGGCATTTGCTCACAATACATAATATACAACTTTTCATAGCGAACTCTTGTTTATGGGCTACAAGTCCCACAAAACTGGTCTCCGTACCCCACCACATAAGTGAACTGGTGTTCTAGGCAGAGATAACTACTTTGGTGGTGAAAAAGGTTGTTACTAATAGCGTTTAACCAGCATTCGCAAGGAGAGATAACAGACTATTATTCCTGATAATTTCATTAAGACACAAAGAAACTACAGACATTGGTTGCGAGCAGACAGTGATTTAAATAAATCAATTTCAATAAATCAGTCAATTCATTTAAATCAATCATAGAATATGTAGATTTAAATAAATCAATTGATTTAAATCAATTGATTCAAATCACTTTAAATGAATCAATCAGATCATTGATTTAAATCAATTTAAATCAACTGATTTAAATCAAACAATCCATTCAGACACAGTGGTCATCGCAACTGCACGGACTAGACTATCATGCATACCATCACACCCAGGGTCTCGACTCACACACACATTACTGATGTAGTCCTCCTTGCCCATTATTATCATTAATCGCGCCGGCCCCTGGTGGCCGAGCGGTTCTAGGCGCTTCAGTCTGGAACCGCGTGACCGCTACGTTCGCAGGATCGAATCCTGCCTCGGTCATGGATGTGTGCGATGTCCTTAGGTTTAAGTAGTTCTAAGTTCTAGGCGACTGACTGATAACCTGAGATGTTAAGTCCCATAGTACTACGAGCCATTTTTTTCATTAATCGCCGCGTTTCACCGAATCCCGTAAAAACAGACACCACATGCGGATAAACTTTCATTAATTACGAAACACCTGCGACTTGTCTTGTGGTGAGAATGCGTATGATATTGTTGT
Organism: Schistocerca gregaria; assembly: GCF_023897955.1. NCBI lineage: Eukaryota > Metazoa > Arthropoda > Insecta > Orthoptera > Acrididae > Schistocerca > Schistocerca gregaria. Next base: position 726,552,821 of record NC_064923.1, read on the forward strand.
CAATGACAGGACAGAACACTCAGACTTCAGAAGGAAGAGTCAATGCATATAGTGTTCGAAACACCTTCCACGTTAGGTGGATGAGTCGCCGAGTTACACGTAAGTAACATTGTAGAACTTTACAGTAAATCGACCGAGGATGCACCGCGAATGAGACACCAGATGAAGAGGAATCGGGGTTCATCTAACTGTCCGACCACCATGATTTACGTTTTCTCTGGTTTCCCTAAATCGCTTCTGGTGTTGCCCGCAAGGCCCCGTCAATTTGATCACTGCCTCAATTTGCAAAACGGTTTACCGTCATTTCGATCACTACAGAAAGTGGTGTTCAGGGTGTGTAATATTGCTGCACAACTACACAACTACACAATTAGGGCGGATAAATATGAGATCGATCTCACAATCAGCTTAACAGCTCATACAGCCAAGATGCTAACAAGAATGATGTACAGAAGAATAGAAAAGAAAGTTGTCGAATGACGATGAGTTTGGCTTTAGAAAAGGTAAAGGCACCAGAAAGGCAGTACAAATGTTGCGCTTGATAATAGAAGCAAGAATTGAGTAAAATAAAGACACACTCCCATAGGCATTCTTGACCTAGAATGAACGTAAAGCTTTAATACAGGAAACGTTTCATCTAATGATTCAAGTCTGGGCTCCTCCCTCTGTTACGACTGTGGTTCGGCCCATGCTGTTAACCTACATCCCATGTTAATCTTTGAGCTAATTGTTGTTCAAATGGACTTTCTGGGTTATGCATGTAGGTAGCATAAATTTAAGTGCTTCCACGGATACACAGTACGCCATCTCCTTCTTTCCATTCCACTTGTTGACAGGAGTGGTGGGGTAGCTCAGATGGCCCACACAGTTTTTGGCGCAGAGAAACTATATCCCATGCAGATAACGAAAAGTGTTTTATTCTAATGAACATAAAACTGTAACTCTCACTGGTACAGCCGCGCTTGGTAAATCGCCGATTCCAGAACGGGGAGGCGCGGACAGGAAGGTCATTCGCCCAGCCCTTAAACTAATCATGCCAAATCCGTTTATAACCATATCGACTCTACGCCGTTGCTGCACACACGCGCAAGAAAAAGAGGAATCCTTGTTTGTCGGGTAATTACAGAACAGAAATCAGAGTTCACAGCTAACTCTCTCTGTCTTCGTAATGACAGAAGAAAACATATATCCGGTGCACTGCCTGCCTCGGAAAACTGAATCACAATAACTAAAGTCAATGTATAGGTTCACGAGGAGCTAATTTCGAAGTACACAACGCCGCGTCGGACCAAATATCCAAGTCCAGCAGGACCATGCTGTGGAGACCAAGTGTCGTAGTAGTAGCTCGAGGACGACTGCTGCCTACTCCACGGCGTCCTGCTTCTTGGGCTGATAGGTCACAGGATAATCCCAGAAGAGCTTCAAAAATGTCCAAATGTGAGTCAAATCTTATGGGACTTAACTGCCAAGGTCATCAATCCCTAAGCTTACACACTACTTAACCTAAATTATCCGAAGGACAAACACACACACACGTATGTCCGAGGGTGGACTCGAACCTCCGCCGGCACCAACCGCACAGTCCATGACTGCAGCGCCTGAGACCGCTCGGCTAATCCCGCGCGGCCCAGGAGACCTTCTCGTAAAGGAACGGCAGCAGTAGTTGGCGTAATGTCCGGAGAGCTCGTTCTTGGAGAACTGGCTACCCGTAATCGTACACCAGTCTACAGGGTGAAAAGTATTTAAACCCACAAACTCTGGGAGATTGTAGGGGACATCAAAACCAATATTTTCCCCTCATGTCATTTTTTCTTATGAGGGGTATTTAAACCGGTAGAGCAAGACTTCTATGGCGGCAAATAAATTAAACCACGCCTTGACATGTTGCAACCACATGCGTTGTCTTGTAGGCAGCGGGTCGTCTTCCAGCAATTCTGCCATGCTCTGACGAGAAAACTGTAATAATACCTGCCGTTTAATGGCCTAGGTAGCACATACGGCCCAATTTAACAATCCCCAACAACACCAACCCACACATTAACGAAGAACCGCATTTGATGAGAGCTAGTAACTGTGGCATGTGGGTTATCCTCACTCAAAACATGCAAATTGTGCATGTTGAAGACTCTAACACTCCTGAAAGTTGTTCATCGGTAAACAACACAGAGGATGGAAGTGTAGGATGCATTTCATACTGTTCCCGGTACCACTGCGAAAACTGTGCTCCTGGTGGATAATCAACTGGTTCCAGGCTGTGGACACGCTTTAAGTGAAATGGACGTAACCATTGCTCTCGAAGAACTGTTCCTACATTCATCTGATTCGTCCCCGTGTTACGTGCAATTGTAGCTGATTTAAGGATCCCGCTCCACATGCTGCAGGACAGCTTCCTCAAATTGCAGCGTTCTTACCGTGCGACGGCGTCCCTGTCCAGGTAATCTGCTAAATGACCCGGTCTCACGCAGACGTTGGTACACAGCAGCAAAGGTCGTATGATGCGGGATACGGTGTTCAGAATATTGTTGTTTATAAACCCGCTGTGCAGCTCGTCCGTTGTGGTGCGCTACGTAGTACGCACCAACCATATCAGTGTACTCACTCCAGGTGTATCGCTCCATTAGTAAACAGAGACAATGCACTACTGGTGGACAGCAGTTATCTACAATTGAAGATCGTATTACGGCCTCTAACAACTGAAGAGCGTAATACGGCCTCCATAGGTTTAAATAATCCTCATAGGAAAAAATGGCATTAGGGAAAAACATTTGTTTTGATGCCCCTACAACCTCCCAGATTTTGCCGGTTTCGGCGTGAATCCGGCCCGTAACACACGCGGTTTTCAGTTTTCCATTTCGTCTCTATTTTGGAAATTCTGCGCCATGTATCCTCTGCCGCGCGTAGTGTAATTTCCCCTGCCTCTCGCACGACCTTTTTGAATCGTGTTTACAGACATCTATAGTTTTCACGTCGTTCGTTTTGCTCATTACTTTCTCGCAAATAATTGTTATTATTATGAGGACGGGATTCGCGATTTCTTCGCCAGTGATCTTCATCCTCTAGCCTTTCCAAGAACGCAGAAAACCTTTGCGGGTACTCCCAACATATCGTTTAGAATCCTCAGGCAGTTTCTGCCAAAGAACCCAAACGATCTCGGCTTCAGTCCTTCTTGTTTTTAGGTGTATCAGTTTTCTATACCACGATTCGCAAAACTCTTTCATGGTTTGTCTACCCCTGGATTCATACAGCCTGGCCATTAGGAACTCACGCCACAACTGGTCTTGCTTTTGTTTCGACCAGTATTCGTCAATAAATTTTTGCTTAAAGTTTTCAAACATCTGGTTTGTATCCAGATTCAACCCCCACCTTTTTGCTTCTCCCGTTAATACACTGATTACAACATTAATTTTTTCCTGATCAGTCAAATATTCAGGAAAATTTCTTTAGAAATTCTTTACAAAATCAAGGGGGTGCCATCCGTTATGCCTCTTTGCAGGGTCGAATTTTTCCTCGCCCTCTATGATTTTACTGAAAGGCATTTTTTCAGTAAAATGTGTAGGGCCTGATTGTATTTTTCTTTCCAAGTCATACATTTTTCCTTGGATTTGTGTAGTGTTATGTTCACATTTCTTTTCGCAAGTACCAATCTGTTTGGTTAATTCTCTATTTGTTTCTGTTACAGATTGTTTAATCTGTGCAAATTCCGCATTACATTCTGTTTGTATTTCGGATTTAATACCGAATACCTTTTCGTCCACGTTAGTGATGACTAAGGGTTCAATTTGATCTTGAATTTTAATTACTTCAGTGTCAAATCTTTCGTTAATGTCATCAATTTGTCCTTGTACATTGGCAATATTGCTATTGATGACAGTAATTTCGTTTTTAATACTTTTGATTTCATTACTCACTGTTCATACCCTTGAGCTGACTTCTTCAATTTGTTTGCTAAGTCATTTCGAGTTGTTTACTTTGTGCTGCATTTTGTTGCCCCAGTGCTACGATTTGTGTATTAATATTGTTATTTTGCGCAGCATTTTGATGCCCCTGTTCTGCGATTTGTGCCTTAATATTGTCGTTGAGTGCTGCAATTTGTGTTGCAAATTGCGTAGACAACATCCTGAGCAAATCAGCCACATCTGGTGTCTTTTCAATTTTTGGTTTCTACTGCATTTTCGTGTTCTAGTCCTACTTCCCTTTCAGGTATTGGTGATTCAAACATATCCCGCGATTCATTAACATAGCCGGTTTAAATACTTTCCATCCTGTAAACGCTGGTGAGGTTCCAGCGTACGGTCGGACCTATTTCCGAGCACGTGAGCTTGTTGAGGCGAGTAGATTTGCGCTGACTACGCCCTGTTGTACGATGCCTCTGCCGCCTGCCGGTATTGTAGTGACGGTGTGGGCCCATGTAGCCCCTGAGATTTGTGCCATTCGCCACAAGCAGTGCAGTGCTGTTAAGCCGGCGAGTTATGAGGCCCAAAATGGCGCGGGCGATAATTACCACCATACTGACTGAGTGGGTGCTCCACCTCCCCGTACCTGTTGCTTACCTACTTTATAATTCTGATGTGAGTCTCGTTCTGCATTTCTTAACTCTGATAGCGGTGTGCACCATGTGAGCTTCAGCCTGTACGTTATTCCTCGATCAAGACTGGACGATTTGGCAGCTGGATCGTAGGTTTTTTTGGCTTGTGTCCAGTAATGGTAGCACAGCGTGGTTATCCCCGAAGAAGGCTACTGATCTGATCTCATTCCACCTCCTACATCTGACTTCTCCACAGCCTCCTACATCTGACTTCTCCACAGCTTTCAGTTTTACTTCGTCGTTTCTCCTTGGCTGTGGAATATTCTATAGTAATATGGTACCAGGGAAATAACAACCTCGTGCTGTACTACAACGTCACAGAATGCAATAGATGTATGTTAAAGAGGAGTGGGTTTATCCATAATTCTCGTATTGCGAAGATTAGTATTTCGTCCATAGTCTCTCTCAAAGGTGCCACAAAAAAAGAACCGCAAATATTAAAACAGACTTTAAATACTACATTTGGAACTGCGCAAACTGACATTAAAGCTGTATCAGTCAGTCAGTTACCTTACATTCTACAGGATTCTGAAAAACAATGCTTTCTTAATAGGACATCAGTTAAAGGCTCATGTCCGCTTTAAAGTAAAGAGACATCAATCGTGACACTTCGCTAGTTGAAAACAAAGCTTAGCTATCACCACTGCCGATGCTGTGTGTCATTCAATACTTTGTAGTCGCAGTCCTAGATAGCCTTACCTGTAGGGCTTACAAAAAAGCAAAGTGCAGCAGTCGTAACGAATGTTGTACATTGTTATATCTCTTGCAGTTAAACATAGATTGCATTATAGTAGATTGACAATAGTGTTTACCGATTATTTAGTACAGAATGAGTGCTTCCATCAGTATACTACAAGAACATACTGAACTTCGTCAGAAATCTCATATCAGAATAAGAATCACACTCACAGCAGGTTTCTGTTGCATCTAACTGATTCTATGCAATTCAGCACAATCACGTTAGTCTTCAGTGAGAGCACGTAAGGTCTTATCCTGCGATACGGATTTCGGCATTATAGAAAGGGAAACAAGGAATCATGACAGATCGTTTACTGTGCATGACGACACGAAGGTGGATATTACGAACTCGAAACCAGGTGAATTTCTTGTCAGAGAGATTGCTGCTACTGAAATACTAGACTTCATGTCATTGTGGCAGTGTACTACGGAATGGACAGTATTTCTAAAGAAAGTGAAAGTACTGGAAGACTGGCATTATCTATGAATCCTTTTTGTCAATGTATTTTGATAACACAAGAAAGGGTTGTATTACTGCTTTTAAAATTATCAATGAACTTATTAGCTTCACTTTTCATCTCCGCCTTCAACTGGACCGTCTGCCTGATGGATACCAGCTGTTCTACAACGAAATTTTGAAGTGCCCTGTTGTGTGTAGATCGACAACCAAGACAGCTAGTCAATGAATTGTCAAATACTGAAAGTATCAAAATGTAACATTAGAAATTCAGTTCCTTCTCTGAAAATCTCATTTGTATTATATAACATTAGATTACAAAAAAATGCCCATATAAAGTTACTAAATAAGTTAGACAGTTTTTCTAAATTTCCCGAAAACGTGTGGCAGTTGACTTAACCCCGTTCAAAATTTACGATTCAAATGTAACTGACTCCATTCTCCTTCTCGTTCATCTATTCACTGTATTCAAATGTACACTACCTTCTTTATGCTGACAAACTTTAACGGAAAGGAGAGCAGCGTCTCTGGTAGCTCACAAAGTGATGTAGGTTACGCTGAAGAAGAGCTTTCAGCAGCACGGATCAAGCGATGAAGGAACTGCTCCTGGCTACCTGCAAGGACAGAAACTAATACCTCCGCTGCTCTGCTTCCTAATGGTTTAGAGACGCGCTTTTAGCCATTCTTCTGAGATAACGTCTGCTCAAAACACTCAAAGGTAAAGTAATAAAATTATCATTTTTCAAGTAATAAAGGTTTTATGAATCGGACAGTAATGCATATCCCTGGTTTCAAAACTATTGGAAACAGTGTAGTGGGATTCGAAAGGCCTATTCATATTCATCTTTTGATGCCACACCAAAGTTTATCGATACATTAGTGCCCAAATGTTAAGTATAATCGGGAAAGGGTAATTTATTTCATGTAAAAGGTGCTGGAGATGTTACAGGACAAGATAAAGTGCAGTTACGAGGTATTTGGCGCATGAAATATCCAAAATAGGTAATCGGAAAGGCCCTAACCCTTAAGGTACATAACGCATGAATAGCATTACACAGTCCGAAAATCCTTCCTACAAAAGCAAAGTAGGGAACGGGGTATTCCTAGCAGCAATTCATATTTGCTAACGCCATCTCGTGGACATTACAAGGTGGTCGAAAAGCGATGTTCGCTCTCGATCACAGTGCCGGAAAATTTCTTGTGACTGTGATTAATCTCTTAAGTGAATCAGAGATAGGCTCCGAGAAAATCGCCTACCATGGCAGTGAAATGCAGACTGGCACGAGCGCTCATGAAGAAGTAATTTGGGCCAACTTGAGCTCTGAGAGCTCTCACATATAGCTACCATAGTGTAACCCTTGCGGCAATGCAGCATGCGTCGATGCTATAACAATCATTCGACAGCAAGTTGCTTCACACGGGTGGTGATGAGTCACAGCTACGATCTAGCAGGTACTACTTTTATGACTCAAACTGCAGAATGTTGCTATCGTACAAACAATGAAATCCTACGGTGTCAGAACGAAGTATTATAGAATTCTTTAAACTGCAGTAAATGTTTTATCCTTTGTTAATTATTGCCGATTAAACGTATTTAATCATTACTGTGAATGGAGGTATAAATGAGAAGTAACGCGATATGGGTAAATTTCAGCGTCTATTAACTGAGTAAATAACAGAGTGTAAAATTGTAACGGGGCAGCGTGGGTGAATCATAGGGTCTGGGAAAAATTTGAAGTTTGTAAATCGCCAGCTTACGGTACAGGGAAAACGAGAAGCATACTAAGATAATTTAATTTAATTATTTATAGATGGAATAATTTAGCTGTTTGTGATTTTCCCAAAATTTTTCATTGGATAAATTTCTCTTAAAAGACGTTAATGTTGCGACTGGTCCAAAGTAAAAGACGCAGGATTAGCCGTTTACAGCTGCGACCTGAACGGATGTGATGTTTCTCCGCCAGTCAGAAGACTGATCGTTCTTAGCTTATTTTGGGGGCTATAGAATCGATTCGTGGGGTGCAGAATGGATTCGGAGCCCTTCTCTCGTGACAATAGGACGTGTTTATTGTGTGCTCTGACAATATAATTTCGCGTAATTATGGTCAAAAATAGAAGACAATTAAAGACTAACTATAAAGCCGAGAGAGGATCTCCTGATTTTCTCTGTTATCTGTGACATTATGAATAACTACAATCCGCGTGACGTATAGTAGAGTTCGGGACAGAGAACTGACAGTTCAGAGTGATCGATTTGTGTAACACAGAACGACAATTCTATTTCACAGAAAATCTATTTGTTGATTTTCGGGTAACAGGTTCGGTACATACCGTAAGGTGGTCTTTGGGTGTGACTATGATTGCGTGTGAACTGCGAAACTGTAACATGGGACTAGATTTGAATTTGGTAGAATGTTTTGATACAAAAAATGACAATATATCATAATTTTCATTTAGCAAGTATCTCTCATTTAATAGCTAGCTAAACGAGTAACTAGAAAGCCGTTGATACGCCCTTTAGATACTGTTAGTGCGAGTGGTTCTATTACAACTTCGTCAGTCAAGGAACTCTACTCGTTTGGTAACAGGAGAGTCACGAGCTGTAGAAGAACATCACCGGGAGATGAGTGGACGTTTTCTGAAACTAAACACCGCGCTGCCATAAACTGTATTTTCGAGTGTTAAAATTAGTCCTCCAGCAATGAAGAACTTGTGAAGCTACGTCCGTAGATGTAACGTTATGTTGCTCCATACCATGACGCCAAGATCACGTAATTCGATTTCGACTATAGTCTAGATAAGGGCAGCGCCACACACGGCGCTTTTCCTCTACGGAACGTTCAATCCTGACTGGTGTAATTGGCTTTCACGTCATGAACTCGTGCATGAGTTGCTAAGAACTTCTGCGACACAGCCATAGTATTCAATATTTTAAGCCCTAAGGGTAGCTGTATCTTTGGTTAGGTATTGCGAAGCACGTCTATACCGACTACGGCAGCCAATGATATAGCTCGACGCCAAGTCCTGATTTCGCTTGGGTATCGTGATCCGACACAGGAGACAGTCTTCTCTTCCGCCAACAGCTGTGAACCTCTTTTGCCTACTGCTGACTTGTAAGGTGTAAGAATTTGTTTCGTGATACGAAAATTAGATTACATCATTGTCAGACAGAGATTCCGAAATCAGATACTGGATTGTAAGGCGTACCCAGGAGCAGATATAGACTCAGATCACAATATAGTAGTGATGAAGAGTAGGCTGAAGTTCAAGACATTAGTCAGGAAGAACCAATACGCAAAGAAGTGGGATATGGAAGTTCTAAGGAATGACGAGATACGTTTGAAGTTCTCTAACGCTATAGATACAGCAATAAGGAATAGCGCAGTAGGCAGCTCAATTGAAGAGGAATGGACATCTCTAAAAAGGGCCATCACAGAAGTTGGGAAGGAAAACATAGGTACAAAGAAGGTAGCTGCGAAGAAACCATGGGTAACAGAAGAAATACTTCAGTTGATTGATGAAAGGAGGAAGTACAAACATGTTCCGGGAAAATCGGGAATACAGAAATACAAGTCGCTAAGGAATGAAATAAATAGGAAGTGCAGGGAAGCTAATACGAAATGGCTGCAGGAAAAATGTGAAGACATCGAAAAAGATATGATTGTCGGAAGGACAGACTCAGCATACAGGAAAGTCAAAACAACCTTTGGTGACATTAAAAGCAACGGTGGTAACATTAAGAGTGCAACGGGAATTCCACTGTTAAATGCAGAGGAGAGAGCAGATAAGTGGAAAGAATACATTCAAAGCCTCTATGAGGGTGAAGATTTGTCTGATGTGATAGAAGAAGAAACAGGAGTCGATTTAGAAGAGATAGGGGATCCAGTATTAGAATCGGAATTTAAAAGAACTTTGGAGGACTTACGGTCAAATAAGGCAGAAGGGATAGATAACATTCCATCAGAATTTCTGAAATCATTAGGGGAAGTGGCAACAAAACGACTACGCACGTTGGTGTCTAGAATATATGAGTCTGGCGACATACCATCTGACTTTCGGAAAAGCATCATCTACACAATTCCGAAGACGGCAAGAGCTGACAAGTGCGAGAATTATCGCACAATCAGCTTAACAGCTCATGCATCGAAGCTGCTTACAAGAATAATACACAGAAGAATGGAACAGAAAATTGAGAATGTGCTAGGTGACGATCAGTTTGGCTTTAGGAAAAGTAAAGGCACGAGGGAGGCAATTCTGATGTTACGGCTAATAATGGAAGCAAGACTAAAGAAAAATCAAGCCACGTACATAGGATTTGTCGACCTGGAAAAAGCGTTCGACAATATAAAATGGTGCAAGCTGTTCGAGATTCTGAAAAAAGTAGGGGTAAGCTATAGGGAGAGACGGGTCATATACAATATGTACAACAACCAAGTTGGAATAATAAGAGTGGACGATCAAGAACTAAGTGCTCGTATTAAGAAGGGTGTAAGACAAGGCTGTAGCCTTTCGCCCCTACTCTTCAATCTGTACATCGAGGAAGCAATGATGGAAATAAAAGAAACGTTCAGGAGTGGAATTAAAATACAAGGTGAAAGGATATCAATGATACGATTCGCTGATGACATTGCTATCCTGAGTGAAAGTGAAAAAGAATTAAATAATCTGCTGAAAGGAATGAACAGTCTAATGAGTACACAGTATGGTTTGAGAGTAAATCGGAGAAAGACGAAGGTAATGAGAAGTAGTAGAAATGAGAACAGCAAGAAACTTAACATCAGGATTGATGGTCACGAAGTCATTGAGTTAAGGAATTCTGCTACCTAGGCAGTAAAATAACCAATTTCGGACGGAGCAAGGAGGACATCAAAAGCAGACTCGCTATGGTAAAAAAGGCATTTCTGGCCAAGAGAAGTCTACTAATATCAAATACCGGCCTTAATATGAGGAAGAAATTTCTGAGGATGTACGTCTGGAGTACAGCAATGTATGGTAGTGAAACATGGACTGTGGGAAAACTGGAACAGAAGAGAATCGAAGCATTTGAGATGTGGTGCTATAGACGAATGTTGAAAATTAGGTGGACTGATGAGGTAAGGAATAAGGAGGTTCTACGCAGAATCGGAGAGGAAAGGAATATGTGGAAAACACAGATAAGGAGAAGGGACAGGACGATAGGACATCTGCTAAGACATGAGGGAATGACTTCCATGGTACTAGAGGGAGCTGTAGAGGGCAAAAACTGTAGAGGAAGACAGAGATTGGAATACGTCAAGCAAATAATTGAGGACGTAGGTTGCAAGTGCTACTCTGAGATGAAGAGGTTACCACAGGAAAGGAATTCGTGGCGGGGCGCATCAAACCAGTGAGTAGACTGATGACCAAAAAAAAAAAAAAAAATGCAAATGCGCATTTTGACGATACATGGCTCAGAATTTCTGGCGATAAAGTCTCTTGCTCACACACTGCACTGGAGTAATTGCAGTATGTTATGTGGTTGTTCCGATTTATTTACGGAACGTAATTCACCATTGTTTTAGGCGTGAGAAATGTGAGCTCTTTCTAAGAATACCTGCAAATATCTCATTTTAATCTTCTATCCGATAATATCAGTTGCTTATTATATTACACTACTGTCCATTAAAACTGCTAACCCACGAAGATGACGTGCTACAGACGCGAAATTTAACCGACAGGAAGGAGATGATGTGATATGCAAATGATTAGCTTTTCAGAGCATTCACACAAGGTTGGCGCCGGTGGCGACACCTACAACGTGCTGACATGCGGAGAGTTTCCAACCTATTTCTCATCTTATCCGCATGGCTGTAGCGGATCGTGCAGCCACGTCTCGACCCCGTGTCAACAGATGGGGACGTTTGCAAGACAACACCATCTGCACGGACAGTTCGTCGACGTTTGCAGCAGCATGCACTACTAACTCGGAGACAGCTGTGGTTACTCTTGACGCTGTATCACAGGCAGGAGCGCCTGCGATAGTGTACTCAACGACGAAACTGGGTGCACGAATGAATCCAGGTGCTGTTTACAGCATCATGATGGTCGCATCTATGTTTGGTGACATCGCGGTGAACGCACATTGGAAGCGTGTATTCGTCATCGCCATACTGGCGTATCACCCGGCGTGATGCTATGGGGTGCCTTTGGTTACACATCTCGGTCACCTCTTGTTCGCAATGACAACACTTTGAACAGTGGACGTTACATTTCAGATGTGTTATGACCCGTGGCTCTACTCTTCATTCGATCTCTATAAAGCCCTACATTTCAGCAAGATAATGCACGACCGCATGTTGCAGGTCCTCTACGAGCCTTTCTGGATACAGAAAATGTTCGACTGCTGCCCTGTCCAGCACATTCTCCAGATCTTTCACCAATTGAAAACGTCTAGTCGATGGTGGCCGAACGACTGTCTCGTCAAAATACACCAGTCACTACTCATGATGAACTGTGGTATCGTGTTGAAGCTGCATGGGCAGGTGTACCTGTCCACGCCATCCGAGCTCTGTTTGACTCAATGCCCAGGCGTATCAAGGCCGTTATTACGGCCAGAGGTGGTTGTTCTGGGTACTGATTTCTCAGGATCTATGCACCCAAATCGGGTGAAAATGTGATCACATGTCAGTTTTAGTATACTATATTTGTCCAATGAATATCCGTTTATCGTCTGTATCTCTTCTTGGTGTAGCAATCTTAATGGCCAGTAGTGTACTTTAACGCTCATTAAATAATATTACGGGGATTATTACTAACACTGCATTACGTTGCCGTCTTTTGTGAATGTGCACTTCTGTATAAAGTCATGGTCCGGCAGAATATGTTTGTATGGTTTATTCCAGAGATTTCGTTGAACTAGTTCGATACTTTTCATTACGACGAACCATTTTGCTGTCGTGAGTCACGACTGCATGGCACTTATTACTTCTGCCAGGGATACATTAACGCTGATAGGTTGTAAGAGAACACTCGAATCCTCTGGTTTTAATTTCATTTGTATGTAGGCTGTTTAGGTATTTATATTGGTAACGCCACGTAGCGCTCTGTATGAAAATCATTGGCTGTGCTGTCTGCAGTCTGTGACTGGTTGGCATTGTTGGAATTCATATATATATATAGGGTGTTTCAAAAATGACCGGTATATTTGAAACGGCAATACAAACTAAACGAGCAGCGATAGAAATACACCGTTTGTTGCAATATGCTTGGGACAACAGTACATTTTCAGGCAGACAAACTTTCGAAATTACAGTAGTTACAATTGTCAACAACAGATGGCGCTGCGGTGTGGGAAACTCTATAGTACGATATTTTCCACATATCCACCATGCGTAGCAATAATATGGCGTAGTCTCTGAATGAAATAACCCAAAACCTTTGACAACGTGTCTGGCGGAATGGCTTCACATGCAGATGAGATGTACCGCTTCACCTGTTCAAATGTTTCTGGATTCTGGTGGTACACCTGATCTTTCAGTGTCCCCACAGAAAGAAGTCACAGGGGTTCATGTCTGGCGAATAGGGAGGCAAATCCACGCCGCCTCCTGTATGTTTTGGATAGCCCAAAGCAATCACACGATGATCGAAATATTCATTCAGGAAATTAAAGACGTCGGCCGTGCGATGTGGCCGGGCACCATCTTGCATAAACCACGAGGTGTTCGCAGTGTCGTCTAAGGCAGTTTGTACCGCCACAAATTCACGAAGAATGTCCAGATAGCGTGATGCAGTAATCGTTTCGGATCTGAAAAATCGGCCAATGATTCCTTTGGAAGAAATGGCGGCCCAGACCAGTACTTTTTGAGGATGCAGGGACGATGGGACTGCAACATGGGGCTTTTCGGTTCCCCATATGCGCCAGTTCTGTTTATTGACGAAGCCGTCCAGGTAAAAATAAGCTTCGTCAGTAAACCAAATGCTGTCCACATGCATATCACCATCATCAATCCTGTGCACTATATCGTTAGCGTTATCGTTAGCGGCGCTGAGGGGTTGCCGCGTTTGAATTTTGTATGGATAGAGATGTAAACTCTGGCGCATGAGACGATACGTGGACGTTGGCGTCATTTGGACCGCAGCTGCAACACGGAGAACGGAAACCCTAGGCCGCTGTTGGACCACCTGCTGCACTAGCTGCGCGCTGCCCTTTGTGGTTGCCGTACGCGGTCGCCCTACCTTTCCAGCACGTTCATCCGTCACGTTCCCAGTCCGTTGAAATTTTTCAAACAGATCCTTTATTGTATCGCTTTTCGGTCCTTTGGTTACATTAAACCTCCGTTGAAAACTTCATCCTGTTACAACAACACTGTGTTCTAGGCGGTGGAATTCCAACACCAGAAAAATCCTGTGTTCAAAGGAATAAACCATGTTGTCCACAGCACACGCTTACAGCAGAAAGACGACGTACAGAATGGCGCACCCACAGACTGCGTTGTCTTTCACATCACTTGCAGCGCCATCTGTTGTTGAAAATTGTAACTACTGTAATTTCGAAAGTTTGTCCGGCTGAAAATGTACTGTTGTCCCAAGCATATTGCAACAAACGGTGTATTTCTATCGCTGCTCGTTTAGTTTTTATTGCCATTTCAAATATACCGGTCATTTTTGAAACACCCTATATTGAACACTATTAAGGTAAATACATTGTTTGTGCTCTATTAAAATCTTTCATTTGCTAACTATGCCTATCAGTTGATAGTGCCTTCAGTAGATAGAATCTTTTATTTAGCTGGCAGCATTGGTGCTCGCTGTATTGCGGTAGTTCGAGTAACGAAGATTTTTGTTAGGTAAGTGATTCATGAAACGTATAGGTTATTGTTAGTCAGGGCCATTCTTTTGAAGGGATGATTGAAAGTCAGGGTGCGTTGCACTAAAATTATTGTGTGTCAGTTTAGTGATGATCAGAATAAGTAAAGAGAGAAATGTCTGAGTACATTCAGTTTGGCTCAGCTCTTTGAAAATCAAATACCCTAAGGGGTTTACCAGCACAGTAATTCATTAATTTTTCTAAGGGGACGTTTCATATATCGACCCTTAGCCGAGGATACCTCACTGGCATCTTCTGATTTTTTTCTTGTAGTTTGTGTAATTTGTGTAGTTATTGTTTATTGCTAGCGCGTAATTGTAGAGAGAATTTCCTTTGTAGTTTTAGTCTTTCATTGTTGTACAGTAAAACAGTTGTGGCACACATGTAGATTTGCACCAAGTATTTCGCAGTTGTGCTTGCAATTAATTAGATATTATTTTATGTGCTATGTTAATGTGTTTTCTTACTTCGCTCTTCAAATTGTGCTTTTCTGTGTTATTGTGTGAAATATTGCGACAATAATGGCGTGGGAAAAACGTAATACTAGGCTCCAAAGTAAACTGAGAAATGACAGTGAGGACTAGAGTAGTGTGTTAAGCCACCGTGTAATGAATTAACTAATGTTCAACATTGTAATTTGGTAACTGTGCATAGGGAAATGGAGCTGGCGGCAAATAGCGGTGTAGACAGTGAAACAATTAGTCAACAGGGAAGCATATCGATCGATCGGTCAGCAACAGTTGGCCTCAGGAATCCGAAATGACAGGACACAATCTTGCAAATACTGTAGATTCAGGTTTTGCGTCCTCACTGTTTTCTCAAATAATTCAAGACGCATTTTCTGCTTATCAAATTGCGAATATTGCCGCTTCAAATGCAGTGCCGAGTAGCACTGAGGAACATGTTTCAGACACCAGTACATTGTTATTATAGTTAACGCAACAAATGGGACAAAAGCTTCTAAAGTTACACATAATGCTGGAACAAAATCAGAGACAAACACAGCAACAGTTAGACACGATGTAACAAAATTAGAGGCAAACACAGCACCAGCTTCAAAAATTAGACTCAATGGAACAAACGTTTGAACAAACACGTGAAGGTTTAACTGCTGAGTTACTTAAAATCGAATCGAAGCGTCAAAAAGTCTGTAATGACGTAAAAACACAAATTTGTGAGCATTTTGAACCTATTTTTTTTTTCGCGTAGAAAATGCATTACAGAATGACGAAGCATCCGTAAAAGAACTGCAGACTTTTGTTCATGAATATCACTAGGCCTTGAGGGCTAAAATTGACTTAATTGCATCTACCGGTGCGGTTACGCAACTTGCAAAAACTCACTAAAACTTAAAGGACATAACATACTCTGAAAATTGGTTCAGAAAGACACATGAAGGAAATTAGTTCATTATCAGATAAAGTAGTTTAGCTTTCAGATCAGCTAAATAATTTATCTACGAAGGTAGATGATAATCAAAATGACACAGAAGAGAACCAACAAGTTAGGAAATTCAAACAAAATCAGAATCAAATTAATATGCAACACAAAAGAGAAATCCGGGAAGTACAAGATCAGTTAGCTCAAGCAATACAAGAATTACTTATTTCAGAGGAGACTCGCGCTCCAACACGGGAAGAGGGACTTAGAAATACGGGAAAGCCACAATATAATAACACAGGGCATTTCGGAAATTATGAAAGAAATTGGCAAGGAGCACCGAATTTTGAGATCGAACCGCTGACACGACGTTACAATGACCGATATGCGACTCGCTGACACGATGACTTTGACTATGACCTGTTCATTACTACACGTAAATTCAAAACATTTAATAATTCTGGCAACGACATTCATCCACAAGCGTAGCTTCATCAATTCTCTCATTGTTTTCCTCCCAACTGGTCACTGGAGCAGAGGTTAGAATTTATGTGTGGCTGCTTAGAGAATGAACCAGCTGTAAGAATGCGATCGATCATTCACGATTGTCACAGTGAAGGAGAATTTTATCATGCCTTCCTTTCAGCATGTTGGTCTCAGGCTAAACAAGCCCAAGTCCAACATAGCATCATAATGATGAAACATTTCGAACAATCTGTATTTTCTAGTCTTGTGAAATATTTTGAAGACACGTTGCACAAGAATCAGTACGTGTCAGCCCCTAAGAACTCATTCGCATTTGCTCAATGTATTATTTTGGCAGGACGTGGCAAATACGACATTTAAGCTTTTCAGAGACTGTTGCAAGAATTGGAAATTGACACTGACAATCGCGGGATGCGAAAACAGGAACACAACAATTACAGGTCAGATCCGTCACAATTCCGCGATGAAAGAAATAATAACTGGACACGACAAGGCTATTCTTACAACGTAAATCGTGACCAAAACAGACACAACCAGTATGACAACTGTTGGCAGAGTAGCAATAATTGCAGGGAAAGATCACCTCTCCGCGGTAATGACTATGACAGAGAGAATCAGAGAAACAGACAATATGGGAACCAATATAATTATTATCAAGGGAGACAGAATAACTTCAGACGCAACGGTCCACCGTGCAGTTACGACTCCGGGAGAAATTCACTACATGACCGATAAAAAAGAAACTGCGTAAACTACCGACAAAACGACAGACCTGGATTCCATCAGAAATGGCGGGATTCAAACCGGGCAGGGCCCTCTCGACAATGTGAATTTGTACAAGTTAGGTCTCCTAATACTAATAACAACGCGCGCCAACAAAGAGACAGACAGTGGTTCGCACCGCAGGCAGCCACGTGCGCCGGCTGGCTCAGAGAAAAATAACATAGACTCTAACCTTGAGTAAAATTTTAGCATTCCTTACCGACGTATACAACACGATAATTGCTTTGAAGTTTAAACTCTGCGCTCTAGAAAGGGTAAAAGATCGCACCGCATTTCAAATGTAAAACCGTTTATTGTGAGATTATCTGCTTTTTAACTTAGTCTTTGCTGTAAAATTTTTCACTTCACGTTACTAATACACTTTGTCACACTTAGAAACTGTTAACATGCATCAATGTTTTGAAGTTAACTATCCACTCTAGAACCTAGGGAACATATTTAGACAGTAATTACGAATACATTGTTATAGTGAACAGACGACACAGTGTTATTGTGTGTGTACATTCCTGCTTGTTAGTTGCACGATTACATAACGACTATAAGGCTCACATACTTGGAACATATACTGCTAATGAGATTTTAAGCAACATTTTGGTTTACTTGAAAAGACATTCTTTATTTGAAGAACTTTCTGTGAGATAAAAGATAACTTAGTAGTTGGTTTCTTTGACAGCTACACGATTATATCACGACGCTTCTAATGTGTGAGACAATTTACATTCTTGCTTTTGTGCTGTATCTGTTTTATATCTGCATAGTTTTTCTTAATTCTTCTGGAAAGTAAAACATGTTTTTGTAGTAACTTTTGTGGAATAGCTACATTGAGACAGCCTTTTCCGTGGAACGACAATACTTTAAAGTATAGCACTTTCTTTATCACGATAATGGATTAGTAAGTACAACATCTAAACGCATAGCATTTCACTTTTGTTTATTGCGAGGTACGCACATTGACTTCTGCAGAACTTTGCTTACAGAGGACGATAACTATGACACTTCGACAGAATTATCTTACAAGGCAAACAGTTAAGCGCTCATTACATGTATTTGACTGATTAATTGTGTACTTAAAACATTTATTTGTAAAGGTTTTTGAATTACTAAGATAGAAAGATTTTCCTTGATATATTTCATTCCATTGCTGTAATCTGCAACACCTGAGGGTATAATTACATTTATCCTCAGGGGAGTACGCGCCTACTTTGTGTACTAAGTGTGTGGCGAGCGCTGGGAGCCCTAGCTAATGTACTATTTGCTTATACAACTTTACACGTCGGCACCATAGTTCTGTAAAACAGAATTATACAGCTATCTGATTATTTAACAGAGAAAGAAACATTTTTGTACTACATCAGTGACACATCTTTACGCAATTACACAGTTGGATAACTTCACACTGATCATATTTTTTCGGAACTATTCTGACACTATGAGAGCTTTGAATGATGTATTTGGTAAGCGATCATGATTTTTAAAGTACGTTTGAGGTAGATGACACAATTGAAATGAGCGGAGAATTCTTTTTAGGTTTTGAAATTACTGCAGAAGTCTACGATGTTTTTGAGATTTGACTCAGGTGTTATGAAGTTATTATTACGACGACAATGTGTATTATGCTGTTGAGTTATGTTTATGATCAATAAGATAATGAGGAATGTGATTAGGTGTTTATATGTATATGAATAATGAGTAGTGCTTAGGGACTCTGATTTGTGAAAAGGGATGTTGGAAACCAAGAATCGTACTTTAAGAGTTATGAAATGTGTATACATGCATGAATGTATCGCAATGCCAGCGAAAATATTTTGGACACTGTTATATTTATAGGATTTTGTTTCTACACATTTGTAACGCAAATTGTTGGCGTGTGAAATTTTTTATATGAGACTGTCACTGTAGTGCAAACTGCTGTTGTAAATATTTCAGTAAGAAAACTAAGTACCTTGACGTAATGCATTGTGGATGAAGAGCTGTGCCAGCCGCCTGGATAAAAAGCCATTAGGTGGAGACAAAAGAGGCCATTAACCTCACTATTGACATTTCGTTGTAGAAAGCATCGTAAATATGACACGCTATTACTTGGAAACATGTAATTATACTGTGGAGCATGTACTTCGTGCATGTACTTAATGAAATGCTTATGAATTGATGGGAAATATTCTTACATCTGCACATTTGATTATGGCAAGTGTCTTTCTACGAAAGTTGAGAGAATTTTTACTGACTTATGAAATGCCACATGGCTTTTGAATGATGTTTTAATGTTTTGCTTTCCATAGTTACTTATTTCATTTGATATCTGGTTTCCAGATGTGTTGCACCATTGGTTTTATAAAATAAAATTAAATGCATTTGCTATAATGAACACTTTCTGTCAACACATCTATTAAATAATAATTTTATGAACCACATTCTTCGAGAAATGAGCATTTGGAAAGGAAAGAACAATAAGGAGGGACCAATACCAGTAAATGCATACATAATTTTCTTTTCAACTACTTGGTAATTTTTTTTTTT
The DNA here is from genome assembly GCF_023897955.1 of Schistocerca gregaria. Lineage (NCBI taxonomy): Eukaryota > Metazoa > Arthropoda > Insecta > Orthoptera > Acrididae > Schistocerca > Schistocerca gregaria. The sequence continues at coordinate 726,572,591 of NC_064923.1, forward strand.
TTTTTTTTGTAGAATAAGTTGTTGTGGTGCACCACTTTAAGATGTGAATAGACATTTCCCTTTTCTGCATTGTTGTCTTTAGTGTACTATTTTTTCTGCTCGTGGGTTTTTCATGTTTAGATATAAGTTATTGCATTTGCTGCTGCTGTTTCCCAGACATTGTGCTACTGAATGTCATTTTGTATTACTCTGTTAAGCCAGTTTTACTACTGATTTACTTTTCTTGTTTGCTGCACAATGCCTTATATTAGTTGCAATTGAGTTGCTAATTTAGATATACTGGTGCTTGCTTTGCCAATTTGTATTTTTTTTTTGTCAATGCTGTTTGTGTTAATTTTTTATATGCTGCTGCATTGCCTCATCCCTTGGTATATAGTAGCTCAGTAGATTTAAGTTAGCTTAAGAGGGGGTAGACTATATAAGAAACTAACTATGAACAATAGGGAAAGAGTGCATTGAGAAGTTATAAGAAAAGGATTTGGGCAAAAATGAGTATTGTACAATGAGAAATATTTATTTTGAAAGCGGATACAACGAAACAGTATGGTTTAGGGACAACAGGGTTAGAATGGATTTTTTTTTTCACGAAAGACCTATGGAATGAAGTTTTGGGTTGGACTGCAGTAACAAATGTTACACTGAAAACGAACCCTGTTCTTTCCTTTTGTGTTATTCCGCTATGTGTATGTGTACCCTTGTGTATTTGTTTTTTTCCTGTTTTTATGTGTTTATCTGATAAGAGTTATGTTGTAGAATTTTCTAATACTATGTTATTTACTTTCTAAAGATGTTCAGACATTATTTATTCTGTTCTGCTTTGTTTCTCACGTGTGAAATTAATGTTTCGAAAACTATTCTCATTATTTTATCTATTTACTTATGTCATAATTCCTGTAACACTGATGTATATGTTTATATCTATTCTTTTGTAAAGCCTGTACTACTACAAATGTTATCTGTATTGTTATGTTCTTTAATGACACATTTTGTACCTTTGTAATTGTTTTCTTATGTTGTAAATTTATAATTGTATAGACACCAGTTCTTCAAATTAAGTTTCATTTCACTGCAAACGTGTTTGTTGGTCATAGTACACTCAGAATATGCGAGAAAAAAGGGGACTGTTAGCATTTGCATGTGTGTTGATAATTCATCAAGGGTCTGGTTAACAGTATTACTGGCTCTGAGAAAAATTCCAAAACCTTTGTGAGTGCACAAGTGCTGGTTTATGGACTTGATATATTCTCCACAAGACTCTTTGATGGTGACTGTGCACCTGCACAGTCGCAACAGATGGCTGCTGGCCATCTCTACAGGGACTACAGTGTGTCTGCATCTTTTATGGCCCAAAATACCATTATTTCTACAAGGACTGCAGTGGCTGTGCACCTCCGGTGGCCCACCAATACCATAATCTCTACCAGGACTACAGTGGGTCTGCATGTCAAGAGTCAGCACTGTCTTACGTTGTAACGACAACACTACTTCTTCAAGACTGCATGGAAATCCACTATATCGGTGTGCATTTTCTTTTAGCGCTCAGACTTTGTGCATAAAATTGGTATTAATACTGTGATGAATGATCAGGACTGTCTTTATGGACTGTGAGAAAATTTTAGCTTTTGACCAATATTGTATCGATAAGTGTGTGCATTTGATATATTTGTTAGCGTTAATACAAAATATTTTTAACAAATATGTATTGGACAGTGCCCAAAGCAGTTTGTAAAATTTTTGTGAGGAGCATGGGGGCTATGTAAGTTGGCTGTCTAGGTTTACATATTGGTAACGCCGTGTAGTGCTCTGTATGAAAATCACTGGCTGTGCTGTGTGCAGTCTGTGGCTGATTGGTTCAGAATGGCTCAAATGGCTCTGAATCACTATGGGACTTAACATCTATGGTCATCAGTCCCCTAGAACTTAGAACTACTTAAACCTAACTAACCTAAGGACATCAGACACGCAGTCATCACGAGGGAGAGAAAATCCCTGACCCCGCTGGGAATCGAACCCGGGAACCTGGGCGTGCGAAGCGAGACCGCTACTGCACGACCACGAGCTGCGGACTGTGGCTGATTGGCATTGTTGGAATTTGCTATTGTAGTGTTGGGCAGTTGGCTGTTAACAGTGGGTAGCGTTGCGCAGTTGGAGGTGAGACGCCAGCAGCGGTGGATGTGGGGATTGGGATGGCGGAGTTTTGAGAGCGGATGATCTGGACGTGTGTCCATCAGGGAGAGTAAATTTGAAAGACTGGATATGATGAACTATATAGTTCATGACATCCAGTCTTACAAATTTACTCTCCCTGATGGACACAAGTCCAGATCACCCGTTATATATATATAACGGGTTTTGAAAACTATTAAGGTAAATACATTGTTTGTGCTCTATTGAAATCTTTCATTTGCTAACTATGCCTATCAGTGCCTTCAGTAGCTAGAATCTTTTATTTAGCTGGCAGCATTGCCGCTCGCTGTATTGCAGTAGTTCGAGTAACGAAGATTTTTGTGAGATACGTTATGGATGAAAGGTATAGGTTGTTGTCAATCTGGGCCATTCTTTTGTAGGGATTATTGAAAGTCAGATTGCGTTGCGCTAAAAATATTGTGTGTCAGTTTAGTGATTATCAGAAAGAGTAAAGAGAGAAATGTCTGAGTACGTTCAGGTGTGCTCAGCTGTTTGAAAATCAAATAACATAAGAGGTTTACCAGCACAGTAATTCATTAATTTTTCTAAGGGGACGTTTCACGTTTGATAGAAGTTTTGTTCACTACCGAAAAATTCATTAAAAAGGTGAAACTGTGTTGTTACACGTGCAAAGGTCAAATTTCATACTAATGGAAATGTTTTCAGTGACTTGAAACCGGAGAAATGGAGTCATAGATTAAAGCTATAATAGGTAGTGGCACCCTTCAATGTACGCTGGAAATGCGTCAGCCAGTACTTCGCCAGGGCAGGAAAAACGTCTTCAGTTCGCTGCTTCTACTTTTTTTACTGTTTTATTAAAATACGACCACTTTAAATTGAGGAGCGATAAATCCGAATTTGCTGTTAATACAGAAGGTAACAAATAGTGTTCTCTAAATGGCTCCACAAGCTATAAAACGAAGAAACACACCATAAAACACTTGATGTCGCGTTGTGCTGAAAATTAATTTGTGGCTGCATGTATTATTACTCCCGTATCTCCCCCCCCCCCCTCCCCCCTACAGCTCAAACACGCGAATACAGCAAAAGTGGATGTATCGGGTTTTGTTCCGGCGCTCCTCAATTCTTACTCACCACCACCGGATATAAATTGTGTGCCTGTGGATAGCACGCCAATGTGAACTGCACTCATATGTAGACTACGTACAGGTATTGCAAGGTGTCAGACAAATCCAACACCTTCCATGAAAACCCTGACATGATAAGCAAATCCAGTAGTATATCACATAGCAGTGAATAAATCGTGACATTAAATTAACCAAAGTAATACGAGTAACGAGTGAGCAAATGGAATACCACAGACTAACACAAGAATGCCTAAATTCATGTCATACCTTCCCATGTGAGACCGACGCAGTTCCGAGGGGGGAACGAGAACAGAAGCCAAGAGCAGGACCGTGTTAAGGTAGAAGGCCCTACGATAAGGGACGGACTGGACACCCACGTCACCAGCCTACTGCTAAGACCACACCACCCACACGTTTTAGCGTGAGACTTTTTCGCGTCTCTGTTACGTCAAGGACCACCCCCCAGCCCATGATAAAAGCTACAGCCCTCCCGAAGAACAGTATAGATCTTACGATAACACAAAAAGGGCCACACCACCCGCAAGTTTTAGCGTGAGACTTTTTCGCTTTTCTGTTACGTTGCAAACTTTAAAAACATTGACCCACCCCGAAAAAGTGTAACGTTTCTCATTGGATAGACGGAATTTTTGTAGGCGGAGCTTATGGTTAACATTGAGACCCTGATTGGTCAGATGAAAACACAGCCAGATAGTTTTTTTTAAACCAACTTCGGTAACTGGTAGTAAGGAGAGGTTAGGAGTGAGTTGCCTCCGAGATGGCGAGGTGAGCGGATCTATGCTGCGCCGGCCGCCGCCCTGACGCTGCCTAAACACCGACAAGGTAATGAACGCACGCGATGCCGCATTTTTGAGCGCATAAGGCTTCACTCAGAACTCCAGGAGTCTCATCTGTTACACCCCCTTTTTTTTCGTAATAATAGTGTCGATCGTAAATTAAAGCTCATGGTGTTCACATTTGCCACTTGAAGTAAAAATCTGAAACGCGATGATTTTTCTGTTATATAGTTATTGAGAAGCCACATCAGCCACTGTAATTTACGACAAGTTAGATAAGTAATTAAAGATAATTGAGGGTCACTGTAGACCATTTTGATAGTTTTCTCTTTTGTGAAACTTAATTTAAACCTAGATTATAGATGTGATATGTCATAGTTCATCCTTCGATCCATTGTAGAACTTGGAAACCCACTCAGGGAATATTCGTTCACATTTTTGTTGAACGCAGTTGGTTTTTACCATCCTGTATTGAAACATTTCCTTTTATCAATAGTGCAATTTATAAACAATGTTTTGTGAGTAGAATAAAATTTCCAATGGTAAACTTAACTGCTTTTTCGACGTTATTTTACCAGCTAACTAAAAATAGGAAAGCTTTGAACCCCTTCCACAAAATTTAGTTAGTATTAAGATTCTTTTACAGGGAGTGCAGTGGAGCTGACGCTGAAATCATTAAGTATTTGGTTATTACATTTCTAGTCTCACTGAACTCTTCTGAATTCTGCATGCCATGTGTGGCCTGGCGTCTCCTTACTAGCAACAGGTCCCAGGTTCAAACTCGCCAATTCCCTAAAAAACACGCTCAGTGCGCGAAAGTGGTAAGGAGACAAGATATAGAACGAACAGACACCACCATGAATGTTAGAGTATGATACTGTAATTGACGCTCACGTCTTGTTCGTCCTCAGACACATGGTGGTGATGCATAAGGCGTTGAAACCGGTCATAAGTTAATAAAAATACTTTGGGATCGAGGTAGAAAATTTTTATGTTACTATTAGCATATCTGTTGGGATAATTTCTTACCTACATGCTTCTAAAGTTGACTTGCACTGTACATCTTCCTTGTGCACACTATTTCACTTGACCATTGTATTCTACAGCTCACTGATTTGCGTCAGCATGTACACGTATGATGATTGAGTCTAGCAACACACCACCTAATGTGCTACCACTGTAGCCGCGCAGGATTAGCCTAGCGGTCTGAGGCGCTGCAGTCATGGACTGTGCGGCTGGTCCCGTCGGAGGTTCGAGTCCTCCCTTGGGCATGGGTGTGTGTGTCTGTCATTAGGATAAGTTAGCTTAAGTAGTGTGTAAGCTTAGAGACTGCAGACCTTAGCAGTTAAGTCCCATAGGATATCACACAAATTTAAACATACCTCTGTAAACAACAAAACCTCACTTCCATTTCCATATCCATAAGTCTACATACAGACTTACTGACGAGCATGCATCGACTCGGAACGGTAAGACTGCTTTCCTACTCGGTTTTCTCATTACCTCAGCGCGAACAAACGCTCATGTGAGTCCAGGTTATACAGCTTTACTGGCACCATAATTGTTACCCCGCAATCCAGAAGAATTCTTTGTTTCAATTTTGCTTCTGTGATTTCAGCGTGGTTAGCTGTTAGGGTATCATACCGGGCTCACACAATCGTGAAGATCTTCTACGGATGAAAGTGGTAAATAGAATCTGCTGTCTGGAATAATTCAAACATGTTATTAGAGAATACAGCTGAACGCCCTAAAATTGCATATACTAAAATTGATTCGAAAAAAAAGCCGGAACATTATTTTTTCTAAAAACCGACTTGCTTTCACTCATGCAATACTACGGTGATGGAAGAGAATCCTAAAATATTTCTGAAAGACATCCATCTCATATTGACCGCTAGCTAGATGTGTACAATATGTGTATAAAAATGTGGAATGCGTTACTCTTACACTGGATACACTAATAAAGTAGAATAAAACCTCCTGTAAACAACAGCTTGGAAGCAAATGTTGCTTGAAAGTGGGCAATTTTACTTCTTTTCAGAACATGCAGTACCCACTGGTGAAAATTGTCTTCTGGTATCACTTAATTTCTGGTTAGCTGTTGTTGTGGTTTTCTGATCGAAGACTAATTAGATGCATCTCTTCACGAGAGCATATACTCTTAACCCTCTTCATCAATGTGCACCTTCTGAAATGTGCACACTAGGAGAACGACGGTTCAAACCCGTCCAGGTTAAGATTTTCGGTGATTTCCTTTAACCCCTTCATACAAATGGTTCCTTTGAAAATGTGCAGTCGATTCCCTTCCTCATCCTTGTAATTATCAGAGTCTGTGCACTGTCTCTAATGACCTCGATGTTGACGGGACGTTAACCCTAATCTTCCTTTCTTCCTTTTTTTTTTTTACTTGCATTCACTTGAACCCGCTTACTGTCCATAATCTTCCTCAACAATTTTCTTCCCATACTGCCCTCCACTGACAAATTCAAAATTCCTTGTTGCCTCACGTTGTGTCTTGTTAATAGATCCCTTCTTTTTCGTCAAACAGAGACACGATACATAGCTCAAAGTTTACATTTCATCTATGCGTGGTGCGAGATTTACACAGAATAGGTTAATCAATTACCGCAACAAACGTGTGTGGGCAGATGCGACACATAGAGCGTTTATGCGAGCACCGTGTCAACAGAAAGATTTCTATCATAGGACAGAATGGCTCAGACCTCAACAAGCATTTGTTTTCGTATATACGCATGTATGCACAGTTTATCTAATGTGGTCTCGAGTTGTTGCTTCTAAACCCTTGGGTCCCAGGTTCAGTTTCTAGCTGGAGTGGAGATTTTCTTCGTTCAGGGTCTGAATACCAAAAATGCCATACGGTCATTTAACGTTGTTACTGTTGCCTGTAAGAGTAAGAGAGAACCTTTAAACGGGCAGCTGTATTACACACTGGCATTTAAGTAATGGGAGTCCCTAACTGAAAACATAATTAAAAGTAAAAATTAATTAATAGTTGTGAGTCTCCACATTCATTATCGAACGAACAGATTGAATTCAATTACTCACTCCTCCCCCCTACCCTGTTAGATAATTTGGTAACTTCCAAACAGAGGTGGAATCATTGTGCCTTCGGTCATAAATACATAAACACACATACACCCATTCCTATGCACAAACCTCTAATCCAGTTATGTTTAATCTTAGTCAGTGTACATATTATGCTAATGAATGTTATACCGTAACGCTGTACAATACAAACGTAATACATATGTAACAGTGTGAAAACAGTTGACATGTGTTCATTTTTGCTTAGTTACCTTCGTTGAAATCAGTTGTGTACTGGAAAATTGCCTTACAACCCGAAACCTAGGTAGCACAAACACAATAGTTTTGTGACGCAAGGCAAAAAAGGTGTTTCGTTTAGTTAATATAAAATATGATGCTTAACCAACTAGCCACATTTGAATCAATTAAAATAAAACGTTAACGTTCCCGGGTATGCTACACGACTCAGAAAGCACTGCATGAATAAGTACTGAATTATCCTATCGCAATTGAATATAATTAAAAATGGTGTTGTTGTACTCACATGTTAAGAGGGGTTAGGCGAATGTTATGATGTTATTGCTCTAGTCTTGTTACCTCTAACCTCCTTGAAAAAAAAGGCTGTATGCAGAAATCATTTTAGTTTTTTATAAATAAATGAACGGCCAATAACAGGCAGATAACTGATCATGACACATTTGGTGCGTATAATAGTAGAGATTGCGAGAGTCTTAAGCCAAGTTACACTATTAATAGCTGATTCTCCATAGTCATAAATATAGCCACATAAATTTTCGCGTCGTGGAAGTCATTTGAGTATGTAAATAGGAATGACATTTGAATTTTCAACGACTCTCTCGTAATTTCATTATCCGTTTAGCTATCGATCGTAGAGCAACAGGTTGCTTGCCGCCGCTGCTGCTGCTGCCATCTGCAGAGCACGGCGTTTGAGATTCCCAGTTTCACCGCTATGTGGCAGCAAGGATCAGACATGGATGACATTAGAAGCGTCGCGCAGCTTCGCTTCTTGTCAAATTTAGTAATTACTAATACGGCATCGTCGGTGTGTCGGACGCAAGTGACAGAGAATAGCTGTCCCCCATTTTGCATTACTCAAGAAGAGAGACAGGTCAGGTTGAAAAGTTTCCTCGGTTGAAGGGAGCTTTAGAGACCGAGCAGAAGATTATCATGACATGCGTATTTAGAACCACCGTCAGTGAATAGCCACTCCCCCCCCCCCCCCATTACGAGTTCACTGACTCCATCGGCTCCTTGCCCCCCCCCCCCTCACTCAATTCACTTACCCACCCCTCCCCTCCTCCCCACACCCGCCCGTGGCTGTGGTGTGACACGCTCGCGTCAATTTCTTAATTCAGTGTTTCAAGTGAGAGTTCGGTGTGGTGCGTCTTTACCGAAGTGTTGCGAACAGAAATCATACTGTCGCTGGGTGTGATTTTGTAATCTCTTGCGAAGAGAAACCAGACTCACGCCGTGTTTTTTTTAATTGTCTGTCTAGTATTTTACCTGTCTGCTTCCTGTGTATTTTATTAGCATCGCCCCTGTGTTTTATGTTTTACCTTCCACAATTTTCCCTCATTTTACAGTTTAAGTCACTGTTTTTATCGCCTGCTTTTATTGTTTATTATCTTCATATTTTTAAAACAAATTCTGCAGGATGAGGGGCGGCGTACTAAGCTCCTGCCAGCCCGTCCCCTTTGGTGGGAATCTAAACTCAATAAAGGAAAAAAATAAGAGAGAGTGGTACGGAGTCCACCGCCACACCTTTAACGTGCACTGCAATGGTACCATTAGTTGATATCGGAGCAGAAGGATCATAGGAATGACACCATACTAGGATAGAATTACCGTTACACCTAGACTCTCCGAAGCTCATCTGCAGAAACCAGCACGGTTTTAGGAAACTTGGTAGGCCACACATTTCTGTAATGAGCGCTAAGCGACGCTTGAGGTGATGTCAAACCTCAAACTCCAATGCCACCACCTTCTCTGGTTTCTGCTCTTTAAGAATGGACCGCCATTCATCCACGGACGTTCAGACGTTGAGACACTTTATTGGCAGTGTCCCCAGCAGAGTTCAAGCCATCATAAAGACGAAGGGTGAACACAACCTATATTAATGTCCACTGATAGTTGTCCGGATGCTTTTGATCATATGGTGCATATCTGAAACTATAAAAGCTTTTCCCTCCTTCCCCCCTTCCTACCCCTCCCCCTTCCGCCACCGCAATTGGATCAGCGCCTGAGCACAATTGACGTGTATTCGCAAGGACTGGACATCAAATTCCAATCTCTCCACTGGGGTTTTCCCACATTCACCACAAGCTATTATGGTCAACGCTCGGATGGCTCCTACGAGATCTCCTTCAATACACATGGTTTCTTTTCCCGTAAGCGATTGTGGTGAATGCTTGGCTGGATCCTATGACATCTCCTTCAATACGCATGGCTTCTTTTTCCTTTTTTGATGGTAAGTCGATGTACAGGGTCACCGGTGAATTTCGGTTGTACTGTCTTCTATATCTACATATATACTCCGCTAGCCACCGAGCACTTTGTGGTGGAGGGCACAATTCGCGCCAAATTGATATCTCCTCCCTTCTGTTCCATTCACGGATCGCGCGACGGAAAAACGACTGTCTGAACGCCTCAGTACGAGCTCTAACTTCCCTTATCTTTGAATGGTGATAATTGCGCGATGTGAAAGTCGGTGGTAATAATATATGCTCTATATCCTCGGTGAAGATCGAATTTCGGAATTTAGTAAGCATCCCCTTCCGTTTAGCGCGCCATCTATCTGCAAGTGTGTCCCACTTCAAACTTTATTGTAACGCTCTCGTGATGGCTAAATGTACGAGTCACGAATCTTGCTGCTCTTCTTTCGACCTTCTCAATCTCTTGAATCAGTCACAACTGGTATGGGTCCAACACAGACGAACAATACTCCAAAACTGGACGAACTAACGTATTGTATGCTATTTCCTTTGTTGAAGGACTGCATCGCTTCAGGATTCTACCAATAAACCGCAATCCAGAGTTCGCCTTACCCGTTACTTGTGTAATCTGATCATTCCATTTGAGATCATTTCGAAGAGTCACACCCAGACACTTGACGGACGTTACCGCTTCCAAAGACTGGGCATTTATTTTGTACTCGTACGTTAATGGGGATTTTCGCCTTGTTATACGCAGTAGGTTACACTTACTAATATTGAGTCATAACTGCCAGTCATTACACCACGCATTTATTTTCTACAAATCCTTACTGATTTGTTCACAATTTTCATGTGATAGTACATTCCTGCAGACTACAGCGTCATCGGTAAACAGTCTAACGCCGCTGTCACTACCATCACCCACATCGTTTACGTAAATCGTGAAAAGCAAAGGTCCTATTACACTGCCCTGGGGCACACCTGAAGTTAGCATTGTACCTGTTGAAGTCAGCCCGTTTAGGACGACATACTGCTCCCTGTCTGTTAGAAAACTTTCTATCCAACCGCATATGTCATCGGATAGGGCGTAAGCGCGCACCTTTTATAGCAAGCGACAGTGCGGAACTGAGCCGAACGCCTTTCCAAAGTCGAGAAATACGGCATCAACCTGGGAGCCGGTATCTAGAGCCTGTTGTATGTCATGCACAAACAGGGCCAGCTGTGTCTCGCATGTGTTCAGTGTTTCTACCAGGCCTGGAAATATACGTAAGGGGCGTGAAGAGTAGTGGATTTTCAGAGATTGCTGTAAAGAAGCGGCACGTGACAGAACGTTTATCAGCATGTAAATTCAGTTTAAGAGGGCCTCTTTCTGGGGCTAGATTTGGCTGAATGATCGAATAGTGCAATATCCAGATTTGTCGCGCATTCGGATGGGACAGCGCACAATATTCGACTGCAAGATGACATGAGCATCAACATGTCTTTTATCAAGGTACTGATGGACCACGTACGACCAGCATAATGGAGAGACGTCGTATTGTGTACCAAGCACTCAAAACCGCTCCACGTTGTCGTGTGCCAGCCGAGAACACGTAATGCGTGCCCTGCAACATCCTATGTCGACTTGCACCATTGAGTGTAGACTATCAGCAGCTAGACTCAGGAATTACCATCTCAGCGGTAGGCTGCTGTTCATATCACAACACAATGAGCTGCATCTGAAGTGGAGTCGTCAGCAGGAAACCTCGGCTGCTGATGAATGGTGTCGTATTTTGTTCAAAGATGAACTGCGGAGCTGCAAAACCCCATATTGCCAACGCCACCGAGTATGGAGGTTACCTGGTGAGTTGGTGCTGTTCTTCCAATGTGTAGTGGGTCAGTGCCAGGAGGTGCCATATGCTGTATTAAAACTCGGCGAGAGCTTTCCAAGTGATTTATTATTTCCAACTACAGTGCCCTCATTCCTCTTGGTCTGGGTCACAGGGCCCTGCAATGCTGAGGAAGCACCACAGCAGTCCATACAATGCAATGCTGTGCTGAACCTTGTACGCCAGCGCAGTTGCGGCGTCTTCACGTCGCACCAGCTGCCGACTCAGCTGTCCCCATCCTCATTGGCTCCATGCCACTCCGAGGAGCCGCCGAGTGGCTAGCTGGTAACTGCAAGATGGTCCGCACCATGTTCCCTCACCAGCGTCGCTTAAGACGCGGCAACGACGAGCGCCCGCAATCCGGCGTCCGAATCTGCGGCCCTCGCCTCACGTTGCCTAATGCGTGTTGGAAGCAAGCCGTGGAATGGCCCGCCGCTGGCTGGCTGGCTGGCTACGGACCCGGTGTCAGCCTCAGGGGGTCGAACCAATGACCTCCTGTGGATTGGAACTGCTGTGGACTGGAATGCTGGCGCCCCACCTCTTGCTCTGTGTAGCCAGTGGTGTGACATGCCCCACCGTCCGGGAGAGCTGCCACACTTGAATGAATCTCGTTAGAAAACAGCACCTAATTATACTCGGCTGTGCGCCTCTGTTTTGTCAAGCGTGCCACTTTGCATCACATACTCATAACATGTTATGTTGGCCGGTGGCCTCTTCTGCCTGCGGCTTGTCACATGAAATCTGTTGTGTGTGCGCTCTCCGGCTGTTCTGCGCCCATTTGGCCTCTATTTGCCTTCTGGTTTGCGTAACTCACTGCAATCCAGCCAGATCCTGGCTGTAACTTGCGCTCAGAATATCGCACAAATCTAACTTTTTCTACCCTAAAGGGTGGTGCCGCTACAAATGTCTGAGAGCCACAGCGTTGTTACTCTCAATGTCATGGCTTGCGGAGCCATCAGATATGAATTCGGGTCAAGGCTCTTAGTGACAGCAAAAACGTCACTGCTGCAATGGTATGTCACGGACATCCTCTGTCATCATGTGTTATCTCTCATGTGGTAATACCGTTTTGCCATTTTTCAACTGGAAAACGCTCGTCTACACATAGTCTCTATGAACTGTCTGATTGATGCTGTGGTACTCCCATGGCCAGCAAGAGCCCTGAACCTGTCCTCGGTAGAATATGTGCGGAGCCTTCTCCAATGTCAACTCAATCTCACTGCCAGTATCTAGGATATCAAAGACCACATAGAGCAGCTGTTATCCAGCTTGCCTCAGTAAATGACATAATAGCTTTAAAGCCCAACTGAATACTTTTATACATTCAGGCCAGAGGGGGTGCAGAATCTTAGTGATAGGGGAACTCATACTGCCAAGTTCTTCGTTCATTTTACTCGATATTGTAACCACTGAAGCATCAAGCATCATATACCCTCTCAACCAGGAAAGTTCTAATTCGCTTGCAAATCCGCTTCTGGCTGATACTGCCCCCTTCTTGCAGCGGTGTACCGTAGGTCTCTAGAATAGCGTAGCGCTCCAAAAGATTGTAAAAGGGCACAGATCATCCCCGTTTTCGAGAAGGGACGTCGAAAGGATGTGCAGAACTATAGATCTGTATCTCTAACGTTGATCATTTGTAGAATTTTGGAACACGTATTATGTTCGAGTGTAATGACTTTTCTGGAGACTAGAAATTTACTCTGTAGGAATCAGCATGGGTTTCGGAAAAGACGATCGTGTGAAACGCAGCTCACGCTATTCTTCCACGAGACTCATAGGGCCATAGACACGGGTTCACAGGTAGATGACGTGTTTCTTGACTTCCGCAAGGCGTTCGATACAGTTCCCCACAGTCGTTTAATGAACAAAGTAAGAGCATACGGACTATCAGACCAATTGTGTGATTGGTTTGAGGAGTTCCTAGATAACAGAACGCAGCATGTCATTCTCAATGGAGAGAAGTCTTCCGAAGTAAGAGTGATTTCAGGTGTGCCGCAGGGGAGTGTCGCAGGACCGTCGCTATTCACAATATATATAAATGATCTTATGGATAACATCAGAAGTTCACTGAGGCTTTTTTCGGCTGATGCTGTAGTATTTCGAGAGGTAGTAACGATGGCAAATTGTACTGAAATGCAGGAGGATCTGCAACGAATTGACGCATAGTGCAGGGAATGGCAACTGAATCTCAATGTAGACAAGTGTAATGTGCTGCGAATACATAGAAAGAAAGATCCTGTATCATTTAGCTACAACATAACAGGTCAGCAACTGGAAGCAATTAATTCCATAAATTATCTGGGTGTAGGCATTAGGAGTGATTTAAAATGGAATGACGATATAAAACTAATCGTCGGTAAAGCAGATGCCACACTGAGATTCATTGGAAGAATCCTAAGGAAATGCAGTCCGAAAACAAATGAAGTAGGTTACAGTACACTTGTTCGCACAGTGCTTGAATATTGCTCACCGGTGTGTGGTCCATACCAGATAAGGTTGATAGAAGAGACAGAGAAGATCCAACGGAGAGCAGCGACCTTCGTTACAGGTTCATTTAGTAGTCGCGAAAGTGTTACGGAGATGATAGATAAACTCCAGTGGAAGACTCTACAAGAGAGACACTCAGTATCTCGGTATGGGCTTTTGCTGAAGTTTCAAGAACATACCTTCACCGAGGAGTCAAGCAGTATATTGCTCCCTCCTCCGTACATCTCGCGAGGAGACCATGAGTATAAAAGCAGAGAGATACAGTTTGGTCCCATTGGGACCTACCACAGCTTCTCAATTTCTGAGTCATACAATATTTTATGTGAAGCGGTGGATATATAAATTAAACAAGAGAGAAGAATGTGCAGATCCATGCTTAAGCCATTATTTGATACTCTTGCACAGCGAGTGTCTTTTCTTGTATTTACAGTAAATCCCGTTCAGTTTAACGTGTTGTGAATCAGTTTTGTTGTCTGCCTGCATGGAATAGCTGCTCATAATTTATAAAGCAGCCCATGCCTACAAAGAATAGCACAGCCTATGCTGCACTGAAATTAACTGAACTACTGATGTCTGCTTCATCTGATATCCTGCATCAGTAAATGTTTTGGTGATAAGACTAGATCAGAGCAAGCAGCTTCAGGTAAATATCTAAAGCCGAGGAGTAGGACAGCCACATGATTTCAAATATCACCGAGACACTGTTTTTATGCACTTAGTTTCACTACGAACATTGGGGGAAAAATTGCATTCATCTGGGTATACTTAGTCTTTTGGTACTAAACTATTTAACGACCTATAATTCATGTAGATTTCATGCGTCTTTCAACCTCGTTAGACCAATTTCCTTTGTTTTTCTCCAGTTTATTATGTCTTCGTCTCTGTCAGATGGTATTTACTACCTTGTAACTGCTGTCATAGAGAGCTACCGAGAAAAGAGGGTGAGTGATTGACACACTTGCCCACGATTCTACAAGATCTTCATTCAGGTACCTGTTCCAGCTATCAGGATTTATAAACTCACTGAAGCCGCAACATCCTCTTCTTGTTGAATATTTTAAGAACTTCCTACTAGCTTTCTATATTCCTGTCTTACAATTGGTGTTTCCAACTTCACAACCACGTATTGCGTATTATTATACACGAAAAACTAGACACAAATGACTTGTATAAGTTGCACATGTTGCCAGGAGCGATCTGATATTTGGGACAAGTAAGAATTTTTGCAACCAAGATCAATTGTTGAAATATTTGCATTTGCTGAATGACCAGTTTTGACATAAACTAGTAGACATCTTCCGATCTGCAGTATACCAGGAGAAAACCATTACTATGACAGTCTGAATACCTGTACAACCATAATTAAAGTTGTAAGATATAACAATCTGATCACAATATTTTTACATACCCTCCACAAACAATATTACTGTCCATAAATCGCACAACTATAACAAATGCATATTGCATTTTAATTCTTATATTTTTAATACTTTTTAATAACTGAATACATAAAGGAAAGAAAAAATTCTTTATACTACTGTCATGCTAAATTTACAGTTACTGTTAGCTTTCTATAATGTGTTGGTAGCGTAATGGTTCCTAAATAAATTTTTATTCCCACTTTTCTCACGTATTTTAACATAATGTTAAGCGACAGTGAAAAATTAAAAATTTCTCTACTGTGTGTGATTTTTAAAAATGTTATCCATTTGGTACTTGATGATATACTCCAATGGTAGTTATCATTAGCGGATAATGGCGCAATTGAAACCAAAAGGGAATTTTAAATCTTTTCTTACTTAAAACCCTCAATTTTTAGATTTATGGTTTTTCAATTCATAGAGCTAACCAATCCCAACACAATAATATTGATGTGGTTGAAATTAAAATAATTGAACAACTGAATGATGTATTCACATTGCAAAGGACACTCTTAAATAAAATATTAAAATTGTTAAACTAAATTTTCTCTCCTTTTATAGACATCTTTATTTTAACTTTTTTGTTCCATAAAGTCGACATATTAAACATCTATCACAAAGAAATTTTTTTAAGTCTAGTAGATTGGGAACTAATTAATCGAGGCAACCCTTTTATCCTCCATAATAAGAATTATTTCATTTCGAATTAAAAGAAAGTTAATGGGTTTCCTTGTTCATTTTTCTATAATAAAGACGATATATAACAAATGTTTAGTCAAAAGGAGAGACGTTAATTGAAATCTTCGATTTATTTTCAAATTTTCCAGTGTCTATTAATACTACAGAAAAATTGATCCTTTTTTCTAAAATTTCATATATTTCTGCACCTTCAGTTTTATAATTATTAACTCCTTAGGTGTCATGATCTGACGGATATAAAGGAGATTTTATTTAATATGGAAATTTTTTTGATATTATCTTCTATATTACTTACAGATTTTTTTAATCTTTAGTTTATTTTAGGAAATAGATATATGAAGAACCAGAAATTGGATTCTTTCTATTAACACATAATTCTAAAATGTTTATGTAATATAAAGCCTAATCTGAGTGTTTTCTTCGATTTCTTCCATTTCAGTTACATGGTAACAGAGTTCTGCATATGTCGATCATAATAAAACTTCGTTATTTGTTTTAAAAATAAAGTCTAGCATTTCTGTGTGTCTCTTATAACTAGAATAAAGTCTCATATTAACTGCAATTGTTCTCCTTTGTATCAAAAGATTTTTAAATTTAGTAATTATTCCTTCCTTAATTTCATAAAAAATTTTCTTCTTCTAAAATATGATCATTTTTATTAACTTCCTTAAGTTATTATTCTAGACATAACAGCTGAAGCTTTTCTATTAATTTTTACAGTTTTAAATTCATCAAAATCGAGATTTAAAAAGTTATAACATGAAAAGTTTTCTAATGACTTTTTGTTTAATTTCTGGATATTATTTGCAGCAAGCTTTTGAAAATAATAAACGTATATTGCACATTTATTATTAATATTAACACTGTTATTTTGAATAAGGTTAATGAATATTTGTTTATTAAATTCGGAATAGTTTTTCAAATTTTTTTTTGTTTTATAGATTTCTTGAAACTCTTTTAAAGTCTTACCCTCCCATCAGAGATTCTGCTACATGCCCATTCAGTCACTGCAGATATGTCGTAGCTATAATGGCTTAAAAGACGAACTCACCTCTGCTCATTAGAACACCGTTGGTTCTACGGAACTTTTGCTTACTCTCTTTCTTATATTTGGCAAGCCAGAGAGGGGCTTTTGTTTTATAAGGGGTGCTCTCCCATTATGTTTGTGCAATTCATGTGCAACAGCTAGACTCTACCGGGAATGGTCAATAAGCAAATAAAAATATTTCAGTGCATGAACTTGGCTGCAAAAATTCTTATTTATCAAAAGATAGCTTCTTTACAAGATAAGGCAATCATCACATTTTGCAATATGATGAACTGAATTTGCAAATTTACTTATGTACACGAACTAATTAATTCTGTAAGGATTTAATCGATTCCCTTATAGCTTCATTAGGTATTTCACATAGTATAGCAATCATTGGTTATAGACAAAGACCCTGTATTTTAAAACTATCTGTGTAATACGAAACAGGTACCCATCACTGATACTACTAAAGTCACATAAACGAACAATCTCTGTTAACTTCTAACACATTCCTCAAAATGTTAAACAGTTTGTAATTTGTGTTGACGTCTGTCCAGAGAACACTCTCCATGTATGCATTTAGTCCTTTAAAAATATATCTACTGGTATTGCATCACATGAAGCACATCGGATCATTGAGATAAGTGCCGACAAATATTTACAGTAGGTTTTGTTTCGATAAGCTACGATCCTCCAGAAAATACGTATCAAGAGTGTTAGCTAATTCCGCCTATCGCTTGGAATATCCTCGCAGTAAAGTGTCTGGAAATCATAGGTGGAAACGATAGTACCAAAGAAATTGTCAGCCATTCTACGAGGCGTCACATAGCCTAATGGTTAAGGCAACTGTTCCAGAAAATCTAGAAATCGATCCTTCAGTCTTGATGTGGTACAATTTTTCATTAGTCACCTTGTACAAGAGCTTCACATCAGTTAATTGTAGCCTGACAACATCTTATGTGATGAGAGACATTACAAACATACGCATGCACACTTCCTCTTACCTTTAAATGCGGATTATGCGTAATCTGAACGGGCAGTAGTAACTAATAGAGGAAAATGACTTGAGTAAAAGCTTAGGATGTAAATGTGTGGCTATGGGCCGCCTTGTAAGCATACAGGGGTCACCTCTAATCTTGAAAAGATTTTATACTTGACTACTCCTGTTCTTCAATCATATCAAAGTTAGTGCTGTACAGTTCAGATCAAAAAAGTCCAGAGTATTGGAGGTCGGGTGGCCTTGGAGACCATAGTACATGCTGTGTGCAATCTGTCCATATTGGTCCCTATAGCCGCTTTAGATGTCGCCTTACAACATGTACAAAATGTGCGTGCCTCTACAGCATTCCCCAAATATGAGCTACAGGTGAAATTTGACTCCAGTTAGATAGGGACATAAAGTTAACATTTCACATAGATTTTTGAGCAAGTAGGACAATATTTATTTTATACTGAAATCAAAATGGTTCAAATGGCTCTGAGCACTATGGCTGTGCGGTTCTAGGCGCAGCAGTCCGGAACCGCGGAACTGCTACGGTCGCAGGTTCGAATTCTGCCTCGGGCATGGATGTGTGTGATGTCCTAAGGTTAGTTAGGTTTAAGTAGTTCAAAGTTCTAGGGGACTGATGACCTAAGATGTTAAGTCCCATAGTACTCAGAGCCATTTGAACCATTTTTTGATATTAGCTTCTGAGGTCATCAGTCTCCTAGAACTTAGAACTACTTAAACCTAACTAACCTAAGGACATCACACACATCCATGCCCGAGGCGGAATTCAAACCTTCGATGGTAGCGTTCGCACGGTTCCAGACTGTAGCGCCTAGAACCGCTCGGCCACGCCGGGGAACTACTGAAGTCAGCGACGAGTCGTAACTACACATTCATAATTAACGCGCAAATTTTTAGTTGGCGGACTCATCTTTGATGAAACATTTTTGCTTCTGATAGCGTATAATGAATGTGTATTTAGAGCTTTTAAAGGAACCAGACAGCGGTTATGTGAGCCGAGGTGCTTGCAAGGGGCGCAGTGATTGAGAAGGGACTGAGGCGGGGTTGTAGCGTATCCCCATTGGTATTCTATGTGTACGTGGAGCAAACACTGAAGGAACCCAAAGAAGAAATAGGAGAAGGAATTAAGTTCACGGAGAAGAAATAAATTTTTTTGTTTTGCCAATATTACTGTACATTTGTGAGTGACAGCAATGGACTTGGAAGAGCAGCTGAATGGAATGGACAGCGTCTTAAAAGGAGGATATAAGACGGACTTAAATGGAAGCAAAAAAAGGGTAATGGAATGTTATCGAATTAAATCAGACGATGCTGAGGGGATTAGATTAAGAAACTAGACACTGAAAGTAGTAGATGAGATTTAATATTTGGCCACACAAAAGAATGATGGCCAAAGCAGAGAGGGTATAAAAAGCAGACTGGCCATGGCAGGAAAAGCGTTTTTGGAGATAATGCTGTGGGTAGGCTTTGCTCCTACCGTACCAGAAACCTGAACGACATGCAAGTTATGCGGGCAGCCTACATCCCTGTAAGAGGCACTCGGGGCCTGCCGTGGTAAACTCGACCACCAGGCGGGGAACAAAGCGCCTTCACAGAATGCTGGCGCCACGAACCTCTTATTTGCGCCAGCCACATGAGAGGAAGCAAGACCGAATGTATTCTGGCGCCGAGGGCTGTACTTGACTTGCACACTATCACTGGGCAGCCAGTTCACTCCAAGTGAGCTTCCTGGGCCAGTCTCCGAATGCTTCTGCATTTCTTCAATCAGGAAATCTCTTTAGAGCCGCCGCAACGACGGTGATGTGTTTCATGTCATTGATCCTCTACTGCACTAGAACGATTTGTCTTCGTTTCTACCCGTACTCGACTGTATTTCATTATAATGCAACTTCGGAACTGATCTGTCCTTCTAGGACTTTAACTAATACGGTCTGTAAGTGTGCAGAGCTTTAACTTTAGACTGTCACGTCAGCACTTGAATTGGATATGATTCTGCTATGTGCATTTATTAGTTAGTACTACTTTCCAGCAGTGTTTGCATTCTTCTTAATGGCCTGCAGCCTTAGATAACGTTTATATTTATTTGTTCTTCCGAAAGCTGTGACTGTCTCGTCCTGGCCTTTGGCCACGCTATAAATGTTATTGGTCTTTTACTATTCGAGAAGACTTTTCCATTCCAGCACTATTTCTTCTTTATTCAAGAAGTAATTGTATTTGTCAAGAGATTAATACTTACGTTGTACTAAACCACACATCAAAGTAGATGTACTCTCTTTTCTTGAATAAACCCTGTCCCACTAAATCTACGTGAACAATTTCTTGTGCCCCACATGAGGCTAAAACAACAGAATAGAAATTTGTTAACATGAAATATAGATTTCATTGCCAGGAAGTCTTCTCTCAACGTATTTGTCTGCAGTGTAGCGTCGTATGAAAGTGAAAAGTGGACCATAAACAGTTCGCACAAGATGAGAATAGAAGCTTTTGAAATGTGGTGCTAAAGGAGAAGGCTGAAGACTAGATGGGTAGAACATGTAACCTATCAGAAGCTAATGAAAAGAACTGGCGAGAAAAGAAATTTGTGGCGTATTGTGTCTACAAGAGGGGATTGGTTGACAGGACAAACTCTGAGGCATGAAGGGATCACCAGTTTAGTAGGGAGGTAAAAACCGTAGAGGGAGGCAAAGAGATGTATACAGTAAGGATGTTCAAAAGGAAGTAGGCTGTAGTCATTCGGAGATGAAGAGTCTTGCACGGGGTACAGTAGCATGGAGAGCTGCATCAGATTAGTCTTTCGGACTGAAAACCACAACAACAATAATAGCATCGTATGCTTTCAACGGGGTGAGTTTTCACTTTTATGATACATTGTGTATATTTTTCGAGCCAATGTGACTGTAATAAACAAGACATTACTGGCACAAACAGATGCTGTGAGCGCCACCAATGCGGTCCAATGTGATCAAAATGATCAATGTGTGTAAATTACGAAGGGACCAAACTGCTGACGTCATCGGTCCCTAGACTTACATATTAGTTAAACGAACTTTGCTAAGAACAACAAACACACCCATAACAGACGGAGGACTCGAACCTCCGGCGGGAGGAGCAGGGCAATCCGTGAGATGATGCCTCAAACCGCGCGACTACTCCGCGCGTCCAATGTGATCAAACTGTTGGTGTACATATGTATAGGACCGGTTGCAGAGTCTGCGGCGTCAATGATGTGCACTTTTAGTCTGCCATTTGTGAAGAGAAGTCTGTGTCTAAAATGTTTTGATGGCGTTTGTAAAGTTCTTTCTTTGCTGTGGCGGCATGCATCATTCGATAATCTTGGAGCAACAGCAGGTTAAGATGTGCGCACGAGTAAAATAAATTCTTTACCTGTGACAGGCTTTCGAGTTGTTGTTCACTCTGTACGCACTCTGGACGTAAGATTTGTGTGAGATGCTGTCGGCAGTAGCAATATGTCGGTATCACTCGTGTAATGTTGGTGAATCGATATGAATGTAGCTGCAGGTATTCCCGTTAATTAGTGCCTTATACAGAGAGTTCCGTGTTAATTGTTCGTGGCAGTATTTTCGGCTGAGTTGAAGTTTCAGTGTGAAAGACAGTCTCGAATATCGTGGCATACACGCATTTTTCAGTCATTATGTATTTTTGGTCATTGTTATTCGTATACAGTTGAAAAGCTTCTAATAATAAAAAGCAAAGTAATGCCTCCCGAAGAAAATATCTAGCCAAACCAAAAATTATTTGCGATAAGTTAGTTTTAGAAGAAACCTTTTGTCTCTGATACTTAGACTGTGCTGTAAGAATTGATTGTGACCCCGACACTGAAAATAAAATGCCCAAATTTCAAGCTGTCTGTTATAGCGTTAGCATAACAAACAGGCTTTAAGTATGAAAAGAGACAACCATGAATTTACATTAAGTGATAGTGGTTACAGTAATATCCTAAACAAGTATAACCTACTTTATCACAAAAAATGTAAATATAAATAAAAAATAGAAATTCAATGAGCAGTGATGAGGGTTTTGAGGAACACGAATGGATGCACAAGGAGAAATGAAGGAACATATGTTAGTATTTGTCGTGTCGTCGACATCCAGGGATTACGGACGGAGTGTAAGCTCAGATTGGGGCAAGGATGCGGAAGGAAATCTACTGTGACCTTTCACAGGCATCATATCGACGTTTGCCTGGAGCGATTTAGTAAAATCCAGTAAAACTGAAATCTGGATGGCGGGAGGCGGATTTGAACCGTCGTGCTGCCGAATACGACTCCACTGTGCTAACCAGTGCGCCACCTCTCTTGGTTGTACAAGAAGAGATATTATTCGAAATGTAGGTATTAGAACAGAATTACATATTTTCAACATGAATGACACATTCTGTATTTCGATTTAACTGTCAAAATGAGTGCGACTAAATGAAATTTAAAATGTTCGACACCACACACGATCGTCAAGCCATAGTCACTAAATCAATGAATTTTTAAAAGTTTAAATATCTAGTTTCGAAGCACTGTGTCGTCATTTTCAAATGTCATCATGAACCTGAAAAACGGCATTATTAATCGCAACCAAGTTTCTTTGAAATAATACGAAAAATACACTAAAACCAGTAAAGTCAAACAAAGACGTCATAACAATTTTTGGTTGATCAGTCATTTCACATCTTAATACAGTATAGATCCCGATGAATTTTTCATCTACACTGCATTAAGGTGTGAAATGATTGATCAACCAAGCATTGTGATGTCGTCTTGTGATCCGTTTCTGATGCCTTTGATTCAGTTTACTGGTTTTAGTGTATTTTTCGTAATATTTGAAAGAAGTGTGGTTGAAATTATTAATATGTTATTACAGGTTTGCGGTTACGTTTGCAAATGTAACCTTTTACAAATTTCATTGTTTGGTAACTGTAACTTGGCGACCTTTTGTAGTGAGACGCATTTTAAATGAATGAAAGAATCCAAAAGTATCGTGTGAGTTGGACATAAAAATTCATGTGAATGCTACGTCTTAGAATTTCCCATAACACCCTGAAACGCGAGCTTATGGGAGTTTGTAACAAGCAATACCGTAATACGAAGATGTTCACGGTAATGGTATTCGTATGATACTATACAAGCAGTATCCAGAATGAGTTTTTCACTCTGCAGCGGAGTGTGCGCTGATATGAAACTTCCTGGCAGATTAAAACTATGTGCCGGACCGAGACCCGAACTCGTGACCTCTGCCTTTCGCGCGCAAGTGCTCTGCCAAGTGAGCTACCCAAGCACGACTCACGCCGCGTCCTCACAGCTTTTCTTCTGCCAGTATCCGTCTCCTACCTTCCAAACTTTACAGAAGCTCTCCTGCGAACCCTGCAGAACTAGCACTCCTGAAAGAAAGAATATTGCGGAGACATGGCTTAGCCACAGCCTGGGGTATGTTTCCAGAATGAGATTTTCACTCTGCAGATTGCTGGGTTCGCAGGAGAGCTTCTGTAAAGTTTGGAAGGTAGGAGACGAGGTACTGGCAGAAGTAAAGCTGTGAGGACGGGGCGTGAGTCGTGCTTGGGTAGCACGGTTGGTGGATCACTTGCCCGCGAAAGGCAAAGGTCCCGATTTCCAGTCTCTGTCCGGCACACAGTTTTAATCTGCCAGGAAGTTTCAAACAAGAATTATGTTACACGTAACTGACTGAATTTTCTCATGCTGAGGAAGTAGAAGGAGCGATGTGTTTTGCTTGGTAAAAAAATTCTAAAGCTATGACCGCATAAATATTTCTTTATTTACCAACAACCTGTTTCCACAATGCTTGCCGTGATCTCCACATCCTCAAAACAGGGACTTCTGACCCACAGTTTGGGAAAGGTCAGAATAGGTTTGGAGTAGGAGAAAAGTATTAATGTGACATAGCCAAATCGTTGAAAGAGTATTATACAGTTATACGTACAAATTTCTTCTTAGAGAAGGCAATTATTGTCGTGGAAGGTGCCCTGTATACAGTTGTAAGAGCAGCCTCTTTGGATTGCCTGGCACGCGCCGTGTCGTTGCAAAAGGCGCCCACTGGGGCCCGGGTCTTGTGTCACGTGCTGCCCCAGTTTCCCTTTCTATTCGTACTGCCAGCCCCCTGGGGGAGTTGCCAACGGGAATGCTTCGGCAGCTCGCACCGCCCCCGGTCCATCCTCCGACCCTGGCTGGGGCAACTCACCGGCCACTGCGGCCGCCCCACGGGAAGAGCCGCTGCAGCCACCCCCACGTGTCCTCAGTTCGGGGGCGACGAGCGCTGGCACGTGTGACGTCACGGTATCCTGAAACTGCACCAGCGGCGGCCGCAGGCAGATCCATGTGCCAAAGCGTCGCTTCTACGGTATACCGTGTATACACAACACAACTGATCTGTAATATACTTTGACCATTAAAATTGCAACGTCATGACTAGCGTGCAATAAACGACAAAATGGTATCACGTGTGCTACATGGATATTAATTTTAGCGCAGCCACGCCGAGCAGGTATAAGTACAGCCACCTAAGTTCTGTACACTGTACTAAAAAGGCATACTGTACTAAAGCCGTATTCCATATTTGAGTGGCGGTAGTATGGACCAGAACAAGACATAAATGTCAACTAACAGGTACCTCAGGACCTGTCATCAATTGTTCCTTTTCGCGACTGTGAAACATATCTCTTCTACTATGAACCTTTTGCTACTGCCAACGACCTTTCATACTACGAAACGGAATGACTGGTGTAAAATATCTTCTGGTACTATCAAACGACTTGCGTATACCACCAGACGTAACATTCCAAGTTCTATTATGCTGTTGGATAACGGAAGTCTCCTCCATAAAAATCAATAAGCATTCGGCAAACAAAATCTTGCGAAACGCAACTCGCTTTTGCTCCCTCAGATCCATAGCGCTGTATATAACGGCGCTCAGGTTGATGTCGCCTTCCTTGACATTGGGAAGGCATTTCACACCGTCCTTAGTGAAAAAAATGCGAGCTTACCGAGCATCGGACTAGATTTCCGACTGGATTCAAGACTTCCTTGCAGACAGAACTTAGCACATCGCTCTTAAGGGAACAAAGTAGACAGATGTAAAGGCAATTATGGGAGTACCCCTTTAGTGTTTACAGTGTATACAGGGTGGTCCATTGATAATGACCGGGCTAAATATTTCACGAAATTAGCATCAAACCAAAAAACTAAAAGAACGAAACTCGTCTAGCTTCAAGATGGAAACCATATGGTGCCATGGTTGGCCCTTAGATGACACCGCCATAGGTCAAACGGATATCAACTACGTGTTTTAACAATAGGAACCCTCATTACATATTTGTTTAGTACGTGAGGAAATATGAATGTTTTAGTTCGACCACTTTTTGCGCTTTGTAATTGATGGCGCTGTAATAGTCACAAACGTATAAGCACGTGATATCACGTAACATTCCGCCAGTGCTGACGGTATTTGCTTCGTGATACAATAACCTTGTTAAAATAGACAGTTTACCAATTGCGGAAAAGGTCGATGCCGTGTTGACGTATGGCTGTTGTGATCAATTGCCCAACGGGCGTGTGCTATGTATGCAGCTCGGTATCGTGGACGACATTGTCCAAGTGTTCGGAACGTTCGCCGGATAGTTACGATATTTAAGGAAACAAGAAGTGTTCAGCCACATTTGAAACGTCACCCACGACCTCCAACAAATGATGATGCCCAAGTAGGTGTTGTACCTGAAGTCATGGCTAATCAGCACATCAGTAGCAGAAAAATTGCGCGAGAATCGAGAATCTCAAAAACATCGGTATTGACAATGCTACATCAACACCTATTGCACCCGTACCACATTTCTATGCACCAGGAGTTGCATGGCGACGACTTTGAACGTCGTGTACAGTTCTGCCACTGGGCACAAGAGAAATGGCGGGACGATGACAGAGTTTTTGCACGCGTTCTATTTACCGACGAAGAATCATTCACCAACAGCGGTAACGTAAACCGGTATAATATGCACTATTGGGCAACGGAATCCAGTACTGTACAACTACGCTATTGATGACATATTGCTGGAAACAGTATCAAGTGGAACATCAGCGACTTTGGCGAGTTAATGTATGGTGCCGCATTATGGGAGGAAGGATAATTGGCCCCCATTTTATCGATGGCAATCTAAATGATGCAATGTATGCTGATTTCCTACTTAATGTTCTACCGATGTTACTACAAGGTGTTCCCTGCATGACAGAATGGCGATGTTCTTCCAACATGATGGATGTTCGGCACATAGCTCGCGTGCGGTTGAAGCGGTATTGAATAGCATATTTCATGACTCGTTGATTGGTCGTCGAAGCACTATACCATGGCCCGCACGTTCACCGGATCTGACGTACCCGGATTTCTTTCTGTGGGGAAAGTTAAAGGATATTTGCTATCGTGATCCACCGACAACGCCTGACAACATGCGTCAACGCATTGTCAATGCATGTGCGAGCATTACGGAAGGCTAACTACTCGCTATCGAGAGGAATGTCGTTACACGTATTGGCAAATGCATTGAGGTTGACGGACGTCGTTTTGAGCATTTATTGCATTAATGTGGTATTTACAGGTAATCACGCTGTAACAACACGCGTTCTCAGAAATGATAAGTTCACAAAGGTACATGTATCACATTGGAACAACCGAAATAGAATTTTCAAACGTACCTACGTTCCGTGTTTCAATTTAAAAAACCTCCTGTTACCAACTGTTTGTCTGAAATTGTGACTATCTTTGTGACTATTACAGCGCCATCTATTACAAAGCTAAAAAAGTGGTCCAACTAAAACATTCATATTTCTTTACGTACTATACGAATATGTAATTAAAAATGGCGGTTCCTATTAAAAAATCGCAGTTGATACATGTTTGACCTATGGCAGCGCCATATAGTGTGCCAACCATAGCGCCATCTGGTTTCCCCCTTCAAATTACACAAGTTTCGTTCTTTGTAGTTTTTTTTTTTCATTTGACGCTTATTTCGTGAGATATTTGGCCCGATCACGATCTATGGATCACTCTGTATACATGATCTAGTAGAAAGCGTCGAAAGATCTGTAGCAGTGTTCACTGGTGATGCGATTGTGTATAAGAAAGTAGCAACGCCAAAAGATAGTTTCGATTTGTAAAATGACCCACAGAGGATTGCTGAATGGTGCAGGCCCTGGTAGATGACACTCAACGTGAATTAATGTAATATACTGCGTGTACATAGGAAAAGAAATCCAGTACTGTACAACTACGCTATTGATGACATATTGCTGGAAACATTATCTACCGTACAATATCTAGGCGTAACTATTCAGAGGGATCTTAAGTGGAATGAGCACATAAACAAACAACAAGAAAAGTGGATGCCACCCGAAATCTTAGGGAAATGTTACTCATCCATGAAAGAAGTGGCTTAAAAGGCGCTTATTCGACCGATTCTTCAATATCTTTCATCAATCTGGGATCCTTACCAGGTAGGATTGATAGAAGAGACTTAGAAGATCCAATAAATAGCGGCGTGTTTCGTCACGGGATCGTTTAGTCGGCGCGAGAGCGTTACAGAGATGTTCAACGAACACAAGTGATCTACGCTACAAGAGAGGCGGTGTGCATCACGTTAACGTTTACCAACGATATTTCGGGAGAGTACTTTCCACGTAGAGTCGGACGACAATGCAACTCCTCCGACATACATTTCGCGAAATGACCACGATGAGAGAATTCGAGAAATCTGAGCTACTACAGAGGCTTATCGATAATAATTCTTCCCACGCGTCATTCGCTAGCGAACAGGGGTAAAGGGTATCAGTTATTGGTACCAGATGTACCGTCCACCACACTCCGTCAGGTGGCTTGCGATGAACTGATGTAGAGTAGATCTAAACGACTGGATGGAGCACAGCCACTTTCACGGAGACGTCCGATAACACATCACACAGACATTTAATGGGCAATGGGAAGGTCAAGGAGATCCAACACCTTCGCCTGTCTCAGTCCCTTGAATTTTTGGTTACGGAGATAGTTGAAGCGTTTCGCGTATGTAAGCTCCATCAATGCTGTGTAAACACTACAGGAACCCTTCATCATTCCCCGCCAGAGCATTCGTGACAAAACATGGACTTTTTCAGAGACTGTGATTAACTAATATGCTGAATAGACGCTTAATCTTGGGGAACCATATTCAGCACCTGATTTAGCGATGGCTCACAAGTGCAAGTCGTATGTAATATTAAGTATAATATGTCACACTAACATGTTCTTACTAGTTTCCCACTTGTTTACTACAAATTGCGGTGCTTAAATCCGGACAAATAAAACTTTTCTTTAAAAGCAGATTTACTAAAACGAACACGAATGAAAGTGAAAACCCGTTTTCGTATAAATAGTGGTATCTTTCAAGAGTAAAATTACACTATGTAAGCTCCTTGAGCCTCAGTGACCGCCTCCAGTCTTGTCCTGAACTGACCGTACGCATTCTTTAAAACAGCGCTGTCCACATTCGCGAGTGCTGCTTCGATAGAGGTGTGTAGAGAAGCGACATTAGAGTGCATCGTCTCGTTGGTAACTTTTTCGACTACTCGCCAAATCCGGGCTATTCGGGGGCCGGAACTCCTTTGACCAGAATATGTGAACATTATCCGACAGCCAGTTTTGGACTAAATGGCTCGTATGAGATCCTCCTCTGCCATCCGACGCATTGTTCACTCGTTTACATTCAGTATTGACGCCAATTTCCTCAGCGATTGCCCCGGGTCCTCCGAAATCAGCACTTGAGCCTTTTCGATGACTGGCGGCCGGGGTGGCCGAGCGGTTCTAGACGGTACAGTCTCGAACCGCGTGACCGCTACGGTTCGAATCCTGCCTCGGGCATGGATGTGTGTGATGTCCTTAGGTTAGTTAGGTTTAAGTAGTTCTAAGTTCTAGGGGACTGATGACCTCAGCAGTTAAGTTCCATATTGCTCAGAGCCATTTGAGCCATTTTTTTTTTCGATGACTGCCGCAGTTCGTGACATCCTCGGATGAGGTTTACTTGCCGGGTGAGCGGAATCTCCCCCAGACTTCTCCAAAGCATTATACTCGGACTCAATATCGTGAGCAGTTGATCTTGGGTCCCCGAAGAATCGAACTGTTTCAATGGGCGAATGCCCAGCGCGAGCACTTGCGTTAACCGCGGCTCTTCGGTTGTACTCAGCATCTGTCAGTTGCATCTCGGCCATTTTTGAGGTTCTAACTGTTTACTATATGCCTATGGCTTTCAACAACGCCAACCGCAGCCTCCGGCGGAAATACGATATGGCGGGAAAACGGATTTAAACGCCGCACCATGTACAGTCTGTAGGTCGTTTATACCAGCAAAGACCTTGCAGTAGAACGGATGTGCTTCGCTGTAGCCAAGATGAAGAACTGCTAATATCTCTTAAGGTATGAAATTTAAAACCCATGTTTACTGAACGTTTTTCATGTTTTAGCCCTTAATACCCCGTATCAAAATATGGAATACTTTTGTCTTTTAACACCCTGCTCAAGGAAAGACTACTCAGCGAGTGTGTCATTCAAACATATCTTATGAATTTTGATGGTTATATGTGAATAGCGAGTTGTCTCTCGTCTGGGATTCTAACATTACGTTGTGACCGCATTTTATTGTATGTGTGTTGTGTGTGTTGTTTGGGGAAGGAGACCAGGCAGCGAGGTCATCGATCTCGTCGGATTAGGGAAGGATGGGGAAGGAAATCGGCCGTGCCCTTTCAAAGGAACCACCCCGGCCTCATTTTATAGTTCCACGTCACTGCTGCTCACGTTTGTCGGAACCCTACAATTGTGATGTGAATACAGGGTAGATAGGTTCATGAGAATCATAGCAACATGTGGGTTGTCAACAGCCCCACGCGACTAGCGCCTAAGACAACACACCTATTGTACACTGGGCAAGTGCAGGAACGTCCAGCCACTTCCAGTACCTTGGATCCGGAAATAGGTTTGTTTGCAGCGGCATAAGGATCCACAGGGAGAGTGTGGCGGCTTCTGGAGCAACACATAGAGGACAGCGACCATCGCCGCGGCTTCACGAGGCGCAGCGCAGCAGCAGACAGTCCTGTGCCAACAGTGGTGTGCCCACTGACAGCACTGAGCCACGCCTTTGTTTTCATACGAATCAATGTAAAAGTATCCATAAGTGGAGGCTGCAAGGCGAACTAACGTTGCGATCGAATTCGTCATTAGCGTACGGGCACAGCACCAGGCGTGAAGGTGTCTGGGCCTTTGACTACACAAAACGGTCACATCCTATTCGTACAGTCAGAAATTTTAACAGCAGCCACTACATTTCTGATGTAATACGCCCGTCGTTTGTGCACTGCCTTCGTGTTTAATCTGATGTTATGTATCAAGAAGATAATGCTAGGCGACATATATACACTCCTGGAAATTGAAATAAGAACACCGTGAATTCATTGTCCCAGGAAGGGAAAACTTTATTGATACATTCCTGGGGTCAGATACATCACATGATCACACTGACAGAACCACAGGCACATAGACACAGGCAACAGAGCATGCACAATGTCGGCACTAGTACAGTGTATATCCACCTTTCGCTGCAATGCAGGCTGCTATTCTCCCATGGAGACGATCGTAGAGATGCTGGATGTAGTCCTGTGGAACGGCTTGCCATGCCATTTCCACCTGGCTCCTCAGTTGGACCAGCGTTCGTGCAGGACGTGCAGACCGCGTGAGACGACGCTTCATCCAGTCCCAAACATGCTCAATGGGGGACAGATCCGGAGATCTTGCTGGCCAGGGTAGTTGACTTACACCTTCTAGAGCACGTTGGGTGGCACGGGATACATGCGGACGTGCATTGTCCTGTTGGAACAGCAAGTTCCCTTGCCGGTCTAGGAATGGTAGAACGATGGGTTCGATGACGGTTTGGATGTACCGTGCACTATTCAGTGTCCCCTCGACGATCACCAGAGGTGTACGGCCAGTGTAGGAGATCGCTCCCCACACCATGATGCCGGGTGTTGGTTCTGTGTGCCTCGGTCGTATGCAGTCCTGATTGTGGCGCTCACCTGCACGGCGCCAAACACGCATACGACCATCATTGGCACCAAGGCAGAAGCGACTCTCATCACTGAAGACGACACGTCTCCATTCGTCCCTCCATTCACGCCTGTCGCGACACCACTGGAGGCGGGCTGCACGATGTTGGGGCGTGAGCGGAAGACGGCCTAACGGTGTGCGGGACCGTAGCCCAGCTTCATGGAGACGGTTGCGAATGGTCCTCGCCGATACCCCAGGAGCAACAGTGTCCCTAATTTGCTGGGAAGTGGCGGTGCGGTCCCCTACGGCACTGCGTAGGATCCTACGGTCTTGGTGTGCATCCGTGCGTCGCTGCGGTCCGGTCCCAGGTCGAAGGGCACGTGCACCTTCCGCCGACCACTGGCGACAACATCGATGTACTGTGGAGACCTCGCCCCACGTGATGAGCAATTCGGCGGTACGTTCACCCGGCCTCCCGCATGCCCACTATACGCCCTCGCTCAAAGTCCGTCAACTGCACATACGGTTCACGTCCACGCTGTCGCGGCATTCTACCAGTGTTAAAGACTGCGATGGAGCTCCGTATGCCACGGCAAACTGGCTGACACTGACGGCGGCGGTGCACAAATGCTGCGCAGCTAGCGCCATTCGACGGCCAACACCGCGGTTCCTGGTGTGTCCGCTGTGCCGTGCGTGTGATCATTGCTTGTACAGCGCTCTCGCAGTGTCTGGAGCAAGTATGGTGGGTCTGACACACCGGTGTCAATGTTTTCTTTTTTCCATTTCCAGGAGTGTATTTGAGAGCATTTTGCCATACGTGGCAGCCAGGTGTTCTGCCCTTCACACCTCCGTAAACACCATTAATTTGATCATTAAGATCTCTACTACACTGTACTCAGTAAGTAAAATTTCGGTATTCGTTTCCTTCTGGGTGTTGCAGTTTCAATGGTCAGCATTTTATCACTAAAATATTCATATTATTTAAAGTGACACCTGTGGGCTGAAGATTGTCTCTTCTTGTATTTCTTAACTTTCTTTAAATATGTTCTGATCATTCTGTGAATTCTGCAGCGACTTGTTGCAGGCAATAATGGATCACATGATCTGACAGTACTTGCGAAAGTAAACAACAAAAAAGCCATTCTCATGAAACGTCTCAATAAAGTAGACAGAAGAAAACAGAATCAATCATCTTACCAGAATTCTCTCAACATTCTACTGAAGACGTACCTCCGGAAGCTAAATCATTCTGTAAGAAATGCTGTTAGAGGTCCTTGTCATTTGATGCAGAGGGCTTCCATTACAGTTTAGTTACATACATCAGTAACAGAACAATCCATAGGGACTTGCAGGGTCCTTTATTACGTGGTGTTCTTGTGTTCACAAGCCTCCAAAAGAAAGTAATGAAAGAACCAGTCGTACTAATGATACAGTTATTATTATTGTTGTTTTTATGTTTATTACTGTGGAATTTAAAACGGTGTACAGACTGTTCTATAAAATTTTGAGAGAACCGCCGGATGTCTGTAACTCGCTGATATATGAGGACTATATTAAGAAGATCAATATTTCGTTTTGTGACTCAACGTATCGCAAGGTTGAGAAGGATCCTACTAACCGAGAGATGCGTAAAGCAGCAGAATTTATATCCAACAGTTCTCTTCCAAATGACGTCATTAAGGCACTGGGATCAAATAGCTCAGTTGCACCTGGACTTTATGGGCTGCCCAACATCCATAAAGAAGGTGTGACTTTACTGCCTGTAGTGAGCAATATTGGGGCAGCAACCTACGATCTGACCTCGTACTTGGCGTTTTTACTCGAACCCACTGTAGGCAAGGGTCCACATCATACAAGAAATTCGAGTGATTTTATCAGCAAATTCCAGTCATTTGAGATGTAAAGCGGCGCTTTGTTAGTCAATTTTGCGTCGTTTCGCTTTTACAAATGTGCCTTTGGCGGTTCCATTACATCTCACTGGCAACACTTTTGTGGCTGACATTACGGCGTTGTTTGAGCAGATTCTCTCCTCGACATAATTTTTAGTCACCAACGAGTTTTTTGAACAATCTGACAGTGTCACCATGGGGAGACTTTGTCTCTCCTGGTGGCCAGTCTTTTTATCGAAGAATCTGTCGAGCGAACACTTATAACACTACCGTCCGCTACTGCTATACCATAACCTTAAGCTTTGGAGCAGGTCGTGAAATAAAACTATCTTGTTAAAGCAATTATGGTATAGAGCAACAGAGCAGTGTTACCTTTTAGAGGAATTTTGTTATGTTGACCGTGTTGTACCTGCCGGAGGTGGCTTATCGGAAATGAAAGTCAGAACTACGTAAATATTTGAACAGTAACAAACAAAATTTTTTCTATCTGCACTGTTAAACTGATAAAGAAAACGGTCGCCAGCCTAACTAAGCAAGAGAATGATTAATATTCTCGTTCAAGAAAATAGTTATTAGTAACTTTAATGGATAAACAAAACCTATACTTTGTCACACGTGAGTGCAGTGAACTCTGACACATGTGTTTACGGTAAGATTGAACCTAACAGTTAGAGCAGCACAAAGTATTTGCAAGATTATAACACATACCGAAACACACTTTTACTTTCAGGGCTTACGAAACTGAATGGTCTTTATAACGTTATTATTACTATTCACTGCAGAATTATTAATTGTATATGGGTTAAGTCTCTCTCAGTTAAATACATTACTATTTAAAATGAAAGTTAATTGGAATCCACTAACAGGTGGCTTGTCACTATCATTTGAATAAAGAAATAATGTTTTTCATAATTAGTGGTCTTCCCATTACTTGTTACCGAGTATAAACACAATAGACAAACTGTGGATCCTGGTATACTATTCATATGCACTTCTAATACAGAAGAGAGACAAACACTTAGCAAAAATGAGTATATAACGTTTCATACTGCAGTTTTCCACTCTTACACCATTGAGAGACAAAATTAACATATATGTAAGATACTGACTCACCTTCTGCGATTCACAACAGGCAGTAATGTGCTCATTTACTAAGCAAAACTTTATAGCCCTCAATCTTAAGAACTTTTAATTTGAAGTTGGCAACAACATATTAACAAGCAGTTTCACCAGGAAAATTATTTTCTGCAAGTATCGTTAACTTTAACTTGCCACTTTAACTTTCTTTTTACTATGTTCAAGAAGCATCAATTAGCAAAACACTGGGCTTTAATGTTCTTTCAGTAAGGATACTCGGAAATCAATTTAGTTCAAACGGAGAGGAACCTGAGAGGTGTTATGATAAGGAGAAAAATCAAGGTAGGTACATAAATTCAGTTCTAAATTACCTTATATTTGAGCACACTAACACATTCATTATAGCTGGTCCTTCACTTTACATTACTATAGTGCTCCATTACAGTGATTGCGCAATGTGGTGGCGGTTGCATCTTGGTAGTTGAAATTGCAGGTAGAATTGCTGGACTCTGTCATTTCTTGGTGGCGATGACACATACAAATTCCAAAATAGTTCCAGCTATTTATCCATCCACCCGAGGCATTGGAAAGTAGCAGAAAAAACCTCTCTCAGAACCATCACAATATGCAACTATTACATGGCAGTGGACAGTTTAGTAGCTCGTCCCCGACTCGTAGCTCGCCCCCGACTGACTCTTGTTCCACCTTTTCTACCTGGGCGAACCACAATTTGCGCGCGCTACACAGTTCCGTTCCCGAGGGGAACCACAACAACTTTTACATACAGAATAACTAGGAACCCTAAGTGAGGATCAGCAGTTTACATAACAGCAAGCAAATTCATTAAACAAAACAGAACATTTGCACATATTGACATTTCTACAAAAAATTATTCACACAGAAATTACAATTATATACAGTAAGTTTTGTTCCCTCCAAATGGGACAAAGAATGTAAATGACAGATACGCTACATTGCATAGAATGAAGCCACGACATCAAAGTTTTAACAAAGAAAGGAGTATACAATTTTACGTTATCAATTCAATCAAACACATTTACAGAAGCTTGACGATGTAATATTAAATGAAACAAAAGCAAAATAAATCATTGGAGTATTAGAGCTATGGTGGTACACACTCACATCAGTTATTTCAAAAAAATGGTTCAAATGGCTCTGAGCACTGTGGGAGTTAACATCTGAGGTCATCAGTCCCCTAGAACTTAGAATTACATAAACATAACTAACCTAAGGACACCACACACACATCCATACCCGAGGCAGGATTCGAACCTGCTACCGTAGCAGCAGAGCGGTTCTGGACTGAAGCGCCTAGAACCGCTCGTCCACAACGGCCGGTAGTTATTTTAAAACAAACAATATTCTGATGATATGTTCATGAAAGTTTCATAATTTGGTCTCATGCTTTGGACAGTATCCGTAAGATCGTTCAACATCTCTGCTACATATACGAAAAAATAAAATTTACTGTGGGAAGAAAGGTGATTACTCGCCGTTTTAGACGTCCTCGTGCGGCGTAAATACAGTGGTACAAATGGGCATTCATTGTTTCGAAAGGCCACTCATACTTACCTTTATTGACGTCTACTATTTGTCAGCATACTGCACAAACGGTAGGTATTCTAAAGACCTTCATCTGCCGAGTGCATGCCATCTCAGACGCCGACTGCCTGCTCAAGGAACACACGCAATCTGTGCTCCTGAACAAAGGATATTCTTTTAAAAAAGTACAGAGAGTGCTAAAAATGAATAAATGCCGTGTGACTAGGGCCCCCCTTCAGGTAGACCGGTAGCCGGTGCAAATCTTTCGATTTGACGCCACTTCTTCAGTGACTTGCGCGTCGATGGCGATGAAATTATGATGATTAGAACAACAGAACACCCAGTCCCTGCGCGGAGAAAATCTCCGACGCACCTGGGAATCGAACCCAGGCCTTTAGGATTGACATTCTGTCGCGCTGACCACTCAGTTAACAGGGGCGGACACAGAGAGTGCTACAGGCGTACAGATAACAGAAGAAGGAAGATACAATACTACATTGCCCTCGTTATTCTGAATTACGATGCATGCATGTCGGAAGGA
Organism: Schistocerca gregaria; assembly: GCF_023897955.1. Classification (NCBI taxonomy): domain Eukaryota; kingdom Metazoa; phylum Arthropoda; class Insecta; order Orthoptera; family Acrididae; genus Schistocerca; species Schistocerca gregaria. The sequence continues at coordinate 726,608,813 of NC_064923.1, forward strand.
ACAGGCTGTGCTGCGACTACAGCCGTTATGAAATGCATGAAAATGGACAACCGTCACCTTTATAAAGAAATGGTGACAATGAAGCCTTGTGCTCGACAGGACTCGAAACCGGATTTCCCACTTACTGTCGTACGGGGAAAGTACATAATGGATGTACGAATACACGTTGTAGACACATGATTCATGGCATGTGGATTTTTGGGTCTGCCCTGAGTCGTGCTCGGATAGCCGAATGGTAAGGTAGCCGCTCGCGAAATTCGGGTTCGAGTCTCGATCCAACACATATTTTTATTGTTTTCATTCCATTATACAGCTGATGATTGTCGATAAACGTAATTGCGGTTATATTTCATTAACAAGGGAGAGGTTGAGGCCTTCAAGATGGTTGCTTGACTATAATAAGCAGGAAATATTTCAGCTAAAATGGGCGGAATATTAAGAAGACATAAAGTTACTGTAATCTTTAGTCCTCCTTCCAAACCGTCGGCTTATTGGACACTGTTAAAGATGACTTAGAGTTTCAAAAAAAGGTCTTCACAGGATTCCACGGGAAAAGGGCAAATCCTTTATAGGGCAAAAGACGCGTACTGCAGGATCGCATTATCGAACATCGGCGGCATACTCGCCTTCTCAGAGGAAATAAGTCCGCTACCGCTCAACCCTGTATTCCCATTGTTCATTCGACGAAAAATAATGAAACAAAAATTGTGAGCCATGCGTCAAACTTTCGGACCTCAATCTTCAACGGGTTAGTGGAAATACGACTGTCTAGACGTCTTATAAACTCAGACGCTTGTTTCAATTTAAATTCTCCATGGGACGCTGTTATAGAAAAACTTCGTGCTCTGAATAGTCGGCTTTGTCCTGCGATCTTTCCATTCTCCATGGGACGCTGTTATAGAAAAACTTTGTGCTCTGAATAGTCGGCTTTGTCCTGCGATCTTTCCACGCGAAGACAATCGTTTTGATATCGAAGAGGCGAGGTTTCACCACAGAGGGCGCATAGAGCAGCGTACAGATTTAACAGCAGAAGCGTATGTGCTCTAGCGAAGCATGCGAACTACGTAATAGGGCACAACGCATATGATGGGTGAATATTAAACAGGAGAGCTTTGTTATTGCTCCCCAGAAGACAGTGCCCCGAAATATCGTACCAGTAAGTTACTGTTCTTCCAGAATTTGACAGAACATTGCTATTATTGTTATTGTTATTGGTGCAGTTTCATTTAGTTCATACTGTAAACGTTATTTCCTGTGTCCTCTCCCTGTCAGTATTTAGCAAGTCTATGAGGCGGCTATTAGTCTCTCGTCCCAACCGATTGCAAGTGTACGAATGATACCGAGATGTAATCTGTATGGGTGCCATAAGGCAGTGTGGGATTCAGAATTACTGTTACGCTCATACTTCTCTTATTTGTCTGGACATGCTTTCTGAAGCAGAGAAGCTTCTGAAATGGGAAGCCGGCCGCGGTGGTCTCGCGGTTCTAGGCGCGCAGTCCGGAACCGTGCGACTGCTACGGTCGCAGGTTCGAATCCAGCCTTGGCCATGGATGTGTGTGATGTCCTTAGGTTAGATAGGTTTAAAAAGTTCTAAGTTCTAGGGGACTGATGACCACAGCTGTTAAGTCTCACAGTGCTCAGAGCCATTTGAACCATTTTTGAAATGGTAAGAGGACATTACATACTAATAATTAACGCACTGGATACAATGCTTTCATACTGCACACAGTATTTTATAATTAGTAAATTGCAAAGAACAGTCGCTGTTATTCCGATCAAATAACAAGATATCTGAAACTTCGTGGCGGATTAAGACTGTGTGCCGAAACTGGACTTGAAACAAGGAATTTTCCCTTTCGTGGACTACTGGTGTAGCAACTGATCTACCCAAGCACGACACACGACCCGTAATCACAGCTTTAATTTCGCCACTATCTCATCTCCGACCCAGCAAATTGGTGAAATTAAAGTGTGAGGAAGGGTCGTGAGTCGGGCTTGGGTGTCTCAGGTGGTACAGTGCTAGCATGCGAAAGATAAGGGACCTGGGTTCGAATTCGGGTGGGGCACACAGTTACAATCTGTCAGGGAGGTACATATCCGCGCACATTCCGCTGCAGATTAAAAAATTCATCCTGTTCAACAAAATACTTTTGTGTGAGTGGATGATTGGAAACAAACACACATGAAAGGGATAATAACCAAGGAACAATATTAACACGAGGCCGATAATACGACCAGAATTCAGGACCGCAATGCGTTAAGTGGCCGACAGCAGATGCGTTATGTGCCGAAGATCACACGGATGTTCATCACGAGTGTGTGCGTGGGGTGGTTTGAGGATTTATGGTGCTTAACAGCGAGGTGTTATCTAATCTGAATGTGTTTCAAGGAGTTTAAACTAAAGGTACTTAAAATATAATTTCACTTACAAATATAACCATTTTCTCCCATGTCCATTCACACTCACCTACCCAGTAATACCGACCAGTGAAGAACGTAAAATTTACAACTTTATAGATGTTAAAATGTGCTTTTAAAGTAGTGTCTGAACTAACGGTAAAATTATTGAAGGTATTTTAATTCGTATTTGCAACAACAACAAAATGTGTTTTTGTCACCAGACGCATTTAGATTTATTTAAGTGAAACTTTAAGTGTGGTCTATAATGAGAAACATTTACAAATTGGCTTTATTTCTAGATCGAACAATATTTCGTTAAAATAGGTGTTATTTCACATGTGGTATATCACGCCTGATTTTCGTTCGCATCAGGTAACGTCGTCTATTTATCCGTATTGAAATTTTCCTTCTTTTGGCGCTGTTGATTCTGACGCAATCCCGTATTTCTTCGCGGAGCTACGTGTTTCTCGATGTGAAACGGGCCACACCAATGAAAAATATAAAATAAACGTTAAAATTAAATCAGGGAAGTGTGCTTGAGTGAACACTGTCAAACAAATCCAGACTGAGCCGGCCACCAGGATAACTGATTAGAAACTTCTCCATAAAAGTCTATAGTGCATGACAGACATTTCGCAAAATCGCAAGTAATACCACTTTGAACAATCGTCCCATTATCTCCAGAACTACAACACAGATCAGTTGTTAAACTAGCCTTTGTCTCATGTCTCCTTGTGCCCAACTCACACAATCATTCTATCTCACACGCCTGAAGAGGACAGAGAAAGGGTGAAGGTGCTATACCTGTTATACACTGAAGAACGAAAGAAACAGGTACGCCTCCCTAATGTCATGTAGGATTCCCGTAAGCACGGAGAAGTGCAGCTACACATCGTGGTAGGGACTCGGCTAATATCTGAAGTAGTACTGGAGGAAACTGACACCATGAAGCATGCAGAGCTGTCCATAAATCCGTATGAGTATGAGCGGCTGGAAATCCCTTATGAAAAGCACGTTGCAAAGCATCCCAGATATGCTCCATAATGTTCATGTCTGGGGAGTTTGGTCGCCAGTGGAAATGAAGAGTGTTCCTGTCTCCACACCCGTACACTCAGATCGCTCGATACAGTTTGAAACGAGACTCGTCCGACGAGGTATCAACAGTACACTGTCGGTGTTGACGGACAGGCGAGGCGCAAAGCGTCGTGTCGAGCAGTCATCAAGGGTACGAGAGTGGGCCTTCGGCTCCGAAACCACATATCAATGATGTTTCGTTGAATGGTTCACACGCTGACACTTGTCAATGGAACAGCATTGAAATCTGCACCAGTTTGAGGAAGAGTTGCACTTCTGTCATCTGAATGATTCTCTTCAGTCGTCGTTGGTCCAGCTCTTGCAGGATCTTTTTTTCGGCAGCAGCGATATCAGATTTACCGGATTCCTGATATTCACGGTACACTCATAAAATAGCCGAAAGGGAAAATCCCCACTTCATCGCTACTTTGGAGATGCTGCGTCACATCGCTTGTGCGTCGGCTGCAACACCACGTCAAACTCACTTAAAGCCTGATAAGGTGCCATTGAAGCAGCAGTAATTGAATCTAACAATTGCGCCAGACACATGATGTCTTACATAGGCGTTGCATTCTACCTGTTTACATATCTCTGTATTTGAATACGCAAACCTATACCAGTTTCTTTGGAGCTTTAGTGTAAAACACAAGTAATAGGACAGTAGAGCTAAAATAAAGACGCAGGGAAATGTGATACTGGCCACTTACAGGAAACATTGATGAGCCAGTCGCCCTGTTAACACATTAAGAATATCTACCGAAAGTTTTAGAAAGTAAGATGGCCAAATCACAAAATCCTAAAACTGTAACAACATTCGTTTGAAAGTCACTGAAAATAGAGGGCAGATCTGTCGGCAAACGTGCTGCTTGCCTCTGGGCTGAAAATAAAACACATCTGATCAAATGTGGCGCACAGTGAGCTGTAGGCCACGGGTACCATACGTGCGAGGGTCCTCTCACTGGAGAAAGAAGCCACGTGTCAGAGTACTGTGCTTAAGCGAAGGCGAGTAAGGAGAACGGTATCCCGCCTGCATGTCTGTGAGGATGTACCTCACGGTCATGTTGTAAACTTTACTAGGCACAACTTTTTGTCCATTACTTCAGGTCACTCTTCTTTCCATCGGTGCACCACTTTGTACCTCAACACCAAGGCGACAGTATGCAAGGGGATGGAACACTGAAGTAACTGATGATCGCGACACGCCTTCTTGGCTGTTACACCCACCCCTTTTGTTCCCCGCATTACATTTGTGCTCTCGCACCCAGCTGAAAGATATCTCCTTCCCCGGCCTTTGATGTTGTAGGATAGCATCTTGGATATTTGGGACTACTTCATCTGCTATGTACAAGCGTTGTAGAGATTGAGGGGCACTAAGGGAACCCGAACAGTCAAAGAATGTAGAATTCGCAACATGTCTCGTTTGCTCCATTGCCCATAAGGTCGCGGATACTTCCGCGTCAAAGGCAGCAACTTGTTCATGGTGTCGGATCTTGAAAACAGAATCAGGGTAAACAATAGAACAACCAAAAGAGTCCCCCTCGGTGTACCCATCAGTGGCTGCAACTATAGTGGTGTGGTGGTCAGTTATAAAATCTTAAAATTATGTTCAGATGGTTCAAATGGCTCTGAGCACTATGGGACTTGACTACTGAGGTCATCAGTCCCCTAGAACGTAGAACTACGTAAACCTAACTAACGTAAGGACATCATACACATCCATCCCCGAGGCAGGATTCGAACCTGCAACCGTAGCGGTCTCGCGGTTCCAGACTGTAGCGCCTAGAACCACTCGGCCACTCCGGCCGGCGTAAAATTATGTATTAAACACATGTGTAGGAGTACAACTAAAATTAGGCTGAATCTCTGCAGTAACCAGCAAGGCAGCCGTTTAAAGCCCTGGATATGGAGTTGAAGTTGCTCGACGCCCAGTGAAGCTAGTTCACACTTCATACGGATGCCAAACGGCGTCGTTGCCGGGGGAGATAGTACAGAGGCGTTCCATATCTGAACAAACAATGGTACGGTGTGCTGGTGAACTGGGAGCAGCGAGGAACCTTCACACGTGAAGCACCATGAGGAGCTGCCCTCGGATCGTAAATGGGGCTTCACCAGCCCCACCACAGACCCTAGGTGCGGGGATGCTCCTGTAAGCGCCCGTGGCAAGCCTCATCCTCTCATGTTTATAGCGTTAATGATCGTCAGGTAAGAAGGCCTGGTTGACCCTTATACTGTGCACCTACAGCCCAGCCGCGATCGCTCGAAGGCTCTATAAACCTGGTCAGAACGTGCCCTGTCTCATGTCTGAATGTGAAATACATTTGAAATGTGGCGTACTGTAATCTGCATCACATAAGCATGACACTTTGAGGAGTTCTCCTACCAGAGCACGTAGCCATGCGTCTTCAGACGCAAGGCTTGTGAGAAGGGCTCCATGTGGTCTCTGCGACCGGAAGGCGTTACGTCATGACCGAGTAGCTGGTTTCACTAAACGCAAATTATTGTTGATCAGCAATTCGCACCAACGCAAGACGCTGTAGGCCTACCGCAACAGCGACGATGTACAAAGGGAGACATCGCAGTGGACCACCTGATTTGCAGGGAGCACTTCCTTAGCTGTAGCAACTACAGATTCATTTCCCTCAATTGCTTTGTGTCCCGTCACCAAGCCAAATGCCACCTGCTTCCCCAGCCTTTGCGGATGGAGAACGGAGTTCTGGATGTTCTGAACGAATTAGTATGCTGCCTAAATTCGGTGAATAAATTTAAGGGCAGTTTGGAAGGCGGAGCAGATGAGGAATGTCTCAGCGCAGATACTCCCCATACGTTCCAGTTCCCTCAAAAATACATTCAGCTCTTTATTATGTACGACAAATTCGTTTGGTAAACAAATCTTGAGGACGCATGCAGGCAAAGCTGCAGAGTGGGAAAAAGTCTCTTTGTTTAGACCAGTCTGTAAAAATTACTTAATAGTTTTCATGATATTTTTATTACAAAATGAATTAAAAGCGTACGCACGAACGCAATCGCTCCTGTACGTTCTTACGTCTAGAACTATCTTGCGTCCCTTTTGTGTCACCTACTCCAGTTCGTAAATACGTTCTTCCATAAACTTAATACACAAAATGTATATACGTAACACAGATTCTAGTCATGATTAATATATTCTCCTTGACTATTTACAACAGTCTACCAACAATGGGGTAGCAATCCGTGATTTTGCAGCGGAGAACTTACCGAGCCGTGTGCGGAGTGCATTTCCACCAGAAAAAAAGTCCTTGAGGGCGAATAAGGTACCGGCAACTGCGGAATGACTTGCCAATCCAATTTTTGTACCGTGTTTTTTGTCACTCTAGGAGAATATGGGCGGGTGTCATCGTGAAATAGCATCATTTCACCAGCCTTCCCGCTCGGTACTCTTGAAATTAGTCTGTTCTTTCGGAGTCTGTGCTTTCGGTGGCTCGGATGCATAGAGCGTCTGCCATGTAAGCTGGAGACCCCGGGTTGGAGTCCCAGTCTGGGCACACATTTTCAACTGTCTCCGTTGATGTATATCAACGCCCATTAGCAGCTAATGGTATTGATTTAATTTTAATTTCATTCTAGAGAGCGGTCCGAAAGAACAGATGCCATATTTATATCATTTTCTTTATTTTCCTTATGCCATTATAAAGACGCCACTTCTAGTACCTAGTGACGGTATGGGTTAGGAATAGTCGGTGTTGCTTAGGAGCCAGTTGATGGAAAGCAAGGAGAAATGCACATATGACCACCTGCTGATATTTTGCGATTTTAGCTTATAGTATGCGGTGCCCATGCACCCAGTTTATGAACCTTTGCCATTTGCATGCAAGTGTCGCACCATGGTGTAATGGAGACAACTCATCACATTTTCCTGTTCTCGAGTACTCTAACGTCGATAGTTGTAGATTAATGTGTTTCAACGGTCTTCAGCAAACCCTGAGGATCTTCCTGAATGTGCAGAGCAACCGATGTCAAAACCATCCTCTTTAGAACGAGTAAACCCATTTCGTCCCGTGGTGTGTCCAATGGCATTACCCCCACACTTGGGGGAAGTATTTCTGGCTGCGTCAGCTGCTGTTATCCCTATTTAGAACCCAAAAAAAGAATATGTCGGAAAAGTTCCAATTTCTCCACGTGGTACTCCATTTTCTAGCAACCACAGCTTCACTCACTACCTCCGGATGACAGAATGACAACATGTAAACCCAAATAGAAACAGTGAACTACAAATAAAAAATAACAATCGATAAATAAAATCATAGCAACCGGATTATCAACATTAAAGACAAAAATGCTACGAAATTTTGCTCCAGCATCATATTTTGCACAGATCCCAATAGGTCTCGTTGGTCGCGGACAGTTTATAAATATTGGTTCCATGGTAGGGCGAACAACGGTTTGGTAAGCGGCTGAATCAGGAAGAGCAAAGAACCTGTACATTGACGCACGATGAGCATCTGTTGCTGGATGACGAATGGTGGTTCCCCAGCTTCGGAAAGGAGGGCAGGTATGGGGCTGGCCCAGTAGGCATCTGTGGTCAGCCAAATTTCCTCATGGTGCACATCATCAGTGGTTATCCACAAACCAGATATTCGTAATATAGCGGATATCGTGCAAATTCCTTATAAAACCGGAGGAGACACATCCTGCCTGCTATAAATGCCCGTCACCGTGCTATTTCTAAATATTCGGTGCGTTGAGGGACGTTGCCATCGTGCCTGTTAGGCGTGGTAACCACACAAACTTCGATTACAAATATGAGGACAGAAAACCTCACAGAATATTGGAAATTTAGATATGTGTCCATCATTTCCCGTCAGATTAAATAATCATTGAGAACGTTTCAAATCAAAATACAAATCATATACGGTCCAGTTAAAGTTTCGTGGGCATATACGGTTCAGTTAAAGTAACGTGGGCAGCGACGTTGTTGGACGCCAACGTCCAATAACCTCTCACTAGTGGAGGGTATATAATGCATTTTGGATGGGGAGAGGGGTATGCGGGGAACACTGCATTCGTGATAATGCGCAAAAGCAGTGATTTGTATGACATCCGAAACGTCATGATCATTGGTTTTCTGGCCAAGGGTCGAAGCATTTCGGAAACGGCTAATGACGCCAAACGCTCATTTCCATTTCCATTACATGGGAAACGGTCTTCCACATTCGCAGGTGCGAACACATTTCATGTATATCATTTACGTTCTTCCTGCACGTCTCGCACCTGTTCGCGCTGCAAATGGTGGTTATTCAGGTTTATGACAGGTGTTCACAATAATGTGACTGCAGTGTGTATGTAGAAAACCTAAAATATGTATAATTTTTGTCAATATTCTAATTGCAACTTGATTCTGGAGAGTTACTCTCGCAATGCTGGAAGAGGAACAAAAGACTCGAAAACTTTCCACAGATGAGGAACACTGCACTGATGTCCTTACTGTGGACGTTGTGCTTTAATAGCAATTGACAACAAAGTTGCACTTAAAATACTGGTTTGAGGGACACCATTCTACTGCTCAGATCTGGCAGAGAGAACTTCACCACCTGGGTATCCCAAAATACTTTGCGATGGGAAGCACCATATGGGAAGTCGGCAGTCAGGCACTGGATGTCCCATTAACGTGAATTTCTGAGTATATTGTGCTTCCATGAAGAGTTGCACGTCTTGTTTTAATTTAAACGAAAGACTACAAGATGCTACCTCTATAGTTTAGCCTTCTCCAGCAGGATCAGGTTGAAAGTGGTGAATCGTTACCGTCTGAATCCACACTGCATGCTGACTAGGTGCTTCCTTGTCTCTAAGATCCAGGTCAGGTGACAGTTTACCATATGCTTCAGGGTATTTTCGACACAGTTAAAGCAGCACTGCCATAACTATATGCTCTTTGTCTGTCTTTCCCTGTTTTGAGAAAAGGATGCAAAATTGTCTGTCTCCACAAGTTGAGAAATTGTTTTGCTTGCCATATTGTATTAAAACATTACGTAAGATTTCCTTTGTAGTATTAGTGGTAGTAGTAGTAGCTTTATTCATCCGTAGATCTCTTTTTACAAGGATATAGAACATGTCAAAGTATTTACAAGTTTAGAACAATGTAGAATAAGCTAATTCGTATACACATATATTTATAGAGTTCTAGTTAGAGACAATCATTATATTTACTCCTGGTATACTTTTCTTACAAATAACTTATTAAATAATGTAATGCCACACTGTTGTCACATATCTCACTATCAGTCACTGCACACACTATACAAACATTGTTTCATAAAACTTCACTCACTACACACACACACACACACACACACACACACACACACACAGTGGTGATCTGTGGGCCATTTTCTGTACCATTACTTCCCATTCACTATCCTGAAAAAATGAGTCAGTGTCCTCCAGAATGAGTGAGATGTTGAGGTCAGAAAGAGGAAGAGGCGTTAGTACTGTACTATGCATAGCTTAAGTATGTCTAGAAAGGAAAGATGAGGAAAGAAAATGAAGGTGTTATGTGGAATGTTGGATGTTTTATAATAATAATTATTATTATTTATTTGTAAAACACTATTTTATCAAACCCCTACTCTGTTTTATCTAAGTAATCCTTCAATGTATAAAATGTATCACATAAAAGGTACTTTTTAACTGCCTTTCTAAATAAGTGTATTTCTGCAGGTTTCTTTAATCTCTTTTGGTAATTTATTGTACAGTTTTATTCCTTGGTAGAAAAAGCTGTTCTGAGTTTTACGTTTATTTTTTCTTGGTAATTGTAAGTTGAGTCTATCACTTACTGCATGGTCATGGACAGAGATGTTTGTGCAGTAATTACCAATGTTATTTTTGATGTTTACAACTGACTGGTAAATGTATGGAGCAGTTAAAATCCCTAGTTTTTTGAACAGAATGAGCTCAACTAGTACTTTTAGTTATTATTCTTATAGCTCTTTCCTGGAGTTTGAAAATTGTGTTCATGTTTTGTGGATTTGTTCCTCAAAAAAGAATACCATAGCTAAGAACTGAGTGTACACATGAATAATATGTAACTAAAAGACATTGCACGTTACACACTGATGATAGCATTCTAAGGGCATAACATGCTTATGACAGAACGTTTGCAAGTAACTTTGTGTGTTCACACAACTATTCTTCGGTCGCGGTATGGTGTAGTATTGCGATCATTTAACACTGTTGTAATCAGCTCCCACATGTCTAGGTCTTAGCCTTTGGACTCGGCGTTGCCCGGCCAGAAGTCAGACCAACATCTTACCACGTTCTGTTGATGACGAAGGTACGCAGGATCAAGGCCAGCAGTACCAGTGTTTTGGTGAAATGTAGCGCCATTGCCTGTGCGATGTCTCTGAGTGTTAGCCGCGATAGGTGGCCTACTTTGCTTTTCCGAAATCCTTCTCATGGCTTCCAACACTACTGCTGAGCTAGTGGAACGACTTAATGAATTCGATAATTCCTGTCATGACTTCTTCTCAGTCTCCATAATAATGTGACAGCATTTGGCCCTTACCACTCGAAAAGCTGCGATATTCACAGGACTTTATCGATCTTTAAATAGACGCAGTGCTGCCCGCGTGAGCCTCAATGCACAGATATTTTCCTCTCCGCAGTAGAGAGCAGCTGGTCTTCGTAGAAGCAAAAACGTAGGCAGAATTTTGTCAAACGGGGGCAGGAGGGGGGGCTATTTGTTAAAAAGGACCTTAAAAAGACTCATCTTACAATGGGATTTTCACTCTGCAGCAGAGTGTGAGCTGATATGAAATTTCCTGGTAGATTAAAACTGTGTGCCCGACCGAGAATCGAACTCGGGACTTTTGCCTTTCACGGGCAAGTGGTCTACTAGCTGAGCTACCCAAGCACGACTCACGCCCCGTACTCACAGCTTTACTTGCGCCAGTACTTTGCCTCCTACCTTACAAACTTTACAGAAGCTCTCCTGCGAACCTTACAGAATTAGCACTTGCCCGCGAGAGGCGAAGGTCCCGAGTTCGAGTCTCGGTCCGGCACACAGTTTTAATCTGCCAGGAAGTTTCTAGACTCATATTATTCATTTACTATGAAAATTTCCATGAAAATCGCTAAACCATTTGTTTAGATAGTGACGTTGTAGTTTTCACCAAGCGTAGACATAACGTCATTACTTAGGAATGTTGTAATTTGGCAAACTATTAAGAAGCACTCATGCTCCCATCTGCCTTCATCCTCCTAGATCACTTTACACTCTTCTTTCTTCAGTCAGGATTTGAGCTGAAGAAGTGATCAGGAGCGGACGTGCGCAATTTTTTTGGGATACCGTTATTATTAGGACAGGCTTTTGAAATGGAGAGAACTCTGTTCGGCGGAGAAGTTAGAACAACTTTTGATGTCGAAAATGCAAAGGATCTCGAATAATTCAACCTTCCATTTTCCCAGATTTCCTCATTTAAATGTGGATCTTTCAGGTCTTGCATTAAAGAATGTTTCTTCCATTGTCCCATCAGACAATTTCTAAACATTCATGTTTGTGTCTGTTTGTTCTATATCGTGTCTCCCTACCACTTTCGCGCAACGACGCTCTGAGCGTGTTTTTTAGGGAATTGACTAGTTTGAACCTGGGGCCTGTTGCTGGTAAGGAGACGCCAGACCACACATTACATGTACAGTTCAGAAGAGTTCAGTGAGACTAGCGATGATATAACCAAATACTTAATGATCTCAGCGTCAGCTCCACTGCACTCCCTGTAAAAGAATCTTAATACTAACTAAATTTAGTGGAAGGGGTTCAAGGCTGTCCTATTTTTATTTAGCTGGTAAAATAACGTCGAAAAAGCAGTTACGTTTACCATTGGAAGTTTTATTCTACTCACAAAACATCGTTTATAAATTGCACTACTGATAAAAGGAAATGTTTTAATACAGGATGGTAAAAACCAACTGCGTTCAACAAAAATGTGAACGAATATTCCCTGAATGGGTTTCCAAGTTCTACAATGGATCGAAGGACGACCTATGCCATATCACATCTATAATATAGGTTTACATTAAGTTTCACAAGAGAGAAAACTATCAAAATGGTCTATAGTGACCCTCAATTTTCTTTAATTACTTATCTAACTTGTAAATTACAGTGGCTGATGTGGCTTCTCAATAACTATATAACAGAAAAATCATCGCGTTTCAGATCTTTACTTAAAGTGGCAAATGTTAACACCATGAGTTTTAATTAACGATCGACACTAGTATTACGCAAAAAGGAGGTGTAACAGATGAGACTTCTGCAGATCTGAGTGAAGCTTTATGCGCTGTTATGCTGCATCGCGTGCGTTCATTACCTTGTCGGTGTTTAGGCAGCGTCAGGGCAGCGGCGGGCAGCACAGCTCCGCTCACCTCGCCATCTCGGAACTAACTCTCCCCTAACTTCTCCTTACTTCAATTTACCGAAGTTGGTTTTAAAAAAACTATCTGGCTGTGTTTTCATCTGACCAATCAGGGTCTCAATGTTAACCTTTATCTCCGCCTACAAAAATTCTGTCTATCCAATGAGAAACGTTATACTTTTCGTGGTGGGGCAATGTTTTTAAAGTTTGCAACGTAACAGAGACGCGAAAAAGTCTCACGCTAAAACCTGCAGCTGGTGTGGTCCTTTTAGCGTTATCGTGAGATCTATACTGTTCTTCTGGAGTGCTCTATCTTTTAACGTGGGCTGGGGCGTGGTCCAAATGTAACAGACACGCGAAAAAGTCTCACGCTAAAACTTGCGGGTGGTAGTGGCCCTTTTTGTGTTATCGTAAGATGTATACTGTTTTTCTGGAGGGCTGTAGCTTTTAACATGGGCTGGGGGTGGTCCTTGACGTAACAGAGACGCGAAAAAGTCTCACACTAAAACGTGCGGGTGGTGAGGCCCTAGTGGTTAACTGGCGACGTGGGTGTCCAGTCCATCCCTTATCGTCGTGCCTTCTAGCTTAACACGGTTCTGCTCTCGGCTTCTGTTCTCGTTTCTCCCCTCTGAACTGCGTCGGTCTCACGGTGGGAAGGTACGACATGAATTTAGGCATTCTTGTGTTAGTCGTGGTATTCCATTTGCTCACTCGTTACTCGTATAACTTTGGTTAATTTAATGTCACGATTTATTCGGAGCTATGTGACATACTACTAGATTAGCTTATTATGTCAGGGTTTTCATGGAAGGTGTTGGATTTGCCTGACACCTTAAAAATTGCTCGAGTCTGAATCAGGAGACTTTGCGTTATTATTTATTTATTATGTAGGTTTTAGTGCGGGGAGTCTCCGAAGAGATGCACGGCTCGCTTTCGAATCCGTTCTTTTCATGTAAGTATAGGAGCTGCGTGTTTAAGGGAAATACAATCTGCCAGGAAAGAAAGGTAATCATGAGAAACTGTCTGTGGACTATAGTAAGAGACTGGCATTTGCCTCAAGTAGCATAGGCGATAGTCAGTAGTTCTATGCATGTATAGACACACTGACGCCCGCAATTAAACCAACAAACAGTTATTCCCCCGTTGTCTGTCAAATTTACTACATAACCATACGGACTGCGAACAGATGCCCGTAGGATCGTGTTCTGCAGGGAAGCGGGCAATCCTGTCAACGGACAACAGCGCCAACGATGATGCCAGGGCACCTATCAAACGGAGTAATGTTTGCACGGTAGTCCTACATCCACAATCGCTGTGTACGCAAGTCACAGGCGGTGTAGTATGTCACAGAGAAGACGCCTACCAGACTCTCTGCAGTGAAGGGCCATAGAATGGAAGCTGGACAGTCGAAAAGTGTAGTGGCCCAACGCGGAAAGACACCAGGAGGATCCCTAATGGTGTGGCGCAAGGATTATGTTGACCACTTGAACCTTTCTTCATGGAATTGTACGGGTGAACTGCCAAGGTTTAACTGCTGTCAGGTATCGTGACAAGATCCTGCGACCTCACGTGCAGTCGTTGTGAGGTGCTGTGGGCCCAGACATTGTGTTGGTGGACGATGCCTCTCGACCTCATGGAGCACAGATGGTTGATATTTACTTGCAAACGGAAGACACTGCACTCATGGCGTGGCCTACTCGCTCATTCGATTTAAATCCAATAGAGTATCACGTCAGCATCCACGGGTTACACCACTTCACCAACCACCAACCACTCTCCAAGACTTGCGAGCAACTCTGCAGGAAGAATGGGCGATATTGGCTCAAAATGAGACTGATGACATCATTCACAGGAGCATTCCCCGTCGTTTTCAGGCCTGTGTTGGTGTCGCAAGTGATCACTTCCCATTCTGAGTATATTAACGAGTTTTTGAATTGTGTGTGCTAAACTGTTTTGTTGTAAAAAAACGAAAAATATTTTTATCTACCTGTATGCATGATGAAAAAAAAAGGTTCAAATGGCTCAAGCACTATGGGACGTAACATCTGAGGTCATCAGTGCCCCAAACTTAGAACTACTTAAACCTAACTAACGTAAGGACGTCACACACATCCATGCCCGAGGCAGGATTCGAACCTGCGACCGTAGCGGTCTCGAGGTTCCAGACTGAAACGCCTGAACCGCTCGGCCACCCTGGCCGGCACCGGAATTCATGTTGCAGTTGTTGACGTTGTGTATTCATTAGATAGTTTCTACTTTACTATCAGCTGTTTGTACTGTTTTGTGGCAAAATAAAACGTAGCCTTGCAAAATTGCCGTTTGGTCGTTTAATTCTGAAGGCCAGTGTAAATTTATCATTCGCCTTGCTAACTATAGATAGTGAGTACCTCTTTGTCATGGTGTGATTCTAAACCAAAACACTTTTCAGTTTCACTACATGGCAACTAGTTCATGTGTGATTTCATTTAGGTGGTACATACGGGTCATGTCTGCCTTAGCCACTCTTTGGCTACGTCTTTGGTAGATACTTTGAAGGCCAGTTACCCTTTCTGAATATGCGCTTTGGCGAGCTTCATTTGCGCCCTGCTGGATATATTGAGAGATTTCGGAATGCAGAGAAAATTTCCAATCACATTCTACTGAGCGATATAAGAGATGGCAGGAGAGCATATCGTGAGATTTGTGACAGAAAATGACTCCGCAGTAGTGTTGAAGAGTGCGCCCGACTCGCGTTCAGATGACGTAATGCATCTGAAAAAATGAGATTCTCGAGAGCTCGACCCCAGAGATCGCTAGTCGGGGATCCCGAAAGCACATGACGTGCATTGATATTCACGCAAGGGATGAACCAATGGGGGAGCTGTGCAGTAAGGTCCCACAGTGCCTCAGCAAATATATCTTCATTTGAGGGCGGCTATATGGAGCGTAGCGTCATATGGCGTACGAGCCGCTCTCATTCTTAATGAATTATGGAAGATAAATCAAACAGCCGTCGCTTGAAGTACCCGTAACAGAAAAGTCCAGGCAATATGTGAAATAGTGGCCGCGAAGATCTTAATGCCAACATAATGAGTTTTGAAAAGAATGTCACCATCTACTGCCTTTCTAAGATTTGGAATCTTGCTGGCTTACAAATTGGGGAACTGCTCTATGGAGCATTCAAGCTGAACGATCGGTTTGTCATTATCATGCCAGTTCCTGTCTCTTCGTTTTTGTTCAGTGAATATCCTGGTGACAATTTGTATTTATTCGGCAGAGAATTCAAACCTAAATTATACTTCTTTCTTAAGTGGGCGTACTTTCAAAGTCATTGAATAACTAACTTCTGGCATTTAACATCGAATAGCATACTAGTCGTTTGAAATTTTCTAAATAGGTAAGACTTTCTCAGTACCATTCTACTATAGTACCTGAATAACATGATACAGCTACAACTTTATACTTGGGAACTGTATAACCGTTACATTCATATTGCAGGTGCTGATTTAGAATAACCTTCCAGAATGAGATTTTCACTCTGCAGCGGAGTGTGCGCTGATATGAAACTTCCTGGCAGATTAAAACTGTGTGCCCGACCGAGACTCGAACTCGGGACCTTTGCCTTTCGCGGGCAAGTGCTCTACCATCTGAGCTACCGAAGCACGACTCACGCCCGGTACTCACAGCTTTACTTCTGCCAGTATCTCGTCTCCTACCTTCCAAACTTTACAGAAGCTCTCCTTCGAACCATGCAGAACTAGCACTCCTGAAACCTTGGCTACCCTACGTTTAAACACGAACATACAGGGTGTTTATAAATGAATATCGGGGTTTTAACGCTTTATAATATTTATTGCATTAAACGTACAGTTATAAATGATATGTCAAATGAAAGAGCAACTCAAACAGTTTTACCAAGAACCTCATAAATGTTCAGGTGAGCACCATTTGTCGCACGGCACACATCATGACTATAGGCGAACGCTGGATAGGCCGCAAGAGGCCCAATGACAGGGCTTGCTTTTCATGGCCTTCACGTTTACCCGACCTAACGCCATGCGATTTTTTCCTTTGGGTCTTCATCAAGGATCGTGTGTACGTGCCTTCGCTATCAGCACACCTCGCTGAACAAAGAAACTGGATTGAAGCAGCTCTTGCTACAATCACTGAAGACACACTTAGCAACGTTTGCGAAGAACTCGGCTATAGACTTGATGTGTGCCATGTGACAAATGGTGCTCACATTGAACATTTGTAAAGTTCTTGGTAAAACTGTTTGAGTTGCTCTTTCATTTGAAAAAAAAAGTGGCTCTGAGCACTATAGGACTTAACTTCTATGGTCATCAGTCCCCTGGAACTTAGAACTACTTAAACCTAACTAACCTAAGGACATCACACACATCCATGCCCGAGGCAGGATTCGAACCTGCGATCGTAGCAGCCGCGTGGCTCCGAACTGACGTGCCTAGAACCGCTCGGCTACCGCGGCCGGCTTTCATTTGACATATCTTTTATAACTGTAAGTTTATAGTAATAAATATTATAAAGCGTTAAAACCCTGATATTCATTTATAAACACCCTGTATTTGTACAAAATACTTTCGATGTGTGTGATATCAATTACTCTGAAATGCATCTGACTACACTGATGAGCCAAACATTTTGACCACCTGATGTGAACCTTCAGGTTTTGGCGGCGCAAAGATTGTTCCATTAAGTTTCGGGTGTGCAGCCGCAAGAAATCTCCTTCTTGTTCTAATATTTCGGCTGTATAACGTTCAGCCATCTTCTGAGTGAGCCGAAAGACTGCCGCTCCAGAGCTGGCTTCGTCCCGTTATACTGTTGTACCGCGCGACTGCGCATGTGGCCACAGATGCAAATGCGCCAGAGACGTTGGTCGGCGGCAGAGACGTACATAATGCGCGAGTTGTATCTATGACTCCGCAGTTGATCTGTGTTGGCATATCGATATATCATTGTGAGCTGCAATGTGACAACGTCTATGCTAGTTTATTACAGCAAGTGCCGGATTCCATGATTTATCAAGATTGAAACCACTATCTCTATTAATTAAATTCGTCGTCAAGAGAATTTCAATTGCCTCCTTCACTATCGAGTCCCAAAAGGATGATGTAGTTGCCAAAATTTCGACATAGTCATCCAACATACTGTGACCATTATCAATACAGTGCTCTGCCACTGCCGGCTTGTTACGTTGTAAAAGTCGTGTGTACCTCCGGTGTTCTGTACATCTTTCTTTGACAGTACGAGTTGTTTGTCCGATGTAAGAAAAGCCATAGTCACATGGAATTTTGCAAACTCCATATTTTAGGAGCAGCAAATCATCTTTGACGGAGCCCACGAGTGCAGCTGTCTTGGGTGGAGGACGAAAAATCACTTTTACTTTGTGTCTGCCGAGAATGCGTCCTATTTTTGATGAGAGGCTACCCACATATGGCAGGAAGGCCATCGATTTAAAGGTTTCTTCATCTTCTGATTTCTTTGTGGCCTCTTTCGGTTTCATTTTCAGTGCCCTCTGTATTTGTTGTGGAGAGTACCCATTCTCTTCACACACTGTTTGTAAGTGGGAAACTTCATCTCGTAGACTGCTTTCGTCAGAAATAATATGCCCTCTGTGAGTCAAAGTTCGGAGAACACTCATTGCCTGGGCAGGATGGTGGCAGCTATTTGCACGTAAATACAGGTCGGTTTGCGTCGGCTTCCTATACACATTCTTATACACTTCATGGTTCGGTGCAGAAAGGATGGCTCTTTGGGACATGAAGTGTACAGATGGAAGCTGTCTGCCAGCAAAATACTAACACTTGTGGGATGACTTAATCTAGAGGTACTAGCTGCTTCCCTGCGGCTATTATCTGGATTCTGATCCGTAGGTGTAAGGGCAGCTATTTCGTTCGCGCCGCTTGTTGCAGGCTAGCTCCTTACCCTCTGCGTAATATTCTAGTGTCCTTTCACTAGCAGGTTTTAGCATATTTGTGGGAGTACCAGTGCCATACACGTACTGTCAGTATGAATCAAATAGGTGAGGGGAAGTTTATACGGCTCCCTTGTTCGTGTGCAGCATTCCGAGCTGGCTTTCTGTTTGTTATTGTTTTCACATGTGATCAGCGGAAGAGGCGAACGTGAGCTGTTTAGAACTGTTTTGGATATTTCACAATATATTTTACATACTTTTAAGTGTTTTTTTATAAATACAGTAAAAAACAAATGAAAACTCTCCTTTTGTATTGCCACTGAGGAAAGCTTTTATACCTGGAGTTTCACATTTCATGTTAGATACTTTTAGAGGACTTGGTGGAAACCCATATCTCCTACAGAGCGTCATAGGTACAAGTGCCGGCGCCTCTATATATATGTGTGTATACAGGGTAATTCGATGATGATATTACATTCAAGGATGATGGAGGAGTATACATGTATCAATGTGAGGTAAGGATTCCTGTACCAGAAACGAACGAGTCGAAAGTTATAAGCGAAAGCCGATCTGATACATCTAACAGTAGAATACATGTACCGGTTGTTGCTTAGATTGTAGGGAAGGCAATTTGGACTGACACAAGAAAAAAAATCAACGAAACACGTCCTCTAAAACGCATACCTTAAGAGCTATTAGCTTTTAATCAATAGAGGACATGTGGTTCACACTAGTGAAGATGAAGGTGAACAAAAGCTCATAGCACCTCAGGTATGCTTTTTGGAGCCCATGTTTATTAGACTTTTTTCTCGTTGTGGTCCACACTACCAACTTTGAAAGTCGTTTACGCTACAGTCTTAGCAATAACAGTACCAGCACACATATACCGCTCTCAGAGAAACCAGTACGGCTTATTCTAATAACTTTCGACTCGTCCGTTTCTGGTACAGGGAACCATACCTCAAATTGATACATGTATCCTTCTCCATCATTCTTGAAAGTTTTTAACATCATCACAGAATCGTCCTGTATATACGTACATTTACAGGCGCTGGCGCCTGTAACTTTGACGATCTGTAGGGAGCGAAAGGCTATTTACAATTTGTACAGAAACCAGATGGCAGTTATAAGAGTCGAGGGGTATAAAAGGGAAGCAGCGGTTGGGAAGGGAGTGAGACAGGGTTGTAGCCTGTCCCCGACGTTATTCAATCTGTATATTGAGCAAGCAGTAAAGGAAACAAAAGAAAAGTTTGGAGTAGGTATTAAAATCCATGGAGAAGAAATAAAAACTTTGAGGTTCGCCGATGACATTATAATTCTGTCAGAGACAGCAAAGGACTTGGAAGAGCAGTTGAACGGAATGGACAGTGTCTTGAAAGGAGTATATAAGATTAACATCCACAAAACCAAAACGAGGATAATGGAATTTAGTCGAATTAAGTCGGGTGATGCTGAGGGAATTAGATTATAAAATGAGACACTTAAAGCAGTAAAGGAGTTTTGCTATTTGGGGAGCAAAATAGCTGAGAGGATATAAAATATAGACTGGCAATGGCAAGGAGAGCGTTTCTGAAGAAGAGGAATTAGTTAACATCGAGTTTAGATTTAAGTGTCAGGAAGTCTTTTCTGACAGTATTTGTTTGGAGTGTAGCCATGTATGGAAGTGAAACATGGACGATAAATAGTTTAGACAAGAAGAGAATAGAAGCTTCCGTAATGTTGTGCTACCGAAGAATGCTGCAGATTAGGTGGGTAGATCACATAACTAATGAGGAGGTATTGAATAGAATTGGGGAGAAGAGGAGTTTATGGCACAACTTGACAAGAAGAAGGGACCAGTTGGTAGGACATGTTCTGAGACATCAAGGGATCACAAATTCAGCATTGGAGGGCAGCGTGAAGAGTAAAAATCGTAGAGGGAGACCAAGAGATGAGTACACTAAGCAGATTCAGAAGGATGTAGGTTGCAGTAGGTACTGGGAGATGAAGGAGCTTGCACAGGATAGAGTAGCATCGAGAGCTGCATCAAACCAGTCTCCGGACTGAAGACTACAACAACAACAACAGCGTCGTTGGAGGACGTTTCCGGACATGTGTCCGTGTGTAAACCGTGATATACCAAGTTCCCTCTATAGCTCTAGAAGTCCGTAACATTAATTGTGAAACAGTGTGCATGTGATGGTAGCTTCTGATGCTAGAAATGAAATGGAACATGAAAAATATAAGCCCGCTAATTGAGGCATGTAGCGTGGAAAGATGTCTATATGTCGTCTAGGAATGCTGTACCATAATAAGGCACATTTCCAAATGCTTAATTCTGACTTTAAATGTTTTACATAAATGTTAATATAATTTTACTTTTGATATGGGAACGTATCCCATTAACTGATTGAAGTACCACACGTCTTCGATCTGACTGCATCTTCTGTATTATTTCAGCATCTCTTGATGGAAAGGGTTTCAATTACATCATTGTGAGTGAGTATATGTATCTGCCTTTACCGCTACTTCCCAAGCAACGGCGAACCTAATTCCTACTACCAACGCCTGACATTACGCCGTCGTTCTCCCTTATTCCTAACGGCTACGCCGACCATTGTCAGTGCTGCTTGTATAACTGAGCTCCCCATGACAAAAATGCTATGAAAATATATGTGAAGGTAGTATCTGTTCCCGAGAGAACAGTTACCGTTGATGACCATGCAGTTTTGCTAGAATGAAATGATAATTAAATGGACACCCTAGGTGCAACCAGGCGTTGATACTATTCATTGGGGACATTTTGAAAATGTGTTCCCGGTATCTCCTGCTTTCATAACAGACGCTCTAGATGTCTGAGCCACCGAGAGCACAGAGGATAGTGCGCCTGCAGGGACTTACCCCTTGCACGCTTCCTGTGAGACCCACATTCCCGACATGTCCACACCTCTGCAATTGTAGTGCTCCTAATAGATGTTTGCCCATCATAGGCGCACTACAAATGTAGTGGTATGGACATGTCGGGAATGTGGGTTTCACGGGGAGCGTGCACGGGATAAGTCCCTGCAGGCGTTCTATCCTCTGTTCCCTTGGTGGCTCAGATGGGTAGAGCGTTGTACGTGATACCATGTAAGTATACGTTTGTGACTATTACAGCACCATCTATCACAAAGCGAAAAAGTGGTCCAACTAAAACATTTATATTTCATTACGTATTACACGAATATGTAATAAAAATTGCGGTTCCTATTTTAAAAAAACGCAGTTGATATCCGTTTGACCTATGGTAGTGCCATCTAGAGGGCCAATTATATCGCCAACTGACTTCCCGCTTCAAGCTAGACGAGTTTAGTTCTTTGTAAGTTTTTCGTTTGATGCTTATTTTGTGAGATATTTGTCACAGTCACTATCAATGGACCACCCTGTATATTTCTACAAACAATATACCTCGTTTTATATAAATTCAATAAAAAGTCGTGCATGGCGCTTCAGATCATGTTGAAATACGACTAAAAAAAATGTCGCGCAAACAAAGGAACTATCCGAACGGGACGGATATCGCCAGATGTGTAGATGTTGTGTACATGAACAAACAAATGATTACAAAATCAGAGAAACTGGATGATTTATTCGAGAGGAAGGCCTTCACAAGTTGTGTAAGTCAATAACGAGTTCGTCTAACTCTGGTCTTTATGCATGCAGCTATTTGGCTTGGTATTGATTTCCCCTGGGGCTTCAGCTAGAAATACGCTGGTGGCGTCCGCGGGGACTCGAGCTGAGTCTGACATTGCTTCCACTTTTCCACCTACTTGTTTCAGGCTCCTTCTTTCTCCTTCCCTGTCGGCCTCCCTTGGCCAACTCTTGCTTTCTCGACCCCAACGGTATTAGGTTTCGAGGCCCGAGGGCGTCTTTCCTATTTTCTTATTCCTACTTATAACCCAACTCCTGAGGGGAGCCCACCCCTTAAGAAAAGCCAGCAGTCCTGTAAGCTGTAAGGGTAACACCGCAGGTTGGGCGGGAGGCCAGCACCCTCTCTTCGTAAAAAATTAAACATGTTTTCAAGATTACAAGAATGCCTCGGAACAGTACTGACAAAAATAGATGACTCCAATGGCAAAGAAACGGTATACGATTTGGAACGTGCAATGCAAGGAGTCTGTAGAGGACAGAGGCTGCAGTCAGTGTGGTCAAGGAAATTCAGAGGTACGAACTACACCTAGTTGCACTGCAAGAAATCCGGTGGGACGATGCTGGCAGCATTGATGTTGAAAACTCTTCTATTCTGTATGGCGCATGTGAACGAGGTCATGTGTTAGGCTCTGGTTGCTGCGTCACTAAGATGTTGGCCACTAATATTTCAGAATTCGTTTCAGTCAACACAAGAATATCTGTTCTAACACTGGGCGTAAAGCATATTAAGGCGACTTTTGTGAACTGTCATGCTCCCACGGAGGAGAGCGAAAGTGAAATGCACAGCTAGAGGCAGTGATGGACGCTGTACCAAATGGACACCTGAGGATCCTCCTTGGTGATATGAATGCAAAGGTTGGGAAAGAACAAATATTCCAAGACACAACAGTCTACACAAGCTAAGCAATGACAATGTGGTTAGGTTCATCAGCTTCGCTACATCATTACGGTTGTTCATCTCCAGCACAAACTTCCAGCGGAAAAACATGCATAGAGGAACCTGGGTGTCACCAGATGGGAGAACTTTAAATCAACTAGACCATGTTGCCATTGATCTGAGATCCAAGAGATGGGTGTTAGACGTTATGACAGCGTGGGGTGCCTAATGTGGGAGTAATCATTTCCCGGTCAGAGGCCTTTTAAACATACAGTGCAAAGGAAGAACGGGGTCTAAGTTAAAAAGGGTGGAAAGGTACCATGTGGAGAAACTTAAAGATGAGGTAACAAAGACCGGATATCAGTTGCAACTTAGTAACCGCTTTGAAGCACACAGTGAAATGCACGCGAATCAGGCAGGACTTTGAACTAATGTGGGGAAACATCCAGAGCTCAGTTAGGGATACAGCAAGAGAAACACTCATGGGAAACCCAGTGGGCAAGATGATCTGGTTTGGAAAAGAATGTGCAGATGCCCTGGAAAGGAGAAGGGAAGCCAGCAACAAGTGGCTGAAGGGGAAAAATCTGGCACAGAGCAAAGCACAATTTGGGGATTTCCGAAAGACTACACAATCAATTCTGAGAAGAGCAAAGAGAAAATACATAAGCAGAAACAGACTTCAGAGGACAAAAGACTATGGAAATGTTTCCAAGGGTGAAGTACCTCTGCAAAGGTCACCAGGCCAAGCAGAAATTTGTCAAAGATTCCCATGATAAGATCCTGACGAACGATAGGGACATAGCTGAGAGATGGAAAGAGTACTTTCGACAGCTGCTAAATTGTGATGAACCTAAACCGCAG
This sequence comes from Schistocerca gregaria, assembly GCF_023897955.1. Taxonomy (NCBI): domain Eukaryota; kingdom Metazoa; phylum Arthropoda; class Insecta; order Orthoptera; family Acrididae; genus Schistocerca; species Schistocerca gregaria. The sequence continues at coordinate 726,632,991 of NC_064923.1, forward strand.
TTTGATTTCCAGTACCCAATTACAGAAGATGAAGACTATCTCCCACCTACCCTGGATGAGATAAAAACCAGGATCAGACACCTTAAACAGAATAAGAGTCCAGGTGCAGATGGGATACAGGCTGAAATGATCCTGCCAGGAGGAGAGAAACTTGCAGAAAAAATACACTAACTGATACACGCAATATGGACCAAAGAATGGAAAACAGCTCTGGAGGGCGACAAACTGAAATGTGACAACTATCGAGGAATCGCCGTGCGTAAGTCTGCTACAAGATCCCGTCCAATTGCCTCATACATAGAATTCAGCCAGTGGCAGAATCGGTGATTAAGGAGTACCAGGGAGGTTTCCGGCCAGGGCGGTCAACAGTAGATCACATCTTCAGTCTACGGCAGCTCACTGAGAAACTGGGTGAATATGGTAATGATTTGCATATTTTATTCGTTGATTTTAACAAGGCCTATAATTGTATACATCGCAAGAGCCTGCTCAACTGTTTAAGGGAGTTTGGAATAGCAGAGGAACTCATCAGTCTGATAAAGATCTGTCTGAACGAAACATGTGCAAAGGTGAAGATGGGAAATCGCGTAACTGAGGAGTTTGAAATTGTGACAGGACTCGGGCAAGGAGATGGGTTGTCCACTATCCTGTTCACTTTGCTCTCGAGAAGATCGTACGCGAGACCTTCCAAGAGAACGAAGGGATTGAAATCGAAGGAAACAGGAAAGAGACTGGCATACTTAGCCTATGCAGACGACATCTGTTTACTCTCTAGGTCAGAAGAGCAGTTGGAGCAAATGACCAAAGCACTAAAGGAGGCTGCCAGCAAATTTGGGCTTAACATAAACGAAGCCAAGACAGAGTACCTCGTTATGACGCGTGGTCATTGTCAGACTGCTGATCATCTACAATCACTGCAGGTTGGGCACCAGTCCTACGAGAGAATGCAAGGATTCAAATACGTAGGGGCACTTTTCACTGAGAACTCGTCATGTGAAGCAGAGATCAATGCCAGAATATAAGCCAGAAATCGATCTTACCACAGCCTAGCACAACTGCTTCGCTCCAGATATCTCTCCAGACAGTTCAAGATTCGACTGTACAAAACCCTGATCCAGCTTGTTGTCCTATATGGCTGTGAGACATGGAGTATCCGGAAACAGGACTTCCATAAGCTCCTTGTTTTTTTAGAGAAAAGTGCTTCGGAAGATCTTCGGTCCGGTTCTGGGTGCAGCTACAGGGGAATGGAGGATCAGATGCAACCAAGAGCTTGAGGAAGTATACCAGCAGCCCAACATAGCAGTAACTGTCAAAGCCAAACGAATGCAGTGGGCCGGCAATGTGGCCCGGGTGGAGGATCACAGATGGCCTCGGAAGCTCCTGGATTTCACACCTACAGTAAAGAGACCGCCACGGAGACCCAAGAAGCGTTGGAGGGATGGACCCCATGAAGATTTAAACCAAGTGTCAGTAGATGTGAACGGATGGCGGATAGCCGCAATGGACAGAATACAGTGGAGGAGATGCGTGCGGTCCACTGGGCCTGATCACGTAGTAGTAGTAGTAGTAGTAGTAGTATTGATTGTAGAGTCGTTGTTCCCTCCCAAGAGAAATCGTGCAATTTCTGTTCAATTGACATGTTAGATCGTCAAATTTTCGAGCTGGTTGGAGGGTCCTGCCCATAGCGTTCCAAAGTTTTTTAACTGAGGAGATATCTTGCGATCTTGCTGGCTAAGGTAGGTTTGGCAAGCACGAAGACAAGTTGTAGAATCTCACGCCGTGTGCGGGCGTGCATTATCTTGCTGAAATGTAAGCCCAGGATGGCTTGCCATGAGGGATAACAAAACGGAGCGTAGAACATCGTTGAATGGCCTTTGTGCTGCGAGGTTGCCGCGGATAACAACCAAAGGGGTCCTGCTATGAAATCATCACTACTGGTTGTCGGGCCGTAAGATGGCGACAGTCAGATTGATATTCCCCGCAGTCCGGGGCGTCTTTAGACACATTTACGGTGGTTATCAGGGCTCAATTGAAGACAAATCTACTCCAGTCAATGTGACTACTGGCCAATGTGCCTTACACCACTGCAGACTGGCTTGTTGGTATACAGCGGTCAGTAGTAGTCAGCACAAGGGGAACCGTGAGCTCAGCATCTTTTTGTAAGCCGTCTATTAATGGTCTTTGTGGTCACTAAAGCATCAGATGTCCGTCTTGTTGATACTAACGATAAATCTGATGCCCTGTGCCTCTCTGGTGACTGACTGGTCATCACGTTCTGTCGTCCCCCTATGCTGGCCGCTTTCTTCTTGAAGTCGTGTTCAGCCATGACTCATCCATTCCTACAAGCATCATCGAATAGCGGCGCCGCTCCAGCCGACTACTTTTAGCCCAACTACACATCCTCTCTCAGACTCGGACATCTGCATATACTGTTGGCGTGCCTGTCTGCGAGGTATACGTACCCTCCATGAGAGTACAAAAAATTAAATTCGCCAAGACTCTGCGCCCTGGTATCAACAAATCCTCTGTTTAGTATCCTTACCATCTGATCTGAAAAATTGTCCTGCAGCGTCACTCATTCATCCACCGGCCGCCAAAGTTTACAACTTTGCGTTTCCCACCGGTACTTGTATGATTATCAATTTGTGACCAGTTTGTGTAACTCCTTAGTGATGTATGTTTTTTTTTTTCTTCAATCAAAGAGTGTATATGAAAATTACAACCAATGCTGATACTTTGCTAAAAACGGTCATCAGATATTAGTTGAGATTATTTATTTCGTTGCGCGTTATCATGAGATGGTAGGTAAGAAATCTGATGAAACAGTGCCTGACACATTGATTGTGTTTAAAATTATTTCGTCAGCTTTGTTACTTTACCACCTGAAGATGGGCTACACCAGAAGCGCCTAACGTAATAAAAAATGTCAGCTATAGTCATTTGGCTGTTATTAGCGACCTGTCACCACTGGTTACAATTTCCTTGTACTATATCCGGTGTCAAACGAGTCAAATAATGATTCAAAACCAGGATTATATAATGAAGTCATTAAAAAAAAATCTGTTAAGCCAAAAAACGTGACACTGTGAAGATACTCCAATAGGACAGGAAAATTTTTTCTTTCTGTATTCTTTTCTTTTCGCACTAAACAGAATTACAATAAAGCAGGTTTCCTACTTCTGTCTATTTCTGTTCTGCGGTTCTCATATATGGAATTGTTGTACTCCATTTTCTGCTATTATGTTTTAGAGTATTTCTACGTGATTAGATTGTCATGTCGCTGAAGAATGAAAAACGTTTTAATCTATGTAAAATTTCTGCAGGACAGGAGAGCAGTGAAATACATCGATAGGGCACCATGTGAAGCGCTAGCAAAGCAGCCTGGGTAGAAATGCGCAGGGCGATTCCTGTTGTGCTTGAGCGAAGGAGTGGGGTGTTTATAGCAGCAGCTTTAGGCTGAGTTCTACGTGTATGACGTGGACTGTGAATAAAAAAATATAAATTAATTAAAGCGCTTCCTGCCGTGGAGTATCATCTCAGAAAATAACTTGAAAATTACATTCTACGTGCAGTGGAGTAACTTGTCTACGAGGCGAATTGTTTTCGACGCGCAGCGCAGACTGTTAACCGTACATGTTCTGAAGTGCTTCTCGCAGTATGCTAATATCAAGGGATTTTATTGGTCTTATTTCTCTGTTTTATACTCTTCATGGTGTGATTTGTGTATAATACGGAAGATGTCTAGTGCTTCGTTGGTCCTCAAGGAAATAGAGGTATATTCACATGCATACAGTAACCCGAGAAATACTGACGAACAAACCAACCCAAAGCACAAAAAGTACATAGAGAAAATTATTCGCATTATGAATCAAGACAACGGGTAAGGTAATAAATCATAGACGCTAAATTAGCCGCATC